>NC_080557.1:3746250-5001875 GCF_030253575.1 Rhododendron vialii | reverse complement strand
GAAATTAAATGATTTTAAGTCGTCAAGTGTCGGTGTCCCAAGACACCCAATAATTGTTCTTCGATCATGCCATGCAGTGTGTTTCTTATGCTAGGAAAGTGCTATAGGACACTTTCCTTTTTGCGTGTCCTCATTATATTTGTACCATGTGGTTATGCTGCAATTTAAGTTGTCATGAATCTAATAAGATTAAGTGGTGTTATTCAGTAATACTCTTTCCATCTCATTTATTTATTTTTGTTTCATATACTATTTTAAAATGTCCCAAATTGTTTGCTCTCAAAGAAAAGTTAAAGAAAGAGTTGTGTAAATTTTCATAAACTAACACTCATAAATTAATAATTAAAAGTAACTTTAAAATTAAAGTGTCTCAAAATAATTTAAATGTGCATGGAAGTTTGTGAATCTATATTCATCACAAAGAAATGTCTGTTGAAACTATGGTTAATTTATTGACAGTAATGATTGGTGTTTTGGCTTGATAATCTTTGGACATTTTTTTTTTTTTTGCCTTATTCATAATTTTTTGCTTTTGTTAATATTCTGTTAACTTCTTGGAATATTAATTTGTCTCAACGAGAGGACTTTAAAACTGCAAAGTTATGATCAAAATCTTAAATGTACATTGAACATGAAGATAATCCAAAATAGACAAATTTTTGAACTATTTTTTTCTCTATTCAATTTCATTGTTTTGGGCTATAATTTAATAGATTTATCTCAACGAGAGTAATCAATAGCCTGAAAAATTTGACTCAAAAATTACAACGACAAAACAAATTTGGATGAAGACAAGAAGTATCCACGGTTATTGAGTGATGGTCAGAGAAACCGTTGCTAAGATGAGGATATTGTAATAATTTTAGTCGAGTTACTTTCTGATTGCGCAATTTCATAAGAAAAACATGCATGGGACCAAATTTACAAGATTCAGATAAAAAATTCAAATGGAACAAAGAATAAACTTGGAAGTTAGTGGGGCAAGTAATCACACTTAAACTGGCTCTGCTCTTGAGTCAAGGAAAAATCAATGTTAATGTAATTGCGTAGAAAATTTACCAAAAGAGTCATTGGCGATATAACTTTCTTGCAATAAACGCTGAGTACTTGACGATTTCCTAGACCTAAAATAATGAGTTGTCCCAAGCGTAGGGCGGAAACCGATACAGCACAATATCCGATAAGACCGGAGTCGAATCCACAAAGACGGTAATGTGTGCTGAACAAAAACTCGGGTTGTTATAATTTAAACGGGCTCTTAGGTAGCCACCCTTTGTCGTTTTGATTGAGATTAACTAAAATCTAGAAATTGATTGCAACTTTCAGAAAATTAAAAGGAGGCACGGTCATAGGGTTCATAGCACTTGTAATTAATTAGTTCGGATTAACCTGCTCTGTTTGAAGTTCTTAAAAACGTTTAATTTTAGATTGAACAAGATACCCCGCAAGATGCGACACCCTATGGTCGCCGTATACCCATGCGCAGCGAAGAATGAGTTTTGGACCCCCATTCTCCCGTTTACATGAGCTCCGACGATGCCCGGGTTCGTCCGCGGGAAGTATTTTCCAATCTAAAATCATTTTTTCATTGTTCGATAAAAGGAGCAGTGCCCGAACTAGCCACGGTGTGCTAATCACCCCGCGACTCTACCCGTACGACTACTCACTAATCATCATGCATAAAATAAAAGAAATCCTAATTTGAAACATGCTTCTAATACTGGAGAAAAGAAAAAATAAACAAGAAATTAATACTAAGAAAACACAAACGAATAACTTTTATAAAGAACTGAAATTAAAACGAATTACCGGAGTGCAAGTAATTAAACAAAATTTCAAAAACTTAAAAGGAAGAAAAGAAAACTGAATAAAACTAACGAAAGAATTGGCAGCCCCCGTTCTTCGTTGAAGCGAACCCTAGGCAGAAGTTGTGCATGTCAGAGCTCCTGATGGCTGCCTCCTCTTTCCCGTCCGAATCCTTTTTTTGTTTCGGCTGTGGGGAAAAATTCCCCTTTTTTAAAAACTGCCGAAGAACAGTAGGTTAAAACATTGGTATTGGTTTTATAGGGATATATGGTATTAATCGCATAGTAGTCCTTTGGGTTTTGACTAATATTAAATTGACTATCCAAAACTTCAATGCACTTCGCACTTCAATCCAAAATTTTTGCTAACTTTCATCTTTACCCAAAAATCATGAAAACCAAGATCGAGCAACTTGTAAAAGTAAAAACACATAAAAAATATCAATTGACAAATATAAAAGACTAGTAAATATAATTTGGAGGGCCAAAATAAGTATATTTTGGCACTTATCATTGAGGAAATAATAAAAATAAAAAAAAGACAACTTTCTTTTAATAAACTCAATTTGCTGTAAGTGGCCAAATTAATTTATCTTAACATACAATTTACTATTTCAGTGTAAACAAAGGTTAAAATGGTGTCGTGCAAATAGTAATTTAATATGGGAGAGAGGTAAGATATCCATTTCAAGGACGAGGTTAATTATTATCTTTTGAAAGCTCAGTTTGATGAGAACAAAGGTTGTAGAAACAATTCCGTAACGGACTGGGTACGGCCAGTGCCTCCCATTTGATCGCAAAAATGGTATGGTTGGCCCTTCTTCTTTTTTTTTTGGTAAACCAACGATCAATGTATAGAGGTTTTTGTCTACACATACAAACTCAACGTCCTCTGCAACCGTCGAATCGTCTTTACATGTTGATCCTAGCCATTCGATCAATAAATGTTTCCTTATATAAACTTATAGGGAGACGTTTTCTAATCTTTTTAGTTTGACCTGTTGTAGGGTAATATATACAATTTCCTTTTCAATTGATTACCCTTTTAGTTCTTTCCCCTTTTAAGTTGATTTCATTCCTTTAAAGAGGGTTGATAAGAACAAAAAATCATCAAATTAAATATGAGAGCTCATCTTAAAGAAAATGTGTTATTTTTTAACATTATTTGATGTTGCATTGAATTGATGTGTGTCATTATTATTTTATGTAGTTGATTAGATGAACCCTGTTTAAACATATTTGAAAACACAATAATTGGTTGTCAGCTGGAAACCTCTTCAAATTCTTGCATCAGACACCTGAAGTCAAGTAAAATATTACCTAAAGGATGATTGTCGTGTTCTTATCATTTAGCAGTTGAATAACACCCATTGCATCCACTTCAATTTCCAGCCTTTCAATATTTTGGTCCTTTGCGAAAACCAGCCCATCCCTTAATACCCGGATTTCAGCCTTGATACGGTTGGCCCTTTTGTGTGACATGCAGAGTTATTTGAGCATTTGCACTAGCTGGCTTACTTATACCAACCAGAAAACCAAGATTCCTACACTAGGATTAGCTTATCCCACCCCTTACTTGATTAATTTATCCTTAATTAGCTTATCTCACTTGTTGTAATAACTTGGATGCCCTTAACCTTAAATCTTCCTCTAATTTATGATTTGGATTAACTTTCTTTATTGAGAAAATATGAAGGACAATGAAATAGTTTTCAGTCGAGTTGCTTTATGATTGTGAAAATATTTCATTAAGATATGGGATCAAATTTACCCAATCGGACAAAAATTTAAATTGATCGATGAATAGAAATGGAAGTTTGTTGGGTCGAATGACCAACCTGGCTCCGCCCTTGAGTCTGCGAGAAATCAATTATAATGTGATTGCTAAAAAAATTGACAAAAAGAGGGATTGGCGATATAACTTTCTTGCAATAAATGCTGAGGCAAAAAAAAAAAACTTTCTTTCAATAAACTCAATTTGCTGTAAGTGGCCAATTGTATCTTAACATACAATTTACAGTGAAGTGCAAACAAAGGCTAAAATGGAGTTTTCAAAATGGTAATTTAATATGGGAGAGAGGTAAGAGATGCATTTCAAGAACGTGGTTAATATATTTTGAAAGCTCACTTTGACGACGACCCAGGTGGTCGATACGATTCCATATCAGACTGCTACAGCCGGCGTTTGATAGCAAAACTGGTACTGCGCGCAAATAGGGCTATTCGGGAACGGCTTGGTGTTAGGCTTGACTCGAGCTCGAGAAAAAATTAATAAAATAAGCCTGAACATTAATATGCTCGGCTCATCTCAGGGGTAGGTGGTTAGGTCTTGGTTGTGTTTATCTCTTTTTGGGTTTTTTGGGCCGGGTTGGGTTCTTGCCATCCATGGGCGGTTATTTTCCCTTTTGGTTCCTAGCGGCTTGGCATATGATTGTTGGAGTTCTCGTTGCTCTGCTTTGATGCATCGTGCTATGGATCTTTTTAATTTTTATAATCTGTTTTCAAAGATTAATAAATTTTCTTTGTTGTTCAAAAACAAATATGCTCGGCTCATCTTGGCTCCATAAGACTCGTTTTCATTTAGCGGAAGGGCATTGCATTGCTTCTTACTAATTCAAAAGTAACATTTTGATGTGCAATACTAAAAAAACCTATAGAAAATTGTATCACTATTTCCAAATAGAGGCTTTTTCTTGTAGTTTATATAGATATAAGACACACGCATATGCACAATCAAAATATCCTCTACTATGCAAGTTTAAATATGTATGATTGGTGGTTGGCTCGTTAAGACTCGTGAACAAACTCAAACTCGAGTCAAGCTTCAACTTGTTCAGCTCATGCTCGGCTTGTTATGCTTTCACTATGTTCGAGCTTGAGCTTCCCAAAAATCGAATAGACAAGCTTGAACATGGCACAACGATCAGCTGATGAGCTTGGCTCATTTTACATCCCTAACTATGTTCTTATCTTGGACTTATCTATTTGTAGGGTTAAATTGGGAATTTGCACGGTTGCACCCAACTTGCTTATACCAACCGGATAAGCAAGACCTCTACAGGTGGATTAGCAATTATCCCACTCCTTACCCTATCCTTAGCTTATCCCACTTGTACTAATGACTTGGATGCCCTAGACCTTAAATCTCCCTCTTTAGAATCATAAGTACAATATTGAGATGAAGGAAACATATATTTATTCTCCAATTATTGCCTTTTCCATCAAAACATACATGCAATTATTAACGTACACGCATGCAATATGGGGTTGAATTTGCATCCATTCTTCAACCTAATCAGGCAGTTTTCTACCGTACTTGAGTGTCTCAGGCAGTCCCGCGATGGCAAACTTACGTGAGAGGAGAGCAGGGAAATAAGTAAGTCATAGGAGTCGAAGGAAAAACTTAACTAAGGACATGGGAGACCTTAATTACGATTGTTGGCTATGTCAGGATGAAGTCCAAATTAATCTTTTAGAGCATCCAGGAATTGGTCTCCCTGATATTGGGCTGGAGTAGGTTGGAGTGGCGAAAGCAGATGACAGATAATGCCAAAGCTAGCATTTGAAGATGTTACTCCTATATGGGGTGGCACTTTTTTGAAAATCTATCTGGAGACCCATTATGAGGGTATTTTAGTATTTCTAAAAATTGATCCACTCACCACACAGGCAAGTGAGCTAAACTTGCTGTTATTTTGGCGGTTATGTGTTGATACGCAAATGTGGATAGGGCAATTCACACATGACCAAAACCATAGGGGTGGTCGATTACAAAGTGATTTTTTTTCCTATTGCAATAAACGCTGAGCCAAAAAAAGATTAAACTTCATTTCAATAAACTCAATTTGCTCTAAGTGGCCAATTGTATCTTGACATACAATTTAAACTAAATTAAGTGTAAACAAAGGTTAAAATGGTGTCGTCAAAATAGTAATTTAAAATGGGAGAGAGTTAAGCGATCCATTTCACGAATGTGGTTAATATCTTTCGAAAGCTCTCTCTCTCTCTAAACTTCTCTCTGCTAGGGTTGCTTCGGCGCTGCCGCCGCCTGGGGGGAGGCGCCTCCCTCCCTCCTCCCCCGGGCTCATTTCTCCTCCTCCTCTCTCCCACTATCTCTCCTTCTCCTTCCTCTCCTCTCTAGGTCCAGGCGCCTTCTCGCTTTTCCCCTTCGTTTGCGTTTTTCTCGAGCACCGCCCTTTCATGTGGGGAGGGTGTGGCGGCTGTGTGTGTTGCACTCCACCACCGATCAGAGGTTTTCTTGGCTACCTCCGGAGGCCTAGCGGCACTGGGTGTTTCGGATGATCGGTGGTCATGGGCATCGGTGTTGTGGGGTTTTGAGCCGGTTTGGTTGGGTGGAGGCGTCGGGCAGTGGTGTGGTGGAGGTGTAGATAGGGCTTTCTAACCTTTGATTTTGCAAGTTTTATTCAAAATCGATTGGCAAAAATGGCGGTCAGATCTGGTTCGGTTTCTCTCCGGCGGCGGCAGGGTGGTTGCGATCCTCATGGATGGTTTGCTCTTGGTTGTCTTTGTGTGCCGAATTCCAGCCGGCGGCCTTTCTGAGATCTCATTCGGGTGAGGAACCGACAGCTCGTCTTCTCTGGTCGGTTATTGCTGCTTGTGTTGATCGTGAAGCTTAAGGGTTTTTGTTTGGGTGTTCTGCTGTGTTTTGGTGGTCGGTTTGGGTACCCGTACTGTGGTTGCCTTGGTGGTCTCTCTCGTAGGCTGGCTGCTACTTCTGGGAGCGGCCGGATCGGCTTAACGGCAAGGCTGGATCCTCCGGTGGTTTGTACGGTGGTGGCCGCCATTGTGGTTAGGGTTATGGGGGTTGGCTTGGGTGGGCCGGTCCAGGGTTGGGCTGGTATTTGGGTGTTTGGGCTTTATTGTTTTATTTGGGTGCTGGGTTGGGCTCAATTGTTTCTATTTTGTGTTCCCTAGTAGACCCTTGGGTGTTTGGGCTTTTGTCCTTTAGAGGTGTATTCCAACTTTTTGTTGAATCCCCTTTCCTCTCTTCCCGTTTTAATAAAATTTCATCTTTTATCGATAAAATAAAAAAAAATCTTTCGAAAGCTCTGTTTGATGAGGGCCAAGGTTGCAGATATATTCGATTCCCTATCGGACTGTTATGGCCAGTGCCTCCAGTTTGATACCAAAGGTGTCGGTACGGTTGGGGATTTTGGGTTTATTTGAGCATTTGCACCAGATTAATTTGCTTATACTACTTATACCAACTGGATACAGATTAGCTTACCCCACTTGTGGTAATGACTTGGATACCCTCAATCTTAAATCTCCCTCTTTAGAATCTGGATTAACTTTTTTAGTTGTTTATTTACAGATTATGTGTTTCATAAATACAATATTGAGAACATGACGGAAACATATATTTATTCTCCAATTGTTTGCCTTTACAAAACGTAAATGCAATTATTAATGTACACACACCTAGCGGTTGCTTCAGTGATAAGTGTAGAAACTTTATATTCAACTCAAGATCAATTGGCAATGAGTGGAAAGGTCCCAGATGTTATTAAGTGATCACCCATTCCACTCTTAAGCAATATGAGATTCTATTTCTTTAACATCCCCCCTCACGTGCAGCCGCATTTGAGGTCTGTCACGTGTAGCCACTTTTGGGTCTTATCATCGTGCAGCCTTTTTGCTGGTCTGGCATCGTGGGGTGTGGATTGTTAATTTTTAAAATGTGGGAGGAACGGGCCCCGCTCTGATACCATGTTGAAACTTTATGTCCATCTCAAAACCAATTGGCAATGAGTGGAGAGGTCCCCAGATGTTATTAAGTGATCACCCATTCCACTCCCAAGGAATGTGGGATTCAATTTCTTAACATGCCCCCTCACGTGCAGCCGCGTTTGAGGTCTGTCACGTGTTGCCACTTTTGGGTCCTATCATCGTGCAGCCTTTTTGCTGGTCTGTCATCGTGGAGTGTGGATTGTGAATTTTATAAAATGTAGGGTGGAACGGGCCCTGCTTTGATACCATGTAGAAACTTTATATCCAACTCAAGACCAATTGGCAATGAGTGGAGAGGTTCCAGATGTTATTAAGTGATCACCCATTCCACTCCCAAGCAATGTGGGACTCTATTTCCTTAACATCCCCCTCACGTGCAGCCGCATTTATGGTCTGTCATTGAGAGAACTCCTCTTGGTTAGGGATTAGATTTCCCACGGCCGGGTGAATACCTTGGTATTTAAGTGGGGGGCCGTAGCTGGTGTTCTGTAATTAGCTTCCCCTGAGGTTTGGGATTTTCAATCGGATTCATTTAATGACTTGACTATAGGGCTGTTCCTCTGTTACCAAAACTAAAAATAAAATTATTAACGTACGCATGCAACATGAGGTTGAATTTTCGGCCATTCTTCACCGTACCTACCAGGAAGTTTTCTACCGTACCTGAGTGTCTCAGGGAATACCGATGCGAGACTAATTACGCGGGGATTTTGTGTACCGTAGATTGGGCTGGAGTGGCGAAAGCAGATGACTACATGAGAGTACATTAAAGGATACTGCATTTGAAGATATTATATATACTGGTGGCATTTTTTTGAAAATTTGGAGACATTATGAGGGTATTTTGGTATCAAAAAATTGATCCACTCACCACAAAGGATAACGTGTCGTCAAAATAGTAATTTAATATGGGAGAGAGGTAAAAGATCCATTTCAAGTACTAGGTTAATATCTTTTGAAAGCTCAGTTTGATGAGGACAAAGGTTCAAAATTTCGGCTCCATATCGAAACGGTACGATTGGTACATCCCGTTTGATCTTAAAATCGGTTGGAACAGTTTGATGCCGTTTATAAGTACTGACCAAAACAGTAGCGATGGGGTATCGACCATTTGTGGCTCTATTTTTGGGTCCCGCACAAAGGATCCAAACCATTCATTACTTTCTAAATAACTTTTCGGGACTCAAAAATCGGTATTGTTTTGGTCGGTACCCTTAGTATTAACGATTTCGTTCAGGTTGCCATTCTCAATCTATTTTGCCGTACTGAGAATTTTCTGCCATAGCGGTATCTCAGACAATATCGACGACAGACTCATGCAAATGGTTAAATTTTTTTATCTTAAAACTGACAACCAAACAATCCCCACTTGAAGGTGGCTACAATGTAAGGTGCATGGCTATAACCCTTGGAACAATCTTTTATCGTCATATAAGTGATGTTGTCGTTATTGCGTCACCCAACCATCCAAAAACTTGAATAGATCTTTGCGTGTTTTTTTTTGGTGATGAGAATGACTATATATATGTGTGTGTGAGTTTGTGAAAAGTATTTTCAGCAAAACATCTCTATTAATTGTCAGCTTTACTAATGGAGAGAGAGGGAGAGGCAGAAACAATGGAGGAGCGCCTCTGTTATGCAGCAATGAAAGGGGATCTAAAATCATTGCAAGAAATAATCGCAATAGATGGTTCCATTCTAGATAGAGTTTTGGTGGGAATTTTCAGAGGGAAAAATCCTCTTCACGTGGCCATATCAACAGGGCAAACACGATTTGTCTTAAAACTTTTGGAAATTAAACCAGGACTTGCAGAAGTTTTAGATACGGAACTTGGCGCGGCCATTCACATAGCATCGGCTAAAGGGCACCTTGAGATTGTGAAAGCTTTAGTGAACGTTAGCCCTGAGATGTGCCTAGCTCGTGATGGAGATGGTAATAGCCCTGTTCACATCGCTGCATTGAAAGGTCAGCTTCAAGTGTTGGAAGAGTTGGTTCGAACCAATTCCCACATAGCTCAAGTTAAGGTGAATCGAGGCGATACCATCTTGCACTTATGTGTGAAGTATGACCAGTTTGAGTGTCTAAAACTACTTCTACAAATGAATCCAGATCCATGTTTTGTCAATGACGTCGATGTCGATGGCAACACCATATTGCATCTAGCAGTTTTTAAAAAACGACCGGAGGTATGTCCACCTTCCCGGCTTTCTGATTACCAAATTTACTGTCTGTTATTTTATTGGCCTTGTCCTTTCATATGCATATCAATACTCCATTCATCTCATGTATTTATTTTTTCTTGGAAAGAATTACGATTTTTGAATTACTAATAGCTAAAGTAGTTTCCTCGGATATAGTCCTTTTCTGTCTCTTTTAAATTCATCAGTGTGAAAAAATGTAGTACAAATTTATCTTCACTGATTGCAACAATGGCATAACAAATGATCTGAAAAGATTTGTCCTAACCATCAAATTCGCAACCTCATATGGTGTCCAATCATTTCATTACTGAATTATGTTCAACTTTATTTTTTGTACCACCGAAGTAATAGACGAACGTACTCTATGAAATGAACGATTTGGGTCAAGATAACACCATCTCGTAGAAGTTTTTTTAAGTGCACTACAACCATATACTATGATATAGTGCGTTGGTGCACTACAGGAGCTCCCAAGTCCCGAAGGTTATCGTACAACATTGACAAAACTGCACGAAAGTGCTTTAATTAGTACTTTTCTATATGAAAAGTGTCGTTTAATTTTAAAGAAAAGATGGACAATATAGTAGGAGACCTCTGAAGTATTCTTTTCTGACCTTATTATTATTATTATTATTATTATTATTATTATTATTATTATCTAATTGGTGAGTGGTCCGTGTATGCATAATTCACTCAGATGATCAAACTCGTGCTTAGCTGCAAGAATATAGTAGCTGTGAATGCCATAAACAAAAGTGGGCGATCGCCGCTGGACATTCATCTGCAATTCCGATCTGAAAATCAATCAGATTCGGAGATTGAAGACATCTTACTTGATGCTGGGGCCAAAAGATTTAAAAGAGGCAAACAGGGCACGGTTGGGGATGATCGCCTCGAGCCTTCGTGGCAGACCAAGAGAAGGAATACCTTTATGATTGTATCTTCACTGATTGCGACAATGGCATACCAAGTCGGGGTGAACCCTCCCGGTGGTGTTTGGCTAGACGATGCAGAAGGACACAAAGTCGGGAAAGCTATACTTGCTTATAACTACCCTGATTTTTATCCGATCTTCATGTGCTTAAACACGGCTGGATTCCTCGTGTCTCTAACCACGATCTTGCTGCTCATTATTTCCTTGCCAGAGCGAGGATGGGGTCTAAGGTGGGCTCAAGCTTTCATCTCGTGGTGCACGATCCTGACAACGGCATTTTCTTACACATTTTCCGTCATTGCTATTTCACCAGCAGGGAAGAGGTATATATACATATACGACAGGGACGCAAGCAAAGTGATTAAATTTACGGCTATGGCGTGGGCCTTTGTGATGTCGCTTCTCTTCGTATGGCACTTGCTTCATTTGACAATTGGGATTCTGAAAGAGCAAAGGGGTCTAATGAAGTGCATGGGTAAGCTTTTCAAGGTCGTCAAAGGTAGGCCGACATCACTTCCAAACTAGGTTTAGCGGGAACAGGCCCAATGTTTGATCTTTTCATGCTCGTGCTGTGAGTTTTACTCCAAGAAGTGTTACAATACACACCCCTCTTGTTTGCATAAGTGTACCGTAGCACATGTAGTATGAACACAAGGAATGTATAACGTACGTATGTGTTATATGTCTCATAAGCTTGAAATTGAGTGTTCTGTAGTTCAGAATGTCTGTAAAAATCAATTTCCATGAATGCAAGGAGTCCCATATGTGGAGCTTGTTTCCATGATTTTAATGTTTTTCCGTGCTAATATCTATCGAGCTGATTCTATCTTTATGCAAAGTTCATGGCGTTAAAGATTTGCCTGTCCTTTCATCCCTCGTATTGACAACACCTTGACCATCAGCAAAATATAAGGACTTGACATCATTTGGTCGCCGAGAAATGGAGAATATAGCATCATCGCTAGAATATAACAAGTCGAACGACTCCTTCTTGACATCCATCAACCAAAGAAGTCCATAATAGCAGCTGCTATATATATACCTGCATATGCACAGACAAAATAGGAAAATCAACCCTCTACAGCCAATTAGTGATGAGCAATAGCTCCATGTCCTAAGCCATAGTGCAAACGGAATTAAGTTGAAGAATGCAAAAGCCAAGTTGAAGCATGTAGTGTCCAACAAATGCATTAGAATATGTAGTAGACTCGGGTATGAGTATCTAGTGAGGGTCGAAGTGGCAGAACTTAGACCTTCCTAAAATTATATCTCAAGATATATATGGAGACACGTGTGATCTGAACTCAGGTTTGTGTACAAGGACATCTAGAATATTATTCATATTGTATGTCTATTACTGTTAACAAGGGAACATCCCTTTTGGCGTGGAAGTCGGTTTTGAGGCTAGCTCACATTTCCGTTTCTTAAACTACCGCTTTAACTTCCCACAGAAAACCTACTAAGAAGAAAAAAAGATATTATTGTCACTGTAATTTTCTTCTTCCTCCCTCGAAACTTTCACATCTCAGATTTGATTAGAGATTAACCTCAATTCAACGTTTTCTTCTTTCTTTCTTTTTTTTCGGTCAAACGGAAATTCACAACATTTTCTTCTTTCGCGTGCTCTTCTGCATGATACTATTTGCACATGCATAATATGTGCCTTGGTGTCTAGCTATCTTGTATATGTACATGAAAGAAATCCACAAGGGAGAGGCACTTCCTAACATTTTAACATGTTCCAATTTTAGTCTAAGTCCAAATGAATCCCAATTTTGGTCAATTTATTTAATTTATGGTCAAAGTCTTTGAAGTCATTTCGTCAATTAGAGAGTCATTTAATCTTTCTGTGTGTACTTTTTATTGGCACAAAGAGTCTAAAGGTTGGTTCTAGGTTCTATGTTCTTTATAATTGTGTCTTTGGAAGATTAATATTGTCAAGCTTAGTATAGTATAAATATGTTAAGCCTTTAGCAAAAGGTAGTGGATTGAATAATATTGAGTTTTAATAGAGAGTGTTTCTTTATCTTTCAAATTCTTAAGTATTCTATGAATCATTGAAGTGTTTGATGCATTTATCCCTGGGTATTCTCACATTCCACTACAAGAAAAAGTATGTTTAGTGACGAAAAAGTGGCGACAAAATTTAATTTCGTCGCTAAATGAGTATATTTGGCGACAAAAAATAAATTCGTCACTGTTTTGATAACTTCCTTGACGAAATTATTTTGTCACCAATTATAACTATTTAGCGACGAAAAAGATATTTTTGTCACCAAAGGCTCCTATTTGGCGACGAAATAAAATTTTCGTCGCCAAAAGTGTAAAATAGGAGACGAAATTATTTTTTGTCGCTAAAGATAACTATTCGGTGACGGAAAAAATATTTTGTTGCCAAATGAACCAATTTGGCGACGAAAAATATTTTCGTCTTCTTTTTACGTTTTCAGTGACGAAAAATTTATCATTTGGTGACGAAATTTATGAATTACGCTTTGTCACCAAATATATTTCGGGCATAACTCTTTGCTCAGAACTCCGATTGAGATAATTTAAATTGGGTTTGAACAATAACATAAAGAGCTACGATTTTCATGTTTATTAAAATTGCTAATTTTAGTGTTTAATATTTCAAAATGCCGTTCAAAATATATTTTAATGTTCAATGTATGTGTTATATAGTAGATATTTCAAACATATGCTGAAAAGTTTGTGTGGTGTAGTTGGTTAAAGCTTGCGTGCAAACTTAGGAGACTCGGGTTCGAAACCCCGCAGGAGCAAGAAAGTGAGATTTTTTTCACATATAAGAATGTCTTTCGCGACGAAAAATTTCGTCACCGATGGGTCACCTTTGACGAGCCAAAGAAAATAATTTGTGACGAAATATTTTGTCATAAAAAAAGCACAATAGGTGACGAAGAAAATTTCCTCACCAAGTCATTTTTCCGTGACGAAATTTTTCGTCACGAAAAGGCACTATAGGTGACGAAAAATAGATTTTGTCACCAGGTAGGAATCCTCGACAACCTTTAGTCGACAAATTTTTTTTCGTCACCTATATTATTTGTGACGAAAAACATACAATTTGCGACGATTTTCATTCGTCACCCAATGCAATTTTTCTTGTAGTGTTCAACAGGTTTAGAAAAGGATTGAATTTCGTGTATTCATGCGCGAATCAACGGATCTTAATGTTATGACTACAAAAGAGAGATTACACCGAAGAAATTTGAAACAGAGAGGAGAGACTACTGAATCTTATTTCCCAAAAGTAGAGTAGAGAAACAATACAAAGAATCCACACAAAATACATTGGGCCTCAGCCGTATATAGCACAACTCGGTACCCTCGCTAACCGCCTCACAACTTTCTCGCTCCTAACAACAAAACAGAATATTAGCTAATTGCACTAAGCTCCCAATTACCAGAATTATTTACAATTTAGCCCTGAAATCATAACATTTCCTTCTCCTTAGAATCAGTCTTGACCTCAAGGCTGGAAGTTTGGAAACTTCTTGGTAATGGTATCATAATCTTCCCAAGTAGCATCCTCTGGAAAAGATCTAGACCACTGAATTAGCCATTGAATGACAGCCTTGTTCTGCCCCTTGATCATTCTTCTATTAAGTAGAGCTACGGGTTCCATTTGTAAGTTGCCATCAAGTGAGACTGGAGGAAGAGTGTATTGTGCAGTCACATTTTGGCCTAACTTCCTTTTGAGTAAAGAAACATGGAACACTGGATGGATTTTGGCATCATCAGGAAGTTGTAACTTGTAAGCCACAATCCCAATCTTTTGAATGATTTGAAAAGGCCCATAGAACTTAGGAGCCAACTTCATATTTATGTGTAAGGCTAAAGTAGTCTGCCTATAAGGCTGCAGTCTCAAATAAACCCAATCATGCAATGCAAACTCCCTTTCTGATCTATTTTTATCAGCATAGAACTTCATTCTCCCCTGAGCTATCTGCAAATTCTCCTTAAGCATTCTAGAAATGGCACCTCTTTCCCTTGCCCAATTGTCCACTTCAGCCACAGGAGAAGAACCTGGTATATATAAGGCCTGATCTGGTGGTGATTGCCCATAAACAGCATAATATGGGGTGGTTTTAATGGCTGAATGGTATGTGGTATTGTACCACCATTCAGCTAGTGGTAACCACTTTGACCAGTTCTTAGGACAATCCCCTGACATACACCTTAGATAATTTTCCAAACACTTGTTCAAGATTTCAGTTTGGCCATCAGATTGTGGATGGTAGGATGTGCTCAAATTCAGTTGACAGCCTTGAAGCTTGAAAAATTCCTGCCAGAATCTACAAGTGAACACAGCATCTCTGTCAGACACAATAGAATTTGGCATTCCATGGAGCTTGTAAACATGATCCAAGAATTGTTGAGCAACATCCTTAGCTGTATAAGGATGAGATAAGGCCATGAAATGCCCATATTTGCTTAACCTATCCACTACCACCAAAATAACAGACTTACCATGGGATGCAGAAAGCCTTTCTATAAAATCCATTGATATATCAAACCATATCTTCTCAGGAATTTGGAGAGGTTGCAGCAAACCTGGATACTTAACAGCTTCACTCTTGAATCTTTGACAAATATCACATTGGCCAATGAATTGTTGTACATCATTTTTAAGATTTTTCCAATACAAAGTCCTCTTAATCCTTCTAGTGGTTTTATCAATACCAGAATGACCCCCAACTGAAGAATTATGATAGGCAGTAACGATTTTCTGCTTGAGAATTGAACAATCACCCACTACCACTTTACCTTTGTATGTCAACAATTGATCGTGCCACACATAATGCTTATGAGAGGCAGGGTCACTGATGAGGTCTTGGATAAGTGCTTGAATAGCTGGATCATTAAGCCAACCCAACTTAACTTCTGCCAACCAGTTATAATTGAGTACTGAAAGTGCTTGTAAGGTAGCATTACCATTGTTATCCTTGCCTTTTCTGGATAAAGCATCAGCTGCCAGATTTTCCTTTTCCCACCTTGTAGACAATCTCATAATCAAACCCTAGTAGCTTGGTGATCCATTTCTGTTGAAAAGGGGTAGCAACCCTTTGTTCCAATAAGTGTTTCAGGCTTTGTTGATCAGTTCTGATAATAAAATGCCTCCCCAATAAGTAATGCCTCCACTTAAGAACAGCTAACACTACTGCCATCAATTATTTTTCATAAGTAGACAATACCTGATCCCTCAAGGAAAGAACTTTACTCCAAAATGCAATGGGATGGCCTTCTTGCATCAATACTGCCCCCAACCCCTTACCTGAAGCATCAGATTCAATGACAAATTCCTTAGTATAATATGGCAGTGCTAAAACTGGAGTAGTAACCATAGCAGTTTTCAGTTGTTCGAAGGCTTGAGTAGTAGCCTCAGTCCAATGGAAAGAATCCTTCTTCAGTAGTTGGGTAAGCGGCTCACTGATCTTGCCATAATTCCTGACAAATCTTCTATAATACCCAGTTAAACCCAAGAATCCCCTAAGCTGTTTCAAATCAGTAGGAACTGGCCAATGAGTCATGGCTTCAATCTTGGTTGACTCAGCTGAAACCCCTTCATTAGAAATCATATGTCCCAGATATTCCACCCTTTGTTTGCCAAAAACACACTTAGTCATTTTAGCATACAATTGGTTAGCCTTCAAAATCTGCAAAGTGGTGTTCAAATGTTGTAGATGCTCAAGCCAGGTCTTGCTATACACCAATATATCATCAAAGAATACCAGAATAAACTTTCTCAAATGATCCCTAAATATCTCATTCATAAGACTCTGAAAAGTTGATGGTGCATTAGTTAAACCAAAGGGCACTACTAAGAATTCATAATGCCCTGCATGTGTTCGAAAAGTTGTCTTGGGAATATCAGGGGAATGAACTCTTATTTGGTGATAGCCGGATCTAAGGTCCAGTTTAGAAAAGAATGTGGCCCCATTGAGTTCATCTAATAGCTCATCTATAACAGGAATAGGAAATTTATCCTTATTGTGGCCTTATTTAGAGCTCGATAATCCACACACATCCTCCAACCAGTATCTTTCTTTCTTACTAACAACACTGGAGAAGAAAATGGACTAACACTATTTCTAATCACACCAGATTTTAGTAATTCAGCCACAATCTTCTCAATTTCATTTTTCTGAAAATAAGGATACCTATAGGGCCTGGTGCTAGTTGGCTCAACATCTGGTTTGAGTGGAATATGATGATCATGAGGTCTCATGGGAGGTAATCCAGTTGGTTCCTGAAAGATGTCCTCATAGCTGTTGAGCATCTTCTTCATTGCAAGATCCTGTTGTTGCACATCGGTATCTCCAACATGCAAGGAAAAAATTTGAGCTGCAAGCACTCCTGAAACACTTTTCTTAAGAATTTTGTTCATCTTCCTACTACCAACCAAAAAATTTTCCTCCTTCTTGCCTCCTCTAAGCACGTGTTTTTTCCCATTGAGATGAAATTCCATGCAAAGATTCTGAAAATCCCATGTAATAGGTCCTAAAGTAGATAGCCATTGTATACCAAGCACCATGTCACATCCCTGCAGTGGTAACAACCTCATGTCTGCCTTGAAATCAGTCCCTTGCATCTGCCATTCAAAGTTCTTACACACAGCCTTGCTGTGCATCCTTGTACCATCAGCTACCATAACTGGTAGGGCTTCAGTCTCATCTACCAAACAGCCTGTTCTCTTAACTATTTCAGGGCTAAGAAAGTTATGTGTACTTCCTGAATCTATGAGAATCATCATTAATCGTTTCTTCACATTACCTCTAACTCTCATGGTCCTGAAAGATACAGATCCAGTAATGGCATTCAAAGAAATTTGAAGTTCTTCTTCTTCTTTTTCATGTTCCCCATCACTCTCTTCTTCTCCTTCCTGGTCTGACTTTAGATCATCCCCATCCCCTTCCAAGGCAAATAATTGCTTTTTCTTACATTCATGTCCCTTCGACCATTTTTCATTACACTTGAAACACAAACCTTTAGCCCTTTTTTCATCAAAAGTCTTATTTTCTGTTCTGTGGGAACCATTGTAAATAGTACCCCAATGACTACCAACCGTTGATTGTGTAACAGCATAATCAAGTTTTGTAGGAGCTGATCTGGTCTTTTTAGTAATAGCCTCAATACTATTTTCCTGCAACTTAGCCAACCCAATGGCTTGAGTGATAGTAGTAGGCTTGAACATTTGTACCCCAGCCTTAACCTCCTCTTTAAGTCCACTAATGAAACAGCTAATGAAGAAGGATTCAGGCAAATTGGTAGTACGATTGGCCAATTCTTCGAACTGTTCTTGATAAACCCGAACTGTGGTGGTATGCCTCAATTTAGTAAGGTCACCCATAGCATCTTCATATGTGTTTGGCCCAAATCTTGACACTACTCCGTCTTTAAACAAAACCCAGGTCATTTGGCCATGGCATTTTTCAAACCACTGGTACCAATTTAGGGCTTTGCCCTCCAAATGTAGGGTAGCCAATTTCACCTTATTGTGGTTCTCTATCATATTGTAATCAAAGAATCGTTCACATTTATACACCCAACCAGATGGATCTTCACCACTAAACTTAGGAAAATCAATTCGAGCGAATCTGGTATTGAATTGCGGAAGAACATCGTGATTGGGGTTTCGTACCTGAGAAATTACTTCCATTTCCGGAGGAGAACGTAACACCTTCTGTGAAATCTGATCATATTTCAGGCTCATTCCGGTGATTAACTCCTTAATCTCGACCAAGTCACGCAAAGAAGTCTTGATTTCTTGGATTTCAACAACTTGTTTATCGGAGTTTTCCTTCAAGAAGCGAACTGCTTCTTCAGTCTTCTTGATATCTTGCAATCTAGTTCCGTCTGCCATTGATGGATAACCTCACAAGCCGAGAAAGGCCTGCTCTGATACCAATGTTATGACTACGAAAGAGAGATTACACCGAAGAAATTAGAAACAGAGAGGAGAGACTACTGAATCTTATTTCCCAAAGTAGAGTAGAGAAACAATACAAAGAATCCACACAAAATACATTGGGCCTCAGCCGTATATAGCACAACTCGGTACCCTCGCTAACCGCCTCACAACTTTCTCGCTCCTAACAACAAAACAGAATATTAGCTAATTGCACTAAGCTCCCAATTACCAGAATTATTTACAATTTAGCCCTGAAATCATAACACTTAACTCGTGCTAATTTTGTGTTAGTATAAGAATCAATTGCTTACTTCATTACAGGACTAAAAACGTGAATAACTTTGACAATGAACATGTGGTTGAACTAGAATCCTCCTTTTCAACATCAACATTCCAAAACCCAATATTCCCAAACTCGTTCCCCGCGGCATCCAACTTCATATCCATCGATGGAAAGAACGACACCGTCAGTATCCTCCCCGGCAAACCCTAGCTATATTCTTAGCTATATTCTCCTGTTCCAACCTCAGTGTTCCCATATCTACGCAACATGAAGCCCTAATCGGATAACCCCAAGTTCTCATTTTCATCGATCAGCATAACATGGCATGGGCGTTTTTTTATCCCCCAAGAAATCTACTATTAGAAATGCTATGAGTATAGCAAAGGGGGGTGTTTCGAGTTAATATATATATATATATATATATACACACACACACACACACACACACACACACCACGGATCCAGTGAGGGATCCCTTACCAGTCTATCGTGCGGACCTCCCTTTTCCCGATCAAATTGCGACGATCCGAGCTGCTCAATGTGTTCAGAACGTGATTTTAAGGGTACCCGCGAGGATTCAGCAAAAAAAATGACCGGGAAGGGCTTGATCCGAGCAGTTTTTACTGAACCGTTCAATAAAAAACTGCTCAGATCAAGCTCTTCCCGATCATTTTTTTTGCTGATTTCTCGTGGGTACCCTTAAAATCACGTTCTGATCACTTTGAGCGGCTCGGATCGTCCCAATTCGATCAGAAAATGGGAGTCCCGCACGGTAAGCCCGTGCGGGATCCCTTAAGGGAACCCGACTCCGTATATATATATATATATATATATATATATATATATATATATATATATATATATATATATATATACAGCCGGGTTCCGGTAAGGGATCCCGCATTTTTTTAAAATGCGGGACTCCCCTTCCCGATTGAATTTCGATGATCCGAGCCGCTCAAAGTGATCAGAACGTGATTTTAAGGGTCCCCGCGAGAAATCAGCAAAAAAAATGACCGGGAAGGGCTTCATCAGAGCAGTTTTCATTGAACGGTTCAAAAAAAACTGCTCGGATGAAACCCTTCCCGGTAATTTTTTTTGCTGATTTCTCGCGGGGACCCTTAAAATCACGTTCTGCACACATTGAACGGTTCGGATTTTCAAAATTTGATCGGGAAATGAAAGTCCCTCATTTTAAAAAAATGAGGGATCCCTCACTTGATAATTTGTGTGTATATATATATATATATATAGTCCGGCTCTTATAAGGACCACCTCATTTTAATAAAATTCGGATCTCCCTTTTCCGATCGAATTTCGATGATCCGAGCCGCTCAATGTGTTCAGAACGTGATTTTAAGGATACTCGCGAGAAATCGGCAAAAAAAATGATCGGAAAAGGCTTCATTCGAGCAGTTTTTGTTTATTTTTTATCGAACGGTTCAAACAAAAACTGCTCGGATGAAGCCCTTTCCGATCATCTTTTTTGCCGATTTCTAGCTCGCGGGTACCCTTAAAATCACGTTCTGAACACATTGAGCTGCTCGGATCGTCGAAATTCGGTCGGAAAATGGGAGAAATAAGGAGGTCCGCATTTTAGCTAAAATGCGGACTCCCTCATTTGAAACTGACTGTGTGTGTATATATATACACACGCAAAGGGGGGTGACAGACCCCGAGTATAGATGATATTGGGACCTGTCTCGGGTCCCACGCATATAATTGGAACCGCTTATTTTGTTCATCTTTGGCCATTGAAGGTGTCATCTTTGGCCGTTGAAGTGAAGGGATAGTAGACTTAGGAGTTGTTTGATAACCATATTCAGCACTTAAAAATCGAATAGGATAAGTAAAAATGAAATAAGTTGGCTTGATAACTAAAGTAGAGCGGTGCTGAAACTTTTAAGAGCACGGAAGAGCAAACAAAAAATTTGAGTAGGATCATGTTTTGTTTTCCATGTATGTTGTCCGGCAGCTAAAGTGAAAGGCGCTGTGGTGCAGCCCTTGGCTCCTGTCACTTTCACCACTTGCACCGCTTGAGAAGGATTTGAACAAGATAAAAATGCCTAATTTGTTCAACTTGTATCGCCACTAATACTTACTAATTGCTTAGGATCTGAGTGTGATTCTTAGGGGGGTAAACGAGCCGAGCGGAACCGAGCTTCTGCGAGCTCGAGCTCAGCTCATTTACTTAACGAGCCAAAAACTCGAGCTCAAGCCCCTTACGAGTTGAGCTTAGTTATATACTAAACGAGCCTTTTCAATCGAGTTGAGCCTCTTTTAACGAACCAAACTTTGTTGAACGAGCCAAGCTCCACTAGGCTCGTTTAGTAAATAAGCCGAAAACTCGAGCTCGAGCTCGGCTATAGCCAAGTCGAGCCGACCCTTAACGAGCTGAACCTAGTTGAGCTCACGAGCTGTTTGGTTCGTTTACACTACCCTAGTGATTCTGTGAAGTCATGTTTGCAACACAGAAAAATCATTATGTACTATTCTGCTTACAGAGCGTGAATTGATGTAATAAATTTTTTTAACAATTTGGTAAAAAAAAAAATCCTCTTGAGTGAGAAATACTTTTTCAACGGAGGGCAACTAAATTTTTTTTTTTCTCGGCAAAATGAGACATATATATAAACTCGAAAGGGTACATCGAGGGGGCTCGAGCAACGTAAGCTAAACAAACTTACACAATCAAGTAGCAAAAGTAGAAAATAAAGCCACGCCCCTTACAATGACTTCCAACAGAAAATTGGAGGAAAAGACAAACACCTCATACACCACTGCAAACAATCTTTACAGTTTCAACATTCTAATTCCATCCAAAAAAACCTTAAAATCCTCGACTGTATACACCTTAATGTTGAACTTTGCCTTATCCACATAGCAACTCTAGCTTTAATCTGCTCGCCCACAACCCTAGGTCCCGATGTGGCGTTATTAAAAACATAATCATTTCTCGTCAACTACAAAGACCACAACGTCGCAAAGAAAGTAACTTCCCACAAATTTTTCTCCAAATTTCTGAATCTACTTTCAATCCACTACCCGAAATGAGCTTCCAGGGATGCGGGACACATCTGTAGGACAACAATTAAGCTACTTCTATACAGAGTATAACCAAAAGATGCTAGAATTTTTCCATGATACATGCTATCAAAAATTTGATCAAGTCAATGTTACTGAAAATTGTACTATTGTACAAATCAAACGGTACAAACTTTGTGTTGTCCCAATTTTCAAGGAGTTTGCCACGACAAGGCTTTTTCCGTCTTGACAATAATTGGGGCCTCCGAATTATTAATTTTTCCGTCTTGACAATAATTAAACTCCAGATATTACTTTGTAAAGATACGTACGCCACATTGGATGAGCTAGAAATAGGAATACCATATGCTATTGCTTGCCCTCGAGTGTAACTACCTAACTAATCACAACTGTTTGACTTCCCCCACTTGCCCTTGCATCTGAGATTCTGAATCATCACTGACATCATCCTCACCTTTTATGGTTGAACGTCAAGTACTCCCTCCGCCCATATTATTTAGACTTTTTCGATATTTGTATCAATTTTCAATCGTTTATATCTTTCAATATGAATCTCTAATGATATACAATATAGATCTTGTTTGATAGTTCTTAATTAAATCTATAATATAAAAATTTTAAAATTATGAAAAATATAGTAAATTGGGAGATATAAGAATTTAAAGAATAATGCGAATATCGAAAAAGATCAAAGATTTTGGGACGGGAGGAGTATTAAGTTAATTGCGAATGTCAGAAATAGATTTACTAATTGCCTTCCTAAGATCATCTTAGGCTGACCTGCATTAAGTTGACTCACATTACTCGATAATTGGGTGGGCTTCATATTTAAATCCAATTAAGAAGACGTCGTCACCACATCATAGTATCCTCGTATTGTAAAGCATCCAACAGTTGAGTGTATATATCTATCTATGTATGCACATATGAAACGAGCTTGTGTTGTGTTGCGAACTTAATTTTTGAGAAACATATACTCAATCTATTATAACTTGAGCGATAGAGAGGGGGAGAGAATGGAAGAATTGCTCTGTGATGCAGCAATGAGAGGGGATCTAGCATTACTATACGATATAATTGCAAGAGATGTTTACATTCTCGATAGAGTTTTGGTGGGAAGTTTGAAGGGGAAGAGTACATCCTCTTCAAGTGGCTATATCAATTGGGAAAACAGAGTTTGTTCTACAACTTCTGAAAATTAAACCAGACCTAGCTGGAGTTTTAGATATGGAACTAGGGGCAGCCCTTCACGTAGCATCCGCTAAGGGGCACATAGAGATTGTGAAAGCTTTAGTGAAGGTTAGCCCAGAGATGTGCCTAGCTCATGATCGAGATGGTAATAACCCTCTTCACATCGCTGCAATTAACGGTCAGGTACAAGTCTTACAAGAGTTGTTTCGAACCAGCCCCCACAGAGCTCAAGTTAAGGTGGATTGAGGCGACACCATCTTGCACTTATGTGTAAAGTATTACTAATTGGAATGTCTGCAACTACTACTAGACATGATTCCATATCCAGATTTTGTCAATGATGTTGATGCCGGTGGCAACACCATATTGCATCTAGCTGTTTTAAAAAATGTCAATACCCAACACAAACAGTAGAGAACATTAATACGATTCAATAGTCGACCTGAGCCATAAGCTGTGTTTGGAACTAAGGGAAAGTTATTAATAGTAATGCTAATGAAGTAAAAAAAGTACATAGGCAACATTCTTTCCATTTTCCGGCCATTTTTCCACCCCCAATACTGGGATATTTTCGCCAGATTGATTCACTTGATGTTATGATTGACCAAAAGCCGGGGCGTTGTTAACCTTAATCGGCTAATTGAAGAACCCATGATATTGCAAGGAAAAACAATTATAACTAAGAAAAGAAGCTGATGATAATTACTCCTACTCTAACCCAAACTTTAAAGAGGACACATCAATTTGTCACACCCCTCAGGCCAGAAAAAACCACAAATGCTTCAAATAATAGAGACTAAAACAATGAAGACTAAAAAGTGTACCATGTATAAATTCCATAAAATCCTCCAAAAAATGTCAAATAGTCAACAATGCTTGCATATAGCAAATTATAGTATCTATTTGTTGATAGAAATTTCAAATTATCACCATGCAGGAAATTAGTCTTTCCAATTTGGTGATAGAAATTATCTATTGTTTGGGCTTTGCAATTGTTCTGGAAATCTTCTCCTTCTTCTTCTTCTTCTTCTTTTTTTTTCTTTTTTCTTTTTTCTTTTTTCTTTTTTCTTTATAATAGTTTGGACTCTGTTTTTAGGCCTTTGCTGTAAATGATATTTTCAAGCCCACTAGTGCTTGCAATTAGGTATGTTGTGGCCCATATGATGGATTTTTTATCCAAGGTTGTGACTTTTTGTGCCCAACCAGGCCCGATTATCATTTTCAGTCCAAACCGAAGACACTGACTGACGAAACCAACACCGAATGAATCCGAACCGGTCCAAACCAAAGTTGAACGTTTTGGTTTAGATTCAGATTTTCAAAAACTGATGCTTTGTTTGGTTTATAATTTGAGTAGTATTTTTAGATAATGAGTGTAGAGAGAAATGAGAGTAATGATTGGAGAGAGAGAGAGAGAGAGAGATAAAAAGTAGAGAGAGATAAAGTGAGAAATGAGAGTAATAATTGAAAAATGTTAGAAACGTGGCTCATATGTTAAATATGAAGAAATATTAAGGAGTTTTAGAAAGAAGGCCAGAATGTCAAAGCGGAGCGGAACGCGTGGAACGTAGTGGAGCGAAGGAATCTGGCTCATCATCGATGATCCAGTGAAAGTAGATTGGGCTGAAGGCCCAGACATTCCGTAATTGGGGGGTGCCCCCCATGTTACGGTACGGTATCGTACAATTGTATTTTTGGGATACAGACCAAATACCAGGTTAGGGTTAGAATAGAGTCAATATAAATACTCTACGTTGTAAACCCTAATTTATACTGTGATAAAAAAGAACAGCAGCCACTCTCGGTCCCGTGGAAGTACTCGGATTTGGGGAACTACGTATATCTCTGTGTTGTTTTCTTTACGGTTTATACTCGTAAATCGTGTGTGTGTGTGACGATCCTAACAAAAAATTAGAGAGAGAAATGAGAGTAATTAATGATTGAGTTGAAAAATATTTTTTGAGTAGAGTAATGAAGTGAACATGACATCAAGAAACTTTCGGTTCGGTCCATCACCACCATTGCCATCCATCGTCCACTTGCCACGGTGATCACCATCACCACTATCTTCCAACCACACCACAATCACTTCTACAACGCAAAGTTAGGTCGCAAGCAATGATCTACGGAGATATGGAGTTAAACAATTAAGCTACTTACTACGTATAACGGAAAGATGCATGCGAGAATTTTTCCATGTATGTTGGCCGGCAGAAGAAGTGCAAGGATGTGGTGCAGCCCGTGGCTCCTGTCACTCTCACCACTTGCCTCACTTGAGAAGGATTTCAACGAGATAAAAATGCCTAATTTGTTCTACTTGCATTTGGAAGAATTGGAATAAAAAATTGCCCACTAATACTTACTATATATAAATGCCTAATCGTGTGTGTGTGATTCTGTGAAGTCATGTCTGTTTTTTTTTTTTTTTCAACAGTGAAGTCATGTTTGCAACACAAATAAATCATCATATAATTTTTCCATGTATTTATGCTATCAAAAATTTGATCAAGTCATGTTATTGAAAATAGTACTACTACTGTACAAACTTTGTGTTGTCCCCGGATAAACAACAAAGGTTATTTTCAAACAAATGGAAGAAAGCTATAAGAAACGGTAATGCGCAACTTTCAAGGGGTTTGCCATGACTAAGGCTCTTTTAGGCGTGCGTTTATATCAATATTCGAGCATAGCTCTGAATGTGAAAGCTGATATCCTAACACAGTTTTGGTTGTAAGACATGGGATTGCCAGACCTCCCGTTTGGTTATTGAGCTCTCTAGGGTGAGATAACCATCTTCTTTGATCTTCGGATGAGTTGTTATCAATAATAGTATATTATCGTTTTGAAAAAAAATAACAAAAAATTCTTAATCTCTCCGTCTTGACAATAATTAAACTGCTGATATTACTTTGTAAAGATACGTACGCCACATTGGATGGGGTAGAAATAGGCATACCACATGCTAGTACTTGCATCATGCCCACTTGCCCTAGCTTGCATCTGAGATTATCTGAATCATCACTTGCATCATCCTCACCTCTTATGGCTGAACGTCATGCATTAAGTTGACTCAAATTGCTCGTTGATTGGGCTGACCTCATTATTTATTAAATCCAATTAAGAAGATGCCTTCACCGCATCATAGCATCCTCGTATCGTAAAGCATTCAACAGTTTGTTGAATATCTCTCTCTATCTAGCTATTATGAAATGAGCCTGTGTTTGGCTTGCGATTGAGACAGTAATAACTCTGTTCACATTGCTGCGATGGAAGGTCATGTCCAAGTCTTAGAAGAGTTGGTTCGTACCAGTCCTTGAATAGCTCAAGCATTTATGCGTCAAGTATTATCAGCTTCAGTGTCTACAATTACTACTAGACAAGATTGCATGTAAAATTTTCACATATAACAGTATGATAGAATTTCTCGTTCAACTTTGTGGCATGTGGTCGCCAAACAATTCGAATCCCTCTACCAATGAACTAATTATCCAATAATAACAATAATAATAATAATAAAACAATTCAGATGGAATATTCATAGCAGAGAGCACCACTTTCCAAATTTCTCGTTCAACTTTAATGATCAAAATATTTGTGACCAAGGATACAATGGTGCTAGTAACATGCATAGAATATGGAATGATTTGCAGACTCTATTTTTTAATAAGTGTCTATTTGCATATATATTATATTCACTGCTTTGCTCAATGGCTCCAATTAGACTTGGTAGTGGCATCCAAAGAGGTTATATCAGTGGGTCAATTATTCTCTTCTCTAACTCTTGTTGTTAATATCATTGGCTCCTCCCCTAAAAAGCATGATCAATTTGGAGGTATTCATCAATCTTATAAAGAACTTGCTGAAAAGCTAGCCATTCATCAATCTTATAAAGTTATTCTATAACCGGAAATAGAATATATATTAGCGGTAATAAATAGTACGACCATCCAAACGAACTGGAGTAAAACAGTTTTGAACGGTGAGATTTAGTATCGTTGCACGCTGCAGTGAGATGGGCACAACAGGCCGCCGCTTCCACATGAAACATATATCAGGTTTTGTTTCTATTTAATAAAGGCATCATGTGACGAGGTGATAGAAAGGGCCAGCCGACCAAGGATTATGGTGTCCTGCCATTCAACCTCCTAGTGGTGGCGCATTTGGGCGCAGCTGTTTCTGGACAGCAGGCCCATGGGTCCAATAGTACTGAGAAACCGGAAATGTGACTGTATTCGGTTTGGGTCTAGATATTCAAGTTTTCTTCCTAATTATTATTATTATTATTATTTTTTTTTTTCTATCTATCTCTCTTCACTTATTATCCCAAAAATCTCCCTTAAAACCCAAGATCATCCTATCCTCATGACTGGCATTTAGTGTGTGTGAGAGAGAGATCGATCTAGAAAGGAATCCTATGATCATCATATGCTCACTGGCATTAAGTTGACTAACATTCCTCCGTAACTGGGCCTCATATTTCAATCGAATTTGGTAGATGCATGCACCGTACGTATGATTGCACTCTTGTGTATATATGTAAAGCATTCAACTGTATCCATCTACCAATATATATGCATACATACGTAATCGGCCAGTGATGCACTTGTGCAAATTAACATAATTGCTCTAGTCATATTATGCTCAATCTTTTCTAGATTAATGAGAAAAGGAGGAGAAGGGAGGGGGAGAGAGAGAAACAGGCGAACTATTCATCAAGACAGTGCAAGAGAGAGAGGCGAGGAACGGAGAGAGTGAAGAACAGAGGATAAGGCACAAGAGAGAGACATGGAAGGACAAAACAGAGGAATGGCTCTGAGATGCAGCAATGAGAGGGGATGTAGAATCACTAAGGGGATGTAAAATCACTAAAAGGAAATATTGACAGTAGATGAATACATTCTGGATAAAGTTTTGGTGGGAAGTTTCAAAGGGAAAAATCCTCTTCACATGGCTACATCAACAGGGCAAAAAGAATTTGTTCTAGAACTGAGATTGTGGAACATTTAGTGGAAGTTAGCCATGAGATGTGCGTGGCTCGTGACCGAGAAGGTAATAACCCTCTTCATATCGCTGTCATGAAAGGTAATGATAAAGTATTTAAGGTGTTGCTTTGAACCAACCCCAGCCCAGCTCGACTTATGGTTGATCGAGGTGACAATATTTTGCACTCGTGTGTAAACTATAATAAACTCGAGATTCTGAAGCTACTGCTAAACAAGGGAGACAAAGAATTTGTCAATTCTACCGATATCAAAGGCAACAACATATTGCATCTCGCTGTTTTTGGTAAACGATGTGAGGTATGTCGATATTCAAACTTTTTTTTGTTAAATTTTTGGCAATTTTTGTGGGTCAATGTAAAATAATTCCATTTATAAAGCCCAGCAACGCTAACTAACAGAACACCTGGAATCCCCCAATGAAGAAAATCATGCGGGAGAACAATAGACGTGCATACCTAACTACTCTCTCTGTTCCGATTTGTTTGTCCCTTTTTAACTTATACATGTTTTAAATTAACTGTTCAATTTCAAAATCCATAGATCAGATTAAGTAAATTTTCAAATCAATTGATCCGATTTGGTTTTCTTAATAAGTTGGAAACCCGAGATTAATTAGACAAACAAATTGGGACAGAAGGAGTAATTGTACGCCATAGGCTTACTAGACCGGATTCTATGATTTACGATCATTTCTATTCCTAGTTGTATTGGAACTCAGCAGATGGATGATAATTAATTGGGGGGTTACATATAGTGGCGGAGCCAGCGGAGCCAAGGGAAAAAAGTTGGAGGGGGCGAACAATGAAAGAAATTTTGGTCTCATGTTTTTCAAGACAAAATTCAGCCATTCAAATTTTTACAAAATGGTTTTGATAAATTGAACAATTAATCTCAAGTATTGTTGCTATTATATCATTTAACTATGCGCAATATCATTACCGCACAATATCATTTACTACTCCAAATGAAATAAAATTGGGTGCAGTTTCGTCCCCATAATAGCTTTGCGATCAATATTTGTTAGTTCTTATAGTTAACGTTTTATTTAAAAATTTTTTTTGAAGGTTAAACCTTACCCCAAGTTTATGATTCTTGAATGCAAAAGTTGGTATTCAGAACTTCAATTAGTCAACAAATAAAATGTTGGTTTCAAAGCCATCTCAATAATTAATTGATAGAGAAAATTTCAAAATGGCATCTGAACTTTGTACCAAATATCACAAAGACACCTGAACTTAAATTTATTTTAATTAAACACATGTACTAACAAAATCCCCAAATTTAGATACCTGAACTTATGTTTATTTCAATTAAACACTTGTACTTACAAAATCTCCAAATTTAGACTCCCGTTGTTATACTCCGTCGCAAAAATTGTTGATATGGCATCTCCAACCCGTTTAAATTGCCCCATTACACGTGTTTCCAATAAGGGGCGATGCACCCAAGCGAAACCCATCATTAGAAGTATGTCAAGCAGAAAGAAGAACTGGGTTTGGGCAAAAAAACATGGTTTGGAGGGAAAATAACCTTAACCTATTTGAGATGCCATGTCAGTAATTTTTGGGACGGAGTATAACGGCGGTGGTCTAAATTTGGGAATTTTGTTATACAGGTGTTTAATTGAAATAAACTTAAGTTCATGTGTCTAAATTTAATGATTTTGTTAGTATAGGTGTTTAATTGAAATAAACTTAACTTTAAGTATCTATGTAACATTTGGTACAAAGTTCAGGTATCATTTTAAAATTTTTCCTAATTGATATATAGGAAATACAAAACTTATGTGAATCAAAGATATTAGTTCAGAAATACAAGAAGGTAGACATGTATAACTTTGGGGCTAGGCCGCAAGAGAGAAACTCTTCTTAAACCCTAGTTTCGGGGTTAACGGCATGTCTTTGACCGGATCAGGAAGAGAAATAGTCAAAGTGCGCTTAAGCTAACCTAGACACTCCTAACCGTCGAACTAAAAAGAAATTTATGAATATATATATTTGTACCCTATAAAACACAACACATGTGAGAGACCATGAGGCAACCGAGCTCAACAAACTCAACCAATACAAGAAATAAGTCCATCATAGGAAATAAACAAAGAAATTAAGAAAGGAAAACCCCATCTAAGGGAAGAACATCTACGCGCAGATGAAAAAATTTAAACTCTTGACCAATCAAACTAGCTAGCCCCTGGCAGGAGTGAAAGGGAATATGCAGGGGGTCACGTGCCCCCGAAATTTTATCAGCTCAACACTTATTTTTTTTGGTAAACCTATCAAATCATTGAAGGAATTGGGGATTGATGCTCAAATTATTTTAAAAAATCGATTGCAGAACCGAATGAATGATCAATGATTGAACAAATGGCTTGGTGGTATAATGTATAAAAAATTAGCCTAGGGTCCACTATAGCATGTTTCTAATCCACTTAGTCCACTGATCAAGTTTCTAACCCACTAAGTCCACTAATATGCATTTGGTAAGGCATAAAGTCTACTACATTTAAAAAGAGAATTATTGCCTGACAGAATTACCCTTCCATTCAAATCCCATCAATTTAGCCCATTATCCTCCCTTTATCTCTTTTAGTTTTGAAATCAAAATCCCATCAATTTAGCCCATTATCCTCTCATTATCCCTTCTAGTTTTGCAAATCATGCCAATCACGGGTATCTCTCTCTCTCGTCTCTCTCTATTTGGAATGTTGATCACGCCAATCACGGATATACTGATCTTGATATAGATTCGTATGTAACGTTGTTGTACTTATATAACGTTATATAACAATCGAAGATTCTTTTTTTTCTGATACACTATATATAACGTAGTGGACTTTATGCCTTACAAGAACATATAACATGAGATACTTACGTTTACATCTGAACGTAATATACTTGTTTGTCAGTTCACATTTAACATGAGATACTTACATTTTACGTTATATACTCATTCATCAGCTTGCATTTAACGTTATGTACTCATTCACTCATGACAGAAAACCACATATAACAATATTAATGATGCAAACCTAAAATGATTTTTGGTTGTTTAGGTTTAACCTTATATAATGTCAATATAATGTTATTGTACATATATAACGTTATATAACATTATATACTCGTTCATCAGTTCACAGTTATTGTGAGATACTTACATTTTACGTTATATACTCATTCATCAGCTCGCATTTTAACATTATATACAATGCAGAATCAAACCTTAACATGCCATCAATTTCAATTTATCCAAAATGTACGACCTAAGTCAGTGGGCAAGTCAAAACTTGTTCAAAATGAAACATCATTAATGTTCGAACCATCGAAGACAAAGTTTGTTCAAACCCCCACAAAAAATAAAAAATAAAAATAAAAATTGTCCCAATGACACCATTTCAGTCATTCTCTATCACCATCTCATCAGTTCATCCGTGCTGGAGGATCTATCCTTGCTATTGGCGGGACATTATATGTTCGTTTCACAGGTACCAACTTTTTATCTTTCTGATTTGGTTTTCTCATTCCTGCAAAAATACACAGAGTTAAACATATGCAAATATATATAACCTAAACACTAGCATGGTAATAAAGTAGATTCAGAACAAAAACAATCCAAAGCCAGCAAGACATTAATAAAACACGTAACATTATGTCATATATATAACCATTTATATTTAAGGTGAAAACATGATATATAACCTTCCGCAAGTCTACTGATCGTATATAATATTTTATCAAAACTAATATGGAACATGTAATATTTGTATGTTGTTGCAATACAATGAAAATGATACGGTATATCATATATAACCATATATATTTACGTTATTGAATTGGTCCGCGCAGCGGTTTATAGACCTGAATATATAACCATATATAAACTTATAAAATAGTCACATATAATGTTATATATTATTAACTGTCCAATTGTGCTTTACTAATGAGTTCCTATATATACCTTGAACTGTACTCAGTTACCAACTTTTATATAACCATATATACTATCAATCGAATCCCTAACTTAATTCAACTATACCATACCAGATCAAAGATTGATATAACCATATATACTCACAATCAACACCCTATCTTAACTTAACCAATACCTAACCGATTAGAGTTTGATATAACTATATCTACTCGCAATCAAAACCCTAATTTAATTGAGCCAAACCATTTATATAACCATATATACGATGAGAAACATAATCTACTCAGAACAGGGTCTCAGAGTCGACGAATACCAATCATAAATTTTCCCCAGGATGCTGTGTACAAAACCCTCAATCACAGGGCAAATAACTTAGGTTTATAACCATATATACGAAGAGAAACATACCTGGTGTATCGATTGCGTTGTAGGATCTGACGAAGGCGATGGAGAAACGAAAGCGAAGAACGGCGACTATCACTGAAATGAAGGCGACTGGATCTGACGAAGGCGAAGAACGGCGTCCGACTGAAACGAGGGCGAATCAAAGGCGACTAGCGCAACGGAGACGAACGTGGGTGAACAGGTGCGATCATTGGTGTGCGATCGCGATTGACGAAGGAGGGCGACGATGAAGGAGGGCTGATGATGACGAAGAAGGACCGGCGACGAAGAAGCCCGACGACGATGAAGGACTCTCAGTCTGGTTCGTTGGGTCAATGGCTTTTTTTTTTCCTCTCTCTGGTTCATTTTGGAAATGGGGGGAGGGGGGGGGGGGGGGGGAGGGTGGACGGATTTTGTAATGGGAGTAAATGGATATATTTGACATGGAGGAAAATACGGAGATTGAGAAAAAAACGGGGCAATTTTTTTTTTTGAAAGGAGGGGTATATTAGACTAATCAGGGTTATTATATCTTTACTAATAGGTTAGTGGACTTAGGAGGTTACAGAATTTAGAAGTGGACTAGATGGGTTTGGAAAGTGCTATAATGGACTTATGAAAAATTCTCCCATTATAATGTATATAGTGAGATATTTTTGATGGAATTAATAACGGTGTAATCATGCAGAACTTTTAAACGATTAACACTCGTAGTGATCAATCATACAAAATTTGATCAGCAGCGAATATTTAGAGTTTTGTGCTTATGATTAGAAGCTTTTGGAATATATTATTCTACAACTTTTGTGCCTCGTGAAGAATGTTTGAAATTTTGATTTTAGTATTTTCGAAATTTTATTTTATGGTGATTTTTTTTTAATTTATGGTGACAAGGTGCCCCATTATATAAAATTTCTGGCTCTGCAACTGCCCAATTTGTTGTCAAAAAATAGGACACTTGTCCAACCTCTGAATCATGTCGTGCTTTCCTTTCTTTCCATTTTTTTGCTATTATTCCACAACACACTCATATACTTGCCCATGCAGTCATGAGTCATGCACACACCACACCACACCAGCGTATATCTCTTTCACGTGCACACACCTTGCAAACTAACACGTATTTCCTCAAGGCAAATATGCTTTTTTCTTAATTTTCAGCCCTTCAAGTTTTTGGTCAACATTTCACTATGGCTATGACTATGAGCACTAAAAACTTATTTATAATTTTTTCCCCAATCAGTACAGTAGTTGATCCAAAAAAATTTCCACAATATCGTAAAATACCTTAATTTTTGTGGTGAAATGTTACAAAACATAATTCTCTTAGCCGAAAGAATTCAACGTTGCGACGGTCTGAAATCTTTCATTTTTCGGAGACAGACGTCAGCAGAATCCTCCAACACTTTACGATAAGCCTGCAATTATATTTTAAGGATATTGTGTAAAATAGAGGCATCGGTTAATTGGCGTAATTGTCTCTAGTTTTTCTATTTGTTTATTATATCAAAGACTAGAATAAAGGGAAAAAAAAAAAAAGCATTTCTAATTCTACGCTCCAAACGAATTGGGGATGGTGTTGTGCAGTGGTGTACGCAACACCAAGGTGTGCACCTCCGAACCGTCGGATCGTGCATCCGACGGTTCGGATCTCATCTCGATAATGAACAACTCTCGATCGTTGGTTGTCAAGATAAGATTCGAGCCATTGAATGTACGATCTGACGGATCAGAGGTGCGCAAAGCAGTGTTGGGTACTTCACTGCACAACACCAACCCGAAGCCCGCTCCAAACATGCAACATAATGCGCCGGAATCAGTACAAAACCCATCCTCGTCTTTTCCATTAACGAACAAAACCAACTTCTAGAAAAATGCCCGTTTCGAGAACAAATCTCAGCCAATCCTACCCCTCCGCCTCCGCGCTCTCTCTCTCTCTCTCTAAAATGTGTATATATCCATCCATTCACATGCAAACACCCCTTTCTCCACAAACCCACATCACTTTGCTTGTCCCTGTAGCTAAACTTCAAAGAATCAAAAGATCGAAACACATACTACTATGCATTATTCTCGGGCACTGCTGAGACCATCCTGGCTGTTGATCCGCGGTGGCGTATCAGCTCAACGCCCCATCCGCCGCCCGATCTCCACCCAATCGCACGGCCCATCATCGTCACCCAGATCGTCTTGTGGGTCCACCAGCTATGGTGAGAACAAGAGCAGTGTCTGCACAAATTTGGAGTCGGTTCTCAAATCGGTGTTGTCGTGGCCGGGCTTAGGGCTCTGTTATTGGTCCTCCTCTGTTTCTGATTCGAGTTCGTTTTGGGCTTTGGCGGATTCAGGGGGGGAGAGCATGGAGCCTGAGAAGAAACCCAAGTTCCTATTTGGAGGTACTAATCAATGACATTGAATTATACGATTATGAGAATTGAATGCGAAAATCAGAAGCACATATGCACAAGATGACAAGAACATCATACTTACCATGAGTATTCAGAAAAGTATTATGTACACACTCCTTTTTGGATATACGGTGCACGCCTTTTGAATTTTTGTAGCCAAGATATGAATTTTGTGATTTATTTCATAAGTTTTTGTTGTTACTTTTACGAATTATTGTGGTCCAAGTCCAATCCATGAATTAAAAGATGGGCAATGTCCAAAAATACAATGCAAAATTATGAAATTTTTGTGGTGTTGTTCATTAATTTTTGTGGCCCAAGATACAAATCTGTTATTGCACAATTATGAGATTTTGTTGTCGGATACGACTTTTTTGGCCCCAAATACAAAAGTGAATACCGTACACCATATTTTAGGGGTGTGTACCCTAACGTTGTCTGTAATCAAAATGTGGCTAATTGTTACAAGTAAAATCTTGTTTTTACATCGAAGAATACAAATGATGACTAATGTGGCTAACATGGAACATGGTAAATGAAATGGTTGCATTATTGATAAGAATGAGACTGTTTAGGAACACACTTTTGAATCCTGAGATTATGCATCGAATTTATGGTAGTAGATCCGTAATCACTATTTGGGATCGCTCAGCTGGAGAAATGAAACAAAAGATAGGACAAAGCTAGAACAATTATTTTAGGAGTCCAACCGAATGTTAGACATAGGGGGGAACATCACAGATCGATGTTGTTGAACACAAATTTCGAGTCTGCGAAAAAGACGGAAAATTGTTGAACAAGAGTCGATGTATGATATTAGGGTTTACAATCTCTGATCTATTTTCTAATCAAAGAAAATAAAGTCTTCTGATTCTTCTCTTCGATTGTTGAAACGAGGGTTTGATGCTTGATCTCGAATCGAACTGCGGAATCTCCTCCGAGATTTGTGGAGAAGTTGATGACTTTGGTTGAAAGTTCTTCGAGGCTTTGAAGCTTCGATTCGAAGAACTTCTTGATGGATGCACACTTGAAGGATTCTGAAGGGCTTGAGGACTTTGATCTTCAGAGCTCTGGAGCTTGTATGCTTCAATGTGCAGATGGGGAAAAATATGAGAGGGAGCACCTCTATTTATAAGGATTTGGGTGGAGACTCCAACCCTAACCTTCCATATTGATCTCTTTAATTATTTCATTTATTGAAAAAGGAATAATAATAATTTGATAATTACCTTTCCTTTCTTTTTATTTTAGAAAAGGTAATTATATATAAAGAGATATATTATTATTCATCAATTAGCCTAATTTGATTGGCCGAACTTGATAAAATAATAACTGTGTCATTTTAACACGTGGCACCATTTGATTGGTCCATTTACATGTCTCTGACTTTTGACCACGGACACTTGGCATCACTTGATTGGCCCATCCATGAAATTTTGACTTTGACTTACAGACACTTGGCAGCATTTGATTGGCCAATTTGTATGCCCTAGCAACACGTGGCGATTTATGATAGGCTAGAATTTTTACATGCCTACAGATGCCCCCTCGAGACTTGCTCATGTATGAAAGTGAGTAGGTCTCGAAATGTTGACTTGACTTGATTTGATGCTGAAAATTTGTGTACGCAGCGATAGAGGGTTTTTTTTTTTTTGCTTGACATTTGGTGTCAAGTTAATTTTTCAAAATTTTCACTCGTTGACCGAGCTAAAATTTATCAACTCACACACTGAATTTGTTTTTACATATTCAGAGGCAATAAACCCAACTTATGTGCAAGTTAAGGTTTGATCCATCACGGAATATTTTAGCCTATCAAATTGAAGTTTGATAGCCCGATTAACTTAAGCACGAACCCGTCTCACAACTGTATGCTTGATTGCCCAAAACGTATAACGGATTTAGGGCCCATCCATGCTTCTGCCTGCTGCCCTAATTCTTTTGCTTGGAGAACAATTAATGTAGATTTAGGGAACGCATGAATTAGGAGAGCAATATTGCAGATTCTTTTTCCTTAAAAGTTGTCTCCTTGCTCTTAATATTAAGAGCAATAGAAGTCAATTCTCACAAATGAGTGCTTAGTTCGGAAAAACCTTGTGAACAACGAAGACACGAAGTAATAAGTCTTCTTCTTTCGTCTTGTAGCTTCTTGTTTTTGTTGGATTCTTCAAAGTCCTTTTTTTATTTCCTCTGTTGCTTCGCGCTCAACGCGGCCTCCTTCTTTGATCTTTTCCTTTTGCTTCTGTTTTCACACCGAACACACAATAATTTTTCAGAGCACACAAGCAATTGCACTCTTTGACTTGTTGTAAATTATAATACCACTGTATTATTAATTTTTAACGAAACATCTGAATGCTTTCCATTAAACGCATATGGTCTTCGATCGTTCCGAAATTTCACTTCCCGTACAGCACTTTTGGTGAGCCTTGGAAAACCTTCCTTCCCTTTTTTTTTTTTTTACCAAGGGTGTATGCTGTTATTTGTTATTATTTATTTATTTTTTATTTTTTATTTTTTTACCAATGCTAACAGTCTCCTTTCTTTTTCTTTTTTTGGAGAAAACAGAATATCAAACACATGAATCGTTGTTCCGTTTTAATTGCTTGCAGGTCTCAATTCAGCGCCCTTGTCTTCAAATTATTCTGCTTCTGCATTGAGAAAAGAACGGCCGACAAATCAGAATTCTTTCATGATACCGCAATTTTCCGCACCAAATAGTTGTTTCGGGAAAACAAAAATTATCCATGTGGTGCCCACGTCCATGTAATAGCAGCAAAACTTTCCCTTTGAGCTTCTGATCGTGTATAGTCAGAACACTCTGAGAGCTTGTGTAACCTATAATTTTGCAAGAGCAGTAGGGTAATTGGTAACTATTTTGTCTTCTAGTCTTTGTGTAGCCAATAATTTTCCGTGCATACGCATGCGAAAATCTTCTGAGTGGCACCCCAAAATTCCCTTTCGCTTTAAGTGTCTTTATTCTGCATGCTATGCTTTGAAATCCCAGACTTTGACTCCAAGAAATTACTGGAATATTGGCCACATTGCTTCATGCATGCTGTTTTTTTACTCTTTACAGTTTATAGTTTGATCATCAAACGATGGCCTTGTAAAAACAAAACAGGCACGTTCGCCCTTCTTATTTTCCGAAAGCAAAATAATAACTTCCCTTTTTCGTCTTGCAGGCAACAGCTTTTAAGTCTTTGAATCCCAATACTGATTGTTGGACAGAGTTTGGTTTATGCTTTTAACCACGCCACTAACCTTTCTTTTTCATATCAGTACTATGAATTTTCTACTGATGATGCGTTATTGCTTTCTTTTACAGATTTGGTGCTTCACAGCTTACTTGAGCTTTGTAGCTTCTTCGAGCTCTGCTCCACAGCCACTGCCTCTTCGAGTTTTAAGGTTCCGCTGCTGTTATTTCTTCGAGCTCTGCTCCGCCGTTTTATCGAGCTTTAAGGCTCCGTTGCTGCTCTGCTCCGCCGTTTTATCGAGCTTTAAGGCTCCGTTGCTGTTATTTCTTCGAGCTCTGCTCCGCAGCATCTTCGAGCTCTGCTCCGCGGCTTCTTCGAGCTCTGCTCCGCGGTTTCTTCGAGCACTGCTCCGCGGCTTCTTCGAGCACTGCTCCGCGGCTTCTTCGAGCTCTGCTCCGCCGTTTCTTCGAGCATTGCTCCGCCGTTTCTTCGAGCACTGCTCCGCCGTTTCTTCGAGCAGTGCTTTGCCGTTTTTTCGAGCACTGCTCCGCGGTTTCTTCGAGCTCTGCTCTGCGGGCTTCTTCGAGCTCTGCTTCGCAGCCACTGCCTCTTCGAGTTTTAAGGCTCCGCTGTTGCTGTTTCTTCGGGCTAAAGCTCGGTGGCTTTTGCTACTTTGCGAATTCCTTGTGCCTATTCCAGGGAAGAACTCATCAAAGGTCACCGCGGTATTGAAGCTAGCCTATACCATGCTAAAAAAAAAGGTCCTTGAAGCCTGCCATAACATCGAAGCCAATGCTTTGCTCAAAAGGTGCCTGCCATGATAGAATGATTCTTGAAGCTTTCCGCAATGTTGAAGCCAGTTGATGCCATGCTAGGAGGTTCTTGAAGCCTGCCATAACATCGAAGCCAATGCTTTGCTCGAAAGGTGCCTGCCATGATAGGATGATTCTTGAAGCTTTCCGCAATGTTGAAGCCAGTTGATGCCATGCTAGGAGGTTCTTGAAGCCTGCCATGATGTTGAAGCCAATCTTGCTAGGAAGGTTTTACCATGAAGTGGGAGTGACCACGGCAAAAGCAAACAAGAGAGAGAGAGCGACTCTACTTTCTACCATCGTTCTTGGAGTTTTGATGGATTCATGCCAAAAGTAGGCCAAGGCAAGCCACCTACCCTTCCTTCTGCAGTCATCTATGAAGTTGGACAGCTTAGTGCAAAAGCCAGTCAGACCCATGGAGTGATTCTACCTTCCACAATCATCTGTGCAACATGAGGATTCATGCAAAGCAAGCTTACACAAGGGAGTAACTCTACCTCTTGCCACCACCCATGAAGTTGGATCATGCAAAAACAAGCCAAGGCAAGGAAGTGACTTTACCTTATGCCATTCATGAAGTTGAAGAGATCGTAGCAGAAGCAAGCGAAAGTAAGAGAGCAACCTTATGCCATCACCAACGAAGTTAGAGAGTTCATGCCAAAATAAGCTTAGGCAAAGAACATCTTTTCCTCCTGCCATCCTCCATGAAGCTTAAGGGGGTACTCTGACGTGGCAATGCTTGGAGTGCCTTAGGTCTACGTTTGCATAGAAGATATGTTGGGGAGCATGGGGTCTCGATTTGAACTTTGAGAAGGATATACCAGTTCTTTTGAGAAGTCAAATGAACAATCCGTCCACACGATCCATCATATGTTGCTTGCTTTCTTTGATTTGGTTTGATGAATAAATTTCAATATTTAGTCTACTTATCCCTTGAAGAATAAAGTAAACACAATTTTTTCCAAAGCTGGCTACATACGCCAAATGAGATCAAACCAAACATAGTTCAAAAGAATTTTTGTTTTTGTTTTTTTGATGGATTGACTGAACTTAAGAAAAATTCTTAAGTTGCCTACGTATCCAAAATGAGATCAAGCCAAACGTAGTTCAAAAGGATTTTTTTTTTCTTTTTGAATGACTGAGCTCAAAATTCAAGCTGCCTACGTACCCAAAATGGGATCAAGTCAAACGTAATTCATTTTTTGAATTTGTTTTTGGGCCGTGCACAGTTTTAGCTCATGCGGGCCAGGAGCAACATGCAGTTTAGACTCATGCGTTATGGAGTATGGCTTGCCCTTCAAGGGTAGTAGCGCTTCAAGAATTTGCCATTTATGGGGCCAACTCTTAAGCCATCTTCAGCAACCACTTTGTAGGCGCCACTTGAGTAAACTTCTTGCACCACATATGGTCCATCCCACTTGGAGATGAATTTGCCACCGATTTTATGGGTGGTATTGATGGGCCTTCTTACAGCAAGAACCAAGTCCCCTTTCTGAAAAGAACGAAGACGAACCTTCTTGTTGAATGATTTTGACATGCGGGCTTGATAACACTCAAGACGTTGTTGTGCCTCAAGTCTCTTTTCATCAAGTGCTTCTAGTTCTTCAAGGCGTAAGCGTGCATTGTCTTCATGAGTGAGACCTTCTTGAACAGCCATCCTTAAAGATGGGATTTGACGTTCGAGCGGCAAAACAGCTTCCACACCGTACACTAGCGCATATGGAGTGGCTTGTGTAGGTGTTCGATATGTGGTTCGATACGCCCAAAGAGCTTCTTCCATTCTCTCAGGCCAATCCCTATTTGCTTTGGCAACTACTTTCTTCAATAAGTTTCCAAGAGTCTTGTTGAATGCTTCTGCAAGACCATTTGCAGTCGGGTTGTACATAGTAGAGGTATGCTGCTTGAAGCCAAATTTTTGGCAAAGTCTGGTCATGGCACTGTTGTAGAAATTCTTTCCGTTGTCCGTGATGATGCAACGCGGTACACCATATCTAAAGATGAGGTGAGTACGGATGAAGTTGACGACATTTTCCTTCTTTACCTCTTTCAGCGCGATTGCCTCCGCCCATTTGGAGAAGTAGTCAGTCGCAGCCAAGATGTACAAGTGACCATCAGAGGACTTCGGCAAGGGCCCCACGACATCCATCCCCCATGCATCAAAAGGCCAAGAAGTGACAGTTGGATGGAGCAGTTCTGGCGGTTGATGTATAAAATTGGCGTGGACTTGGCAAGCATGACATCTCTTAGCGTACTCCATGCAATCCTTGACCATGGTTAGCCAATAGTAGCCCATTCTTTTGATGCGAAAATGAAGTTTTGGGCCAGATTGATGAGCACCACATATGCCAGAATGAGCTTCTTCCAGAGCTTTTTTGGCTTCATTTTCTTTAAGGCAACGGAGGAATAACCCTTCAAAAGATCGGCGGTAAAGCGTGTCTTTATAGTAAATGAATCGAGGGGCTCGACGCTTCACATCCGCTCTCCTATGTGGATCATCAGGCAGTTTCCCATGTTGCAGATAATCGATAAGGGGTTGGCGCCAATCCTCTGTTTCAATTTCAAGCACTGAGACAACATTCACTTCTCTTTCACCATTGTTTTCATCGTCAAAGATTGGAGGTATAACCCAACTTCGGCATATTGGAACGTGCGTCTCTTGGTCAGGGAAAGCAAGTGTCGAAGCAAGCTTTGCAAGTGCGCCAGCCTGCCTATTTTCGCCTCGAGGTACATGTTCCAGAGTGACACCACCAAGCCATGCAATCAAGTGACGTGTGTAGTTATTGAAAGGCATGAGTTCAGGCTTCCTCACTTCATAGATGTTGAGGAGTTGGTTGATGATCAACATTGAGTCTCCATATACCTTGAGTTGCAGATGTTTTGCTTCAACTGCCATCTCCAGTCCAAGAATGAGAGCTTGGTACTCAGCCTCATTGTTTGAACAATTTTGTGTGAGGTTGAAAGCATAAGGCAATACATCTCCTTCTGGGGAAACAAATACTACGCCAGCGCCTGCGCCATTTCGATGTGACGCGCCATCAAAGTACATTATCCATGGGGGACGAACTTCTACCACCATGACGTCTTCATCAGGTAATTCTTCAGACAACTCCCACTCGGCTGGTATAGGATGATCCGCCAAGAAATCAGCTAGAGCCTGCCCTTTAACAGCCTTTTGAGGTACATAGATGATCTCGTATTGTTGAAAGAGAAGAGACCATCTTGCCAATCGATCGGTGAGGACCGGCTTTGTCATGACGTATTTGATTGGGTTAGCCTTGGAGATGAGATGCACAGTGTGAGCTTGAAAATAGTGTCGCATCTTTTCAATCGCGAACACTAGAGCTAAGCACATCTTCTCAATTGTAGAATAGTTCAATTCATGAGGCAGCATCATTCTACTCAAGTAGTACAAGGCGCCTTCTTTCCCTTCATCATTCTCTTGAGCAAGCAAGGCCCCCACTGAACGCTCTTGGGCTGCAACATACAAGATTAAAGGTCGTCCAGGTTTAGGAGCAGTGAGAACAGGTGGTCTCGTCAAATATGATTTAATGCTCTTGAAGGCATTATCGCATGCTTCATCCCAATCAAAAAGAGTCCCTTTCTTCATGAGGCGACTGAATGGTTGACATCGCCCAGCCAAGTTTGATATGAAGCGACGAAGGTAAGCCAATCGTCCTTGAAGACTCTTCAACTCGTGAATATTTCGAGGTTCAGGCATTTTCAAGATAGCGTCAATTTTAGCTTGTTCAATCTCTATGCCACGATGGCGCACAATGAACCCAAGAAATTTTCCAGACGTAACCCTAAAAGCACACTTCAAGGGATTCATCCTAAGTTGGTACCTTCGCAGCCGCTCAAACACTTGCCTCAGATCATGAAGATGGTCGGCCCGTTTCTTGGTCTTCACGACTAAATCATCGACATAACACTCCACATTTTTGTGAAGCACATCATCGAAGATCTTTTGCATTGCCCTTTGGTATGTGGCACCTGCGTTCTTCAAGCCAAAAGGCATAACTTTGTAACAGTAGATGCCTTTTGGTGTGCGAAAAGCTGTGAGCTCTTCATCTTGCGGAGCCATGCGAATTTGATTATATCCAGATGAACCATCCATGAATGATAAGACCTCATGTCCAGTAGTGGCATCAACCATGAGCTCTGGTATAGGGAGTGGAAAGTCATCTTTCGGACATGCGTTGTTCAAATCACGAAAGTCCACACATACTCGGATTTGCCCATTCTTCTTTTTCACTGGGACAATGCTTGAAATCCAAGTAGGGTATTTGACTTCTCGAATGAAACCAGCTTCGATGAGTTTATTGATCTCTGCTTCGATTTTAGGGACCAAATCTGGTCGGAAGCGTCTTTGAGATTGCTTGATAGGTCGGACGCCATGCTTTACCGCTAGATGATGGACTGCGACTCTTGGGTCTAATCCAGGCATCTCCTTATAACTCCAAGCGAAGACGTCCCTATACTCACGTAGAAGCTCGGTGTAGGCAATTTCTTCTTCAAGGGTGAGCAAAGCGCTGATGTAAGTTGGTCGCGGGTCATCTTCAGTCCCTAAATTGATCTCCTTTAGATCGTCAATAGTGGACCTCACTCCTTCTTCTAACTCTGGTGGAGCATCTTCAGCATCTTCTTCTACTTGAATTTCATTACAAGTTGCCGTGATATGGAAGGAGGAAATGGCAGACTCTTCATCAAGACAACGATCCAATTCCTTAGAAAGTACTCTGGTCAGCACCACAGTTTGCCGCCTTACTCTTAGCAATGCATCATCAGTTGCCACAACGAGAGTAGTTTGGCGCTTCATGCGAGAGGGTATTTTACTCTTCAATTTCTTGTCGTCTTCTGACAAAAGAGCAGTCCTCCATTTTGAAGCCTTCTCGATGGCACTGCTTGAAACACCCAATCGACTTTGGACAGACTTTCGTGGAGCATTTGTTGAAGATATCTCATTTGGTAAACCGAATCTACTTTGGATAGACTTGCACGAGATAGAATGTGTGGAGCTCTTGCTTTGTGGCCCTAATCTGTCTTGAATGGGTCCTCTAGTGGGGGTTGGTGAGACAACTTCTTCTTGAGGAGTCAATCTGTCAAAGACTGACCTTTTTGATTTCAGAGCACTCAAGCGATCGAAGACCGATGCCTTTGGTGTTGAAGTACATTCTTCTGCCATAATGTGGTTGTTGCTCGACTTCTTTATGAAGATGCGAGCAGGAGCAGGTGCAGTGTATCCAAGGCCTGCTTGGGACTCCTTGATAGAATATCCCTTTTGCTTGAGCATTTTCTGAGTCGGGTTCAAGCCATGTATCTTTTCGCCAGTCACTTCAGGCAAAAGTCTCCCTAGAGTGGTTGAACCTTTTGGATTATGTCCAGCCTTTGCGAACAGCTTGTAGGCATTAGGATCGAAGCCATTTGTCCTCTGTGAAGGCAGGTATTCATGCTCCATTTGAGGGCCATGTGTGGCATGAATGAATCCTTTTAGGGGTGGAGCAACCTTTGCTTCGTCAAGGTCAGTGGCTGGGAGTGTTAATCCTTTCAAGGCCGACTCTTCATTTTTTTGCAACTTTGGTACATATCGAAGTGTTGGCGTGCCTTTCTTCTTTGATGGATCTTCCACGTGATGCTTGCCACCTTGACCAGTTTCCTTCTTTGCCTTAGTAAGAATGTTGGTTTTACCAATTTGAAGGTCATTAACTTCAGAGGGTTTGTAACTTGATGAAGAGGCAGCTGGCACTAATTCTGTCAACACCATGTTTGCCAAATAAAATTTAGCATCAGCAAAATGGGATTCAGTCTCGCTAAAGGGTTTGTCATCGGCTACCACCTTCTTTGTCACACCATCTTTGCAGTACTTGAAGCATTGATGGAGGGTTGATGGGACAACGCCATTCTCATGGAGCCACGGCCGCCCTAGCAATACATTGTAAGAGGTTTTGGCATCAATGACATAGAGCATGCGCTTGAAGTCATATCATCGATGACTAGATCCAGACGAATGACGCCAACAGCTCTTTGCCCCCCTTGATTGAATCCTTGGATCATGAGACGACTAGGTGCTAGATCTTCCATAGAGATATTGAGTTCCTTCAGAGTATGAAGAGGCAAGATGTTGACCGCAGATCCACCATCCAGGAGCATCCTATTGACTCTTTGTTCGCATAGGTATCCAGAGACAAAAAGCGGACGATTATGTGGAGTTGCGCCAAGCAATAAATCTTCGTCGGAGAGTGTAATGGCTCCAACGCAAGCAGAGCAATCTTTGGCACAGATGGTAGAGCCAAGATGGATTGGAGAGTGCTTATATGCAAGAGGCGACTCTAGTTCCGTCTCTTCAGTTTCTTCACAACTCACAGTATTGCATGAAGCTTCAAAAAGACTGGTGTTGCGAATTGATTCGGGTAAGAAGTCCCATAAAGTAAACGGAGTGTGTAGTCTTTGGACAGGGATGTCTTCTTGCAAGTTTGAAGCTATTTTCTTCAGCTTCTTCCTTCTTTGTTGCCTTCTTGTATGCCTCCTTCTGAGACTAGGCTTTGGGGCCACGGATTGAGGATGCTTCACTTTTAGCTCGTACTTCTTCTTTCTGCGAGTAACAAGGGTCCATCCTTCGCCATCCTTGTCATCTACTTTTGCCTTGGCACAGATGCTGCCCTCAAGCTATTGAACAGAATGACATCGCACTACCTCAATTGGATCGGACGACCCAAATTGAATCTTCACACTCTGTGGCGCTTCAAGCTGTTGAGTTTCATCTTGTAGAACAGCCACAATTTGATTTGTAGCTACGGTTTCTTTTTCTTCCTCCAAGACGATCTTTCCTTGGCTAGCGAGCTCCACTACCTTTTCTTTGAAGACAAAGCATCGTTGGGTTGGGTGACTAACCAAACGATGGTATTTGCAGTAGTTTGGATCATTAACTTTGTTAGCTTCCTCGGGTCGCTTCATCTCCGGGAGCTCAATGAGTTTCAGATCTAACAGTTGATCAAACATTGAAGGGACCTCTGAATCGGGGAAAGGATACACCTTTTCTTGCATCTCCTTCAATGTGAGTCTTTTCCTCTCCTTCATTTGCGGCGGAGTGGACCTTTCTACTTGCTTTTCTTTGGGTTTAGTAGAGATCTTGAATGGTGCAGCATTCACAACCATGGATTCTTTTTTTCGTTTTTTGACTAGAAATTTGCCCCCTTTGCGAATATCTGGCTTGCTTCCTACGGTGCGAGAATCTTGCGCTCTGCGAGAGTCTTGCACTAGTAGCCCTTGCCTTCCATTTGCCGTGATGGTGAGCTCCATGTCATGAGCTCTAGTAGCCAATTCTTCGAAGGTTTTAGGTAGGATTCCTTGAAGAATGTATTGTAGATCCCACTGCATGCCTTTGATGCACATCTCGATTCCAGAAGTTTCAGACAGCCTATCCTTGCAGTTTAGACTCAAGTGTCGCCATCTATTGATGTAATCAATGACAGGCTCATCCTTCCATTGGCGAGCATTCGTAAGCTCGAACATACTAACAATACGGCGAGTGCTGTAGAAACGGTTAAGAAATTCTTGTTCCAGCTGCTCCCAATTGTCAATCGTGCCGGGTTCAAGGTCGCAATACCAGTCGAAAGCATTGCCCTTGAGCGTTCGAACAAACTGCTTGACGAGAAGATCACCATCAGTTCCAGCATTGTTGCATGTTTCCACAAAGTGAGCAATGTGCTGCTTTGGGTTGCCTTTGCCCTCGAATTGTTGAAACTTTGGTGGCTGGTAGCCAACATGCATCCTCAAAAGGTCGATCCTTCGAGTATAAGGCTTAGCATAAGTAGAAGAAGACTTCGGTGCCTCCTCGTACTTTTGCTTGATAGTGCCTAAAATGAAATCCTTCAGCTGGTCCATGGGAATTGAACCATCACCAGAAAGCGAGAATTCTTTTGGTACCTCCTTATGTTTGTTTGAAGACCCAATATGACTTGAATCCCCCATAGTTTCTATTTTGTTCTTGAGGAAGGCAATTTCTGAATCGCGCTCTTCTACGGTTTTTGACAAGCCCTCAATTGCTTTAGCCAAGGAAGCAACCTGCTCTTCTAGATTGACCGCATTTATCGTCATAACATCCATGATTGAAGAACTACCAGACTTGGTGAAGGCATTGAGGTTTGACAGAAGAGTGCTTCGAGAAGAGGTGGAGTCAGAACTGCATGAATAGCCTTCTTCCGTGTTCTTCTGAATTTCTGAAGCAAACTCATGAAGCATGGGAGGATAAACAAAGGGATTCTTAATGATGGTTGCCATGTCTTTTGCTGCCTCCATGGTAGAGACGCCTTCCTTCCCTTTTGGTGAGCTTGTGAAGGTTAGCGATGCTTTCGGTAGATCAGCACCAACGACAGAGTTTGGTTTAGGTAGAAGCGAGGCTTGTGCATATGCTTGAGCTGCAGCCTTTGACTTGCTTCGAGTTATTGGACCACCACTTCTAGCATACGATCCAGAGCTAGGATTTGCAATGGTTGAAGACTTGAAACGTACAACCTTAGCTTGAAGGGCCTTTGAACTGTTGTTCTTAGGAGCCATTGAGAGTTTGCTTGATTTGTTGAAGAGAAGAGATGAGAAGTAAAAAAGAGTCCCACCGGGCGTGCCAAAATCTGTTGAACACAAATTTTGAGTCTGCGAAAAAGACGAAAAATTGTTGAACAAGAGTCGATGTATGATATTAGGGTTTACAATCTCTGATCTATTTTCTAATCAAAGAAAATAAAGTCTTCTGATTCTTCTCTTCGATTGTTGAAACGAGGGTTTGATGCTTGATCTCGAATCGAACTGCGGAATCTCCTCCGAGATTTGTGGAGAAGTTGATGACTTTGGTTGAAAGTTCTTCGAGGCTTTGAAGCTTCGATTCGAAGAACTTCTTGATGGATGCACACTTGAAGGATTCTGAAGGGCTTGAGGACTTTGATCTTCAGAGCTCTGGAGCTTGTATGCTTCAATGTGCAGATGGGGAAAAATATGAGAGGGAGCACCTCTATTTATAAGGATTTGGGTGGAGACTCCAACCCTAACCTTCCATATTGATCTCTTTAATTATTTCATTTATTGAAAAAGGAATAATAATAATTTGATAATTACCTTTCCTTTCTTTTTATTTTAGAAAAGGTAATTATATATAAAGAGATATATTATTATTCATCAATTAGCCTAATTTGATTGGCCGAACTTGATAAAATAATAACTGTGTCATTTTAACACGTGGCACCATTTGATTGGTCCATTTACATGTCTCTGACTTTTGACCACGGACACTTGGCATCACTTGATTGGCCCATCCATGAAATTTTGACTTTGACTTACAGACACTTGGCAGCATTTGATTGGCCAATTTGTATGCCCTAGCAACACGTGGCGATTTATGATAGGCTAGAATTTTTACATGCCTACAGATGTGAACATCCCGAGGTTAGTGCAATTTTTTTCTCGTTGAAGTTCTTTCGCTATGATGAAGGAAGAATGCAAACCAGCGACACAGGAGTTTCCCTATCATTATAGTGTATAACTAGGCTAAATTGGTCAGAAAAGTAAAAGCATCATTATGTGAAATGCCTTGGTGGCACATATTAAGTTCTAATTGTCCTGAAAACTTAACCAGGTAGGAAATGAGCCGAAGTATGTATATCACGTCATTCATCGCTTTTCTTCACTTGCAACCTCGTCTTGCACATGGAGATACAAATATTCGTTGGTAGATCGATAGAAAGTATGAAGTGAAGAGGCAGAATGCAAGTGAGGAACAAATGAAGCTTGAACCCAAGACCGCTTTCAACCTGAGCTTTGATACCTTGTTAAGTTGTTGATTCTCTTCGCAGGTTAAATTGTTAGGGTTTGCAATCATGGTTGGGTGACCTAAGTTGCATTGATAGTAGATTCAGTGTGAGCTTTAAAAGTTAAGTCATTTACTTGTGAAAGACCATATATGCTTTTCGAATGGAGTGTCGATGGCAATTGGTAGGATGACATCCCATTTATGATTTATTTACCTTTATTTTGACTTAGAAGTTTCATTGTAGTTTCAAAGGGTTTGGTGTTCATGTCTACAGTTGGAAAAAGTGGTCACTCACTTATCTGGACATTGTTCATTTTGTTTAGCTAATAGTTATCCAATCTATCATGCTTTCTATTTACAACAGGTAGCTCTTCGGTATACTGTCATATTTGTATTTTCAGATGCATACAGGAGAAAGGTTTTCTTTAAGTATGAAAAATGCATGAGGATGCAAAGTCCTTCAGAAAAGGTATGCAACTTCACTGAGGATATTCTATTATTACAACTATCAACCCAAGTAGGGCATATGGTTGCCATTGTTGTTGTACGTAATTCGGTTGAAATCTTGATCTGACAAATATAAATATTATAGCTATATATTGTCAGTTACTTGGTGGAGCTATATCGGTCACTTTAAATTGGATGTTGTGAGATGTCAGATGATAAACCAATGCAAATCCTACAGTAAAAGAATTTAGTTTATCTATATTCACGTTACTATCTCTTCTTTAATACTAACCAAAGTTTGTATGTCATCAAGAGATATATTATGATGACCGCCTGAATATGTTGGATATTAGAACAAGTAAAATCACTTTTAGATTTCTTACCTCTCCAATAATGTATTGAAAACATAGTGTACGAAATGCTTTTTTGGTTCTTAAGAATGTGTCGCTTTGGTGCCTTTAATCTAGGAAAGGGATGATTTAATCACCATTTAAGTGTGCATTGAGACTCTATAATGCCTGTGTTATTGTCTCTAGATATTGTACATGTGGTTGTCTAGTTGATGACTGCATTCTTTAGATTCCTAACTAATTAAGATTACACTGGACCTGAGCTCTGCATTTGAATCCATCGTCACAATCCAAAAGCCTCAACTTACACAAGATTGTAAGTCACAGAGAGTTAATTCGAAAAGCAGGTTTTGTTTCCATGACCAAATATTTATTTCGTGTTCGATATATTTTGTGGTTTTGTTGTTTTAGGTTTTTGAGTGCTTTGCATCGCACTACAAGAAAAATTAAAATTGGTGACGAAAAAGTGGCGACGGAATTTAATTTCGTCACTAAATGAGTATATTTGGCGACGAAAAAATAAATTCGTCACTATTTTGATAACTTCTGTGACGAAATAATTTCGTCACCAATTATACCTGTTTAGTCACGAAAAAAATATTTTCGTCACCAAAGGTACCTATTTGGTGACGAAATACATTTTTTTGTTGCCGAAAGCTTAAAAAAGGTGACGAAATTATTTTTCGTCGCCAAAGATAATCATTTGGTGACAAAAAATATATTTCGTCACCAAATGCTTAACTTTGGTGATGAAATTATTTTTCGTCACCATTTTAACACTTTCAGCGACGAAAAATATATTTCGTCGTCAAATGGGCACCTTTCGTGACGAAATTTATGAATTGCGCTTTGTCACTAAATGTATTTCGGACGTAACTCTTTACTAAAAACTCCGATTGAGATAATTCAAATTGGGTTTGAACAATAACTCAATTGCCTACAACTTTCATGTTTATCAAATTTGCTAATTTTAATGTTTAAAGGTTCCAAATTACATTCGAAATATATTTTCATGTTAAACATGTTTTATATATTAGATATTTCAAATGTTTACTGAAAAGTGTGTGTGGTGCAGTTGGTTGGAACTTGCGCGAAAAACTCAATGGACTCAGGTTCGAAACCCAGCAGGAGCAAGAAAGAATGATTTTTTTTCCCATATGAAAACATTTTTTGCAACGAAAAATTTCGTCACCGAAGTGTCACATTGGTGACGAATTTTTTCGTCGCTAAAAGGAATAATTGATGACAAAAAATTTCGTCATCAAAAAGCACAATAAGTGAGGGAAAAAATTTTGTCACCAATTATTCACTTTTTGGTGACAAAATATTTCGTCATCAAAAGGCACTATAGGTGACGAAAAATAGATTTCGTCACTAGGTAGGAATCCTCGACAACCTTTAGTCGACAAATTTTTTTTCGTCACCTATATTATTTGTGACGAAAAATATGCAATTTGTGACGATTTTCATTCGTCATCCAATTGAATTTTTCTTGTAGTGTCGATCCGAACACCAAATGGAGAGGTACTTATGACACCAACTGATTTGATGCGGGCAGTTGTCCCCGTTTTTTCTCCATCTGAATCCAATTGTGTTAGAGAGGGATTTCTAAAAGGAGAGTTGGTCCCTGGTGAGTTGCATTGTGCTCCTTAGGATTTTTTTATGCTATTTGATACAAATGGCGATGGACTTATATCATTTGCAGAGTGAGTGGCAACTTGTACGAAATGTCTACAATTGGGGTTCAATACATTATCCAAACCTCTTAAGTTATAAAAAGGCAGTGTGTCTAAAGTCATGTCTTTTGTTTTTTTTTTCTTTTTTTGTTGCTGTAACAGGTATATATTCTTTGTAACAATTCTCAGCGTACCGGAGTCAAGCTTTTCAATAGCATTTAAAATGTTTGACCTTGATAACAATGGGTATGTCTACCATGTGAGTTTGTTACACACATTTCATGATATTTCGTCTTGCTTTCTAGATGTTTGAGGATTCTTCAAGAGGAGCTTCTATGGTGTTCCAAGGATAACATTCACAACAAAAATGGCGTAAGCTTGAAAAAACAATTATAAAAATAACATTCACCGCATAGTTCGTACCACCATATTTTCTTCACAAATGGTACAAAATTTACCACAATGATGCATAACATTTCCCAACTATAACAGCAACCACAAGATGACATAGCTTTCTGTAAATTTTATCCAAAATATGGCAAAAGATATTTTGTAAATTTTATCCAAAAACAATTATAAATGTTACTGGTTCTGTAGAAAATGGTGGTCTCCTAGAGTACTTCTTTGGGAAAGACGGCATCGAATGCCTTGAGCATGAGAAATTTGTGCAGTTTCTCAGAGACTTGCATGATGAAGTTAGTTGGTCACTCTCACTATCTCTCTCTCTCTCTAAATTTTTTGAAGTGACTATAGTTTGTGTTATGATCTCTTCTAACCAGGAAACATTATGTTTTTTGGTGGTTGTATTTTGTGCTTTCTGGCTTTTTATGCATAAAAAGTCTATTTGCATTGCATTCCATTGCGGGTCATTTTTAGTGTGCATAACAAGTGCAAGTCAAGGTGTCTTTTATAGTGCAATACTGTGGGTTTAGCATCCATCTTGAACTGGTTTGAAATAGCTCTATCACATGCTTTACTTAAAACTTAAATTTCAAGTTGCAAGATCAGTAAGCCGCACTCATAACCGTGTTTTTGCACTTTCCTAGACCCCTTATTTGTTACACTTCCTGACGATATTGCTTTTGTCATCACATTATAGCCTTCAAATTTGGTGTTAGGAACTAACTTCCGAAGTAACATGGTGTGTGGTTCTGTCGTGGTAGTTTTAGCAGAGTTTCCGTATTAGAAATCAGGAAAATAGAAATACATATACGCCATCTTTGTTCTTGGAACTCTTCCATGATTTGCATTTTATCCTTTAGGAATGCATTAAAGATGGAGAATGCTTCTAGAGAGGAATGAACTTCCCCTAGTTCAATTGTGCTTGAAATTCTAGTTCAATACTACATGATGAATTGGAATGTTTTACTTAACTCGATTTATTGTGGTACCCAATCTAGCAGAGTAATCGTAATTTTTTTCCAATTATGTAGATATTGCGGCTAGAGTTTGCCCATTATACAAGTCACAAGGAACCATGTTTGCCCATTATGACTACAAGTCACAAGGAACCATATCTGCCAAAGATTTTGCGTTGTCCATGGTTGCATCTGCTGACATGAGCCATATAAACAAGTTTCTTGATCGTGTAGAAGAATTAAACAATGAACCTAACCTTATCTCAGAGAGGTATGCATTACATTTGAAGAATTCAAGAATTTCGCCGAGCTGAGGCAGATTTCCAAAGAACCTTATCTCAGTCATGAAAAAGTGACTGGGCAACTGACAAAACCAGATTTCCAAAGAGCTGCATACCAAGTATTTTTTCTATCCTTGGACTCCTAGTACTCCCTCCATCCCTATTTGTTTTGTTCGGTTTGGACAGTCATGCTCTCTAATCAGGTCAACATATAATGTATCGTCAAATAATTCAAGATTCCAATCAAAAGATATCAATTAGTTCTCGAGGGAAAAATTGATTAAAAGCATAAAATTATGAAATGAAAAATTTGAATGATTAATTTAGATGTCCGGAATAGTGAAAACACAAACAAATGAGGACAAAGGGATTTCTTTATCTGAAGTTTTTTTTTTCTTTTCTTCCAACAATTGAGCTTTTCATACTAATCAAGTAATCTTCTTCGGCAAAAGGTTTGTGGCATCTCTCTCACAGATATTGTGGTTGATATGATATTTTACATGTTTGACACGAATTGTGATGGGAGTTTGAGTACCGATGAGTTCCTAAGAGTATTACAAAGACGAGAAAGGGGCATGTCACTACCAAGGGAGACGACAGGCTTCATGGGTTTTATGTCTTGTTTGATGGACTGCACAAATAAATGCTCTTATTCAAAGATGCTACATTAGATTTTCTTTTTCACTGGTGGATGATGATACATTAAGCAGACAAAAGGATGTACCTGGCTTTGTACTTTGAAGGCTCGACAACATTTGTAGAGAAGAATATCTAGACTGTTTTCTACTAGGAGGCAGTCGGCGGAAGTGCCGCGGAACTGCTTGTGATTGTAGCTAGTTCACGATGAAGGTATAAATAACGAAGCAGGCTAGTTAATCACTTATGAGCTGCAATTTTCGTTTCCTGGTTATGGTTGTCATTTATGTCAGATGTTTAATTATGTGCAGATTGGTAGGCAAAAGGTGTTGACTTGTATGTGTTACGTTAGATCTTCTCTGCAAAAATGAGATTGTACAGTTGGTTACTGCTTTAGGTATGTACATATTCTGTATTTCTTTTAGTAGCTTGTTCGGTAACTTCTGTTGAACAATAACAGTTTTCCATTCCTCGGGCTATTCTGTGTCGCTTCATGTGTATAGTATATGAAAAATGTGTATCTATCGTTCTTGATATCAGAACATTATTGTGTGATTGTGTGCGAATTGAAGACATGACACCATATGAATTAAGTACCAGCCACCAAGCTCTTTTAAATTTCATCTTTCTCTTTTCAAAGTTGTTTATAATGTATGGATTGATGAGTATTATGTGCATTATCCATGCTTTGGATTTTGAATAAAGTAAGACAATCATGAGCACAATTGAATCGGATCTGTAGATGACCTACTCTCTAATGCCTTCAAGTTTTAATTTGGGGTCATGCTAGCTTCCACGGCATAAGGTCCTTTGAAATCCTCGACTTTTGGCAGTATAGGAGGGTCGTTAAAATTACTATCTTTGAACAGCCATTTTACGCACATATAATCAAATGTCAGGTCTGTATTCAACCCTCCGCCAATTGGGAACTACATTGATATCGTCATTGTTGTATTGATGTGTATTGTGGATTACATTGACAATCACTATTTTTGCTTTTGATTTTCCTTTCGTCGGTGGAAAGTGAGATCACATCATTCTTTTTTGAAAAAGTTGTAACCCTCTTTAAACGAAGCAAAGGTCAAGCAAATTGCTAATCCATAAAGCATCTCAAAGACTTTTTGAAGCCATCTTTCTTTGACGAAGGCGACGACGATGATTGGGTCGACGGAGACGGACACATTGATCGAGAAGCTAGCAACATTTTCCTTGTCGTTTTCAATTTTCTGAATGAGAATTCACATTAACCGATTGCCGAAGCACTATTTAATTTCTTTTTCCTTTCTTTCCTAGAAAGTGAGAGCACTTCAATGTTTTTTTGTTTTGTTTTGTTTTTTTTGAGAAATAGCAATACAATCTTGTGGTAAGAGAATCTCCAATCCACCTCTATTTCTCTAAAATGGAGGGTGGACATGACACATTGAGTTGAGATTTTATCATTTATCCTCTCTTTTCTTTACTTTTTGGGAGAATCTTGGAGGGATCTATCGTCTTTATTAAGGCAAAAGGTGCAGAAAAGTCTAATTTTATGGTTATAGAAATCATCTGAAAATCATACACTACTTATTATACACTTCATTGGGGATTTTTTCTTCGTGAATGTCTCCTTGCAATTTGAATAAACACTACATGTTTGACATTACGCCTCGATGGAACAATTGATGTGGAAAAAAAGAATGGGAGCAACAAATTTTCAGATCTCATTGTCTCAAAGCTTTCTCGCTTGAATGAGCACCCACCCTTTGAAAAAATCGTTTATTGTGGCGATTTCTAAAAGTTTTAGCACCAATGGAAAGAAGGGAAAAAAAAAAAACTTGTGAATAAGGCTACACATGACATTCTGATCCCTTGCTTACGAGTGTGTGGCCTAACATTTTATCTTGGAACAGTTGACATTCCCACAAGAAATTGTGAATAGGTTTTTTCTGTATTTGTAAAAGGAGCCTTTTGTGAAGTATCTTTAAAAAGGTAGACAACGTTGGGTGCTACAAATGATTTTGAGTAGAACATGCAAACGTATTTTGAGGGGAACCTGTCATAATATATTAAACTAAAATTAAGGTCAAACTAAATTATTGAACGATTCCAGTTGGGAACACTTAGTCTACAACGATCTACCTGATAGATCACTTAATTAATCTCACCATCCACAAGGGAGGCCCAACTATACTACAATAAATTCCCGTGTAGATTGCCTAACACATGCAGGAATCGATAGAAATTGAGAATATTGAGAATGAGAGACAAAACTTGAACGCCAAACAAAGATTTCTGATGGCTCCTAAATGCTAAGTACTGCACCCAGAGGCAGCTCTTGGCGGACGCAGCTTCAGGCCCGGGAAAAATGTTTCTAATGGGGGGACCGTAAATATGTAAGCTTCTTATATATATCTCGTTGACTGTTGTGCACAGTTATGTGTTAATTTGAGAGTGCCTGTCTGTGCCTATCGACCCACAACTTGATGTTTTTTGACAATACGACGATAGCTTGCGTGTTACATCACGAGAAACAAATGGGGGCTTTCTTATTTTGAAGCAATATTTTGTTCACACACCTATTGCGAATCCTCAATAGAGTAGATAATGCTATCATGTTCACCCTGTTTTTGAGTTGTTAAAGCGTATCCTTTATTTGTACGTATTTAGGTGAGTTGATTGAACTATATAAAAAGTACTAATAGCTAATTTGATTCAAGGAAGGAAAAAAATTGCAGTAGTGGAGCTCGTGCTCCCAGTGACCCGGTGTGTCCGTCCGTCCCTCATTAGGGATGGGGATTGTCGGTCCCCTTGGCATTTTGAAAGAATGGAGTCTGCTACACATACCGACCATACACAGGGACGGCACATGGGGTCAATTCTGGGCTTGAATGATGATCTGAATCATTCAAAAATTATAAAAAAAAAAAATCCAAGTGGGTGTACAAGAGCTCAATTCCATCCGATATGTGTAGATGCTCGATTCAATTATCTCATTTTTCAAAAAAAGAATGAGCACCAAAAAATGGGATGATTGGATCGGGCACTTACACATATCGGATGGAGTTGAGCACTCACGGGCCCACTCGGAATTGTTTTGAAATTTTTTGAACGGCTCGAATCATCCGTACCTAGAGTGGGCTCCGCGTGCCGTCTATGGCCGTGATTGGTGGCCACGGTCGGTTTCTTTAGCATTGGCGGTCGATTATTTGTGTTGTCAATATCATGGTTTGCAATTCAAGTGGTGGGCCATTACCCTAATAGGAGTAATGTGAAAGAAGAAAAAAAGGGAAAGGAGTTCGAGAAGGAAAAAATTGTCTTCTTACATAAAGGAAAATGAGGGTTTTGCAGAAGGGGAGAGGAGACCAACTCCTCATGGCGGGCTAAACCCGTCTTCTAGGGTGTATAGGGTGTAGAGGAAGTTTGTTAGATTTTATAGCTTGTGTTGGATTTAATATTCGGATTTGGTTGAATGATCGAATTAGATAATTTCATGTTTATGAAATTGATTTTATTTTTTTTCCATATAATTGTTCGTTTGTTATCTGCAGTTTCAAATACTTTTCATGCAGCAATTATTAATTGAAATTGTGGTAATTGAATGTGATAGACAGATCTTACTAGTAAGATGATTCGTGCTAGGTGGAAATATCTATCCCGCTACATGATATTTGAAAATTCTTAGGAGAAATCGCGAGGGCCCGTGAACCATAACGGTATCCGGTAAATCCGAATAAAAAATCCTTTAATTGAAATAAATCTAGGTTACAAAGTGATAGGTGGATTCGAAAATATCAAGCCCTGTTAGGGCAATGCTTCATTACTTTTTAGTTTAAGGCTGCCCATCTACATTACATAAGATAGGCCCAATCCAAGTATTAGGAGCCAAACAAATGTCGTGGCAATGGCGAAATATTTAATAATTTGAGGGCTAATTTTGAGAAATATGATTGAAAAGAGATGGTGTGCCGTGTCGTTCAATTTGATTTTCTTGATGATGTGATCCTTATGAGGGAGACCGAGATGGAAATTAGGAACTGAGTAAGAAACGGTAAAAATTCAACGACTTTGACGAATACGAAGACTACGAAGTCAGAACCTTAGCCGAGTTTCCCAAATTGATTTTTGAAAGGCTATCTGTTTGTATGATGTTGTGGTAAGCTTAAGTAACCTAGCTTTTTATTTAAACAAAGCAAAGCAGAGGCCATGTCATAGCAAGTATTTTTGAAGAGTAAGCTGGTAATTATTCGGGGTACTTAGAATTTTCTATGAAATGGTTCTAACAATGTCAAATGAAGCCTAAAAATAATGAAATTTCTTTTTAACTGACTTAATTAATAAGTCTTACACGAAAGATATCTAAAAACACTCAAATGGAGATGCTCTAAGCTCGAGGATCTGCAACAGTACAGGTACTGCACCCAGAGTCCGAACAAATACGGTGGCAGAAGTGAAATTACAAATAATTTGACGCCTAGTATCGAAACATGATTTAAAGAGATGGCGTTGCCGTGTTGTCAATTTGGTTTTGGGAAGGAACAACTAATATCAACTACTTTGACGAAGACGAAGACTACGGAGTCTCTGACCCATTGAACAATTAACATCAAATTTTTGACTATTGAGTATGATGTTGTGGCGGTAAGCTGCAACCCCTATTTAAACAAAAGCAAGCGCTCCATACAATTGCTATATGTTCTATAAGCACTTTAATTTGTCAAGTCATATTTCTCTGGGTACGTAGGGATGAACTACTTTCAACATTTACTCATGAGCTCACTATGGGTAGCGCTGATCATGTTAGCTGTACTAGAAAATGGATGCAATGGGTGTTTGGAAAAAGAAAGAATCGCTCTCTTACAACTCAAACATTCCATCAACTTCCCAGGTGGCACTTCTTTGCCATCTTGGGAGGAAGACGATAGCATGGACTGTTGCCATTGGGAATGTGTTGAGTGTAATTCCACTACGCTTCGAGTTATCAAACTTGAACTTGGTGACACAAGAGATTTGAGACCATGGGAATATTGGCATCTAAATGCCTCTATTCTTCTCCCTTTTGAATCACTCCGAAGCCTAAACTTGTCTCGAAACCAATTGGGTAGTTTCATCAGGAATGAAGGTATGGCTTCTGACATCTTTTAAATGATGAAATGAAACCTAACTTCAAAATTCAATTCTTTCTTTTTTCCTTCTTGATAACTCGGTGTTCGGATCAGTTTATGTGAACCACGACTAATTCAAGCATAACTAATCCCATCGTCCACTAGTGAGACCCATTTAAGACCCGTATGGATTGGTCATGTAAGAGTTCGCAGCACAGCGTTTTTAACCAGATACCTAGGAGGGACCAAACTCGTAAGTCCTAAACTTCAAGTTCTTGTAGCTATTTGGAACTTTGTCTCGACTAATCTTAAGGTGCATATAGTTTCTATTTTTGACTTTCGGGGCCTTTCTTGGCTCCAGTACTCCTCAAATCCAGTGAGAGAGCACGTGGTAGCAGGGCAATCCCACTGAGGTTTCCACTCAATGATTTCCCACTGAGGTTCCCGTGAATTGCACAGTTGGTTTGTTTTCGCCTATAAGTGGAGGCCTCTGTCTCTGTAATTTGTATCAGAGAGATTGACAGAGATGTGAGGCCTGTAGTGAGTCCGAGTGCTGGGTGTTGTGAAGAACACCGTGTAAAGCTCCGGCATCTGATTAATTGTTCTGGTTTACCTCCGTGGAGTACTTGAGTTTGAGGAATCACGTATATCTCCTGTGGTTGTGTCATGTATGTGTGTTTGGTTTCTTTCTGAATTTTTTACAGAAAGAAGGGGCGTTAATCTAGTTTTGGATGAGAAGAACTTTTTTTCGAAGAAAACGGTATCGTTATCCAAAGTCAAAATATTATTCAAATTTAACAATTTAGACTTTCTTTAATGTGACAAGTGTTTTGATGGAATTCGATTTGTGAATGTTGAAGAACTATATAGTTTATTGGAAAACTATATAATTTGGACATTTCTGCTAAGGGTCTTTAAACTTATTTGTAATTTTCAAGTTTAAATATAATGGACTTACTGAAATAATTTTTTTGTGTAATATAGATTTTGTTTGATAGATCTCGATGAGACCTTTTGAATGGTGCAAAAAAAATCAAAATATTATTTTTTAACTTTAAAAATTACTAATAAATACTTTTTTTTAAGAACCCTTAGCGAGATTTTCCTTGTCAACCAAAGAACGGAAAATGTTTTCATATCACAAGCCAATTAACAACAGGAAATGTTTTCTTTTCTAGAAAAATATTTCCAAATAAATCTACTACTACTATTTTGCACAGGTTCGCAAGAAGAATCAGAAATATTGAAACAGTTAGAGGTTCTTGATCTGAGTCATAATGAAGCCCTCGATAATAGTGTTTGGTCATTTTTGAGAGGGCTTTCATCAATCAAGACATTGGATTTGAGTTACAATAGAGGCTTGCACGGAGCTGTTCACAATAAGGGTACCTCTTATATGAAATTTCCTCTTAATTAACATTATTAGCACCTTCCTCTCTCAAGATACTTACAGATTTCTTCCATGGTTCAACCACTTAATACAGACTTGAGAAACATCAGCAACATTGAAACTTTGTTCATGGAAGGTGTTATGCTCGACGACGTTCTTCCATACATTAGAGTCATTACTTCAATTCAAGTATTGTCCTTAACATATTGTGACAGCAAGCGTATTCCTTCAATTGAAGGTATAACTCTGAATTGTTCTTCTACTCCCCACCCACAAATTGAAGGATATTACTGGTCATTATCTGTTTCGTCTATCAAATATATATCAATCTAAGATTTTCAATGTGTTTCGTTCCATGTGTTTTAAGGGCTGTGTGAGTTGAAGAAGCTCCGAGAGCTTGATGTCACATGGAGTGATTTTGGGGGAACCTTACCATCGTGCTTGGCGAACTTGACATCCCTTCGACTACTGGATTTAACTTCCAATCATTTTACTGGAAACATTGCACGGTCTCCTCTTATCTATCTGACATCCCTCGAATACCTTGCAATTTCAGATAATGACTTTGAAGTTCCAATCTCATTCATGTCATTTTTTAACCATTCCAAACTCGAGTTCATAGAGAGCCTGAACAACATGTTGTTGGAAGAGGAGGACTTTCCTGCCACATCCCCAAGTTTCCAACTAATCGGACTCTGTTTATCAAATTCTAAACATGGTCATATTACCCGATCATTTCCTCGCTTTCTCTACCATCAACATGACCTTATATTGATTGAGCTGTCTAGAACTGATTTTACAAGTAAGTTTCCATATTGGTTGTTGGACAACAATACAAGAATGGAGACACTTATCCTATCATACAATTCATTTGGTGGACCATTATTGTTGCCTTTGCGTCAAATGAGAAATCTTATTACACTGGATATCTCTAACAATCATCTTGAAGGCTTCATTCCTTACAAATTAGCCAGTTCTTTCCGGAGTTTAGAATTCCTCAACATGTCTACGAACAACTTTGAAGGCAACATTCCCTCTTCATTCGGGGATATGACTGCTCTGGAAACGCTAGATTTATCCAATAACAATCTATCTGGAAAAATACCGGTTCATTTGGCCAAAGGTTGCCGCCTCTTGAATTTCTTGAGACTATCAAACAACTTCTTGAAAGGCCCAGTACTACCCCATCAAAACAATTTGACCCTATTGAAAGTCTTCTATTCCGCCAACAATTCCTTCACAGAAATTCCGCCTAACTTGTCTCGGAGCAATTTGATCTATTTGGATGTTAGTGCTAATCAACTGGTAGGAAAGATTCCAGGGTTCATTGGGAATTTATCATTACAGTTTCTAGCCATGGCCGGTAATCATCTTGAAGGTCCTATTCCAATTGAATTTTGTCAATTGAGAAAGCTCACGTTGTTAGATCTTTCAGAAAATAATATCACCGGGGCTGTACCATCTTGCTTCAGTACATCACTTATATATATCAACAATATTCGGTTGTCCAAAAATAGGCTTGATGGACCTTTTCCAATGGCCTTCAAAAATTACGGTCCCAATTTAAGGGAGCTTGATCTCTCTTATAACCAGTTCAGTGGTAATATTCCAACTTGGATAGGCAGCCTTTTCTGGCTTACGGTTCTTCTCTTGCAAAACAATAGTTTTGAAGGCAACATTCCAAAGGAGTTATGCAACATTCCCCGCTTAACCATGATTGATCTTTCTTTCAATAATCTCTTTGGCAGCGTTCCCCCTTGTTTTAGTAACATTAAATTCAACGGAATAAAAGTCGGGGGATCAAGTTACTCATTCTACCGTTATGGTTCACCACAAACATTCACATTATTGTTGCATGATCTGGGGATGGTGTTAGCCAAGAGTGAAAGAGATCAAGAAGAGTATTTTGATATAGAGGCTACAGGACAAGAGGCAAAGTTTACAACAAAGGGAATGTCCTTAACCTACAGGGGAATCATTCTACATCTTTTCTCAGGAATCAATCTCTCCCACAACAGATTGACTGGCGCCATACCACCTGAAATTGGAAACATTACCGATCTCAAAGCGTTGAACTTATCCCACAATAACTTCACCGGTCCAATCCCTGTGACATTTTCAAACTTGAAAAACATAGAGAGCTTGGATCTTTCCTACAACTGCCTGCATGGGAAAATCCCCTCTCAGCTTACAGAGCTTACTTTCTTGGTTGTTTTCAATCTGTCTTACAATAACTTAAGTGGAAGGACACCTCAGAGAAGATTCCAATTTGCAAATTTTGAATCGAGTAGCTACGTTGGAAATCCACTTCTTTGCGGAGAACCACTGCCAAAGTGTAATGCAACTGATTCACCTCCATCGACGCCAAGAGCCGCTGTGAATGATACAGAAGAAGATTGTGGTTTCATGGACATGAATATATTCTACATGAGCTTTGCAGGGTCTTACGTAACTGTGGTATTGGCAATTGTGGTGATTTTCTTGATAAATCCGTATTGGCGAAGGGCATGGTTTCATCTTGTCGAGGTTTCAATCACCTCCTGCTACTATTTTGTTGTGGACAATCTCGTCGGGCGCAGGCTTTGTTTTCTTTGGAAATAAGCAGCCATCTCTCTCTCAGCATGTGGTGTGGTTAATCTATTCTACGCAGTTTCATTTGGATTGTGGTTTGTACGGAATAAATCTCTTTCAGTAGCACGTGTTTTGTTAAGGGTCAATTTTATATCTAAGACGGAATGCCTTGTAACTATCATTCTAGCTTTGTGATGTATTCAACTTCGTGTTGTTCTCGAGTTTTCAATTTGACGGGTTGTTCAAGGTGCAAAAGTTGGATTTTTTTTTTCTTTTCGAAATCCTACGAAAATCATACAGGACTTGTACTCTATGTTAGGAATTTTTTCTTCCTAAATGTCTCCTTGCAATTTGAATGAACACCACCTGTTTTTGGCGAAAGGCCTCAGTGGAACAGTTGATGTAAAAATTAAAAAAATTAAAAGAATGGGATCAACAAATTTGGATATCAAAGCTTTATCATTTGAATGAACACCGCCTGTTTTTGACAAAACTGTTCTTTTGTAGCCATTTTGAAGAGTTTTAACAACAATGGAATTAGAGAAATATTATTGTCAGTTAATCAGGGCACATACGACATTCACTTGCTTGTGAGTGCGTGGCCCAACATTTTATCTTAGAATGCAATTTATTCATCGTAAAATGCCTATTGTTATATAGATGATGCCTTTTTTGTGCCATTTAGATACGGAAAGCACAGGCTAAACCACTCGTCTGTGACATTTGTGCATTTTTTGTAGCCTCAATTCGATTTTTTTCCCCTCACACCTTGCTAGGGACACTTGAAGTCCTTGACTACCGAAGCATTCGAGGCGTGCCTTTAAGCTAAATTACATTTCTACGCGAATGAAGAAGTTGGTGAGAGCAAATACGTACCCTGGTAAGTTGTACTTCATAAAGAAAAGTAGGATCAATGTTGTTTATAGGAGTTTAATGAGTAATGACAATACTGTTTTCCGTACTTCGGCCACTCTCATAATGGTCCCAAAAACTTAAAAGGGCCTTAATTGATTGCGGAACTTTCCCACCAAACTTGAATGATGTAACTTAATCCTTTGGCTTTCTCCCCTCCTCCTTGCACTTGGAAAAAATAGTAGTTTTTTTTTTTTTTGGGATCTGAATCACATTTCATTAAAATGTCAAATGACACTTACAACAAATCCATCCGAATAAAATGAAAAGGAAAACTATAGCCAACCTATCACAGAGAAATACACAAGAAAATCAGGGACAAAGAGACGACGTAATGTCTATATCCTAAGCCGAGCTGAAGGCTGATCACCACACACTGCCGCTAAGGGTCAGGACACGTGGAGCTAGCAATCTATCCATTCAGCCGTCTCGGTATGACACAGATTCCAAAACAGGGACTGCGGAAATAGCACCGATGGAAAGAGACATAAACATAAGCTGAGAATTAAAGGGAAACCATCACCTTGGACTGCTCCAATAAGCACGCCGGCCTGCTCCGGCCGACGAAAGAGCGTCATCGCCTAAGGCGCAGGCAGATCCACAAACCAAAAAGATGGAGATAAACTCCAGCAAGCCCCCACTGCCACGGTAGGCTCCGGGTATGGAGACCGGAATAGAAATACTCTATGGGCTAGGGTTCTGATCAAACGCGATGACAGAAAGTCAGAAACCTTCTCACCCAAACTTTCTTCCACTTGTGTGACGAAAGGAGCAGGGTACTCAAGATCTGTGCTCCACGAGCACTGCAACATGTAGTGCACCCACCCAGAGTCGGCTTCGGGTGGAAACCCAGAAAAACGTAGCTTCAGGCTTGTGAAAAGAATCCTAAAAATCGGGGCCTCTTATTATTAAACCTCCTTACATTTATTTGGCCCTTTTTTTTTTTAATCCAAGCTTTAGGAAAGCCAAACAAATGCTATGGCAATATTGAGATTTCTAGTAACTTCATGGCTAGTTTTGAACCACGATTGAAATCTGGCTTTGCCAATTACTTTGACGAAGACGAAGAAGGAGGCGGAAACATTGACCGAGACGCACCATTTCACCTTTGTTTTCGGTAGTGAAAATTTTTAAAATTTTTATTTGTGGTTGAGAATTTTTATTTGCGGTTGAGAAATGTTAGGTATTTTTGGTGTGAATAAGTTGAGAAATATCAAGTTATTTCCGATAGTGAATAAGTTGTTGATGGGTTTGTGAGTAGATTTACTATAGAAAAAAAAAGTTTTTGCTAACAATTTTTTGTTAGTGAAAACGAGATAGTAAAATACTAAAACTTTTCTATTAATGGAAATGAATTGATAAAATGCGTTAAGTTCTTAGTATATTTTGTTAGTGAAAATACCCCCGAGTGATTGAACAGCCACCAAGCTTGCTCTTTTAAATTTCACCTTTCTTTATTAAAAGTTGCTTATATGTATGGATTAATGTGTATAGATTATGTGCATTACGGATGTTCTGAATTTTGAACGAGGTAAGTAAGATAATGAGCACAAATGAATCAGATCTGTAGGCCTGCCTTCTTTGATGCCATCAGGTTTTGATTTGGGGGTCATGGTTCCACGGCATAAGGTCTCTTGAACTTTTGGCAATATAGGAGGGCCGCTATTTATGTGGTAAAACTATTGGTGAGCAATCACTTTGTACATATATAGTCAAATGTCAGGTCTGTATCTAACCATCCACCATTTGGGAATTACATTTTTTTTTTTTTTTTTTGCTCAGCAAAACGAAAATATTATTAGCTCGAAGAGGGTACATCGAGAGAGAAACTCGCTAAGCGCATACACTTATAAACGAGGGAACATAACACCAAAGACAAGAGAAAATTAAACAAAAGCTGTCCAACAGAAAATTGGACTGCAAATCCCCTTCCAAAACGACTACACCTTCACCTTTCTCAAGCCGTCAAGATAACCATTTGGGAATTACATTGATATTGTCATTGTTGTGTTGATGTGTATGGATTAAATTGACAGGCACTATTTTCTCTTTTCATTTCCCTTTACTTTTCCCTTTGTTTCCCGGAAAGTGAGATCACATCATTCTTTTCTGAAATTGTTGCAACCCTATTTAAACGGCGCAAAGGCCAAGCAAATTGCTTATCCATAGGCATTTTGCACATTTTTTGAAGTCATACTTCTTTGACGAAGACGACGACTCGACGGAGACGGACACATTGAGCGAGAAGCTAGCACCATTTTCCTTGTCGTTTTCAATTTTCCGAATATTGCGTGTGAATCCACATTGAGTGAGTGATTAATGACGAGCACTACTTAATTTCCTTTTCCTCTCTTCCGTGTTCCATTATTATCACATGGTTCATGGCCCGTCAGTACTCTTCTCGATTTTGTGGTGTCACAGTATTGGTATATGTAAACTACTACTACTAACTTGGACTTAAGTAATAGCTGCGTAAATGTTCACATACGCGCCCTCTAATTTATCTTTGTTAAGTCTATTTATATAATTATTTGAAGTTTTATGGTTTATTTTTGTGTTGTAGATATTTGAAGAGTTTGATACAAAACGTACGAAGTTAGAATTTTGAATGGTGCTAAAACTTGGGCTGTTTGAATTCAATCAAGTGGAAGGTCTGGACTGCAATTGAAGTAATGGTTCGCAAGTTAAATTGGCAGAATTAATGTTCACCGGAAATAAAAAATTGGGCTTGAATTTATTTTACTATTAAGTGGACCAAATAGTTAAATAGTAGGCCAAGGCTTTTACAAGGGAGGTCAGCTACAGTACTTATTAGTACTTTATAAAAGGGAGAAGAATGGCTGCCGCAAGAGAGGATTTATTATTATTTTTTTCATTAGGTTTGATAGGAACTAACAAGACTTCTGGAGCAGCTTTGGAAAAAAAGAAAAAACGGAAGAACTGATTCGTACGACTACGGCAGCTTTTGGAAAAGAAAATTCTTCCCACGGATGAAAAAACAAAGAACGGGGCTGCAAAACTTTTTGTTCCGAAGTTTAGTTTTCTTTCGAGTATTATTTCTTTTAAGTTTTTGATATTTTATTTAATTACTTGTACTTCGATAACTAGTTTTAATTTCTGTTCTTAATTAAAATTGTTCGTTGAAATTCATTTGGTTGTTATCTTTTGCTTGATTTTCATTCTGGAATTATAGAAGCATGATGCAAATTAGGGTTTCTTGTGTTTCTTGTTCAATGCATAGTAAGTAGTCGTTTAGGTAGGGTCACGGATTGATTAGCACGCCGTGATCAGTTCGGGCATTGTTCCTATTTTCAAATGATGAAAAGAACAATTTTAGATTGAAAAATACTTTCCGTAGACAAATCCGGGCATTGTCGGAGCACATGTGAACGGGGGAATGGGGGTCTAAAACCCATTTTTCGCTGCGCATGAGTAAATGGCGACCATAGGATTTTGCATCTTGCGGGATATCTTTCTCAATCTAAAATTAAACGTTTTTAAGAACTCCAAACAGAGCAGGTTAATCCGGACTGGTTACGAGTGTTATGAACCCTACGACTGTACCTTCTTTTTAATTATTTGAAAAGTACAATCAATTTCTAGGTTTTAATTTAATCTCAATCAAAACGACAAGGGGTGGCTACCTAAGAGCTCATTTAAATTATAACAACCCGAGTTTTTAGTCAGCACACACTCACCGTCCTTAGTGTATTCAACTCCGGTCTTACCGCGTATTATGCTACATTGGTCTTAGCCCTACGCTTGGGACAACCCATTATTTTAGGTCTAGGAATCGGTCAAGCATTAAGCATTTTGGATATATTATCTGGTTGGGTTCCAACAAGTTACTCGGCTAGTGGTCTAAGTGACGAGTTTCAAGTGGTATCAGAGCAACAGTGGCAGAGCTAGGATTTTGACTCCAGGGAGGCCAGTTTGGAAGACATATATTTTATTAGAACGTATACTTATTACTCTCTCCATCCCAAATTGCTCGTTCCTCTTTCCATTTTTGGATGTCCAAAAGAATTGTCCACTTTCTAAAAACATCCATCAAAACAGGGTCACTTTCCAGTTTTACCCTTGAAAAATATTTTTCCATCTCAATTGGCATGTCCATTATCTTTTATTTTATAATGGTTTTCATGATTTGAAAATTTTGTTTAATAAAACTAATTAATATTTATCAAACAAGATCCATATTACATATATTTTGAGTTACATATAAAAAGTTAGACCCATAAAATTGACCTCGGTAATATCGACTAGGACTCAGGGGCAATACAAAAAAGACAATACAAAGTTTTCGCATCCCTTAATAAGTTGGATTCCCAAAAGGGACGAGCAATTCGGGACGGAGGGAGTATATTATAAGATTTTTGCTTTCCAATTCATTACATTTGTACATTAAAATGATTCTTTAGGCTAATTCAACTCTCATGTGCGTATTTTTTATTATTTATGAAAGAAATTGAGTAATGAGATGGTAAAATAACTGATTTTTTTTATCAAATTAAACAAAAATTATTAAGATTATAAGTAGTTATACATAAATAATTATCAATAATATTCAAAATCAGGTATATACAAAATAAAAATTTTAAAACTCGGATGCTCAGGGAGCCGGAGCAGGGGAGCCCAGGGCCCCCCGGGCCCCAACACAGCTCCGCCTCTGTAGAGCAACCCATGTACATAACCTTGTGGGCTCGGGCTATTGAAAAACATGTGGAATACTATGGTAACTCTAGGCGTGGGGAGCATGTGTTTACCAGAAAAAAGACCCATGAAATATCATGGTGACTATGACCTCTAGGAAAACGACTTATGAAATACCTTAGAACTCTAGTGCCCAACCTCACGTGAGGCCACAAAGATGGTGGAGAACACGTCATACATCAGAAGTCTACATGGATGATCTTGAATATATTAGGAACCATGTAAGCTACTAATTGTAACTTAGGCGCGGGGGGATGCGCTCATGGGGGACAAGACCTTATGGGAAATTGATTGTGCACATTTGTGCTCAAGGACATGGACCTAATGGGACACAATCCTCTCATGTAGGACCAGCTGGAAAGAACCCCTATCTATCTACATAAGATAGGTGTAATCCAAGTTTTAAAAGCCAAACAAATGCGGTGGCCAGAGACGGAACCCGGATTTCGTAACGCGATGGCCGAACTATGAATAATAAGATTTTGAAAGTTCAGGATTAATGTAATCGTTTGTTTGGTTTGGGTTTTGAGTGAGATTTTTTGAGTAATGAGTGCAGAAAGATAGAAACGGACACGTTCTTGGTGTTCTTAACAAACTAAAAAAAAAAAAAAATAACTAACATTAATATTAAAATTTGAATAAAAAAGAACACTCTGAAACTACGCGCCTACGCGGCTCCCATACGCGGAAGCTTAGTTCCGTCTATGGCGGTGGCAATAGTGAAGTTTTTAATAATATGAAGCCTAGTTTTGAAAAATGATTGTAAAAAGATGGCGTGACGAGTCGCAATTTGGTTTTCCTTGTCGTTTGCAGTTCTTGGGAAAGAAAAATATGTCAGTATTATGATCTTGCGGTAAGCTGTGTAACTAACCTAGCTATAGCTAGCTTATTTAAACAAAGCAAGTTAAGGCCATGTCATAGGAGTAGTATTTTTGAAGTGTAGGTGGGATCGATGGAGTACTTTCAACATATATTGATGAGGTCACTATGGGCATTGGTGATCATGTTTGCTGTACTAGAAAATGGAAGCAATAGGTGTTTGGAAAAAGAAAGAGTTGCTCTTTTGCAACTCAAAGATTCCATCAATTTGCCAATCAACATTTTTTTGTTGCCATCTTGAGAGGAAGACGATAACATGGACTGTTGCCAATGGGAAGGTGTTGAGCGTAATTCCACTACACGTCGAGTTATCAAACTCTCACTCTATAATACATTAAGAGAATATTAGACAGATGTTTATTGGCATCTAAATGCCTCTATTCTTCTCCCCTTTGAATTACTCCGAAGCCTAGGCTTGTCCGGAAGCGGATGGCTTGGTTTCATTGGAAACGAAGGTATGGCTTCTGACGTCTTTAATTTACATGATGAAATCATGAAATGAAACCTAACCTCAAAATTCATATTTTTCATTTTTTCTTCAGTCAATGCCAAAATGGATTAGCATATATTCTACACATCAATAATCGGTTGTGAAGTTTGTGATAATTTTCACAATAAAATTCTATCCAGCGCAAATTCACAGAATTGAAGCTATGGAATAAAATATGTGCTTGTGTTTGTGTTTGTCTAGTAGAGAAGTAAAATCAAGTTGCGTTGTGTAACATTTTTCATTCTAAACACAAGTATAATTAATTCGGTTCGCTCGGTAGGATTTTGGGTTTTCGACACGGTTCCGACATTTTAAGAACCACGAGTAACGATTCGGTTCACGAATTCCAAGAAACCAGACCTTATGATGTCCTACTATGGCCATATTTGCTTGCACTTACAATCTAACTTATTTTGCTTATTTACCTAAAAAAAGTTATTTAAGGGTGTTTTATCCAATTATGAATAATCACTTATTTGGCTTTACTAGCTTATTTGATCCAAAAATAAATAAAAATTGATTATTTCAAACTCCAATTTGAAGCTTTTTTTATGTACTTATTTTAAGTTGTTAGAACATGAATGAACAAAAGATTATCCGTCATTGTTAGAATAATCCGTCGTTTTACCTTATCCCCTCACCAATATTCCCTCCAAATTTTTTGACCACTAACAAACTAGCTGTTAGAGTTAAACCAATAAATGACCTCCCATGCGGAGGCCAAAACAAGAAAAATAAGTGGAATCTCAATTCAGAAATAAATTTCCCTATACCAATTTGTTTCTCTTGCAGGTATTGGAATATTGGTGAATTTGGGTAATTTGGAAGAGCTTGAGCTTGGTGATAATTATCTTCATAAATAGCATTCTACCGTCTTTGAATAAGCTTTCAAACCTGAAGATTCTAAATTTGGCCTCGAACGTATTGAATGGGTCAATTTCTGCTAAAGGCAAGTTTGAAATATATATATCAATTTTGTCAAACGGAAAACCATAAGTCAGAACATAATCTCTTTTTTCTTTTTTTCCCTGAAAAATGCTTGGCACAGAAATTCAGACACAAATGTAATTGCAGCTGTCCGATACTTGTCTCCCATGCATCAAATTGCTCAAAACACACATGTATCTGGATATGCATCCAAACATATTAATTTGTCCGTTGTACCACGGCTCTTTTTTTCTTCATTCATAGTAATTTTTTGCATGTTGTCCATTTTCACGTGTTCCGTGGTTTGTTTCACATTTCTTTACCACAGAATTTGGTAGCTTGAACAACTTGAAGGAGCTGGACTTGAGCTCAAACCGGGTTGTCAGTATCACAACGATCGACGGTATTGAACAGAAATGTTAACAAGACTACTTTTCTCTATCTTTATTTTGATAGCCATCACGAATAACAGTATGATCTTAATGTTTGTGCATGAAATAGAATGTAGAGTGACCCGTCGACGTAGTTGAGCAATTTGGCACAATCCATACTACTCCTATCTATTATCTACTTTTCTCTACTATTCTATAGGTTCATAAGAAGAATCAGGAATATTGAACAAGTTAGAGGTCCTTTATCTAAGTTATAATTTATTTGATGACACTATTTGGTCTGGGAGAGCTTTCATCAATCAAGACACTGGATTTGAGTGATATATAATTATGGTTTTCACGCAGCAGCATTGAAAATTGGGATTCTGAAAGAGCAACAAAGGTGTCTAATGAAGTGCAGGGATAAGCTTTTCAAGGTCGTCAAAGGTAGCCCGACATCACTTCCATACTCAGTTAGCGGGAACACGCCCAACATTTGATCTTTTGATCATGCTCGTGCTGTGAGTTTTCCCCGGAAGATGTTACAATACACACCCCTCATGTTGCATAAGTGTACTGTAGCACATGTAGTAGGAAAAGGAATGTAATGTATAACGATGTGTTATATGTCTCATAGGCATGAAATTGAGTGTACTTTACTTCAAAAAATGTCTGTAAAAATCAATCTCCATGTATGAAAAATAAGGAGATTTCAAGAAGACATCATTATTTAACACATACATATATTAGCCCACTTTTAAAGGAAAATGCTACAAATTGAAACTAATGGCCCATATACCAGGAAAAATGTTCCTAATTAAATTCTAGAAAAGACACCAAATTAATTACTTTTAACTTCTGAAAATTATTTGAATTGACTGTTGAATAACGTTCAATAACTTCAATCTCTCTCAACACTTCGTGTCAAGTTACATTCTAGGAGAACTATCTACAGGTCCAATTCCATTTTCTAATAATAAGCAGCTTTCGAGAGTACATGTGACCAGTTTACAATTGATCTGTTCTCAGTTTGGTTCATGGCTATCCATATCTTATACTATCTTCCACCACTTTGGCTTTATTTAACTGTATCAACATATCTCTCATCCCAGATGCAAGCAGTCCCAACTCCCATCTGTGGAACTTGTTACCATGATTTTAGTGTTTTCCGAGCTGAAATCTATTAAGTTGATTCTCTATGTTTATGCAAAATCCATGGGGTTAAAGATTTTTCAGTCCTCTCATCCCATGTATTGTGTAGCAGGCCGAAATAATGGCTCGTGTCCATTCCGAGCGAATATCGAACCCTCCGTGAAACACTACAAGAAAAATTCAATTGGGTGACGAATGAAAATCGTCACAAATTGCATGTTTTTCGTCACAAATAATATAGGTGACGAAAAAAAATTTGTCGACTAAAGGTTGTCGAGGATTCCTACCTGGTGACGAAATTTATTTTTCGTCACCTATAGTGCCTTTTGATGACGATATATTTCGTCACCAAAAAGTGAATAATTGGTGACGAAATTTTTTTCCTCACTTATTGTGTTTTTTGACGACGAAAAAATTCGTCACCGATGGGTCACATTGGTGACGAAATTTTTTGTCACTAATATAAGAAATCGGTGACGAAATTTTTCGTTGCGAAAGATGTTTTCATATGGGAAAAGAAATCCATCTTTCTTGCTCCTGCTAGGTTTCGAACCCGAGTCCCTTGAGTTTTTCGCGCAAGCTCCAACCAACTGCACTACACATACTTTTCAGTAAATATTTGAAATATCTAATATATAACACATATGTTTAACAAGAAAATATATTTCGAATGTAATCTTGGACCTTTAAACATTAGAATTAGCAATTTTGATAAACATGAAAGTTGTAGGCAATTGAGTTATTGTTCAAACCCAATTTGAATTATCTCAATCGGAGATTTTAGTAAAGAGTTATGTCCGAAATACATTTAGTGACAAAGCGCAATTCATAAATTTCGTCACGAAAAGTACCCATTTGACAACGAAATATTTTTTTTGTCGCTGAAAGCGTTAAAATGGTGACGAAATTATTTTTCGTCACCAAAGTTAAGCATTTGGTGATGAAAAAAATATTTTGTTACTAAATTGCTCACATTTGGCGACGAAATATATTTTTTGTCACCAAATGATTATCTTTGGCGACGAAAAATAATTTTGTCACCTTTTTTAAGCTTTCGGCGACGAAAAATGTATTTTGTCGCCAAATGGGGTACCTTTAGTGACGAAAATATTTTTTTCGTCACTAAATAGGCATAATTGGTGACGAAATTATTTCGTCACGAAAGTTATCAAAATAGTGACGAATTTATTTTTTCGTCGCCAAATATACTCATTTAGTGACAAAATTAAATTTCGTCGCCACTTTTTCGTCACTAATTTTCATTTTTCTTGTAGTGAAAGATCCATGCCGGTCCTAACCTTGTCGATGGTTTGGCTCGGCTTGTTCCGATGTTCGGCCGGATCTCTCCCGAAGTTTGAAGGAACCATCAGCTGAGCATGCCGACCCTCTGACGGTCGGACTCCACATTCGGCCTTGAACGGACGTGGGGACCATGCCTTCAGCTCACCCACATGGGAACAACCGCCTCAGCCACGACGACAACTCTCACATCATCCGAACGGTTACACACTTGGATAAGGACGAGGGCACGTGAAGGTGCCAGCTCACCCCGTGAGCGGTTACAAAACCCTAACGTGACAATAAGGTGACGTCAACTGACTCGTGACAAGCGCATGCGCAGTCTTGGAGGCCAAGCTAAGGTGTGCCCTATAAATTTTCCATTATGCCAACCCTAAAGAGGTACATGCTCTTCCATACTCAAACCCTAGTTCTTGACTTTCATCTCTGAACATTGTACTCATTCTCGCACCAGAGGACCATCCATCCCGGAGATCCTCCGGTGTGGTCTTTTAGTTGTGCTTCCTTGTGCAAGCTAGGCGGAAACCAGGAGCCACTCACAATGGAACCATGGTCCAGAAAGGAGTGAACCAGATTCATCAGAAGCCCACATATTGACAATACCTTGACCCGCAGCAAAATATAAGGACTTGACATCATCTGGTCGCTGAGAAATGGAAAATATGGCATCATCGCTGGAATATAACAAGTCGAACTACTACTCCTCGATACCCATGCAACCAAAGAAATCCATCAAAGCAGCTGCTATATACCTGCATATGCGCAGACAAAATAGGAAAACCAGCCTTTACAGATTAGTGGTGAGCAATAACTCCATGTCCTAAGCCATAGCGCAAAAGGAATAAATTAAGTTGAAGAAAGCAAAAGCCAAGTTGAGTCATGTCACTTCGCACAAATGTGTTAGAATATTGTAGACTTGGGTGCTCAAGTTTGTGTACAGGGACACGTCTAGAAGATTGTTCTTATTGTATATCTATTACTGTTCATACCCTTAATGATTGGGGAAGAGATGGATTCTGTTATTGTTGTTGTTGTATATCTATTACTGTTATAAAGGGAATATTCCTTTAAGAGTGAACGTCAATTTTGAGGCTAGCTCACATATCAATTTCTTAAACTACTGCTTTTTAACATCCTAAAGAAACTTCTAAGAAGGAAAAAAAATGTTGTCACCGTAATATTTTCTTCCTTCTTTCCCACTTTCATATTTCAGATTTGATTAGAGATTAATCTTAAATCAATATTTTCCTCTTTCGCTATTCTGGATGATACATGATATACTATTTGCACATGCATTGTGTGCGCGCTCGTCTATTTATCTTGTTTACGTACATGAAATCCAAAATATTATTCAGAGATGTACTCAAAATTCAAATGCGACTGAGAAAAAAGAACATTCTTTTTATTGCCGAGCGGCCCAACACATATATCATACCTGTTGGGAATGCCTTATATTCCCTAGTTCCACATTGGCTAATCATGTTGTTCCCGTTTTTGTAGCCTATTATAAATAGGGCTTTTGGGGAACTTCTAAAGTATCTTTTGGGCTATCACATTGTAGCCTTTCTAGAGTTAAGGATTATAGTCGGCTTTTTGTATCTTTTCTTCATGTTGGTTGGTGAATCCTCTCTCTCCTCTCCCGTGAACGTACCTATCTAACCACGTATATCTTATGTCTTTGTGATTTCTTGTTTAGTTTTTAATTTCTCGTTTTTTGTTTGCATTCATAGCATTCGTTACAACAAACTGATATCAGAGCCTTAGGTTGTAAAAAACTAGGGTTTCGTTTCCGATTGTGACTATGGCGACTAAATTCGAGATTGCGAAGTTTGATGGACAGAGTAGCAGTTTCAGTCTTTGGAAAGTAAAAATGAAAGCTCTGTTAACCCAACAAAGATTACACAAGGCTTTGTTAGGCAAGACTAGTTCTAGAATCAAAGAAGAAGATTGGGATGATACGGATGCCAAAGCGCTGAGTTCTATTCAGTTGAGTTTGACAGATGACGTTCTTCGCAAGGTGAAAGAAGAAACTTCAGCAGCAGGAATTTGGCGGAAGTTGGAAGGCATATATATGACGAAGTCGCTCACCAACAAATTATATCTCAAACAACGTCTTTATACGTTTCGTATGCGAGAATGTATACCTGTTGAGGATCATTTAGATGAGTTCAATCGTATTATTATGGATCTGAAAAATATTGATAGTAAAATTGAGGATGAGGACCAAACCCTAATTTTGCTATGTTCTTTACCACTTTCGTATGAGCACTTTGTTACAACCCTATTGTATGGCAAAGACATGATATCCATGGAGGATGTTAAGGCCAGCCTATATTCGAAAGAATTGAGAAAAAAAGTGTCAGGTGAGGGTGATGCACATGTGGAGGATTTGTTTGTTAGGGGAAGAACAATAGAAAGGGAGGAGTCGAGTAATAGGAGAAGATCCAGGTCATCAGGTAAAAAGAAGGGAAAGTACAATTATTGCAAGAAACCCAGGCACTGGAAAAGTGACTATTTAAAACTCAAAGAGAAGGAAAAAGAAAACCAAAAATGGGGTAAAATAATTACTGGAATTGCTGAAAGTTCAGATGAGTCAGATAATGTGTTATCAGTTACAGAGTGCGATTCTCGCTCTAAGACCGAGTGAGTTCTAGATTTTGGATGTTCATATCACATGTGTCCGCATAGAGAGTGGTTTTCTACTTATGAGGCAGTCAATGGTGGTACAGTTTTGATGGACAACAACATGGCATGTAAGACTGTTAGTTCAGGAATGATTCAGCTTAGAATGCATGACTGTATTGCTACTACTTTATCTGAGGTTCGACATGTTCTGGATTTGAAGAAAAATCTTATCTCCCGTGGTGCTCTTGATTCTCATGGTTGCAAATTCCTCGGTGAAGGTGAAGTTTTGAGTGAAGGTGAAGTTTTGAAAGTCTCAAGGGGTGTATTAGTACTAATGAAGGGTCAGAAGTGTGGTAACCTCTATACACTCCAGGACAGTACAGTTATAGGTGCTGCAGCAACAGTTGCTTCATCCAAGATTTCAGATTCAGACTTGACTCGTTTGTGGCATATGCGCCTTGGGTATATAAGCGAGAGGGGGATGACAGTTTTGAGCAAACAGGGTTTGCTCTGTGGCCAGAAAACTGAGAAGCTGAATTTCTGTGAGCATTGTGTCTACGGCAAACAGTATAGGGTAAAATTCAGTACAGCTGCTCATCGCACCAAAGGCACAGTGGATTATTTTCACTCGGGTCTTTGGGGTCCCGCAGAGGTAACTTCTAAATGTGATTTTCGCTATTTTATGAGTATTATCGATGATTTCTCTCATAAGGTTTGGGTGTATATGTTGAAACATAAGAGTGACGCCTTTAATACATTCAAACAGTTTAAAACTTTGATTGAGAATCAGATTGGTAAGAAAATAAAACGTTTGAGAACTGACAATGGTATGAAGTTTTGTCTTGGTGAGTTTGATAGATTCTACAGTGATGAGGGCATTGTGAGGCATCACACAGTGAGAAAAAATCCTCAGCAGAATGGTGCGGCTGAACGTATGAACATGACTCTTTTGGAAAAGATACATTGTATGTTGTCCAATTCCGGATTGGGCAAAGAATTTTGGGCTGAAGCCATTTTCATAACATGCTATTTGGTAAACAGGTCTCCGTCGACTGCTATTGAGTGTAAGACTCCATTTGAGGTATGGTCAGATCATTCAGCTGATTATTTTGTGTTGCGTGTTTTTGAGTGTCCAGCTTACGCTCATGTGAATGAGGGTAAATTGGAGCCACGGGCCAAGAAGTATATTTTCTTGGGTTATGCAGCAAGTGTTAAAGGGTATAGGTTATGGTGCTCTGATGATTTGAAGTTTTTGATCAATAGGGATGTGACTTTTGATGAAAATTATCTGATTAAGGGGTCTAAGCAGATTGATGATACAGTTCAGGAACAAAGTGTTCCAAAGCAGGTGGAGTTTTTGAGTGAATCTTCCAACTCTGGGAAGAAGCACATTGATAAGCCAATTGAAGAAGAGTTCAAGAGTTCAGACACAGGGGTTAATGAGTTAGTTGAGCAACCACGCACTATTGCTAAAGATAGGCCAAGGAGCGAGATTCGGCCTCCTGAAAAATATTCGGCTTATTTTGAGATTGTGGCCTATGCTTTATCAGTTGCTGAGACAGTTGAGTATGAGGAGCCTTCAAGCTATACAAAGCTGTTTTGAGCGCTGAGTCTACACAGTGGTTTGTTGCTATAAATGAGGAGATTGAGTTTTTTCAGAAGAATCAGACATGAGAATTAGTAGAACCGCTAAAAGAGAAGATGATTGTTGGATGCAAGTGGGTCTTCAAGCGCAAACCAGGTATTCCAAGGGTAGAAGATGCTTTGTTCAAAACTTGGCTAGTGGTGAAAGGATACAGCCAGAAGGAGGGTATTGACTACAATGAGGTATTTTCACCAGTTGTAAAATATAGTTCCATTCGCACTTTACTTGCTATTGTTACATGTTATGATCTTGATCAGTTATAACAACTTGATGTCAAAACTGCGTTTTTGCATGGCGAGCTTGAGGAACAAATTTATATGCGTCAGCCTGAGGGATTTGTTGTTTCTGGTAAAGAGGATCATGTTTGTTTACTTCGTAAGTCTTTGTATGGCCTCAAACAATCCCCTAAGCAGTGGTATAAGTGGTTTAATACTTTTATGATAAACCAATCATATTCAAGAAGTGACTATGACAGTTGTGTGTATTTTCGAAAACTTCAAGACGGTTCATTTGTTTATCTACTGTTGTATGTTGATGATATGCTTATTGCTGCCAAAGGTGTATCAGAAATCAACAGGTTGAAACAACTGTTAGGTGGTGAATTTGAGATGAAAGATTTGGGTGTGGTAAAACGTATTTTGGGTATAGAGATTTGTAGAGATCAAGTAGTTGGCAAATTATTTTTGAATTAGAAGTCTTATGTTCTTAAAGTACTTGAGTGCTTTGCCATGCAGAACTTGAAGCCAGTCAGTACTCCTTTGGCAGCACACTTATGACTTTCAGCTGAGTTGTCGCCACAGTCGGAGGATGAGGAGAAGTATACGTCTCAGGTTTCATATTCGTGCGCATTTGGGAGCCTTATATACGCCATGGTATGTACTTGTCCTGATATTTCACATGGAGTCAGTGTCATTAGTCATTATATGGGGCATCCAGAAAAGGCACATTGGGAGGCTGTGAAATGGATACTACGGTATTTCTGTGGAACTGCAGGTGTTGGTCTATTATTTGGGGTTGCCAATTCTGGTGATCATGCTGTTGGTTATGTTGATTCGGATTTCTTCGGTGACCACGATAAGAGGAGGTCTCTGACAGATTATGTCTTTACTCTGTCCGAAAGTGTCATTAGTTGGAAAGCTACTTTATAGGCTATAGTCGTGCTGTCTACAACAGAAGCGGAGTATATGACTATTGCTGAAGCTGTGAAGGAGACAGTGTGGATGAGAGGTTTGTTTTGTGAGCTTGGTCTTGCACAGAATGTGAGTTTAGTATTTTTGTGATACACAGAGTGCTATACATTTGACTAAAAATCTAATGCATCATGAGAGGACTAAGCATATCCATGTCAGGTATCACTTCAATCAGGATATCATCTCACAGAAGCAAGTTGAGGTGAAGAAAGTGCGTACGGCAGATAACCCAACAGATATGTTGACTAAACCAATTCTGGTTGCCAAGTTTAAGTATTGCTTGGGCTTGCTTGGTATTTGCAGTTGATCGCCCCTTGGGGGCATTAGCGAGTGAGAGGTTAAAAGGGGAGAACTATATTTGGTGATTTAGTTCAGTGGAATTCAAGTCAAGGTGAAGAATTGTTGGAAATGCCTTGTATTCTCTTTAGTCCCACATTGATTAATTATGTTGTTCCCGTTTTTGTAGGCTATTATAAATAGGGCTTTTGGGGAACTTCCAAAGTATTTTTTGGGCTCTCACATTGTGACCTTTATAGAGTTACGGATTATAGCCAGCTCTTTGTATCTCTTCTTCACGTTGGTTAGTGAATCCTCTCTCTCCTTGCTCGTGGACGTACCCAACTTAAGGAACCACGTATATCTTGTGTCTTTGTGATTTCTTGTTTAATTTTTCAATTTCTCATTCTTAACTTACATTCATAGCGTTCGTTACAACAACACCCACCTAAGTATTAGCGACACAAGTTCAGAAGAGTCTATGCACCATCAGTTATCGCATGAGCATAATGACGCAGACATCATAGCCAACAGGTACTTGGGACCGGTTTGAGTGGGGAAAATTATGGTGGCGCGGCCTAACATTTTAACACGTATCGATTCTATTCAAGTCCAAATCGATTTCAGTTTTAGTCTGTCTACGTTATTTTTGGTCAAAGTCTTCGAGTCATTTCGTCAATTAAAGAGTCATTGAATCGATCGAAGAGTCATTTAGTTATTTAATTAGAGGACTAGAAACGTGAACTTCAATTAAGTAAATTACAAAAGCAATACCTTTGACAATGAACATGGTTGAAAGAGAATCCCCGAGACTGGCCCCGAATCGGGTTTGGGACAAGTAAATCCCATCTCCATCCTCCTTTTCCGCATCAACATTCCAAAATCCAATATTCCCAAACTTGTTCCCCACAGCAACCAAATTTTTTCAAAATGCTGTCTTCAAAATGCTACATATCCATCTTCAATGGCGGGGTTTATTGATACTACTATATGGCTTGCTATTGCTATGACATAGTATGATGCATTCGTTTTTATCAATGTCCAATCAAATGTGGTTGATCGACAAGGAAATCAACCAAATCGTACTGATATCAATGGCAACAACATATTGCATCACGCTGTTTTTGGTAAACGATGTGAGGTATGTCCATATTCAAACTTTTTATTGTTAAATTTTTGGCATTTTTTTTTTGGTAAAAAGACAAAACCCTTGGATGAAGGGAAGAAGAACAACACTATCAGATTATCAAACACCTGCTACTTGAGCGGATAAAAGAAAGAAAAGATGACGGTGAGCTTGTTCAATTAATAGATGTGATTCATGTGAATGCAAGAAATGGGAGTGGGTGGACGACATTGGATATTCATTCCATTCCTGAGTTACAGAGAGTGAAGATAAGAATAGTGATGAGTATATCAAAGACGTCCTATGTGAATTTGTGGTTAAAAGATCTGGCAAACTTTTTTTCCCATTTGATCCTTATTGGCAGAAGAAGAAAAAGGATACATTAATGATAGTATCATCGCTGATGGCGATGATGTCATTCCAAGTCGGGATCAACCCTCCCGGCGGTGTTTGGCAAGACACATCACCAAAACACCAGGCCGGGAAAGCTATACTTGCTTATACCAATCCCAAAGCGATCTGTACTTCATGTATTTCAACATGGTAGGATGTCTTTCGTCTTTGACTACAATCTTAGAGTCATTGTTGTTTTGCCAATGCGAAAAAGGGCTTTCGGGTTTATTCGAGCTGGGATGTTGTGGTTGGCGATCATGATCATGGCGTTCGCTTATACATTTTCCGTCATCGTCATCTTCCCCCACCGCGTTGTATAAGTCTGTAAACCATGTCATTTTGGTTACTGTTATAGTGTGGGCCATTGTGATATCATTTCTCCGGCCGGGTGCTACCATACCGGGTTCAATTGATACTACTTGGCTTGATGTATTTCCACTACTACAAGTGACAGCTTTGAGGCTACTACCTTTTGCAATTTTGCTTCTGTGTTTAATTGCAGGTTTAAGAATTTAGGTTCGAAAGGCACAATGTGAAACTAAGCCCATTGAAAGTACTGTCCAGTCGACTGGAGATACGACCTCACCACCAAATCCAACAGCAGTTGGCCAGAACGACTCGACGAGTGTTTCAATCGAGGAGTAATTATTCAATGGTCTTTGGCAGTGTCACATTCGTGACTCAACACCCTTCATCACCACACATTCATGTGGGATCCATACATTTCATCCTGGGTAGAAATATGTATATTAAACGGTTTAAAGTCATCATGTGTCGGTGCTTCGAGAGCACCCAGCAATTGTTCTTCAATCATGCCATGCCCTAAGTTTTTGTATGCCAGCTAGGAAAGTGCTATAGGACATTTTCTTTTTGCGTGTCCTCGTTATGTTTGTACTGTGTGGTTATGCTACAAATTTAAGATACAATTGTGTCGTGAATTTAACAAATTGACTTTATGCATGGGTATGGAATTCCAAGTCGGGGTCAACCTTCAGGTGGTGTTTGGGTTGACTGTTCACCAAAACACAAAGTCGAGAAAGGCATAATTGCTTATACCAATCCGCCCCAAAGCGTACCCATACTTAAGGTATTTCAACACGATAGGATTTCTTCCATCTTTGACAACAATCTTAGAGCTCATTGTTGTTTTGCCATTGTGAAAAAAGGGCCTTTTGGGTTTGTTCGAGCTAGGATGATCTCATGGTTGCAATAATGACCATCAAGGGCAAAGCTATGTTAGGGCCAAGGGCAGGGGCTTTTGGGTTTATTCGAGTTGGGATCTTGAGGGCGCACGATTCCCTAAGTTTTAAAATTTTATTTTGTATATATCTGATTTTAAAAATTATTGATATTTATTCGTGTATAGCTACTTTGAATTCTAATAATTTTATTTTGATACAAGTGATGGTTGAAGTAACCTAAAGAAGAAAACAAAATAATTGGTATACTTTAACTGCATTAGATTAAAATCATTTCAATTACAAATGTGATGTATTGGAAAATAAAAATTTATGATATAATAAGTATACACTTCAATAAAAAAAATATATGTTTATTAAGCCGGTCCTAGCTTCCAGGTCAAAATCCCGCCTCCATCACTGATGACCATGGTGTTCGCTTATACATTTCCGGCCAATCTTGTCTCGCCCACAGAGATTTATAAGTTCATACACCTTTGTCATTTTGGCTACTGTCGTAGTGTGGGCCGTAATAATAACATTTCTCTGTGTAGTACCATTTGAGGTTCAATTGATAACCCTTGTGGGGATAGAAGTGATAGTAGGTTTTGTGTGTTAGAATTAGAATTATTGATTTTGTTTATGTTCTATGACAAAATTGATTTCTTAAAAGTATAGGTAAAATGTTTTTATTAAAAAGTCATTTTGAAAAACAATGAAATTAATAAAAGTCATTTTGAAAACCAGGAAATGCTTTGCTATCATCCTAAATAAAACTAATGTTTTGATATGAGTTTTTGGCTAATTGCCTTCGTACAAAAAGGGTTCTTCAACGGGCAATAGTTATTAACCTCTTTGTTGTCCGTCCTTCAACAAAAACTCTTTTTGTTATTTAAAAGCCCGCAAATGTGCTACACACAATCAATAATACATAATTTCGTTTTTCTTCTCATGCTAATAATGACACTGTCGACGAGTCACCTATTAGATTAGATTCATTGCACCTAGGGATATGTGGAGCAAGAAATTTTGTTTGCTGGGGTCAAACAGTTAGATTCACATGTAAGATACTTTTAATTTACAAATCCAAAGAATAACTAAATTAAGAGGTTAATTATAAAATGTATTTCTGCTTTATAGTTAATCGGTCCCAAAGACTAGATACATTTTGAAAATGATGCATGACTGGTTTAGTCCCAACGATTACCTAGTATATGTGGGACAAAAAGCAGTAAATAAATGGGAACTATGGGTAGAGTGATCTCGTACACTTACATTAAGCTAGGAGGACAAAACTAAAAAAGGTAGAAAAGACTACTACTTCAAGAAGTATGTGTGGAGTCCTTGGATCAAAGTCAAGCATGTCCAAGTCAATTGGAATATGAAGGGCTTACCATCGACATCAACCAAGACAATTGGCAGAACCATCCAATGACCAAGACTTAGCATTTGACTCCGATAGGATGTCTATTTAAATTTTTTTTTTAAATATATAACGGGGATGGGGTGCTTGCCAATTTTTTGTTTTTTCAAACTTTAGAGATATTTTGATTGATACAAAAATCATACATCGGGAACGGCCGAATAGGTGGCCATCTTCAAGGAGGGAGGAAAGCAACCACAAAAGAGGCCTAAACTCACAACCGAACATTCAAGAATTTACACAGACAAGACTCGTTTCCGATCACGAAAAGGCATGCATCAAGATGACGTAGAAAACCCATCACAACAACACACACAAAGAGTGAGAGAAAGTCTCACGCAGAGGAAGAAAACCAACAAAAAAAATAGCTAACAAAAACTAAAGCAAAACTTATGAGCAAACAACAGATCCACACCCGGCCCTAAGTTCAGCTGCCCAAAAGCGCTGATCAAGACCCTCATTGCCGCCACCGCTGCTACCACAAGGGTGGCCAAGAGACAACAAAGACTACGGAATGGAACCTTGATCACCACAGTAGCCACACCACACCGTACAACAACACCAACTACTATCTCCGTCCCAAGAAACGCGACTACGTTCGGTTTAAGTTTAGTGATCCAACCCTTTCTCTTTGCGCCCTATCCTTAATTAAATTTTTCCTTAATTTTTACTTCCTAAATTCTAATTTTTAGTCATTTTTGGGAGTCCGTGCGACTTTTTAATTAATTTTACCTTATAATCTATAACATTCTAAGTGATTTTGAAAACTTTGTTTAATAGTACAAATCCAGAGCTATTAAACAAGATCCGTATTGTATAAAAAAAAACCCTCATAAATAATTAAAATAACTTTAAAGGATATGCGGTAGTATTAAAAATCTGATTAAACTTTTTTTATTTTTTTGTCATTCATTAATCATAATCTACTCTAATCCTAGAGGATTTGGGGAGTGGAATGGATGCCTTACATGAATCGAACCCTGCCTATGTGCATGGAGTTTAATGGAGGCATCAACTGCACTCCACTCCACTTACAAAAATCTGATTAAACTTTACATGCATTAATTTTAGGCATTTTTGCAACGCAAGACTAAAAATTCCAGATTTTTAACAACTTTAGGCATGTTTGGCATCACACCCACTTTGACAAATTCGGAGGGTGGGGCCCTACAAAAAATATTGGAACTGTTATTTGTTTTTTTTCATTTTTTGCAAAATATTTTTTTAAGATCTTTTTAAAAATTAGCTCAATCGGATATCGATAAAGATTTAATAAGTTAATATATATTAGATTTTTCATCGGGTCATGTCATTTAGATTTTCTTCTGTCTTCATTGATTTTCCTTGGAGAATTTTCTATTGACAACGTATAGAAATAAAATAACCCGTGGAGATATCAATCTTTTATCTTTTATCAAGGACTCTGAGGTGGGTTCCACACACCCTCCATATGTTGCATAATGGGTGTCATGGGGTGTTCCGTCGTTGGTGGGGGTTTAATGGAGCGCTTTCTCTCTTTCTCAACTGGCAGTTTTGGCGAACGATTTTGCCATATTGGCTGAAATTTTGCAACTTTGAGAGCAAAATGACTTTATGCTTGGGTATGGAATTCCAAATCGGGATCAATCATCCTGGCAGTGTCTGAGTTAACAATTCACCAGAACATAAAGCCAAGAAAGTTGTAATTGCTTATACCAATCCGGCCCAAAGCGTACCCTTAATGTACTTCAACACGATAGGATTCTTTGAGGACAATTTTGGAGCTCATTGTTGTTTTGCCATCGTGAAAAAGGGCTTTTGGGTTTATTTGAACTAGGATCTCATGGTTGTAATCATGATCATCAGGGGCGAAGCTGTTGGGGCTAGGGGCAGGGGTTTTTGGGTTTATTCGAGTTGGGATCTTATAAATGGTCGTCAATCATGACCGTCAGGGGTGGATCTATGGGGCCGGGGGGGGGGGGGGGGGGGGGGGGGGGGGGGGGTTTCGTTCCCTTGAGTTTTAATTGAAAATTTTATTTTGTGATATTTATTCATTTATGGCTACTTATAATTCTAATAATTTTGGTTTGATTTGATAAAAAATCAGTTATTTTACATTCTTATTTCTCAATTTATTCATAAATAAAAAAACAAACACGTGACTGTGGAAGTAACCTAAAGAAGAAAACAAAAAAATTGGTATACTTAACTACATTAGGCTAAAATTATTTTAATGTACAAAAGTAATGTATTGAAAAACCAAAAATTTATGATATAATAAGTATACACTTCAATATCCATCACTCTCTCTCTCTCTAAAAACTAGCTACTTTCTTCCATTTCTTTCGTCGTCGCTGCCGGGGGGATGCCCCTTCCTCCTCCCCCGGGCCTCCGTTTTCTATTTTTTTCCCCTCTCTCTCCTACCTCCTCCCCTTCTCCTCCCCCTTTACCTCCTCTCCGCGCCCTTTACCCAATCGCTTTGGTTTGCCGCCGTCGGTAATGTTGGGTACGACGGGTTTTTCGGCCTAACAGCTTGGCGATCTGTTTTCTTTTGTTCAGTTAGGCTCCCTCTGGTTTTTGTTGTTGAATGGTGCTGGGTTCTTGCTTAATGGCGAAGTGGGGCCGCAGCAGAAGGCGGTTGGGTGTTATTGGGTGGCGTCCGATGGTCGAGGGGTGGGTTGGGGCTCTGTTTCTTTCTTCTTCTTCTTTTTTGTTGGTGGTGATGGTGGTTATGGATGTGGGAGGCGGCAGTTTGAAGGTTTGGCTATAGTGGTGTGGTGGTTGCAGCGAAGGGATTTCTTTAGGTGGAGGTCGGCTACAGGTGGTGGAGGTTGGGTGGTTCACGGCTGCAACAATCGCGCTTCTCTTCGTCCTCAGATCTGGTTCGTTTTGCCCTGGCCATGGTTTGTTTATGTGGATTGGAGCATGCGTGTGTGAAACCACTCTTGGCGGTGATGGTGGCGGCAAATGGTGGTGGGCAGTGGTTGGGGCTCCTTTGGGCAGCTGTGATTTCAGGGGTGATATGAGGCGGAGAGTTTGGTTATGGTCTGATGCTGGTTCGGCGTGGGTGGCGGAGGCAGTGGATGGAGGTGCTAATGGCGGGCGGCTAGGCTTGGGGTTTGGGGTTGGTTTTGGGCTTTAGGTGCTGGGCTTTGCCCATTTTGGTGTATTTACGTTTGTGGTTGTTCCGTACCAACCTTGGTTTGTTAGGTGTTTTTTCCTCCTGATTTGGGTTCAGCCTATTTGGCCTAAATCAGTTTCTTCATGTGGTTAGGAGAAAATGGTTTTGGGTGGTTAAGCCGGTGTATCCAAGATCCTATTAGCTCCGTACTTCATGTTATGAATTAATGAATTTTTTTTTGCCGATCAAAAAAAAGTATACACTTCAATAAAAAAATATAGGGAAATTTATAGAAATGGTCTTTCTAGTTTCACCCAAGTTTCATTTTCGTCCTCAAAGTATCAATTGCAACTCTTTTGACATTCAAGTTTGATTTTCGTACCAAATTGGTCCAATTGATAATGTCTGTCAGCCAAATTGGACTGAAAAAATCAAATTGATATTAGTTTGGACATTGCAATTCGTACCAAGTTGGTCCAATTGATGACGTCTGCCCTCAATCCGATTTTTTCCATCCAATTTGGCTGACAGATGTTATCAATTTGACCAACTAGGTACGACAATCAAACTTGAATGTCAAAAGAATTGCAATTGATACTTGAATGACAAAAATGAGACTTGGGTGAAACTAGGAGGACCATTTATATAAATTTTCCAAAAATATATGTTTATTAAGCCGGTCCTTCCCAGTCAAAATCATTGCTCCGCCACAGATGGCCATTGCGTTCGCTTATACATTTCTAGCCAATGATATCTCGCCCACATGGATGTATAAGTTTGTAAACCTTATCATTTTGATTACTGCATGTCGTAGTGTGAGTTGTAATGATAACGTTTCTCTGCGTAGTACCACTTGAGGTTCAATTGATAACACTTGCGGAGATAGAAGTGATAGTAGGTTATGAATTAGAATTAGAATTATTGATTTTGCTTATGTTGTATGACAAAATTGATTTCTTAGAAATCAGAAAGTCTACTCACACAGCAGATCTGTGCACAGATTGTGCACAGATTTTGTTGTGAGGCCCACCACGGGTCCCACACAAATTATCCGAGCCGTTCATTAAATGTAAAACATTTTTTCAAATGTCCCCGTAAAAAATAAGCTCAATCCAATACCTATAGGTGCTCGATCCAACCATATAACTTTTCATTATCCGAAAATCTGAATGAAAAGTTAAATGGTTGGATGAAGCACCTATTGGTATCGGATTGAGCTTTTTTTTACGAGGACTCTTGAAAAAATATTTTACATTTAATGAACGGCTCGGATGATTTGTTTGGGACCCGTGGTGGGCCCCACAACGAAATCTGTGCACAATCTGTGCACAGATCTGCTATGTATGTAGCAGGACTCCTTAGAAATATAGGTAAAATGCTTTTATTAGAAAGTCATTTTTAAAAACAAGGAAATACTTTGTTGTAATCCTAAATAAAACTAATGTTTTGATATGAGTTTATGGTTAATTGCCTTCCTACAAAAAGTGTTCTTTAGTGGGCAATAGTTATTAACCTTTTTGTTATCTAAAAGCCCACAAATGAGCTGCACGCGATCAATAATTTATCATTTCATTTTTCTTCACACTAATAACGACATTGTCGACGAGTCGCCTATTAGAATAGATTCATTGCTCCTAGGGGTGGAGCAAGGAATTTTGTTTGCTGGGGTCAAACAAAATTCTTTACTCCAAAGAATAACTAAATTAAGAGGTTAATTATAAAGTAGATATACACTCAGAAAATATATTTCTGCTTTATAATTAATTGGTCCCAAAGACTAGATACATTTTGAAAATGATCCATGACTGGTTTAGACCCAGCGATTACCTGGTATACGTGGGAAAAAAAGCAGTAATAAATGGGGACCATGGGGAGAGTGATCTCGTATACTTACATTAGGCTACGAGGACAAAAATGAAAAAAAGGCAGAAAAGACTACTACTTCAAGAAGTATGTGTCGAGTCTTTGGATCAAAGTCAAGCATGTCCAAGTCAATTGGAATATGAAAGGCTTACCATCGACATCGACCAAGACAATTGGCAGAACCATCCAATGACCAAGACTTAGCATTTATCCGTGGAACCCATGACTCCAATAGGATGTCTATTTAATTTTTTTTTTAAATATATAATGGGGATGGGGTGCTTACCAATTTTTTGTTTTTTCAAACTTTAGAGAGATATTGTGATTGATACGAAAATCATACATCGGGAACGGCCGAACGGATAGCCATCTTCAAGGAGGGAGGAAAGCAACCACAAAAGAGACTTAAACTCACAAACGAACGTTCAGGACTTTACACAGACAAGACTCATTTTCGATCACGAAAGGCCATCAAGACGACGTAGAAAACCCACCACAACAACACACACAGAGTGAGAGAAAGTCCCACACAGGGGAAGAAAACTAACCAAAAAAAATAGCTAACAAAAACTAAAGCAAAACCTACGAGCAAACAACAGATCCACACCCGGCCACGCCGATAAAAAATACACTTGTAGGGGAGTGGCATTAACAAAAAAATGAGTGACAAAATCAACAGCCCTTTAAAATAGAGTATATGAGGTAGTATTAAAAATCCGATTAAACTCTTTTTTATTTTTTTGTCATTTGTTAATCCTAATCTACTCTATCCTAGGGGATTTGGTGTCTTTTATTCCTAACTTTGCACTTTTTCTCGTTTGAGACTCATAATTAGATGTTAGGCAGTTTAAAAGTATCGTTGTTGCGTCAGGTCATGCCTGGGTTAGGATAAATGACATTGATTGCCTTGTGGTTTACTCATTTTGTATTTGTTAGACAATTAGTTTGGCTTTGTCCAAGTTGTTTATAATGATCTCCGTTTCGTAAGTGTCACTATGCGTTTATCAATATTTACGCAACAACCAATAGGTCCAATATGGGATGGAGGGAGAGTATTTAAGAGTATCCATACTAATGAGTGCCAATTTTTTATTTTTTATTTTTGTCAAATGATAGGATACTTCATTTATAATAACGAAGAAAATACAGACTTTAGGCATTTTGGCAACGCAAGACTAAAAATTCCAGATTTTTAACTTTAGGTATGTTTGGCATCACACCCACTTTGACAAATTCAGAGGGCGGGGCCCTACAAAAAATATTGGAACTGTTTTTTTCTTTTTTCATTGTTTGCAAAATATTTTTTCAAGGTCTTTTTTAAAATTATCTCAATTGGATAGCGATAAAGACTTAACAAGTTAATATGTATTCAATTTTTCATTGTGTCATGTCATTCAGATTTTCCTCCGTCTTCAGTGATTTTCCTCTGAGAATTTTCTATTGATAACATATAGAAATAAAAATAACCCGTGGAGATATCAATCTTTTATCGAGGACTCTGAGGTGCGTTCCACACACCCTCCATATTTTGCACAATGGGTGTCGTGGGGTGTTCCGTTGTTGGTGGGGGTGTAATGGAGCACTTTTTCTCTCCCCCAACTGGCAGTTTTGCAAACGATTTTGCCATATTGACTGAAATTTTGCAACTTTGAGAGCAAAATGACTTTATGCATGGGTATGGAATTCTAGGTCGGGATCAATCCTCCCGGCGGTGTTTGAGTTAACAATTCACCAGACATAAAACCGAGAAAACTATAATTGCTTATACCAATCCGGCCCAAAGCGTACCCTTGATGTATTTCAACACGATAGGCCTTAATGTACTTCAACACAATAGGATTCCTTCTATTTTTGACAACAATCTTGAAGCTCATTGTTGTTTTGCCATTGTAAAAAGGGGCTTTTGGGTTTATTCAAGCTGAGATCTCATGGTTTGGGGCAGGGGGTTGGGGCTTTTGGGTTTATTCGAGCTGGGATCTTGTGGTCGACAATCATGAATTTTGTTTAGATTCATTGCACCTAGGGGTGGAGCAAGGAATTTTGTTTAGATTCAGAAGTAAGATACTTTTCATTTACAAATCCAAAGAATAACTAAATTAAGAGGTTAATTATAAAATAGATATACACTTAGAAAATGTATTTCTACTTTATAATTAATTGGTCCCAAAGACTAGATACATTTTGAAAACGATGCTTGACTGGTTTAGTCCTAGCGATTACTTGATATACGTGGGACAAAAAAATAGAAAATAAATGGGGACCAAAATAGACGGGTAGGGTGATCAAAGTCAAGCATGCCCAAGTCAATCAATTGGAATATGAAGGGCTTACCATCGACATCAACCATGACAATGGGCAGAACCATCCAATGACCAAGACTTAGCATTTAACTCCGTGGAATCCATGACTCCGATAGGATGTCTATTTAAATTTTTTAAAAATATATAACGGGTATAGGGTGCGTTCCAATTTTTTTTTTTTCAAACTTTAATTAAAGACATTTTCATTGATACGAAAATCATACATCAGGAACGGCCGAACGGGCAGCCATCTTCAAGGAGGGAGAAAAGCAACCAAAAAAAAGGCCTAAACTCACAAACGAACATTCAAGACTTCACACAGACATGACTCGTTTCTGACCTTAAAAAGCCATCAAAACAACGAAAAAAACCCACCACAACAACACACACAAGGAGTGAGAGAAAGTCCCGCGCAAAGGAAGAAAACCAACAAAAAAACAGCTAACAAAAACTAAAGCAAAACCTACGAGCAAACAACAGATCCACACCCTGCCCTAAGTGCAGCCGCCCAAAAACGCCAATCAAGACCCTCATTGCCGCCACCGCTGCTGCCACAAAGGCGGCCAAGAGATAGCAAAGACCACGGAATGGAAACTTGATCACCACAGCAGCCACACCACACCATAGAGCAACACCAACTACTATCTCCGTCCCAAGAAATGCGACTACGTTCAGTTTGAGTTTAGTGATCCAACCCTTTCTCTTTGCGCACAGTCCTTAATTAATATTTTTCTTAATTATTACTTTCTCAATTCTAATTTTTTAGTTATTTTTTGGAGTCCATGCGACTTTTCAATTAATTATACATTTTCGCTTTGCCGGAGCGAAGTACGATTTTCAGCGTGGCTCGAGGTGGGATCTCGATCTTGGTTTATTATCGTTACGACGGCTTATTTTATTTTCTGTCGCTTCTGTAGCACCGGCGGAGATCTATCAAATAACGCATTCCCTTAAACTTCTGACTTACCTGTGGACCGGTGTGACGACACTTCTGTTTTTGTTTGCAATAAGTGAGGAAAGGAGTTGAATGAAGGCCGATCGATATCAGTTCGAAATGCAATGTGTTATGATCTTTTACTTCATGGTTCATGCTCACGCTGCTGTGAGTTAATATTTTCATAGGACGTGCTACAATATAATACCTCCTTTTGCGTGTTGGTTGCATAAGCAGATTGTTACTTTCGTGTTGTGCGATTTTGCTACGAATTTATGTAAAAGACTCATGTCGTGAATCCAATACAGAGTGTTAATAGTACTCCATCCGTCCCTAAATAAATGTTCGGTGCGCAAAACTAGGCCTTAGAAAAGAAGCATTTGTTTCATTAAAAAAATCAATTTTTTTTCAAGAATCAATAGATAGCAATAAGTTCTATTAGATTGTGAAAAAAAATTAAAATTTTTAATAAAAAATATGCATGTTTTGTAAAGCCTAATTTGCGTGCCGGACACTTATTTAGGGACGGAGGGAATAGTATTTACTCTCCTTCCCCTTCTGACAATCCTTCACTTGTACATTTTAGCTGTCGAAGACTTCCTCGACCGGAACGTGCTCGTAAACACCACCCATATTAGCGAATTCATCACCACCGTTGCCTCATTGTAAGAATTGATCAATGATTTGCCAAAAGAATTTTTAAAAAAAAATAAAAAAAAACTCTTCTTCACTGTAGTAAGTCATTAATATTGTAAGACTAAGAGAGAGGAGGATGAGGGAGACTTTGGAGGGATTACAAGCATAGTTTTAAATCGCAGTATCGGTCGCCGTCGCGGTATATCGGTATCGGGACATATCGGTGATACGTCGCGGGAATCAGGCGTCGCGGTCGTGAATTTTGAAAAATCATCAGTAACATGTATAAAACTTGAAAAATATACTTTTGCAGCTTTTGCCCCCAACATTGGCAAAACATGGTGCTTTTCTCTAGTCCCACATTGGTATTTGTTGCAACATGTGTATTTGTAAAACATGATGCTTTTCTCTAGTCCCACATTGGCAAGTTACAAAACTTCTATTTACTTTAAATGAATTTGCACTTTAGTAGGTTTGTGAATGAGAACTCAAGAAGAGGTCTCGCGCGTTCTAAAAAATGGGCGGCAATTTGGAAAATTGATTTGGAAACCAGTTAACCGGGGGGGTGCAAATCCGAAATTTGAGCCTCGCGCACGCACTGCGGTTAAGCCCACGTTTTGCTAAAATTCTGAAATGTTTTTTTTTTCCCCCCAAACCGGTCCCAAAAATCCGTTACAGACTGATACGTATCGGAAATCGACCGATTCACCTGTGATTTCTAGTCTCCCCGATATACCGGCCTATATCCTAATCGAAAACTCAAATTCCGGTACGAACCGGCCGATACGGTTCGTACCGACCGATATTTAAAACTATGATTACAAGCCCCTTTAGCAGTCTTGGAAAATTAAACTTTCCACATAGCCCTCATTCTTGACTTTGTTGCCTTATATTTTGGTGAGAGAGAGAGAATATGGAGGAATTGCTCTGTGATGCCCATGGGTCCAATACCGAGAAAGGCGCCGCAGTAACTGGCCTCATATTTAAATCGAATTAGGAAGATGCACATGCGCCGTATGATAGCACTCCTGTGTATATATGTAAAGCATTCAGTTGTATCTATCTTTCTTTTTTCTCTCGGCAATTGTATCTATCTATCTACCTACATACATATATAAACACGTAATGGGCCAGTGATGCAGTACTTGTGCAAACATAATCGCTGTAGTCTTATTATGCTCATCCTTTTCTAGATTATAAAGAGAGAGCGAGGAGAGAGAAACAGGCGAGCTATTGATGATGGCAGCGGGAGAGGAAGTTTGGATTTCCAGAAAGAGAGAGTACATGACAAGAAGGGAGGATAAGGAGAGGGAGAGAGAGCGCGCCCAACAGATAGAGAGAGAGGAGAGGAATATAGAAAGTGAAGAACAGAGGATAGGGCGCAAGAGAGAGACATGGAAGGACAGAACAGAGGAATGGCTCTGTGATGCAGCAATGAGAGGGGATATAGAATCACTAAAGGAAATAATGAAAATAGATTATTATATTCTGGATAGAGTTTTGGTGGGAAGTTTTAAAGGGAAAAATCCTCTTCACATAGCTACATCAACAGGGCAGAAAGAATTTGTTCTAGAACTTTTGGAGTATAAACAAGATCTTGCTAAAGCTGTAGACACGGAACTAGGCACGGCCCTTCACATAGCTTCCTCTAAGGGGTATTTAGATATTGTGGAACTTTTAGTGGAAGTTAGCCCTGAGATGTGCGCGGCTCGTGATCGAGAAGGTAATAACTCTCTTCATATCGCTGCCATAAAAGGTAATGTCGAAGTATTACAGCTGTTGCTTCGAACAAACCCCTACGCAGCTCGAGTTATGGTGGATCAAGGTGACAATATTTTGCACTTGTGTGTAAAGTATAATCAGCTTGTGGGTCTGGAACTACTGCTAGACAAGGTTGGAAATGAAGAATTCGTCAAGTCTACTGATATCAATGGCAACAACATATTGCATCTCGCTGTTTTTTTTAAACGATATGAGGTACGTTCATATTCTGGCAATAGTTAATTTTTTGGTCAATGTAAAATAATTCCATTCTTAAAGCCCGGCCAGCAACACTTACTGAGGATTCTAACCTAAAGTAAAAACAAAATAATAAATGATACTTCTAGCAAAAATTAATGCTAAGCTTGCAACAAAATTTTACAACATATATAGTTATAATATCTTTACACGTCAGCACTGGGTCCAAGAACTCAGGACATGTAAGGATGTTCATAGGCTCCACTGCTGACGTATAAGGATGTTGTAACTATGTTTCACGTAGTACTCCCTCCCTTCCAATTTGTTGTCCAATCTCAAAAATCTAACTTTTTTAAGAAACACAATGATTGCACCTAAAAAGATACAACTTTCCACATTTACCCTCAATTTTTTTTTAAAAGTTACTTTATTCCGCTAAAGAAAGGGCAAAAAGGAAAAATTGATTCAATTAGAAGTCAAATGGACAAATATTTTGGAACACTTAAAAGTCAAAAAGTAGACAAATAAATCAAGACGGAGAGAATAGAATTTTATTGTAAGCCTAGCAATTCTCGTCTAATGTAGCCTAAGCTCTCTAATACGTTTTGGGAATTTTCGATTCAAATAGGAAATACTTTTGCAGTTGTACAAGTATAGAGTAATGATTAAAAGGGATAGTATTCTGCACATCCTGATAGTATTGATGTTTATCTAAATCTTATACATATTTCAGATTATCAAATATCTACTGCTTGAGCGGCCAAAAGAAAAAAAAGGTGTCAATAAGCTTGGCCAATTAATAGATGTGAATGCAAGAAATGGAAGTGGGTGGACGGCGCTGGATATTCATTCCCGAATAGCAAAGAGTGAAGATAACATTCGTGAGTATTGTGATATAAAAGACATCCTACGTGAATCTGGGGTTAAAAAGTCCAACAAACTGTTTTTCCCATTTGATCCTTATTGGCAGAAGAAGAAAAAGGATACATTGATGATTGTATCATCGTTGATGGCGACGATGTCATTTCAAGTCGGGATCAACCCCCCCGGCGGTGTTTGGGATCAAAGTTCACCAGAACATGAAGCCGGAAAAGCTAGAATTGCTTATACCAATTCCAAAGCGTATCCGTATTTAGTGTATTTCAACACAATAGGATTCCTTTTGTCTTTGACTACAATCTTAGAGCTCATTGTTGTTTTGCCAACGCAAAAAAGGGCTTTTGGGTTTATTCGAGCTGGGATCTCGTGGTTGACGATCATGATCATGGCTTTCGCTTATACATTTTCCGTCATCATCGTCTCGCCCCCGGCAATGTATAAGCCCGTAAACCTTGTCATTTTGACTACTGTTATAGTGTGGGCCGTTGTGATATCGTTTCTCCGCGTACTACCATTCCATGCCCAATTTCTACTACTTAGCGGACTGCTAGTAATTCCAATGGAATTGATAGCTCTGGGGCCAGTTCCTTTTGTAATTTTGCTTGTATTTTTATATAGTAAATTTTATGGAGGTTTCGTTAAATTATATAAATTATTGGCACAACGTGGAACTAAGCCCACTGAAAGCACTGATCAGTCGACTGGAGAGACGGCCCCACCACCAAATCCGACTGCAGCTAGCCAGAACGACTCCACGAGTGTTTCCATCCGGGAGTAATTATTCAAAGGTCTTTCGCGGTGCCACATTTGTGTCCCAACGTCCTACGTACCTCACCTTACAATTATATTTTATCCTGGACAGAAATGTGTATGGGAAATTAAACGGTTTTGAGTCACCATGTGTCGGTGTCCCAAGAGCGCCATACCCAATAATTGTTCTTCGATCATGCCATGCTGTGAGTTTTTTATGCTAGGAAAGTGTATGTACTTTGTGGTTATGCTACAAATGCCGTGAGTTTTTTATGCTAGGAAAGTGTTTGTACTTTTTGGTTATGCTACAAATTGAAGTTACATGTGTCGTGAATCTAATAAGATTTGTGTTAATAATATTCCTTCTGTCTCATTTTTTTTTTTTGTTTCATATATTACTTGGGAATGTCCCAAATTGTTTTCTCTCTAAGAAAAGTCAAAGAAAGAGGTGTGCAAATTTTCATAAACTAACCCTCATAAATAATTAAAAGTAAATTTAAAATTAAAGTGTCTCGATATCATTTAAATGTGAATGGAAGTTTGTGAATGTATATTATCACAAAGAAATGTCTATTGAAACTCTGGTTTATTGATAGTAATGAGGGGTATTAATTTTGGCTTAATAATCTTTGGACTATTTTTTTTTTTGCCTTATTCATAATATTTCACATTTGTTAATATACTATTAATTTCTTGGAATATGTATTTGTCTCGATGAGAGAAATTTAAAAGTAAAAAGTTATGATCAAAATAGATGGAAATCAAGATAGCTAGGAGAGAAGTAAAATGTTCATTGAAAATGAAGATAATCCAAAACAAATAGATTTTTTATTTATTTTTGTCTTTATTCAAGTTTTAACTATTTAGGGTTATAATAATACAGATTCTTCTATAATCTACAAAAATTTGACGCAAAACTTACAACAACGAAGCAAATTTGAATGAAGACAAAAAGTAATCCATAAGAATTAATAACCGTATCCACGTACGGTTATTGAGTGATGGTCAGTGAAACCGTAGTATTGTGCAATTTCATAAGAAAAACATGGGATCATATTTACACAAAATAATTGGATAAAAATTTAAATGGAACAATGAATAAAGATGGAAGTTAGCGAGGTCCCTGGCTCCGCTCTTGAGTCTGAAAAATCAATTTTAAAGTAATTGCTTAGAAAATGAACCAAAAATAGTCATTGGCGATACATAACTTTCTTGCAATAAACGCTGAGGAAAAAAAAAAAAAAAAAAGATAAAACTTTTTTTTAATAAACTCAATTTGCTGTAAGTGGCCAATTTTATCTTAACATACAATTTAAGCTTTAGTGTAAACAAAAGTTAAAATCGTGTCGTCAAAATAGTAATTTAATATGGGAGAGAGGTAAGAGATTCATTTCAAGTACGAGGTTATTATCTTTTGATGAGGACGCCCATTCCGACCGGGACCTAGGGATGCTGTCAAGGGTATAACAAGCAGGTGCTGAGTGGCATATGATCCAGTTGTTGGTCTCAGAACGGACGGCTTAGATTGAATTTGAGCATCTACAGATCTGAACGATTCATTAATTGCTTGATCAAGGTCTGAGCCATTAATTGCCAAGATGAACTGCCAGATTGACCGCTCGGCACTCATTTGGTAGGGAGTGCTTGACAACGTTCCTGTTCCGACCATATCAGAGTACGCAAAATTGGTACTGCTATACCCCTATGGGATAATTATATCGGATAAGCTTTTCCCGAATTAGTGCATCCAGGTGTGCACAGAAGTTTATAAATTAACTAGTGCTTATCCGTGCCTACGGCACTTGTTCGTTAGTGGCTCAAACACTAAATTTATTCATTAGTATGTAGTATGTGATCATCTTCTTAGTGTCATGAAAGAGAATTACCCATCTTTATGGCACTCTCCCAACTAAACTTTTTAACTAGCTACAAAGAACTATTAATTTGTTTATAGAATCCAAGCAAACAACAACAACAAACATAAGCATATTTCCAATAGAGATATGGGATTCCGTCAAATGTAATTAAGTAGAGACACCATCATATCACAGAGAAGTAAATTAGCAGTAGAAATACACTTAGCATAGAGCAAAAATGTACACCATCGGCATCAAAGATCTTCACAACCCCCTGACAAATTCACTCCTTTTATATTTTTACTAGTGCTTGTTCGTGCTTACGACACTACACACCCTCGTTCGTGCCTATGTCACTACTGGCACTACTCACTCTGATTAGAATTGAAATACCCTTTGAATCTTGATAGTGGTTCAAAACATTATTTGAATTTTTAGGCAGCTACAAATCGTTGGAAATTAACCTCTCTTTTTTTTCGAACGGCGAAGATTTTTTTCTTTATTAATATGAAGTAAGTGAATACGCAAATAGTGTAGTGAAGAAATTAGCAACTCACAAAATTATGCAGAATGCCGTTCAAAAAGGGAAAAAAACCCAAAAAGTCTTTACGGCTTCACAAAACAGAAGAGAGCATTTAACAAACATATGGTGGGTAACAGAAAATACCTCTCTAGATTTTGGAGGAAGTGTATACAAAATAAGAGAGCATTTTAACAAACACATGGTGAGCAACAAAAATACCTCTCCCGATTTGATTTCACCCGAGGGGTTTGACTGTCGAGGAGGAGTGGACGGTGGATGGTCCCAGTGCTCGACAGTCCAAGGGGGGAACCTCTTTCCCAAAGACAGTCAACCTGTAGGAGAGGAAAGGTCTCGTAAAAAAGAAGCAAGGGAAATTGCTTTCCCCCCTTCTTTGTTTTCACAAACACACACACACACACAGAGAGAGAGAGAGAGAGAGAGAGAGTAGTGAAATTTGAATTCCATTCTTTTTTTCTCTTAGACAACAGATGACATTTATTTAATATGATGGGAAAATGTGGATACTTTCATAAAATGTGGAAAAATGCATCTCAACCCTTTGATCAAACAAATCTGAACCATTGCAACAACTTGTTCTCATACCCTTGTGTTTTATAATAGAGATATATAGTGAAATAACAAATTCAATCTCATTAAAATTGGTTCTTGAATACAGTCAATCTCATAGATTCTGCCATCTCACTTTTCCATATGTAGGGAAAAAATGCAAATCGATAAGGACCCACCAAATTTTTCGAACCTCTGAGAGAAACCCTTCCCAATATTTTTTTCACACTAAGCTTGAAGAGAGTCCACCAAATTTTATATAATAAAACATAAGGGTGTAGGGACAAGTTGTTGGAACAACTCAAATTCATTTGATCCAAAGGCTGTAGTACATCCACCCACTTTCCGGTTAAGTGTCCATGGTTTTTACTTAAATGACACAACTGCCATCCCCTTTCACGTTTTTTTTTTTTTGATCATCATCCTCTTTCCATTTTCTTCTGTTCAGAGAGAGAGGAAAATGAGGAAATCGGAATTCAAAAATTTACAGTTCTCTCTCTTTGTGGAGAAACTTTGAAGACCTTGATTCCTTTCTACGAATCGGAAGATCTTTCCTCCCCTGCGGATTGATTACAGCATGGGCTCCTTCATTTGGGGAAGAGGTTGAGTTGAAGACTGCCGAGCACCGAAATCGTCCACCGTCAAAACCCACCCGGTGAACTGCCGAGCACCGAGACTGTTCAAACCCCACGGGACCGTTTCCCCTTTTCTTACTCTTTGGGTTAGTAGACTTCCTCCATAACAGTACTCCTCGACAAAATGAGGGTGGGACAATGAAATCAACTCCCTTTTCCCAATTACAGTGGGAGTAATCTATTAAAAAATGTTCAATGTGTTCTAGCCAAGTAGATTAATTAGTGCATGTACCGGATAAGAAATGGAAATGTAATATATTGAGAGGTATTTTCTGTTGCCCACCATGTGTTTGTTAAAATGCACGTGGCAAAATTCGTACCTCTCTTCTATTTTGTAGAGACTTTGAGGTTTATATTTATGAGTTTTCTTAACGCAGTAGAGACTTTGTGGTTTTGCAGTAGTACAAGATAGTGAGTAAAAGCTCCAAAGTGTTACCAAAATTTCAAATTAATACAGTAGTAAAATAAAAAGAACCGTGGAATCTCATCCAAAAAAACCAAAAGAAAACAAAATAACAAAGATAGAAAAACCCTTGGATGAAGGGAAGATTTTTACAAGGCATGAAGGGAAGAACTAGAAGAACAACAATCTTTAACAATGGAGGTGGCGGCAAAGCTTTGTAGTTGTAGAGAGCGGACCTTTGGGCTGTTTGGCGTATTAACCTTATTTATCTCATGTTTAATTGAACTAAATAAGTAAGTATTTTGATTTGTCTTACATTTAAATTTTTGTTAGTATTAATGTATCAAGTTTATTAAATAAAGATTTTCACTTACCCTTGATGAGAGTTTAAAACTAAAATATTATGATTCGAAAGCTAATAAAATGTTTACGGAAACTACAGTTAATCAAAAATTTAAAAATTTATAGGGTGCTTGTAGAGTACCACTAATTGGTGCCCAACACCCTTCTCCACACACAAATATGTGATGGAGAAGGGAGTTGGGGAACGATGTGGCAGCTAGCTAGAGCCCCAAGGCCACTATAATTACTCCTAAAATCTACCTTATTGAACTTGTCCTTTTCTTGGTATGTATATTCTCTTTGATTTTTTATCTAAATCTTAGACCGTATATGTATATATTTTAGATTATCAAATATCTGCTGCTTGAGCGGCCGAAAGAAAGAAAAGGTGTCAAAGAGCTTGGTCAATTAATAGATGTGAATGCAAGAAATGGAAGTGGGTGGACGGCGCTGGATATTCATTACCGAGTAGCGAAGAGTGAAGATAAGAATGTGACATCCTATTATCTTAAGGTGCTTAAGAGTTCATTTTATAATTTATGGGCTGCACAAATATTTTAATTGCATTTGTGCAAGTCAGTTATCCTTATAACATTTTTAAAAAAAAAAAAGATAAGTAAGAAAAAAAAAAGAATGGAAAGTGAGTTTTATTTTTTTTATGTGGACCTTAAATGTGATTTCTTAGAACTATATGGTCTTAGTTGTAAAAAGAAAAAGTTTTATGTGCTGTGTGTGCACGTGTAAAACAAATAAGGTGCTAGGGTGCATGTGTGTATATGTTATACATGTCTATTGAGAGAAAAAAAAAGAAACCCAAATCAAGAGGACTCTTATACTACGTTAGAGAGAGAACTGACGGGAGAGAGAGAGAGTTATCAAGAAGAAGGGAAGGAAGAGGAAGAATTGGGTCTTGAATTCAAGCCTTAATCTAGGTAAAATTCGTGTTTGATATTGTGTTCTCAAGAATTCGTTTTAGGTATGATTGTGTTTTAAACCTCTAATTTCTATTGAGCAATCTGGGTTCTCAATTCTAAGATGGGGTTTTATGTGTTCCTTAAAATCTTGATAGGATGAGAGTAGGTTTCGGTATTCGTGAACTATGCTTGCTGGAACACGATTTCTTAGATGCTGAATCTGTTTTTGAGTGCTAAACTGTAACTGGTTGCCGAAATCGTGATATATAAGTGCTGAAAACTGCACTTTGGTGCAGTACGTTGATGGGTAAATGCTGGAAGTTACTACTTTATGCTGGAAACTGAAGCTTTGTTGCTGGAAATGCAACTTTAGAGCTGAAAATGGTTATTTAGGTGCTGAAACTATTAATTGGTTGCTGAAAACTGCTATATAGATGTTAAAATCGCCTCTATATTTGCTGAAAATCACCACCAAGTGCAGAAGTGTAGGAGTTAGGTGTAGTATGCTGAAAACAGGTCGTATTTGACTGAGATTAATGATTTGTAATTAATTTGACTAACAGGGGAATTAAGAAAGGAAAACGTTTCCGAGCAGTGGCTTTATGCCGTTGCTTTCTGTTGCTGCCTATAGTTGTAATTGGCAACCATATTGAAAAATTATCCTATGTGGGAAGTGATGAATTCATCATGCACTTTAGTTGGGAACAAGCTTAATTGGATAATTTCTTTACTATGTAATGATCTTCTCTAATGTTTATTTTTTTCCGTGGTACTGAAACGTGTTCCTGGGGCTAGGTGAATTTGGAAAAAGCAAATTGTTGCAATTCTTTCATTTTATGAATATCTCAATGAGCTTACTCATATGTATGGATTATATGCAAGGTTCGGAGGCAACAACGAGTACCTCAGCTCCACGTAGGGAGTGACTTTATTGGTTTTCTTTTTGTTGGAGACCGAGGTGAGTGTTCGATTCATAGATGTTCTTCAATTGGATTGAATTTGTGATTTTGGACTGTGACTTCGTGTCGGTGGGCAACAACGGCCAACGGCCGGACTTTGTGTCGTGCCTTTGACTTTGTGTCGATTCAATGGCTTTATGCCAAAATTATGACTTTGTGTCGAGCTAGTGACTTTGTGTCGGATTAAAGACTTCGTGTCGATTATTTGCTTTTGCTTAATTAATGATGAACTTGGATTTATTGTTTCTATTGAACAACATCCATGTCTCATATACACTCCTGGAACTCGTTTTGGGTTCCAGTTTTGCAGGTATAGGTCGGTGTCCACTACAGGTCGCGTTTTGCAGTTTGTGACTCGCTCGAGAAGTGCGTAGTTGAGGCCTGTGGGAGTCTTTGTCTCCTGGCCCGTAGATGATTTTTGCTTAGTTTAGTTTTGGATATTAGTTGGATATGTTTATTTCTTGACAGACTTCCGCTGTAGTTTGTAAATGACAATCATTCTTGAGATGTAAATAAAATGTGGCTGTTAAACTTTAATATTTAGTTATTCTTGGAATTGCTAGTAACTGGTTGTTGTTGGGCTGTTGTCGCGTGTCGTATCGGGATAGGCCGATGAGGTGCTATTCCGGAACGGGGCGTGACAGTTTTGGTATCAGAGCCTAGAATTATCTAGATTCTGAGTGTCGTTGAGCGAGTTGTGGTCTAGTAGTGGACTATAGGAAGTTGTTCCTTTTTGTTGAGTCGAGTTTAGTGTTAGTATATCTAACATGATGAAAATAGTATATATTGTTGCTGTTGTTTAATTGAATTGCAACAGGGAAATGGAAAATCAAGAAGGGGAAGCATCTTCTCATCCAGGGCAAGGTGATGCGACTGGTGGGGTTGCACCGATAGGAGTTCAGGCTGGGGCCAGAGACATAGAAAGGCTTTTGGCGGCTATAGCACAGTATGTTGAACGACAAGCTGGAACTCCAGTTAATCAGAATGTCGGATTGCTAGAGAAATTCAAGAAGCTTTATCCAACGGAGTTTGAGGGTACTTTCAAACCTCAAGAGGCAGAGGATTGGCTGAAAACGGTAGAGAGGGTTCTAACAGCTATGGGAGTTACTGACGAACAAAAGGTGACCTTAGCAACTTTTACCTTTAAAGGGCAAGCTTTAATATGGTGGGAGGCAAGTCAGAGGTTGCTCTCAGCCCCATTACCCAATGTTCAGCCACCTGTGCCACAAGTGATTACATGGGCGAGATTTGTGAAGGCCTTTAATGATAAATATTGTCCTGAGATGTATCGTTTTGCGCAAGAAGCAGAATTTATCAATCTTAAGCAAGGGAGTATGTCGGTGGCCGAATATGATGCCAAGTTTAATGCTCTTTCAGCTTATGCTACGCATATGGTGGATACTGAGGAAAAGAAGGGCAGACGGTTTAGAAAGGGACTGGAGGATAATGTTCGAACCAGAATAACGCCTTATAAAGAAAAAGATTATGCTGATTTGGTTGACATGGCAAGCCAGATCGGCAAAGATGTTGAAGAAATGTTTGAAAAGCGGGAACTGACTAAGAGGAGCAAAATTGCAGCCAGTCAAGTTAGGCAAGCAAGCAAATCTGGTGGTGACTACAAGGGTGGAAGCAAATTTCAACATTTGAAGGGGCAAAGTGATTTCAAACAACAAAGTGGACAAGGGCGAGAGGTGAGTAAGCAAAGCGTGAATAGGGAAGGTGGATCAAGTGGTCGAGGGACTTTCTTTCAGTGTTTCCGTTGTGGTTCTCCTGATCATCGTGTTAGAGATTGTCCGGAAGCAGGCAAGGGAATTAAATGTTACAATTGTGGTGAAATGGGGCATATGTCAACACAGTGTCCAAAATCTCGTGCGCCGGCAGCATCGTCAGTTGGCAACGTTCCTGTTGGACGCGGAGCTTCGAGTAGTTCTGTTGGTCGTGGTGGCGGAGTGAGTGGTTCTACTGCACCGGGTAGGGTGTTTGCTATGACACGACAGAATATTCAGGCTACTCCAGAAGTGGTGACAGGTACCCTAGTAGTTTCTGGTATTTATGCACAAGTTTTAATTGATCCAGGTTCTACGCATTCTTTTGTGTCGAACGTGTTCAGCATGCGTTTAAATAAACCTTGTGTGCTATTAGACACTGCTTTGGCGATATCTACCCCCATTGGAGAGGTAGTGATAGTTGGGGTGTCATACCCGAATTGTGTGGTGTGTGTTAATGATAGGAAACTAGAGGCGAATTTAATTCCTTTGGTTATGTCTGATTTTGACATTATTCTTGGCATGGATTTCCTATCAACGCATCATGCATCTCTAGATTGTTTTAATAAAGAAGTTGTATTTAGAATACCAGGTGAGGCGGAAATTAAATTCTATGGTGATAAACAGGGTCCTTTGAATGGTATGATTTCTGCATTTAAGGCAGCAAACTTGTTGAGAAAGGGATGTCGGGGTTATCTTGCTTTTGTGGTTAACACTGAAAAGAAACCACTAGAGTTGGCCGATATTCCTATTGTGAAGGAATTTCCGGACGTGTTTCCAGACGAGTTACCGGGAATTGTGCCTGATAGGGAGGTGGAGTTTACTATCGAATTGCTACCAGGGACAAATCCTATTTCTATTCCACCTTACAGAATGGCACCAGCTGAATTGCTAGAGTTGAAGATTCAGTTGAAAGATTTGGTGGACAAAGGGTTTGTACAATCGAGTATTTCACCTTGGGGAGCACCAGTTCTTTTTGTAAAAAAGAAGGATGGTACCATGCGTATGTGCATTGATTATAGGCAGCTGAATAAGGTAACAATTCGGAACAAGTATCCTTTGCCCAGAATTGATGATTTGTTCGATCAGTTGCAAGGGGCAGCCGTCTTTTCCAAGATAGATTTGAGATCGGGGTATCATCAGATAAAAGTGAAGGACAGTGATGTGTCCAAAACAGCTTTCCGAACGAGGTATGGCCATTTTGAATTTTTAGTTATGCCTTTTGGGTTAACTAATGCTCCTGCGGTATTTATGGATCTAATGAATAGGGTGTTTGAGCCATATCTGGATTCGTTTGTTATTGTGTTCATTGATGATATTCTAATTTACTCTCGGAATAAGAAGGATCATGAACGGCATTTGAGAACCATATTGCAGACTTTGCGAGAGAAGCAATTGTACGGTAAATTGAGCAAATGTGAATTTTGGCATGACAGCGTCGTATTTTTGGGTCATGTAATTTCCAGGGATGGTATTTGTGTTGATCCGAAGAAGATAGAAGCAGTGGTGAATTGGGAAAGGCCAACTAATGTTTCTGAGATCCGTAGTTTCCTTGGCTTGGCAGGGTACTACCGAAGGTTCATTCAAGGCTTTTCTGCTATTGCATTACCCATGACAAAATTGACAAGGAAGGATGCAAGATTTATTTGGTCTGAAGAATGTGAAAACAGTTTTCAGGAGTTGAAGACTCGATTGGTAACAGCGCCAGTGTTGACTATACCGAAGGGTAATGAGGATTTGGTGATATACAGTGATGCTTCACATCAGGGTCTTGGCTGTGTTCTGATGCAACGGGGTAAAGTTATTGCGTTTGCGTCGAGACAACTGAAAAATCACGAGCGTAACTATCCTACTCATGACTTAGAGTTGGCGGCGGTGGTTTTTGCTTTAAAATTGTGGAGGCATTACTTGTATGGGGTGACTTGTGAAATTTACACGGACCACCAGAGTTTGAAATATTTGTTTACGCAGAAGGATTTGAATTTGAGGCAAAGGCGGTGGATGGAGTTAATCAAAGATTATGACTGTTCTATACACTATCATCCGGGGAAAGCCAATGTGGTTGCTGATGCTCTGAGTCGGAAGACAGCTGGGAGATTGGCTTGTGTTCAATGTACACGCGTTGATATCTTTACTGAGTTGGCTATGATGGGAGTAAAGCTGGCTTTAACAAGAACTGATGCTTTGATAGCTCAAATTAGAGTGAGGCCTGTGTTGATTGATCACATTCGAGAGACGCAGTTTGAGGATCGAAGGTTGAGGGGATTCAGAGATCAGGTGAGAAAGGGGAAACGGAAAGACTTCACGATTCGGGATGATGGAGTGTTAATGTACGGGAATCGGTTGTGTGTTCCAAGGAATTTAAACTTAAAGATGGAAATTCTGGAGGAGGCTCATAATTCACCGTATGCAATGCACCCGGGAAGTACAAAAATGTATCGGGATCTTAGAGAACATTATTGGTGGTATGGGATGAAGAAGGAGATAGCTCGGTATGTGGCTTGTTGTTTGGTGTGTCAGCAAGTTAAGGCAGAACATCAACGACCGGCAGGTTTATTGCAAAATCTTCCTATACCGGAGTGGAAATGGGAGCATGTGACAATGGATTTTGTGACAGGTTTGCCGCGTTCTCAGAAGGGGTACGATTCCATCTGGGTGATTGTGGATAGATTGACAAAATCAGCTCATTTTCTGCCAGTTAAGACTACGTACACTACAGATAAATATGCTCAGATTTATGTTGATGAGATTATCAGATTGCATGGGGTGCCTGTGTCTATTATTAGTGATAGAGATCCTAAGTTTACTTCTAGATTCTGGGCTAGTTTGCAGCATGCCTTGGGTACTTCTTTGAAATTCAGTACCGCTTTTCACCCTCAAACGGACGGGCAATCTGAACGAACTATTCAGACTTTGGAGGACATGTTGAGGGCATGTGTTCTTGATTTTAATAGCAGTTGGGATAAATACTTGCCGACAATGGAGTTTGCTTACAATAACAGTTACCATAGCAGCATTGGCATGCCACCGTTCGAAGCGTTATATGGCAGAAAGTGTCGGACTCCTATTTATTGGGACGATGTGGGAGAAAGGCGTATATTGGGACCGGAATTGGTACAACAAACTGCTGATGGTGTTAAACTCATAAGAGAACGGTTGAAAATTGCGCAAGATCGACAAAAGAGCTATGCTGATAAAAGGAGGCGAGATTTGGAGTTTCAAGTTGGTGACCGAGTATTTATTCGTGTGTCTCCTTGGAAAGGTGTTGTACGTTTCAAGGGTAAGAAGAAATTGGCTCCAAGGTATATTGGGCCATATGAGGTCATCGGACGAGTAGGAGCAACGGCGTATCGTTTGGCTCTACCAGTAGAGTTGGCACGATTACACGACGTCTTCCATGTTTCAATGTTAAGGAAGTACATGCCAGATCCATCTCATGTCTTGGGTACGGTACCGATGGAACTAAAGGAGAACTTGACCTATGTAGAGGAACCAATTCAGATTTGGAGCGAGAGGAGCGTGTCCTTCGTTCAAAAGTAATACCATTGGTGAAGGTTCAATGGCGTAATCATTCGGAAAGGGAAGCTACGTGGGAGACGGAGGAGTCTATGCGAAAGAGTTATCCGCATTTGTTTGAACTTGGTGAGTAATTTCGGGGACGAAATTTCCTAAGAGGGGGAGAGTGTGACATCCTATTATCTTAAGGTGCTTAAGAGTTCATTTTATAACTTATGGGCTGCACAAATATTTTAATTGCATTTGTGCAAGTCAGTTATCCTTATAACATTTTTAAAAAAAAAAAGATAAGTAAGAAAAAAAAAAGAATGGAAAGTGAGTTTTATTTTTTTTATGTGGACCTTAAATGTGATTTCTTAGAACTATAGGGTCTTAGTTGTAAAAAGAAAAAGTTTTATGTGCTGTGTGTGCACGTGTAAAACAAATAAGGTGCTAGGGTGCATGTGTGTATATGTTATACATATCTATTGAGAGAAAAAAAAAGAAACCCAAATCAAGAGGACTCTTATACTACGTTAGAGAGAGAACTGACGGGAGAGAGAGAGAGTTATCAAGAAGAAGGGAAGGAAGAGGAAGAATTGGGTCTTGAATTCAAGCCTTAATCTAGGTAAAATTCGTGTTTGATATTGTGTTCTCAAGAATTCGTTTTAGGTATGATTGTGTTTTAAACCTCTAATTTCTATTGAGCAATCTGGGTTCTCAATTCTAAGATGGGGTTTTATGTGTTCCTTAAAATCTTGATAGGATGAGAGTAGGTTTCGGTATTCGTGAACTATGCTTGCTGGAACACGATTTCTTAGATGCTGAATCTGTTTTTGAGTGCTAAACTGTAACTGGTTGCCGAAATCGTGATATATAAGTGCTGAAAACTGCACTTTGGTGCAGTACGTTGATGGGTAAATGCTGGAAGTTACTACTTTATGCTGGAAACTGAAGCTTTGTTGCTGGAAATGCAACTTTAGAGCTGAAAATGGTTATTTAGGTGCTGAAACTATTAATTGGTTGCTGAAAACTGCTATATAGATGTTAAAATCGCCTCTATATTTGCTGAAAATCACCACCAAGTGCAGAAGTGTAGGAGTTAGGTGTAGTATGCTGAAAACAGGTCGTATTTGACTGAGATTAATGATTTGTAATTAATTTGACTAACAGGGGAATTAAGAAAGGAAAACGTTTCCGAGCAGTGGCTTTATGCCGTTGCTTTCTGTTGCTGCCTATGGTTGTAATTGGCAACCATATTGAAAAATTATCCTATGTGGGAAGTGATGAATTCATCATGCACTTTAGTTGGGAACAAGCTTAATTGGATAATTTCTTTACTATGTAATGATCTTCTCTAATGTTTATTTTTTTCCGTGGTACTGAAACGTGTTCCTGGGGCTAGGTGAATTTGGAAAAAGCAAATTGTTGCAATTCTTTCATTTTATGAATATCTCAATGAGCTTACTCATATGTATGGATTATATGCAAGGTTCGGAGGCAACAACGAGTACCTCAGCTCCACGTAGGGAGTGACTTTATTGGTTTTCTTTTTGTTGGAGACCGAGGTGAGTGTTCGATTCATAGATGTTCTTCAATTGGATTGAATTTGTGATTTTGGACTGTGACTTCGTGTCGGTGGGCAACAACGGCCAACGGCCGGACTTTGTGTCGTGCCTTTGACTTTGTGTCGATTCAATGGCTTTATGCCAAAATTATGACTTTGTGTCGAGCTAGTGACTTTGTGTCGGATTAAAGACTTCGTGTCGATTATTTGCTTTTGCTTAATTAATGATGAACTTGGATTTATTGTTTCTATTGAACAACATCCATGTCTCATATACACTCCTGGAACTCGTTTTGGGTTCCAGTTTTGCAGGTATAGGTCGGTGTCCACTACAGGTCGCGTTTTGCAGTTTGTGACTCGCTCGAGAAGTGCGTAGTTGAGGCCTGTGGGAGTCTTTGTCTCCTGGCCCGTAGATGATTTTTGCTTAGTTTAGTTTTGGATATTAGTTGGATATGTTTATTTCTTGACAGACTTCCGCTGTAGTTTGTAAATGACAATCAGTTTTGAGATGTAAATAAAATGTGGCTGTTAAACTTTAATATTTAGTTATTCTTGGAATTGCTAGTAACTGGTTGTTGTTGGGCTGTTGTCGCGTGTCGTATCGGGATAGGCCGATGAGGTGCTATTCCGGAACGGGGCGTGACAGTTTAGAATATGTATGAGTATATCAGCGATGCCCTCATTAAGTCTGGGTTTAAAAGATCCGGCATACTTTTTTCCCCATTTGATCTTTATTGGCAGAAGAAGAAAAAGGATACATTAATGATTATATCATCGCTGATGGCGACGATGTCATTCCAAGTCGGGATCAATCCTCCCGGTGGCGTTTGGCAAGAAACACCAGCAGGACACAAAGCCGGAAAAGCTATAATTGCTTATACCAATCCCAAAGCGTATCCGTACTTGGTGTATATCAACATGGTAGGATTCCTTCTGTCCTTGACCACAATCCTAGAGCTCATTGTAGTTTTGCCAACCAAAAAAAGGACTTTCAAGTTTATCCGAGCCGGGATCTTGTGGTTGACGATCATGATCATGGCATTCGCATATACATTTTCCGTCATCATCGTCTCGCCCACGGCGATGTATAAGCCCGCAAACCTTGTCATTTTGGCTATCGTCGTACTGTGGGCTGTCGTGATATCATTTCTCCGCGTACTACCATTCCAGGCCCAATTGATACTACTTAGCGGACTGATAGCAGTTCGGAGTTCCACTGACTGATAGCAATTCCAGTGGAAGTGATAGCTCTGGGACTAGTCCCTTTGGTTTGTTTGCTTGGATTTTTATATAAATTCTATGGAGGTTTCGTTAAATTATATAAATTATTGGCACAACGTGGTACTAAGCCCACTGAAAGCGCTGACCCGTCGACTGGAGAGTCGGCCCCACCACCAAATCCAACTGCAGTTAACTCGACGAGTGTTTCGATCCAGGAGTAATTATTCAATGGATTTGGCAGTGCCATATTTGTGTCCCAACTCCTTTTCTCACTGAATGTGGGATTCGTGAATTTTATTTGGGGCAGAAATGTGTACTGGAACTATACGGTTTTAAGTCACCACATGTCAGTGCCCTAAGAGTTTCCCATAGTTGTTCTTCAATCATGCCACGTCCTGAGTTTTTTAATGCTAGGAAAGTGCTATAGGACACTTTTCTTTTTGCGTGTTCTCTTTATGTTTGTACTTTATGGTTATGCTAGAAATTTAAGTTAATTACTTGTGTCATGAATCTAATAAAATTTGTGTTATTAATACACTATCCGTCTCATTTGTTTGTGTTGTTTCATATACTATTTTGGAATGTCCCAAATTATTTGCTTTAAAAGAAATTAAAAGTCAAAGAAAGAGGTGTGTAAATTTTCCTAAACTAACCCTAATAAATTAATGATTAAAAGTAACTTTGAAATTAAAGTGTGTCGATATCATTTAAATTTGCATGGAAGTTTGTAAATGTATATTCATCCCAAAAGAAATGTCTATTGAAAATCTGGTTTATTGACCGTAATGAGGGATATTTTGGCTAAATAATCTTTCTAAGTATTTTTATTTTGCCTTATTTAAATAAGTTATCGCATTTGTTAATATTCTGTTTATTTCTTGGAATATGTATTTGTCTCAATGGAAGGAATCTAAAATATAAAAAGTTATGACCAAAACCTTTAAATGTCCACTGAATATGAAGATAATCCAAAATAGACAAGATTTTTTAATTATTTTTATCTTTAATTATTCATGTTTTCACTGTTGTGGGTTATAATCTATAAAAATTTGATGCAAAACTTACAACGATGAAACAAATTTTAATGAAGACATAAAGTAATCCATAAGAATTATTAATTGTATCCACACTTATTGAGTGATGGTTAGCGAAACTGTAGTATTAAGCGGAGGATAACATAATAATTTTATTCAAGTTGCTTTTTGATTGCGCAATTTCATACGAAAAACATGGGATCAAATTTACAAAATTCAGTTAAAAATTTAAAAGGAACAAAGAATAAACATGGAATTAAGTTAGTGGGCAAGTAATCACACCTGAACTGGCTCCGATCTTGAGTCTGAAAAATCAATTTTAATATAATTGCTTAGAAAATTAACCAAAAGGGTCATTGGCGATATAGCTTTCTTGCAATAAACGCTGAGGAAAAAATTTAAAAAAAAGACGAAACTTAATTTATTTCAATAAACTCAATTTGCTGTAAGTGGCCAATTTTATCTTAACATACAATTTGAGCTCAAGTGTCAACAAAGGTTAAAATCGGGTCGTCAAAGTTGTAATTTAATATGGGAGAGTGGTAAGAGATTCATTTCAAGGACGAGGTTGTTATCTTTTGAAAGCTCAGTTTGATGAGGAAACGACCGTATCGGACCGGTATGGCCAGTGCCTCCCGTTTGATTGCAAAATTGGTACTGTTACACCCATATGGCCCGTTTGTTTGCCTTATAAGACACTCGGTTATGAGATAACAGTCTTGCTATTATCAGCTCACTGGGTTGACGATAGACACACTAGAAGACAGGGAAAATACGTATTTTTGCGAACCTTTTACACCATTTAATACACATTCACTCATTTACTATTGCCAGTCCATTGGGCTGATTTTAAAATTTTCCATTTGATAATTATAAGTTGCATAAGCTTTTCCTGGACTCAGAGCATCCACATGTGCGTAGAAGTTTGTAAATGTGTATTTCATCACAGCGAAATGTTTACTGAAATTCTAGTGCTTTTTTCCACTCTTATTGAGTGCCTCTACCGTGGTTTTAAAAGGAGGACAATGTAATGGTCTTCAGTCGAGTTGCTTTATGATTGCAAAATTTCATTAAGACATTGGAACAAGTTACACAACCGAATAAAAAAACTTAAATGCATGTATGGATTAAAAACCATGGAAGTCTGTGGTGTTAAGTGACCAATCTGGCTCTGCTTTTGAGTCTGAGAAATCAATTTTAATTAATTGCTTAAAATATTTGACAAAAAGATTCATTGGCAATATAACTTTCTTGCAATAAACGCTGAGCCAAAAAAAAAACAAAGTTTCTTTCAATAAACTCAATTTGCTCTAATTGGCCAATTTTATCTTGACATGCAATTTATACTAAAGTGTAAACAAATGTTAAATTGGTGTCGTCAAAATAATAATTTAATATGGGAGAGAGTTAAGAGATCCATTTCAGAAACGTTGTTTATATCTTTCGAAAGCTCAGTTTGATGAGGACCCAAGTTACCCGGCGAATGAAAAAGCTAAATGAAGAAATTATGTTGCTAAAAAGTGGTTATTTCTCAAAATACTTAGGTAAAAGTAATCTTTTTTTTACTTTTTCGATTCATCTCGTCGAAATGGAACAAATGGGCCAGTAATGCATTCACTGTATGATAGCACTCTTATGTATATATGTTTAGCATTCGACTGTATCTATCTACCTATATACATACATACAAACATACGTAATGGGTATCTACCTATATACATACATACATACATACATACGTAATGGGTATCTACCTATATACATACAAACATACGTACGTACTTAATGGGCCAGTGATGCACTTGTGCAAACATAATCGCTCTAGTCATATTATGCTCAATCTTTTCCAGATTAATGAGAGAGGGAGGGGAGAGAGAAACAAGCGAACCATTCATGACGACAGTGCGAGAGAGAGGGGAGAGGAATATTGGAGAGAGTGAAGAAGGGATAAGAGAGAGGATGCAGAGCAAGAGAGAGACATGGAAGGACACAACAATTCTAGAGGAATGGCTCTGTGATGCAGCAATGAGAGGGGATGTAGATTCACTCGAGGAAATAATGACAATAGATGAACATATTCTGGATAAAATTTCGGTGGGAAGTTTCAAAGGGAAAAATCCCCTTCACATTGCTACATCAACAGGGCAAACAGAATTTGTTGAAAAACTTTTGATCTACAAGAAAGATCTTGCTAAAGTTGTGGACACGGAACTAGGCACAGCCCTTCACATAGCATCCTCTAAGGATTCTATGGGACAATTAGAGATTGTGAAACATTTAGTGCAAGTTAGCCCTGAGATGTGCGTGGCTCGTGATCGAGAAGGTAATAGCCCTCTTCATATCGCTGCCATGAATGGTAATGACAAAGTATTGAAGGTGTTGATTCGAACCAACCCCCTTGCTGCTCGACTTATGGTGGATCGCGGTGACACCATTTTGCACTTGTGTGTAAACTATAATCAGTTTGCGAGTCTAAAACTGCTGCTAGACGTTGTTGGATATGAATTCGCCAATTCTACTGATGTCAATGGCAACAACATATTGCATCTTGCTGTTTTTGGAAAACGATATGAGGTACGTCCATATTCAAACTTTTTATTGTTAAATTTTTGTCAAGTTTTGTTGGTCAATGTAAAATACGAAGTAATTCCATTCATAAAGCCCAGCAACGTCACTAACTGAGGATTCTAACGTAAAGTAAAAACAAAATACCAAATGATACTTCTAGCAACAGAACACCGGATTGTATTATTTACGTTCATCATTTCTATTCCTAGTTGTATTAGAACTCGGCAGATGGATGACGATTGGGGGGGTTAAATACCCTCATACCCCCAATAGGAAGACCTTTACAAGGGACGAAGGGAAGAAGAACAACACTCTCAGAGGTTATTGAACCCTCCGCCACCCGTATAAGCCACAGTAGCCACCTCATAAGGGTGGTGAAAATCTTTAGGGGCGGGTAAGAGAGAAAACCCTTTGAATCAGCTCATTTGTTTGGACCGGACTTTTTTTTGGGTGTTTTGTTGGTGTCTTCCCAACGTTCGGTGCGCAGCACCCTTCTCCACACAAGAATATGTGATGGAAAAGGGAGTTTGGGAATCACATGGTGGAGCCCCAACTTATGGGTGTCGCAGCGGTGTAGGCTGTCTGGGTCGTGGTCTGGGTGGGTGGCTCTGGCGGCAGCTGCGGGTGGTGGTGGTGAACTGATCTAGAGCTGATTGGCCGGGTGTTTGGGCTTAGAGTTTGGTTTTATCCGTTTGGGCCTTGCCTTAGATTTGGGCTGAATTGTATGTCTTGTCTTTTTGGCCTTTGTGTTGTTTTGAGCTTTACTATTTAAATTACCGGTGTTCATCCAACTTTTTGTTGGATTCCCTTCCCCTTGTCAAGTTTCTCAATAAAACTTTGTTGTTTGTAAAAAAAAAAAAAATCTGCCTTATTGAACTTGTCCTTTCCTATGTATCTATATTTCTTGTATTTTTATCTTATACTGTGTATTTACATATTTCAGATTATCGAATATCTGCTTAAGTGGCTGCAAGTGAAAAAAGTAGAAAACATGATCTTTGGCGGTGGGCTTGGTACATTCGTAGATGCGAATGAAAGAAAGGGATTGCTTAAGTGGCTGCCTGGGAAAAAAGTACTTGGAAAGATGTGCTTTGGGGGTGAGCTTAAATTAATAGATGTGAACGCAAGAAATGGAAGTGGGTGGACGGCGCTGGACATTCATTCCCGAGTAGCAGATAGGGAAGATAAGAAGAGTGAGAACTATCGTCGTATTGGAGACGTCCTACGTGAACATGGGGTTAAGAAATCCGACAAACTTTTTTTCCCATTCGATCCTATTTGGCAGAAGAAGAAAAAGGAAACATTAATGATTGTATCGTCGCTTATGGCGACAATTTTATTCCAAGCCGGGATCACCCCTCCCGGCGGCGTCTGGGTCGACAGTTCACCGGAACATGATGCCGGGAAAGCTATCATTGCTTACACCAATCCCAAAGCGTATCCGTACTTGATGTGTTTCAACACGGTAGGATTCCTTCTGTCCTTGACTACAATATTAGAGCTCATAGTTGTCTTGCCAACGCAAGTAAGGGCTTTTGGGTTCATTCGAGCTGGGATTTCATGGTTGACGATCATGATCATGGCGTTCGCTTATACATTCTCCGTTGTCGTCGTCTCGCCCCTGGACATGCATAAGTCCATAAACATTGTCATTTGGATTGTTATAGTGTGGGCCGTTGGGATAACATTTCTCCGCGTACTACCGTACCATGTTCAATCAATGCTACTCAACGTGATATTATCTCCAGTACTACAAGTGGTAGTTGTTCTGCTACTGCCTTTTGCAGCATGTTTTGCATGTTTTGCAGGTTTCTGCTACGTTTGTTCAATGCCATGTCGAAAAAAGCGTGAAAGTACTGGCCACTCGAGTACTGCAGCTAGCCAGAACGACTCAACGAGAGTTTTGATCAGAGAGTGAGTCACCACGTGCTGGTGCCCCAAGAGCACCCAATAATTAATTATTTTTCGATCATGCCATGCCATGAGTTTCTTATCCCTGGAAAGTGCTAGGACGCTTTTCTTTTTTGCTTGTCCTTGTTATGTTTGTACGTAATCCGTGGAGGATTTTAATGTATTTTTAGATGGTATTCGGAAAGTAAAATTGTAACATAATCCGTAGGAGCGTCTTTCAACCTTTTGTTGGAAGATTTGTTTTGTTTTTCTTATGGTTGTGCTGGTTTTCTCTGGCTCCTTGAGCAAAGATATTTCGTCCTCGATGTACCCCGTCGAGATATGTAAAATCGTTCGTTTGCCGAGCAAAAAAAAAAAAAAATCTCTGGTTATGCTACAAATTTAAGTTACTTGTGTCGTGAATCTTCTTTTTGCTTGTCCTCGTTATATTTGTACTTAATTTGTAGTTATGCAACAAATTAATTTGAGTTACTTGTGTTGTGAATCTAATAAGATATATTTGTGTTATTAATACTCTTTCCGTCTCATGTCTTTGTGATTATTTCATATACTATTTTAGAATGTCCTAAATTGTTTGCTCTCAGAGAAAAGTTGAAGAAAGAGGTATGTAAATTTGCATAAACAAACCCTCATAAATGATTCAAAGCAACTTCAAAATTAAAGTGTCTCGATATCATTTAACAAAAAGCTTAGGTACACAATCATAGAACGGTTAATGCTTGGTATTGAGTTTGGATGATTGTGTATATAGTATTACATATCATTTAAATGCGCATGAAAGTTTGTGAATGTATATTCATCATAAAGAAAGGTCTATTGAAACTCTGATTTATTGCTAGTAATGAGGCGTGTTTTTGATTAATAATCTTTGGACTATTTTTTTTTTTTTGCCTTATTCATAATTTTTTGCATTTGTTAATATTTTGTAAATTTCTTGGAATATGTAAATGCGTATTCATCACAGCAAAATGTTTACTTAAATTCTATTAGTTTTTTTTAGAACAATTTTTTTGCTCGGCAAACGGAACATTTTTAGAACAATGAGTATTATCGACTCTCTTTTTCTGTTGCTCGGCAAAATGAAATTTCATAAAACTCGAAAGGATACATCGAGGGGGAAGGTTGAGGATCGCACATGCTCAACTCAACCAGGGAATGAGAACACTACAAGAAAAATTATATTGGGTGACGAATGAAAATCGTCACAAATTAAATGTTTTTCGTCGCAAATAATATAGGTGACAAAAAAAAATTTGTCGACTAAAGGTTGTCGAGGATTCCTACCTGGTGACGAAATCTATTTTTCGTCACCTATAGTGCCTTTTGATGACGAAATATTTCGTCGCCAAAAAGTGAATAATTGGTGACGAAATTTTTTCCCTCGCTTATTGTGCTGTTTGATGACGAAAAAATTCGTCACCGATGGGTCACATCGGTGACCAATATAAGAAATCAGTGACGAAATTTTTCGTTGCAAAAGACGTTTTCATATGGGAAAAAAATCCTTCTTTCTTGCATTTGGTGATGAAAAAAATATTTCATTACTAAATTGGTCACATTTGGTGATGAAAAATAATTTCGTCACCTTTTTTAAGCTTTCGGTGACGAAAAATGTATTTTATCACCAAATGAGTACCCTTTGGTGACGAAAATATATTTTTCGTCGCTAAACAAGTATAATTGATGACGAAATTATTTTGTCACTGAAGCTGTTAAAACAGTGACGAATTTATTTTTTCGTCGCCAAATATACTCATTTATTGACGAAATTAAATTTCGTCGCCACTTTTTCGTCACCAATTTTCATTTTTCTTGTAGTGGAAGACGAGAATCATCCAGAAGGAAGTTGAATGACGAGGAGTGGCGGTAATCCAAGCTGCGGTATTAAAAGAAGGACAATGTAATAGTTTTCACTGGAGTTGCTTTATTATGGCCAAAATTTCATTAAGAGATGAGAACAAGTTACACAATCGGATAAAAAACTTAAATGTATCGATGAATGAACATGGAAGTCAGTGAGGTTAAGTGACCAACCTGGCTCCACTTTTGAGTCTGAGAAATCAATTTTAAATAATTGCTTAAAAAATTTGACAAAATAGTCATTGGCAATATAACTTTCTTGCAATAAACGCTGAGCCAAAAAAAAAAAAAATTCAATAAACTCAATTTGCTCTAATTGGCCAAATTTATCTTGACATGCAATTTAAACTAAAGTGTAAACAAACATTAAATTGGTGTCGTCAAAATAGTAATTTAATATGGGAGAGAGTTAAGAGAACCATTTCAAGAATGTGGTTTATGTCTTTCTAAAGCTTAGTTTGATGAGGACCCAGGTTACCCGGCGAATGAGAAAGCTAAATGAAGAAACTATGTTATTAAAAAGTGGTTATTTCTTAAAATACTTAGGTAAAGGTAAATTTTTTTTTTAATTTTTCAATTCGATTCAAATAGGATAATTAATAATATTTATATTATTCAGGTTGTTTTTATTAAAAACGGTGTAATAAACTGCCGGTATTAAAAACAACGTTATATTCTGCTTTTTCCGGCAGTAATTTTAAAAACTGCCGGTAAATGTCCTTAGAAACGGCAATCCCAGAAAAACCGCCGTTTCATGTAAATATTTTCGGAAATTTTATTAATGCCGCTAAAAGTGTCATTTAGTGGTAGTTATTTAATAAGGGATAATAAAACCGCCGGTAAAGCCAAAATTTGACGTAGCACTACAAGAAAAATTAAAATTGGTGACGAAAAAGTGGCGACGGAATTTAATTTCGTCACTAAATGAGTATATTTGGCGACGAAAAAATAAATTCGTCACTATTTTGGTAACTTCCATGACGAAATAATTTTGTCACCAATTATACCTGTTTAGCGACGAAAAAAATATTTTCGTCACCAAAGGTACCCATTTGGTGACGAAATACATTTTTTGTTGCCGAAAGCTTAAAAAAGGTGACGAAATTATTTTTCGTCGCCAAAGATAATCATTTGGTGACAAAAATATATTTCGTCGCCAAATGAGAGTAATTTAGTGACGAAATATTTATTTGGTGACGAAATTATTTTTCGTCATCATTTTAACACTTTCAGCGACAAAAAATATATTTCGTCGTCAAATGGGCACCTTTTGTGACGAAATTTATGAATTGCGCTTTGTCACTAAATGTATTTCGGACGTAACTCTTTACTAAAAACTCCTATTGAGATAATTCAAATTGGGTTTGAACAATAACTCAATTGCCTACAACTTTCATGTTTATCAAATTTGCTAATTTTAATGTTTAAAGGTTCAAAATTACATTCAAAATATATTTTCATGTTAAACATATGTGTTATATATTAGATATTTCAAATATTTACTGAAAAGTGTGTGTGGTGCAGTTGGTTGGAACTTGCGCGAAAAACTCAATGAACTCGGGTTCGAAACCCAACAGAAGCAAGAAAGAATGATTTTTTTTCCCATATGAAAATATTTTTTGCAACGAAAAATTTCGTCACCGATGTGTCATATTGGTGACGAATTTTTTCGTCGCTAAAAGGAATAATTGATGACAAAAAATTTTGTCATCAAAAAGCACAATAAGCGAGGAAAAAATTTTCGTCACCAATTATTCACTTTTTGGTGATAAAATATTTTATCATCAAAAGGCACTATAGGTGACGAAAAATAGATTTCATCACTAGGTAGGAATCCTCGACAACTTTTAGTCGACAAAATTTTTTCGTCACCTATATTATTTGTGACGAAAAACATGCAATTTGTGACGATTTTCATTCGTCACCCAATTGAATTTTTCTTGTAGTGTAGTGTGGTGGAGCATTTGGGCGCAACTTCTTCTGGGCAACAGGCTCCGAGGTCCAATACTGAGAAACGTGACTTTGTTTGGTTTGGGTCTAGAGAACCTTTCTCCTTGGGTATGATTCCAAATAATTTTTCTTCCTAATTATTAGTATCATTTCTCAATAAAAACGGCTATTCACACATCATCAAACACAACCTCTTACATACATATGAGTTTTCCATTTATTACCCTAGCTAAAACATCTCCCTAGATCATCCTATGCTCATGGATTGTTAACATGGCAAGGGTGAACCTGCGTTTGCAACATAATAGGATTTGATTTCCTTCAGAGACAAACTATGATTTTAAGTGGGGGGCCATGGCGGTGGGTTGCTGTGCTAGTCGCCCCCAAGGTTTGGAATGCGCAGTCAGGTCCAATAATGGCTCGGCTGCAGGGTTATTCCTTGGTTAAGAGAGAGAGAGAGAGAGAGAGAGAGAGAGAACTAAAAAAGTACTTCAATATGCTCCTTCCGTCCCAATTTGTTTGTACAATCGTCGAAATTCGTGTCTTTCAAAAATATACTTATATCTTACATTTTATAACATTTTTTATGATTTTGAAGACTTTGTATAATAAAACTAATTGAGATCTATCAAACAAGATTCATATTGTATATTAAAAACATTACGAATTGAAAATTATAGACAATTTTTTAAGAGGTCAAACGCTCTCAAAAAGTCAAAAAGAGGACAAACAAACCGGGACGGAGGAAGTAACTTCCTGCCCACGGGCATTAAGTTGACTTACATCCCTCGGTATCTGGGCTGCATATTTAAATCAAATTAGGAAGCTGCATTCACCGTATGATAGCGCTCTTGTGTATACTATATATTAAGCATTCGACTGTATCTATCTACCTATATACATACATACATACATGGGCCAGTGATGCACTTGTGCAAACATAATCGCTGCAGTCATATTATGCTCAATCTTTTCAAGATTAATGAGAGAGGCAGGAGAGAGAGGAGGGGAGAGAGAAACAAGCGAACGATTGATGACGACAGCGCGACAGAGAGGGGAGAGGAATATCGGAGAGAGGGAAGACGGGATAAGAGAGAGGATGCAGAGCAAGAGAGAGACATGGAAGGACACAACAGTTCTAGAGGAATGGCTCTGTGATGCAGCAATAAGAGGGGATGTAGATTCACTCAAGGAAATAATGACAATAGATGGACACATTCTGCATAAAGTTTTGGTCGGAAATTTCAAAGGGAAAAATCCTCTTCACATTGCTACATCAACAGGGCAAACAAAATTTGTTGAAGAACTTTTGAATTATAAACAAGATCTTGCTCATGCTGTAGACAAGGAACTAGGCACGGCCCTTCACATAGCATCCTCTAAGGGGCATTTAGATATTGTGGAACATTTAGTGAAAGTTAGCCCTGAGATGTGCGTGGCTCGTGATCGAGAAGGTAATAATCCTCTTCATATCGCTGCCATGAATGGTAATGACGAAGTATTGAAGGTGCTGCTTCGAACCAACCCCCGCGCAGCTCTACTTTTGGTGGATCGAGGTGACAATATTTTGCATTTGTGTGTAAACTATAATCAACTTGCAAGTCTGAAACTACTGCTAGACGTGATTGGAGATGAATTCGCAAGTTCTACTGATGTTAACGGCAACAACATATTGCATCTCGCTGTTTTTGGTAAACGATGTGAGGTACGTTCATATTCAAACTTTTTATTGTTAATTTTTTGGCAAATTGTTTTGGTCAGTGTAAAATAATTCCATTCATAAAGCCCAGCAAATGCATGATTGTCCATATTCAAACTTTTTATTGTTAATTTTATTGTTAAGTTTATTGTATAAAGATTTTCACTTAGTCTTGATGAGAGTAATTTAAGAAGTAAAATATTTATAATTCGGAAGCTTAAAAAATGTTTACGAAAACTACAGTTAGTCGAGAATCTGAAAATTTATAGGGTGCTCGTAGACGACCACCTATTGGTGCCCAACACCCTTCTCCACACACGAATAGTGATGGAGAAGGGAGGGGAACCACATGACAGAGCTCCAAGCCCACTGAAGAAGTACTCCTAAAATCTACCTTATTGAACTTGTCCTTTTCTACGTATTTATATTTCTTTGATTTTTATGTAAATCTCAAACCGTGTATATATATATTCCAGATTATCAAATATCTGCTACCTGAGAGGCCGATGAAAGAAAAAAACGAAGGCAGTGAGCTTGGTCAACTAAAAGATGTGAATGCAAGAAATGGAAGTGGGTGGACAGCGTTGGATATTCATTCCCGAGTAGTAGAGAGTGAATCTGAGAAGAGTGAAGATGAGAAGAGTGAATCTGAGAAGAGTGAAGATGAGAAGAGTACGTCCTATCATGATATCGGAGACGTCCTACGTGCTTCTGGGGTTAATAAATCCGACAAACTTTTTTTCCCATTTGATCCCTATTGGGAGAAGAAGAAAAATGAAACATTAATGATTGTATCATCGCTGATGGCGACGATTTTATTCCAAGTCGGGATCATCCCTCCCGGCAGTGTTTGGGCCGACAGTTCACCAGAACACAAAGCCGGAAAAGCTATAATTGCTTACACCAATCCCAGAGCGTATTCCTACTTAATGTTTTTCAACACGGTAGGATTCCTTTTGTCTTTGACTACAATCTTCGAGCTCATTGTCGTTCTGCCAACGAAAATAAAGGCTTTTGGGTTTATCCGAGCTGGGGTCTCGTGGTTGACAATCATGATCATGGCGTTCGCTTATACGTTTTCCGTCTTCATTGTCTCGCCCACGGAGATGTATAAGTCTGTAAACCTTGTCATTTTCGTTACTGCTATAGTGTGGGCTGTTGGGATATCATTTCTCCACGTACTACCATACAAGGTTCAATCCAAACTACTTGGCGTGATAGTATGCCCACTAAATGCGACAGTTAAGGTGCTACTATGTTTTGCAAGAATTTTGTTTGGATGTTTCGAATGTTGTTTTGGCTGTTTGGCTGTATGTTTAGCCTGTTTGGCTGCATGTGCTACCGCACCAGCATTGGCAACAATTTGCAAGTGGGCTGCAGATTCGGAATCACCACCAAGTACTCCTACTGTCCAGTCGGCTGGAGATACGGCCTCACCACCAATTGGTGCAGTTAGCCAGAACGACTCGAGGATTGTTTCGATTCAGGAGTAATTATTCAATGGTCTTTGGCAGTGTCACATTCGTGTCCCAACACCGTTCCTTGACAGAAATGTGTTTTTGAAATTAAATGATTTTAAGTCATCAAGTGTCGGTCTCCCAAGACACCCAATAATTGTTCTTCGATCATGCCATGCGGTGTGTTTCTTATGCTTGGAAAGTGCTGTAGGACACTTTCCTTTTTGTGTGTCCTCATTATATTTGTACTATGTGGTTATGCTGCAATTTAAGTTGTGTCGTGAATCTAATAAGAGTAAGTGGTGTTATTCATTAATACTCTTTCCATCTCATTTATTTATTTTTGTTTCATATACTATTTTGAAATGTCCCAAATTGTTTGCTCTCAAAGAAAAGTTAAAGAAAGAGTTGTGTAAATTTTCATAAACTAACACTCATAAATTAATAATTAAAAGTAACTTTAAAATTAAAGTGTCTCAATATAATTTAAATGTGCATGGAAGTTTGTGAATCTATATTCATCACAAAGAAATGTCTATTGAAACTATGGTTTATTGACAGTAATGATTGGTGTTTTGGCTTGATAATCTTTGGACTAATTTTTTTTTTTTTTTTGCCTTATTCATAATTACGGTTATTGAGTGATGGTCAGAGAAACCGTAGCTAAGATGAGGATAACGTAATAATTTTAGTCGAGTTACTTTCTGATTGCGCAATTTCATAAGAAAAACATGCATGGGACCAAATTTACAAGATTCAGATAAAAAATTCAAATGGAACAAAGGATAAACTTGGAAGTTAGTGGGGCAAGTAATCACACTTGAACTGGCTCTGCTCTTGAGTCAAGGAAAAATCAATCTTAATGTAATTGCGTAGAAAATTTACCAAAAGAGTCATTGGCGATATAACTTTCTTGCAATAAACCCTGAGGAAATAATAAAAATAAAAAAAGACAACTTTCTTTTAATAAACTCAATTTGCTGTTAGTGGCCAATTTAATTTATCTTAACATACAATTTACTAAGCTTTCAGTGTAAACAAAGGTTAAAATGGTGTCGTGAAACTATAGTAATTTAATATGGGAGAGACGTAAGAGATCCATTTCAAGGACGAGGTTAATTATTATCTTTTGAAAGCTCAGTTTGATGAGGGCAAAGGTTGTAGAAACGATTCCGTAACGGACTGGGTACGGCCAGTGCCTCCCCTTTGATCGAAAAATGGTACGGTTGGCCCTTCTTTCTTTTCTTTTTTTTAAACCAACGATCTATATTATAAAACATAGCGACTTTTGTCAACACATACTAACTCAGCGTCCTCTGCAATTGTCGAATCACCTTTACATGTTGATCCTAGCTATTTGATCAATAAATGTTTCCTTATATAAACCTATAGGGAGACGTTTTCTACTCCCTCCGTCCCTTTTTTAGAGTCCAGTATTCTATTTTGGGCTGTCCCTTAATAAGTGTCCATTTTGTAAAATTAATGGGTAAAAGTTGGTGTATTGTCTATTTTGTCCCTAAAAGTAAATTCTATTTTGAAAAGTTAGTGAGTAAAAATGTAATGATGATGGGTAAGTAGGGGAAAGTGGAGAAAAAAATTGATGTGAAAGGTATAATGATGATGTCTTTTTAATAAGTTGGAGTTACGAAGCAGGACATTTAAAAAGGGACGGAGGGAGTAATATTTTTAGTTTGACCTGTTGTAGGGTAATCTATACAATTTCCTTTTCAATTGATTACCCTTTTAGTTTTTCCCCTTTTGAGTTGATTTCATTCGTTTAAAGAGGGTTGATAAGAACAAAAAATCATCAAATTAAATATAAGAGCTGATCTTAAAGAAAATGTGTTATTTTTTAACATTATTTGATGTTGCATTGAATTGATGTATTGCATTATTATTTTATGTAATTGATTAGATGAACTCTGGTTAAGCATATTTGAAAACACAACATTTGGTTGGCAGGTGGCCAACTATAAAGAATGAGAATTCATTTAAATTGTGTTTAAAACATGTTACTTCATACCTTTAGGCACGGACAATCAATAGTGCATTAATAAAATATAATTAAGTGCTTACAATTCTGGGATATTCCATCCCAATCAAATCCGCATAAAAAACAAACAGTAGCAATACAACTAGAAATAACAGGGTAGATATAGAAATCGCCCACTAAAACTGTGGCATTATTTACCAACCTATCTACACAACGGTTTGCCTCGCGATAGATATGCTTGATGGAAACGTCTTCAAATTCTTGCATCAGACACCTGCAGTCCAGTAAAATATCACCTCCCTTAATGCCCGGATTTCTGGCTTGATACGGTTGGTCCTTTTGTGTGAAAGCTTTTCCCGGACTTAAAAAGCAGAGTTATTTGAGCATTTGCACCTGGGTTACTTAGGTCCGTTCTAGAAAGCAAATTAAGTATATATTTTTTAAGAAGGTAATTTTAAGTTAAAAAATTGTGTGTTTACGCAAATAATTTTTTTATCAATATGGATCTTGTTTGATAGATCTTATTGAGATCTTTTAATCAGTGCAAAAAAAAAATTCAAAAATTGTGTCGTGAAAAACTTTCAAAAAAAAAATTAAATAATTTTTCCTTTTTTGCGTGTCCTCGTTATATTTGTACTTTGTGATTATGCTGCAATTTAACTTGTGTCGTGAATCTAATAAGATTAAGTGGTGTTATTCATTAATACTCTTTTTTTTTTTTTCTCGGCAAACGAAACATTTTTATATTACTCGAAGGGGGTACATCGAGGGAAGACTCAAAACTCACAAGAGCTTTGATACACCAAAAGATACACTAATACATACACACGCATCCAACAGATAGTTGAATGGCACACCAAAAAACTACGAACCTTACAATCTCAATTTTCGGATACCATCTAAAAAAACCTTGAACTCCTCCACGGTGTAGACCTTGATATCAAATTTTGCCTTCATCCACATCGCAACCCGAGTTTTAACTACCTCTCCCACTTCCCAGGCTTGTTTTGTTGAGTTGTTGAAAATGTAGTCATTCCTTACCAACCATATGGACCATAACGTTGCATAGAAACAAGCCTCCCAAATGTGTTTCTCTAACCTAGTAAATCCATTTGCAAACCACCAGCTAGCTAGAACTGGTACCGAAACTGGACAAACCCATTTGATGCTCCACCAATCTAGGATTATTGACCAAACACTCCAGGAAAAATGGCAATGCAGAAATAAGTGCTGATGAGTTTCAAGGTGCAAAGAACAAAGAGGACACAAAGCTAAGTGAAACTCATCTATCACATTTCTACAAAGAAGTTCTGACCTGGTAACTGCTTTTTCTTTGACTGCCAACCAAGCAAAAATTTCCACCTTTGGAGGACTTAAGTTCTTCCACAATGATCCCAGTAAATCGCTGCTTGAATGATGTAGCAATTCCCACTGCCCATAAGCTGATTTAACTGTGAAATTACCATCCCCGTCCACCGCCATAATAACATGTCAAGCTTTGTTGGATTTAACGACACACGTTGAAGTCGAAGTCTCAGGTTGACCATCTCTTGATTCTCTCGCCCAAAAAATTCTCTCCTGAACGATAGGTCCCAAGATCCCCCAGCCTCATCATCCCTCATGTTGCTGATCAACATCTCCTTTTGAGTAGATAAGGAGAATAGCCTAGGATATTCTTCTTTCAACGGTAACTCACCTAACCAAACATGTTCCCAAAACACAGTTGCATTGCTTGAGTTTACTTGGACTTTAAAGCCCTCTCGGATGGAGTAGCCCAAATGAGATGAAGGATTCTCCAATGAAGAAATATCCGCCCATATTCTTGAGGTTGGACCTGAGCCATGAACGTAGGGCAACCAGCAATTAGCATCCAACCCGTATTTTCCTCTAATGACTTTCACCCAAAGAGACTCTTTATCTTTACCAAATCTCCACCACCATTTAGCCAAAAGTGCTATGTTCTGTTGCAACATCTTTTTCACCCCCAAACCTCCATCAGATTTCTTCTTAGTAATCTCATCCCATTTAACCAGGTGGATCTTCTTTTTGTCACGGGTGTCACCCCAAAAAAACTGTCTCTGCAACTTCTCCAGTTTCCTCGCTACAGCTAGTGGCATTTTGAACAAGGACATAAAGTAGATGGGCACATTAGCAGTTGATAGGCGCGTAAATGTTCACATACGCGCCTCCTAATTTGCCATTGCTAAGTCTATTTATATTATTATTTGGAGTTTTATGCTTTATTTTTGTGTTGTAAGTATTTGGAGAGTTCGATGTAAAAAGTGCAAAAATTGGAATATAGAATGATGTTCGAAGTTGAGTCGTATGAGTTCAATCTAGTGGAAGTTCTAAATTGCAATATGGAGCCAAAGAGTTAAACTCTCACTGTAAGAAGAAATTACGAATTGGGCTTGGATTTATTCTATTACACGGTGGGCCCAATGGCTAAATGGTGGGCCAAGACTTAATATGTAAGAGTCGGCTGGGAGTAATATAGGATAGAGAGCTGCGAAAAAAAGGACAAGGCGACTACGGATCATGATTCCCACGCACGCATAACAGAGGGAGCAGAACGGGGGCTGCCGAGGCTTTCGTTTGCCTTTCGAGATCTCTTTTCTTTCTTTCAAGTTTTGTTCTTTTCAAGTTTTTGACGCTTTATTTAATTACTCGCATGTCAGTAACTCGTATTGATTTATGTTCTTTATTAAAGTTGTTCGTCGGTATTCAATTAGTTGTTATCTTTTGTTTAAATTAGATTTCAAGCATGATGCAAGTTAAGGTTTATTTTGCTTTTTGTTTAATAATGTGTGAGTAGTCATATAGGTAGGGTCGCGGGGTGATTAGCACACCGTGGCTAGTTTGGGCACTGCTCCTTTTATCAAACAATGAAAGAATGATTTTAGATTGGAAAATACTTTCCGCGGACGAATTCGGGGCATCGTCGGAGCCCATGTGAACGGGGGAATAGGGGTCCAAAACTCATTCTCCGCTGCGCATGGGTATACGGCGACCATAGGGTCTCGCATCTTGCGGGATATCTTTTTCAATCTAAAATTAAACGTTTTTAAGAACTCTAAACAAAGCAGGTTAATCCGGACTAGTTACAAGTGCTATGAACCCTACGACTGTACCTTCTTTTTATTTATTTGAAAGAATACATCAATTTGTTAGTTTTTATTAATCTCAACCAAATCGACAAGGGGTGGCTACCTAAGAGCCCATTTAAATTATAACAATCCGAATTTTTAGTCAACACACATTATTGTCTCTGTGGATTCGACTCCGGACTTACCGGATATTGTGCTACGTCGGTTTCAGCCCTGCGCTTGGGGCAACCCATTAATTTAGGATTAGAAAATCGTCAAGCAGCAGTGTTGGAGTTGATAAGAGTAATCCTTCCCCCAGTCGAAATGCAATGAGTTCTCCAAACACTCAACACCTTCTCGGTCCTCTCAATAACCGGATCCCAAGTCTTGATTCTACCTGGGTTTGCACCTAGAGGTAACCCAAGGTAGAATCAAGACTTGGAATACTCTTTCCATCTCATTTATTTATTTTTGTTTCATATACTATTTTGAAATGTCCCAAATTATTTGCTCTCAAAGAAAAGTCAAAGAAAGAATTGTGTAAATTTTCATAAACTAACACTCATAAATTAATGATTAAAAGCAACTTTAAAATTAAAGTGTCTCAATATAATTTAAATGTGCATGGAAGTTTGTGAATCTATATTCATCACAAAGAAATGTCCATCCAAACTTTGGTTTATTGACATTAATAATTGGTGTTTTGGCTTGATAATTTTTGGACTATTTTTTTTTATCTTATTCATAATTTTTCGCATTTGTTAATATTCTATTAATTTCTTTAATTTCAAACTGCAAAGTTATGATCAAAATCTTAAATGTACACTGAACATGAAGATAATCCAAAATAGACAATTTTTTGAACTATTTTTTTTATTCAATTTTATTGTTTTGGGTTATAGTTTAATAGATTCATCTCATCGAGAGGAATCAATAGTTTACAAAAATTTGACGCAAAACTTACAACGACAAAATAAATTTGGATGAAGACAGGAAGTATCCACGGTTATTGAGTGATGGTTAGAGAAACCGTAGCTAAGATGAGGATAACGTAATAATTTTAGTCGAATTACTTTTTGCACTACAAGAAAAAATTGCATTGGGTGACAAATGAAAATCATCACAAATTGCATATTTTTCGTTACAAATAATATAGGTGACGAAAAAAAATTTGCCGACTAAAGGTTTTCGAGGATTTCTACCTGGTGACGAAATCTATTTTTTGTCGCCTAAAGTACCTTTTGGCGACGAAAAATTTCATCATGGAAAAATGACTTGGTGGCGAAATTTTCTTCGTCACCTATTGTGCTTTTTGACGACAAAAAATTTCGTCACAAATTATTTCCTCTGGCTTGTCAAAGGTGACCCATCGGTGACGAAATTTTTCGTCACAAAAGACATTCTCAGATATAAAAAAATTTATCCAACTTTCTTGCACCTGCTCGGTTTCGAGCCCGAGTCTCCTAGGTTTTGCACGCAAGCTTTAACCAACTACACCACACACACTTTTCAATATATTTTTGAAATATCTAATATATAACACATATATTTAACATTAAATATATTTTGAATGGCATTTTGAACATTTAAACATTAAAATTAGCAATTTTGATAAACATGAAAGTCGTAGCTCTTTATGTTATTGTTCAAACCCAATTTCAATTATCTTTAATCGGAGTTCTGAGCAAAGAGTTATGCCTAAAATATATTTGGTGACAAAGCGTAATTCCTAAATTTCGTCATCAAAAGTATCTATTTGGTGACGAAATAAATTTTTCGTCGCTGAAAACATAAAAAATAAAATGAAAATATTTTTCGTCGCCAAATTGGTCCATTTTGACGAAATATTTTTTTCATCACCAAATAGTTATCTTTGGCGACAAAAAATAATTTCGTCTCATTTTTTACTCTTTTGGCGACGAAATAAAATTTTCGTCGCCAAATAGGTACCTTGGATGACGAAAATATCTATTTCGTCACTAAAATAGTTATAATTGGTGATGAAATAATTTTAACGCAGAAGTTGTCAAAATAGTAACGAATTTATTTTTTCATCGCTACTTTTTCGTCACTGAACATACTTTTTTTTATAGTGCTGATTGCACAATTTCATAAGAAAAAAATGGGACCAAATTTACAAGATTCAAATAAAAAATTTAAATGGAACAAAGAATAAACATGGAAGTTAGTGGGGCAAGTAATCACACTCGAACTGGCTCTGCTCTTGAGTCAGGAAAAATCAATTTTAATGTAATTGCGTAGAAAATTAACCAAAAGAGTCATTCGTGATATAACTTTCTTGCAATAAACGCTGAGGAAAAAATTTAAAAAAAAAGAAGAAGACAAAACTTTCTTTTAAACTCAATTTGCTGTATGTGGCCAATTTAATTTATCTTAACATACAATTTACTCAGCTTTCAGTGTAAACAAAGGTTAACATGGTGTCGTGAAAATAGTAATTTAATATTGGGGAGAGGTAAGAGATCCATTTCAAGGACGAGGTTAATTATTATCTTTTGAAAGCTCAGTTTGATGAGGACAAAGGTTGTAGAAAATGTGTTATTTTTTAACATTATTTGATGTTGCATTGAATTGATGTGTGTCATTATTATTTTATGTAGCTGATTAGATAAACTCTGTTTAAGCACTTTTGAAAATACAATACTTGGTTGGCAGGTGGCCAACAATAAAGAATGAGAATTCATTTAAATTGTGTTTAGAACATGTTACTTTATGCATTTAGGTACGGGCAATCACTAGTGCATTAATAAAACATAATTAAGTGCTAACAATTCTGGGATATTCCATCCCAATCAAATCCACATAAAAAACAGTAGCAATACAACTAGGAATAACAGGGTAGATATAGAAATCTCCCACTGAAACCGGTCCATCATTTACCAACGCGTCTGCACAACGATTTGCCCTGCAATAGATATGCTTGATGGAAACGTCTTCAAATTCTTGCATCAGACACCTGCAGTCAAGTAAAATATTACCTAAAGGATGATTGCCGTTTTCTTATCATTTAGCAGTTGAATTAACACCCATTGCATCCACTTCAATTTCCAGCCTTCTAATATTTTCGTCCTTCGCGAAAACCAGCCCATCCCTTAATGCCCGGATTTCAGCCTTGATACGGTTGGCCCTTTTGTGTGACATGCATATATATAAGACACCCGGATATGAGAAAGCTTTTCCCGGACTTATAAAAGCAGAGTTATTTGAGCATTTGCACTAGCTGGCTTACTTGTACCAACCAGAAAAGCAAGATTCCTACACTAGGATTAGCTTATCCCACCCCCTACTTGATTAATTTATCCTTAATTAGCTTATCTCACTTGTTGTAATGACTTGGATGCCCTTAACCTTAAATCTTCCTCCACTTTAGGATTTGGATTAACTTTCTTTATTGAGAAAATATGAAGGACAATGTAATAGTTTTCAGTCGAGTTGCTTTATGATTGTGAAAATATTTCATTAAGATATGGGATCAAATTTACCCAATCGGACAAAAATTTAAATTGATCGATGAATACAAATGAAAGTTTGTTGGGTCGAATGACCAACTTGGCTCCGCCCTTGAGTCCGCGAGAAATCAATTAATTATAATGTGATTGCTAAAAAAATTGACAAAAAGAGTGATGACGATATAACTTTCTTGCAATAAATGCTGAGCCAAAAAAAAAAAAAGGACTTTCTTTGAATAAACTCAATTTGCTGTAAGTGGCCAATTATATCTTAACATACAATTTACAGTGAAGTGCAAACAAAGGTTAAAATGGAGTTGTCAAAATGGCAAATTTAATATGGGAGAGAGGTAAGAGATGCATTTCAAGAACGTGGTTAATATCTTTTGAAAGCTCACTTTGATGACGATCCAGGTGGTCGATACGATTCCATATCGGACTGCTACAGCCCGCGTTTGATAGCAAAACTGGTATTGCGCCCAAATAGAGCTGTAAATGAACCAAGCTATTCGGGAATGGGGGCTCGGTGTTAGGCTCAATCGACTAGAGCTCGCGAAAAAATTAATAAGAAAGCCTGAACATTAGTATGCTCGGCTCATCTTAGCTCCATAAGACTCGTTTTCATTTAGCAGAAGGGCATTGCATTGCTTCTTACTAATTCAAAAGTAACATTTCGATGTGCAATGCTAAAAAACCCTATAGAAAATTGTATCACTATTTCCAAATAGAGGCTATTTCTTGTAGTTTATATAGATGTAAGACACATGCACATGCACATGCACAATTAAAATCTCCTCTACTATGCAAGTATAAATATGTATTGTTGGTGGTTGGCTCGTTAAGAATTGTGAACAAGCTCGAACTCGAGTTAAGTTTCGACTAGTTCAACTCATGCTCGACTTGTTAAGCTTTCACTATGTTTGAGCTCGAGCTTCCCAACGATCAGCTGATCAGCTTGGCTGGTTTTACATCCCTAACTGTGTTCTTATCTTGGACTTATCTATTTGTAGGGTTAAATTGAGAATTTGCACGGTTGCACCCAACTTGCTTATACCAACAGGATAAGCAAGACCTCTACAGGTGGATTAGCAATTATCCCACTCCTTACCCTATCCTTAGCTTATCCCACTTGTACTAATGACTTGGATGCCCTCGACCTTAAATCTCCCTCTTTAGAATCATAAGTACATTATTGAGATGAAGGAAACATATATTTATTCTCCAATTATTTGCCTTGTCCATCAAAACGTACATGCAATTATTAACGTACACGCATGCAATATGGGGTTGAATTTGCATCCATTCTTCACCCTAATCAGGCTGTTTTCTACGGTACTTGAGTGTCTCAGGCAGTCCCGCGATGGCAAACTTACATGAGAGGAGAGCAGGGAAAAAAGTAAGTCATAGGAGTCGAAGGAAAAACTTAATTATGTACATGGGAGACCTTAATTAAGATTAATTGTTAGGTCTGTCAGGATGAAGTCCAAATTAATCCTTTAGAGCATCCAGGAATTGGTCTCCCGGATGTTGAGCAAGCTGGAGTGGGTTGGAGTGGCGAAAGCAGATGACAGAGAATGCCAAAGCTAGCATTTGAAGATGTTACTCCTATATGGGGTGGCAATTTTTTGAAAATCTATCTGGAGACCCATCATGAGGGTATTTTAGTATTTCTAAAAATTGATCTACTCTTCACACAGGAAAGTGAGCTAAACTTGCTGTTATTTTGGTGGTTATGTGTTGATACGCAAATGTGGATATATAGGGCAATTCGCACATGACCAAAACCATAGGGGTGGTCAGTTACAAAGTGATTTTTTTTCCTATTGCAATAAACGCTGAGCCAAAAAATGATTAAACTTCATTTCAATAAACTCAATTTGCTCTAAGTGGCCAATTGTATCTTGACATACAATTTAAACTAAATTAAGTGTAAACAAAGGTTAAAATGGTGTCGTCAAAATAATAATTTAAAATGGGAGAGAGTTAAGCGATCCATTTCACGAATGTGGTTAATATTTTTCGAAAGCTCAGTTTGATGAGGGCCAAGGTTGTAGATATATTCGATTCCCTATCGGACTGTTACGGTCAGTGCCTCCAGTTTGATACAAAAGGTGTCGGTATAGTCGGGGATTTTGGGTTTATTTAAGCATTTGCACCTCATTATTTTGCTTATACCAACCAGATATGGATTAGCTTATTCCACTCCTTACCCTATATCCTTAGCTTATCCCATTTATGGTAATGACTTGGATGCCCTCAACCTTAAGGGCATGTTTGATTGCAGATTTCGTTTTAAGGAGATTCGTAATGAAATGGGATTGGGATTGGGATTTGGATTGGGATTGAGAATGAGGTGGAATTATTAATGAGGCGATGATTCATTTATTCATGTTTATTTTGCACAGTATTCGATTGTAGGACTATAAATAACATGTTTGTTTTGGCTAGGATTAGAATTGAAATTGAGATGAGATTCATAGTAACAACCACCCCTGCCCCCCTCCCATGGTATTGCTAATCCCCCATTTTGGGGGATTAACAATCCCATGGGACAACTAGTCCCTCGCACAAAAGCCTAACCAAACCAGGTATTAGGGGCCCATAGGATTATTAATCCAATCTCCCTCTGTAGAATCTGGATGAACTTTTTTAGTTGTTTATTTACAGATTATGTGTTTCATAAAATACAATATTGAGAACATGACGGAAACATATATTTATTCTCCAATTATTTGCCTTTACAAAACGTAAATGCAATATTAACGTACACACACCCAGGGTTTACTCCGGTGATAAGGACGAATGACTGACTTTGAGAGAACTCCCATTGGTCAGGGATTCGATTCCCCATGGCCAGGTGAGTACCTTGGTATTTAAGTGAGGGGCCGCGGCTGGTGTGCTGTAATTAGCTTCCCCTGAGGTTTGAGTTATGCAATTGGATTCATTTAATGGCTTGATTATAGGGCTGTTCCTCTGTTAAAAAAAATAAAATTATTAACATACGCATGCAACATGAGGTTGAATTTTCGGCCATTCCCACCGTACCAGGAAGCTTTCTACAGTACCTGAGTGTCTCAGAGAACATTAAAGGTTACTGCATTTGAAGATATTACATATACTGGTGGCACTTTTTTGAAAATTTGGAGACATTATGAGGGTATTTTGGTAGCTAAAAATTGATCCACGCACCACAAAGGATAACGTGTCGTCAAAATAGTAATTTAATATGGGAGAGAGGTAAAAGATCCAATTCAAGTACTAGGTTAATATCTTTTGAAAGCTTAGTTTGATGAGGACAAAGGTACAAAATTTCGGTTCCATATCGGAACGGTACGGCAGGTACATCCCGTTTGATCTTAAAATCGGTTGGAACAGTTTGATGCCGTTTATAGGTACTGACCTAAACGGTAGCAATGGAGTATCGACCATTTGTGGTTCTATTTTCGGGCCTCGCACAAATGATCCAAACCATTCATTACTTTCTAAATAACCTTTTTGGACTCAATAATCTGTATTGTTTTGGTAGGTACCCTTAGTATTAACGATTTCGTTCAGGTTGCCATTCTCAATCTATTTTGCTGTACTGAGAACTTTTCTGCCATACCAGTATCTCAGGCAATATCGACGACAGACTCACGCAAATGGTTAATTTTTTTTATCTTAAAACTGACAAGTGACAACCAAACAATCACCGCTTAAAGGTGGCTACAATGTAAGGTGCATGGCTACCACCCTTGGAACAATCTTTTATCGTCATATAAGTGATGTTGTCGTTATTGCGTCACCCAACCATCCAAAAACTTGAATAGATCTTTGCGTGTTTTTTTTTGGTGATGAGAATGACTATATATATGTCTGTGTGAGTTTGTGAAAAGTATTTTCAGCAAAACATCTCTATTAATTGTCAGCTTTACTAATGGAGAGAGAGGGAGATGCAGAAACAATGGAAGAGCGCCTCTGTTATGCAGCAATGAAAGGGGATCTAAAATCATTGCAAGAAATAATCGCAATAGATGGTTCCATTCTAGATAGAGTTTTGGTGGGAATTTTCAGAGGGAAAAATCCTCTTCACGTGGCCATATCAACAGGGCAAACACGATTTGTCTTAAAACTTTTGGAAATTAAACCAGGACTTGCAGAAGTTTTAGATACAGAACTTGGCGCGGCCATTCACATAGCATCGGCTAAAGGGCACCTTGAGATTGTGAAAGCTTTAGTGAACGTTAGCCCTGAGATGTGCCTAGCTCGTGATGGAGATGGTAATAGCCCTGTTCACATCACTGCAATGAAAGGTCAACTTCAAGTGTTGGAAGAGTTGGTTCGAACCAATACCCACATAGCTCAAGTTAAGGTGAATCGAGGCGATACCATCTTGCACTTATGTGTGAAGTATGACCAGTTGGAGTGTCTAAAACTACTTCTACAAATGATTCCAAATCCATATTTTGTCAATGACATCGATGTCGATGGCAACACCATATTGCATCTAGCAGTTTCTGAAAAACGACCGGAGGTATGTCCACCTTCCCGGCTTTCTGATTGCCAAATTTACTGTCTGTTATTTATTGGCCTTGTCCTTTCATATGCATATCAATACTCCATTCATCTCATGTATTTATTTTTCCTTGGAAAGAATTACGATTTTGTGAATTACTAATAGCTAAAGTAGTTTCCTCGGATATAATTCTTTTCTGTCTCTTTTACATCAGTGGGAAAAAAATGTAGAATTTGAATCGCACTAACCATCAAATTAGCAACCCCATATGCTGTCAAATCATTTGATTACTGAATTATGTTCAATTTTATTTTTTGCACCACCGAAGTAATAGATGACCCCTATGAAATGAACGATTTGGGTCAAGATAACGCCATCTCGTAGAGCTCTTTTTTAGTGCACTACAACATATATATGATATAGTGCGTTGGTGCACTACAGGAGCTCCCAAGTCCCGAAGGTTATCGTACAACATTGACAAAACTGCACGAAAGTGCTTTAATTAGTACTTTCTAATATGAAAAGTGTCGTTTAATTTTTTTATTATTATTGTTTATTTTAATTTTTTTAATCTAATTGGTGAGTCGTCCCTGTATGCATAATTCACTCAGATGATCAAACATGTGCTTAGCTACGAGAAAATAGTAGCTGTGAATGCAATAAACAAAAGTGGGCGAACAGCGCTGGATATTCATCTGCAATTCCCAGCAGGAAATCAATCAGATTCGGAGAATATTACAGACATCTTACTTGATGCTGGGGCCAAAAGATTTAAAAGAGGCAAACAGGGCACTGTCGGGGATGATCGCCTTGAGCCTTCGTGGCAGACCAAGAGAAGGAATACCTTTATGATTGTATCTTCACTGATCGCGACAATGGCATACCAAGTCGGGGTGAATCCTCCCGGCGGTGTTTGGCTAGACGATGCAGAAGAACACAAAGTCGGGAAAGCTATACTCGCTTATAACTACCCTGATTTTTACCCAATCTTCATGTGCTTAAACACGGCTGGATTCCTCGTGTCTCTAACCACGATCTTGCTGCTCATTATTTCCTTGCCAGAGCGAGGATGGGGTCTAAGGTGGGCTCAAGCTTTCATCTCGTGGTGCACGATCCTGACAACGGCTTTTTCTTACACATTTTCCGTCATTGCTATTTCACCGGCAGGGAAGAAGTATATATACGAAAGGGACGCAAGCAAAGCAATTAAATTTACGGCTCTGGCGTGGGCCGTTGTGATGTCGCTTATCTTCGTATGGCACTTGCTTCTTTTGACAATTGGGATTCTGAAAGAGCAAAGGGGTCTAATGAAGTGCATGGATAAGCTTTTCAAGGTCGTCAAAGGTAGGCCGACATCACTTCCAAACTCGGTTTAGCAGGAACGGGCCCAATGTTTGATCTTTTCATGCTCGTGCTGTGAGTTTTCTTCCAACAAGTGTTACAATACACACCCTTCTTGTTGCATAAGTGTACTGTAGCACATGTAGTATGAACATAAGGAATGTATAACGTACGTATGTGTTATATGTCTCATAAGCCTGAAATTGAGTGTACTGTAGTTAAGAATATGTCTGTAAAAATCAATCTCCATGAATGCATCGAGTCCCATATGTGGAGCTTGTTACCATGATTTTAATGTTTTAACATGCTAAAATCTATCGAGCTGATTCTATCTTTATGCAAAATTCATGGCGTTACAGATTTGTCAGTCCTTTCATCCCTCATATTGACAATACCTTGACCATCAGCAAAATACAAGGACTTGCATCATTTTGGTCGCTGAGAAATGGAGAATATAGCATCATCGCTAGAATATAACAAGTCGAACGACTCCCTCTTGACATCCATCAACTAAAGAAATCTATAATAGCAGCTGCTATATATATATCTGCATATATATGGACAGACAAAATAGGAAAATCAACCCTCTACAGCCAACTAGTGATGAGCAATAGCTCCATGTCCTAAGCCATAGTGCAAACGGAATTAAGTTGAAGAATGCAAAAGCCAAGTTGAGGCATGTCTCTTCCAACAAATGCGTTAGAATATATAGTAGACTCGCGTATGAGTATCTGGTGAGGGTCAAAGTGGCAGAACTTAGACCTTCCTAAAATTATATCTCAAGATATATATGGAGACACGTGTCTTCTGAACTCAGGTTTGTGTACAGGGACACATCTAGAATATTATTCATATTGTATTACTGTTAACAAGGGAACATCCCTTTTGGCGTGGACGTCGGTTTTGAGGCTGGCTCACACTTCCGTTTCTTAAACTACCGCCTTAACTTCCCACAGAAAAACTACTAAGAAGAAAAAAAGACATTGTCACCGTAATTTTCTTCTTCATCACTCCACACTTTTCACATCTTAGATTTGATTAGAGATTAACCTCATGAATTCAACATTTTCTTCTTTCACGCGCTCTTCTGCATGATACTATTTGCACATGCATAATATGTGCCTTGGTGTTTAGCTATCTTGTATATGTACATGCAAGCCTAAATATTGGAGTAGTATTCAGAAATGTACTTAAAATCAAATGCGACTGAGAAAAAAGTACATTCTTTTTGTTGCCCAACGGCCCCAACACATATATCACACCCAACTAACTATTAATGTCAGACACAAATTCAGAAGAATCTATGCACCATCAGTGATGCATGAGCATAATGAAGCAGATCTCATAGCCAACCGGTACTTGGACCAGTTTGAGTGGGGAAATTAATGGAGGCACTTCCTAACATTTTAACATGTTCCAATTTTAGTCAAGTCCAAATGAACCTCAATTTTGGTCTATTTATTTAATTCATGGTCAAAGTCTTTGAAGTCATTTTGTCAATCAAAAAGTAATTTAATCTTTCTATGTGTACTTTGTATTAGCACAAGGAGTCTAAAGGTTGGTTCTAGGTTCTATGTGTTCTTTATAATTGCGTCTTTGGAAGATTAATACTGTGAAAGCTTAGTATAGTACAACTATGTTAAGCCTTTAGCAAAAGGTAGTGGATTGAATAATATTGAGTTTTAATAGAGAGTGTTAATTTCTTTATCTTTCAATTTCTTAAGTATTTTACGAATCAATGAAGTGTTTGATGCATTTATTCCTGGGTATTCTCACATTAAACAGGTTTAGAAAATGATTGATTTTTGTGTATTCATGCGCGAATCAACGGATCTTAACTCGTGCTAGTTTTGTGTTAGTATAAGAATCAATTGCTTACTTCATTAAAGGACTAAAAACGTGAAATTCAAAGGGTTGTTTGGTAACTTTTTTATTTTCAGTTTTTTGGTTTTTGTTTTTGCTCTTTTTGAAAACTGATAAAAGAAAACATGTTTGGTAAGTTATTTTTAGTTTCTTGCGTACTATGAACGTTTTCAAAGTTTCCATGAATTGTGAAAACCCACAAATGGTGTTTTCCCCTGTTTTTTTTTTTCCCCGACCGGTGCACTTTCAGAAACACGCACTGCAGGATCCAAGATTGCTTCCTCGTTGTACTACGTTTTCTCACTGAACTCGTCTATGATGTATGCATATACTATAAACACATGTGAGCGTGTGTGTGCACACACACACTGCATATACTCCTACCCATCCATGATGGGCCCATCCAACCCTTTTTGTTTTTCTCTCATTTCGTTCTATTGGAAGGATGACCAAAAACAAACACAAAATTATCCACCAAACATGTTTTATCATATTGTCATTTTTAACTGTTACTGAAAAAGTATTACCAAACAATGAAAACTAGGCTCCGTTTGTTTGGTTGACACTTGAAAATATTTTCAGAAATCAACAAAATTGTAGAGAGAGGGGGGAGGGGGAAGGCTTAAATGATGGAGAGATTTGAGAATATTAGAATTGAACGTGGGTCCTGATTAACGGTCAAGGACACTGAACGGTGAGAATTGCAATAGAAGGCAACGGGTTCATTTCGAAAAATAACTTACGAAAGATTTGGGACCTCTACACTTATTGCCAACTGGCTTTGAGATGAACATAAAGTTTTTATATGGTATCAAAACGGGGCCCGTTCCACCCCACATTATAAAAAATTCACAATCCACACCCCACGATGACAGACCAGCAAAAAGGCTGCACGATGATAGAACCCAAAAGTGGCCACACGTGACAGACCTCAAAAGCAGCACGTGAGGGGGGATGTTAAATAAATGAATCCCACATTGCTTGGGAGTGGAATGGGTGATCACTTAATAACATCTGGGACTTTTTCACTCATTACCAATTGATTTTAAGATGGATATAAAATTTCTACAAAGGGTAAATCATTTTCTTCTAATTAATGGCACCAAACACTGAAAAATAGGTAAAACATTTTATCAAAAAACATTTTACGCCCAAGCCTAAACATGATTCTACTTTTACAAAAAACTAAAACTGAAAACGTTACCAAACGCCCCACAAATAAATTACAGAAGCAAAAACTTTGACAATGAACATGTGGTTGAACTAGAATCCACCAGACTGGCCTCGAATCGGGTTGAATCCCATCTCCATCCTCCTTTTCAGAATCAACATTCCAAAACCCAATATTCCCAAACTTGTTCCCCGCAGCAACCAACTTCATATCCATCGATGGAAAGAACGACACCGTCAGTATCCTCCCCGGCAAACCCTAGCTATATTCTCCTGTTCCAACCTCAGTGTTCCCAAATCAACGCAACATGAAACCCTAATCGGATAACCCAAGTTCTCATTTTCATCGATCAGCATAACATGGCACGGGCGTTTTTTTATCCCCCAAGAAATCTATTACACTAGACTATTAGAAATGCTATGAGTATAGCAAAGGGGGGTGCCTCGAGTTTAAAAAAAAAAAAATTAGCAAAGGGGGGTGACAGACCACGAGTATAGATGATATTGGGACCTGTCTCGGATCCCTCGCATATGATCAAAACCGCTTTTTTTGTTCATCTTTGGCCATTGAAAGTGTCATCTTTGGCCGTTGAAGTGAAGGGATAGTAGACTTAGGAGTTGTTTGATAACCATATTCAGCACTTAAAAACCGAATAGGATAAGTAAAAATGAAATAAGTTGGCTTGATAACTAAAGCAGAGCGGTGCTGAAACATTTAAGATCACGGAAGAGCAAAGAACAAAAAAAATTTAAGTAGGATCATGTTTTGTAGTTTTCCATGTATGTTGTCCGGCAGCTAAAGTGAAAGGCGCTGTGGTGCAGCCCTTGGATCCTGTCACTCTCACCACTTGCACCACTTGAGAAGGATTTGAACAAGATAAAAATGCCTAATTTGTTCTACTTGTATTGCCACTAATACTTACTAATTGCTTAGGATCTGAGTGTGATTTTGTGAAGTCATGTTTGCAACACAGAAAAATCATTATGTAATAGTCTGCTTAGAGACCGTGAATTGATGTAATAAGTTTTTTTTTTAACAATTTGGTAAAAAAAATCCTCTTGAGTGAGAAATACTTTTTCAACGGAGGGCAACTATTGGTCCGTATAAACAAAAGATGCTAGAATTTTTCCATGATACATATATATATGCTATCAAAAATTTGATCAAGTCAATGTTATTGAAAATCGTGCTATTGTACAAATCAAACGGTACAAACTTTGTGTTGTCCCAATTTTCAAGGAGTTTGCCATGACTAAGGCTTTTTCGAGCATTTATATCATTCGATTGGGGCCTCCGAATTCTTAATTTCTCCGTCTTGACAATAATTAAACTGCTGATATTACTTTGTAAAGATACGTACGCCACATTGGATGAGCTAGAAATAGGAATACCATATGCATGCTTGCGCTTGAGTGTAACTACCTAACTAATCACAGCTGTTTGACTTCCCTCACTTGCCCTTGCATCTGAGATTATCTGAATCATCACTGCCCTCATCCTCACCTCTTATGGTTGAACGTCATGTATTAAGTTAATTGCGAATGTCAGAAATAGATTTACTAAATGCCTTCCTAAGATCATCTTAGGCTGACATGCATTAAGTTGACTCACATTACTCGATAATTTGGAGGCTTCAAATATAAATCCAATTGAGAAGATGTCTTCACCACATCATAGTATCCCCGTATTGTAAAGCATTCAACAGTTGACTGTATATATTTATCTATGTATGCATATATGATATAACCCTGTGTTGTGCAAACTTAATTTTCGAGAAACATATACTCAATCTATTATAACCCGAGAGACAGAGAGGGGGAGAGAATGGAAGAATTGCTCTGTGATGCAGCAATGAGAGGGGATCTAGCATTACTATACGATATAATTGCAAGAGATGTTTACATTCTCGATAGAGTTTTGGTGGGAAGTTTGAAAGGGAAGAATCCTCTTCACGTGGCTATATCAACTGGGAAAACAGAGTTTGTTCTACAACTTCTGAAAATTAAACCAGACCTAGCTGGAGTTTTAGACATGGAACTAGGGGCAGCCCTTCACGTAGCATCCGCTAAGGGGCACATAGAGATTGTGAAAGCTTTAGTGAAGGTTAGCCCAGAGATGAGCCTAGCTCGTGATCGAGATGGTAATAACCCTCTTCACATTGCTGCAATTAAAGGTCAGGATCAAGTCTTACAAGAGTTGGTTCGAACTAGCCCCCACAGAGCTCAAGTTAAGGTGGATCGAGGCGACACCATCTTGCACTTATGTGTAAAGTATGATCAATTGGAATGCCTGCAACTACTACTAGACATGATTCCATATCCAGATTTTGTCAATGATGTTGATGCCGGTGGCAACAATATATTGCATCTAGCTGTTTTAGAAAAACGATCGGAGGTATGCCCACATTCACGGCTTTTTGAATTCTTTTTTTTTTTCTTGGCATATTGCTGACCGTTGTTATCTTGTCCTTTCATATATTCCTATCAATACTGCATTCATTTCATACCATTTATGTAATTTTTAAAAAGAATGATTGAATAAAAGCCTAAAGTACTTGGTAAATGATATTGGCACTTCAAAAATTAATGCAGACATTCCAAAATCAATGTTATTCCAAAGCCACTTTACTTTATTTTTTGATGTGCCACTATCAATTTTTGGAATGCAAATATCATTTTCCAGATACTTTCCTTCATATCCTTGAAAGTTAGGGTGAAAATGGTGAATAAAGAAAGTGAATGAAGAAAAGGCGGGAATTTATATGAGAAGGATGAATTATTCTTTCCTTTTTATTAATCTAATGGTGAGTTCGTGTGTACCTCATTCAGATGATCAAACATGTGCTTACCAACAGCAAAATAAAAGTGAACGCGAAAAATAAAAGCGGGCGAACTGCGCTGGATATCATTTCAACACAGGAAATCCATCAGATACGGAGATTCAAGACATCTTGATCGAAGCCGGGGCCAAAAGGCGCGAACCGGCTTCAGTGGTAGAGATTGAGCGGCTTGAGCCTTCGTGGCAGACGAAGAGAAGGAATACACTCATGATTGTAGCTTCACTGATTGCAACAATGGCATTCCAAGTTGGGGTGAACCCGCTGGGTGGTGTTTGGCTAGACAATTTAGAAGGACCCGGAGGGCACGTAGCTGGGAAAGCCATAACTGCTTACAACAGCCCTTATCAGTACAGGGGCTTTATGTATTTAAACACGGTGGGATTCCTTGTGTCTCTAAGCACAATCGTGATGCTCATTTTTGCCTTGCCGGAGCCAAAAAAGGCTTTGAGGTTGGCTCGAGCTGCGATATCGTGGTTTACAATCATCACAACGGCTTGCACTTACACTTTTTCCGTCCTTGCGATTTCACCGGCGGATGACTATCAAGTGAACCATGCCCTTAAAATCATTACCATCCTATGGGCCGCTGCATCACTTCTCTTTCAACCGGGCTCCATTCGATTGATGGTCTTTGTTGTGCCGAACACGAAATTGAGAATATAATAAATCAACAAGCGATAAACAAGAACACAAGGATATACGTGGTTCCGTTCAATCACAAAGCAAGAACGTACTCCACGGGGAAAAGAGCAAGAGGATTCACTATAAACGGAGAGAGAAACAAAGAGCCGGCTATACCCGTAACTCTAATTAAAGCACCAAACAGATATCTAAGGACAAATCTCTGGTGGAACCCAAAAGGGAAAGACAAACCCTTGGTGGAACCCTAAGAGCATAAACCAAAACCCTAATATCTAATCTTCAACATGAGAGACCCCCTGGGGGCCTCTCCAAAGGGATTCACTCAAGAAGTCCAAAACCTAATGAAGAGAATAAGGCTATATTTATAGCCAAAGAGTCTTTCCTAAAATCAATACTTGCCCATACAAAATTCCTTGCACCCAAAGTCTAAACCAACAAGGAAACAAATCTTTTAGGAAGTCAAATATCTTTTCTACCATCCCAAATTCAAGGCATATTTCCAACAAATCTCCACCTTGACTTGAATTTCCTTGAACTCAACACTATAGGCAATCCTCTTCTTCAATCGCTCATCTCCCTAAAAGCCCTGCACGGGGCAATCACTAACGGCACAAACGAACAAGGCTCAAGCACACCTACTTGACCTTGTAAACGCGACTCAGGAAAACCCAGCCGCACATGCCTCGAAATTGATCCTCTATCTTCCAACGGGCACCTCCCACCCAAAGCATCCCTCCCGAATACACAGGAAGATCTACTCAAACTCCACACGGAGTTAATTATCGACTCTTACCACAGAGTTACTTACCGAACGAGTATTCCAGTAAATGTAGTCTCCTCCTCAAACTCTCGACAAAACTTTATACTTCTCCTTTAACCTTGAATAATCATTGTTGAACAAACTTCTCAACTTCGTAACGAGTCGCCATTGAAACGATCACCAATTGCACAGTACGCAGCGGAAAACAAAAGCCTCGGATTAAAACCCAAAGCTTTGATACCAATTTGTTGTGCCGAACACGAAATTGAGAATATAATAAATCAACAAGCGATAAACAAGAACATAAGGATATACGTGGTTCCGTTCAAGCACAAAGCAAGAACGTACTCCACGGGGAAAAGAGCAAGAGAATTCACTATAAACAGGGAGAGAAACAAAGAGCCGGCTATACCCGTAACTCTAATTGAAGCACCAAACAGATATCTAAGGACAAATCTCTGGTGGAATTCAAAAGGGAGACACAAACCCTTGGTGGAACCCTAAGAGCATAAACCAAAACCCTAATATCTAATCTTCAACATGAGAGACCCCCTGGGGGCCTCTCCAAAGGGATTCACTCAAGAAGTCCAAAACCTAATGAAGAGAATAAGACTATATTTATAGCCACAGAGTCCTTCCTAAAATCAATACTTGCCCATACAAAATTCCTTGCACCCAAAGTCTAAACCAACAAGGACACAAATCTTATAGGAAGTCAAATATCTTTTTTACCATCCCAAATTCAAGGCATATTTCCAATAGTTTTGTTGACGCGCAAAGGACTCGAATGAAGGCCATGGAAAGGATTTTCAAGTTCCGCAGAAGTAGGCCGAGATCACTTCGAATCAATCCAGTTGGCGGGAACCTGTCCAATGTTGATCCATGATCTTTTAATTGATGCCCATGATGGTCTGAGTTAATTACTGCAGTTCTTAGGAAGTGGTACGATACGAACCGGAGATGGTGTTGTGCGAGTGGTTCTATGCAACCATCCGAGTCGTTAGTTCGGCAATCCAAGGATCCAAAATTTCATCTCGGCTGTGTAACATCCGAGCCGTTTATTGCTAAAATGAAATTCAAATCATTGGATTGCCGAATGAACGCGCCTGCACAGCACCATCCCGAGTTCGGTACAATACACACCTCCTTTTGTTTGTTTGTTGTATCAGCACATTCGCAACATTCGTGTTTTGTGATTATGCTACGAACTTATGTGACTCGTGTCGTGAAATTAAAACTCTCTCCGTCCTCTTTTAAGAATTTAGGCTCCGTTTATTTCAACGTAAAATCATGTACAATAGAAAAATATTTTCCGTGTAAATATTTTACACAACTATCATTTCTACTGTTTGATTCTGTATTGGGAAAACAATGGCATTTGCCAGGGAACATACGGGGAAAAAAAATCCCAAATGATTGTGAACATTCTGAAGACACCTGTCTAGCATGCTTCTTTGGCTTCTCATCAAACAGTGGAGGAATATGGGGGTATGCTTTGAATTTTTCTAATTTGGTAGTAAAGTTCTCTCGACAGTTGCTAGGGAACATACGGGGAAAAAAATTGTATATGTATGAAATTCCTTGAGATTATTGATTTCCTTCCACTCCAATTGCCTAAGAATCCCATCCTTACAATTTACACAATATTAATGATTTACTTCCTAAACAGACACTCTAAAAATATATGAAAAATAAATTATAACTCGATAATTAGGGATACAATTAAATGTGTGTCTTGTCATGGAATTCGTCAACGAAGAGAGGCCGTGGCCCGTGGACCTTACAATTTGAGCATCGTGATTTTTTTTTTTTTTTTTTGTTTCGATAAATTCAAACAGCTATACAACGTTATAAAACTGAATCAAATCTCCCTTTCATTTCACTGAACTCTGGATACAAGAACAATTGCAATTTGCAAGACAAGAGCTAGATAGTTTTGCAGAAGCTAACCGACTTAAAATTCTACTCCCTTTGTCTCAATTTAAATGCCCACTACGGTTTTGCATGTCATTTTTAATTACATATATCTCGTACTCTCAATCTATATTGCTAGAAATATGTAATATGGATCTTATTTGATAGATCTCAATTATTTCTATAAGACAATAATTTTAAAAACATAATATATGTGAAGAGATATAAATCATTGAAAATAACACGCAGAACCAACCCAACTTAGCCTACCCAGTCGCAGACTGCTAAACGTAGCCAATTATACTCCCTCCATCCCAATTTATTTGTCCACTTTTTGTCTTTTACATGTCCCAAAATATTTGTCCACTTTAAAAGACTAAAAGGGACCAAAACTTACGAAATTCCCTTTTTGTCCCTTTTCTTTTTAGCTAAAGTAATTTTTTTCAAAAAGTTTTGAGGGAAACTTTTGAAAAATTAAGCATTTATAGGTATAATGATTGTGTTCCCTTAAAAAATTGTATTTTCTAAATTGAACAAATAAATTAGGGCAGAAAGAATATTATAAAGGAATATTCTACCTAATTAATCACATCCGCTTGACTTCCCCACTTGCCCTTGCGTCATCATGATCAATGGTATCATCCTCATTTGTCATGTTTGACAATTCGTATGACAAGAAAAGAAACGTCATGTATTAAGTAATTTGAAAGAGTCAGAAATATGTGTAGCCAGTCGCAGACTACTGAACACAGCCAATTATATTGCAAAGGAATATTCTACCTAACCAATCGCATCTGCTTGACTTCCCCACTTGCCCTTGCGTCTAAATCATCAATGGCATCATCCTCATTTGTTGTGGTTGACAATTCGTATGAAGAGATAAGAAACGTCATGTATTAAGTAATTTTTTTTTTTTATTTGATCCGCCATGTATTAAGTAATTTGAAAGAGTCAGAAATAGATGTACTGTGCCTAAGATCATCTTATGTTGACATGCATTAAGTTGACATTAATTAAATCCTCGATAATTCAGCAGGACACATATTAAATACAATTTGTAAGATGCCTTCACCATATCATAGCTTCAATTAAAGCATTCAGCCGTAGATGGTATCTATATATACGTAATGTGCCTGTGAAAATGATTTGAAAAACATATACTCAATCTCTTATATATGACTTGAGAGAGAGAGAGAGAGAGAGAGAGAGAGAGAGAGAGAGAGAGAGTTAATGGAGGAATTGCTCATTGATGCGGCACTGAGAGGGGATCTAGCATTACTGCATGACATAACTGCAAGAGATGTTTACATTTTGGATAAAGTTTTGGTGGGAAGTTTCAAAGGGAAAACCCACTTCATGTGGCTATATCAATAGGGAGAACAAAATTTGTTCTAGAAGTTTCGGAAATTAAACCAGATCTTGCTGAAGTTTTAGATACGGAACAAGGGGCGGCCCTTCACGTAGCATCTGCTAAGGGAAACGTAGAGATTGTGAAAGCTTTGGTGGATATTAGCCCTGAGATGTGCCTAGCTCGTGATCGGGATGGTAATAACCCCCTTCACATTGCTGCCATCAAAGGTCAGGTCCAAGTCTTAAAAGAACTGGTTCAAACCAGACCACATAGAGCTCAAGTTAAGGTTGATCAAGGCGACACCATCTTGCACTTATGTGCAAAGTATTATCAACTTGATTGTCTAGAACTACTACTAGACGTGATTCCAGATCCAGATTTTGTCAATGATGCTGATATCGATGGCAACACCATATTGCATCTAGCTGTTTTTGAAAAACGATTTGAGGTATGTCCACTCATCACGGCTTTCTAATTGCTATATTTTTTTTGGCATCTCACTGACCGTTATTTATTGACCTTATCCTTTCACATGCACATAAATACTCCATTCATCTCGTATTACTTATTTATTTTCAAAAAGAAATACAAATTTCAAATAAAAACTAAAGTACTTTCCTGCATATATAGTCTTTTCGGCCTTTAAAATAAGTGGGGAAAAAGTATAAAAATTTATTCACGAAATCAAAGTTCATAATGTTGTACGGGCCAGCATATATACCGTTTCCTCCACTTGAACGTTTTGTACTAATACCGGTAAGTATCTCGGTATTGTTTTACGTTTATATAGCGATAAATGCTTAAGATATATGTGCCTTAGCAATGTTAAGGGTGTGTAATTGGAGTGTGATCGGGGTTTTGCATGGATAAAATTTTGGGTGCAGTTGAGCTCATGGGTTCTTCTTTTTCGATTGATTCTCATCAACCTTTTGGGTTCTACGCGCAGCCTATTATTTTCAGGAGGTTGGGTGCCTAATTACTTTAATTTGTTGGGATGCAATCTGTCGTTGTGATGCTTTTAGCCATGTTTTCCTTTAGTCGATCTGTAATCTATTCTAAAGATTAATAAAAGGTTCTTTTTTATTACTATTAAAAAGAAAAAAGAAAATGCCCAATTAATGCCGGTACGGTGTTGAAAATTGATTCGAATAGAGATGATACAATGTCGAAAAGCCCTTTCGAAAGGATGTACAAACGCTATAGTGCATGTGTTGGTGCACTACAGGTTACCGTACAAAATTAGCACGACACACTGCATCAGTACGTACTTTCTAATTCGAAAAGTGACGTGGTGGTGAAAATGTCAAAACTGTATATGCTATTGCCAAAACTTTATTGTATAAAAAACTTATACCAGGTGCAAGATACAAGACTCTTATGTATTAAAAATTTGTCATTAATTAAAAAACAGTTTTTGCATTATCATCGTTAGGTTTAAGAGACGGACTACGTATGAGAATGATGAGTATTCTTTTCCTTTTTATCTGATTGTGAGTCTATGTATTTACTATTAAATCAGATGATCAAGCATGTGCTTAGCAACAGCAAAATAGAAGTGAACGCGGTAAATAAAAGTGGGCGAACGGCGCTGGATATTCATTCCCTAGCAGGAAATTCACCAGATTTGGAGATTCAAAACATCTTACTCAATGCTGGGGCCAAAAGGAGCGAACAGGTTTCAGTTGCCGAGGTTAAGCATCTTGAGCCTTCGTGGCAGGCTAACAGAAGGAATACACTTATGGTTGTAGCTTCACTGATCGCGACAATGGCATTTCAAGTTGGGGCAAACCCGCCGGACGGTGTTTGGCCAGACAATTCAGTACAAGTTGCCGGGACAGCTATAATTGCTTATTCAACCCATATTAGTACCGGATGTTTTTGTATGTAAACACGATTGGATTACTGGTGTCTCTAAGTACAATCGAACTGCTCATTTTCGCTTTGCCAGAGCGAAGTAAGATTTTCATCATGGCTCGATGTTGGATCTCCTGGTTTATAATCGTTACGACGGCTAATATATACGTATTTTCTGTCGCTTCTGTTGCACCGGCGGAGATCTATCAAATAACCATTCCCTTAGACTTCTTACTTACCTGTGGACCGGTGTGACGTCACTTCTCTTTGGGTTCGCATTATATTATAAGTGAGCAAAGGAGTTGAATGAAGGCCGATCGATATCACTTCGAAATGCAGTTGGGGGGAACCAGTCCAATGCTTTATGATCTTTTACTTCATGGTTCATGCTCACGCAGCTGTGAGTTAGTTTCTTTCTCAGGACGTGCTACAGTACATACCTCTTTTTGCGTGTTTGTTGCATAAGCAGATTGTTACTTTCGTGTTGTGTGATTATGCTACGAATTTATGTTAAAGACTCATGTCGTGAATCCAATACGAATTGTTTGTTTGTCCAATTTTCACATACATGTCCATCCTATTTTTCTTTTACAAATCTATTTCGATTGTTAGATTTCTAGAAGGGTTCCAACCTGAAATCAATTGGTAATAGATAGAGTATCCTCTAGATTTTATTAACCAAGCTTGAGTATCTTAGATGAGCGATATATGACAAGTCTAACATACACTCTCCCTCATGTGTAGCCCAGATGTATGTGGAGGTGACAGACCAGGAGACCAGGTGTAACGCCCCGATTTCTCAAGGGATTTCGAAAACATTAACCCTAAAATACACTGAATTTTACAAACTATTAGGCCCTTATTTATCCTTATACAAAAATTACAATTTCAAAATAATACAAAAATCTATGTACATTTACTTAATAAAAGCAACTCCAGAGCGACTCTAATTTTGACACGAATTCCAAGCAACATTGGCCCAGGCTCCGTTCCAGGAGTCCCATCTGTATCAACTTCTCCACTGTGAAATCCTGCACACTCTGGCAAATTGAACGCCGAAGCAAACGATTTGCCAGGATACAAACGTATCCTGAGTGATAATTCACTAAGTAGAAATCCTAAAACCCAATACCACAATATACAGATCAACAATATAATAATTCATAATACACTGAAGGTACAAAATAATAACACATCGTCTTTTTCTTTACTATCCATCATCTTACATGTAATCTAAGAATTCTCTCCGCGAGATCCTTTCCTCCCACATCCACTAACTACAATCGTCTCATGGGTCCACCTGATAAGCACCCGAGAATGTAATGCAGGGTGCGCTAGTATTTAGTTTTAGTTAAATTTAGTTACTTATTAGTTATTATTAACGTTGTTTGCTCGTATAGTGTCTAGTCCTATTTTGTAGGTAAATCGCCAAAAAGGGAGCTTTCGTTGCACTAGACAAGGTTTTGCCCGAGCAGAAGTTGACTTGCCAAGGCGGAACCTGTCATCGCCCGAGCCGAAGCAGATTTGCCCGAGCAGAAGCCCGATGGCCCGAGCAGAACCCATCATTGCCCGAGCAAGAAGCAGATTTGCCCGAGCAAGAGGAAGGCGGCCAAGGCAATGACCCACTATTGGCCTCGACAGCGATGTAAACTTTTACATCCCATCGATGCCGAGCCCCTTAGTGGCAAATACCCCTTAACCACTTCGGCAGCGATGGGACAAATCATCTTCCATCGATGCCGAACCCCATAGTAGAGCATTCTAAGGCCGTTGCCATCGATGCCGAGGGGCTTAAGAGCGGATTTTCTGAGCATCTTGGGAATATTCCAGGCGCGGACCTTCGGAGTATAAAAGCCTTTGTCATTATTTTGTACAAACAAGTAGACTTAGATTTGCTTACCTAATTTTAGATCTAGAATTAGATTCAATTTGCATTTTGAATTGTTCTTGCTGTTCTTCATTTTTCCAGCACTTATATTTTAATTTTCTGCCCTTAGTTGTTAATTTTTGTTATTGTTGCCTTAATTAAAGTTGTTTATTTTCTCCCGATCTATCTTAGTCTCTAGTTTAATTCAAGTCTTGTTATTTCATTATGGTAGCTAGATTTTTGCTTGCTCCTATCTCTCTAGATATGGGTGAGTAGTTTCAAGGGTTAGGTCATGGGATGATTAGCATCTCATGGCCCGGGCGAAAATTGCATTTTACACCCAATAAAGCTTCAAACTTTGATTTGAAAATTGATGTGGGGTTCGGGTTTGTTTGATAAATCACCGAGGTGTTAACCTCTTTGATCTTGTGTAGGTGGGAGCGTCGACTACCCACCACATAAGATGCTTAGAGCTCTTTCGCACGAGGTATTTGTCAAATGAATTCTAGAGCTAGCTTGGTTCTCAAATCATTCGATTTTCCGACTTGAGAACTTTAATCAAGTATCTTAAATTGTGTAATTGGGTGAAGAGTGTAGTTTAGCTCGAGTCTTGGGTGTTAATAATTCCTAGACCTAGCCTATCTTTTCCCTAGTTAATTCGCTTTAATTTAGCCCTTTTATTTCCACCTTTCAAAGTAAAACAAAGTTGGCCGTCTAAAGGCCGAAAGCCCTTACTTGCATCTACAAATCCGACCAAGCCATATAATTTTTCCCTTGGGTACGATCCCGGATTTCCGGTTTATTATGCTTCAACCGACGCGTTAAGCCCTACGCTTGGGGTATTATTCCGCATTATTATTATCATCGGAGCGAACGAAGCATTTTTGGCGCCGTTGCCGGGGATTTCTTATTATGGCTTTCTTGGAGGTTCGACAAACCACTGTAAGTATCCCGCTTTCGTTTAGTAGTAGTAGTTTAGTAGTTTATGTGTTAGTAGTTCGTATTTAGTTTGGTGGATACCTCTAACCTAGTTCATCTAAACTTGAGGTGTAACGAAGCCAGGCTAAATATTGAATTTGTTTCTTAGTTAGTTTAGCGTAATTAATCTAGTTAGTTAGCTTTAATTTGATTGCATTGCTTAGCCGAGGTGGTGGCATAACCCCTCGCATATTCTGTTTGTTGAGTTGAGGTGGCGGGATGGCCCCTATGTTGTTAGTTAGTTAGTATATTTGCTTGTGTATGCGTGTTTACCGGAGCCCAATTTCAAATCGGCTTCATCGTTCTTCGTCTCCGCCAAAAATCCGTAGCATTGCCAGGGCGTATCCTGCCCACTCTCCGCCTCACAAATTAAATCGCAATTGCAAAGGCCCAATGGCCGAAGAAGTTCCAGTTCGTACTTTGCGTGATTATCTGAATCCAGAACGGGCTCCTCAAGTATCTCCTATCGTTATTCCGATTCCGACCGCTGGGAATACATTTGAATTCAAGGCTGAGTATCTTCGTATTATTCCAGAGTTTCGGGGGAGAGAATTGGAGGATCCGTATTTGCATATCCGGGAGTTCGAGAATATTCTGCACTCTTTTGTTACAGTTCCGGGGCAACTTGACCAAGCTCGTTTGAAGTTGTTTCCATTCACTCTCAAAGACAAGGCGAAACAATGGTTTAATTCTTTGAAGGCACAATCTTTGCGTAACTGGGGAGAAGTTCAGGATGCTTTCACTACCAAGTTCTTTCCAGCAAGCAGGACAAAGTTACTTATCGATCAGATTCAATGTTTCAAGCAAAGGGATGGGGAGACTTACCACAAGTATTGGGAGCGCTACAAAGATTTGCTTATGTCGGTTCCTCATCACAACCTTCCGTTGTATCTCAGAGTTAACTATTTCTACACCGGGTGTTCTCAAGAGAGTAAACAGCTTCTGGATACTATGGGTGGCGGTGATTTTATGGGGAAGACACCGGAGGATGCATGGGATTACTATGAGTCACTAGCTGAGAAGACTCAGTCTTGGCAGTTTGCAGATCCGGGAGATAGAGCAATGTTCAATCAAGGTCCTACAGGTTCAGGGAAGTTCTCTATTGCAGAGCATACAGCTTTTGAAACTCGTTTGGAGGAGATTGCTCGGAAACTTGACAAGTTGGAATTAAAGAGTGCTCAATCTCAAGAAGTGAAAGCAGTACGCCAAGTGGAAGAAGTGTGTGTTATTTGTGAGATTGTGGGCCATTCTACAGAAGCGTGCCCCAATATTCCTGCTTTGAAAAATGTAATTAATGGAATTGCTCCAGAAGAAGTACAAGCTGTCCAACGCTTTGACCCTTATTCTCAATCTTATAATCCGGGGACAAGGCAACATCCAGCTTTCCGTTGGAATCAATCTAATGAGGGGGGTTCTTCTCAAGCTCCACCGCCCGCTCCTCAATTGCCTTGGAAGCAACCTCAGAATGCTTTCCGTTTCCCTCAAGCTCAAGGTCCACCTGGTTTTGCTCCTTCTACTCCGTTCCCACATGCGAACCAATTTCAACAACAACCTGCTCAGTTCCATCAACAACCACCAAAGCGTTCTTGGGAAGATCAATTTAGTGCTCTCTTGCAAGGCCAAACAGCTATCAATGAGCAACAAACTCAAATGATGAATGACATCAGAAACCAGTTGGGCAAGTTGACAACTACGGTGGGTTTGTTACAACAGGAGAAAGGGAAGTTTCCTACTCAACCTCAACCTAATCCGCAACCGAATTCCAATCCTACTTCTCAAGGTCTTCACTTTGCTAGCTCTTCGGTGACTTTCCCCGAGCAAGCAAAGGCTATTATTTCTCTTCGGAGTGGGAAGATAGTTGATAACCAAGTGGTGATGCCTCCGGAACCGTCTTCCTTGCCTCCTCCTATCGAACGTTCAATTCCAATCATTGGGGAATCTCCCAAGGAAGCAAGTAAGGAGACTCTTGTTGAAGAAGAAGGAAAGGATAAAGGCAAAGCGAAGGAACAAAGTGTACCGGACCCTCGAGTTATTTCAACACCGGCACCGTTTCCTAGTCGTTTGAGGGCTTTGGCGAAACCAAATTTGAATGAGGAGTTGCATGAGTTGTTCAATCAAGTGAAGATTAACATTCCTCTTATGGATGCAATTAAGCAGATTCCGTCATATGCCAAGTTTCTTAAAGATTTGTGTACTCGGAAGCGCAAGCTTAATGTTCAAAAGAAGATATTCCTTACTGAGCAAGTGAGTTCTATCATTCAAACGAATATCGCGCCGAAGTACAAGGATCCGGGGAGCCCTACTATCGCTGTAACCATTGGAGAGAAGCGTATCGAACAAGCTTTACTTGATCTTGGTGCAAGTGTCAACCTGCTTCCGTTTTCTGTTTATCAAGAACTTGGGTTGGGGGAGATGAAGCCTACTCGAGTCACTCTCCAATTGGCCGATCGAAGCGTTCGTACACCGAGGGGAGTAGTAGAGGATGTTCTAGTGCAAGTTGGCCAATTTGTTTATCCGGTGGATTTTGTGATTCTCGATACCAATCCGATCGACTCTTCTGCTGCTTCTACTCCGGTGATTCTTGGAAGACCCTTCTTAGCCACGGCAGATGCAGTTATTAATTGTCGAAATGGACTCCTCAATATGACCTTCGGTAACATGAAGATGGAGGTCAATGTTTTTAATGTGGGTAGCCAAATGGGAGATGACGAGTACGTGAATGAAGTGAGCCTTATCGATACTCTTGTAGAAGAACACGTGGATGAATTGCTTTTCAGTGATCCCTTGGAAGTTACTCTTACGATTGAAAAGGATGAATTTCTTGAGTCTTCTGAAGTGAGTTATTTGAGTTCATTGCTTGGTAAGGAAGATGCAGCTTGCGCTATAAATTCTTGGACTCCAAAGTTTGAAGTGTTTGAGGAGCTTCCACCAATTGAGAAGAAGGTTCTCCCATCTAGTGTTGAGCCACCAAAATTGGAGTTGAAGCCCCTTCCTGATACTTTGAAGTACGTTTTTCTTGGAGACAACGAGACTTACCCTGTGGTTATTTCCTCCTCTCTTGGGAATCTCCAAGAGGTGAAATTGATCAATTCTCTAAGGCGGCACATGAAGGCTATAGGATGGACAATTGCTGATATCAAAGGGATTGATGCTACTCTTTGCTCGCATCATATTGCTTTGGAGGATAATGTCAAGCCGTCTCGTCAACCTCAACGTCGTTTGAACCCTATTATGAAGGATGTAGTTCGTGCTGAAGTTTTAAAGCTCTTGGATGTTGGAATCATTTATCCTATCGCCGATAGTAAATGGGTGAGCCCAATTCAAGTTGTACCAAAGAAATCCGGAGTTACAGTTGTGCGAAATGAGGAGAATGAGCTCGTACCTACTCGTGTTCAGACTGGATGGAGAGTTTGTATTGATTATCGTAAGCTCAACGCAAGTACCAGAAAGGATCACTTTCCCTTACCATTCATTGATCAGATCTTGGAGAGGATAGCCGGCCATGCATTCTATTGTTTCTTAGATGGTTATTCCGGTTACAATCAAATTGGAGTTGCTTTAGAGGATCAAGAGAAAACAACTTTCACTTGCCCCTTTGGAACGTTCGCTTATCGTCGTATGCCTTTTGGTTTGTGCAATGCTCCGGGGACTTTTTCACGATGCATGATGGGGATTTTTAGTGATATGGTTGAGAAGATAGTAGAGGTTTTTATGGATGATTTCTCTGTTTTTGGCGATTCATTTGATTCATGCTTGGCTAATTTAGAGAAAGTTCTAACAAGATGTGAAGAGAAGAATTTGGTTCTGAATTGGGAAAAGTGTCACTTCATGGTCACTCAAGGGATTGTCTTGGGGCATATTATATCGTCGGATGGTATCGCGGTGGATAAGGCTAAGATCAATCTTATTTCCAATCTCCCGACTCCAAAATGCGTGAAGGATATCCGTTCATTTCTCGGGCATGCCGGATTCTATCGTCGATTCATCAAAGACTTTAGTGCTATCTCTCGACCCCTGTGCCACCTTCTTGTCAAAGACGTTCCGTTTGAATGGACCGCCGCGTGTGAGCAAGCTTTTGTTAAGTTGAAGGCTAGTCTTACCACCCCGCCTATTGTGCAACCACCGGATTGGAGCCTCCCGTTTGAGCTTATGTGTGATGCAAGTGACTATGCTGTAGGCGCTGTTTTGGGGCAAAGGAAGGACAAGCATCCGTATGTTATCCATTATGCAAGCAAGACCTTGAATGATGCTCAAGTGAATTACACTACCACGGAGAAAGAGTTACTTGCGGTAGTGTTTGCTCTTGATAAATTCCGGTCTTATCTTATTGGGGGCACCCCTATTGTTGTGTATACGGACCACTCAGCTCTCAAGTACCTACTTACCAAGCAAGATGCCAAAGCTCGTTTGATACGATGGATCCTGCTTCTCCAAGAGTTCAATTTAACTATCAAGGACAAAAAGGGTGTCGAGAATGTGGTAGCCGATCATTTATCAAGGTTACAGTTCGAGGACCCTACTCCAAGCTTACCTATTGTGGACACGTTTCCGGATGAACAATTGTTTGCTGTTTCGAGTGCCCCATGGTTTGCGGATATAGTGAATTATTTGGCTACGGGACTCTTACCGCCACATTGGTCTCCTCAAGAACGTCGTCGGTTCCTTCATGAAGTACGAATGTTCTCTTATGATGACCCTTATCTTTTCAAGTATTGCCAAGATCAAATAGTGCGCCGTTGTGTCCCAGATTCAGATCAGCGAAGAATTCTTGAGTTTTGTCATTCAGAAGCTTGTGGGGGCCATTTCTCTTCTAAGAAGACTTCTGCTAAAGTGCTGCAATGTGGATTTTATTGGCCAACCTTGCATAGGGATGCTCATCACTTTTGTGTAGCTTGTGAACGTTGTCAAAAGCTTGGGAGTGTGTCTCGGAGGGACGAAATGCCATTGACCAACATTATGGTGGTTGAGATCTTTGACTGCTGGGGCATAGACTTCATGGGACCTTTCCCCGTTTCTTTTGGCAATTTGTACATCTTATTAGCAGTTGATTATGTTTCAAAATGGGTAGAAGCCATCGCAACGCGGACCAATGATGCCAAGGTAGTGGTGGAGTTCCTCAAGGACAACATTCTTTCACGTTTTGGGATGCCAAGAGCAATCATAAGCGATCAAGGAACTCACTTTTGCAATCGTGCTTTTGGGGCATTAATGAAGAAGTATGGAATCAATCACAAGGTCTCCACTGCTTATCATCCTCAGACGAATGGACAAGCTGAGTTGGCAAATAGGGAAATCAAACACATTTTGGAGAAGACGGTGAATCCGAACCGGAAAGATTGGAGTCTTCGTTTGACCGATGCACTTTGGGCTTATCGCACAGCATACAAGACTGTTTTGGGGGCTTCGCCGTATCGTTTGGTTTTTGGAAAAGCATGCCATCTTCCGGTAGAGCTCGAGCACAAAGCATATTGGGCAATCAAGACACTTAATTATCATCTACCAGCCGCCGGAGCGCACAGAAAGCTCCAACTCAATGAGCTTGAAGAAATTCGGAGAGATGCTTATGACAACACCGCCATTTACAAAGCCAAAGTCAAGGATTTCCACGACAAGCGAATTCACCGGAAAAAGTTTGAGGTTGGACAAAGGGTACTCCTATACAACTCTAAGCTTCATTTGTTTCCCGGTAAATTACGTTCTCGTTGGGCGGGCCCTTATGTTATTGAGCATGTTTATCCTCATGGTGCTGTTGATGTTATGAATCCGTTAAATGGTAAATCTTTCAAAGTTAATGGCCAAAAGCTTAAACTGTTTCTTGGTACTTTAGAGTTTGGCGAGCCGGATGAGGAGTTAATCGATCCAGTTTACACGGTTGATTAGTTTGTTTCTTAAAAATTGCACGGGGAGCGAAAGCGTAACCGCTGAACTTAACTGTTTGTCGGACCCGGCCCCCGGGTAGGGGGTACCCTCCATTGACTTGGGTATATGTAGCTTCGCACGCCGCTACTAAAAGAAGGATCGTGTGCCCAGCTCCGGTTCGAAGGGCAAATCATTTAATATCAGTGACATAGGGCTTTAATTAGCTTTTCTGATAGGAGTAATTCACAGTAAACCACTCACGTTTCCCAGATTAGCCCCACCGGGGGCGGTATAGATCCTTAGGTTTGGCCGTGATACTCCCGTGCTTGCGCACTTGGCTCTATCTTGTTTGCTTGCCTGGTTATGATCTTAGGGGACGCTGGACTTCATTGTTTGGCGGAGTCTAGCTGTGACTTTGACGCTCCGAGTTCTGATATTAAATTTGTATATACTGTGCATATTTCTTTCTTTCTTTCTTTCTTGCTTTCTTTCTATTTTAGTTTAGTATGCATGCTTTGTTTGTTATGTTTTGTTTGTTTTTGTTCTGTGTTTGCATCTAATAAAATCTTGGAGATACCTCACATGCAAAAGATTTCACCAATGTGTTAGTGAAAAAAGGGCTTTTATTAGTTCTTCTTGGTAATAGTTTATCGTTAATGATCCATGCTCTCCGCGATTGCCCCTAATCGGAGGCAACTTAGGTCTGTGAGTGAGGTTTGATATTGCCTAGAGTGCACGCTAGGTTGTATTGCATCTTGCTTTGTTTTGATCTTAGGGGACGCTGGACTTCATTGTTTGGCGAGGTCAAGCGATAGATTTTATTACAGGCGCTAGCATAACAAATTTTCGACGGTCTAGTATAGCCACCCATTGCTTACCCTAACGGTAAGAGATGGGAAGAAAAGTATGACTCGTGTGATCGCGTGATGATCGGGTGGTGCATCGCATTTCATTTTGTTTTGCATGTCTAATTTGTTCTTTGCAATTTCTTTATGTTCTGTCTTTTAATTTTGGTTTGGTTTGAAGCCGGATAACACGGGCCGGTGGTTCTAATGTCATTTGTTTTGTGGAAAGCCGTCCTATTAAGTCTTCTGCAGGGTTTATTTGCTACCACACCAGCCTTGGTAGTTTGGGCCTAAAGCCGGAGTGAGTGAGGCGTTCAGGAGCCCTAAGCATGGGTGTGGCTACGAGCCACGGTTGTTAGTCCGATAAAGCTTTGGATATGGCCCTGTGTGACTAGCTATGGTTCCGAGTTGGTAGAACCGAAGGAGTGAACCCTGGAAGCATCTAATCTGGCTGGAGCAAAACATTGGCATAAAATCCTCCTACTTGGTCGAGGTATTTAGGGGTTGACATTTCCCTTGGACGGTACATTCGCGCACTCTTCCTTTCTTCACTCTTGTTCTTAATGCTATGAGGGCATAGCATCGCTTTAAGTTGGGGGGAGGGGTTAGCTTATGTGCTATTTGGTTGATTTTTGTTTAATTTTTGCAAAAATTTTGAAAATTCAAAAACATTTGAAAATTTGAAAAATTCAAAAAAACAATAGAAAATTGAAAATTTTAAAAATAAATAAAAGGTTTTTACTTGCAAATTCTTCCTTTTGTCAGAGTTTTTAGTTTTGTTCAAGACTTGTTGCATGCTCAATCGTTGTTAGTTAGCAAGAATTCGTAGCAATCCCAAGAATTTTGTGCTTCTTAACTTGCATGCTTAGTTGACAATTGAATGGTTTAAGTGTTGAGCAAGTTTGTGAGCAAGTTTTGGCCCATATCCCCATCTTCTCAATAAAAAGCTTGTAGTTAGGTGAATAATCGCATGTCCATGCCTAATTGTGTTTAAATGTCGATTTTCAATCATTTTGGAATCCAAAGCGCACTTAGGAAAGGATACGAGGCATTCTTTGCATGATTATACCACATATGAGTCACCTTGTCCTATTTTGCATCCTGTTTTTCTCCCATTCTTTGCTTAGCCTAAGCGACCGGTTGTTCGGAGGGTTGTTTGGTTGAGTGTTCATTGTTTAAAAGGTGTTTTGGGGGATGCTATGGAAAGTTTTGGAAGTTCAGGGGCTCAAATTGAAGAAAAACAGAATCCTATTGGCATCGGCATCGATGGGTTAAATCCCATTACATCGCTGCCGAGTGTGTTAGTCTTCTGGGCCCTTATTGCCTTCGGCATCGATGGAATCAATCGTCTTACATCGCTGCCGAGCAGCATAGCTCATCAGCCCCTTATTGCCATCGCCATCGATGGGATCTCAGGTTTTACATCGATGCCGAGGTACTTCCAGCCACAGAACAGAGCCCTGCTCGACAGAAACTCAGTCAAATCCTTTTCCAAACTTCTGAACCGACTGCCATCTCTCTCTGTTTCTCCAAAAATCCCAAAAAACCTAGCCCCAAACCTTCAACCACCCACTAAATCCCCCATATTTCCACAGAAAATCCCCAAATCCTCCATCTCATTCAACAAAACACAAGTTTTCTTCATCAATCTCAGGTTTCCAAGCCAAACACAAGGTAAACCCAATTTTCCCTTTGTAAATCCGAATTTTTCCTAATTTTCCACAAAAATCTTTCTTTTCATCCTAGTTTCCACCCATATTTTCACCCCCCACCACAAAATCTACCTTATATTCCATTTTCTCACCAAAAATCAAAACCCTAGAAAAATCCCACCAAAAAAATCCGAAAATTAAAAAATAAAACCCTAACCTTTTTCAACCTACAATGCCAAGAGTCAAACAAACCGCGCACCGTGCTCCCTCTTCTCAACCTGAAATTGAGGAGGAGGATGATTTTATGGCTGAGAGTGAGGAAGAAATTCAGCCCGCGGAGGCTTCGGGATCAAGGAGTAAGCGGAGGAGACGGACTCCGGGTCAAATTGCAGCGGATAAGAGGAGAGTGTGGGAGGATAGTTTTGTGGGCAGAAAGTTCAAAAATGAGAGGCAAGTGGATGCTACGGCATTGTCCGATGATCACATGGGGCTTCGGTACGTCATGAGGAAAGGTTTGAATTTCTGGACTGAGCCGTTACTTGGTTATAATAAGAATGCCGTTATCGAGTTTTATAAGTTTATGATTATTCCTGAGGGTGATTGGGAAAGTGACCCGGCTGTTAGAATTTTTTCGAAAGTAGGGGGAATAGATATTGTGATTACTCCTGATGATATTGCTGCATATTTGAAAATTCAAAGGCCTCCTCCTGAATCTGTAAATTACCCTAGAAAGGATGAATTGATTGATTTGCAAGTAGTAAATGAGACGTTGTATTATGATCCCGCTTTGGCTTCATTGCCCCATGTGCCCGGAAATTTCAAAGGCAGCTCTAGATTCCTGAACAAAGTGATACATTACAATCTTTATCCCCGAGGTTCAGAGAGTAGGCCAACCAGGAAAAGTGGAGAAATTTTGTTTGCTTTTACAGCTAATGATTTGATAGTTGACTGGGCCATGTTCATATTTACTCAGCTGCGTGATTTTAGGGCCAATACTTTGATTACTGCCAATATGCCATTTCCATGTATGATTACTAGCTTGTGCAAGAGCAAAGGAGTTAGGGGGGCAGCCTATGAGCAATTGGAAGAACTTTCTCCGGGGCCTATAGATGACACATTTGAGGTGAAGAGCTCATCCCAGATTTACACTGCAAAGGGTAAGCAAGCGAGAAAGGGGGATTATTTGACCACAATGCCCTCAAGAAAGGAGAAACAAGGGTCTTGGCTCAAGAAGCTATTTTGTCAAGGGGTTTCAATTATCAACTCTCAAAGAAAGGAGAAGGCTGAAAGGAGAAAGATGATGAGGGAACAGGAAGCACAAAGGAGAGAGATAGCCTGGCAGACTTCGATTTTAGAGCAGCAGCATGGGGTGAAGTATGTCCCCGAGCCAGTTGATGAGGGGGAAATGAGTGATGACTTTGCAGGATATGAGAGTGAGGAGTTGGCTGACTGAGTAGATGACTTGCTAACAGGAGGATGAGGTGGTGTCATGGTGATGATTTGATAGAGAGTCGGTGGCTTTAGAAATTCCCCTTACTTGGTCGGGGTCTTGGTTGGTTGACATGCCAACTATCCTATCCTTTTGTTTTGTTTTGTTTCATTTTCATTTCGTAGTATAACTTTGCACATTATTAGTTAGTAGTTGGTTTGGCCGGTTCGGCCTTGACTTGGTTCATTTCATATGTTGGCGGCGGTCACTCGGGTAGTTAACCAAGCTAGTAATAGACCGTCGCCCATTTTTGCTAACCTGTTCTTTGTAACCAAGGTCATTACAAGCTTAAAAAGTCCTTAGTTGATCTTTTGTGCGCTTGAATTCCATTTTGATTGACTGTCTGATAGTTGCATAACTAGTTAATGACATGCTTTCCTTTCGTTATCCAAATATCATCTGCTAGTTTTCAATTCTGTTGAATAAAAGTGCTTTAGTTGTTTGAGGCATAGTAATTCTTGTTCGCTAATGCCTGTTGTTGAGCACTGATTCGGTGGATATGGTTTAGTCTGAATTCGCATGTTCTGTGTCCCGTATCCTCCCATTGTTCGAGGACACAGACCATTTTGACTTGCTCTTGGACTTGCTTGATACTTAGCCTGTTTAATTGCATGCTGAAAATGTGAGTTGTAGAAATGAAATAAAAAGCCGGATTGTTGAACTCTTGCTAGGTTACAGAATTGAGCATGTTCTAAGTTGTGAACTCGGAAGGATTGCATAGTGCTTATGTTTTAATTTTCTGCATTTCGTTCGCTAGGGACTAGCAAACCTTAAGTTGGGGGGCGTGATAAGCACCCGAGAATGTAATGCAGGGTGCGCTAGTATTTAGTTTTAGTTAAATTTAGTTACTTATTAGTTATTATTAACGTTGTTTGCTCGTATAGTGTCTAGTCCTATTTTGTAGGTAAATCGCCAAAAAGGGAGCTTTCGTTGCACTAGACAAGGTTTTGCCCGAGCAGAAGTTGACTTGCCAAGGCGGAACCTGTCATCGCCCGAGCCGAAGCAGATTTGCCCGAGCAGAAGCCCGATGGCCCGAGCAGAACCCATCATTGCCCGAGCAAGAAGCAGATTCGCCCGAGCAAGAGGAAGGCGGCCAAGGCAATGACCCACTATTGGCCTCGACAGCGATGTAAACTTTTACATCCCATCGATGCCGAGCCCCTTAGTGGCAAATACCCCTTAACCACTTCGGCAGCGATGGGACAAATCATCTTCCATCGATGCCGAACCCCATAGTAGAGCATTCTAAGGCCGTTGCCATCGATGCCGAGGGGCTTAAGAGCGGATTTTCTGAGCATCTTGGGAATATTCCAGGCGCGGACCTTCGGAGTATAAAAGCCTTTGTCATTATTTTGTACAAACAAGTAGACTTAGATTTGCTTACCTAATTTTAGATCTAGAATTAGATTCAATTTGCATTTTGAATTGTTCTTGCTGTTCTTCATTTTTCCAGCACTTATATTTTAATTTTCTGCCCTTAGTTGTTAATTTTTGTTATTGTTGCCTTAATTAAAGTTGTTTATTTTCTCCCGATCTATCTTAGTCTCTAGTTTAATTCAAGTCTTGTTATTTCATTATGGTAGCTAGATTTTTGCTTGCTCCTATCTCTCTAGATATGGGTGAGTAGTTTCAAGGGTTAGGTCATGGGATGATTAGCATCTCATGGCCCGGGCGAAAATTGCATTTTACACCCAATAAAGCTTCAAACTTTGATTTGAAAATTGATGTGGGGTTCGGGTTTGTTTGATAAATCACCGAGGTGTTAACCTCTTTGATCTTGTGTAGGTGGGAGCGTCGACTACCCACCACATAAGATGCTTAGAGCTCTTTCGCACGAGGTATTTGTCAAATGAATTCTAGAGCTAGCTTGGTTCTCAAATCATTCGATTTTCCGACTTGAGAACTTTAATCAAGTATCTTAAATTGTGTAATTGGGTGAAGAGTGTAGTTTAGCTCGAGTCTTGGGTGTTAATAATTCCTAGACCTAGCCTATCTTTTCCCTAGTTAATTCGCTTTAATTTAGCCCTTTTATTTCCACCTTTCAAAGTAAAACAAAGTTGGCCGTCTAAAGGCCGAAAGCCCTTACTTGCATCTACAAATCCGACCAAGCCATATAATTTTTCCCTTGGGTACGATCCCGGATTTCCGGTTTATTATGCTTCAACCGACGCGTTAAGCCCTACGCTTGGGGTATTATTCCGCATTATTATTATCATCGGAGCGAACGAAGCACCACCCTTCCTCTTGCTTGACCTGCACCAGGATCCTAGGTGAGCGCATCTAAGTTATGTACCGAGTATGTTCTCACTTAAGACCACAACAGGAGGATTGAGTCATCCCATGACGTATCGTACATTAGGGTCGGACATCCACTACCCCACGCTAACTATAACCGTCTCATGGGACCCATTCTCTTTCTCCAAGAGAAACTTCCAATGACGTATCATACATTAACGTCTCACTAACTATAACCGTCTCATGGGACCCATTCTCTTCCTCGAAGAGAAACTTTCCATGACGTATCATACGTTAGCGTCACAACATCGGGCCCCTCAGGTAACCCATTTCAACACAGGGCCCCATAGGTTACCCTTCCCATCACCATGGCTCAAATCACAATACACACAATCACACTTCCAACACTTTATCAATTTCCATTTACTTAATATCGTCTATATGAGTCACTACTCGTAACCACCCAGGGAACCTATTTGTCCAATCTACAGCCACAACAAAATATCGCACGGTTCAACATTTCAAATAAAAGTACTAACAACACATAACCATGCGATAAAATTAATCATGTCATAGAATTTATCATGCGAGTAACAAAATAATATTCAGTCAAACAATTAATTAGTACACTTAAAATTAAGTCTATTTCTCTCATTTAGAAATTTTATAAAACATTTCTACTATTTAAACATTTTCTTTAACTTTCATATTATTCATAGATTTTACGAACTAATTATTTTTATAGGAAAATACTTATTTCTAAATTTAGTATTTACTAACTATATTACATATTAATATGAGATTTTCATAAGAACAAAATTATGCGAGGCTATTCTAGTCAATATTTATTAGAGTTAAAGATTAACTAATATATAATCTAAAATATTTCTTGTTTACAATCTAAATAAATTTTTACTAATAAAATATTCTTGTGAATATTTCATAAACATTTATTTACCCCAATAATTTATTAAACACGTAAACGTCCACTCAAATACAAATCAACAATGCAACATCAATAATAATTTCACAATCAAACACTTGTTAAACGATCATAAATTTTCACAGGGTATAACACTAATCATTCTAGCACAACCGAACTGAATTTTAATATAAACAGGACTAAAAATAAATTAACAATTTAACAGCAGATCATCATCTTCAATAAACTTTAAATCTAAGTAACTCCATTAAAATGCAGATAAAGGTTTTGGGTTTCCGGAAACTACCTCAAACGCGATTCTAAGTCCGGATAAGTGTTATACGGTGTCCGTAGATCGATGTGGTGGTTTTGAAATCTCAAGGCAGCGTCCGGCGGCACTCCAACAGGGTTCGCAGCGGCGGTGTGCCCGCGAAACTCACAGTGTGCACACACCTACGGTCACAACTCTCTCTCTCTCTCTCCCTCTCTCTCGCTCTCTCTCGCTCTATTCTAGACTCAATAATAGAATTGGGAATAAAATAATATACTGGTGTTCAATTTTCGGATTTATGTGGGTATGTATAATGAGAGAGAATAAGGTGGTGAGAATGTGATATGATAAGTGTAGAAGTGGAGGAATGAGGAAGGAGAGTGATACTGATAATGATAAAAAGATAGGGGACAAGTGCCACATTTGGGTGGGGGGTTTAAATTCTAATGTATGTGGACGTATGTATGTACATGGTGAGAATGTATCTGGACGCTTTTATGTATATGATGAGAGATAGAGAAGTGGAGAGTTAGTTTGAATAGAATTCTACTTAGGGTTTAGATAGGAAAGATAAGAGATGAATATGAATCACTGATTCCCTGTATATCTAAAGTTTAAATATATATCTTATACAATAGTGCAAATAATATCATTTGTACACATAATAATATATTTTAATTATTCAATCTAATTAATTATTGAATTAGAAATTTAACAGTATAAATTTGTATTAAAAAAAAATTGGGTCAAAAATCCGGGTCGTTACACCAGGAGCTAAGCAATTGACTCAATCGACGGAGATGACAGAGACTTTCCCACGAGAGGTGAGGCCACCCAAGACCTGGCTATGGTACCACGTGAAGAAAAGCGAAATAAATGTATTATTGATTGTGTATCAAGCATAACCCTAGCATGTCTTTACATAGGTTACAATGTTCTTGGTCACTAAGAAATCTAAACCAGATACGAAACAAGCATTATAAAGAAATCAACCCAACTAAGAAACATGAATAATAAAATCTACAAAACATAGTAACATAATATATCTTAATATTATGTTAACATCCCCCTCTAACTCAAGTAGGTCTACCAACTTGAGTTGTAGGTCTATCAATTTGAGTTTGAAAAGAAAAAAAGTCAATAGAAACCAATAACATCCAAACAAAAAGAAATCATGAGCAGTCATGCCAAGCCATGCCAAAAGAAATCAGGAGAGCCAAAGAATAGCCATGAACGAGAGAAGCCATGACAATAGAGATTTGAGGTGAAATCGGAGTGAACGAGCCGGTTACATAATATTACGAGTGCCCGACGAACGGCAACGAAGTTTAGGCCGCCTGCCGAAAGTGAATTCCACAGGGCCTAGATCTTAGAGCTCTAACACCAAATTAGATTTTTTGGAGGGTTCCAACCTAAAATTAATTAGCTTAGATGAGCAATGTGAGACAAATTTAATACTCCCCCTCACGTGCAGCCCGAATACACGTAGAGGTAACAGACCAAGAGCTGAGCGATTGACTCGGGCGACGGAGATGACAGAGAATTTCCCACAAGAGGTGAGGCCACCTAAGACCTAGCTCTGATACCATGTCCCGAGTTAATCGCTCAGCTCCTGATATAGCACCTCCACGTGCATTTGCGCTCCACGTGAGGGGGAGTGTTAGACTTGTCCCATATCGCTTATCTAAACCAATTAGTTTTAGGTTAGAACCCTCCAATTAGTTTTAGGTTAGAACCCTCCAAGAAATCAAAGAGGGTTCCAACCTAAAACCAATTGGCAATAGGTGGAGTAGCCTCTAGATTTTATTAACCAAACTTGAGTGGCTTAGACGAGCGATGTGAGACAAGTCTAACACTTCCCCTCACGTATAGACCGGATGCACGTAGAGGTGATATATCAGGAGACTAAGAGCTGAGCGATTGACTTGGGCGACGGAAATGACAGAGACTTTTTCATGGAGGATTCCAACCTAAAACCAATTGGTTTAGATGAGCGATGTAGGACAAATCTAACATCGATCATGTACTTATAACTTATCAATCTCAAGCTAAAAATGAACCATTCTCTGATCGTTGTTGTGGGCCTTGGATCAATGGAGCCCACAAAAGCCCAAATTAGACCCGGGACTGGACAAATTAAAACTGGACAGGAGCCAGCTCCCAAAATTATTACTCCGATTGTTGAATATTTTCAAATCTCTCTCGGCAATTCGTGTCATCTTCGATTCTAGGATATCTATTTAGTATTTACAGGTCCACCGTCTATTTCCAGTGAGAAGGTTTAAGAGAATATGTGACCATTTGACAATGCGTTCATAATTTGATTCACGGTTGCGATTGGCTTGTTCACGGAGGCTCTGTGAATAGGTTATTCACAAAGCCACGCAATCACACCCGTTCGTTTCAGTAATTAATGGTTGAGATTGGTTTTTAAACTTTGACCGGTAATAGCTATCTATTACCGTTAATAAATTATTTTTAATCCGGATCGTCCAAATTAAGCATTTTTGAACGGCCGAGATTGAGCTCCGTAAAACTTATTCTGGTTCTTCCTTTGTGAATAAGTTTTCCCCTTCATGGTTATTCATATCTTTTACTTACAACACAAGGCCGTCCTCACATTTTGGGGACCCGAAGCAATTTTTAATATTTGGGACCTCTTAATTACTTTTATGAGTAAAAAAACTACTCAAATCTGAGAAAGTATATTACCATAAACAAAACTAGATAAAATCCGAAAAGCAGTGATTAATTATCGCAAAAACTGAGAATTAAACTTAAAAATATCCCTCTGATCAATGGGTTTTTAGAGCATCTCCAGCATTCATTCATATTTTTTCTCAAATTTGAGTCAAATTTTGGATAAAAACCCATTTTGAGTAGACGTACATATCTCCAACCATCAAACCCAAATTTTACACATCTCCCTCTTTCTCTCTCTCACTAACTAGCCGTTAGAGAAATAGGCCAAGGCAAAAGTTGTCTCAGATTTGGGCAAAAAAATGGATAAAACCCAAAATGGGAAAGGGTTTGGGTCAAAGATTGAAGAAAGATTTTTTTGATTTTTGCCCCATTTTTAAATTTGAGTCTTAAAATAGGTCAAGGCTAGAGATGCTCTTAGTAGCCAAAGTAGTAATTATGTTAGCATAATAAATCTTTTTGGTGAAAACCTTTTAAATATGACTTTGATAACACATTCAACCGTACTTGTGACATGTTCGTGTGAAAGATAAATTTTAATCAACTTCAACTTTGAAAAGTTGATTTATTGTTCTTATGACATGTTTTGATTTGAAAACCGAAAGGGGATCGATTTTGAGAAAATAATTTCCTAAGCAATGGGACCGTATTGCAATGTCGAACGCCGAGCACTTATAAAGTGTTATACCTCGCTCATGCGCCCAGGTTTGAGTCCAGGATGTTGTGCCCAGATCACAAACCATAGCCAAAACACATACATGGACACGAACACAAGAAAATATACTTGATTCCTCAAAATCGGATACATTCACGAAGAAAACCAAGCAATTTCTTGAAACTAGAAGAACAAGAGCTTTACAAGTAGTGTTCTCTCACACTCCTCACAGATCTCTCTCACTCAGAGATACAAAACCCAAAGGCAGAAGCTCCAACTTATTATAGGCTAAGCTTGGAGCCTTATTCCTTCATCACGCCAGACATGTCATTCATTCCTTGGCTGGCAGAAGAAGACTGCGAACAGGGAAGTGGTTGTCTGTCCACACCAGCCAACACGGGAAACTCCAATGGCGTCGCAAAGGGATTTCGAAAACTGATTTTGACAACTGCAGTTTGATACGAGGAAGGATGAAGATTGAAGAAGCATAACTTGGTTTTTGGAGCCAGAGCTGGTTAAAACTGCAATTAGAAGGAATAAAGAAAATTAAAAAATTAAAAAGTTGTGCCATTCTCTCTTCAAGTTATAAAGCCAAAGATTTGGTAAAATTTCTATGATGCCCCAGTGTGGTATTGGGGCATTATGCCCCCATTTAATATAGACCACTAGATTAAGTTTTTAGGTTAATCTGGACCCTTGGATCAAAACCACCTCCTAAAAAGTAAGGTAGTTTTGCGTTTTTTCAACCATTATACTTATCATGAACACTGACTCTACTTACCATACTTTACGCTGATACTTACCACAAAATAAGGCACACTTACCACAACTAAAGGCTGTACTTCAACGTTTTTAGGTGTTTTCAAAATAATTTTAGGAGGGAGGGGGATGGATCCAAGGGTTACTAGGAGAGAGGGACATGAATCCAAGGGTTGAGATCGAAAGAAGAGATCCAAAAGTGTTTAAAAAAAAACGGGGGCTTGATGCCCCAATACCGCTTTGGGGCATGGTAGCCGGTGCCAAGATTTGGAGTCTCTACTCTCCTTCCCCTGCTGACAAACCTTCACTTGTGCATTTTAGCTGCTCGAAGACTTCCTTGACCGGGGCGTGGTCCTAAACACCGCCCATATTTGGGAATTCATCACCACCATTGCCTCATTGAAAGAATTGACCAATGGTTTGCCAAAAGAATTTTTTTTAAAAAAACTCATCTTCACTGTAGCAAGTCATTAATATTGTAAGACTGAGAGAGAGGAGCATGAGGGAGACTTGGGAGGGATTACAAGTCCCTTTAGCAGGTTGGAGAACTTTCCACATAGCCCTCATTATTGAGTCCCTTTAGCAGCCTCGGAAAATTGAACTTTCCACATAGCCCTCATTCTTGACTTTCTTGCCTTATATTTTGGTTTGAGAGAGAGAGAGAGAGAGAGAGAGAGAGAGAATATGGAGGAATTGCTCTGTGATGCAGCACTGAGAGGGGATATAGAATCACTGCACGAAATAATTAGTAGAGATTCTTTCATCCTGTATAAAGTTTGTGTGGGAAGTTTCAAAGGGAAAAATCCTCTTCACGTGGCTGTATCAATAGGGCAAAGAGAATTTGTTCTAAAGCTTCTGGAAATTAAATCAGATCTTGCTGAAGTTTTAGATACGGAACTAGGGGCGGCCCTTCATGTAGCATCCTCGAAGGGGTACATAGAGATTGTGAAAGATTTAGTGAAAGTTAGCCCTAAGATGTGTCTAGCCCGTGATCGAGATGGTAATAACCCTCTTCACATTGCTGCGATCAAAGGTCAGGTCCAAGTCTTAAAAGAGTTGGTTCGAACGAGTCCCCACAGATCAGCTCGAGCTAAGGTGGATCAAGGCGACACCATCTTGCACTTATGTGTAATGTACAATCAGTTTAATTGTCTAAAACTAATGGTAGACATGATTCCAGACCCCGATTTTGTCAATGACGCTGATAGTGATGGCAACACCATATTGCATCTAGCTGTTTTTGAAAAACAATTGAAGGTATGTCCACATTTATGGCTTTCTGATTGCTTTTTTTTTTTTAGGATATTGCTGAAGGTTATTCATTGACCTTGTCATTTCAGTTGCATATCAATACTCTATTGGTCTCGTATTAATTATTATTTTTGAGAAACAATTATCATTTTTCATATAAGATTACATTACTTTCTTTCATATATATAGTAGTCTTTTTCGGTTTTCAAAATTAGTTTGAGCAAAGTATAAAAGTTTATTCACAAAATTAAAGTCAATAATCATGAACCAGCTGCTAGCATACCATCTGCTTGAACGGTATGTACCAGTACTGGTATATATCTTCATCGGTATTGTATTGGATTTTTCACAATATATGTTTTGTATGCCTTTAATACTTGAATCTACATATGCAAAACCGGAACATGCCCAGTCCCCAATACGTACAAGCCGATACAATCCGGTGTATAAGCTGGTTCAGATCACCGTGTACGTGTGTTGTCTAAGTGTCAGTACAGAACGTACGGGCTAGAGGACTTGGGGTTCCCCTTAGTACAGCAAACACATTACGAGGTTGTAGTTCACCTCGGTAAGGCATTTTGGGATTAAAATACAGGGTTCCCTAACAATCAGTAAAAAACCCCAAAGTATGAACGCAAAACACAAAATAATACTACCAACAAAAACTATGCCAAGCAATCAATCACACAATTCAGAGATATACGTGGAAAAACCTCAAAATGGATAAAAATCACAAGAATGAATCAAATCACTATAATCATTGTGTAGTTATAAATATACCTATCCAAACGAAGTAAATCCTCACAACGTTCTAAGTACCATCTGCCGAGTCACACGTACACTGCATCTAATGATCTAGGTCATCAACAGTATTGAGTCCACAGGCCCTCCGAAAACTAACTAAAATCTCCCTTACGAATTGGTCTCCAAAGAAACCAGTTGCATCTTCCTTTTCTCCTTACTGTCGCCACCACTCTCATCCTATACAAACTCACTAGACAATAAAATAATAATAAAATCACAACTCGATATATAATATGTGTTTTGTTGTACGGAATTACCAATGCAATTAAGACTACGAAATTTGGTCCTTACATGGGATACAATAATTACGATCAGAATTGGTCGCTTTACAGAATGTGTCAAGCACTTTACTAGTACTAAAAAATGAGGTTAACCAGACATTTATAAACACATCGAGAGAGATTTGGTCTTACAGTTCATTCTCTGAATCACAATACTAATCATCAAATATTTTGTAAAAAAAACTTGTTTTGTTTGAACACTTGATTAGTGAAATTTGATGGGCAAATCTGATCAGCTTTGTTTTCTGTACCAATGAACTAATCGGGGAACGTTATAAAAATTATTCGGATAAAGATGATGCTATGTCAAGAAGCCCTTCCAAGCGCTCTACACCCTATAGTGCATTGGTTCAGTAATTACATATATATGAGACACAGAAATTATTCTATTCCGGCCTTTTTTTCTATCTAATGGTGAGTCTGTGCATAATCAATTCAGATGATCAAACATGTGCTTACCAACAGCAAAATAGATGTGAATGCAATAAATAAAAGTGGGCGAACCGCGCTGGATGTTCATTTCCTAGCAGTCGGAAATCCAACAGATTCGGAGATTCAAGACATCTTACTTGAAGCCGGGGCCAAAAGGCGCGAACATGCAGAGGTTGATCAGCAGTTCGAGCCTTCGTGGCGGGCTCAGAGAAGGGATACGTTCATGGTTGTAGCTTCGCTGATTGCGACAATGGCATTCCAAGTTGGGCTGAACCCGCCGGGCGGTGTATGGCAAGACCACGATTCACAAGGACAAATAACCGGAAAATCCGTACTTGCTCATGCCGACGGTTCTTTGTTCTACCGCTTGATGATTGCAAACACAATTGTATTCCTCGTGTCTCTGAGTACAATCGTGCTACTCATTTTTTCTATGCCAGAGCCAAAAAGGGTTTATAGGTGGACTCGAGCTATGATCACGTGGAGTACAATCATAGTTACGGGATCTACTTACACGTTTTCTATCACTGCTATTACACCAGCGAAGTTCCATGATGGGACGGGTGCGGACGAAACATTTGTAGCTGCTACTTTGCTGTGGATCGCGGTGATGACAGTTTCCACGGTGCGTAGTACTTTTTCTACACGGAAGAGTCAGAATGTAGGCCATGGGAAAGGATCGATCCTCAAGGCCGGCAGAGGAGGTAGGCCGAGATCAGGTGCAAATGGATATGGCGGGAACCACCAGTCCAATGTTTGATTCCAACTTTTAATTCGTGCTCTTGCTTCTGTGAGTTAATTTCTTCTTAGGGAGTGCTACAATACAAGGCAGGATCTTCTGTGCCGAAAACTCATGTGCTTTTGTGCCGAAGGGGTTTTCCGACTGTTGTATTAGAACATAAAAAAAATAATCATACATTCCAACGGCCGAAAAATCCTTCGGCATAGAGGCATAGAGGTTTTCAGGACAGAGGAAACCGAACCCCTAAAATACACACTTCCTTCGATCGGTGTGTTTGTTGGATATGCATGATTGTTGCATTCGTATTTTGTGATTATGCTACGAATTTATGTGACTTGTGTCATGAACGCAATTTGACAGTTAATAGCAATGTTTAATGGATGTATTTCTGTATTCGTATTTGATGATTCATTTAGTTCTTCGAATTATACGAGCTCCTCGAAGCCTAAGATCCTATATATAACCGAAACACCTACACCAACAAAGAAAACCAGCCAATCAAACCAAAACAAACTACAGCAAAATCAAGACTGGAAATCCAAAACCCTGCATCAGAAGCAACCATCACCGACGCCCCTGGTAGAGCCGCCCACAACCAAACAAGCAAAATGCTAAGAAGAACCTCAAAAACAAAACACCAAACCCGAACAAAAAGACCGCGCTGTGCTTGGCTATGGACAAAAGGATTCAGGTGAGCCAAAGAATGCTCCTTCTAATCTTGGTTTCAACTCTCAACATCGCTTTCATCCAAACTCATCACAAACCAAAATCCTCCATTGATATGCAAAAAAGAACAGAGTTTCTGGTAGAGTTACAAGAGAGAGAGAAAAATGCGAAAACCAGTTTAATGGTTTTTCGGCAATGAATCCGGGAAGGTGACTGGTGCGTCCGAAGCCTAACGGTGCCGGCCTCTAATTTGTTGTCCGGCAGCTGAAGTGGAAGTTTGTGGAGGAGCCAAGCCTATCACTGATCTCACCACTTGCGAAGGATTTCAACAAGATGAAATGGCGTGTTTGCTATAGCTATGGATACATATTATAGACTTTAACTTCAAATTTTGCTGTAAATTTTAGATTCCGGATTTTAGTAAAAGTTGATAAATATGTTTGTCGCAACTGTGAGATCATGAGAATGTCCTTCCTTTTTGAAAAGTTTGTGTTGCAAAATTCTAAAAGCTATCCAAATCCAACCTTGAAATTTTGAGAATTTCGTTCCTCAGATTCTCAGAAGCTGTGGATTTTAAATATCTAGAATTTGTGACAAACATTCTAAGCTAATTTTTAAAAACTAAAGGCAACTGATTTTGCCACTTCCTTTTTTATTAACGTTACTCCCCTGCAAGTGTATTTTTGCATGTATGCTATCAAAAATTTGATCAAGTCATGTGATTAAAAATACTATTACCCAAATCAAACGGCACAAACTTTATCACTTTTGGGAGTTCGTGTCACTTTTGGAAGTCATATGCAAGCTATACCCCCGACTTCTCTGCCTAATCACAGACAGTCAATCATATTACGAAGGATTATTCATGTTGTCTGCTGAGCATTCTTAACGAACTAACTGCCTGCTAACTACCTGACTACTTACAGCTGGAGTACGTACTAGACTTCCCACTTGCGCGCCCTTGCGTCAGCTGAATCATCACTGGCATGATCCTTACCCAGCCCTGATGTAGTTTATAGTACGTATGATAAATTAAGTAAGAAACGTCTTGTATTAAGTTACTCCCTCCGTTCTATATTAAGAGTTTACTACGAAAAGTTGTGTCATTTTTCAAATAAAAAAATTAACTACTTCCGTGTATAATTTTTTGATTTTTTTGGCACCAAATTAAAGTACCAATCGAGATCTTCAATACGGTGTGAAAAAATTCGGATAATTATACACGGAAGTAGTTGATTTTTTTTTATTTGAGAAATGGCAAGAGAGAGAGTATGGAACTCTCAATATGGAACGGATCAAGAGAATAATTGCAAAAGTCAAAACTAGCGTCCTCGTACTTTGAAGACCCCTCGTAAACGTCGTCCTAAGATCATCAATAACTGGGCTGGCCTCATATTTAAATCCAATTAAGAACATGCCTTCGCCGAATCATAGCATTCTCGTATTGCCCCAAAAAAAACATATTTAAATTTAATTAAGAAGATGCCTTCGCCGCATCTAAGCATCCTCGTATTACCCCAAAAAAAATTATGTTTTGGATAAAGGATTGGTGAGAGAGCGAGTAATTGCAAGAGATGTTTACATTTTGGATAAAGTTTTGGTGGGAAGTTCTTCACGTGGCTATATCAACAGGGAAAACAGAATTTGTTCTAGAACTTCTGGAAATTAAACCAGATCTTGCTGAAGTTTTAGATACGAAATTTGGGGCAGCCCTTCATGTAGCATCCTCTAAGGGGCACATAGAGATTGTGCAAGCTTTAGTGAAGATTAGCCCTGAGATGTGCGTAGCTCGGGATCGAGATGGTAATAATCCTCTTTACGTCGCTGCAATCAAAGGTCACGTCGAAGTTTTAAAAGAGTTGGTTTTAACCAACCCCCATAGAGCTCAAGTGTAGGTGGATCAAGGTGACACCATCTTGCACTTATGTGTAAAGTACTATCAGTTTCAGTGTTTAGTACTACTACTAGACATGATTTCATATCCCGATTTTGTTAATGATGTTGATAGTGGTGGCAACACCATACTGCATTTAGCTATTTTTGGAAATGAGGTATGTCGATAGATCCTGCTGCTAAATTTTTGTGGCATATTATTATGTATTTATTTTTAGAAAGAATTAACGTTTTTAATAATAAACTACAGTACTTTCCTAAAGATAGCTAGTCTTTTTTGGTCGTCTTTAAAACAAAGTGTGAAAAAACTATAGAATTTATTCATGAAATCAAAGTTGATAATGTCGTACTGGCCAGCACACCTTTTTCTCAAAGTTGATAGTCCCTTTACAGAATGCATACCAAGGGTCGACTTTACTTGTACTAAAAGACAAGTTACTCAGGCATTTATAACCACGTGATCGAGAAAGACAAAAACTATATCAAATTAGTAAAAAAAAAAAAAAAAACTTATGTTGTTTGATCATGTGATCATTAGTGAAATTTGATCAATTTTATTTTCCGTACCGTACCACTGAACTAATTGGTGAACTTTTTTAAAAATCGATTTGGATCAAGATGATGGTCTGTCAAAAAGCCCTCTCTAATTCAAAAAGTGACGTGATGAAGTATTTGTTGAGAAATGGCAGGGGCGAGAGAGAGAGTGCCGAGATTCCGAAACAACCACAATCACAAGCAAAATTTATGTACAACGAAAATAAGAACAAGCAAGATTTACGTGGTTCGACCAAAACCGGCCTACTTTCATGGAGAGGGTCCTGTTCTTCACTATGAGAGAATTAGTAAAAGTGAACACTTGAGTTGAAGGGAAAAAATTTCAGTGCCGAGCGGGTACCACATGGTGCCCGCTCGGCCATTCGAGCCGTCCATTTCGTGTTTGAACGGCTCAGATTTGGAGAGAGAAAATGAGAGAGAAAGTGATTGGATGGGAGGAGAGAGAGGGTTTTAATCCGAGCCGTCCAAAAATGTATCGAACGGCTCGGATGCGCCGAGCGGGTGCCACGTAGGCAATACCCGCTCGACACTGAAAAGTTCCTCGAGTTGAAGACCCAAACCCTACCCCTTATAAACCCACTCTCACCAAGAACCTACTCTCACAAGCCTAAGGCGTTTTTTTTTTACACTTGCGCTCCCGCACACACACTGTTTTTACATGTTCCAACAAAGAAAGTTGTAAGGTCATGGCAAAAAGAAAAATAAAAATATAAGAGACAGCAGCTAGCTCTTCGGGACTCCACGTAAAAACAGAGAATGTGAAGCATGTACAAGACTTTTGATTTATTTGGAATTTGAACCATCCCAACAGAATCCTTTTCCTTTTATCTTATGGTGAGTTCGTGTATGATTAATTCAGATGATCAAGCATGTGCTTAGTAGCAGCAAAATAGATGTGAATGCAGTAAATAACAGTGGGCGAACGGCGCTGGATATTCATGTCCTAGCAGGAGGAAATCCAACAGCTTCGGAGATTCAAGACATCTTACTTAATGCCGGGGCCAAAAGACGCGAACAGACTACTGTAGAGGTTGGGGTTGAGGTTAAGGAGCTTGAGCCTAAGTGGCTGAGTAAGAGAAGGGATACATTTATGGTTGTAACTTCACTGATTGCGACCATGGCATTCCAAGTTGGGGTGAACCCGCCGGGCGGTGTTTGGCAAGACAGTTCAGCAGGACACATAGCCGGGAAAGCTGTACTTGCTGATACCAACCCCTCTGCGTACTACAAAATAATGGTTGCAAACACGCTTGGATTCCTTTTGTCTCTAAGTACAATCTTACTAATCAGTTTTACTTTGCCAGAGCCACAAAGGGCTTATAGATGGACCCAAGCTTCGATCACATGGTTGACGTTCATGTTGCTTATTTATACTTACATATCTTCTGTCAATGGTATGGCACCGGAGAAGGGCTATCGTGGGTTGATTCTAACGGAAGCCATTATATGTACTACTATTCTGTGGATCATTGTGATGCCAATTTTATTGTTGCGCAGGATTTTCAAGGTCGGCAGAGGTAGGCCGAGATTACTTCCAAATTCGGTTGGTGGGAACTAGTCCGATTTTTTATCTTTTAATTTATTTCTCCTTTCGTGTAAATGTTGAATATGAATTCTACAAAGGACTCTGAATTGATAGTCGAATAAATCTCTCTCAATAGAAGTTTTCCAAATTCTTTCAGGTCCACTTGTATTTCTAGTGACAAGCTTTCGAGAGTATATGTGACCTTTTGACAATTGATGCGTCCTCAACTTCATTCATGGTTATCCATAATACTTACAAACCAGGCCCCCTTCTGAGATTTTGGGGCTCGAAGAATTTTCAAAGTTTGGGCCCCTTAATTACTTTTGCGAGTAAAAGAATAGATAGTAACTCAATCTAGAAACTAGATCAAATTCCGTAAAGCAAGTGATTATCACAAAAACTATAAGTACGCATAAACGAATCCCTCTTTTTGGATTTATAGTAGCAAAAGTAGAAATCTTTATGACGACGAACTTCTTTTTTAAGCAACTTTTTCGAGGGCACAATGTTCAACTTCAAGCCTTGTTCATCTTGCCTCGAGGACAACTGTGCACATATTTTTTTTTTTAACGGACAAACATCTCGCAATTCAACCATGGATGCCCAGAAACAAAGTTGGGCAACGTTCATAACTGCTAATTGATGCAGCAACGTTCTTGAACCCATAGGCGGCTCTACATGCATGGAAGAATGAGAGGCAATTTGAACACCCAAAATGTTTTTATTTTTGAATATATATAACATGTAATAATTTTATTGTAGGTTTTGTTTCAACACTTAGTCCTATACTATGAAAACACCAATTGATCTAGTCAATTCACAATTGAATTGAAAACCTAATATATTAGCTCAATACAAGGTACACACTCTTAACGGTAAAAATTAGAAAAATAAAGAAATAATAAAGTATCTGTAGATATCGGTATTGTGCTCTGGCTTTTCTCTAAGATCCATGTGAATTCACCACACAATTTCCTACGACAAATACTAGTGTATTTATGAGCCGTTTCAATCTTGCTTGACTCAACTATCAAAATTTGCCGAGAAAAATTTGAACATCTCATCAATTTTTGTAATTTTGGTTGCATTATTCAGTCTAATATATGAATTTTTTTGTGGATATATCATTGGTTAATAGAGCTAGTAGAATTAATGTATAACTCTTGAACACCCTTGCTTGAACGAATTCCTAGTTCTAAAATAATGGATTGCCCCAAGCGTAGAGCTGACACCGACGTAACACAATATCCGGTAAGACCGGAGTCGAATCTACAAAGACGGTGATATGTGCTGACTCAAAACTTGGGTTGTTACTTGTTTAAACTGACTCTTAGGTAGCCACCCCTTGTATTCGAAGCTGAGATTAACTAAACTTAAGAAATTGTTTGGTTTTCCAAATAATGTAAGAGGAGGTATGATCGTAGAGTTCTTAGCACTCGCAACCAGGCCGGACTTATCTGCTCCATTCGGTGTTCTAAAGACGTTCAACTTTAGAGAGAAAAAGCTACCTCAAAAGATGCGAACCTTTATGGTTGCCGTTCACCCATGCGCAACGGAGAACAAGTTTTGGTCCCACATTCCCCGTTACTCATGGGCTCCGACAATGCCCGGGTTCGTATAACGAAAATACTTTACTAACCTAAAATTGCCTTATTATTATTATTGAGAAACAGGAGCAGAATGTGTTCGACCTGGTCATAGTGTGTTAATCACCCCGCGACCCTACCTATACGACTACTCACTATGCATTGAATAAGAAATGCAAGAAATCCTAATTTGAAACATGCTTCTAAATACGAAATAAACAAAAGATATGAACTAAACAAGTACCAACGAACAACTTTAATGAAGGACGAAAATTAATACGAGTTACCAGAGTGTGAGTACTTGAACAAAGTGGCGCAGCAGAATTCACAAGAGACTAGTTAGCGTACTATTCCAAACGAGATAAACAACTGGTCGCAATGAGCGAATCTTGCGCACAAGAAAAAAAGAGAGAATCTCTGCAATATTATTGATAAAAAAGTTGCATAAACTCTAGGTTACAAACCCTTACATAGACTGAAAACCTAGAAACCCTAAACATAAACTTGGAAAATAAAAAGTCCCAGAATTTGGAGTTTTTCCTAAAACTAAAAACGGGAAAGAAAAACAAAACTTTCTCAAAAGGAATCAACTTAAAATGAATTACGATCTAAGAGTTATTAACGAAACAAATTTTTCCTAAAATGGCAAAATAACGCAATAGAAAGCCTAAACGAAGGAATTAGGCCGAAAAACACCATTCATCATCAACCAATGATTAATGAGTATTGACCGGAGCGCGAAATTAAGTCAGCCCACCAAGTTTGAGCCTATTCTGAGCTCGTCCGAATTTAGCCAATTTGGATAATCTGAAATTAAACACCGTTTGGGCTTTCGGAGCTTGGCTCGGTCCAACTGATCATGGAATTGGGCCTCCACGTGTTCTACATCACAAAGCTTCAAAATTTTGAAGGAAAAAGAGCTCCCGAAGAAAAAACAACGTAATCTAAAGCTGCAGACTAATAGGATGATGCATGTAATTAATTGATTTAATTCACACTTGGTTGGTAATTTTTTCGTACTTTGTTATTCGTCACGGGTGTTCATGTGTTTATGTTTTGGCAAGAGGAACATTCATATACCAATTGGGAATCTCAATTTTAAATATACAAATTTCATTCTTGAATTATTTGTGCAAGGGGAATCCTTCTAAGCTACGAAAGATTTTAACTGTTATTTCGCGTAGTTTTTTTTTTTTTAGGATTGCCCGGGGAGGGGATGAATCCTACTAAGCGGCTTTATGCTAGTTAACTATTATGCAAGCATTCTCATAAAGAATCCTTCTAAGTTACGAAAGATTTTCACTACCATTCTGCTTAGTTTTTTTTTTGTAGGATTGCGGTCTAATTAGAGTGTTCGAACTTTTGACTTTTTTCAGTTACTCGGTGTGGGGTGTGTGTGTGTGTATGGTGGGGGGTTGATCCTTCTAAGCTACGAGAGATTTTGACTGTTATTTTGTGACGCAGCGGAATTCACGAGAGATTAGTTAGCGTACTAATCCAAACGAGATAAACAACTCGTCGCAACGAGCAAATCTTGCGCACAAGAAAGAAAGAGAAAATCTCTGCAATATTATTAATCAAAAAGCTACATAAACTCTAGGTTACAAACCCTTAAATAGGCTGAAACCCTAGAAACCCTAAAAATAAACTTGGAAAATAAAAAGTGCCATAATTTGGGGTTTTTCCTAAAACTGAAAACGGGAAAGAAAAACAAGACTTTCCCAAAAAGAATCAACTTAAAAGGAAATATGGTCTAAGAGTTATTAATGAAACAAATCTTTCCTAAAACGGCAAAATAACGCAATTGAAGGCCTATACGAAGGAATTAGGCCGAAAAGCACCATCGATCATCAACTTAGGGTTAATGAGTATTGACCGGAGCGCGAAATTAAGTCAGCCCACCAAGTTTGGGCCTATTCCGAGCTCGTCCGAATTTAGCCAATTTGGGTAATCTGAAATTAAACACCGTTTGGACTTTCGGGGCTTGGCTCGGTCCAGCTGATCATGGAATTGGGCCTCCACGTGTTCTACATCAGTCCCCTCTTCTTCGAAAGAACTCGACCTCGAGTTCAAGTCTGGATACAGCGGCTCCTCAGCATGATACTCAGATAAATCAGCAACATTGAAAACCTTTGAAATCTTCATGGAATCAGGAAGATCAATCACATAAGCATTGTCACCAATCTTCTTCAAAACTTCATACGGACCATACTTCCTGGGCTTTAGCTTGTTATATGTTCCCACTGGAAACCGCTCCCTGCGCAAAAACACCATCACAAAATCCCCCTCTTTGAACAATTTCTCACGCCTGTGTTTGTCTGCAGCCCTCTTGTATTTCGCATTAGTCTCAGCGAGCTTCTGTTTTACTTGCTCATGCACCTCTTGAGCCTGTTTAGCCATTGCCTCAGCTGCAACGCTAACCCCGGGACCCCGTGAGAGACGAACCAAATCCACTGTATGCTTTGGAGATGTCACATATACCAAGGAAAAAGGTGATTTTCCCGTGGCACTGTGAACTGCACTATTGAAAGCAAACTCAGCTTGCGGCAAAGCATGATCCCACTGCTTCGGTTTGTCACCACAGATACTGCGAATCAAATTCCCCAAACTCCGATTAGTCACTTCAGTCTGTCCGTCAGTTTGTGGATGTGCAGTAGAACTCCTCTTCAGCGATGTTCCAAACATCCTCCACAGAGTCACCCAAAAATGGCTAAGGAACTTCACATCCCGATCAGAGGTAATAGACTGTGGCACCCCATGCAATCGAACTACCTCTCGAAAGAACAATCGAGCCACATGTGAGGCATCCGATGTCTTTCGACAAGCAATAAAGTGCACCATTTTAGAAAACCTGTCAACTACCACAAATACAGAATCTACACCTCGTTGGGTACGAGGTAGTCCCAACACAAAATCCATAGACAGATCCTCCCAAATATTATTAGGCACAGGCAAAGGAGTATAAAGACCAGTATTTTGAGACTGACCCTTAGATACCTGACAAGTATAGCACCTCCGCACAAAATTTCCAGCATCCTTCTTTAGTTGTGGCCAGAAATAGCGCTCCTCCAAACTCGCAATAGTCTTATCCCTCCCTAAGTGTCCACTTAACCCTCCACCATGAAGGTCTCGGATTAAGCCTTCCCTTAAAGAAGATTGAGGAATACAAAGACGATTGCCACGAAACAAGTACCCATCAGTAACATGAAAGTCACTAATAGGCCGGTTCTGAACGCATACTGCCCAAATTTCTTTGAAGTCTTCATCCTCTGGATACAGCTCCTTTAAGAACTCAAAGCCTACAACTTCATGGGCCAAAGTCACCAACAAATCAGCCCGACGACTCAATGCATCAGCCACCCTATTTGACACCCCAGACTTGTGCCGAATAGTGAACGGAAATTTCTGCAAGAACGTAGCCCAGCGCACATGCATACTGTCCAACTTCTTCTGGCTATTGATGAACTTCAGCGCTTGATGATCAGTGTACAACACGAACTCCCTCTGAATCAAATAATGCTCCCAATGTTTGAGAGCGCGAATCACAGAATAGAACTCCTGATCATAAGTGCTCCACTTTTGTCTAGCTTCACTTAGCTTTTCACTAAAGAAAGCCACTGGTCTCTTCTCTTGGGACAAAACAGCCCCAATACCAACTCCACTAGCATCACACTCAACTTCAAAAATCTTCTCAAAGCTAGGTAGAGCTAATACCGGTGCAGTACAAAGCCGTTCTTTAACCAGCGCGAAACTTTGCTCCGCTTCACTTCCCCACAGAAACTTGCCCTTTTTCAAGCACTCCGTGATTGGTGCTACGATAGTACTGAAATTTCGAATGAATCGCCTATAGAAGGTGGCCAATCCATGGAAACTTCTCACTTCCGTAACAGATTTAGGCGTTGGCCAATCACGAATAACTCGAACCTTCTCTTCATCCACATGAATACCTTCAGAACTCACCACATAGCCCAAGAATAATAAGCTGCGAGTCAAGAAACTGCACTTCTTGAGTTGAATATATAGCTTATTTTCTTGCAGCACCATCAGCACTTGGTGCACATGCTCCACATGCTCCTCCTCAGACTTGCTATAAATCAGTATGTCGTCGAAATAAACGACAACAAACTTTCCAGTGAAAGGCCGCAGAACCTGATTCATCACCCTCATAAAAGTACTCGGCGCGTTAGAAAGGCCGAATGGCATAACCAACCATTCGTACAGGCCATCCTTAGTTTTGAACGCCGTCTTCCATTCGTCTCCCGGTCGGATACGAATCTGATGGTACCCGCTCCGCAAATCAATCTTCGAAAACCACTTCGACCCATCCAACATATCAAGCATATCATCCAGGCGAGGAATTGGAAATCTATACTTGATGGTTATTTTGTTGATGGCCCGACTGTCCACGCACATACGCCAACTCCCATCTTTCTTTGGCGTCAACAAGGCTGGAACACCACATGGACTCAAACTCTCCCGAATGTGCCCCTTCTGCAGCAACTCCTCTACTTTCTCCCTCAGAATCTCATTCTCCTTCGGACTCATCCGATAATGTGGTAGGTTGGGCAGACTTGCCCCAGGCACCAAATCTATCGCATGCTGAATATCTCTCATTGGAGGGAGCTCATTAGGCACATCTTCAGTTACAAGCTCCTCAAATTCCTCCAATAATGGCTGTATCTTTTTAGGTATAGGAACTATCAGAATCTTTGCTTTGTCCCTTTCCTCCACAACCAGAGACTTTACCACCATAGCATAAACCTGTTCCGACTCCTTGAAATCTGTCACAAATTCAGCTTCGGAACTAGCAATTGTTAGAAACGAAGACCCTTCTGTTTTAGGTGGTTTGACAGGCTCCTTATGACTGGAAGGAGCCATAACAACCTTACGTGACTCCCAATTAAAACTATAAGTATTATCACGACCCTTATAAACAATATCAACATCAAACTGCCAGGGTCTACCTAATAGTACATGGCTAGCATCCATCTCAATTACATCACAGATAACTTCAGATCTATAAATTTTCCCAATTGAAAGAGGAAGTTTACAAATTTCAGTTACCTTCACCGTAGGGCCTTTCTTTATCCAACCGATGCTGTATGGAGAGGGATGAGGTTCGGTTGGCAACTTCAAATGGTCCACCAGTCTTTTTGCCACAAAATTCTCACAACTCCCACTGTCCACGATCAAGTCACATACTTTCTGATTGATGGAACAGTTTGATCGAAAGATGTTGTGACGCTGATTGGAATCTTCTGCTCTCGGCGCGAATAACACCCGTTGCACCACACAATTCACTCGTTCCCCATCCTCTTCTGCATAATCTACATCATAAGAATTTTCTTCTGGCCAATCCTCTTCAGGCCCATCTTCTTCGCCACCCCCTTCTACTAGGCCCACCTTCCGATCTGGACACTCATTGGAGCGGTGTCCAGGCTTGCTACACCGAAAACACTTATCTCCAAAGGGTTTGGCATATGGATTAGGGGCTTTAGTCACGTTCCTGTTATTGGAGCTACCTGCCTGATTAGCTCCTCCAAATTTAGAACCACCACCAACTGTAACTTTAGGTTGAAAAGGAGGCACTGTTGGCTGTTTCTCTTTCCCCTTATCAGCAGCAGGAACAAACGACTCTCGACGGTATCCTGAATTGGCTGGTTTACGCTCCATCTGTTCGGCCTTAATTGCTAAGTTAAGGGCGTCATCAACTTCCCAAACAGGCTGCAATCCTATCTTTTCCTGAATTGAGGGTTTCAACCCGTTCATGTACCTCGCTACTTGCTGACCTTCAGTCTCACTCAGATTATTACGTTCTGAGAGTCGATTGAATTCAGTCGTGTAATCAAAAACAGACCTAGATCCCTGCGAACAGTTCTGGTATGACCGGAACAGATGTTGGTCATAGTCAGACGGCAAAAACCTCTCCATCATAAGCTGTTTCATTCTGCGCCATGTTGTCACAGACTCTTTTCCTTGCCTCCGTCGTCTCGCCTGCAATTGGTCCCACCAAACTGCAGCGCCGCTCTTTAGTTTATAAGCGACCATCTTTACTTGCTTCGACTCAGGAACTTCCATCATATTAAGGAACCTCTCAACCTCTGAAACCCAGTCAAGAAACTCTTCCATCTGTAAATTACCGTTGAACGTGGGAAGGTCCACTTTCATGCGGTAATCATCGAACCGATGTTGTTGTCGCCCAACGGGACGGTCTTCTTGTTCTTCATTATCCTCAGGTTCGAATTCTTCACTCTCAGCATCATGTATTACCATCTGACGACGACCGGCTGCGCCTCGGGCAAATCCTCCGGCACGATTCCGATCTTGGTTACGAGGTTGGCGATGGGCAAATCCCAACGCGCGATCCTCCTCAACCCTCCCTGGCCTTTGGCGGATTTGTAGAGTCATCTCCTGCAGCATCTCACGGATCTCAGTGAACTGAGTGCGGGTATCCTGACGGATCTCAGTGAACTGAGTGCGGGTATCCTGACGGATCTCCGTCAACTGTGCTTGTTGATCCTCCACCATCCTCCTTAGGTCAGTAAGCCCACGACCAACGTCAATGGGTGTGTCTTCTTCTGTGTTTAGTGCCATCGAACCAGGCAAAGCCTTGCTCTGATACCACTTGACGCAGCGGAATTCACGAGAGATTAGTTAGCGTACTAATCCAAACGAGATAAACAACTCGTCGCAACGAGCAAATCTTGCGCACAAGAAAGAAAGAGAAAATCTCTGCAATATTATTAATCAAAAAGCTACATAAACTCTAGGTTACAAACCCTTAAATAGGCTGAAACCCTAGAAACCCTAAAAATAAACTTGGAAAATAAAAAGTGCCATAATTTGGGGCTTTTCCTAAAACTGAAAACGGGAAAGAAAAACAAGACTTTCCCAAAAAGAATCAACTTAAAAGGAAATATGGTCTAAGAGTTATTAATGAAACAAATCTTTCCTAAAACGGCAAAATAACGCAATTGAAGGCCTATACGAAGGAATTAGGCCGAAAAGCACCATCGATCATCAACTTAGGGTTAATGAGTATTGACCGGAGCGCGAAATTAAGTCAGCCCACCAAGTTTGGGCCTATTCCGAGCTCGTCCGAATTTAGCCAATTTGGGTAATCTGAAATTAAACACCGTTTGGACTTTCGGGGCTTGGCTCGGTCCAGCTGATCATGGAATTGGGCCTCCACGTGTTCTACATCATTTTGCTTAGTTTTTTATAGGATTGTGGTCTAATTGGAGCATTTGAACTTTTGACTTTTTCCAATTACGCGGGGATGGGGGAATATCCTTCTAAGCTATGAGAGATCTTCACTGATTTTGACCGTTATTCTGCTTAGTTTTTATAGGATTCCAGTCTAATTGGAGTGCTCGAACTTCTGACTTTTTTCTGTTACGTGCGCTGGGGGATATCCTTCTAAGCTATGAGAGATCTTAACTGTTATTCTGCTTAGTCTTTTTTATAGGATTGCGGTCTAATCGGAATTTTCGAACTTCGACTTTTTCAATTAAATTGAATGCTCAAATACTTCAGATTATTTATGTTTTTGTATTGCTAAATATCTCCCGTGCATAGGGCTATATGCTAGTTAAATACGGAGTACACTATGCAGGCATGCTCATAAAAGAATGGTTGATTGGCTGATGTCATTTGCTCAAGTAAAAGAGAAGCAAAGTGACAATATGTTGGGGCGGAGCTATTGAGGAAAACGGGGGTGGCATGTGACACCTGGTCAGCTCCAAGCCAAAAAATTTCTTTTTGAAGATTTGAGCTGTTCGACAATTTTTAAATAATTGTTTACAAGAACGCAGTAAATCAATAATCGAGATGGTTGGCTGATGTCATGTGCAAATAAAGAGAGGAAAATTGGCAAGATGTTGCCAACCAATCCGAAACCACTCCAGTGCAGTCTTAATCGTTACTGTTCATTTGCTACGTTCAATGGTTTGGATATATTTTTAAATTTTGATTGGTAAGACTTAATTTCTACTGGTAAGAGTTTATGAAAATATCTGAATTATTGAATCTAACAATGGATGGTCACGATCAGAACTGTCTCCTCTAACCCAAAATATGAATTGGAGACGAGCCGAATCTGCTGCGGCCTCAACATCTAAAAATTTGAACTCAACCCGTGCAGGTTTATTTATGGGAAATTTGGAGACAGGCCCCAAAAAGTAGGTTTGGACCTACTTTAGTCCTGACAAAAATATTTCTTCCTTATTTCAGTTCTTTTTCTTGACTTTTCATGTATTTTTACTATTTTATCCCTTAATCTTAACTTTTTGTGTACATGTCCATTTTTAGTGAAATTTATATTTTTATCCATATTATTTCGGACAAAAATACCCTTAGCTATGTGAACTGACTATGAGAATTGCCAATTCTCATAACCAGTTAACATAATATTTCGGACAAAAATATCCCTGTCAATTCACATAGCCCGAGTTTACATATTATTTTGGACAAAAATACCCTTGAACTGTGGCTATGAGAACTGGGGCTATGAGAACTATATTTTTAGAATCACTTCCTACCTCATATTATTTCGGAGAAAAATACACTTGGTATATGAACTGGCTATGAGAACTGTCAATTCTTATAGTCAGTTCTATAAAAATTGGCTATGAGAACTGACTGTTCTCATGGAGAACTGACTATGTGAATTGGTTATAAAAACTGGACTATGTGAATTGAAAAATACACAGTTCACATAACCTCATCACATACTAAAATACACAGTTCTCATAGAAAATATATAGTTCTCATAGAAAATACACGATTCTAATAGATAGTTCTTATGAACAATACATAGCTCTCATAGAAAATAAGACAATTCTTATAGAAAATACACAGTTCTTATAGAAAATACACGATTCTAATAGATAGTTCTCATGGACAATACACAACTCTCATAGGAAATAAGATAATTCTCATAGAAAATATATATTTCTCATAGAAAATACACGATTCTAATAGATATTTCTCATGGACAATACATAACTCTCATAGGAAATAAGACAATTCTCATAGAAAATATACAGTTCTCATAGAAAAATACACAATTCACATAACCTCACCACACACAAATACACAGTTCTCATAGAAAATACATAGTTCTCATGGACAATACGCAATTCTCATAGAAAAATAAGACAATTCTCATAGAAAATACACAGTTCTCATAAAAAATATATAGTTCTCATAGAAAATATACGATTTTAATAGATAGTTCTCATGGACAATACATAGCTCTCATAGGAAATAAGACAATTCTCATAGAAAATACACAGTTCTCATAGAAAAATACACAATTCACATAACCTCACTACACATACAAATACATAGTTCTCATAAAAATGCAAATTCTCATAGACAATTCTCATGGACAATACACAGTTCTCATGGACAATATACAGTTCTCATAGAAAGATAAACAGTTCTCATAAAAAAATACACAATTCTCATTGACAGTTCTCATGAACAACTCACAGTTCTCATACAAAATACACAGTTCTCAGACAATTCTCACAGAAAATACACGAATATCTTAAAAAATATACAATTTTCATAGAAAAATACACAGTTCTCATGAAAAAATACATAGTTGATATAGCTTCACGACACACAGTTTATAAAGCCTCACTCCATACCAAAATAACTTTACCATCACAAAAAGAGATTTCAATTTCCAAAATTCACTAATACGGAGTATATAATTTATCGTCACAAAAAACAAAATGAAAAAAGAAAAGAAACTATGTTTTGATTAAAAACTGTTTTGATTTCATCATTAATAGTATGTAATTAGCAAGTAGTACTCTGCACGCACGTGACTCCACGCGATTACATTACTCCCTCTCGATCACTACCTGTTGCAGGCAACGGCGACTTCGAGACCCCACCATCGGGCGACTTCTCTCAAGCTCGGCGTTAGCCAACGGTCCCACAACCATCCCTAGCTGGAAATCAAACGGCACCGTCGAACTCATCGATTCCGGGCAGAAACAGGGCGGCATGATCCTCATCGTGCCCCAGGGCAGCCACGCGGTGCGGCTTGGAAATGATGCCGAGATCAGCCAGGAGGTCAGCAGTGTCGAGAAGGGGTCGGTCTACTCAGTGATGTTCCCGGCGGCCCACATGTGATCGAGGAGGGAGAGGAGAGGAGGATGGAAGAGGAGACGATGGGTCTGGGAGCAATTGATTTGGGGTAGCAGCGGAAATGCTGTGGAGGAGAGAGAGAGTAGGGAAATATAACAGCGAAATACTAGGGAGCAGTCGATTTTGGGTAAAAAAGTCATTATGCCCCATGACCAAGCCTATCCAGGTTTGAAAATAATATTTAAGATTGGGATCAAACCGAGCCTAAAAATCAAGACCGGTATCTAATTTTCTATTTATTTATCTATGACGCCTTTTATATACGGTGAGAATAGTCAGACTGGCTGATGTCATTTTGGAGATGTCATCTTTTTGGTGGGAAAATGACTAGACAGTCAGTTTATTCCTATTGGGCACAACAAGGGTGACTGACTCCCCCAGTGTCGCAGACTCTATTTAAACATCAATATATTATGTGATAATCCAGTTTCTAACAGTCTATTGATTTTAGATTGTAGTTCTAGAGAGAGAGAGAGAATATGGAGAGAGAAACAGAGAGAGAGAGAGGGTACAGATGGAGAGGGAGAGAGAACATGGAGAGAGAGACAGAGTGAGAATAGGGAGGACCGCCTCTATGATGCAGCATTTAGATGCAGAAAAATCAGAATAAATAATTTACAATCTAAAATCTAAGAAAAATCTCTCACAAGCATCTCATAGATTGCTAGCTTAGGATCGAAATGTGAAGTCAGGTTTGCAACATAGAAAAATCATTATACTAGTATATATTATAGTCTGCTTACAGAGGATTAATAAATGTCATAATTATATTACGAGCTGAGCATTTGAACTAACTACCTGCTAATTAATTCAAAGTTACAACAGATCTACTATTCATAGATTCTTTTATGTATGAAGCGGAATCAATAATTTACAATCTAAAATCTAAGAAAAAGCTATCGCAAGCACCCCTTTGATTGCTTACGTTCTAAGGGTGAAGTCAAGTTTGCAACACAGAAACATCATTATGGTATTATATATAGAGCATGGACGAATGTAAAAATTATTTGAACGGAGAACAGGTCAATTTACAGATGCTTGAATTTTTACCATGTATGCTATCAAAAATTTGATCAAGCCATGTGATTTAAAATATTATTACTATTGCACAAATCAAACGGTACAAAATTTAATTTTTTTTTATAGCCAGAACTGAACCCAGAGGGCTTAGCTAAAAAAGATAAAATAAGGGAAAATGACGGCTAAGGACGTACAGGTGTTTGATAATTAATATCCGCCAAGAACATTTTCAGCATTAACAAATGTTCTTAGTTTATCATTGGCATGTATTAATTATTAAAACATGTCCTGGGCCATCATTTTCCCAAAATAAAACTTGAGGGACAGGCCACCCAATTAACAGGCACAGTAAATTCCTCAACGCCTAAGCTGCCACCACGTGAGCGAGCTCGTTTGCTGTCCTTCCTAATCCAAGTAAAACCTATGTTCATCTCCATAATGTCCATGACCACTGCGGCAAGCGTGCAACAATTCTCATGGTGGGACTAATTCAGAGACACAAAGTTTGATGGCGACTTGATTGTCTGATTCAATCAAACCAGTATTCTTTAGGCCCAGGTCGTCTTTGACCATACCACACGCTTGACGAACAGCCAGTAGGCCACCTTGAAGGGGCGAAGAAATATTCTTTAGGCCTAGGTCGTCTTTGACTATACCAGCTTAATTGACGAACAGCAAGTAGCTCACCTTGAAGGGGCGAAGAAATCGTTACTGACTACTGAGTGCACCGATCCACTAGGCTTTGCTATGACTAAGGCTTTCTCGGGCATTCCTGTCCATCTTATTGCCTACTGCCTAATGCAGAAACTTTTACAAAACTGATACTCCCTCTGTCTTACTTTAAATGTCCCCTACGAAAATTCTTGCATTTTCAAATTATCTCAAAAAAATATACATTTCTACATATTAATATTTTTATTTTGTTACACCAAATTAAAGTACCCAATGAGCTTTTTAATTCGGTGTAAGAAAATAAAAACTAATAATATGTAAATTTTTTTTTTGTTTGAAATTGCACGAATTTTCGTAAGAAACATTTAATTAAAGTGGGACAGAGGGAGTACAGATTAAACTCCATTTCATTCCACTGAATTTTGGATACAGTATACCATTAAAAAGATATGACCTAGATATTCATATACAAGCTAACCGACTTCTCTGCCTAATTACACACAGCAAATTATATTACGAAGGATTATTCCTGCTATCTGCTGAGCATTCGTAACGAGCTAACTGCCTGCTAACTACCTGACTAGTCACTCACAGCTGGAGTACCAGACGTCCCACTTGCCTGGCCTTGCGTCAACTAAATCATCACTGGCATGATCCTCCACACGAGATCCCCTGTCCGACCCCCTCTCGGCCGTTGATCTCGCAAATTAACGGCTGAGATGGGCCGAGCACTTTAATTTTGCTCCAAAACAACGTCGTTTTGAGTAAGAAGTGTTCGGCCCATCTCAGCCCTTGATTTGCGAGATCAACGGCCAAGAATGATGGGACAAGCGTCTGTCTGGAAAGGAGTCGGACAGGGGATCCGAACTCATGATCCTCACCCCTTATGTAATCTATTGTATGATATATTAAGTAAGAAACGTCATGTATTAAGTTAATTGCAGAAGTCAGAAATAGCATCCTCGTGTTGTAAAGCATCCTTGTACAAAATGCTATCCTAAGATCATCAATACTTGGGCTGGCCTCATATTTAAATCCAATTCATTAAGAACATGCCTTCGCCGCATCATAGCATCCTCGTACTACCCCCAAAATTTTTTATTTAAATCCAACTAAGAACATGCCTTCACCGCATCATAGCATCCTCATACTACCCCCAAAAATATTATGTTTAAATCTAATTAAGAAGATGTCTTCGCCGCGTCTAAGGATCCTCGTTTTACCCCAAAAAATTCAAATTGTAATGCATTCATCATTCGATTGTCTATCTATAAATAGATATACGAAATAAGCATGTGTTGTGCAAACTTTATTTTCGAAAAACATATACTCAATCTATGGAGTATCACTTGAGAGAGATAGTGAGGGAGAGAACGGAGGAATGGCTCTGTGATGCAGCAATGACAGGGAATCTAGCATTACTGTACGATGTAATTGCAACAGATGTTTCCATTTTGGATAGAGTTTTGGTGGGAAGTTTCAAAGGGAAAAATCCTCTTCACGTGGCTATATCAACTGGGAACACAGAATTTGCTCTACGACTTCTAGAAATTAAACCAAATCTTGCTGAAGTTGTAGATACGAAATTTGGGGCGGCCCTTCACGTAGCATCCGCTAAGGGGCACATAAAGATTGTGAAAGCTTTAGTGAAGGTTAGCCCTGAGATGTGCCTAGCTCGGGATCGAGATGGTAATTACCCTCTTCACGTTGCTGCAATCAAAGGTCAGGTCAAAGTCTTAAAAGAGTTGGTTCGAACCAGTCCCCATAGAGCTCAAGTTAAGGTGGAACAAGGCGACACCGTCTTACACTTATGTGTAAAGTACTATCAGTTTCCATGTCTAGTACTACTACTAGACATGATTCCAAATCCCGAATTTGTTAACGATGTTGATAGTGGTGGCAACACCATACTGCATCTAGCTGTTTTTGAAAAACGATTGGAGGTATGTCCATTGGTCTTGGTTGCATTTTTTTATTTATTAATTGTCCTTTCATATGCATATGAGCATATCAATACTCAGTACTCCATTGGTCTCATATTATTTATTTAGGACGAATTGATTTTTTAATAAAATACTAAGTACTTTCCTAAATATAGCTAGTCTTTTTTTGGTCTTTAAAACTAGAGTGAAAAAACTATAGAAATTTACTCATGAAATCAAAGTTGATAATCCCGTACCGGCCAGCATACCTTTTTCTCTAGTTGAACTATATGTACCAGTACCGGTGTATTTTGGATTTATTATAATACTCCTTCCGTCCCTTTTTAAGAGTCTCACTTCGTAACTTTAACTTATTAAAAAAACATTATCATTACACCTTTTACATCAATTTTTATCTTCACTTTCCCTACTTACCCTCTATGGAGACATCATCATGACACTTTTACATCCAAATTACCAATTACATGTTCTGTTTCAACACCGGTACGGTACTTACCAACTAGATGACTTGGGGTCCAGTGCAGCAAACGCACTATGGGATTGTAGTTCACTTCGGTAAGGCATTTGGGGATACCAAGTTGCGAACTGAACTAGTCACTTAGAATGAGCCGTGGACGTTATAACCACATGATCGAGAAATATTTTGTCCTATAGTACATCCTCTGAATCACACTAACCGTCAAATTGGTAAAAAAAACTTATGTTGTCGGATCAGTGATCAAAAGCCCTTTCTAATTGGAAAAGTGACGTTATACGACGGATGAAGTATTTGTTGAGAAATGCCGGAAGCAAGAGAGTGCCGAGATTCCAAAATAACCCACAATCACAAGCAAAAATAAAGGACAATGAAAAACCACACAAAGAGAACATGCAAGATTTACGTGATTTGACCAAAACCGGCCTACTTTCATGAAGAGGGTCCCGTTCTTCACTATGAGAGAATTAGTACATGTGAACACTTGAGTTTGAAGACCCAAACTCAACTCCTTATACACGTACTCTCACCAAGAACCCACTCTTACAAGCCTAAAAGCTTTTTTCTTTTAAACTTGCATACACACCCATTACATAAGCACCACCAAACTCATGGATTAATATGTGACCTTGCAATTTTACATGTTCCCTACAAAGAAAGTTGTAAGGTCACGGCAAAAAGAAAGGAAAAAAAAAAGGGAGAGAGAGAGAGAGAGAGAAACAGCAGCTAGCACTTCGGGACTCCACGTAAAGAAAGAGAATTTGAACCATGTGCAAGACTTTTGATTTAATTGGAATTTTAACCAACCCAACAGTATTCTTTTCCTTTTATCTAATGGTGAGTCCGTACGTGTATATATTATTAATTCAGATGATCAAGCATGTGCTTAGCAGTGGCAAAATGGATGTGAATGCAAAAAACAACAGTGGGCAAACAGCGCTGGATATTCATTTGCGATCAAGAGGAAATCCAACAGGCTCGGAGATTCAAGAGATCTTACTTAATGCCGGGGCCAAAAGGAGCGCACAGACTATTGTACATGTTGGGGTTGAGGTTGAGGAGCTTGAGCGCGAACAGACTACAGTAGAGGGTGGGGTTGAGGTTGAGGAGCTTGAGCGCGAACAGACTATTGTAGAGGGTGGGGTTGAGGTTGAGGAGCTTGAGCGCGAACAGACTATTGTAGAGGTTGAGGAGCTTGAGCGCGAACAGACTATTGTAGAGGGTGGGGTTGAGGTTGAGGAGCTTGAGTGCGAACAGACTATTGTACAGGGTGGGGTTGAGGTTGAGGAGCGCGAGCCTAAGTGGCTGAGTAAGAGAAGGGATACGTTTATGGTTGTAGCTTCACTAATTGCGGCAATGGCATTTCAAGTTGGGGTGAACCCGCCGGGCGGTGTTTGGCAAGACGATTCAGATGAACACGTAGCCGGGAAAGCTGTACTTGCTTTTACCAACCCCTATGCGTACTACAACATAATGGTCGCAAACACGGTTGGATTCCTTCTGTCTCTGAGTACAATCTTGCTACTCATTTACACTTTGCCAGAGCCACAGAGGGATTATCGATGGACTCGAGCTTCGATCACATGGTGGACATTCATGTTACTTAGCCATACGTACATGTCTTCTGTCAATGGTATGACACCGAAGAAGGGATATCATGGGTGGATTCTAACGGAAGCCTTCATATGTATTCATATTCTGTGGATCACTGTGATGACAATTTTATTGTTGCGCAGGATTCTCAAGGTCGAAGAAGGTAGTACTATATCCCAAATGCTCCGCCGCTTGTTCGCACCCCCATCAATTCCTTTGTGTTTCCTTCCTGCGAACGAACTCCCCATGCGGAATACTTAACGCATTAGCTACAGCACTGCACAGATTTAAGAACAATGCATACATGAGTTTTTGGTGACATACCCAATCAAATATAGTAGCAAAAGTGGAATTATGTTAGCATAACCAATCTTTCCTGCGATCTTCTTTTCAATAGATAACATATGTAACTCATTCAACCGTTCTTGTGACATACTGAGCAAAAAAGCACCTCCACTGTTTTGTTATATGGACGTTTTTGGGTTAATATAGCAAAAATGAGCTCTCCTTTTTTTCTTTTTCTTTTTTTTTTCTTTTTTTTTTTGGGTGGGGGGAGGGGTTTACCAGTTACAACATCCTATAAAGTTCAGAGGCTCCTTAATTTTAAGCAAATTTTTCAAGGGCCCAATGATCAAGCCTTGTTCATCTTGCCTCAAGGACGATTGTGCATCTCAAGTAATAAAAATCTCGCAATTCAACCATCGATACCTAGAAACAAAGTCGGGCAATGTTCATAACTAATAATGGTTCAAAAACACAAAATGCAGCAACACTCTTGAACCAACTAAAATCTAAACCATAGATTTTCTAAACTGTGATACACAACAGAGGTCATTGACTGGGCAACCATGCACGATCCAACCTGCATCTTGATTTTAAACGTAAGCTTACACTCAATAAACATCAATGCCGCTCAAATTCTAGGTTTCCAATCACCACTGTATATGATACCGCAAAAGACAAATCTCTGGAAATTGATGTTTAAATTTAGCTAATAGCAAGAATAGAACAACAAAACCACTGCACTTAATTTAGAAATTAATTTTCAGTGCTATAGTAATTTGTTTCACTGATTCTTAGGTTCGATATCCTTGTTTATCCCTATACTCTTGAACTTTTATGTTGCCTTGAAGCACGATTTTAGAATGACCAACCACCCATGGATACAAATCTTGCCAAACATGCACCATTTCTTCTCATTTTCCCTTTCCGGGAAATGATAATGTCAACTATTTTTGTCTGTTAGCTAAATCGATTCACTTGATGATATGATTGACAAAATGCCACAGCGGCGTTAACCCTAATCAGCTAATTGAAGAACACCTACATAGCAAGGAACAACAAATTTAGCTAAGAAAAAAGATGATAATAATGAGATCCAATCAAAACTGTATAGTAGTAGAAGAGCACTGATATGAACTTTTCTATTCACAACAATTGTTACATTTCTCTTTCCACGTATCAACATGATTCCACCCTCTTTATTCCTAAACATGAAATGTTGGTGCCCATGCGAAGAAGGTGCCGTGCCAAGCCTTGCCAATTCAACTCTTCATTGAGAGAGAGAGGAATTGTGTAGTACCCCTCCATTTGCCAAAGCAATAGCCATAATGGCAACAGACATCATGACCCATGATAGAGGACTCCACATAAAACCCAAGAACTTGAGAAGCTTGCTCTCCTGTTAGGAATTTCCTCAAATAGTTCAGCATCATAAAAGTATAGTGCTCAAAATTTCAATTAGAAATAAAGAAGTCTAAGACGCAAAGGAGTTAAGAAGTTGTGCCTTTTCCTCCTCAAGCTTGTTAAAGCCAAAGACTTGGAGTCTCTTCTCTCCTTCCTCTATTGACAAACCTTCCCTCGTACATTTTAGCTGCTTGAAGACTTCCTCGATCGGAATGTTCTCCTAAACACCACCAATACATAACAAATTCAAGCAACAAAAAAAGATAGGTGTAAAAACTCGTCTCGAATGTATCTTTGATATTGTTAGTAGATTGGTATTGGGGCTTGAATGGGATCCAAGCCATATCATTTATGGAAATTGGAAAATTATAGGATTTCCAGAAAGAGCAAGAAACATCGCAAGGAAAAATTAACGGCTCTGAACATAATTATGTCTGGAGTCGTGGTCGAGAATTTGTATGTAGACTTAGGGAGCTATTATAGAGAAAATTAATCCAGAATGATGTCATTGGCGGACACAAGGGGTGCGGCCATGCCTGGGTGCCCGGATCCCACACAACTCCAAATATTCGCACTAGTTGTACTAGTTTTTAAGTTGATTTGAAAAAGTGTTGTGGAATCGGCCCTGCAAGTCCTTAGGTGCACAAAAACTCTAAAAATTCTCCTATATGCATAGAAAAAAACTCCCTAAAATTTCAAATTATCAACTATGTTTTGGTTGCGCATGTCAAGTCAACTTTCAGTTTATCCCAGATTGGGTGAATTATTGGCACTGCTTTCTACCTGGATAAAGATGAGAGTTGGATGGTCAATTTTAGCCTGCATTTTTCTAGAATCCATTTTGTATGCAGTAGTAGGACTACTGCTTTCACATTGACTTATGTCCTTCTATAGCTTTTTTTTTTTTTTTGAACGGCCCTTCTATAGCCTAAATGGTGTAACCAAGCCAACCCTATTCTGTGATGAAATGAAACAACCCCACAAAAAGAGAGACCTATTTAGAATGAAGAATGCAGTACTTCACTAGAAGCCCATGTTCGGCAAAATCAAGAGTCCAAGCAAACCTCAATGTGACAAAACCAATGAACCAATATTACATGACAAATATGCAGTGATGTCTCTTCTAGTCTAACAATGTAAAAGCAAGACAGCAACTTGCTAGTAGCAATCATGTTGAAACTAACTCGTAAGTGTTTGAGATAAAAATCGGGCACACTACGCTTGCGGTAAGTTGAACACCAAACCAAACCGAGCTTTATTTCCCAATCAATTGGGATAGGCTACATGAATCATTTTTCTCCATTTGGATTCATGTCATAAAGATCTCACGGACTTTTTACGTATTGTCTGTCAGCTACCTGACGCACAATCCTCCTCCTTTATCTGGGCTTGGGACCGGCTGAGAAAGAAAGATAAGGCTCTAAGCACAAACCATGCGGAGTTTAAGCTGGACAGCATCACTTCACAATAGATCCACCAATGCCAGTCTTTACAACAATGATTTCCTTACAGCATGAACTTAAAACATACTCTGAAACTGTATTCGAATTTGAAAACAAATACTCAGCACACCGTGAAAGAAGCCTGCAAAACATAACAGTACGTGGTTTCATTTCCGTTCAACATAATACTCCTCTTCAGTTTTCCCAAACCCAAGATGAATATGTCCACAGAAAGAAAAAAAAAGGGAATGGAGACACTATATAGGACAAATCCATGAGCGAGTGTTTGGCCCAACTTTTTCTTCAATTGTTGGTAGGAAAGTTGATCATTTATGGCGGGGTGGATTGAGGCGGTGGGGAGTGGAGCGGGTCGAGAGAAAGGGGGGTTCGCTAGAGATGCGGCTGGCCAGGGTTGGGGTCGGCTGGAGCGGGAAGGGGAGTCCCAGGGTTGTCGTGGAGGAGGGAGGGAGGGAGAAATTACGTGTGAGTGAGAGGAGAGAGTACAATATCATCTCAGTCATTGATTTTCATGGTTGAGATTGAATGTCAAAATTTGTGTTAGCGGAACCATCCCCATATGTGTGTGTGTGTAATAGACATATAAGCCTTTAATAAGACCATAAATGAGGTTATCTTCCTACATCACTAATAGTGCCAAGAGATTTTTCATATTACATCAATCCACTCCATAGATAAACTTCATGATTAAGCTATATGATACATCTGAGAACAAAATTTTGGACATAAATATTGTGATCAATGTAACTAAAAAGCCAAATTTGAAAAACCAAATTAATCTAGCTAGTAGAAAAATTCTAGACGCAATCAAGACAATTGTCATACCAATAACAACTCGATTTCCATACAAAAGCCTATTCAAATTACATTTACCAAGTCCATTTCAAAGGGCAAATCTAGAATCTAAAGATATATTTCCTGCAATCCAATGATATAAACAACACATGACAGGCCTATTTCTCAAATAGTAGTCCGATTAATTAGTAGAACTTGTGTATAATATAGAGCCCAGCAATTGCAGTCGTCCCTTCCCCTTTTTGGAACAAGATTTTGTAGAGAAGGCAAACATTCTCGTGACTCCACTAGATGCTTTCTTGGTCTCCCCTCTTTCTTCGTACCATTACTTCTGAATCCACATCTCTTAATTCTCCACCACCTCCATCTACTGCCACTAAACCTTCACCGCTCCTTACCCCACCACCATTTATTGAGTTTTCATTCATACCAGCAACTGCAACCTCCACTTTCACAACGGTTGTCTCCACCAGAGTGGGTGGCAGTTGTGTCTCTCCCTCAACTGGGGCACTTGCGTCGGTAGAGTCCATTGAAAATTTAAATCCTCAAAGAATTATACTGTCTCTGTCAAAAGAAAGCACCGATTGATATACATACTTATAGTCCATGTAAGTGGCTGAGAGAAAACTTCACCAGACTACTTGCAAATGTACAATCCAGCAGCAGCTATGAGATCACCACTTGAATAACCAAAACAAAAGATAAAAACTAAGGACAGATTAGATGTCTCTGTATTCTTTGTTTTTGCAATCCAAAAGGGCTCTCTAAACTCCACAAAATCATGCAACTTTTTTCTAGCTATATCTGTATATAAATAAGCTATGAGATCACTACTTGAATAACCAAAACAAAAGATAAAAACAACCAAGGACAAATTAGATTTCTTTCTTTGTTTTTGCAATCCAAAAGGCTCTCTAAACTCCACAAAACCATGTAACTTTTTCTAGCTATATCTTTATATAAATAAGTGACCTGTGTTGCTCCATGTGCACATTATGCAGATGAATTCATCAAATCAGCTACAATGTCACTGCATTTCATCAGAAGGATCATCATTTGCCCCTGTTGACGCCATTGGTGGTGGAACTACTTTGACTGCTCTCGTTTTTTAACCCTTGAGCACTCAGTAGCATATGACCAATAGTCCTGAGAAGAGAAAACTAGGATCTTGTGAAGAGGTCATAACACAAACATGTAGACTTAGAGTAGGCATATACACACACACGTACTCAATCCAAACCAATCAGATCAAATGATTTCAAGCACACATCGATTACAGCCACTGGAGTAGGAGATAAAGAAGTTAAATCTATGGTGCAAGAAGACGCAAACCTTTGGTAAATCACTGAAGCAATAGTCGAAAACACGATGGTATTTGTTTTCGCTATCGTCGTCTTCTTTTCCGTCTCTGTCGCCATTGTTGTCTGATAAAATCATCGTGAAGTTATGAACAAAACCCTATTCAGAGCCGCTGGATGCTTTGCACTTATGTTTGTGGGGTATATATAGAGAGAACGACTGCAGCCTCGAAAGCCATCGAAAGGAATCAAATGATGACCTGTTTACACCTGGATTATTTAAACAGAAAACGGGAGATGTTTAATTTTCTAATTAACTTAGGAAATATATTAAAATATGCTAAGATAAACATAGAGTGACTATGGTTGTTATGCTATTATGCATTAACTAGAAAAAGAAAGAAATCTGGAAAGCATTATTATTTCCCCTTTTAGTATGGGAGACGTTTTAATTTTCTAATTAATTTAAAAAGAATTTATAAACATATGGGAAAAAGAGATAATGATAAAAACTATTTTCACGGGAGAGGTTTTACTTTTATGATTAATTTAAAAAGAATTTTAGAAACGTATGAAAATATGCGCAGAGATGTATGGGTTTTTTTTTTTTTTTTGAAAGTCAAAAAAAAAATTCATTAATCTGTGAAAATATTACAAAGATTAATAGGAACAAGTCATGATGGTATCAAACCCCCAACCCGACACCCAATCAATCTACAATGCTAAGAGTAATCATGTGTCGATCTGAGACTCAAACCCCAAGTTTGGCAAAAAATCAAACACGAAAAATCCATTGGGACGAAACACACACTCGTTGGCTTAAGGAAAAATTATCACTTTTCTTATTTTTCAATTTTCTACCTGTCAAGTTTTAAATACGTACACGATAACTAGTGTAGATGAATAATGCTAATTTTTCATTTTCCATAAGAACCTCTTGAATGAAAACATCTTCCTACCCAAATTCAGAGGATGGTCAAGTACATTATCTTGCATTGGATTTTTAAAAACAATTTGAAGTTTATTAAAACAGAACATGAAATAAAGTATAAAAGCAGCCTAAATTAGATGACGAGAAGGATAATAACCTTTTCCCGATTTTTCTTAAATTTTTTAAATTATCGAAATCTAGGATGGTCAACTACATTAACTTTTATTAGATTTTTAAAAAAAGGTGTAAAGTTTACTAAAGCAGAACAAGAAATAAAGTATAGAAGCAACCTAAGTTAGGTGAGGAGGAAGATAATAACCTTTATACCGATTTTTCTTAGATTTTTTTAACTATTAAAATCTAGGATGCATGGTCAACTACATTAACTTGCATTGGATTTTTCAAAAAAGTGTAAAGTTTATTCAGACAGAATAGGAAACAAAGTATAGAAGCAACCGAAATTAGGTAAAGAGGAGGATAATAACCTTTTTTCCAATTTTTCTTAGATCTTTTTTTTTAATTATCAAAATCTTGGAACAATGAGGAACAAAAGAATTACTATGTTTCTACTTCACAAATTAAGGCTTCCGAACAAGGAAATGTCGAATGATAAGGTATGATCACAAATGGAATGAATTAAGAACTTTAATTTTCTACTTATTTTGCTTAGATTTTAATAGTTTCGTTAATTCTCTCAAATTAGAGATCCTACAATGAGCCAAAAATATAATTATTTTTCGTGTTTTAATCCCTTTCTTTTTCGTGGGAGACACAGCCTAATATTGAAATTCACTCCTTCATCTGCGTAGGAGACGAATAAAGAATTAGCATTTCATTTCTTTCGTACCTCTAATCTTAATGTTATCCCTTCAAGCAAAATAGTGTCTAACAATTTTTTTACCCATTTTTCTTAAAATTTTTTAATGACCGCAATCTCGGAAGTTGTACTTTAACTACAGTACGTTGAAACTTTTGAGAAGAGACGCAACATGTCTAGAGAGAGAGAGAGAGAACGAGCGAAGGCATCAGAACTGAATGGAGGGCAACAAGGGGGATGGATTCCAGTAGTCAGAAAACACAGGGGCCAATCAGGACAAAGGGGAGGAAGCAGGGCGATTTCACTTTGTTTGTGGATAATATCCCTGAGTCAAAGGATCTGAGATGGCTTCAATGGGCTTTTAATAGGTTTGGGGTAGTTAGAGATGCATTTATTCCGCAAAAAAGGAGCAAACGCACTGGGTACCATTTCGGTTTTGTGAGATATGATTGTCACGTGGCGGCGGGCATGGCAATATCCAAGATGAATGGGGTGTGGGTGGAAAATACAAGACTTTTTGTTAAAGAGGCCTGTTTCGGGCTCAATGAGGACAAGTCTAGAGTGAGGCCATTCAGGTTCAGGTCTGATCCGGTGCAAGAGAGGTTAACAAATTAGAAGCAAGAACTCACTCAAAAGCAAGGAAAACAGAGGATGGAGGAGAGGGCTAGGGGAGAAGCAGATGGGAGGTCTTATAGACAGATATTGAAAGGAGAATCATCAAAGATGGAAAGCAACCCGAAGAAAACACTACATGTCAAACCCAGCGGCAACGGGTGGCTGTACCGAAGTGCAGTGGCTGTTATGCATAGGGTGGTGTCCATGAAGACGTTGATGGAAAGCTTCGGTCTGAACTCTGAAGATGAACAAAGTGGCTCAGTTTCGCTCCTTGGGAGGGAGATATGTGCTAATCACTTTTCAGAGTGCAGAGGTAAGAGATTCTCTTATCGAGGGGCAATGGATGAAGTTATGGTTTGATAAGGTGAAGCCGTGGAGGGGCGAGCCAGCGAGTTTGGAGAGATTCGTGTGGCTTAGTTGCAAGGGACTCCCTTTGATTGCCTGGAATGCTCAAACTTTTAAGTCAATAGCTGAGTTATGGGGCTGTTTTATTATGGTGGATGAGCAAACCCTTAAAGACCTCTCTTTTGCCGAAGGGAAAAGTTTTGATAGCAACAGAGGAAAAATGCTTGATAGACAGATGGATTGAGATTGAGATAGCTGGGGTGTTTTATGATGTCAAGGTTTCGGAGTCGTCGTCCTTTGTATACCGCGAAGGAGGGGAATCTTGCTTTCCTCAGTCCTTGGCAAAAAGGACGGGCTTCATAGCTTTGGAAGAACCAGCCATGGAGTTTGAAACCAGGAAGAAAAAGGAGGGTGATGGTGACGTGGAGAGCTCGCCAGTAGGTGAGCCTAATCGGAGAAGGGTGTCAGGGAAGGGATGGGATCTATCGTCAGGGATGGGGGGCTCAAAGCAAGAAAATGGTGATGGGCATTTAATGCCTGTCAATACAAAGTCCAAAGCTGCTTCAGAGGAGTTTGAATCACGGGTTGAAGACTCAGTGGAGTTGGAGAATGGGGCTGAAAATAGTTTGGGCCCTTTAGCCCAAAGTAATTTGGTGAACCAAGAGGAATATTTAGCCCAAAAGGGGACCATAGACCTGGAAGGTGGGGATGGGCCGGCTGTGTGGAGAGATCTCAAGGCTTTGGGCCCTGGACCTATTGGGCCTAATTCTATTAACCAGTTAAATATGGCCGGGGAATAGCTTGAAGGGTATTATGTAACACCGAAGGGGGTGAGGGTTCAAGATATGGACTATGGGAGTGGTGGAACTATCGGTGCTCGGGTGAACCAAGTGATCGAGGTGCTCTCAACTCCCTAGCCTCAACTTGGTGGTAGATCTTCAAGACGCGGGCTGTAGAAGAAGCAGACGAAGGCAGCTCTCCAGTCTGGCGAGCATCAGTGAGGCTATCGAGCTCAATCCCGAATTGGTGGCCAACCACAGCTCCTTATCTTTGGAGGAGTCTGTTCCGACTAATTCCGACGTCATCAGAGAGGTTCTTGCTACTATGGCTATTGGAGATTATTTCTTGGAATATTAAAGGGTTGGAGAGTTCGATTAAGAAAAGATTTTTGTGTAAACTAATTAAAAAAAGGAAACCGGATATGGTGTTTGTCCAAGAAACAAAATTGGAGAATCTAGATTTTTTTGCGGTCCATAGGCTATGGGGAAGTAGGGATTTCGATTTTGCTTGGTCTAGTGCGTCTGGGGCTTCCGGGGGATTGTTAGCAATTTGGCGAAAAGTTTTCTTCAAAGCTAATAATATTATATGCCACAGATCTTTTATACTTTTGCAGGGAGTGATTAATGATGAATTTCCATGTACTATGGCTAATATTTATGCTCCAAATGACGTGGTAACAAGGAGAGGGGTATGGGAGGAATTGTTAGTATTGAAATCTAACTCGTCAGTTCTGTGGTGTATTGGGGGAGATTTTAATGAAATCAGAGCGATCAGTGAACGGATAGGGTGCCAGAGGATGGAGAGGGGTATGAGGGATTTTCTTGACTTTGGTAATCGGATGGAACTTCTTGATCTCCCGTTGCAGCGCAGGAAATTTACGTGGACTAACTACCAAGATCACGCGGTTCACAGTCGTGTGGACAGATTCTTAGTCTCCCAACAATGGCTCATGAAATTTAGAGTGCTTCAATGGGGGATCCACAGGCCAATTTCTGACCATTGCCCTATTGTGCTCCATGATGATGGACAAGATTGGGGTCCTCGCCCATTTAGGTTCTGGATATTTGGTTGTCTAACCCGAGATGCATGGCAATTGCTCAGGAGACATGGGAAAACACTCAGGTCAGTGGTTGGGCCGGTTTCAAAATCTTGCAAAAATTGAGGGCTATTAAAGATAAGCTCAAGGTATGGAATAAAGAGGAATTTGGCGATGTAAACTCAGCCTTGCAAGAAGCAGAAGATGAGCTCCATCGATTTGATATGTTAGCGAAAGAGAGAGCTTAATGTGGAGGAAAGAGCTTTGCGATGTAAGACTAAAGCAGATTTTTGGAGACTTACTAGCTTAACTGAATCGTTATTGAGACAAAAGTCCAAACTAAATTGGTTGAAATTGGGAGATAAGAATACGAAATATTTTCAAGCTATTGCCAATAATAGATTTAGGAGAAATATGGTGGGTTCAATCATGGCAAATGGAAGAATGTTAGAAGATCATACGGAGATAAAGGATGCAACAATGGAGTACTTCAGCAAGAATTTCAAAGAGGAGTGGAAAATTAGACCAAGTATGGGGCGGAGTTTTTTACAGGAAACTAGCACCTGAATTTTCCATCCAACTTGGTAGGGTGTTCGAAGTAGGTGAGATTCTTGCGGCACAAAAGGAGTGTAGCAATCTTAAGGCTCCGGGTCCGGATGGCTTTAATTTCTCTTTTGTGAAGCAAGGGTGGGGGTTTATGAAGGATTTGATTTCTCAATTCTTCGCTAACTTTCACGCTAACGGCAAACTCACAAAAGGTATAAACTCCACCTTTGTTGCTCTAATTCCTAAGGTCGATTGCCCGCTGTCTTTTAAAGAATATAAACCCATTAGTTTGGTGGGATGGGTTTATAAGGTGTTATCCAAAGTTCTTGCTAATAGAATCAAAGCTTGCCTACCATTAGTAATCGGAGAATCTCAAGCTGCATTTATTGGGGGAAAACAAATTTTGGATGGAGTTCTTATCGCGAATGAGGTTATTCATAGTTGGAAAAATAGTTCGCAAGGGGGGCTGATTCTGAAAATTGACTTTGAAAGGGCCTACGATTGTGTCAATTGGGATTTTCTGTTAGATCTTCTTGCGAAGATGGGTTTCGGAGAGAAATGGTGCGGCTGGATCAAGGAGTGTGTATCTACGGTATCTATGTCAGTATTGATCAATGGTTCTGCTTCTAAGGAATTTCAAATTGAGAGACTCAGACAAGGAGATCCGTTATCACCCTTTCTCTTTAACATAGTGGTTGAAGGTTTGAACATTTTGTTGGAGAGAGCTAAAGAAAGGAATAGCATAAGAGGAGTAAGAATAGGGGCCAACAGGGTGACGGTGACGCATCTATAGTTTGCGGATGATACAATTTTATTTTGCAACAATGATTCGGAGAAGATGTCCAACATCAAAAGAATCCTTAGATGTTTTTAGCTCATGTCTGGGCTAAAAATTAACTTCTCCAAAAGCTCCTTATGTGGTATTAAAATCTCTCAACAGGATGTGCTCTCCTTAGCGCAAGTCATGGGGTGTAAAGTTGATCAACTACCTATTAAGTATTTGGGCTTGCCATTGGGTGCTAACCCCAATAGGATCAAAACATGGGATTCAGTGGTAGAAAAGATGGAGAAGTGTTTAAGCGTGTGGCGTGGGAGATACAATTCTACCGGGACAAACTCACTTTAATCAATTCTTCTCTTGTCAACCAACCGAGCTACTTCATGTCTATTTTCAAAATGCCAGCGTCAGTAGCAATGGGGTTGGAGAAAATTCAAAGAAATTTTTTTTGGGGGATACGATAGACAAGAGAAAACTCCATCTTGTCAAAAGGGAGATGATTTGTAAGAAGAACGTGAATGGGGGTTTAGGTGTGAAAAATTTGATGATTCAAAATCTCTCTCTCCTAGCCAAGTGGTGGTGGAGGTTCAATAAGGAGCCTGACTTATTGTGGGTGAAAGTGATCAAAGGTAAGTATAACCTGGAGCAGAATTGTTGGCTCCCTCGTGTGCCGATATCGGATAAAGCTACAAAGTTATGGAAGGATATATGCACACTCGGGGAAGTATCTTCGTGTATTGGAAACATAATACAGGAGGGATTTAGAATCCAGATTCGTTCCGGCATGGAGATTTCATTTTGGAACCACGCATGGTTGGGGGACACAACTCGTAGAGAAAACTACCCTCGTTTGTACCTAATTTCTACTCACAAAGAGGCGAATGTCAATGCTCTATGGAATGGTTCGGGAGTTGATCGATGGAACCTAACTTTTAGTCGAGAATTACGCGATTGGGAAGTTGTTCAAGTGGAAGTTTTAAAGCAGCGACTTCAATCAGTTTGTTTAGATTCGTCTAGTCATGATTCCTTGTATTGGAGTTGGTCTTCTGATCATCTTTTCTCGATTAAGTCGGTGTACAATCAGTGGGAAAGTAATGGGCATTCAGGTAGTTCGGGGTTGGAATCCATTTTGGAAGAACCTTAGCCCCCCTAAGGTGGAAATTTTCGCTTGGATGGCTATTCAATCCAAGGTGGCTACGAGATTAGTGCTATTGGGCAGAAATATGATTGCAGAGGGACAGTCTTCTTTTTGCCCACTATGTTCTTTGTTCTTGGAAACTCCGCAACACCTGTTCTTGCATTGCCAATTTTTGTGGGAGGTTTGGTCGCAGATTCTAGATTGGTGGCATGTGAAATGGGTATGCCCCAAATCGTTGGAAACTTTATTCAGGTGGTCGGTGGATAATCGGTTCAGAAATTTGGAGAAAAGTTTGTGGGAAATTTCTTTCTTTGCGACACTGTGGTCGTTGTGGTTGGTGCGAAATGAGTATGTGTTTAACAATGCAATAGTGACAACCGAGGTCGTGGTTGAGAAGGTAAAAGCTAGAGTTGCTATGTGGATAAAAGCAAAGTTCAACATTAAGGTGTATACGGTGGAGGAATTTAAGGTTTTTTTGGATGGAATTAGGTTGTTAAAATTGTAAAATTGGCTTGTAGTATGGGTGAGGTGAGCTGTGTCTCCTCCAACGTTCTGTTGGAGGATTTTGTTTGATGTTTCCTTTCTTGCTTGATCTTGTAAGTTCTGATGCTTACTGTGGTTGAACCCCTCGATGTATCCTTCGAGTTTGCAATAAAAATTTCGTTTGCCGAGAAAAAAAAAACTTTTGAGAAGAACTAAAATTCAACATCATGCTATAGTTAGAGCACCTCCACCATAGTTTTTTTTTGGATATTAAATTTCGAGACATCTAATTGTTACATAACCTTCCACAACACAAGTGTTAAATTTGTGGAATCCCAAACCAAACCGAGCTATCCAATGGGCTTGTAGCCCACTTGGCAACTCCTGGTTCTCCCCAAGTGGGAGACCAGGGTTCGAACCCCTCTGTGGGCATGTGGTGTTCAAGGCTATGGATAGCTTCTGACACCCCTGTAGACTAACATACTAACTTTTAGCTAACCTATGTATAGTACAATATTGGCACAAAAAAAAAATCAAACCAAACCTTATGTCTCAATTAATTGGGTTCGGCTTCAGGAATCTTTTTTTTTTATTGAACATTGTCAAGGACTACTTGTTCACTGAAACTCATTAGACTTGTATCTTTTAAGTACAACTGCTACTAAAAAATCTCCAATCAATGCTAGTATTAAATATTACTAGTGACTTTTAATCTCTATATCCTTTGATATCATACTCACTAGTGTTGTACCGAATTTACGATTGTATTTTTTTCATTCTAGTGGATCGAACGGGCAAAACTCACATGCACGGGAGAGATTAACATACTTATATGCACGGTGAGATTAACATGCACACCCAAACTTGTATTTTTTTTCCTTATACATATAGGATAAAAAATAAAATAAACCAAAACTAAAATGTGTATTTTTTATAAGTGGAGGGTCCAGATGTTATTAAGTAATCACTCATTCCACTCTCAAGCAATGTGGGATTCATTTCCTTAACATCCCTCTTCACGTGCAGCCACATTTGAGGTCTGTAACGTGTAACCACTTTTTGGGTCCTATTATCGTGCAGTCTTTTTTGCTGGTCTGTCATCGTGGGGCGTGCATTAGGAATTTTTTTTTTTAATGTGGGGTGGAACGGGCCCTGCTCTGATACCATATAGAAACTTTAATATTTACATCCATCTCAAAACCAATCGGCAATGAGTGGAGAGTTTCCAGATGTTATTAAGTAATCACTCGTTCCACTCCCAAGTAATGTGGGATTTATTTCCTTAACACCTCCCACCCCACGTTTTCTCTCTCTCAATTTCTAAAAATAAAAAAATAAAAATTGTGAGAATTTAGGATTAGGCATTTGCAAACTTGTGGGACTCAAACACATTTTCATAATATATTGACAAGCATTATACTCGTTCGATGTACGGGATAATAAGACAATTTATGCAGGAACCGCATAAATATATAGACACTTTGTAACAGGAACCACACAAATGCCTTGAGTTGAGCCACCACATAAATATATTTATGGGGCATTAGATAATTTTTCCTCCTAAAAACTCTCTCTCTCTCTCTCTCTCTCTCTCTCTCTCTCTCTCTCTCTCTCTCTCTCTCTCTCTCTCTCTCTCTCTCTCTCTCTCCAAATTTTTAAAAATTAAAAGAAAAGGAAAAATCTAGGAAATTAGGGAAGGGAGTTTAGAGGGTTTGGAAATTCATACACATTCTCTCTCTCTCTCTCTCTCTCTCTCTCTCTCTCTCTCTCTCTCTCTCTCTCTCTCTCTCTCTCTCTCTCTCTCTCTCTCTCTCTCTCTCTCTCCAAATTTTTAAAAATTAAAAGAAAAGGAAAAATCTAGGAAATTAGGGAAGGGAGTTTAGAGGGTTTGGAAATTCATACACATTCCTATAATATATTGATAAATAGATTTGGTAAGAAGACACAAACCTTTGGTAAATCACTGAAGCAATAGTCGAAAACTCGATGGTATTTGTTTCTGTTATCATTGTTGTCATCTTCTTCTTCATCTCCGTCGCCATTGTTATTTGATGAAATCATCATAGAGTTATAAACAAAACCCTATTCAGAGCCGTTGGAGGCTTGCCGCATATGTTTGTGGGGTATATATAGAGAGAGCGACCGCGGCCTCAAAACCAACGGAAGTAATCGAAGGATGACCTGACTTGTCTATACCTGGATTATTTAAAATGAAAACGTTTCTCACCACGCAAGATGTTTAATTTTCTAATTAACTTAGGAAAGAAATTTAATTATTCGAAGATAACATAGAGTAGATATCCGAGGTTATGCTATTATTCATTAACTAGGAAAAGAAAGAAATCTGGAAGAATTATTGTTTTCCCCTTTTTATATATAAATGAGGAAAAGAGATAATGATAAAAACTTTTTTCACAGGAGACGTTTTAATTTTTTAATTAATTTAAAATGAATTTAGAAAACATATGAAGATATACACAGTATACATAGAGCGACTGCAGCCTCAAACCACCAAAAGGAATCAAATGATGACCTGACCTGTCTACACCTGAATTACTTAAAATGAAAACGTTAAGCACCGGAGATGTTCAATTTTATAATTAACTTAGGCAAGAAATTAAAGTATGCTAAATAAACATAGACTGGATATCCGTTGTTATGCTATTATGCATTAACTAGAAAAGAAAAAAATTTGGAAAGTATTTTTGTTTCCCCTTTTTTTTGATTTTACATAAATGAGGAAAAGAGATAATGATAAAATAGATTCATGGGGAGACGTTTTAATTTTAATTTTCTAATTAATTTAAAATAAATTTTAGAAACATATGAAGAATATAGCAAAGATGAATGGACTGCGTACACATAAAAAGTATCACTTCTCTTGTTTTTCAATATTCTACTTCTCAATTGCCGAGCAAAAAAAAATATTCTACTTCTCAAGTTTTAAATATGTACACTATAACTTGCATATTTATACCTTCCGTTTTACTGGTGTAGATGAATAATTGTAATTTTTCATTTTTCATAAGAAACTCTTGAATGAAAACCTCTTCCAACCCTAATTCGGAGGATGGTCAACTACATTAACTTACATAGGAATTTTTTTTTTTAAAGTGTGAAGTTTATTAAAGCAGAACACAAAATAAAGTATAGAAGCAACCAAAATTAGGTGAGGAGGATAATTCCTATTTTTTCAAAGATTTTTTTTAATTATCAAAATCTAGGATGGTCAACTACATTAACTTGCATTGGGTTTTTAAAAAAATGTGAAGTTTATTAAAGCAGAACATGAATAAAGTATAGGTGAGGAGGATAATAACTTTTTTCCCAATTTTTCTCAGATTTCTTTTAATTATTGAAATTTGAGATGGTCAACTACATTAACTTGCATTGGAAGTCGAATTTCATTCTTTCATCTGCGTAGGAGACCAAAAAAAAAAATTAGCATTTCATTTCATTAGTACCTCTAATCTTAATGTTATCCCTTCAAGCAATATAGTGTATAACAAATTTTTTCCCGATTTTTCTTGGGCCGGACTATCTGCAACCACAAATTTTCTGAACGGAGCCTATTTTCATATGCAAATGAAATGTGTACCATAGTATAAATAGGTTACGTTCAGAAAATTTATGGTTGCAAATAGTCGGCCCCTTTTTCTTTGATTTTTCTTAATGACCTCAATCTCGGAATTTGTACTATATAATTATGTTTTGTTTGCATACATTGTAACTTTTGAAAAGAACCTTGTTTCAACATCATGTTATTATATTTAGAGCATCTCCAGCTTGTTTTGGATATCAAATTTCGAGACGTCTAATTGTTACGTAACCTTCAACGGAAGTGTTATGTTAAATTTGTGGAATTCAAATGGAATTCAAAACAAACCGAGCCTTATGTCCTAATTGATTGGGTCGGCTATATGAATTTTTTTTTTTTCATTGAGCTCTATTAAGGGTCCCACCGAGTGTCTGTTGTTGTGACCTAAATCATTCATATTTTAAGACCCGCAATATAGTATTGCCATGCAAAAAATCAACTTGATCGAAAATTGATAGATATATCAAAATTTGAATTTTGATTTATAAATTGAACGACGATCTGATTTCTATCAATAATAATAAAGATAGACTATCTATTTTACAAGGCAAAAATTCAATTTTTGACACTCCTATTAATGTCCGATCAAATTTATTTCTTGTATGGATACACTACTATGTGAAGTCTATAAGATTAACGGTTCAGATCAACAAAATACACACGGTAGGACCAAAAAATGTGATGGTGGAAAAGTAAAATTTTCCACCGCCGGTAGAAAGGATTTAATCTTCCCAATTTATCGCCTTGCTGAATACGTGCTGCTTAGATGCATGCATCAGAAATTCGGACTGATTGCTGAATAAAACAACCAGCGGCCCATGCCACCACAAACCTCTCAAATAACTGGAACCCAAAAATGACCGCCGAGAAGCCACCATTTCGGTTCTCACAAATGGTATGAGAATCCGACCAACGAGGTTCCATAACGCCGTTGCATGCCGCCACGGTCATCCATCAACACCAATCCGAAAGTTACCAGACACCACCATCGCCTTTCACCTTCATAACTGTAATGTCCGGAGACCACGCCGCACCCACCACAAAAGCTCCACCTTCCCATTAGGAGACAACCGAAAAAACCCAAGAGACAAAATCGGCAGGAGACCCACGCAAACCTCGTCACCACCTGCCGTTAAGCCAACCGGTTACACTCGAGTGAAAACCGGCGGGCAATCGGCAAAGCAAGAGAGGTTCGGTACAGAGAGAAGGGGGAGAGTAAATTAAGATCTGAGAAGAGCATCATTGCTTACGTAGAACTTGATAAGCTTGCTCTCCTGTTAGAAATTTCATAAAAAGTTCAGCATCAAAAAAAGTATAGTGCTCAAAATTTCACACAAAGGAGTTAAAAAAGTTTGCCTTTTTCTCCTCAAACTTGTTAAAGCCAAAGATTTGGAGTCTCTTCTCTCCTTTTTCTGTTGACAAACCTTCCCTCGTAGATTTTAGCTGCTTGAAGACTTCCTCGGTCGGAGTGTTCTCCTAAACACCACCAATACATAACAAATTCAAGATGGATTTGCAACAAAAAAAGATGGGTTTAAAAACTCGTTTAAAATGTTCTATGAAATTGTAAGTAGATTGGTATTGGGGCTTGAATCGGAGATCCAAGCCATATCATTTATGGAAACTGGGTGCCTGTACTAGTTTTTAAGTTCATTTGAAAAAGTTCTATGGAATCGGCCCTGCAAGTCCTTAGGTGCACAAAAACTCTAAAAGTTTTCATATATGCGTAAAAAATAACTCCCTAAAATTTCAAGTTATCAACTATATTTTGGTTGCGCATGTCAACTTTCAGTTCGTTCCAGATTAGGTTAAGTACTGGCACTGCTTTCTGCCTACATAAAGATGAGAGGTTGGTTGGTCAATTTTAGCATGCATTTGTCCAGAATCCATTTTGTATGTAGTAGGACTACTGCTTTCGCATTGACTTATGCCCTTCTATGGCCTAAATGGTGTAACCAAGCCAACCCTATTATGTGATGAAAAGAAACAAGAAACTAACTTACATATATCAACTAAAAGAACATATTACCATCTTCTCCAAATCAACCTCACAAAACGAGAGAACTACTTAGAATGAAGAATGCACTTTACTAGAAGCCCATGTTCAGTAAAATCAAGAGTCCAAGCAAACCTCAATGTGACAAAACCAATGAACCAATAATACACGACAAATATGCAGTGATGCCTCTTCTAGTCTAACTATATAAAGCATAATAGCAACTAGCAACTAGCAATGATGTTGAAACTAACCTCGTAAGTGTTTGAGAAAAAAACCAGGCATATTAGGCTGCATGCTTGAGGGAAGCTGCACACCATCACTTCACAACAGCTCCATCAATGCCAGTCTTTACAGCAATGATTTTCTTACAGCATGAACTTAGAACATACTCTGAAACCGTATCTGAATTTGAAAACAAATACTCAGCACACCATGAAAGAAGCCTGCCAAAGATAACAATACGTGATTTCATTTCCGTTTAACATGATACCCCTCTTCAGTCTTCCCAAACCTAAGATTAATCAGACACCATTAGCATATTTTCCACATGCAAAGTTTCCAGGTAAAAGAAATTGAACAAACGCTCTTAACTATTAATCACCTTTAGAAAATCACGCAGAAAGACTAGCCAAAAAAAGATTTATAACAATCTTTAAATTGCAGTTTACTACCATGCATAAATTTTGATTGGACACCATTAGATTCCCTCGTAACTCCGAGAACTGTTAACTTCTTTATTTATTGTTCTTATTAGCTGAAAGAAGGTACTCAGCCAGTTGCCACAAGCAAACAAGACAATAATAAATACATAGTGCTGATAATCTTGCTCGCTTGGGCGCCGAACAAGTTGATGATCACAGTGCAAATTCCCGCATCCACGAGGGAATTTGTCCTTGCTGACTGCCTGAACCTTGCTAGTATTCTTGACTAGCCCTTTTGCCTAACCTTGGTGCAGCACTGCACATTGAGTAGTAAGTATTTCATAAGGAGTAGTAAGTATTTTACATTGGGTGGTAAGTATTCCGGGTGTATAATACTTATCACTAATGTGGAATACTCACCACTTCATATGAAATACATCCACACTGAGTTGTAAATATTTCAAATGGAATGGTAAGTATCCCACATTGAGTAGTAAGAATTCTACACTTACCACTCAATTTTGGATACTTACCACTTCTTGTGAAATACTTACAACTCAATGTGAAATACTTACCACTAAAGTGACTTTTTTGGTACTATACACAAATATATATATATATATATATATATATATATATATATATAGTGTACCATAGATGGACTGTGTCAAACTCTGATCCCTATGATCTCTGTCTCCTTCGTTGCTTAATAGTATGATATTCCGTTGCACCAAAAAAAAATACATGTTCGACAAGTTGATAGCCCAACCTAGGACATAAGCAGAATGCACATCACGCAAATCTAAAGAAAATCTCAACTATTACCATAGAACCGCTAGAAACCTCCAGGTTCATGTAAACATCACTATTGATAACAGTCTGATTTGTTAAAACTCTCCTCCGCTTGTTGCGACCATTGGGAGCAACCCAAGAGGTCCTTTATTCTGCAATCACTACCCAAATCAGTAACAATACAAGGAAAGAGAGGTAACTAAAATAAAAGCCATTCCAACTAGCAAAACAGAAAGGAGAAGTGTCTCAATTAGAAGCTTGTAACAAAAGTTCATCATAGAAAAGTCAGTTTAAAGATTAGGAAATGGAGAGAGAGAGAGAGAGAGAGAGAGAGAGAGAGAGAGAGAGAGAGAGAGAGATCATGCCTCGTATCTTAAAACACCACTACCAAAGTAACCAGCGGGACACATATCTACGATTGCAACCGTGCCACCAGCAGAGAGAATGCAGACAGCTCGAGGACTCGTCTGAACCACTCACAATATTTTTCCTAAAATCACCAAAATCACGTAAGCGCACCAATATTACTTAGGGGGGAAATATTAAGGCAAACTCCTCCATATGTTCAGAACATGAGGAGTGAAGTTTGCTCCAGCTGTGTCGACAGCAAGCCAACCTTTGCTGGCCAGTAAAAAAAATTCTTCAAATATGCATTGCGGAAAACGTGCATGTCCCTGAGTTGACTAGTGATGAAAAATACAAAAACGATGTAAAGGAAAACAAAAGCTACATATATAACAACTGTGCACAAAAACTCTCATCCGATGTATGCTGAGCATAGTTTTAAATCGCGGCATCGGTCGCCGTCGCCGTCGCGGTATCGGTCGTGGTATATCAGTATCGGAACGTATCGGTGATACGTCGCGGGAATCGGGTGTCGCGGTCGTGAATTTTTAAAAATCATCAGCAACATGTATAAAACTTGAAAAATATACTTTTGCGGCTTTTGCCCCCAACATTGGCTTACTTTTCTCTAGTCCCACGTTGGCAAGTTACAAAACTTCTATCTACTTTAAATGAATTTGCACTTTAGTGGGTTTGTGAATGAGGACTCAAGGAGAGGTCTCGCGCGCTCAGGAAAATGGGCGGCAATTTGGAAAACTGATTCGGAAACCAGTTAACCGGTTGCGCGTCACCAGTTATTCGCGCAGGGGGGGTGCAAATCCGGGATTTGAGCCTCGCACACACACTGCGATAAGCCCACATTTTGCTAAAATTCCGAAACGTTTTTTTTTTTTTTTTCCCAGAATCGGCCCTATTTTTTTCCTTTTTTCTTCCTGAATTCCCCCGAACTGGTCCAAAATCGGCCGAACCGGTCCAAAAAATCCGGTGCAGCCCAATACGTATCGGAAATCGGCCGGTCCGCATGCGATTTACAGTCTCCCCAGTATACCGACCTATATCCGAATCGGCACCCTCAAATTCCGGTACGAACCGTATCGCCGCCCGATACGGTTCGTACCGGCCGATATTTAAATCTATGATGCTGAGGGATCTAGGAGATACATTCTCAGTATTACAGTATGTCATATCTATTGAAGTAGGAAAAAGTACTCCCCTTGTTTCAAAACTGTGGACTTCTTCAATGTTCAATGATACCTTGAAGAAAGAAAGTACCATCGCATGCAGTTTGACATGCTTAGACAGCGTTTTAAAACTACAACTGTATAGTGGGTCAACAAGCTACTAAGTTGAGGAGACAAATGTTTGAGATAGAATCTAAGAGATCAAATGAAGAAAACTAAACTAAGACATGGTAAGATTGTGAGAAACTCATTCTCCATCAGAAAATTTTCCTATTTCATCCACCAAAAGCTAGATTACGGGGAGTATAACTTGGATTACAGAAGGGCATAGAGAGAGAAAATTTGTTTTCAGAGACGTAAGAGAAAAAAGAAAAGAAAAGCTTTGGCCTTCGCTAACGACTCAGACAACTTCTCGATCAGGAATAGTTATATAAGAAGTAGAAACTAGAAAGAATAAACTCTCGAAAGCCAGATTGACAGGCTAATTTAGGAGGATAAACACCTTAAACACCACGCAAATTTAGGACCCCTTTTTGTTTACCAGTTTAGAGAGCAATAGTATTATAAGGATTTCCCTTTTGCGGATAATTAAGCATCTAGGGACAATAGGAAATAAAAATTAAGCCAATAGGCTCTCGGACACCCATCTTTCGCCTTTGATTAGACAAACCCCACTGGATGCACAATCAAGCTATATAATACATATGAGAACCAAATTTCGGACATAAATATTGTGATCAATGCAACTAAAAAGCCAAATCCAAAAAACCAAATTAATCTAGCAGAAAAATTCTAGACACAATCAAGACAATTGTCATACCAATAACAACTTGATTTCAATTCAAAAGCCTGTTCAAATTACATTTATCAAGTCCATTTCAAGGGGCAAATCTAGAATCTAAAGATAAATTTCCTGCAATCCAATGACATAAACAACACATGACAGACCTAATTCCCAAATAGTAGTCTGATTAATTAGGACTCGTGTATAATCAGAGTCTCAAACATGAATATGTAAGAATTCATATTTATTAGTGGGGGGAAAACTCACCCATAGCGACCAGCAATTGCAGTTTTCCAGTGCCAGGAGGCCATTTCCTTCCCCTTTTTTGGAACAAGATTTTGCAGGGAAGGCAAACATTCTCGTGACTCCACTGGATGCTTTCTTGGTCTGCCACTCTTTCTCCATACCGTTACTTCTGAATCCACATCTCCTGATTCTCCACCACCATTTACTGAGTTTTCATTCTTACCAGTGTCTGTAACCTCCACTTTCACAATGGTTGTCTCCAACAGAGTGGGTGGCAGTCTCCTTCAACTTGAAGCAAAGGGGCACTTGCGTTGGTAGAGACCATTGGAAATTTAAATCCCCAAAGAATTATACAGTTTCTGTCAAAAGAAAGCACCGATTGATATACATACATATAATCCATGTAAGTGGCTAAGAGACAATGTTGTTTAACTCAAAATATTTATAGCACATTAGATTATATGATAACGTACATATGAGTTTGACATACATAACTCTACATTAACAAGAATAGACCTGTATATGAGAACACTTTGCTTCCCCTCCACTCACCTCTCTCTAGTATTGTGGAGAAACCGAGAAGGACTATTTTTTCTCTTGATATTTATAGAGGAGCCACTTTTAATATGCCGATAATACACTTCCAAATAGAGATTGATTTCATTTTATTTTATTTTTTTTCATTTTGCAATTGACGTTCATTAATGCTTTTTCAAAAACCTGGGTCTTATTTTAAAATTTCACTAACAAAATGTCGCTACTACAAGGACCAAAGAGGTGCTAATTTAATTGCTTTATATATTTAAGTTGTGTGACTTGTAGTTTTCCCCCAATGAAAGAGTTTTGTACAGCAATGAGAAATTTGTAAAGATTGAAATAATGTGATTCTCTTCTGTTATATTTTTTTCCCTTTTATCAAACTTCATTTTTGTTGGAGTCTATCCCACTTTGGTTAATTATCTCCTCCAAAACTAGTAAATGAGTTTGGGTGACCTCTCCACTCATTGCCAATTGGTTTTGAGTTGGATGCTTTAACAATTTTTATTTCATATACTTGGGAGTGGTATATTTTCCCTTTGTTTCAATAACTTGTACATAGTATTCTTTGGCATTTCATTTATGATTGCTGAAATCAAAAATAGATGTCGCGTAGGGTGTAAAAAGCGGTATAAAGGATACAGCAGTATAGACCGATAAAATGATCAGTATTGCCCATTGATATCCAACATAGTGATATGTACTAAAATAAACTAATGTGTGAAATTGAAGCTCGACTCGGCAAAGGCTCATTCAAGTTTGATTCGTCTACTAAAGAGCTTGAACCTCAATTTTAGGCTCATTTTAATAAACGAGCCGAACTCGAAACTAGAGTATATCTATACATCATAAGAATTTCATATATAAAGTTGAATACATATAGATTGTACAACTTGTATAGGTAATAAATGATATATGCACACAATAAAGTTCTTATGCCTTATATGTATATGTTTTCATAGTTTTATATATGTATGAACTTGTATATTTACATAATAAAAAACGTATTTGGACTTCTAGACCTGCAAAAGAGCTTGAATACATGATATTGTTGGCTCGTTAAGGCTCGTAAACTGTGGAGTGCGGCCGATAACTTCAAAGATACAATATGGTGTCAGCTAAATAAAATCAATCAATCTACTAATGGAACTTTTCAATTCTTGGAAACATATTATTTGTTGATCGCTGCTGATGTGACTCATCCTCAACCTGGGGAGGATTCGAGCCCCTCAATAGCTGCAGTAAGTTGTCAGCATCTTTTGTCGGTCATTTATGGTTTGTATTTATAAAACTTCTTTAAACACGTGTTTCCTCTTTTATGACAAAGGAGGGTGTCAAATATAAGGAAATGATATCATGATGTTTCAAATGAGCAAAAAAAAAAGCTTTTGTTTCTCATTCCCTCTCTCCCACTCCTCCCCCCATAAAAGAATTTTTTGCAAAGTTTAAGTAGAATCTCAGTCGGAACACTAGGCAGAAGTTAATCATGCCATTTCTAAAACCCTCAAGGATAGTTGCAATTTTTAAGTAAGAAGGCATGTCACTAGAAGCCCACGTTCAAAACCATCAAGAGTCAGAATAATAATCAAAGAGTCATCGAAGATCAATAAATGACACAGCATTTGGCTATGAATCTTGTAGCCCCACACAGATAGATCATGAACCCAAGTACGACCATGTTTGAACTAAAAAATGGGAAGTATTTGAGATGAAATACCTGCTCCTTAGGCTGCATCCTTGAGGGAAGCTGATAAAGTATAGCTCAACAGCCATAGGAAACTCAATTATATAGCTCATAAAGTATCCCATGAAAACCTGAAAACCTCATTCTCCCACTCTTCCTGCCAAGAGATTTGTCATCATGCACAATAGCTTCGTCAAAGCAATGTCCAAGTCCCAGAAGTTCTTAAGCGCCATTTTCTTCACCACATGAACTTAGAACATGCTCTGAACCGTTAGGTGATAGCATGACTGGACAAATACTCTCCACACGAAGACAGAAGCCTGCAACAGAGTAAAGATTGCGACAACATAAGAAAAATAATGAAAATCATAAGCACAGTTCAAAGCCAAGCACAATCTGGCTACATCCCCACTCTCACGAGATCATTATTAAAGTGAAAAGAAAATACAATAGGCTTTATGAAACAAACAAATGGTTCAAGATACACGGATGTATTGTCGAGGCATAAGATTTTTGGGTGCAGTGAGTAGTGTAGTGCAAGCTCCTATAGTTGTGTCAGCAGTGGTGTGTTGGATTTTCTGGGAAAGGAAGACCAAAATAGATTGAAGAACACGAAAAAGGAACAAGGAGAGAGGCAGAGAAAAGAGGGAGAGGTGGTACACGGAATACAGCTATTGACATCAGTGTAAAAGAATGGAGAAAGTAGTTCGTCGATGATGACAGAAGAAGCTACCAATGAAAAAACAGAGAGAGAACGGGAATAGAGGCACATCTCAATGTTACATGGACTTGGATACTCCCGTACAAGTGTTAGAGGATGCCATCTAATTTAGAGCCGGGTAAGTAGTAAATGCCATTTACAAATATACACTTAACTTGGGCTAGCCAAAAGTGTTGATAGCAAGATAATGTTGTAAAGGATCATGATAGAACAGAACTCTATCCGAAAAAACATTTTAAAATGCACCATTACTGTTACTTAAGGTAAACAAAATTCAAGTAATTCAAGTGATCGTTTCTCAATTAGGCCAGACAAAAACAATTCGAGTAATTCAAGTTGTGGTTGAATGCCACAACGTGAACAAAACGCCCAACATAAAAGAAGGTTATAATAGCCGTCATAAAGGCAACTATCCATAATCGGTCATTACGGAATCATAATGGCTTATATTGCATAGACAGGAGACGTGAAACAACACAAACATGAATTAGACTTTCCAACCACGAAATGTAGGAATTGGTTCCGAGGAAACACAAGGAATTTATGGTTTTATTCATCTATAGACCCATACACGAAAAAATTATTGATATGTAAATTATAAAGATATAAAAGCAAAACGCTAGTTAAATAAAATATCACATATCAAATACCAATCTAAAAAAGTTAAACCATTCGCAGACTAATTCAACATACATGATGCAATAAACTTCTTCACTACCGTCACAACCACAACCTAACAGGTCATTAAGGTTAGCAATAACGGTCATAAGTACAATGTAATCTCGAAATCAGCTGTAACAGAACAATTACTTCCTCACATCTATTTTCACTCATAAGAGATTTGTTACCTTATCATGTATTTAGTTGCAGGCTAGCACTACCAAGAAGGGGGCTCAAATTGGCTCTCCTGAGTAATGAGAGCGCTACCATCTCGCTACCGTCGAAGAAGTTCAGACTTCTCTTTGCAAACATATGCCAGGAAGAAGAAAAAGAGAAAACAAGTTCGAGAGATTCAGGACTCTTGTCTCGTATTAGACTTATATCTGTGTTTAGTCCATAAATTTGATATAAAAATTATATTGAGCCATCTCTCTCATGTTTATATACGATAAATACCTGTATACATGCTCCTTTTGGCGCCCCTAACTTCGGGTCTTCTACATACCCTCACTCCCAGTTCATGCAACTAAGGTGCTATAAAAGGCTGGGATTTTGCATCATGATTTTCTACATTCTAAACTACTTTCTTGCAAAAACTCTACTTAGGCCTCATAAGAAAGTCAAGAAGTTGAACAAGGTAAGAAGCACCAATCTACAAACAAGAAGTTAGAGAGGTCAATTTCCGACCATGAAATTGCCAAAAAGGCAAAAAGAAGTGATATTTCTTTTATACGTTTCGCTACTTTTCCAATTATATATTATAGATTTGTAATGATTAGCACTAATCTTTGTTCTATTATGGACTTTCAACAAAGGTCAAAATTCTAATAGTCTTATATTTGCCAAGTTTTAAACAACAATTCAACTTTTAGTAAAAAAATATGTAACTTTACATAGAACACGACATGTGAAATAATCAATTGCATGTGGAAATAAGATTGTAAAAACTGTATTCATGCGGACTTTAAGTTCAAACACATAGATTTACATATCGGCCTACATGTAAATAAATACACTCATGCTCACATTCAATGAACTAAATATCGCTTGGGGTGAGGGTGGGGTGGAGGTAATTGATACAGTAAAATATAGGTTAATTTGTGTCTTTTAGTGTTCTTGGTGTTAGTAGAGTCCTCTGATCTATAAATAGGCGTGTTGGTCTCTTATGTTGGTAGCTTTTGATTATTCAGAATATAGAAATATTGATTGAGACTTAGTTTCTCTCCAGCCTTAGAGGATATCCTTTTGAATGGGATTTGCTTGTTAAACTTAATCCCACATCGCTCATCTAAGCCACCCAAACTTGGTTAATATATAGGTTAATTTGTGTCTTTTAGTGTTCTTGGTGTTAGTAGAGTCCTCTGATCTATAAATAGGCGTGTTGGTCTCTTATGTTGGTAGCTTTTGATTATTCAGAATATAGAAATATTGATTGAGACTTAGTTTCTCTCCAGCCTTAGAGGATATCCTTTTGAATGGGATTTGCTCCTCTTTTTTGAATCTTTAATTCTTCCCTTTCCTTATTTGATTGCATCAGTAATACACCGCGTATATGTGGAGTCTTGTCAGCTTGTCCTAATCCCAAAAAAAAAAAAACCAAGTGTGCGGTTGCCACTGCTGAATAGCATGCTATGTGTTGTTGAGTCCATTTTCAAGAGTTTTATTACAACCACACACAAACTCACTTACCTCACATGTAGGGTCCACACACACTACACACCTCCAATATGTGTGGGGGCCCACATGTAATGCAAAAGAGTTTCTGTGTTGTGTGGTTTTAGAATTATTGTCATTTTCAAATACCTTGAGACAATTGGTCCATTTTCAAACACCTTAATCCCGACTAGCATTTGCTCCCGGTTGCATTCTGCTGCTCCAATGCGTATTTCGTATTGCTCTATCTAATGGATAGTTGCATCTCCACGTGCAAGTCGGGATTACACCTGGGGAAGGGTGCTAAATAGCTTGATAAGGGTACTTGGGTCAATTTCTTAACAGCTTAAGCTCTTGGGACAACTTTTACCATATAAAACGCAACACATATTTTGCTCATGTTACTCCTCAAAACTGCGTCGTGAAGTGTATGCAAGCCTAACTCCAGCAATACTCATTAAAAGGTGCAAGACACATTCAAACCACCCTAATAACAACTTTTCGTGGAAAAGTAAACTTGTGCAGTGACAAAAGATTCTTTTATCAATTGCCATTAGAAAAATTTCTCAAGATGAAAGACAATACATAATGCTTTTAGATAAATCATAGTAGATGATCGTTGCTTTGAGTTAGATCTATTTAAAGAAGGTTGGAATTCTACAACTTTGACGTGTAGCATGTTTGAAACCTAAAAACACTAAAATTTTACTAACAAAATGCATAATACTAAATTCATACCTTATCATTGATAACACATGGTATTATTAATTATTGAAAAGATATGTAAAGAACTGTCTTAGCGATTTAAAAAGAGTATGAGTTGTTTGATCGATTAGATCACATTTAAAGCTTCCCAAAACCCATTAGTATCCTTCTCTTATCGGTCTAAATGTGACAATATCAAGAAAACACGCGTAAGGTTTTGTGAAACCAAAACCTAAATTACGCCTTGTCAAAGTAGGTTAACCACAAGTGTTTTAAAAGTCGGCTTAGGGGGTACCCTGCCGCCATGCCTAGGGGCCTAGGCTTTTGTCTAGGCGTCGGGCCGAATTATTGGCTGCTAGGCAAGATTAACTAGGTGGGGCTTGGCAGGCAATTAGGTGGGTAGATGATGTGATTTTAAAAAATTAAGGATTTTGGTGTCGTGGTAATATACTATAAATGGTAGTTTTACTATGATGTAAATACATTTCCAGTCTATCCAATTCTCTTGCACGATCGAAAATTTCAAAAGCCCTAAATATCAAAACTTCGCATTAGATTAGCTATTTGGTACTATTAGTTTCATTTTGTTGAACTTTGGATGTAAACTTCGCATTATTACTTAGTTTCCATGTTATTAAATATTTTGTTCTACTTACGTTGTATTTGCTTTCAAACTTGGGGGGGAGGCAAGAGAATATCTAAAAGAAATTAAAAAATGGAAAATCCACCCAATGTCTAGGGCCATAGGCGCCAATTAATCGGCCTAGGCACTAGCCATTGCTCGGCCACCTAACTAGTGCCTAGCAACTTTTAGAACCTTGGTTAACCAAATTATAGGGCCATAGGCGCCGATTAATCGGCCTAGGCGCTAGGCGGTGCCCAGCCAAATTAAAATAGCTACAGAATCCCAAGTCAATTAATTGACAAGGCGTTTTAAAAGGCTCTATGTACAACTAGGCGCAAGGCAAGGCACATGCCTCATCAATGTGAGGCAAAAGTCGTAGAAAATAATTACACTTCTAATATAGGAAACAAAATTGAACATTAGTAAATGCTTCTACAATCTCAAATACCATAAATTATAGCATTCCCAATGTTCAAATCACCAAATACGAACAAAATCGTACCATCCATAAAAAGCTAATGCATAACATTTAGTTCGAACACATAGTAAAATGGATAATGGCACTCAAATATCTAATCATGTTCACCTAATCTTCAACACCAATTACTTCTTCATCTTCTTTGTCATTTGATTCATAACCCTCCACATTGGCTAAGTTTTCTTCAAGAATTAAACACTTTTGCAGCTTTTGCTTCTGTGTTACATTTGGTTCATCAAGGGCTAACGATTAGAGCCTTTTTAGTTTGAAATATGAAGAAATCTGAGCGTAGATCTAAGGAAAATTGTGAGATTCTAGCCTAATGTGCCAGACACCTCGCCAGGCGTGTGCCTCAAGGGCCTTAACTTTGCTTCATGTACATGCACCTCCCTTCAGGGTGCCGAGGCCTTCTCAGTGCACCTTGCCTCGCCTTAGTATGCACGCAAGGCACACACCTTTTAAACCAAATTTGACAAGGTAGTACTATCGTTTATCTCATGAAAGCAACAATTGTCTTGATTAGTTAGGTTGAACGACTAACATAGGCGAGAACATAATTCTTTCCATTACAAGGCATACACGTAACTACAAAAGCATGTATACATTCCATACATAGACACTAGCAACATCTTTTATTTTCAATGGTGATTGTTATTCAGAGTTGATGGTAGACAATCATAGTCGATCATCTCAAACATATGGGAATTACTACCATAATCACGTTTCCGACATACTTGAACCCACTACTTTATCCAATATAGCGGAGAGAAAAAATTGAGTAGCCACTCAGCAACCTTGTTTTGTCCAGAAGTCTCTCACTGGTCTTAGTTGTCACTATGCAGACAAGCATCATCAAGTTGTTCCATTCATTGTCAACCACCTCCAACATACTGGAATCACCATATTATCATTTTTTCAATGTACTTAAACCACTGACGTTGCCCATTTCCCAGAACAGCTGATCCCCTATGGCTGCCTCAATGATCAGAGGTCGAGATAGAACATTGAGTAGCCATTCTACAACCATCTGTTTCCCCAAAACCTCTCAACATAAATGCATTTGTGCAGTAAGCATCAATATATTCCATCATCACCACCAGCCACCCCCATCGTATCTGCAACCTTTTTTGCCCAAAAATATCTTGAATTCGAACAATCCTTTGCCCACAAAATCTCTCGACTATCTCTCTACATCAGTGCTCTGAATCCCCTATATTGATATAGCTTGTATCACTTAAACTTCCACTCCAAATAATCATTCATGGATTCCAAGTGGATATGATTTATGACTGTTCTCCTTGAATCTCGCCAATATAATCCCCAATTCATAACTATTCTAAGGCAAATTTTGGATTCAAATCATTTCCACGTGTGAGATTCTTAAGGCTATTTACTACTATTCGGAGCAAAATAATTTGGCTTTACAGCATCAAACAAGCATCAAAAGCATAAATTATTGATGCTATAAAAGCTATTGATACCCTTCATTGAGTTATTGATGCTATAAAAGCTATTGATACCCTTCATTCAGTCACCCAGCATTGAAGTTATTCCCACTTCAAGAAGGAAAGAGAAACATAGGTATTTATGCATGCTCCTAGAATGTTGATGCCACATGTGGTCTTCTGAGTAAATCCAATCCCATCTGATAGGAGACAAAACTAAAAAGATGTACCAAGTGTAGCAATAGGAAGATCTATGCATATGGTATGGTAGTGAGTATTTGGATAACTTCCTCTAATTCGGACACAAGACATTGCACACCTCCCCTTCTGACTATTTTTGTTATATATTACTCACTCCGTCCCTAAATAAGTGTCCGGCGCGCAAAATTAGGCCTTATAAAATATGCATGTTTTTCATTGAAAAATTAATTTTTTTTTCACAATCTAATAGAACTCATTGCTATCTATTGATTTGTGAAAAAAATTTGATTTTTTTAACGAAACAAATGCATCTTTTTAAAGACCTAGATTTGCACGTCGGACACTTATTTAGGGACGGAGAGAGTAACATACATGGACACAAAAGTTTTAAGTACATTTGATACTCATATTTAGAAATATGCTAGAAAAAAGTTCTGATCAACATTGATGTCCCCGGTGCATATATAGCATTAGCATGGACGTGTGACATGACACTGACTTTTTAACATGCAGGTTTCCAAAACTTGGAGGACACATCATGTTGGGGACACGTCTGAAAAAACATATTCATGTATCGTACGATATAATGAAAAATAAAGAACATAAGACTCTACATAACGTTCACACTTATTGTGTCACAGCATTCAATGAGGTGTTCCGACAGAAACCGTTTCACCATTCACATGAATCTTTGTCATTGCTCAACCATCAACAAAATAAGGCATTCTTAAGCTTCAATTGGGCCTACCATTTCATTTGACACTTTTGAAGAGTCCCATGAGTGTCCATAGGGTCCTAGAGTGCGCATAAACAAAAAAAAACAAAAAAAAGATGTTTGAGAAAAACAAGAACACCTTTGATTAATGTAGAGACCCGTATTTTTGAGGTCGTATTTTTTCTTTTATAAACGTACGCCCCATCGAAATAGACAGTACGGATATTCGGTGTGACGTGTTCGTAGAAGGATATAAAGGTAATTATGTGAGAGGTGCACGTGTGAGTGTGTGGTGCGAGAAGCGGGGGATTGCTCCCCACTTCTATAATTCTTCCCAGGAGAATTATTTCTCCTCCCTATTCTCTCATTCTCTCACGGCTATCTCTCTCTCCTCTCCTCCGAAACTTTATCTTCTCTCTTCTCTCTTCTATTTCATTCACCTAGGGTGAGATTCCGGACAAAGCCCGAGTATTAAAGTTGCTATTCGGAGTACGGGCTTTCCGAATATCCAAGAAAAATCATGATCGGACCTCGTGGAGCTACGGTTGACTGGGTCAAAGGGTCAGGTTTTACTCAAAACCCTTGAGGTAGGGATTTCTCATTTCTATTATGTGTGTGTGTTGATTTGGTGTTTGAATCGTGCCTCAGATCGTTGTTTTCGTTGTTAGAAATATTCTGGTGGAGTTTGAAAATCATGCACTGAAAACCCAGGTCCTACCGGTAGGAGTTTTGGTCCTACCGGTAGAAAAGCTGTCCAGTAATGTCATTTTCGTGAAATCGTGGTCTCCTACCAGTAGGAAACTGTGTCCTACCGGTAGGAAATGAAAAATTCAGCATTTTGGCAAAACTTCGAACGAGCATAACTTTTTCATCCGAACTTTGTTTTAGGCAAATTTTATATCGAAATTCATGTACCGGAAATGTACTTTCCAATGGTGGTGGTCTCATCTCCCAATTCTTAACCAATAAGATTTGGCAGCCAAAATAAGATAGATATGTTCGTATACGTTGGGAAATCCTTTTTCCTTAGAATCGTTTGGGTGAAACATGGGTGTTCTTAGGTTCCCTTGAGTACTAGTTGAATGGTTTGATGAGGCTAGTGGTATACTTAACGCTTGGTAGTGGTCGTTGGGTTCCGTATGAGTCGTTTGACACCGAAACGAGGGTTTAGAGAATATAAGGAGTATAGGTGGCCGAAGGTTGTATGTGTTGACATGCGAAGTGAAAAACGAACACATAGAACACTTCTTTGAGTTAAACAATGCTAGGCATGGATACATGAGACATTTCCTTGTGTTTTATATGTGGTACACCTCTTGCGTAACTTATGCGATTTTGCGAGTTGCAAGGTGGAAATCTATGAACTCGTTGTGAGAGTTTATCTTTTGATGTGTGAGTGCTTGTATGGTGATGAGAAACTACTAACATAACGATTGGGAGTTGATTGAGATGAAATTATCTGTACTACTTCTATGTGAATAAGTTTTCGTTGTGAATTCATTATATGTGACTAAGATGAATGGCTAAATTGTAAAGTGTATCGAAGGAATTGTGGTATGGTGACCTTTGATGTGTGACTTGAATTAGCTCCATCAGTGAGGACATAAGTAGTGGGGAGTATCGGGATTTCTTAATTGGCCCGGCAGGAGGTTTTGCTCATGATACAGAATGATGAGGAAATTGTGACACGATGTGAATGGAAATGGGCTATCATTGTGAAAGTGTAAGTGATACGAAAGACATTGGTGTTGTGATTCTTTGATTACGATAGTTTCATAAGTCAAGATATCGGATTGGTGATTCGAAGTAATATGAGGGACAGTGGCAGTCATGAGAAAATCATATAGATAGTAAGTCCTCGTAGTTGAATTAGAGTTTTGGTGTGTAGTCACGGTACTTCATTTATGTCTTCGACCTTGGGAAAATTACTAGTTGTGTTTCGTTTCATCATTTGAGATACCGTACCTTGCTTCTGTTATTCATTCCACCTGTCATCCCATTCGTATATAATAGTTGTGTAGATTTCTCTACTGAGCACGTGTTTGCTCAACCTACCATTTTAGGTTCATTGCAGGTCATGGTCATGGTCATGGAGTACTTGGAGTGCATGCTGACATTATCGATTAAAGCTATTTTGGAGAGTACTTTATTATTCTTGTATAACAAACGACCTTGTTATGAAATTCCTACTTTGAAAGATTGTATTTGTAGACCAATTTATGGAATTGGAAACTGTATTGTATTTTGGGGTATTGTACGTACGACTGTGAGGACTTTGTATTTCAAATGGTATTGTTAATTTACATTATAAATCGAGGGCGTGACAATTTCAGTGGACAACATGGGTCCAAAGAGTGTAGGTGGCTGAAAATTGTTGGACACCACACGTGACCTCCATAAAGGTGTGCTTCATAGATTGACACCAATACACAATACATATACAATGCAATATAAATATCGTGATACATGGATATTACAAAGATATGTTGTAAATAGGTATTTTTATTATCTTGTTATAGATAGAAAATCAAAACCAAAAGCTGAAGTGCATTTACCACATTCCATAAATAAATATATATATATATATGTATGTATATTTGTATAGCTATTGGTACAAAGAGTTGTTCCTTTTCCTCCTTATCTCTCCTTTCTCTTCATTCTACAGAACAATACACATGCTTACAATTTGCAAAGGATTCATTGTTCACAGTTTGACCTCAATTAAAGCAAAGCATCCTATCGTACCAATTTCTAGTATCCCAGCTATAATTGAAAAATGAACAAACTTGGGTGGAAAAACTAGATACTTACTCAGTGAATCCAATAGTATCTGATGGGTTTTCATATGAGCAGTATCGGATAAGCCTAATTATGTTCACAACAACGCTCCAGTCCCCAATCGAGGGCAATCTAACCCTCCCCAAGGGTTAGCTTCAGACATATTAAACAAGATATGATGATTGTTCTTCACGCATTTATCAGAATGGATACAAAAACATATTTAGTACAATGCACATACATATTAATCCAATGGGAAGAATGGACATCAGCTATGCTAACAAAATCTGTAGGAAAAATGGAATTACCTGAGATAACCAGATCCAGGGTTGAGACGAAGTAGAGAATGGGGCCGAAGTAGGGGTAAACCTGAATTTTGAGTTTAAACCATATTATTGCCACAAATTTGGTGTTGAGTAAGTTCCAAATCAATCAATGCATACACATCTAGAGAGACACAGAGATATACTAACACGAGAAGATAGAAATATACAAAAGAGCATTCATTGGCATCTTATTATGGGCACAGACAATCCAAACAAACTCGGGATATTCACGAATGAACATAGTATAACATAAATGGATAACAATGACATTTACAGATTGTTGAAATTATAAATAGTAACTCAATCGTCATGCATGAACTTTCAAAAATGGACATCATTAGTTCGATAGTATTGATGTTATTAAACAAACCCATGGACAAAAAATGAGAAAACAAAATTCAATTTCCATGGCATATCTTACTATCAGACTTGTCATGTCCCTTCATCATACAACCGTCTTGTTGAAACTAATAGTTCCTTGTACAGAAGCCAAAACTAAAAAGCAACACTACAAATAAAAATGAAAATGGAAGCCCCATACTATTATCGAAAATGCAAAACAATGAGAGAGCTTAACTATGGAAAATTATTATATTAAGAACAAAAGAAATAATTTCCCAGTTTGTGGCACGTATCATCTTTCAAGTGATAGCATTTACCTCATTCGAACAAATCAGTTTTTTTTGTTTATTAGTATTTGAACAAATCAGTTGAAACATATGTTTTAATAGCTTTTGTTATTTGGCTTTTCTCTTTAAAACCTCAGTAGCTTTAATTTTGAAAATCTTAATCGAAGGGGCCAAAACCCAACACTTAGTAGAGCCCATAAGCAAAACAACTACTCCGTGTCTTCCACGCTTACGTAAGTTCTAGTCAAATTGAGCAAACAGCTAGAACATTTGGATACACTTCTTTGACTACGCAGAGACAGCCAATCTGTCATCCAACATTTCTTTAATTTTTTTTCCAAATCCATTTATGTATGTTGTTGACATGATTTTATTAACCCTTGAGCACTCATTAGCATATGACCAATAGTCCTGTGAAGAGAAAACTAGGATCTTGTGGAGAGGTCATGACTTTTCAAAGATCCACGGCGCTTCTCATTAGGGATCCCGCACGTTATTAATATGCGGGGTTCTATCCACAGCGCTTCTCATTAGGGATCCCGCACGTTATTAATATGCGGGGTTCTATCCACAGCGCTTTTCATAAGGGATCCCGCACGTTAACAACGTGCGGCATTCTAATCTCAATCCAACATCTCGGCCATTGGATGAGATCCGACAACCGAGATCAGAAGATCACACACCCGAAGGGAACTAATCAAAGATCAGACCACATGACTTGGAATTAAAGGTTAAAAATGCCGCCTTCTTCTTTTTTTTGTCTCTTACGATACAGGAATAACAAAATTGGGTTGGAAAAATTACGAGATCTACTGAACAACACATAGATTTAGAGTAGACATATACACGCACAGATACACGAACTCAATTCAAACCAATCCAAACCAATCGATTACAATTTACAGCCAAACACTGGAGCAGGAGATAAAGAAGTTAAATCTAAGGTGCAAGACGACGCAAACCTTTGGTAAATCACTGAAACAATGGTCGAAAACACGATGGTATTTGTTTTCGCTATCTTCGTCTTCTCCTTCTTCGTCTCTGTCGCCATTGTTATCTGAGGAAATCATCATGGAGTTATAAACAGAACCCTATTCAGAGCCGTTGGAGGCTTTGCGCGGACGTTTGTGGGGGTATATATAGAGAGAGAGAGCGAATGCCACCACGAAACCAACGAAAGGAATCGAAGGATTACGGGAGATGTTTAATTTTCTGATTAACTTTGGAAAGAAATTAAAATATGCTAGATAAGCATAGGGTGTATTAACTAGAAAAAGAAAGAAATTTGGAAAGCATTATTGTTTCCCTTTTTGATTTTACAAAAATGAGGAAAATGGATAATGATAAAAAAAAAAAAAAAAAAAAAAAAGGGATCACGGGAGATGTTTAATTTTCTAATTAACTTAGGAAAGAAATTAAAATATGCTAGATAAGCATAGGGTGTATTAACTAGAAAAAGAAAGAAATCTGGAAAGCATTATTGTTTCCCCTTTTTTATTTTACATAAATGAGGAAAATAGATAATGATAAAAAAAAAGGATTCCGGGAGATGTTTAATTTTCTAATTAACTTAGGAAAGAAATTAAAATATGCTAGATAAGCACAAGGTGTATTTTAACTAGAAAAAGAAAGAAATCTGGAAAGTATTATTGTTTCCCCTTTTTGATTTTACATAAATGAGGAAAATGGATAATGATAAAAACTTTTTTCATGGAAGACCGTTTTAATTTTCTACTCGTAATTAATTGCAGTTCAAAAAAAATTTCTAATCGACTTATAAAGGATTTAGAAACATATGAAGATATACGTAGAGATGTATGGAATGCGTGAGGTATAAGGAAAAATTAGCACTTTTCTTATTTTTTTGATTTTCTACTTCTCAAGTTTTAAATGAGTACACGATAACTTGCACATTTATGCATTCCTTTTTACTGGTGTAGATGAATAATTATAATTTCATTTTGCCATAAGATCCTCTTGAATGAAAACCTCTTCTGTCCCTAATTCAGAACTTGCAATGGATTTTTTTTTTTAATGTGTGAAGCTTATTGAAGCAGAACACGAAGAGTATAGAAGCAACTTAAATTAGGTGAGGAGGAGGATAATAACTTTTTTCCTAATTTTTCTCAGATTTTTTTTAATTATTGAAATCTAGAATGGTCAACTAAATTAACTTGCATTGGAAACAGAACAGAAAATAAAGTATCGATGCAACCTAAATTAGGTGAGGAGGAGGATAATAACATTTTTCCTGATTTTTCTTAGATTTTTTTTTTTAATTATCAAAACCTTGGAACAATTGAGGAACGAAAGAATTACTACATGTTTACTTCACAAATTAAGGCTTCCGAACAAGGAAATGATAAGGTACGTCTGGAAACGGAATGAATAAAGCACTTTCATTTTCTACTTCTTTTGCTTAGATTTATTAGTTTTATTAATTCTCTCGAGCCAGAGATCCAACAATGAGCCAAAAAATATAATTATTTTTGTGTTTTGATCCCTTTCTTTTCGCAGGGGACACAGCCTAAAATCAAAATTCATTCTTTCATCTACGTAGGAGACCAAAAACGAATTAGCTTTTCATTTCATTCATTCGTACCTGTAATCTTAATGTTATCCCTTCAAGCTATATAGGTGTATAACAACTTTTTTATCTGTTTTTCTTAGATTTTTTTTAATGTCCGCAATCTCGAAAATGGTACTTTTTAATTACCATGTTTTGTTTCACATTAGCACATGTGGAATGTTCACTTCTTTCCCCAGTGGGGACCAAGATTCGAGTCCCACGGAAAGCAAGTTTGAAATTCACGGCTATGAATAGCTTCTGAACCCCCGTTAATTAACATATTAACACCCCATTACTATATATCGCCAGGCAACAAAAAATTTATGTTTTGTTTTCCCAAATAAAAACTATAGTACATTGTAACTTTTGAGAAGAACTATGTTTCACCATCGTGCTATAGTTAGAGCATCTCCACCATAGGTTTTTTGGATATCAAATTTTGAGACGTCTAATTGGTACATAACCTTCAACAAAATTTTGAGATGTCTAATTGCTACCGAGGGAACTCTTGAAGAAGTGCTGCTTAGATGGATGCATCAGAAATTCGGACTGATTGCTGAATAAAACAACCAGCGGCCCGTGCCACAGCAAACCTCTCAAATGACTGGACCCAAAAATGACCGCCGAGAAACCGCCATTTTGGCTCTCACAAACGGTATGAGAATCCGACCACCGAGCTAGGTTCCATAACGATGTCGCATGCCGCCATTGTCATCCATCAACACCGATCCAAACATTACCAAACACCACCATCGCCATTCACCTTCATAACTATAATGTCCGGAGACCACGCCGCACCCACCGCAAAAGCTCCACCATGCCATTAGGCAATAACCGATAAACCCAAGAGACGAAATCAGCAGGAGACCCAAACAAACCTCGTCACCACCTGCCACCAGGACCGCACCTTGCCATTAAGCCAACCGGTTACACTCGAGTGAAAACCAGGAGGCAATTGGCAAAGCAAGAGAGGTTCGGTACAGAGAGAAGGGGGAGAGTAAATTAAGATCTGAGAAGAGCATCGTTGCTTACGTAGAACTTGAGAAGCTTGGTCTCCTGTTAGGAATTTCATCAAACAGTTCAGTATCAAAAAAGTATAGTGCTCAAAATTTCAATTAGAAATAAAGAAATCTAAGACACAAAAGAGTTAAAAAGTTTGTCTTTTCCTCCTCAAGCTTGTTAAAGCCAAAGATGTGGAGTCTCTTTTCTCCTTTTTCTGTTGACAAACCTTCCCTCGTACATTTTAGCTGCTTGAAGACTTCCTTGATTGGAATGTTCTCCTAAACACCACCAATACATAACAAACCCAAGATGGATTTGCAACAAAAAAAGATAGGTGTAAAACCTCGTCTAGAATGTATCTTTAATATTGTAAGTAGATTGGTATTGGGGCTTGAATAGGAGATTCAAGCCATATCATTAGTGGAAATTGGAAAATTATAGGATTTCCAGAAACAGCAAGAATAACGGCTCCAACCGCAGTTGTGTCTGGAGTCGTGGTTGAGAGTTTGTATGTAGACTTAGGAAGCTATTATAGAGAAAATTAATCCAAAATGATGTCATTGGTGGACATAAGGGGTGCCTCGACCCCGCAAACCTCCAAAAATTCACACTCGTTGTACTAGTTTTTAAGTTGATTTGCAAAAGTTCTATGGAATCGGCCCTGCAAGTCCTTAGGCGCACAAAAACTCTAAAAATTCTCATATATGCGTAGAAAAAAACTACCAAAAATTTCAAGTTATCAACTATTTTTCGGTTGCGCGTGTAAACTCAACTTTCAGTTCATCCCAGATTGGGTTAAGTATTGGCACTTCTTTCTGCCTGTATAAATATGAGATTTGGTTGGTCAATTTTTGCCTGCATTTTTCTAGAATTCATTTTGTATGTAGTAGGACTACTACTTTCGCATTGGCTTATGCCTTGCTATAGCCTAAATGGTGCAACCAAACCAAGCCAATCCTATTCTGTGATGAAAAGAAACAAGGAACTGACTTACATATCAACTAAAAGAACATATAACCATCTTCTCCAAAACAACCTCACAAAAAGAGAGAACTACTTAGAATGAAGAATGCACGTCACTAGAAGCCCATGTTCTGTAAAATCAAGAGTCCAAGCATACAAAATGTGACAAAACCAATGAACCAATATTACATGAAAAATATGCAGTTATGCCTCTTCTCGTCTAACTATATAAACCAAGACAGCAACTAGCAAATAGCGATCATGTTGAAACTAACCTCGTAAGTGTTTGAGATAAAAACCGGGCACACTCGGCTGCATGCTTGAGGTAAGCTGGACACCATCACTTCACAATCGCTCCACCAATGCCAGTCTTTACGGCAATGATTTCCTTACAGCATGAACTTAGAACATACTCTGAAACTGTATCCGAATTTGAAAACTATAATACTCAGCACACCGTGAATGAAGCCTGCAAAAGATAACAGTATGTGATTTCATTTTCATTTAACATAATACCCCTCTTCAGTCTTCCCAAGCCTAAGATGAATCAGGCACCATTAGCATATTTTCCACATGCAAAGTTTCCTGGTAAAAGAAATAGAATGAAAATTCGCTCTAACATATTAATCACCTTTTGAAAATCACGCAGCAAGACTTTAGCCAAAAAAGATTTATAACAATCTTTAAATTGCAGATTTCTACCATGCGTAAATTTTGATTGGACACCATTGGATGCTCTCGTAACTCCCAGAACTGTTTAACTTCTTTATTTATTGTTCTTATTAGCTGAAAGAAGGTACTCAGCCAGTTGCCACAAGCAAACAAGACAAATAATAAATACAGAGTGCTGATAATCTTGCTCGCTTGGGAGCCAAACAAGTTGATGATCACAGTGCAAATTCCCGCATCCACGAGGGAATTTGTATCAAACTCTGATCCCTATGATCTCTGTCTCCTTCGTTGCTTAATAGTATGATATTCCGTTGCACCAAAAAAAAGAAGAAAATACATGTTAAACCAGATGATAGCCCAACCTAGGACATAAGCAGAATGGCAGAATGCACATCACGCAAGTCTCAAGAAAATCTCAACAATTACCATAGATCCGCTAGAAACCTCCAGGTTCATGTAAACATCACTATTGACAACAGTGATTTGTTGAAACTCTCCTCCACTTGCTGCGACCAATGGGAGCAACCCTTGATAACAGTCTGATTTGTTGAAACTCTCCTCCGCTTGCTGCGACCATTGGGAGCAACCCTAGAGGTTTTTTCTTCTGCAATCATTACCCAAATCAGTAACAATACGAGGAAATAAAGGTAATTAAAATAAAAGCCATTCCAACTAGCAAAACAGAAAGGAAAAGTATCTCAATTAGAAGCTTAGGAAACGGAGAGAGAGAGAGAGAGAGAGAGAGAGAGAATCAGATCATGCCTCGTATCTTAAAACACCACAGCCAAAGTAACCAGCCAGACACATATCTACGATTGCAACCGCGCCAACAGCAGAGAGAATGCAGACAGCTCGAGGACTCATCTGAACCACTGACAATATTTTTTTCTGAAAAATGTCCTAAAATCACCAAAATCACGTAAGCACACTAACTTGGGGGGTGGGGGGTGGGAATTATGCCAGACTCCTCCATATCTAGGCTTACCTCTCCTACTAGTATGTTCAGAACATGAGGAGTGAAGTTTGCTGTGGCTGTGTCTACAGCAAGCCGACCTTCGCTAGAAAACAAGAGGCAGTAAAAAATAATCTTCAAATATGCATTGTGGAAAACGTGCATGAGACTTGACTAGTGACGGAAAATACAAAAACGATGTAAAGGCAAACAAAAGCGACATATATAACAACTATGCGCAGTAACTCTCGCCCAATGTATGCTGAGGGGTCGAGGAGATATATTCTCAGTATTACAGTATGTCATATCTATTTAAGTAGGAAAAAGTACTCCCCTTGTTTCAAAACTGTGGACTTCTTCAACGTTCAATGATACCTTGAAGAAAGAAAGTACCATCGCATGTAGTTGACATGCTTAGAAAGCATTTTAAAACTATAATCACTATAACTGTATAGTGGGTCAATTAAATCTGTAGCGAAGTTCATCTTTCTAAGGCTACCAACCCGTTTTGGACACTTATTAGAAACTACAGTTCAGATCTCCATTGTATCAATATAACTTCATCCAATTCAAGTGACTTTCAAGTTTTGACCCATAATGTGAAAAAGTAAAGAGTTACAAACTAGATTTATGAGCTTACATATCTCCACACACAATGTATGACATCATCGCCCCTGGCGCAATTTGGAAAAGATTGCAGTACAGAATATTGACACATAACTGGTGTTTTAAAGCCATGCAAGTGTAGTCCAAAGTGAACAATATTACTGCAAAATGCTGGTCTAGGCCTTACAAATAATAACAGTGGTTGCAACATTGGGAATACAGGATTGGTTTGGCAGGGAGATGTGAGACGAGTTACATATTGTCAAACAAGAGAACAAAGAGACGCAGTCATAAGTGGCTGCAAACCATTCATCAAAGTGTAGAGAGAGTTAACCAAATAGGGCTAAGCCTAGTTGGTCAACCTTGTACACTCTCTACTGAGAGGGCAAGAACTAATTCTCCTATACAGGAGTGTTTCCTAATTTATTTCTGCCCCCTATGGGGCTATTGTTGGATTCTAATATATTGGGCCTGATTTAGTGGTTGCGGACCTCACATGATTGATGGAGTATCCCATTATTGTAACTATTTCCATGTAAGTCTTACTGCTTAACATCAAAAAGAGAGAGTACAACATAACTAAAAAAAATACAGGCCTAATAAAGGAAAGCAAATGACTAAGTCACCCTCATGAATATAAAAAAGAGATGAATACAACTAAATATCCAAAATTTCCTGTCACCATTGAGAGTCGTAAAGTAAGGATCGAAAAAATGTAAAATGGCGGGACTTCCTAAAAAATTCAACCAGCTACTAAGCTGAGGAGACATATGTTTGAGATAGAATCTAATAAGAGATCAAATGAAGAAAACTAAACTAAGACATGGTAATATTGTGAGAAATTCATTCTCCATCAGAAAATTTTCCTATTTCATCCCCCAAAAGCTAGATTATGGGAGTATAACTTGGATTACAGAAGGGCATAGAGAGAGAAAATTTGTTTTTAGAGATATAAAAGAAAAAAGAAAAGAAAAGTTTTGGCCTTCACTAACAACTCAGACAACAGATCAGATCAGGACTAGTTATATAAGAAGTAGAAACTAGAAAGAATAACCTCTCCAAAGCCAGATTGACAGGCTAATTTAGGAGGATAAACACCCTAAACATCACGCTATGCAAGCAGGAAGGGATGAACCCTAACCCCCTTTTGTTTACCAGTTCAGAGAGCAATAGTGTTATAAGGATTTACTTTTTTGCAGATAATTAAACATCGAGGGACAATAGGACATAAAAATTAAGCCAATAGGCTCTCGGACACCCATCTTTCGCCTTTGATTAGACAAACTCCACTGGATGCGCAATCAAGCTATATGATACATATGAGAACCAAATCTCGGACATAAATATTGTGATCAATGCAACTAAAAACCCAAATCCAAAAAACCAAATTAATCTAGCAGAAAAATTCTAGACGCAATCAAGACAATTGTCATACCAATAACAACTTGATTTCCATACAAAAGCCTATTCGAATTATATTTATCAAGTTCATTTCAAGGGGCAAATCTAGAATCTAAAGATAAATTTTCTGCAATCCAATGACATAAACAACGCATGACAGGCCTAATTCCCAAACAGTAGTCCGATTAATTAGTAGGACTTGTGTATAATCAGACTCAAACATGAATATGCAATAATTCATATTTATTAGTGGGGGCAAAACTCACCCATAGCGGCCAGCAATTGCAGGTTTCCGGTGCCAAGAGGCTATCCCCTTCCCCTTTTTGGAACAAGATTTTGTAGGGAAGGCAAACATTCTCGTGACTCCACTGGATGCTTTCTTGGTCTGCCCCTCTTTCTCCGTACCGTTACTTCTGAATCCACATCTCCTGATTCTCCACCACAATTTACTGAGTTTTCATTCTTACCAGTGTCTGTAACCTCCACTTTCACAATGGTTGTCTCCACCAGAGTGGGTGGCAGTTGTGTCTCTCCCTCAACTTGAAGCAAAGGGACACTTGCATTGGTAGAGACCATTGGAAATTTAAATCCTCAAAGAACTGTCAAAAGAAAGCACCCATTGATACACATACATATAGTCCATGTAAGTGGCTGAGAGACAATGTTGTTTAACTCAGAATATTTATAGCACATTAGATTATATGATAACGTACATATGAGTTTGATATACATAACTCTACATTAACAAGAATAGATCTGTATATGAGAACATTTAGCTTCCCCTCTACTCACCTCTCTCTAGTATTGTGGAGAAGCCGAGAAGGACTATTTTTTCTCTTGATATTTATAGAGGAGCCACTTTTAATATGCCGATAATACACTTCCAATTTAACCATTGACCAATACGGTTATACCAAATAGAGATTGATTTCAATTTTTTTTTTTTTGTCACTTTGCAATTGACGTTCATTAATGCTTTTTAAAAAACTTGGGTCTTATTTCAAAATTTCACTAACAAAATGTTGCTAGTACGAAGACCAAAGAGGTGCTAATTTAATTGTTCTACATATATAAGTTGTGTGACTTGTAGTTTCCCCCTAATGAAAGAGTTCTGTACAGCAATGAGAAATTAGTAAAGATTGAAATAATGTGATTCTCTTTTGTTATATTTTTTTCTTTTTATCAAACTTCATTTTTGTTGGAGTTTGTCCCACATCGGTTAATTATCTCCTCCAAAACTAGTAAATGAGTCTGGGCAACCTCTCCACCTATTATCAATTGGTTTTGAGTTGGATGCTTTAACAATTTTCATTTCATATACTTAGGAGTGGTATTTTATTTATGATTGCTGAAATCAAAAAATAGATGTCACGTAGGGTATAAAAAGCGGTATCAAGTATATGACCAGTCAGCTGCTAATATTGAGCAGTATAGACCGATAAAATGATCAGTGTTGCCCTTTGATATCCAACATAGCGATATCTACTAAAATAAACTGATGTGTGAAACCTTAATCACAGGAAGGCTATTGAAGCTCGACTCAGCAAAGGCTCGTTCAAGTTTGATTCGCCTACTAAACAAACCGAACTTGAACTTGACAGTATTTGGCTGGGTTATGCTCATGAACCTAGAGTATATCTATATATCATAAGAATTTCATATATAAAGTTGAATACATATAGATTGTACAACTTGTATAGGTAATAAATTATATATGCACACAATAAAGTTCTTATGCCTTACATGTATAAATTCTTACGAGTACTATAAAGTTATATATGTATATGTTTTCATAGTTTTATATATGTATGAACTTGTTTATGTACATAGTAAAAAACTTATTTGCAACTCTAGACCTGCAAAAGAGCTTGAATACATGATATTGTTGGCTCATTAAGGCTCATAAACTGTGGAGTGCGGCCGATAACTTCAAAGATACGATATGGTGTCAGCTAAATAAAATCAATCAATCTGATAATGTAACTTTTCAATTCTTGGAAACATATTATTATTTGTTGATAGGTGATTATACCAGTTAATATTAGAAAATGGGAGGAAAATACCTTAATTAGAAGCTACTAGATATGTGGATTCCAAATTCCCATCACTGGTGGATTCATCTACCTTTTTGTCGTTGGTAAAAAAAAAAAAACGCTTTTTGATCCTAAGAAGCATCTGCCTAGCACATTGGCAGAGCATGTTCAAGGACTTGGAGTCTTGGACCAGGTCAAGAGACTCAATACCTCCTCCACATGTAGTTACCTTCTAGGCTTTTCCAGTCTCATGCTGTAAAGGTTGTCAGCATTAGTGCGTGCTCTCAAATAATCAATAAGTTTAGAAGCCAATAAACTAGACAACTTGTCTATATAGTTATAGACATCCATGACGGACGGGGCTGTTGTTACTATGTTTCATTACTAATTGCCATTCAAAAAAAAAGTTTCATTACTTGTGTATCTCAAGTCCTGAGAGAGAGTATTTTATGACAAGGTTAACGTTATTCTCAATCTGTTCGAATGCAGTTGGATTGATCTCAAAGCAGGCCTTGTATGTTATCGACACTAACAATTGGGAATGCAACTAAAATGAATGAAAATAGGGTGGTTACTTATATTTCTATAAAAATAATTGGTTTAATCACTTAGCCATTAATTAAGGCATCGGTACGGAGTTGCGTCAGCTGTGGACATAGACTAGGTTGAAAAGGATATTACAAATAATGCAAGGGCAAAAACTAAATAGCAAACCACCAAAATAAGGGAACCAACATGAATGCTTGGAGATCACACTGAACAGTAGTACAATACAAACCTTCACATTGATTTTAAGGCTGGGGGAAGGAACACTGTTATTTGATGCGAATCCCCGTGAGAAAATTAACCTTCTAACTGATCTTGTTACAATTATATTTGGCACTGTTGTGACTCATCCTCAACCTGGGGAGGATTCGAGCCCCTCAATAGCTGCAGTAAGTTGTCAAGATCTTTTGTCAGTCATTTATGGTTTGCATTTATAAAACTTCTTTAAACACGCGTTTCCTCTTTTATGACAAAGGAGGGTGTCAAATATAAGGAAATGATATCATGATGTTCCAAATGAGCAAAAAATCAGCTTTCGTTTCTCATTCCCTCTCTCCCACTCTCTGTCTCCTCCCTATGAAACAATTTTTTGCCAAGTTTAAGTAGAATCTCAGTTGGAACAGTAGGCAGAAGTTAATCATGCCATTTCTAAAACCCTCAAGGACAGTTTCAATTTTAAAGTAAGAAGGCATGTCACTAGAAGCCCACGTTCAAAACCGTCAAGAGTCAGAATGATAATCAAAGAGTCATCAAAGATCAATAAATGACACAGCATCTGGTTATGAATCTTCTAGCCCCACAGATAGATCATGAACCCAAGTACGACCATTTTTGAACTAAAAAATGGGAAGTGTTTGAGATGAAATACCTGCTCCTTAGGCTGAATCCTTGAGGGAAGCAGAGCACTGGTAAGGGCAACAGCCATAGGAAACTCAATTATATAGCGCATGAAGTATCCCATGAAAACCTGAAAACCTCATTCTCCCACTCTTCCTGCCAAGAGATTTGTCATCATGCACAATAGCTTCGATAGCATGACTTGACAAATACTCTCCACATGAAGACAGAAGCCTGCAACAGAGTAAAGATTGCAACAACATAAGAAAAATGATGAAAATCTCAGAAAAATGATGAAAATCATAAGCACAGTTCAAAGCCAATGCACAAGCTGGCTACATCCCCACTCTCACGAGATCATTATTAAAGTGAAAAGAAAATACAATAGGCTTTGTGAAATGAACAAATGGTTCGAGATACATAGATGTATTGTTGAGGCATAAGATTTTGGGTGCAGTGAGTAGTGCAGTGCAAGCTGCTATAGTTATGGGTCGAAGGGGTTTGAAGAACACCATTGGACACAAGTCACACAATAAGAAGAAATAGACAGAAAGAGCAGAAGAAGAGAAAGAGGTGACTCCTATAGGAAGGTAGGGCCAAAAATATGTTAGTTACTTACTATGGCTGAGGCTAGTGAAGATGGGCATGATGGGCAGTTCGGCTGAGGAGAGATGATCATCAGCAGTGGTGTGTTGGATTTTTCGGGAAAGGAAGACCAAAATAGAGTGAAGAACACGAAAAAAGAACAAGGAGGGAGGCAGAGATGAGAGGGAGAGGTGGTACACGGAATACAGATAGTGACATCAGTGTAGAAGAATGGAGAAAGTGGTACGTCGATGATGACAGAAGTACTCCCGTACAAGTGTCAAGTGATGTCATCTAATTTAGAGCCGGGTAAGTAGTAAATGCCAGTTACAAATATACACTTAACTTGGGCTAGCCAAAAGTGTTGATAGCAAGATAATGTTGTGAAGGATCATGATAGAACAGAACTCTATCTGTAAAAACGTTTTAAAATGCACCATTACTGTTACTTAAGGCAAAAACAATTCAAGTGGTCGTTTCTCAATTAGGCCAGGCAAAAACAATTCGAGTGATCAATTCGACTTTCCAACATGTCATTCCATGAAATGCAGGAATTGGTTCCGGGGAAACACAAGGAATTTATGGTTTTATTCATCTATAGTCCCATACACGAAAAAATTATTGATATGTAAATTATTAAGATATAAAAGCAAAACACTAGTTAAATAAAATGTCACATATCAAATACCAATCCAAAGAACTTAAACCAATCACAGACTATTTCAACATACATGATGCAACCAACATACAATGCTAACTCCGGTCCTTTTGCTAAGCAAAAAAATTTAACCAAGAAAAAAAAAACTCGTTCACTACCGTCACAACCACAACCTAACAGGTCATTAAGGTTAGCAATAACGGTCATAAGCACAATGTAATCTCAAAATCAGCTGTAACTGAACAATTACTTCCTCACATCTATTTTAGCTCATAAGAGATTTGTTACCTTATCATGTTGTACTTAGTTGCAGATCGGCTCTCCTAAGTAAGGAGAGCCCTACCGTCTCGCTCCCATCGAGACAAGAGTGCGCTCTAATATGAAGAAATTCGGACTTCTCTTTGCAAACATATGCAAGGAAGAAGAAAAGGAGAAAACAAGTTCGAGAGATTCAGGACTCTTGTCTCGTATTAGACAAATATATAAGTGTTTAGTCCGTAAATTTGATATAAAAACTATATTGGGCCGTCTTATCTCTCTCATGTTTATATACAATAAATACCTATATACATGCTCCTTTTGGCGCCCATAACTTTGGATCTTCTACATACCCTCGCTCCCGCTTCATGCAACTAAGGTGCTATAAAAGGCTGGGATTTTGCATCATGATTTTCTACATTCTAAAACTACTTTCTTGCAAAAACTCTCCTTAGGCCTCATAAGAAAGTCAAGAAGTTGAACAAACAAGGTTTGAAGCACCAATCTACAAACAAGTTAGAGAGGTCAATTTCCAACCAAAAAATTGCCAAAAAGGCAAAAAGAAGTGATATTTCTTTTATACGTTTTGCTACTTTTCCATTGATATATTATAGGTTTGTAATTATTAGCACTGATCTTTGTTCTATTATGGGCTTTCAACAAAGGTCAAAATTCTAATAGTCTTTCATTTTCCAAGTTTTAAACAACAATTCAACTTTTAGTAAGAAAATATGTAACTTTACATCGAACACGACATGTGAAATAATCAATCGTGGAAAGAAGATTGTACAAACTGTATTCGTGGGGACTTAAAGTTCAAACACATAGATTTACATATCAGCCTACATGTAAATAAATACACTAATGCTCACATTCATTGAACTAAATATCGCTTGAGGGTGAGGGTGAGGGTGAGGGGGGGTGGGGGCAATTGATGTAGTAGAATATAGGTTCATTTGTGTCTTTTAGTGTTCTTGGTGTTAGTAGAGTCCTCTGATCTATAGGCGTGTTGGTCTCTTATGTTGGTTGCTTTTGATTATTAAGAATATAGAAATATTGATAGAGACTTAGTTTCTCTCTCTAGCCTTAGAGGTTTATCCTCTTGAATGGGATTTGCACCTCTTTTTTGAATCTTTAATTCTTCCCTTTCCATATTTGATTGCATCAGTAATACACCGAGTATATGTGGAATCTTGTCAACTTGTCCCAATCCCAAAAAAAAACAAAAAAAAAACAAGCGTACGATTGCCGCTACTAAAAAGCATGCTATGTATTGTTGGGTCCATTTTCAAGAGTTTTGCTACAACCGCACACAAACTCACTCACATCACATGTACGGTCCACACACACTACACACCTCTAATGTGTGTAAGGACCCACATGTAATGCAAGAGAGTTTCTGTGTTTGTGTGTGGTTTTAGAATTATTGTCATTTTCAAACACCTTGAGACAATTGGTCCATTTTCAAACACCCTAATCCCGACTCGCATTTGCTCCCGGTTGCATTTTGCTACTCCAATGCGTATTTCGTATTGCTCTATCTAATGGATAGTTGCATCTCCACGTGCAAGTCAGGATTACACATGGGGAAGGGTGTTAAATAGCTTGATAGGCTTACTTAGGTCCATTTCTTATCAGCTTAAACTCTTGGGACAATTTTTACATTACAAAACACAACACATTTTGCTCATGTTACTCCTAGAAACTGTGTCTTGAAGTGTATGCAAGCCTAACTCCAGCAATACTCATTAAAAGGTGCAAGGCACATTCAAACCACCCCAATATACTACTTTTCGTGGAAAAGTAAACTTGACAAGTGTCAAAAGATTCTTTTATCGATTGCCATTAGATAAATTTCTCGAGATGAAAGACAATACATAATGCTTTTAGATAAATCATATTAGATGATCGTTGCTTCTGGTTAGATCTGTTTAAAGAAGGTTGGAATTCTACAACTTTCACGTGTAGCATGTTTGAAACCTAAAAGCACTTAAATTTTACAAACAAAATGCATAATACTAAAGTCATACCTTATCATTGATAAGGCATGGAATTATTAATTATTGAAGAGATATGTAAAGTCCCATCTTAGCGATTTAAAAAGGAGTATGAGTTGTTCGATCAATTAGATCACATTTAAAGCTTCCCAAAACCCATAAGTATCGTTCTCTTATCGGACTAAACGTGACAATATCAAGAAAACATGCGTAAGGTTTTGTGAAACCAAAAACCAAATTAAGCCTTGTCAGAGTAAGTTAACCACAAGTATTTTAAAATTCGGCCTAGGCGGTACCCCGCCGCCGCGCCTAGGGGCCTAGGCTTTTGTCTATGCACCGGGCTGAATTATTGGCCGCTAGGAGGGATAAATCTGCTAGGCAGCTAGGCAGATTAGGCAGGATTATGCAACTAGGTGGGGCTAGGCAAACAATTAGGCAGGTAGGTGATGTGATTTTTAAAAATTAAAGATTTTCGTGTCGTGGTAATATTATAAGGGGCTTTGGTGTAGTTTTACTATGATGTAAATACGTTTCCAGTCTTTCCAATTCTCTTACATGATCGAAAATTTCAAAACCCTAAATATCAAAACTTCGCATTAGACTCGCTATTTGGTACTATTAGTTTCATTTAGTTGAACTTTGGGTGTTGAACTTCGCATTATTACTCAGTTTCCATGTTATTAAATATTTTGTTCTATTTATGTTGTATTTGCTCTCAAACTGGGGTGGGGGTGGGGGTGGGGGTGGGGGGGGGGGGGGGAGGGGGGGGGGGAATCTCTAAAAAAAATTAAAAAAAATGGAAAATCTGCCTAATGTCTAGGGCCATAAGCGTTCATTAATCGGCCTAGGCGGTGCCCGGCCGCCTGACTAGTGACTAGCGACTCTTAGAACCTTGGTTAACCAAATTATAAGGTCATAGGCGCCAATTAATCGGACTAGGCGCTAGGCAGTGCCCAGTCGCCCGACTAGTGCCTAGCGACTTTTAGAACCTTGGTTAACCAAATTAAAATTAAGCTTCATTCAATTCAATTGGGATTATTGGCTAAATGAGTACCTTTCTTTGTATTTTTGGACAACACAATCAACTATCATTCAAGAAAAATAGCCACAAAATCCCATGTCAATTAATTGACAAGGCGTTTTAAAAGGCTCTATGTACACCTAGGCACAAGGCAAGGCGCATGCCTCATCAAAGAGAGGCAAAAGTCATAGAAAATAATTACACTTCTAAATTTCTCATACAGGAAACAAATTGAACATAAGTAAATGCTTCTACAATCTCAAATGCCATAAATTATAGTATTCCCAATGTTCAAATCACCAAATATGAACAAAATTGTAACATCCATAAAAATCTAATGCATAACATTTAGTTCCAATACATAGTAAAATAGATAATGGCACTCAAATATCTAATCATGTTCACCTAATCTTCAACACCAATTACTTCTTCATCTTCTTTGTCATTTGATTCATAACCCTCCACATTGGCTAAGTTTTCTTCAAGACTTAAACAGTTTTGCAGCTTTTGCTTCTATGTTACATTTGGTTCATCGAGGGCTAACAATTAAAGCCTTTATAATTTGAAATATGAAGAAATTTGAGTGTAGATCTAAGGAAAATTGTGAGATTCTAGCCTCATGAGCCCCACACCTCGCCGTTAGGCGTGTGCCTAAGGGTCTTAACTATGCTTCACGTATAGCCTCACCTCAGGGTGCTGAGGACTTCTCAGTGCGCCGCGCCTCGCCTCGCCTTAGTGCCTTTGCACGCGAGGCGCACGCCTTTTAAACCACTATGACAAGGTAATACTATCGTTTATCTCATGAAAGCAACGATAGTCTTGATTAGTTAGGTTAAACGACTAACATAGGAGAGAACATAATTCTTTCCATTACAAGACATATACGTAACAACAAACACATGTATACATTCCATATACATAGTCACTAGCAACATCTTCAATTTTCAATGGTGATTGTTATTGAGAGTCGATGGTAGACAATCATAGTCGATCACCTCAAACATATGGGAATTAGTACCATAGTCATATTTTTGACATACTTGAACCCGCTACTTTATCCAATATAGTGGAAAGAAAAATTTGAGTAGGCACTCAGCAACCTTGTTTTGTCCAGAAGTCTCTCACTGGTCTTAGTTGCCACTATACAGACGAGCATCATTAAGTTGTTCCATCACCATGACACCTCCAACGTATTGCCTCAATCATGCATTGTCAACCACCTCCAACATAATGGAATCACCATATTATCATTTTTTCGGTGTACTTGAACCACTGATGTTGCCCATTTCCCAGCACAGTCGATCCCCTATGCTTGCCTCCATGATCGAAGGTCGAGATAGAACATTGGGTAGCCATTCTACAACCATCTGTTTCCCCAGAACCTCTCAACATAATTGCATTTGTGCAGTAAGCATCAATATATTCCATCATCACCACCAGCGACCCCCATCGTATCTGCAACCTTTTTTGCCCAAAAATATCTTGAACAATTTAGTCGCACAACAACCTTCTAGTATTTACTGCCAATCGCTTCAACTTTATCTACAGCAATCCTTTGCCCAAAAAATCTCTTGAGACCATCTCTTTACATCAGTGCTCTGAATCCCCTATGTTGATATAACTTGTATGATTTAAACTTCCACTCCAAATAATCATTCATGGATTCCAAATGAATGTGATTTCTCTCCTTGAATCTCACCAAAATGATCCCCAATTCCTAACTATTCTAAGGCAAATTTTGGATTTAAATCATTTCCACGTGTGAGATTCTTAAGGCTCTTTACTACTATTTGGTGCAAAACAATTTGGCTTTATAGCATCGAACAAGCATCAAAAGCATAAATTATTGATGTTATAAAAGCTATTGATACCCTTCATTCAGTTATTGATGCTATAAAAGCTATTGATACCCTTCATTCAGTCACCCAACATTGAAGTTATTCCCACTTCAAGAAGGAAAGAGAAACATAGGTATTTATGCATGCTCCAAAAAAGTTGATGCACCATGTGGTCTTTCAACAAGAAAACCAGTTGTATAATCTCAAATCTCACGTACAAAGGGAACTCTAGTAAATCCAATCCCATCTAATTGGAGACAAAACAAAAAAGATGTACCTAGTGTAGCAATAGGAAAACCTATGCACATGGTATAGTATTGAGTATTTGTAGAACTTCCTCTAATTCGGACACGAGACATTGCACCTCCCATTCTGACTATTTTTATTAGATATTAACATACATGGACACAAAAGGTTTCAGACTTTCAGTATGTTTGATACTCATATTTAGAAATACGCTAGCAAAAAATTCTGACCAACATCGATGTCCCCAGTGCATATGGCATTAGCATGGACATGTGACACGACACTTACTTCTTAACATGCAAGTTTCCAAAACTTGGAGGACACAACATGTTGGGGACACGTCTGAAAAAACATATTCATGTATCATACGATATAATGAAAAATAAAGAAAATAAGACTCTACAACGTTCGCACTTATTGTGTCACAGCATTCAATGAGGTGTTCCGACAAAAACCGTTTCACCATTCACATGAATCTTTGTCATCGCTCAACCATCAACGAAATAAGACATTCTTAAGCTTCAATTGGGCCTACCATTTCATTTGACACCTTCGAAGTGTCCCATGAGTGTCCCTAGGGTCCTAGAGTGCGTATAAACAAAAAAAGATGTTTGACAAAAACTAGAACACCTTTGATTTCAGTGTACAACATGGGTCCAAAGAGCGTTGGTGGCTGAAAATTGTCGGACACCACACATGACCTCCATAAAGGGGTGCTTCATATATTGACACAAATACACAATACATATATAATGTAATATAAATATTGTGAGACATGGACATTACAAAGATATGTTGTAAATCGGTACTTTTATTATCTTGTTATAGATAGAAAATCAAAACCAAAAGCTGAAGTGCATTAACCACATTCCTTAAAAAAAAAAAAATTTGGAAGTATTAGCAAAGACCATTTCCAACGTCAACTTCTATCTGATCTCTTCTCCTTTATTTCCCTTCACTCTGATCTTAACTTCTTTCGTCTTTTTCTTAGCTTCTATTTGATCACTTCTCCTTTATTTCTATCTGATCTCTTCTGCTTTATTTCCCTTCACTCTAATCCTTAACTTCTTTCATCTTTTTCTTGGCTTCTATCTGATCTCTTCTCCTTTATTTCCCTTCACTCCAATCCTTAACTTCTTTCGTCTTTTTCTTAGCATAGCTATTGGTACAAAGAGTTGTTCCTTCAAGTGCCCTTTTCCTCCTATCTCTCCTTTCTCCTTGTTTTCTCTTCATTGGAGAGGGAGAGATAGAGGGAGAGAGGAACCTCCACTAGGATATATCTTCACTCTATAGAACAACACACACGCTTACAATTTGCAAAGGATTCATTGTTCACAGTTTGACCTCAATTAAAGCAAAGCATTCAATTTCTAGTATCCCAGCCATAATTGAAAAACGAATAAAATTTGGTGGAAAAACTGTATACGAATCCGATTGATTCACTCGTATCTGATTGGTTTTCATATGAGCAGTATCAGATAAGCCTAATTATGTTCACAACAACGCTCCAGTCCCCAATCGAGGGCAATCTAACCCTCCCCGAGGGTTAGCTTCAGACATATTAAACAAGATATGATGATTGTTCTTCATGCATTTATTAGAATGGATACAAAAACATATATTTAGTACAATGAACATACATAGTAATCCAATAGGAAATGGGAAGTATGGACATCAGCTTAGCAAACGAAATCTGTAGGAAACATGGAATTACCTGAGACAACCAGATCCAGGGTTCAGACGATGTGAAGAATTAAGCCGAAGTAGGGGTAAACCTGAATTTTGAGTTTAATCCATATTATTGCCACAGATTTGGTGTGGAGGAAGTTCCCAATCAATCAATGCATACACATATAAAGAGACACAGAGATATACTAACACGAGAAGATTACAACATACAAAAGAGTATTCATTGGCATCGTATTATGGGCACTGACAATCCAAACAAACTCGTGATATTCTCGAATGAATATAGTACAACATAAGTGGATTACAATCACATCTACGGATTGTTGAAATTATACGTAGTCACTCAATCGTCATGCAGGAACTTTCAAAAATGGACATCATTAGTTTGATGGTATTGATGTTTTTAAACAAACCCATGGACAAAAAATGAGAAAACAAAATTCAATTTCCATGGCATATCTTACTATTAGACTTGTCATGTCCTGTCATCATACAACCATCTTGTTGAAACTAATAGTTGCATAAACAAAAGCCAAAACTAAAAAGCAACACTATAAATGAAAATGGAAGCCCAACACTACTATCAAAAAATGCGAAACAATGAGAGAGCATAACCATGAAAAATTATTATTTTAAGAACAAATGAAATAATTTCCCAGTTCGTGGCACGTATCATCTTTCAAGTGATAGCATTAACCTCATTTGAACAAATCAGTTGAACATATGTTTTAGATTTTAATAGCTTTTGTTATTTGGCTTTTCTCTTTAAAACCTCAGTAGCTTTAACTTTGAATCTTAATCGAAGGGGCCAACACTCAGTAGAGCCCTTAAGCAAACAACTACTCCGTGTCTTCCACGCTTACATAAGTTCTCATCAAATCAAATTGAGCAAACAGCTAGAACATTTGTATACACTTCTTTGACTGCGTAGAGACAGCCAATCTGTCATCCAACATTTCTTTAATTTTTTTCCCAAATCCAGTCATGTATGTTGGTGATACGATTTTATTAACCCTTGACCACTCGGTAGCATATGACCAATAGTCCTGAAAAGAGAAAACTAGGATCTTGTGAAGAGGTCATGACATATCAAAGATCCACAGCGCTTCTCATAAGGGATCTCACACGAGGTGCGGCCTTCTAATCTTGATCCGACATCTCGGCCGTTGGATGAGATCGACAGCCGAGATTAGAAGATCCCTCACCCGAAGGAAACTATCCACATGACTTGGAATTAAAGGTTAAAAATTCCATTCTTTTTTTGTCTCTTACGATACAGGACAGGACTAACAAAATTGGGTTGGAAAATTTACGCGATCTACTGAACCATGAAAACTACGATCAAACAACACAGAGACTAAGAGTAGGCATATATATACACACACAGAGATACACGTGCTAAATCCAAACCAATCAGATCAAATGATTTTAAGCACATATCGATAACAGCCAGCCACTGGAGTAGGAGATAAAGAAGTCAAATCGAAGGTGCAAGAAGACACAAACCTTTGGTAAATCACTGAAGCAATAGTCGAAAACGCGATGGTATATGTTTTCGCTATCGTCGTCGTCTTCTTCGTCTCCGTCGCCATTGTTGTCCGATGAATTCATCTTGGAGTTGTAAACAAAACCTATTCAGAGCCGTTGGAACCTTTGAGCGTATGTTTGAGGGGTATATGTAGAGAGAGCGACTGCGGCCTGTCTACACCGGAGTACACGAAGATGCTTAATTTTCTATCTAATTAACTTAGGAAATAAATTAAAATATGCTAGATAAGCATGGGGTGGATTAACTAGAAAAAGGAAAGAAATCTGGAAAGCATTTATTGTTTCCCTCTCCTTTTTTTGATTTTATATAAATTAGGAAATTAAAATATGCTACATAAGCATGGGGTTGATTAACTAGAAAAAGGAAAGAAATCTGGAAAGCATTTATTGTGTTTCCTCTCTTTTTTTTTTGATTTTATATAAATGAGGAAAATGGAAAATGATAAAAAAACTTTTTTTCATGGGAGACGTTTTAATTTTCTAATTAATTGCCGTTCAAAAAACAATTCTAATTAATATATACAGAATTTGGAAAAATATGAAGACATACGCAGAGAAGTATGGAATGCGTAAGATATGCGTTGAGGTATAAGGAAAAATTATCAATTTTCTTATTTTTCTACTTCTCAGCTTATAAAGAGGTACACGATAACTTGCACATTTATACATTCCTTTTTTTCTGGTGTAGATGAATAATTATAATTTTTTATTTTCCATAAGAACCTCTTGAATGAAAACCTCTTCCGACCCTAATTCGGAGGATGGTCAACTACATTAACTTGCATTGGATTTAAAAAAAAAAAAAAAAAAGAGTGTGAAGTATATTAAAGCAGAACAGGAAATAATATAGAAGCATTCTAAATTAGGGGAGGAGGAGTTTAATAACCTTTTTCCCAATTTTTTTTATTATCAAAATCTAGGAGGTCAACTACATTAACTTGCATTGGGTTTTTTTAAAAAAGTGTGAACAGGAAATAAAGTATAGAAGCAACCAAAATTAGGCGAGGAGGAGAATAATAACCTTATTTCCAATTTTTCTTAGATTTTTTTTTAATTATTGAAAGCTAGGATGGTCAATTACATTAACTTGCGTTGGATTTATAAAAAAAAAAGTGTGAAGTTTATTAAAGCAGAATAGGAAATAAAGTATAGAAGCAACCTAAATTAGATGAGGAGGAGGATAAAAACCTTTTTCCCAATTTTTCTGTAGATTTTTTTTTTAATTATCGAAATCTAGGATGGTCAACTACATTAACTTGCGTTGGATTTTTAAAAAAAAACTGTGAAGTTTATTATAGTAGAACAGGAAATAAAGTATAGAAGTAACCAAAATTAGGTGAGGAGGATAATAACATTTTTCCCAAATTTTCTTAGATTTTTTTTTAATTATCGAAATCTTGGAACAATAGAGGAACGAAAGAATTACTATGTTTCCATTTCACAAATCAAGGTTTCCGAACAAGGAATAAGTTGCGACCTGGAATGAATTAAGAAGTTTAATTTTCTACTTATTTTGCTTAGATTTATTAGTTTCATTAGTTCTCTCAAGCTAGAGGTCCATCCAACAATGAGCCAAAAATATAACTATTTTCGTGTTTTGATCCCTTTCTTTCCATAGGAGACACAGCGTAAAATCGAAATTCATTCATTCGTCTGCGCAGGAGATGAAAAAAGAATTAGCATTTCATTTCATTAGTACCTCTAATCTTAATGTTATCCCTTTAAGCAATATAGGTGTGTAACTTTTTTACTGGTTTTTCTTAGATTTTTTTAATGACCACAATCTGGAAATTTGTACTTTTTAATTATGTTTTATTTCCTAAAGAAAAAACCCAAACCGTGTTCAAAGTTCAAGCTACACTATTCCCCAGCTTTCTGGCTAGGGTTGGCAGCGAAAATTAGTCTTCGATACCACATAACATAAGAAAGTTGTAGGTCTTCCGTTCCTTTATTCATTCCGTGGCACGAAATCCATCATTGGCTAAACAATGAAGTAAATATAGGATACACCGGTGCTAAAATTCATGAAAGTCAGTCACAAGCGGGGAAGCCTGAACCAAGGCCAACTAGCAAAGTAGTGGATAAACTCTTGGCCCTTGTTTTTCAGCAAAGTCATTCGTTTTGGCTCGACTACTTTACTTGCGATGAAGAGTCAGATATGTTTGGGAGTGAACCTATGTCATACCAGCCACCATGGGCCACACAGTCTTATCCTAAACTTCAGTTATTCCACTCTATATTGATTCGAACTTACTGAAGAGCCTAAAACAATAGTTCCAAGAAGCTAAAGTGGTCCAGAAGGGCTACTGATACTAATGATCCGCAAGCAACATAGGACATTTTGCTGTTTTTGAGAATTGAGAGTCACAACCCAAAAGGAACCTGAGGTTACTTTGATCAATTGCACCACAAATTGCTGTTGGAAGGCATGTGGATTGTATCGTATAGATAGGAATTGTTGATGTTACTCACCGAATTAAAAGTAACTCGGCCAGCCCGAAGACAATTGACTGGATTTCCACCCAGCCAATCTTGCCTCCATTCCAATCATGGAGCTGATGCTTCGAGCATTCCAGTGTTGAAGTTTTTCTACACAATGTCTTGAAGTTGAAATCCTTCAGGTGCGAAACAGGATGTAATTATGCAAACCTATCTTCTGGGTGCCCATTCTTAATGCACTAATATATTATGCTTCCTTCCATAATATGTTCTCCCTATCACAATCATCTCCTGCTAAAATTTGTCTTCGGGTGTAAATCATGACATACTTAACAATATATTACAGCACGACTCTCTAACTCAGCTAATTACTAGAAGAGACATCAGCTCCACATCCCAAGTTTAACACCAATACAATAAAGAGCAACTATACATCGCTAGATCAACTATCTGCAAAACAATTTAACATAGTGTCAACGAATCAAAAGTAGACTTCAGAGGAGGAACAAACTTTTACATAAAGGGTGATAAAAATGGATCAGTAGCCTATGCCAATATAAAGTTTGAAACAGCTTGGTTTATAGGTGATGATGCCTCATGGTTCTGTACTACAGTACCATCTCTAGCTACACCTTGGTTACAGGCATATACTAGAGCATCCGCTAGCATAAGTCTGCTAGCTACACCTTGGTTTATAGGTGATGACGGAACAAACTTTAAGTTTTAAGGGTTTTTTTCCTCCTCTTTTTGAGCCTCCCAATTTATCGCCTTTGCAACCGAGGGAAATCTTAAAGAAGTGCTGCTTTGATGGATGCATCAGAAATTCAGACTGATTGCAGAATAAAACAACCAGCTGCCCGTGCCACCGCAAACCTCTTTCTTTTGTTAGTTTGGAGGGTTTTTTTCTCCTCCCCTTTTTAAGCCTCCCAATTTATCGCCTTTGCTACCGAGGGAACTCTTAAAGAAGTGCTGCTTGGATGGATGCATCAGAATTTGGACTGATTACTGAATAAAACAACCACCACAAACCTCTCAAATGACTGGAACCCAAAAATGACCGCTGAGAAGCCGCCATTTCGGCTCTCACAAACGGTATGAGAATCCGACCACCGAGGTTCCATAACGACGTCGCATGCCGCCATTGTCATCCATCAACACCGATCCGAACGCTAAAAGACACCACCGCCATTCACCTTCATAACTGTAATGTCCGGAGACCATGCCGCACCCACCGCAAAAGCTCCACCTTGCCATTAGGCCATAACCGATAAACCCAAGTGACGAAATCGGAGGGAGACCCACGCAAACCTCGTCACCACCCGCCACCAGGACCGCACCTTGCCATTAAACCAACTGGTTACACTCAAGAGTGAAAACCGACGGGCAATCGGCAAAGCAAGAAAGGTTCGGTACAGAGAGAAAGGGGAGAGTAAATTAAGATCTGAGAAGAGCATCATTGCTTACATAGAACTTGAGAAGCTTGCTCTCCTGTTAGAAATTTCATCAAACAGTTCAGCATCAAAAAAGTATAGTGCTCAAAATTTCAATTAGAAATAAAGAAATCTAAGACACAAAGGAGTTAAAAAGTTGTGCCTTTTTCTCCTCAAGCTTGTTAAAGCCAAAGATTTGGAGTCTCTTCTCTCCTTTCTCTGTTGACAAACCTTCCCTCGTACATTTTAGTTGCCTGAAGACTTCCTTGATCGGAATGTTCTCCTAAACAACACCAATACATAACAAACTCAAAATGGATTTGCAACAAAAAAAAGAAGTGTAAAAACTCATCTATAATGTATCTTTAATATTGTAAGTAGATTGGTATTGGGTCTTGAATGGGAGGGAGATGGAAATTGGAAAATTATAGGATTTTCAAAAAGAGCAAGAATAACAGCTCCGAAAGCAGTTGTGTCTAGAGTCGTGGTTGAGAGTATATATGTAGACTTAGGGAGCTATTATAGAGAAAATTAATCCAGAATGATGTCATTGGCAGACACAAGGGGTGCCTGTGTCACGCCCCGTTCCGGAATAGCACCTCATCAGCCTATCCTGATACGACACGCGGCAACAGCCCAACAACATCCAGCTACTAGCAATTCCAAGAATAACTAAATATTGAAGTTCAACAGCCACATTTTATTTACATCTCCAAAATGATTGTCATTTACAAACTACAACGGAAGTCTGTCAAGAAATAAACATAACCAACTATTATCCAAGTAAAAAAAAAAAAAAAACTAAACTAGGCAAATATCATCTACGGGCTGGGAGACAAAGACTCTCTCAGGCCTCAACCACACACTTCTCAAGCGAGTCACAAAAACGCAAAATGCGACCTGTAGTGGACACCGACCTATACCTGCAAAACTGGAACCCCAAACGAGTTCCAGGAGTGTAAATGAGACATGGATGTTGTTCAATATAGACAATAAATCCAAGTTCATCATTAATTAAGCATTAAGCAAATAATCGACACAAAGTCTTTAATCCAAGTCACTAGCTCGACACAGTCATAATTTTGGCATAAAGTCATTGAATCGACACAAAGTCAAAGGCACGACACAAAGTCCGGCCGTTGGCCATTGTTGCCCACCGACACGAAATCACAGTCCAATATCACAAATTCAATCCAATTGAAGAACATCTATGAATCGAACACTCACCTCGGTCTCCAACAAAAAGAAAACCAACACAGTCACTCCCTACGTGGAGCTGCGGTACTCGTTGTCGTCTCTGAACCTAACAAATATTCCGCACATATGAGCTCAAAGTTCAATTCCAAAAGCAAAGAAGTAAAAAAAAAACGTACCATATACTACTACAAGCTTCAACACTCCTTTTCAACTAACTCTCAACAGTTCCAGCAAGCGTGTCAACAGTTTAGATCATATTACTAGCAAGTATGATCAATTTAAATCTTCTATTCACCAAGTTGTAGCACATACAATCAATTTTTAGCATGTTCTACTCTTTTTATGCACTTAAATACATATCACAACGCTTTGAGGCATGTTCTCAGGAAATACAATAATTTCCAGCAACTATTGCAGAGTTACAACACCTATAATTCTTATTTTCAGCATTCACTATCATTCCCTGCATGTAAAACATATTTCCTGCGCTTTCTAGTGATTTCCAGCAGTTATTTAAGCAATTTCAGCATCAAAACAGCAGTTTTCAGCAACCAATTAAAAGTTTCAGCACCTAAATAACCATTTTCAGCTCTAAAGCTGCATTTTCAGCAACTAAACTTCAGTTTCCAGCGTATTTAGGTCAATTTCCTGCACTTCAAACCATAATTTTCAGTTTATAAATCATGTTTTCTAGCCCTAAGGTGCAGTCCCAGCAAACAAGAGCTTAGGTTTCGACATTTTTGGCCACCTAGTTACCCAAATCAACTCTTAGGATTCAATTCTTTTGCTTCTGATCACTAATAACAATTTTCAAAGGAAAAGAAGACAAGGATTGGTCAAGCTTGATTTTCTAGGGCACCAAAAACCCTCTTGATACAAAACCATCAGACCCAATTCAAGTACATACAAATTGATTACCATATGTAGAGATAAGTTACTTACCAAGATTAAGAATTCAATATCCCACCATCTTTCTCTACTTCTCGGCAGCTCTCTCTCTCTCTCTCTCTTCCTCTCTTCTTCTTCTTCTTCTTCTTCTTCTTCTCTCTCTCTCTCTCTCTCTCTCTCTCTCTCTCTCTCTCTCTCTCTCTCTCTCTCTAACGTAGAATAGGAATCCTCTGGCTTTGGGTTTTCTTTTCTTTTTTTTAACTTAAAAAGATAACAGGTGTTATAAGGAGAGCATAACACACACATGCAGTTAAATTAATTACTCTCCACCTCCCTGAAGTTCTAAAAAGAACACTTAAGCACCTACAATTAATAGGATGTTACAGCCTGGACCCTGCAAACCTCCAAATATTTGCACTAGTTGTACTAGTTTTTAAGTTGATTTAAAACAGTTCTATGGAATCGGCCCTGCAAGTCCTTAGGCGCACAAAAACTCTAAAAGTTCACATATATGCGTAGAAAAAAACTACCTAAAATTCAAGTTATCAAGTATTTATTGGTAGCGCGTGTAAAGTCAACTTTCAGTTCATCCCATATTGGGTTAAGTAATGGCAATTCTTTCTGCCTGTATAAATATGAGATTTGGTTGGCCAATTTTAGACTGCATTTTTCTAGAATCCATTTTGTATGTAGTAGGACTACTGCTTTCGCAGTGACTTATGCCTTGCTATAGCCTAAATGGTGCAACCAGGCCAATCCTATTCTGTGATGAAAAGAAACAAGGAACTGACTTACATATCAACTAAAAGAACATATTACCATCTTCTCCAAAACAACCTCACAAAAAGAGAGAAGAACTACTTAGAATGAAGAATGCACTTCACTAGAAGCCCATGTTCAGTAAAATCAAGAGTCCAAGCAAACCTCAATGTGACAAAACCAATGAACCAATATTCCTCGAAAAATAAGCTGTGATGCCTCTTCCAGTCTAACTATATAAAGCATGACAGCAACTAGCAAGTAGCTTACTTTGGCAGTGGTGTTTTAAGCTATGAGGCATGATCTGATTCTCTCTCTCTCTCTCTCTCTCTCTCTCTCTCTCTCTCTCTCTCTCTCTCTCTCTCTCTCCGTCCGTATCATAATCTTTGAACTGACTTTTCTGTGATGAACTTTTGTTACAAGCTTTTAATTGAGATACTTTTCCTTTCTGTTTTGCTAGTTGGAATGGCTTTTATTTTAATTATCTTTCTTTCCTCGTATTGTTACTGATTTGGGTAATGATTGCAGAGGAAAAAACCTCTAGGGTTGCTCCCAATGGTCGCAGTAAGCAGAGGAGAGTTTCAACAAGTCAGACTGTTATCAATAGTGATGTTTACATGAACCTGGAGGTTTCTAGCGGTTCTATGGTAATAGTTGAGATTTTATTTAGACTTGCGTGATGTGCATTCGGCTTATGTCCTAGGTTGGGCTATCATCTTGTTCTATCATCTTGTTGAACATGTATTTTCTTCTTTTTTTTGGTGCAACGGAAAGTCATACTATTAAGCAATGAAGGAGACAGAGATCATAGGGATCAGAGTTTGATACATCACCAGAATCTAAATTAAACTAAGCAAAAAGAAGGTACTCAGCCAATTGCCACAAGCAAACAAGACGAATAATAAATACATAGTGCTGATAATCTTGCTTGCTTCGTTGCCGAACAAGTTGATGATCACAGTGCAAATTCCCCAATCCACGAGGGAATTTGTCCTTGCTGACTGCCGGGACAATAAATAAAGAAGTTAACAGTTCTCAGGTTATATTCTATAGTTTCCACATCTAGGAGTTACGAGGGCATCCAATGGTGTCCAATCAAAATTTACGCATGGTCGAAATCTGCAATTTAAGGATTGGTATAAATCTTTTTTGGCCAAAGTCTTGCTGCGTGATTTTCAAAAGGTGATTAATAGGAGTAGTTAAGATCGAATTTTCGTTCTATTTCTTTTACCTGGAAACTTTGCATGTGGAAAATATGCTAATGGTGTCTGATTCATCTTAGGTTTGGGAAGACTGAAGAGGAGTATTATGTTAAACGTAAATGAAATCATGTAGTGTTATCTTTTGCAGGATTCTTTCGCTGTGTGCTGAGTATTTGTTTTTCAAATTTGGATGCAGTTTCAGAGTATGTTTGAAGTTCATGCTGTAAGGAAATCATTGCTGTAAAGACTGGCATTGGTGGAGCAATTGTGAAGCAAAGTAACCAGCCAAACACATATCTACGATTGCAACCGCGCCAACAACAGTGAGAAGGCAGAAAGCTCAAGGACTCGTCTGAACAACTGACAATATTTTTCCAAAAATGTCCTAAAATCACCAAAATCACGTAAGCACGCCAATATTATTAACTTACGGGAAATAAATTAAGGCAGACTCCTCCATATCTAGGCTTTACCTCTCCTACTAGTATTTTCAGAACATGAGGAGTGAAGTTTCCTCCAGCTCTGTCTACAGCAAGCCGACTTTAGGGGGAATGCAAATAGCTCGAGGACTCGTCTGAACAACTGGCAATATTTTTCCAAAAATGTCCTAAAATCACCAAAATCACGTAAGCACACCAATATTACTAACTTAGGGGGAAAAAAATTAAGGCAGACTCCTCCATAACTAGGCTTACCTCTCCTACTAGTATGTTCAGAAAATGAGTAGTGAAGTTTCCTCCAGCTGTCTACAGCAAGCTGACCTACGCTAGAAAACAAGAGGCAGTAAAAAAAAATTCTTCGAATATGCATTGCAGAAAACGTGCATGTCCCTGACTTGATTAGTGACGGAAAATCCAAAAACGATGTAAAGGCAAACAAAAGTGACAACCCTTCTTTGTAGGGCTTCTTTCCTGCTAGCAGTTGTTCTTAATTGAATTGCCTAGCCTGCTTTAGGGGTTTTGTTTTCTCCTTGTAATGGTTTCCCATGAGGACTTGATGTAGGGGTTGTTGAAATAAATTTAACTTACCCAAAAAAAGTCCTCTGTAACACACAAAGAAAGAGAAGAATAGAAAGTTGTATTGTGAAGTGCTGGACAAAGTGGTTGGCAGGAATAGGTGCATTGGCTGATACCATAAGTAATGGCTTTAGTAATGCCAAAACCCCAATTATTTCTTAAATTTGCAACCATTGACTTTAATTAATTTATTTTGGATAATGTTGGGACATTTAGAGTGTAGAAGGAGCTAAAATTTTAGTTTAATTCCCGATTGACAGTAGATGTCTCTCCGAGTTATAATCTTATGGTTTCATTTTCCTTTCTTTAGCTTTGTGTACTATCTACAGCGTATCGGATGCTTGCTTGGGGAACCTAGCAATACACAAACCCGACACGAATCTACCAAAAGTTTCAGTGGACAAACTGGCCAAAGAAGTTGCTACTCACATGCAAAAGGTCCACTTCTGTGATAAGCCCGAATGTGGCGGCAAAATGTCCACTTACTGTTGGACAGTATTGGAACATATGGAGGAGAACGGAACCTCCTTAGATAATGACGATGTATGTGTTTAAAATAAGTTGTTCTATATGAGGATTTTATGTTGTTCCTGTGTATTCTTATTTTCCTTCCAAAATTTATAATTTGTTCTCACTTCTAAATTTTGCATGCTTACCCCTACATTTTAGGAGCATTCATTCTTTCTCTGTCTTTTTTTTGGTACCCAAGATTCAAGTAATGTAATCATTTGTCAAAGATGGTAGGTCATGTAATCTGTGTATGTTTGAATGATTATTTTCATATTTGATTGGTATATCATGATTTAAAAAAAAAAGCCATTTATGCATATAGAAAATTTTGGTGTCCTTTTCTCTTATGTAGAGTCATTTTTTTTATAAAGAAAACTTTGGGTTCACTTTTTGTGATTTGTCTTCCAGGTACAAAAGTTGAGAATCAAAGATTATAAAGTTTTTGAGTTTAGTGGTGAAACGATGGAGGATAGAAAAAAGATGGATGCTGAAATTCGCCCCGCTATTCTTGCCGGCCTCATTTATGGGGAGTTGGTGACCTATAAGAATATCTCTCAATACAAGGATGTAAGATTTTGTTTCCATTCATAACCTAAGAAATTAGGGTCGTGATTTATAGAAAGTAATGTATTTCATTTTTTTTTTTTTGCATAGGTGGTTTACAATGGCAATGATAGGCTTCTAAATGATAGAGAAGAGCTCCATGCCATGGTCATAACAGGCTATGGGAATGAGGATGGAGAAGACTTTTTTGAGATTAAAAATAGTTTGGATAAAGATTGGGGCCAAAATGGTTATGGGAAAATTGATCCAGCACTTTTCGATAGGATCTCAATTCCAATTGGGGTTTTTATAGAGGTAATAATTGCTCTTTAGAAACTTAAGTTCTTTAAACTATATAAGAGTTTTTGGCAGCTATATAGTTCAAAGAACCTACGTTTCCAAAGAGCAATTATTACCTCTACAAAAACCCCAATTGGAATTGAGATCGTGTCGAAAAGTGCTGGATAAATTTTCCCATAACCACCTTGGCCCCAATCTATATCCCAACTATTTTTAATTTCAAAAAAGTCTTTCTCCATCCTCATTCCCATAGTCTGTTATGACCATGGCATGGAGCTCTCCTTTATCATTTGGATGTCTATCGTTGCTATTATAAACCCCATATGCAAAAAAAAAATTAAAAATGAAATGAATTACTTTCTATAAATCATGACTCTAAATCCTAATTTCTTAGGTTATGAATGGAAACAATAAATCTTACATTATTGTACTCAGAAATATTCCTATAGGTCACAAACTCCCCACAAATGAGGCAGGTAAAAACAGCGGGACAAATTTCAGCATCCATTTTTTCTCTATCCTACGCCGTTTCACCACTAAACTCAATAACTTTATAATACTTGATTCTCAATTTTTGTACCTAAAAGATAAATCACAAAAGGTGAACCCAAAGTTTTCTTGATAAGAAAAATGACTCCACGCAAACGAAAAGAACACCAAAATTTTCTATATATGCAAAGGACTTCTTTTTTTTAATCATGATATACCAATCAGATAGGAATTTAATCATGCAAGCATACACACATTACATGACCCCTACTATCTTCGACAAATGATTACATTACATGAACCATGGGTATCAAAAATAAAGACAGAAAAAGAATGAATGCTCCTAAAATGTAGGTGTAAGCATGCAAGATTTAGAAGTGAGAACAAATTATAAATTTTGAAAGAAAAATAAGAATACACAAAAACAACAAAAAATCCTTACATAAAACAGCTTATTTTAAACACATACATTGTCATCATCTAAGGAGGCTCTATTCTCCTTCATATGATCCAATACTGTCCAACAGTAAGTGGATATTTTGCCGCCACCTTCGGGCTTATCACAGAAGTGGACCTTTTGCATGCGAGCAGCAACTTCATTGGTCAGTTTGTCCACTGAAACTTTTGATAGATTCGTGTCGGATTTGTGTATTGCTAGGTTTTCCAAGCAAGCATCCGCTATGCTAAAGAAAGGAAAATGAAACCATGAGATTGTAACTTGGATAAACATCTACTGTAGATCAGGAATTAAACTAAAATTTTAGCTCATTCTAAACTCTAAATGTCCTAACATTATCCAAAATAAATTAATTGAAGTCAATGGTTGCAAATTTAAGAACTAATTAGGGTTTTGGCATTACTTAAGCCATTAACTACGGATTTTTCCCTGGCCTTTAACATCCTGGATTCTCAGTACGTCAACTCCAACTGAAGGTTGGCAAACATGCACCTGCAAAATTAAAAACTAACCTCAAACAAAGTTTACAGGTTAACTTGGTCAAAATTGGCTAAAAAGAAAACAACATAATAAAACCTCCAATGATTGCATTAACAGTACATTTACTATGCAAGGCCACCTCTATTGTCCAATAGATACCAAATTTACTTTATTTTACATCTCCAAGGGGTGTGTTAGTTCGTTGCTAAGTGAGTGACGTGTTATGTCTTATCATCTCATTTAAGAAATTCGTGCCTTTTTAAAAACAATTGGCCAACATTTGTAAAAAGCTTACGGGCGTAATAAAAAATTAGCTCATGTTTGTAACTTTTTTGAACAAGATAGCACACTCTAAAGCTAGCCATTAGAGTAACTGTCATGAGCATCCTTAATTGTTAGATCATTTTTATGGCACCAACGTTGGTGTGTGTCTGGGACATCCAGCATACATACAATACAATCCAAGCAAAAAAACGAACTTATTACCTAAACAAAGATAAGAAACAAACACACTTGGTTTGTGACTCATTTTTTGGACTCAAGCCAGAGGACACGCGATGATATCCTCAAAGTAACTTCAAAGAAAAATAAATTCATTTTATATTCAAAATTCTGTAGGCAAGCATGAAACGCAAACATTTAAAATACAAGGACAATTTTACTTGAAAAACTTCCTAAGGTTGACACATTCTAAGGTCAAGGGATCAGCCAATGCACCTATTCCTACTTTGTCCAGCACTTCCCAATACAGCTAGCTATTCACCTCCTTCCCTTTCTTTGTATTCGCTTTCTTTATGTTATAGAGGACTTTTTTTTGGGTAAGGTAAATTTATTTCGCCAAACAAAACAACCCCTACATCAAGTCCTCATGGGAACAACCATTACAAGGAGAAAACAAAACACCTAAAGCAGGCTATGCAACTCAAGTAAGAAAACCTGCTAGCAGGAAAGAAGCCCTACAAAGAAGGGAGAAAAATAACAGGAGAAACACGCCACACCAGACTTGTTCCGAGCAGTAGGCTGAACACTCCTCCATTGGCTCAGACCATAGAGATGACAGATTGAGCATCCCTTGAATGTTCCTGAAAATCCTTGCATTCTTTTCCAGCCACACATGGTACAAAGAGGCAGCCGGGACCAACTTACACAGAGTATGTTGTAACCCATGCCCCTCTACATGTTGATTTCTTAATTCAAACAGACACACCCTCTAGAAAAACCATAGTTCCTAAACGTCCCTAAGATCAAAGAGGAAAACCATAGTTCCTAAACAAAGTCCCTAAGATGAAAGAGGACTTTCCTTATCCCCAAGACGATTTTTCCTATCGGGTGACTACTCCTACTCGTGGGTGACTACTCGGTGTGTCTTTTCCCTTTGCTCTTCGACAAGATCTAGTCCAATAAAACTAGTGAAAACTCAACATAAAGACACAACACAAAAGTGGATGAAAACTGGTTTTCAAAGGAATATAAACAACATGGAACACAACAATCCATATGAAAACTCAACATACAGAACATAAGCGTTAGACAATGCTATTAGTTAGTGTGAGGTTTCACTAATTTTGATTACAGAGTTAGTGAGGAGGTTTCAGTTAGTTAGGGAATAGGCATTCTTTTGTACTCAAGAATGAAAATGAGAGAGAGAGAGAGAGAGAGAGAGAGAGAGAGAGATTCAATTTGAGTTTTATCTTGTTAGATTTCTAATTAGATTTGTGATTTCCACAATAAGAACAACAATGGTCAGTTTGCACTAGGTTTCAAACTAGTGAAACCTCACTAATTTTTCAAAGTAAAAAACATAACTCAGGTAGGTCCGAATAGAACAAACTCCATAAAAGAATATGCATAGAACACAACAATCCACTAATCATCCTAAAGTAAATACTTACCCAAAGTAACATTTTATTAAGGAAAAGTGGAGGGGAATTCAACCAAAAGATGGAGTACAACCAATGGAAACAAGCCCATACACCTGAAGGCCTAGAAGCCCAAATAATACAATACAATGAAGCCCAAAAACACCCCAAAAGGGAACAAAGCCCTAGCAAAAGGCCAAAAAGCCCAGACAACCTTAACTACTGAACATTTCAAACACTGCCATCCACCCCCCGCCGCCACCAAATCAGCCTAACCACCGCCCCACCACCGAGCCAAAACAATCCAAACATCCACCGAGCACCAAAACGCCACCACCACTGGACCACAAACCGACGGAGGGAAACCCAAGCTCAGACGCATGCACTCAACCATAACCGTCAGGCGAAAACTGGATCCCCCAACAGTAGACACCGGCGGCCGATTTGCCTCGTCGTTAGGCATAAGCACAGGTAGCTCAGGAACTAACAGGCCGGCAGAAACAAGAAGAGAAACACAGCCAAGACGAGGAGAGCATAACGCGAAGACAGCAAGAAAGAAATGTGCAGCAAAACAGGGCGAAGGGGGTCGGAAAAAAACAGGAGGGGAGGGAGAAAACAGCAGAACCAAATAACCTTACCGAGGCCGATCTCGTCGCCGTCCGAGCACCCCGTCGATGATCGCCGTGACGCCATCGATTCGACCCCAAAAACGATCCAAGGAAACCTGGATCTCGAAACCCATAACTTCGATTGCAGCCACCAGCACCACCGTCACCTACCTCTCGTTACTTTGCCCATCGTTTTCGAATGGAGGAGGAATGCCTGGGGGAGGAGGAAAGAGGCAGCGCCTCCCCCCAAGCGGTAGAAACCCTAGGTTTTTCTTTCTTTCCGCCGCTGGTTCTATTCCTAGAGAGAGAGAGAGAGAGAGAGAGAGAGAGAGAGAGAGAGAGTTACCTCATTCTTATTCTTAGTGACAGAAAAAAAGTACCTGAGGAAGACGACTCTTTTTTAGCCGAGGAAGACGACTCCATATCTTGCAATACCAAAAGAACGGTTTGAGGTTCACATGAAATAAATCTCTAACAAAATTAATTACAAAGTTGTGGGAGGCTGGGAGCCTCATACCTTAAAACCAGCCACCAGAAATCTCTCTGGGGTGTCTCTGTCTCTCTGGGTATATGAATATGAAGCTGGGTATATGAAGAGGGAGAGAGAGAGAGAGTAGCAGAATAATAGCTGTCCTTTTCCCTTCCCGAACTTAAGGTCTTGTTTGGATTAAAAACTCAAAATCTAGCTTGGATAAATAAGTAAATTAGTTTTTTTTTCCCTTTATTCAATCTTTTTCGCATTTTTTAGTTTCACGTCGAATGTTTGTTGATTATTGGATCATCACGATGAGAGATAGAAAATGTAAAGAATCATGATGAAACCCAATTTTCTTTTTTGAATAAAGACGAAAAAACTCCAAAAATTCGTCTTTTGATTTATAATTGTCCTCATTCAAAAAAAAATTTGTTTGAAAAAAATTGTGTTTCAAACATAATTTTTTACTTGTGTGATTATTCTCGTCGAGATAAATATTTTTTTTTAACTCAAATATTATAAAACTAACCAACTAAACCATAAAAAGCATAATGACCAAAAAAACACGAAAAAAAGTTACATAGCATAACACTTCAGAATAAAAGACCAAACACTGAAACTAGCTAGGCCCAAGTAAGCTTTTTAACATAAGTAATTTTAGTAAATTAAATGTAAAGAATCACAATGGAAATCCAATTTTCTATTTGAATAAAGACGAAAAAACTCCAAAAAATTGTCTTTTGATTTATGATTGTCCTCATTCAAAAAAAATTGTGTTTCGAACATAATTTTTTACTTGTGCAATTATTCTTGTTAAGATGAATATTTTTTTTAACCCAAATATTATAAAACTAACCAACTAAACCATAAAAAGTATAATGACAAATAAACGGCAAAAAAAATTTGCATAACATAACACTTCAAAATGAAAGTCCAAATACAGAAACTAGCTAGGCCTAAGTAATTTTCTTAATATAAGTAATTTAAGTAAATTAATTAACCAAAAATTAAGTACAGTATAATTTTTTCCATTGTACTAGATAAGTCGTTCTGTGTATGTATGTAACCAAAAATTAAGTAATTATTTACCAAAAAAAAATTAAGTAATTTTTTCCCATCCATAGCAGAGAAGAAAGGTAACAGGGAAGAAGAAACGGGTAGATTACTCCATTAAATGGGGAATGCTAGGTATAAAAAAAACTTATCCCGAAAGTATTTCGAGAACAGCAATCAATGGTTGAGAATCACTTTGATGATTGTGTCACACACATCAAAGTGAATCTCAACCACTAATTGATCTTTTCGGGATAGTTTCGGAGTAAATTTTTTTTGTCCCTAGCATTTCTGTTACATTTTTATGCTTCAAAACGGTGCGGTTTTGCTTTAGAAATAAAAAGGTTTGTTGTGGACCACTAAATCTCCTCATTCGTTTGTTGTCAAGCTTACAGCAAAAGCTTCACAAAGATCCTCTCACAGAAGATCCGGATCCATTTGGAAGGACATTGGAACGCGCAAAATGGGAATGGTTGAGGTGGGGTAATAGGGTGGTTTTGGCTCCGTAAATGAGCGGGGGAGAGGGACAGTAAGGCGAGTGGTGGTGAGGGTTTGTTCGTGGAGGTAGAGGTGGCGGTGGCGGTAGGCTTTCCCCTGTTTTTTCATCTTCTGTCTCTCCTCCCCTCTAGAAATTTTTTCCCAGCACTCTGTCTTCTCCCCATCAAGAAATTTTTTGGTGCCATGTGGGTATCAAGTGGGCACCGATCGGCGCATTCAAACCGTTCATTTCAATTTTAGACAACTCAAATTTTGAGAGAGAAAAAGGAGAGAGAGTGGTGGGATGAGAGGAGAGAGAAGTTTTCAATGTGCCAACTCGGAGCATTCGGACCGTCCATTTCAATTTTGGATGGCTAGAATTTGAAGGGAGAAAAAAGGAAAAAACAAGAGGACAGAGAGTTGTGGGTTGAGAGGAGAGAGGGGATTTCAATCTGAGCCGTCCAATAGACTTTTGGACGGTCCGGATGGACCGAGCGGACACCTCATCGGCTCGGCCACGTGACATACACCCGATACCCAATAATTTCTCCCACTCTTTTAGGAAAAGATTGGCAACTTCTACATCCAACCCCCAGTTTGCTAAATACAACCCACGAAATCTCTCATCAATAAATTTCCCATTTTAGACCTCTAAACATTAAAATTAGCGACCATGTAAATTAAGTGGGCATTTTATCTTTTCTAGCAGAAAAAACCTACTGAGGTTAAAGTTTTAAGCGGCCATTTTTTAGATAAGATAAATTTGTATAGTATCTATTTTGACTATTAATTTAAAGAGGAGTATAAAGCAGTAATACAATTTGGCCAAGAGGCATTTGGGGTAAAAAAAAAATCCATTTAGATTTTTTTTTTCATCCTAGCTTATTCAAAAAAAGAAATTCGTATTTGTTATTTTTTCTTTAGGCACACCAGGCTTTGTTGGCTTAGAAATAAGTGCACAGACGAAAGCTTGATTTGTTCTTTTCTGTTCTGTTTTCCTAATTTTTGTGAAACAAAAACGTAAACGACGCTAGTAAACCACGTGACCACGTGATAGAGAGATAAAGAGAACAGTGGCGTACGTTTTGCTAAAATGCGCAGGGTTGCTACTTTTTCTTTTTTCACCATTTGGGACTGTTTTTGTCTCTTTAATTTTGGGGCGTATCTCTCTCTTCATAAATGGAACTCATGTGCACCCAACGTAGCAAAAAAACAGAGAAACTCTGTGCATCCTTCTGATCTTCCTTGTTTGGATAAAAAAAAACCACTATGAATTATTTTTTGTTCTTATTTAAATTTTTTTTATTTGTTAATTTTTTTATGAATTATTGTTTCGTCAAGACGAAAGAAATCTAAAAAGCAAAAAATTATGACCGAAACTCAATTTTTTTGAATAAAGACAAAAATAAGCCAATTTTTCCGTCTTTATTAAAAAAAAAGAGTTTTGATCGTAATTTTTACTTTTTAGATTTCTTTTATCATGACGAAGCAATAATCTTCAAAAATTTGACGAAAATGTAACAAATGCGAAATTTTGTTAATAAGGACAAAATAATCCAAAATGAATTATTTAGCCCAACAAGTCGGGGCCAGATGAGCATTGATGTATAAAGCTTCCCGGGCCAACCAAATGCCACGTATGACTACCCATACACAAGCTAACTTCTCACAACCAAATTCCAATCTAGTTTTTTGTTGGCGATTTATCACACAATAATCACAAAACCAATAATTATAAGAAATGTCATGAAACATGCATAATGATGAACGCAATTAAAAAAAAAAAAAAAGATAATGAGAATTGAGAATTGGAATAACCTGTGAGATCGATGGGAGGCATGACATGCATTTACTTGCCCTATAGCCATTTTTTTTTCCTTCCTTCGTATAGATTCTAACATTTGAAAAAGACTCCAAAAACGACCCATTGATCACACATGTCTCTACGTTTTACGTTCAGTGCAAGACGGGTGATTCTATATTTATAATAGTCAAAACACCTTGTTGTTAGAGTATTCACAATGGCATAATCAAAACTAAAAGATTTTAAACGTGAACTTACACTCAAAAACAAATCATTGAAAATAGATGTTCAAATTTAGCTGATAGAGAGAATATAAGAGCAAAACCACTGCTGATAAATTTAGAAATTAAATTTCCGTGCTATAGTAATTCGTTTTATTGTTTCTTAGGTTCGATATCCTTCTACTCTTGAACTCACACATTGCCTGAAGCACGATTTTAGAAAGACCAACCACCCATTGATACAAGTCTTGACAAACATGCACCATTTTTTCCCCATTTTCCTGTTAGCCAAATCGATTCACTTGATGATATGATTGAGAAAATTCCATGGTGGTGTTAACCCTAATCAGCTAATTGAAGAACACCAACATAGCAAGGAACAACAAATTTAGCTAAGAAAAAGAAGATGATAATAATGAGATCCAAGCAGAACTGTATAAGTAGTAGAAGAAGAGCACTAATATGAACTTTTATATTCACAACAATTGTTACATTTTCTATTCCCACATATCAACATGATTCCACCCACTTTATTCCTAGACAGTGTAGTGCTGTTGGATGGTTTCAATGTCCAATCCCTTCAGCTTCACCACAGACTCAACATGTCCCTTAAGTGTGTGCAACTCCCTTAACCTGAAAAACAAACAAACATGGAAATACAGAAAAGTATGTGTCATTCATATGGAGTAGTTATTAAGAGCGAGAGGTGAGCAGAGGCGCAAAGGTCTGTTGGGGTCTAGGCGTGAGAAGAAGGCAAGTTCCGGTCTTATTGAAGCGAGGCGCACTTAGGCAATAAAATGGCAAAAATAAAGGTTTAGAACGTGTACCCTATAAAAAATCTAAAAAACGTCTACTAAATGCCAAATAGTCAAAGATTGTTGCATAGAGAAAAACTAAAATGCCAAATTCAATAAAAGACACTCACCCAATATTTGAAACAAAGGCTTAGAGAGATCATTTGATTCAGGTGAGAGATGAGAGATCGGCTTGATGTACTACTGTGTGAGGATCATTTAGCCCTTCGGTTAAGGACCTTAGTTACATTTTTGCCCTTTAAAATTAGATTTGGTGCAAATTGAAAGAGGCTCATCAAGCGCACGCCTTGCAACTTTTCCAAGGGACGTGCCTTGGTCACCAAGGCCTTACCTTTGTCAAGTCGAGCCTTGTCGCGCCTTTAACAATTGTGGTGTCATTGGTAAGTTTCTTTTCATTTCTTTTCTTTTGTAGTCGAAATATGAATTTACCTGGCAATTTCAGCGCGTTTCTTGGCCTGCTCGGCGATCTCTGACAACTCGTGGTAGTTGTCGTTCTTCTCATTAAAAACGCCTGAAGCTTCTGCGGGGAGGCCGTGAAGTGTTCTTTGAGCCAATGCCCATTGTGCTTCCCTCTCACCTTTACCGTAATCTTTCTTGGTTGTGAATGCAGTCTAGACATTTAAGACAAATGAGCGAGTAAAAACCAGAGGGAAAAAAAAAAGTGAAAGAGAGAAGTTCCGTAACCATCGACCATAGTTATGGTGTTCTAGGAATTTGGTAAGCTTGTTTATTAACCTTGTTCTGTATCATGCTATCCCAGGCTTTACCACTCAATGCGTAGCGGATAATGAATTTGAGGACATCGAGAGGGAAGTAGGTAACAACGCTAAAGATCCAGATGACTCCAGCCCATCCCCATCCGATTCCTTGGATCCGAGCAAATTCCCAGTTTGCATATACAGCAATGGCTGTGGCCACCTATATGGAGCAATGACATACATTCAGAAATCATTTTGGGATCAAAGTGCTCCAAAAGAGTACAAAAGAGATAAAACAATAAACAGAGTAGAAACTTAGACAAGGAAGCTTACCAACTGAGCTGCAACAAAGGCAACAACAAGCAATAGACCAGGGCGTTCAATGAAAGACCAGCTTTGTGACCTTGTCACGAAGATGAGTGCTTGACTCACAATACTCACTTGAAGGTACAGAGCAGCGGTGAGCTCATTTTGTTTGCCACTGATTGATCGAACACCGAAAACTTTCTGCAAATAATGTATGAATTAGCGCAGGGCAACTACTAGCTTAACGGTAAACACATAACCTACAAACTAGGTTTTGGGTGAGTCTTATACGTCCAGTTTGTGCATATAATGCCAAAGGTTAGGGTTGTACCCAATCTAATGTATCTACCCCTCTCAGACACCTACTACTAGGTACAAATTGGATATAAATGAAAGAGTGTTATTTTCTGCTTTGACTTAATCAACTTACTGAAAAGAAGTCGGTGTCAGAGGCGAGCCAGAAAAAGACTACTGTCATGAGAGCAAGGTAGGTTCCAAGGACAACACCAGTGGCAAAGATTTCCTTGAGCTTCCATGAGTCTGGCACCGGAGATGGCTTCACTCGATCCTTGGAGATGGTCATGATTGTTCCGTCATTTAAGATGGCGATGATCAAAACCATGAAAGGCGAGAAGTCGAATTTCCACATGAGAGCTATGAGCATGAATCCCATCACAATACGGATCGTGATAGAAACAGCATAAATTGTATAGTTCTTCATCCTTTGGAAGATGGCACGACTTGTCAACACAGCGCTCACAATAACACTAAGCCCTGGCTCGGTCAAAACAATGTCAGACGCGCTCCTGGCTGCATCAGTTGCATCTGCAACAGCTATACCAATGTCTGCCTTCTTAAGTGCTGGGGCATCGTTCACACCATCTCCAGTCATCCCACAAATATGCTTTCTCTCCTGAAGTTTCTTCACAATCTCATACTTGTGCTCTGCATATATTGCCCAATGTTAACACTAGATGTTTTGTGTCATTCAACCTAGCACTTTAGGGCATAGGATCATTCATATACTTTGTTTGCCCATCTCTGTCCTGCCATCTGATGCTGACATATCGTCACAATTTGAAGTTAATTTGAACTCGGTCGCAAAAGATTATCATATAACATGAATTTCAAGTTATTGGGATGTGTCAGCACCACCAAAATAGTAGAACAAAAAAGGAAAACATTTAATGGGCATACGATCTGATGCCCACATAAGAATGTATTTAAGTTAATTTTAAACAAATTTACCAGGGAAGACTCCGGCAAAGCCATCAGCCTTCTCAATGAGCTCATCAACAGGAATGGAAGAGATAGACTCATCCTTGCTCTGGCCAAGAAGGGAGGATGATGGGTACATGTTGGTGCCCATGCCAAGCCTACGGCCGGTTTCTTTTCCAATGGCAAGCTGGTCACCGGTGATCATCTTGACATTGACACCAAGGTCAAGAGCCCTTCGGATGGTCTCTGCACTATCATGCCTAGGGGGATCGAAGAGGGGCAAGAGACCTACAAATTCCCATGGCTCACCAGCGCTCTCCTTGGTCTTCTCTGGGACTGTCTATAAACAAGAGCACAATCTAAGTTTGGTATCATGAACATGGAAGTGAAAATAAAGACCAAAAACTCCTTTCTTTGCGTAACTAGTGTATTTTTTGTCCACTTCATTTGTAGCCATCTTGACTTCCATAATCCTACTTTTGTTTGAACCTTCTATTTATTTGTCTGAGCTTTGTTAGTACATTTCTAAATCAATTTTCAAAAGTTTTATCTTAAGTGAACCAGAAGTGTGTGAACACAAGTTTTACACAAGCACCTTCGAAAATTGCTCCAATAGTCCAATGTAAGTTAATCTTTTTACACTTGCAGTTCAGCATTTATTAATGTCAAGTTCCTTTTCAGCATTTCCGCATACATAAATGCTGATTTAGGACCGACTGCTATTGACCAAAAAAGGCTAACACAGTCTTGAGGAAAAATTCATCACCTGTGACATACTTGAACATGTAATAAATGTTCAAGTCATAGGCTGTAAGAAATCTCACCTGTCTTGCAACACCTAAAGAACGAAGACCACGATCAGCAAAGTTATCGATGATCTCATGGGCCTTTTTGCAAGCATCACCTTTGAGTTCACATAGATCAATAATCTGGCATATGCGACGGTTATAAACCAGTCAAAAATTCTGAAACAAAATGCAGTTCATGGGAAAAATTGCTCATATGGAGGAGTATTAATTGCTATATAACTTACTTGCTCAGGTGCACCCTTGCTACTTCTATGCCAATTGCCATTAGAGTCAATGTAGGTTATTGCAGTTCGCTTATCCACTGGATTAAATGGCAGGAAATGAATCTCATTGATTCCTGCTCTTGCCTAAAAGCATCACGTGAAAGCGAAAATAACGTCTAATTCAACAAGCAAGCATATAAAGAAGTATAAAATGAAATATTCTCCGGTTAAATACCTCCTTAGGATCGCCCAACATCCCAACAATTGAAGCATCAATGGCATCCTGATTTTCAACCCTGGAGGCCCTAGCAGCGAGCAAGACAACAGTGTCCTTATCACCGTCTTTCACAAACACCTGTGATCATGGGAGCACATTCATCATTTCAAAGTTTTTTTAGATTATGATGTCTCTCCTGTTAACACCTCATTTCCATAGCTTTTTTAGGTCATAAAGTCGCTATTTATTCATGTTTCTGAAGCAGTTATTCAGAACACCTTCGTATCGTACTTACACATGAGGGAAACACACATTCGTTTTTCCCTATCAGTTCTTGAATGCACAGATGTTTTTAGTGTTTTCTTAACACTAGGGTAATTCCAAAAGTTAGCCACAGAAGTTCGAAAAGGAAGCTCTCTGAAGACTTCAGAAGAGCTCATTCTGAAAACAGAACCACACAGACTGTTTTGACATGGAAAAGGAAGCTCTTTGCTCCTTTTTTGGCCTTTGGGAAGGAAGGAATGAAGAATGTTCTCGAAAATTTATTCCGAAAACGGCACCCAATAGGACAAGCATTGACAAGAAAAAAGAGGTTCTATGATCCTTTTTTGGCCTTCGGGTCTTTATGGTACTACGGAAAGACAACAAACCTCAATCAAGTTCTTGTCCACTGTGAGCTTGTTGAGGGTGAGGGTACCAGTCTTGTCACTGCAAAGAACATCCATCCCGGCCATTTCTTCAATAGCAGTCATCCTCTTGGTAATGGCACCTTGTTGAGAGAGCCGGTGAGACCCAATGGCCATTGTCACAGACAACACCGTTGGCATAGCGATTGGAATCCCTCCGATGAGAAGAACCAACAGATTATCAATGCCATCTCTGTATTCCCTGCCCTGGATTGGGTACATCACGACGAGCTCAATCAGCATACCCACGGCAATGGAGCAGATGCAGAAGTTTCCAATGGCAGTCAACACCTGATGAAGTATTCAATAATGAGGGATTAGCATCATTTTAAAGCTTAACTAGCTCGAACTTTTTTTATACAAAGTGAGTATATTGGAAATTTTGTCATTGTTTGCCTGCTATAAAACCAGTAATTTGTTGGGGTTTGCTTTGAAGAGCAGTAGCAGTACCTTTTGGAAATGACCCACTTGGTTGGTGCTATCAACAAGGTGGGCAGCCTTTCCAAAGAAGGTGTGGACACCAGTGGCGATAACCACAGCCTCAATTTCTCCTTGCTTACAGGTTGAGCCGGAAAAGACCTCATTTCCGGGGTGCTTTGTCACAGGCAAGGATTCACCGGTAAGGGCAGATTGGTCAATCTTAAGAGGATCTCCTTCCAAAAGACGAGCGTCTGCTGGGACAATATCGCCCAACTTAATGCTGATTATATCTCCTGGAACCAAGATTTCTGCCTCCTGCTCGCTCCATTTGCCATCTCTCAACACCTTCATCATACTCAAAAAAATTAGCCACAATTTGATTTCAATGGACTCACCAAAATGCGATGTTTGGCTGCATTTCTCAAGATTTGATATTGGAATTTTATTATCTCAGAACACTTAGTCAGTCAATGATTTTCCAAACCTATTTTAGATACAAAACACTATCTAACAAAACAACACAAGTAAGTTTTTCGTATTGCCGAAAACCATTACCCTAAAAAGCAATATGATTTGAAAACAATAAAGGTATTTTCAGAAAATAATTTCCTGAGCAACCAGACAACAATGAAGTGGCGAACGCTGAGCACTTAAAATGCTATACCACTCATGTGCCAGGTTCGAATCTGGAAAGTCCCCCTCCCACACCTCTACTATCGCAAAAAAACAAAAAAAAAACAAAAAAAAAAAACTTGAAAAGTGTTTTCGAAAACTGATTTTGGTTAGTGCAGTTTGGTAGTAAGGAAGAAGAAATATAGTACCTTGGTTTTGGGAGCCAGACCTGCCATAAGAGCAGCAGCTGCATTTCCTGCATTATTTTCTTCAATGAAACTGATGGTTGAGTTGATAATAAGCAGCACAACAATTCCCACAAAGTCTTGCCAGTCTGGAGGCTTGCCCTGCACAATCCTACTCTTCATTTAGAGAGAGAGAGAGAGAGAGAGAGAGAGAGAGAGAGAAGTGTAAAATACCCCTCCATTTGCCAAAGCAATGGCCATAATGGCAGCAGACTCCATGACCCATGACAAAGGATTCCACATAAAACCCAAGAACTTGAGAAGCTTGCTCTCCTATTAGGAATTTCATCAAACAGTTCAGCATCAAGAAGTAGTACAATGCTAAAAATGCAAGTAGAAGGAAAAAGAAAACAAAGGAATGAATCCAAAGTTGTGCCTTTTTCTCTTCAAGCTTGTTGAAGCCGAAGATTTGGAGTCGCTTCTCTCCTTCCTCCGTTGACAAACCTTCCCTCGTACATTTTAGCTGCTCGAAGACTTCCTCGATGGGAATGTTCTCCTGAACACCACCCATACATAACAAATTCATCACTTATCATTCTCTCGTTTTTGTGAGAACTTCAAGATGGATTTGCAACAAAAAAAAGAAAAGAAAAGAAAAGTAGAGAAGAAGAAGATAGAATGTAGTAAGTGTAAGTAGGTATTTGAGCTTTATTGGGAGATCAAAACACGCCATATCATTTATTTATGAAAATTGGATGCTGTCATACAAAAGGACTTGTGCATCATTAGAACCGTCTGTTCGGCAATTCAAATTAAATTTCATCTGAGCAATGAACGGCTCGAATACTACACGGCGTTGAATTGTAGAACGGACGGCTCAAATGGGGCATAACACGGCACGGTGCTGTGCACCACCCGCACAGCACCTTCCCCAGTATGGAGAAAATAATCAAGAATGATGTGACAATGTTACTTTTGAAATTACTAGCTCAATGATTTGGTGATTGATTCGAATTACAACAAAGAAAAGCCGTAAATGCATAACATTCCCTCCGTTCTAATTTTGTATCAGCATTTCCATACGAAAATTCTTTTTGCATAATATTCCCTCCGTTCTGATTTTTTAGTCCATTACAAAAAAAAAAAAAAAACGTGCAATTTCCAGATGAAAAATAACATACTTTCCATGCATAATTCTTGAATTTTTTTTCTTGCAATGAATAAAATATAACAATTATCCCTTTGAATTGGTGTAGAGATAAATAAATAAAAAGTATGTGAACAAGTACTTTTTTATTTATTTATGGAGGATAGTACGTCTTCTTAATTCCGGACTAAAATTTTTGGGGCAGAAAGTGTAGATTGTACCGAAAATACAAGAAAAGTACGCATTGGTAGTTCACAAAATGCTTACGAGATCGATTTGCTCATTTTTGATCTCTTCCAAGGATAGGTTAGCGGCCATGGCAGATCACAGAAGAAGAAATAGGAACTAAGGAAGAAAGAAAGAGACCGCCGCTTCCCTCAATCTCTCTCTCTCTCTTCTCTTTTTCTCTTCCCCAACTTCGCTGTCTCTTTTCTCAGTCCTTCCCCTTGAGCAATCAAAGAACAGGAGAGAGAATGAGAAGTTGGGTCGGTATTTAAAAGCACCTCCCAATCCCAACCCTATAACTAACTTTTCTCACCCCCATTGCGCGGGAAAAGGTAACGAACTTGGTCAACGGACAACCTATGATCACCCGTTTTGGTCTTTCGTTGGCGACCGGTAACGTGTCGGTTATTGGTTGTTTGTTTCGTCTCTGCGGATGTCCAAAATCCCCGTTCTGCCTACTATTATTAGAAAGCAATTTGCTCTTGTTATTGTCACTAGAAGTCGAGGCACACGCATGTGATATAAACTTTGGTGCCAAGTGGTGAAAATTTTATGTTGTTTTGCCGTACTAATTTTGCTACGGTCTATATTTTTGTGCTACTACTTTTCAGCTTTGTTCGTTTGACAGTAAAATATTTTACTTATTTTTTTGTGCTTGGTTGAATAAATTAGGAACAACTAAAGGTGCATTCTTTTGGCTTTAACTTAAAATGAGAATTTTGTCCTTATTTGAATTTTTTTCGTATTTGTTAGTTTTGCGCCAAATTTTTGAGAGTTATTGATTCGTCTCGACGAGATGAATGAAAAAAGTAAAAAAAATTCACTTGTATCCAAGTATTTTGAGAAATAACCACTTTGTTACTTTTTGCGCTAAAAAGTGGTTATTTCTCAAAATACTTGGGTAAAAGTAAAGAAATTTTACTTTTCCGATTCCACTCGTCGAGACAAATCAATAGCCGACAAAAGTTTGGCGCAAAACTAACAAATGCGAAAAAAATTCTCATTTTTAAGTTTAAGTTTAAATTTAAGTTAAGGCCAAAATAATGCACCCTAACTCTTAAAATTACAACGAAAAGTTAAACAAAAAATTACGAAAAGTAAAAAATATCAAAATAAGTTTCAAGCTTATCAATACACTTGTAATAAATAAAAGAACCAAGGGTGGTAAGCCAAGGCATGTGGTGAAAATACGAAATTGCCCTCGTCAGATTTGTCATCCAATTCATTTTTGCATGTGTTGAGGTGGGGGTAGTTTAGGTATTATACGTTTTCCTTATTTCACTCAATGAAATTATACTTTCATTTCCGGATTTTACTGAAAAGAGTAGTTACTTCAGCCATAAATTGATGCGGCGCCATCTCGTTTCTTGCCAGATTTTGAGGGTTGAAAGTGGAAATGTATGGACAAAGCAATGAAAGTATCAAGTCATAAGTGTGTTTTTCAACTGGTTTGCACGGGAGTTGTGGTACGTGTTCCGTCACGGAGCCAATTTCTTCTTCCGCTCATCTCACTTTTCGATCTCTCAAGTGCATCTCTCTCTCTCTCTCCAAATTTGATTTCTGTAATTGAATTTGGTGTGTTAGCTCTGTTCCAATTTTTTGCCATCATTTTTGTGTTTGTTAATGGTGATTGAACCCAGGTGATCCAATTGGATAGATGGCTTCAAGTTAAAATTTCAGTCATTTGAGGAGAAAGGAATTGCAAAATTAAATCTCTGAAAAGGTCATTTTTAATGTACGTGTTTTTTTAGGAATTTTGTTGATTTATGCAGCTTTTGGGAAATTTTGTTAAAGTTGAATGTTTGCTAAAGTTCATGATGGGCCTGTCATTGAAGGATTAAAACATTTCTATAGCAAAACAAGGATTCACCTTGAATATGATAGAGGTACCAAATTTATTCCGTTTGTTCAATTCAATTTCCATAAAATCCGTGGTTCGTTGAAGTTATCCTTTTTTTTTTCCAGTTTGCAAAAGCTCGTTCCTTTTATGAAAGAAGGCGGGTTTTAGTCTCTGTGTAGTTTTCAGGTTATTTTAATCCCTTTCTCCCTCTGTCCGCAAATGCAAAAACACCGTTATTCTCAAGTTTGCAGTATAAGTGTTTTAGAATTCTTCACTAATTGTTCTAAAGTAAAATTTTGTGTTCTAACAAGAAACTGTCTTCTGACTCTCCTGGTTAAACTAGTAAATTTTCTCACTCCTCTTCTTCCATGTTTGATAAGGGAATGACGTTCGTGATCTAAGCATGTTTGGTAAGTAAAATCTGATCAAATGTCTCATTTCAAAGTAGCCATAAATTGAAGTCTCGAGTTGAGTTTTTCTGTTTTTGGTGTTGTTAGAATATAGTAATCATATAATATCATAATCATCCTGATATGATTATGATATTACTATATGATTCTTTTGATTTTATTTTGAATTGTAATTGATTACAATTTCATTATAATTAGAATGATTCTCTTCCATAGCTAGGCTACCTCTGTTGTATAAATAGAGATTTCATTGTATATATAATTTTATATCAAATTCAATAAAACTTTTCTTCTCTCATATTTTAACAGGTGTAACCATTTTTATTGGTTTCCTTTTTTAGTTCATTTTACTTTCTCATGGCTCGTTTTATAAGCATCTCTATTTGCTCATTTTTCTTGACAGGCTAGCCATTTCCATGGAATTCCTTCGACCTCTTTGGACTTCTGCAAGGGAATCCATGACAACTCATTGTAACACTTGAAAAGGAATTAACAATCAAAATTTCATTATTAGTGCTTCGGATTTTAGCTTGATAGTAAGGGAGGTGTGTGGATAATAATATTATTCTTATTTTTTTTCTCAGCAAAAGAAATTCAAAAATCTTCGAAAAAGATATACAAAGATTAAACGGACCAAGGACACAACAACAATCATCACCTGATACCCACAAAAGGAAGGCAATGTGCCCACCAAAACAAAAAAGAACCACCGGAAAGAAACGCCCGAACCTAGCTACCAAAACACCTCCAAACCTCAAAATCCAAGTACCAACAATATTCTTCTTATTATGCTCGTGTGGGTATCATTGGTAAAAATTTGTTCGTTTCAAGTAGGTTTATCTGATCACGTTAAGTTTGGAAGCCTAGGTTTGGAGGTTTATTACTGCAAATATATAATTTTTGCAGTTATTGTTTTTTTTTTTTGGTTTGGTCAGTTATTCATATAATCTGATGCAAAGTAGTGTGACATTACTATGTTTTCAATCTACTTTGCAGGTAGGAAGTCATGGTTCCATTTTGACTGAAGAAGAGATGAGACGCACTCTTTCTCCCCTTGGAAAGAAATTAAATTGTATCTGAGCAGACAAATTGATGGGAATGAGATATCGTACGTTTTCTAAACATGCAGCTTGTCCATGTGAGCTCGTACTAGCAAGTAGCATGTTTGTCTTGGTATTTAAATGGGTTGGCAGGATGGCTACTTCAAGTTATTAGTAGTTATTTAGTCTTTGAGATGAATGAGTAAAGACCGAGAAAGTGTGGCAATGTGAAGGAAGCGGATGAGTGCCATAAGAAAGTCATGCATGAGACCTATGACTCCCAGTATTTCTGGACATAGCAATAGTAGATACGTCCATTTTCGGGTTGTTCCTTTTCTACTACTCATCACTACATGAACAAACAATGTACGTATATTAACTTTCCGACCAACAATTACACAATGAGCACGCAAAAACGTGCGAAGCACAATGATTACACTAGTAAGTTAAAAGAATGAGTAACAATTCTTTCTTCTTCTTCTTCTTCTTTTTGATAACTCAAATGTCCGAGTTTAGCTTAAGCGCACCGACGAATTAATCTAGAAATTATCCAAATTAATTTCTTCTTACATCCGGAATTAATTTCCTGCTTATGTGTAGAAATTTTGGAAGGGGGGAGTAAATGAACCCCAAGTTTTGGCTTGGTTGTTTTTTTTTTACAAAATTGACCCACCATGAAGCTATATGGACTCCCTATAAATATGTGGTTCTGGAGTGATCCGGAGCACCATGCCCGAACTATTGAATAAGTACGCATAGCATATATGCTAGTACAAGCCAAAGTGCAATAAAAATTTGGGACGAAGTCCAAAAGAGAATATGGCTATAGAACCAAGCTATAAGCTGTAACAAGCAGGGCTATGATAATTTCATTTATTTGATAATTTGTGCGAAGCCTTCTTGTCCTGCATGTTATCCCATGTTTTTCGGCTTCATACATAATTGAAAGGCAATAAAGCAAAATAGAAAAACTAGATCAAGTGGCATCCGAGTGTTTTTCCCCTACTAGCTAGAAGCCTAGTTTTTTGGAGAGCTAGTTAGCGTACGAGAGACCTTGATATCTTTGCGAAGGTGTGGTTGACTGATATGATGCTCAAGAACTTTGGGCAAGTTTGCCCGAGTATACAATTCCTTGATGTAAGTCATTGTCTACGACTCACCAATTTTAGCATTGGAGAAGCTTTGAAGAGATTCTCTTCCCTAACGCTCCTTAACATTAGTGGTCTTAAGAGCATCCACAATGTAATAATCAAAGCTAATAGGTTGTTAAAGTTAGCAATATTTGCTCAAAAAAATGCTTACATTGTAATAACCAAACTTAGCAACCTCTTAGCAACTCATCAAATTTTGACCTTTGAATAACCAAACTTAACAACTTTTACCAATAACCAAAACTCAATAACCAAAACCAATAACCAAATTCAAAACTAAAAAATTAAAAAACACCTCACATTAGAATCGTCTCATCGAGACGAATAATTTGGTGTGGTCGGATGCGTGATTGGAACTCGTTTACAATTGGACATAGATGCATTGCGTATTGTAGGGGGGTTTTTTATAGGGATACAAAAATAACCGATGTGGAGATCAAGTTTGTTAAGTTTGATTATGAACTAAATGGATAATCAAATGCTGACGTGACACATTTTAGTTATCGATTTTGATTATTCCCATCGCGGATGCTCTAAGGTTTCAAATGTTTTTGGGAGATTGGAGTATATTCTAACCACTCTATAGTGAATTTTGAAAACTTTGAAAGTTTAGGCCTTGTTCTTTTGCACTTAAATTAAATTTAACTTAAATCTGAGAATTTTGTCCTTATTTGAATTTTTTTCGCATTTGTTAGTTTTGCTCCAAACTTTTGTCGGCTATTGATTCGTCTCGACGAGAAGAGTCGGAAAAATAAAATTTCTTTACTTTTATCCAAGTATTTTGAGAAATAATCACTTTTTACTTTGGACTCAAAATACTTGGGTAAAAGTGATTTTTTTTAACTTTTCCGATTCGTCTCGTCGAGATGAATCAATAATCCACAAAAATTTGGCGCAAAACTAACAAATGCGAAAAAAATTCAAACAAAGAAATGACAATGATTGGAAATAGGTGTGAAATCTCCAATATTTGGACATTAGATTTTGCAAAGAAATGACAGATAAAGGGGTAATGGAGGTGGTGATGAATAGACTGAGGGATATAAATCTAATTGGGTGTAAAGAAGTGAGCACCTATATTTTACCTCAAATGGTGTTGTCAATGCCCTCCCCTGGGAACATTGAGGCTGGTTTTTGATTAAAAAAAAAGAGAGTAAGATTGACTCTCTTTTTCAAAAAATTTCACATTTTTTGGTTTTGCGTTCAATTTTTATGAATAATTAATTCGTGTCAACAAGATGAATAGGAAAAGTAAAAAAAAAAATCTATCTTTTTATTTATTTTTGTCTTTATTTAAAAAATATGAGTTTCGCTCATAATCTTCAACATTTTCAATTCCTCTTATCAAAACGAATCAATAATTCACAAAAATTTGGCACACAATTAAAAAAAAATGCAAAAAAAGTTTGAATAAAGACAAACAAAAAGGTCAAGTTTACTTATTTATATATGGAAAATTTATAGAAACGGTCATTCTAGTTTCACCCAAGTCTCATTTTCGTCCTCCAAGTATGAATTGCAACTCTTTTGACTTCTAAGGAGAGTCTCCAACTGTTGGTTGGATGTTTTTGTAATTTTGGGTTCAACCAAGCTTTGGCTTAGGTTGAATTTCCTCGATGTACCCCTTTCGGGTTTAATAAAAATGTTCCGTTTGCCGAGCAAAAAAAAACTCTTTTGACTTTTAAGTTTGATTTTCATACTAAAGTGATTCAATTGATAACGTCTATCAGCCAAACTGGACAAAAAAATCAAATTGAAGGCAAACATTATCAATTGGACCAACTTGGTATGAACTACAACGTCCAAACTACCATCAATCTGATTTTTTCCATCCATTTAGGCTGACGGAAGTCATCAATTGGACCAATTTGGTGCGAAAATCAAATTTAAAGGTCAAAAAAGTTGTAATTGATATTTGGAGGACGAGAATAAGAAATCCGGACTGAAGAAGTGCTGCTAAAATCCAGACTGAAGAGTTGCAATTGACTTTTTCTTCTTTTTCCATTTCGAGCCTCCCAATTTATACACAAAGACAAGTTGTTCAAGTCTATGTAACTCTTGAAGAAGTGCTACTTAAATGGATGTATCAGAAATCCCGAAAATCCTATGTGTACCGACCATTTTTGGACCGAAACCGTACCGACGGCCGCGCGCGGCCGTCTCCGGCCACCGGACGGCCGATCCGAGCCGTCCAAAAATTTTAAAAAAAAAAACCGAGGGGCCCCTCGCGGGAATTAACGTCATCCGATGTGTGTAGGGTGCTTGATCTAAACACCCTATTTTTCGTGTATACATATATACACGAAAAATAGGGTGTTTAGATCAAGCACCCTACACACATCGGATGACGTTAATTCCCGCGTGGGGCCCCTCGGTTTTTTTTTTTAAAATTTTTGGACGGCTCGGATCGGCCGTCCGGTGGCCGGAGACGGCCGCGCGCGGCCGTCGGTACGGTTTCGGTCCAAAAATGGTCGGTACACCTAGCAGTACTCCAGAAATCCGGACTGATTGGCATAGATAATGAGTATGATTTTGAGCCTTTGAGGACCCAAATCTTGTTGACACAAGTGCTTGGTCTCCAAGATGAGATGGGATAGTACAATGATTTGTGAGTATGAGAAGAGCATCATTGCTGACGTAGATAATATCGAAGACAAAGAACTAAAAGACAAAAATCGAAAAATGCTCTCCCATGAAATTGCGGGAAAAATTATTTGGTAGAGTCTTTAGTGATAGCAAGGCACTTGCGTAAAATGTGCTTTATCCAAGCTAACAACATGAGTACCAAAACAGAATGGGAAAGTTTTTAATACACACCCTTTTAAAGTGTGTACCATATGCATTTATTGTGTGGTGCATATTGTGCCACCTCATAAAAAATTAATTGTAGGACCGGTCATTCATAACATTTTATTTCATATCGTAACTTTTATACTAAAAATTCATAACTTTTCAACAATATGATTCGTAACTTTTTAGCAATAGATTCGTAACATTTTGGGATTCATAACATTTTGGTGTATTTTAATAAGGGTGCATATGATACACACCCAAATAAAAGGTGTGTATTGTAGCACTTCCCAAACAAAATTATTTGTGTGTGATCCGTAGTGGGCCTCACACAATAATAGTACATAGAAAGATTTGGTCTAAAAAATGAAGTAAGGCCCGAAATAGGCCCAAAAGATTCAAAACTGGACCGGTCCACAGATAAAACAACCACCTGTTGCGGACAAGTCTACGACACGAGAAATTATTCGTTGCCCCAAGGGCAACACGTCATTTTTGCCAACGTGGTGCCTCTCACCAATCAAAATCTGACACGTGGGTTAATTGCAGTCTACTTGGGACAGTAAAATATCCACTTATACACATTTCTCTCTCCACTAAAACACATCCTTTCTCTCTCTAAAATAGACATGTAAACCTAAAAATTCAAACTAGACGTGTACACCTTAAAATTCAAACTCAAAGTTCTGTTTTGTAAAAGCAGAAGAAGCAAAGACCCACGAGATTAATTTTTGGGTTTTATTTTGTTTTGTTTTTATTTAAAAAAATATTTGGATAAATTTTTTTTTTTTTGATTTGTTTGGACAAAACGAATCAATAATCCATAAAATGTAGGTGCAAAACTAACAAACGAGATTTTTTTATAAGGACAAAACAAGAAAAAACTCAAAAAATTTTGAGTTCCGCTAAGGGCTATTTGGGATTTTTGGGTTTTTTTATTGCTATTATTCATATTTTTTGCGTTTGTTAGTTTTTTGGGACAAACTTTTAGGGATTATTGATTCGTCTCGAAGAGAGGAATCAAAAAAATAAAAATTATGACTTTTATCCAATATTTTTTCAAATATCCAAGATAAAGCTGAAAAAACCGGTTTAAAGTAAAAATTACGACTTTTACCCATTTGTGGGCTATATCTTGGATATTACAAAAAAAAATATTAGGGTAAAAGTAAAAAAACATTATTTTTTCGATTTTTCTCTTCGAAACGAATCAATAATCCACAAAAATTTGTCGCAAAAATTAACAAACGCGAAAAATATAAATAACAACAAAACGAAAAAAACCCGAAAAGCCCTTAGCAAAACTCAACGGATTTTGAGTTTTTTCTTGTTTTGTCCTTATTCAAAAAACTTTCTCGTTTGTTAGTTTTGCGCCTAAATTTTACAGATTATTGATTCGCCTCATCAAGACAAATTGAAAAAATAAAATTATGATTTTTACCCAAATATTTTTTAAAATATCCAAAATATAAAACCCAAAACCCATATTTCAATGAATATTTGGGTAAAAGTCTTAACTTTTTACATTCTTGATTCGTTTTGGTGAGACGAATCAATAATTTATAAAAATTAGGCACAAAACTAATAACCACAAAAAAAGTTGAATAAGAAAAATAAGAAAAAATTAAAAAATCTTTGGAAAGTCTTAGTAGTTTGAATTTAGAGAAAACCTTGTTTGATTTAACTTTTTGAAAGTTATTTTTGATGTAATGAGTGACAATGAGTAAAGAGAGATAGAGAGAAAAAAGTTTTGAGAAACGTGTAGAGAGAAAAATGAGATGAGATGAGAGTTGAACCAAACAAGGTTATTTCCGGAGCAGCCGTAAATAAGAGATTACAGCGCTCAATCGCGATCGTCCAAAAGTTGTTTAGCGGTCTGGATGTTAATAAAACTTTTTCAGGGAAGAGTTAAAATTTTCTTCGGAAAAGTTTTATTAAAATCCGGACCGTCCAAAATACGATCGCAATGAATCGCTGTTATAAACAAGTTATTTCCGACTGCTCCGAAAATAAATATTTCTCTTGAAATATTAGGTCCACACGACTATTTTAGAAGTAGAAAGATGTGTCTTAGTGGAGTGGAGAGAGAAAAATATGTGTTAGTGCACCACTTGGCAGACTGACAATTTTCCCCAAGGCTGTTTTTGATTGGTGTGTGGCACCGCTTGACAAAATGAGGTGTTGCCCTAAGTGCAACGAATAATAGGGCACAGCTTCCACCCTAATCTCTCTCTCTCATCAATCTCTTGATTTGAATACAATGGTAGCTTCAAATCGGAAAAACAACACCCCTAAGGTAGCTTCTCTCTCTCGTTTTTTTTGTTTTTTTGTGTGTGTGTTAGATCTCCCTTTATCGGATTGCTGCGGTTTTGAAATTGTGCGGTGTTCATCTCTCTCTCTAGGGTTTTGCGGAAGAAGAACTGAAGGAATCTCTGATACTCGGATTTGTTGGTTTCCCGGTGACACGCTCACGATCGAAAGATTTGAAACTACCACCGTTGGCGGAGGGAGGCAAGAACCCTACCACCGGCAGCCAGACATCAGACCAGGAATACTCTCCCGAGGATACGAAGGTAGCTTCAGATCAAAAAAAGAACTCAAAAGTAGCTTCATCTCACAAAAAGAAGAACGCAAAGGTAGCTTCATCTCACAAAAAGAAGAACGCAAAGGTACCTTCATCTCACAAAAAGAAGAAAGTAAAGGTAGCTTCATATCATAAAAAGAAGAACGCAAAGGTCTCTCTCACTATCGTTTTTTTAGTCCTTTCTCAGATCTGATTGCTGCGGTTTTGAAATTGTGTGGTGTTCCTCCCTCTCTAGGGTGTCCCGAAAAAATCAAACAAGGCGGTGGCCAAGAACCCTACCCCCGTCGGCTTGACATCAGAAGAGCTGCAGAAATACTCTCGCGAGGATTTCGATTACAAAGTATGTATTGTATATCATACGTACTTCTTGGCTCTCGTTGTATCATACATCATCATCATCACGCTGCAGTGTTTATGTATGTTTGGTTTTTCAGTTCTGATGCTGATGATGTGATGGATACAGGAGTTTCATGGTCCGGTCTTTGGCATCCCACCATTACTTAAGATTGTAGGATCACAGATCCGACCAATAATACCAAAGTATATCTTCCGTGGGAATCTCGATGTGAAAGCTGCTATGAAATATCACAACCGTCGATGCGTATGTGGTTGATTGTTTCTTCTTCTGTTTTTTTTTTTTTTTGAGTATTTGTGTTTGTGTGTGTGTCTTGTTCTTGGTTTTTGGTAACTACCTTGTGGATGTTGTAGAACGGAAACTACTGCGGTTATAAGTTTCCCCTCCAGATGAAATCACAGGTGGTTGGTGGTGGTCATTTGGATTTCATTACCTTTGAGTTACGTAAACCTGGTGGGGATGATTATGAGAAGTTCCAAGCTATCCTGTATACTGCTCCTGCTGCTGGAGTGGCGGTGGAACCCAAGGTCCTGATGTGCAGACCTGAACTCGGCTTCACTGCTAAGCCTACCTTTCGTTTCATGGTACGCGAGCTTTGTTTCACTCGATTGTGTATTGCCTAGATTGTGTATGGTCCTTATGAGCTGTCCTAACCTTCTATGCTTGCTGCATTGTGCTTGTTTTGAATACATAATATTGCTTTCTAAGATAGGTGGGTGATCCTGACACATTTTTAGGTGTTAAATCTTGTGTAGTATGGATTTATTGCTTCATGGTGGAGTTGGGAATGTTGAGCTTCAGAAGTTCTGAACTGGTAGAGTAGGGAAAAAGTTCCAGGAAAGAGAGGCCAGGGGAAAAAACAATCGGAAAATAAAGCTAATTCTAGAAACTTTAAAAAATAATCCTTTATCTATTCATTACTATGTCAGTGTGTTGTGTATAGGATAATAGGACTATATGTAGTTTACATGTACTGATATACGTATGGGGAGAGAGAGGGAGAGGGAGAGAGAGAGAACTAAGAGGAGAGAATCTAGACGATGAGAGATCGACTTAGGCGAGCAGCAGGAGACGTTTGAGTCAAAGTCGTGAGTTCTCTCAAGTCGGCTGAGACTGAGAGAGATCGAATACCACGGGAGGAGACGTAGACCCTTTTGTTTTGTTTGAGATCTGACGGTGAGGGTAATAGTTATGATCAATTTTGGAAGAAGCGCGCCTTTTTGCCTTTCTGCGCCAAGTCTGCGCCTTGTTCATGTTGCCTCACCTGGGGTCGTGCAATCGCGCCTCGCCTCGCCTGAGCTTAGAGCCTTTGACAACTATATTACACGCTAGTCAAAAGAGTTGGGGAGTACAATAAGTGATGAAATACAAAACAGATGTAATAACAAGCATCAATAGGTTGGGATGCGAAGATGAGCAGCAACAGTAGTAGAGGGGCAAGACAATACACGAAACGGAGGGAAGGGAATAATCAAGAGCAGGATCTGGGGATCCCCATGATCAGTGTTCTAATGGTGTTTGGCGCTAGTCGAGTGGCGACATGCCACAAAGCGCCTAGACGTTGCTGAGCGATTCGGCGTTTTTTTCCAAAATATATATTTCAAAATATTTTTAAGGCAATCAAGCCCCACCAAGACGGCCGCCTAGCTCCGCCAAATCTCCCTTAGCCGCCTAGTGCTGCCAAGTCGGCCGCCAAGCTCCGCCAAATCTCCATAACCACTGAATGAGCCGTCGATGGTGAAATCATGGCGACAAGTGCCTAGGCTAGGTGGGGCGGCCGCCATTTAGAACACAGGCCATGATGCAAACCAAAATAGCAAAGGGAATCAAAGATTCAAAGAAATGAGTAAAATTCCATTCAATAGGATAAATCCCAAATGGTAGAGAGAGAAATTATGTCTCAATCAATATATATTTAATATTCTTAATAATCAAAAAGCTCCCAAACGAGAGACTCACTCACCTATTTATAATAGACTCAAGACTCTACTAACACTAAGGACACTAAAATGACAAAAGTACCTGCAAAGCTAGTGCATCACACCACTCCATAGTTAGGCTTATACAAAGACTTAAGCCTTTGTTTAAATGGACATCAGATAAGCATAAAATTATATTGTCCAGCTTGTTAAAGCAAAAATAAACCAAACTACATATCCAAGACTGTCGATGTGTTTTTGTAATTAGATAGTGTTCTAATGTGGTTTTAGCTTAGAAGTTGGCTTCTCTGCAGCAGCACAACTGAATGGTAACCATTTTCTTGGACCTTCGTGGGCCCGTCCCCCTACGGCCTATTTAGGGGTGTTCTATAAAAAAACGAGTAAACCAGTTTGGAGGTTTTTGGAAGGGATGGCTAAGTTCCGGTTTCATGAAGTTAAGAACTGTTTGAAGACCGGTTCAGGGATTTCATGATCCACTACCTTCTGCTTTCAAATTGCTTCCTAATACTAATAGTTAAAGCATACATTTCATGTGTCAAGGTGTTATTAGTTATTTTGATTCAAATACTAAATCTTTGTAGAGATGCACATTCTGTTCCAAATTGTTTGTCCACTGTTGGAGAATATTATAATTTTTTCCGTTTTCTTACATTGAGTTTTCAGAATGGCAATCATTTTGGGACAGCAAAGAAATTAAAATTGGACAAACAATTTGCGTCGGAGGTTGTATTTGGTAACTGAATTCAGATAATTGGTTTTATGAAGTACCAGTTACACACACGATTAATTTACGTCATGCATTATTGAGTCATTGACAATAAGAGTAAACTGTTCTGCTTCGTGGATGTTCTATGTGAGTGCCAAAATGTATATGTAATGTTTTTAGGCATTTTGCATATGGTGGGCCCCAGAGAGACCCATGGGACGATACATCCCATCAAGTGTACCTGAAGGAATCCAAACACTTTCCGTTTGTGAAGTGGAATGCTTCCCTTTATCAATTGCACTGTGTGATAGGAATTGATTCGTAGACTGGACTGAATGCAATTATATGCAGAGGAATTGAAGGGTATATGTTACATTAAACCGAAGTTTTTAAGGGCTTTATTAACCTTCCAGCTATTGTGCTATTTGCAGAGTATCAATGACGTGCACAGTATCAATGACCTGTGGCTGTGACAACAATACCAGTATGCTGTGGAAGGTCCCTTTGAATGGTATTTGTGTGGAGTGGATCACAGTTTCTTTACGTATGGATTTCGAATGCTTATTAGGGTAGTATGTTTACTATGGAGTGCAGGGTTTGTTGTAAATGGTATCTTTGTGGAGTTGATTGTAGCTATGTCTGCTTCTGGATGTTAACAAACTATAAAAGACCAACTTAGCTTACAATGTGGTTCATATATGTGAATGGTATTTGTGTGGAATGGATCACAACTTCTTTACTTGTGGATTTTGAACACTTATTAGCAGTAGTATGCTTACTATTATGCTTAATGTGCAGTGCATGGTTCATTGTAAATGGTATCTTTGTGGAGTGGATTGAAGCTATCTCTGCTTTTGGATCTTAATAAACTATAAGAAGAAAAAAAAAACCAACTTAGCATCATCCATACATGTATTCTAAAGCATCATCTACTTATCTAGTGTCATCCTATTATTTTCTCGATCTAAAGCCGCAAGTCGCTTTATCAATTTGTTCGGCTTCCTCTTCCTCTGTTTTTTTTTTCCCACCTAATTCTCCGAATCTCTTTAGTTCCTACGTAGATTAAATTACATATTGTATCAGTTCATGCAAATGTGTCCATTTAACCCAAAGAGTCAAAAAACTTGAAAGTTGAAATAAACTATTGTTGTGCCTCTTCATGCGGGGCAAATTATACACCAGTTAGAAATTTCATTTTTTTTTTGTAGGACCCAATGGAGCTCATGTGAATTTGTGGTTATGGACCATCACGTATGTAGTGGTGCTCCCGGACCACTGAATAATTACCCGTAGGATACTAGTACAAGCCAAACTGCGTTAAAAATTTTAAAAAATTGGTGGGAGGTCCCTCGGGTGGATCAAAGAAGATTCGAAGGGACCAATCCCATGGAGGAAGAACAAATCATTAGGAAGATCAAAACTAGGGGTGAGAGTATGGTCCAGATTGGTTCGGTTTTATAATATACCAAGAACTAAATCAATATCTACGGATTATAAATTTGAAGAACCAAATCAATCCACAAAAAGTATAGAACCAAACCCATCCAAACTATAAAATACGGTTCGGTTTCGGTTTTATACCACGGTTTATTTTGAACTAAACTACATTACAACCAATTTTATTCAAATTACCAACACACACTAACATAAATCTACTAATTAGAACTAAACTAAATATAATGGTGGATATATGGAAATTTAGTCTAAATTATCTTGGCAATGAAGGAAAATTAAATATATCGGTAGATTTAATGGATCAATAAATTAGGAAAGTAGTTGACTAAGGCTCCCATATATATTTGGTAAATCATAATTATATATATATATATATATATATATATATATTATATAAGGTTCGGATTGGTGTGGAACCATAACCATGAACGTGAATTTACATACCAAATCATATAACACGGTTTCTAATTTTTTTCAAACCATGACCATACCATATTACTTAAAAACCGAACCAAACCTTGCGGTTTAGATTGATTTGGACTAGATTTACGATTTGACAGATTTTTTGCTCATCCCTAATCAAAACCAAGACAAGCAAGCCACCAGAGTGGGTGGGAAGAGATTAAGCCGAAAGGAGGATTCGGAGCTGGGATCAGAGAAACAAGATTGGAGGAAAAGGTGGATTTGCACGAGGGAAATTAGAAGCTGGCGAACCCTACTCTAGAGAGAGAAAGGGTCGGTAATCCTACTTTGCGATTAAAGTTGGAGAATCTTGATTGTGTCAAAGTCAAATTTCTATGTCCATTGTCATGAGTTACGGGATGTACTCTACTCATAGTAGAATCCATTTCACGAATGATAAGCAATCCAAAAGTAGAAAATTAATTCACAAGATTTTTTTTTGATAATAGCGTATTGGAACCAGCTTACACGAGCCTTGAGAGTAAGTTTTCTAGGTTACATGAGCCTCGAGTAAGTTTTTTGCGGTATATCTGGTCCAAATTTCCCAAAAAGGCCACTTGGTTTTTTGGATTTTCTTTGTCTTTATTTAATTTTTTGCGCGTATGTTAGTTTTGAGTCATTTTTGTGTAAATTATTGATTTGTTTCGGAAAGAAAAATTGAGAAAATAAAAAATTATGACTAAAATGACTTATATCGGGTTTCAGCGATAATTTTTTACTTTTCAATTCCTCTTATCAAGACAAATCAATAATTTATAAAAATTTAGCGCACAATTAAAAAAATAAATGCGAAAAAGTTTGAATAAAGACAAACAAAAAGGTCAAGTTTACTTATTTATATAAGGGAAATTTATAGAAATGGTCATCTTAGTTTCACTCGAGTCTCATTTTCGTTCTTCAAGTATGAATTGCAACTCTTCTGACTTTTAAGTTTGATTTTCATATCAAGTTGGTTCAATTGATAATGTCTGTTAGTCAAACTAAACAAAAAAAATCAAATTGAAGACAAACGTTATCAATTGAACCAATTTGATAAGAACTACAACGTCCAAACTATTATCAATCTGACTTTTTTCATCCATTTAGGCTGACAGAAGTCATCAATTGGACCAATTTGGTATGAAAATCAAATTTGAAAGTTAAAAAAGTTGTGATTGATACTTGGAGGACGAGAAAAAGACTCGAATGAAATAAAGAGGATCATGTATACTCATTTGGCTTCAAATTTGACCATCGAGGTTGGAGAAGTACTTGATAACTTTTTGTTAGAACCTTCACGCATTAGAGATCCTTTTAGATCCCTTATTTTTGTTCTTCATTTTTGTTTTGTAATTTTGGAGGTTTTTTCTTCTTCTTTTTCCTTTTTGAGCCTCCCAATTTATACACAAAGCCAAGGTGTTCAAGTCTATGGAACTCTTGAAGAAGTGCTGCTTAAATGGATGTATCAGATTTCCGGACTGATTGGTACAGAAAATGAGGATGATTCTGAGGACCCAAATCTTGTTGACGACAAGTGCTTGGTCTCCAAGATGAGGTGGGATAGTACAATGATTTGTGAGTATGAGAAGAGCATCATTGCTGACGTAGATAATATTGAAGACAAAGAACTAAAAGACAAGAATCGAAAAATGATCTCCCATGAAATTACAGGAAAAATCATTTGGTAGCGTCTTTAGAGATAGCAAGGCACTTGCGTAAAATGTGCTTTATCCAAGCTAATAACATGAGTACCGAGATAGAATTATTTGTGTGTAACCCATAGTGAGCCCCACACAATAATACATGCATAGAAAGATTTGGTCTAAAAAATGAAGTAAGGCCCGAAATAGGCTCAAAAGATTCGAAACTGGACCGGTCCACAGACAAAACAACCGACCCGTTGCGGACAAGTCTAGGGCACAGCTTCCACCGTAATCTCTCTCTCTCTCTCTCTCTCTCTCTCTCATCACTCTCTTGTTTTCTCTCTCCCAAAATTTTCTGCAACAGCTATTAATCGCCCCTCCCCCCCCCCCCGGTCAAGGGGGTCTGACACCGGGCCAGGGAATTCCCCGTTTTGCCCCTATCCACTTGCTCTCTCTCTATCACCCATTTCTCTATCTCTCTTTTTATTTTTCTATTAAATTGTAAATATTAATAACTTTTTTTTCACCTTTTTTTTTATAAATTTTATATTTTTGAAATCTATTCAACAAAATCTATCAAACGAGTCTAATATTGATGGTGACATAATGTAAAACGGAAAAATTAATATTTTTGTGATATTTTAAACTGTCTAAAAATGTTGAAAAATTAAGTGTTCCAAATTTCAATCCGTTTGAACTGGTGAAAAGATTTTAGTTTTCTGATCATTTTATCTTAAATGGTCATAATTAAATTTTGGTTATAGAGCTCTCGTTGATTAACTCTAAGAAAGTTGTAGAATCAAATATCTCTTAGAGTTAATCAACGAGAGTTCTACAGTCAAAATTTAATTATGACCATTTAGGAAAAAATGATCAGAAAAATAAAATCTTTCCACCGGTTCAAACAGATAGAAATTTAGAACACTTAATTTTTTAACCATATTTTTTAATATATAAACTGTCCGAAGAGTTTGAAATCACGTATTTTTTAAAATAAATTTTATATATTTGAAATCTACTCAACGAAACCTATCAAACAAGTCTAATATTGAATATGAAATAATGTGTTTAAATTAAATAATTTCTTTTTGGCCCAATATATTATCTATTTGTTTTAATTTTTTTATCCATCGTTTTTTTTAAACTTCTATATTTAAGTTTTCAAGAAAATTATATATGTTGAATCCACTTAAATTTACTTTATATTTCTGTGAACAGTCATAAATGCAAACTTCATTTAATTACAATTGAGTATATATAACCAATATATGAACATAAATAAATACACAAATTTAGTCAATATTTTCGCCAAATTGTGGTCGTCGTCATAGTGGACTTATTTGCATTACTTCGTACCGCAATTGGAGGCGTGCTTCATAAGGATGAGCCCATTCAGGTGCTTCATTTGATGCATTTGGCCTCCACCATATGATGATGGGTGGTACGGGGTAATGACGGTATAGGAAAATTTGCACGAAGTGATTGCCATTAACACGACCAATAGCTATATGTGTGTGCGCTGTGAATGGAACTGGATGAGAGCTCAACGGCAAGTGAGTGAAACAACTCGAAGCAATCATATCGAATGTATGCAGTACAACGTTGTACGTTGATGTGATAACAAGTCCCAATGATATAGAATCCATCCAATGATCCTCTGGTGCCGATAGCTAGAAGCAATGAAGTCTTTGTAGCACATGGGATACATAATTACGTTCTAAATAAAGCTGATCGTGCAGGACCCAATTTTGTTCAATCTCTTGGATAAGGTCATGTCGTACTTGAACCCATTCATCTTCAGAATCATAGAGTTGCGCAGCTAACGCCTTGAAGCTATAATGACCGTCGGGTCAAACATCAACACAATGGAAAATATAACGCTGATACTGCTGAGGAAATTTCTCAACGAGGTGATTCCTCTCATTGCTCTTTCGCGATGTTGGAATACGTGAGGCCCGAGATTCTGAAGTGGATACTGTGAAGGAAGGTATGTGACCTCTATTCTGCTCATCTCTGCCTGTAGGTCGACCCTTGTGTTCTGTGTTGTATGCTGGGGGTCGAACTGTGCAACGAGATGGATCCGCCATATCGAGAAACCTGTCTATCATAGACTCTCGACTGTCGGAATCCATTTCATTTAATCTTTCAATAAGCTGAGCTGCCCTGTCGGATCGTGCTCCCTCGTCAGTATGCCTCTCTGGGCGTGCATAGACAACGTACTCCAGTGAGGGTGGATAAAGTTTAGCGAAATTGGTCTGTCCACAGAACGGTAAAGTGCAATATCGTGAAAGCAAGGCAATCCGTGTGTCCTTTTGATCTTTCAAAAGCAAAGGCCGGCTTCTTTATCAGTGCATTGTGCTTGCTTATAGATCAAGTCCATTGCCTGTAATGAAATGCGACCTCTGATTTCACTATAAATGCCTTCATGTATATGTATGTGTCGTGGAATGTTGAGAGATTTCTAGAACGACCCCTGACTATCCCCGAATTGATTGGTCAGCATCTTTTCTATTTTCAGAAAAGATGTTTGAAATGAGGACATGGTATCTCATAAGTATCGTTTGAGTCTCGCATGCGCAGATTCCGCCCTGCAATTTAATAATACACTATGTTAAATAGGAAAGTTACATAACGTATTCTTTAGTGCAGGACAGTAAGTATACAATGACTATAGAAAAGTTACCTTTGGCTTGAATTGCTCCCGAGGTGCATAAACTGGTTTACATATGCTGCAACAAATCGCTCTTTGTAAGGACCCAACCATGTATCCCAAAGGTATGTATGGCATTAGAGTATTGCTCAAATTTTTCGCACATGACATTCCACCTCTGTTGCAAAGACATCGATGTCTATGAATGAATAAACAACTACCATGCCTTGGAAAACTCGTCCCACCTCGTACCAAGCATAGGGCTGCACTTTTTCATTACGCACTGGTTTATGTGTCAAATACAAAGGATGTGCTGAGTCAAGGGGAAACATATTTCAATGGTGCCAAGAAGTGCCAGATTCTTATCTGAAACAACCACCGATGGCAACGCTGCCCCTTTTTCAACCATCCATCTCTTTAAAGTATCTAATGCCCATATTAGTCGCTTTTTCGTTTCATTATTCAAATATGCAAACATAAGAGAATAAGTTTTCATTGTGGATGTGATACCCACAACTTTCAAGAGTGGAATCCGATATTCATTACTCTTGTACGTCGCATCAATAATCAACACGGACGAAAAATTAACAGATAGCTCTAGGCTTTTAGGATGAACCCAAAGAATATCTGTGATTTTGTTGGTGTGTTGATTTGTAAGATAGTCATAAATATATTTTTCCTCATTTAATTCATTCAAGATGTACCCAATAGGAGATAGACCCCCCAGTTGCTCTTTCTTATACAGTGCATTCACATTGTAAATACTCATGATTCCTGTACTAATTGACGAGTCTTGTTGTCTTAGGAAATTAAGAATTTCTCGAGGCGCGGTACTACTAGACATATCACGAACTAATTGCTACTGGATTGGGGTCAACTTTGACGGGTACTCATGTCTCTTAAAACTTTCCGCTTGTTTAAAGTTATGAAAACCTTTAACCACCTTCAAACTCCACATGACACCGTCTGGAGGTTGTGGTACACCTCGCAGCTTAAACGGGCAATCACATTTCTTAGTTCCACTAATCCTTTGCATTGAATGCCCTTCCAGTAGCGGTCTGTACAATCCTCCCCTTTCACAAATAAAAATGTACTTCGGCATCTTGTTGCCCTTTATACTAGTAGATTTACTTATAACAATCACAAAATCATTTTCCTTACCAACTCTCCACACCCAATCTACCATGACAGCTCTAGTTTCAAATATCTATAACAAAAAAAATTAATACGTATAAGCACAATGTAATATCCCGTATATTAAAAATATTGATTCTTGCATGTAAGCTTTAGATGACATATAAGTGAAGGTATGTGCACGTGGGAAGCTGGTATGCTTGAAACATGACAAAATAAGTAACAAATGTAACACCCATAAAATACATTCTATTAATTAAAAGAATTAAATTTTCTACGTTCTTGGTTGTGTTGCAAGACATGATATTATGATAATGATTGATGTCGATGATGTCTGCAAATATGCTGATTTTGTAAGGGCAGACATCATTGCAAAGGTTATAGGGCATCTTGGACTCGAGAAGAACATGTTTGAAGCATCTAATGAGAAAACTTCCGAGTGGTTCATTAACCAATATGGTCCCAAGGTACTTCACTCTTTTACGCAGTCATTACTTATTTTGAGGCTTTAGAGCACCGACACTTCTTAAGGATTGATTGTTCCGTTTGGCTGGGGGATTTTCTTCGGCTCATTGAGGCCTGTCCATATGTTATTTTACTGTTTTGGTATAGAAGTTAATTTACAGGGAAAAAAAACACACACTTCCAAAGAGGATGTGTGTTGTGTAGAACAACAACATTTCTGATACACTTTCAAAAACGTTCCAATACTACTACAATATGGCTTGGTTTAAAGATTTCAATTCATTGTGGCAGATACTTTTTCTGCACGTTTCACTACTAGAATAATAGATAAAGATAACACTCAAAAAATTAAAAAGATCACAGTCTTAAGAAAAGTGTGATAAAGAACTATGGAATGAGTTTTTAATCTCATTTAGTTAATAAACCCGTGGTAATTAATATTTCTTATCACAGTGTTGGTAGAACTATGATTATAATTACTTGTTTCAATCACTTTTTTTTTTGCAAGCATGATAAAATGTATGACTTATTTTAATCACGTTTTGTTAAAGGCGTGATAACGTCTTTTTTTTGTTTGTTTTAACCACGCTTCCTTCACATATGATAAACAGACCATATTTTTCATCACAATTTTGATTGAACTGTGGTGTTAAACTGGTAATTACTTTTCATCACGTCTTTTTGCCAACATGATAAAAAGAAAGTTTTTACCACTTGTCGTGTCTGCGTGCTACTTAGCTTGTGGGCTTCCGATCGATATTTTCTATCGAGATGCATACAACATTAACAAAAATAAGTAACAAATATGTATAATAACAACAGTAATAACTAACCTGATCAGTCGTAAATTCGGCTGTGTAATCACGCACAACGTAGGAGCTGCTCTCCCCACAAGGAATATCATTCGCAATATCGTTCCCAACTGACCAACTTTCCAAAAATGAAAAATTGTACTGATCCATAATGTTCTTTTATGAATTACAAAAATTAAATAAAAATAGAGGAAATTGTGAAGATGTGGTGAATGAGAGTAAGTATGAATATATAGACCAAGGCATATACAAGTAAATATATAGGCAATTGAATATATAGGCCAATGCTCTGTCGAGTTATTGCACAATATGCAACAATCCTATCAATGTTGCAGGTTCAACTTTGAACCAAGTACTTGTAACCTTGAAGCAATCACCTGCAAGCAACGTTGAAGAAATCACCTGCAACTTAAGTTGCAAAACCAAATCACCTGCAAGCAACATTGAAGCAATCACCTGCAACTTAAGTTGCAGAACCAATTATACGAACTTTTTTTTTTTTGCTTTATTTAATTAATAATGTCTAAAGCAACATTGAAGCAATCACCTGTAACTTAAGTTGCAGAACCAATTATCCGAACTTTTTTTTTTACTTTATTTAATTAATAATGTCTATATTATGTATTTTTTTATTTAAAATTATTTAAGTGTTTTGATTTTCAATCCGGTTGAATCGGTGGAAAGGTCTTATTTTTATTATTATTTTATCTTCAATGGTCATAATGAATTTTTGGCTTCGCAGAATTAAATATCTCTTAGGGTTAATTAGCGAGAGCCCTAGAGTTAAAATTTAATTATGGTCATTTAGGATAAAATGATAAGAAAACTAAAAAAATTTCACCGATTCAAACAAATTGAAGTTTGGAACACTTCATTTTTTAAACCTTTTTGAACAGTTTATATATTAAAAATATAGTTAAAAAATTAAGTGTTCCAAATTTGAATATGTTTGAACCGGTGGAGAGTTTTTAGTTTTCTGATCATTTTATCCTAGATAGCCATAATTAAATTTTGACTTTAGGACTTTCGTTGATTAATTCTAAGAGAGATTTAATTCTACGACTTTCTTAGGCCTAATCAACGAGAGCCTTAGAGTCAAAATTTAATTATAATCATTTATGATAAAATGATCAAAAAACTAAAATCTTTTCACCGGTTCAAATGGATTGAAATTTGAAACACTTAATTTTTTTAACCTTTTTAGACAGTTTATATATTTAAAAATATAGTTAAAAAATTAAGTGTTCCAAATTTCAATCCGTTTGAACCTGTGGAAAGATTTTAGTTTCTTGATCATTTTATTCTAAATGACCATAATTAAATTTTGATATTAGGGCTCTCTTTGATTGGCCCTAAGAGATATTTGATTCTACGAGACCAAAAATTTATTAAGACCATTAAAGATAAAATGATAAAAAAAATAAGATCTTTTTACCGATTCAACCGGATTAAAAATTGAAACACTAAAATAATTTTAAGTAAATAAAAAAGAAAAAAGATACAAATTCTAAATATTGTTAATTAAATTAAAAAAATAACAGAAAATGAGTTCGAATATTTTTGGGCCATTTTCGGTTTAAGAGGCAGTGGGGTCGGGGTCGGGGTAAAAGGGGAAACAGTGACCCGTGTCAGGGGGGTTTGCGGGGGTGGGGGGGGGGGGGGGGGGGGGGGAGGATTAGTAATCCGCATTCTCTCTCATTTTTTTTTTGAGTGTGTGTTAGATCTCCCTTTATCTGGTTGCTGCAGTTTTGAAATTGTGCGGTGTTCATATCTGTCTCTCTCTCTCTAGGGTTTCGCGGATGAAGAACTGAAGGAATTTCTGATACTCGGATTTGTTGGTTTCCCTGTGACACGCTCACGATCGAAAGATTTGAAACTACCACCGTTGGTGGAGGGATGCAAGAACCCTACCACCGGCGGCCAGACATCAGACCAGCGGCAGGATTACTCTCCCGAGGATACGAAGGTAGCTTCAGATCAAAAAAAGAACTCAAAGGTAGCTTCATCTCACAAAAAGAAGAACGCAAAGGTAGCTGCATCTCACAAAAAGAAGAAAGTGAAGGTAGCTTCATATCAGAAAAAGAAGAACGCAAAGGTGTCTCTCTCTCTCTCTCTCTCTCTCTCTCTCGTTTTTTTAGTCCTTTCTCCGATCTGATTGCTGCGGTTTTGAAATTGTGCGCTGTTCCTCTCTCTCTAGGGTGTCCCGAAAAAATCTAACAAGGCGGTGGCCAAGAACCCTACCCCCGTTGGCTTGACATCAGAAGAGCTGCATAAATACTCTCGCGAGGATTTCGATTACAAAGTATGTATTGTATATAAATACTTTTTGTCCCTTCTTCATACGTGCTTCTTCGCTCTCGTTGTATCATTTATCATCACGCTGCAGTGTTTATGTATGTTTGGTTTTTTAGTTCTGATGCTGATGATGTGATGGATACAGGAGTTTCATGGTCCGGTCTTTGACATGCCACCATTACTTAAGATTTTAACATCGCGAGCCCGACCAATAATACCAAAGTATATCTTGCGTGGGAATCTCGATGTGATCGCTGCTATGGAATATCACAACCGTCGATGCGTATGTGGTTGATTGTTCTTCTGTTTTTTTTTTTTTCCGAGTATGTGTGTTTGTGTGTGTGTCTTGTTCTTGGTTTTTGGTAACTACCTTGTGGATGTTGTACTGTTGTAGAACGAAAACTACTGCAGTTATAAGTTTCCCCTCCAGATGAGCTCGCAGGTGGTTGGTGGTGGTCATTTGGATTTCATTACCTTTGAGTTACTTAAACCTGGTGGGGATGATTATGTGAAGTTCCAAGCTATCCTGTATACTGCTACTGCTACTGGAGAGGCGGCGGTACCCAAGGTCCTCATGTGCAGACCTGAACTTGGCTTTGCTGCTAAGCGTACCCTTTGTTTCATGGTACACGCGCTTTGTTTCACTCGATTGTGTATTGCCTGGATTGTGTATGGTCCTTATGAGCTGTCCTAACCTTCTACGCTTGCTGCATTGTGCTTGTTGTGAATACATAATATTGCTTTCTAAGATAGGTGAGTGGTCCTTCCACATTGTTAGGTGTTAAATCTTATGTAGTACGGATTTATTGCTTCATGGTGGAGTTGGGAATGTTGAGCTTCGGAAGTTCTGAACTGGTAGAGTAGGGAAAAAGTTCCAGCAAAGAGAGACCAGGGGAGAAAACAATCGGAAAATAAAGCTAATTCTAGAAACTTTAAAAAGTAATCCTTTTTCTATCCATAACTATGTCAGTGTGTTGTGTATAGGATAATAGGACTATATGTAGTTTACATATGCTGATATACGTACGGAGAGAGAGAGAGAGAGAGAGAGAGAGAGGAGAATCGATACGATGGGAGCTCGACTTAGGCGAGAAGCAGGAGACGTTCGAGTCACAGTCGTGAGTTCTCTCAAATCAGCTGAAACTGAGAGAGATCGAATACCACGGGAGGAGACGTAGACCCTTTTGTTTTGTTTGAGATATGACGGCTAGGGTAATAGTTATGATCAATTTTGAAAGAAGCACGCCTTTTCGCCTTTCTGCGCCTAGTCTGTGACTTTTTCATGTTGCCTCACTTGGGGTCGTGCAAGTGCGCCTCGCCTCACCTGAGCTTAGAGCCTTTGACAACTATATTACAGGGGAGAAGAAGAGTCAAAAGAGTTGGGGAATACGATAAGTAGTGAAATACAAAACAGATGTAATAACAAGCATCAATAGGTTGAGATGCGAAGATGAGCAGCAGCAGTAGTAGAGGGGCAAGGCAATACACGCAACGGAGGGAAGGGAATAATCAAGGGCAGGATCTGGGGATCACCATGATCATTGTTCTAAATGGCGTTCAGCGCTAGTCGAGCGGCGAGATGCCGCCAAGCGCCTAAGCGCTGCTGAGCGATTCAGCATTTTTTTCCAAAATATATATTTTAAAATATTTTAAAGGCAATCAAGCCCCGTCATGACAGCTGCCTAGCTCCGCCAAATCTCCCTTAGCAGCCTAGTGCTGCCAAGTCGGCCACCAAGCTCTGCCAAATCTCTATAACCGCTAAATGAGCCGTCGAGGGTGAAATCATGGCGACGATTGCCAAGGCTAAGTGGGGCGGCCGCCATTTGGAACATTGACCATGATGCAAACCAAAATAGCAAAGGAAATCAATGATTCAAAGAAAGGAGTAAAATCCATTCAAGGGGATAAACCCCAAAGGGTAGAGAGAGAATATATCTCAATCAATACATATTTAATATTCTTAATAATCAAAAAGCTCTCAAATGAGAGACTCACTCACCTATTTATAATAGACTCAAGACTCTACTAACACTAAGGACACTAAAATGACATAAGTACCTTCAAAGCTAGTGCATCACACCACTCCATAGTTAGGCTTATACAAAGACTTAAGCTTTGTTTAAATGGACATCAGATAAGCATAAAATATAGTCCAGCTTGTTAAAGCAAAAATAAACCAAACTACATATCCAAGACTGTCGATTTGTTTTTGTAATTAGATAGTGTTCTAATGTGGTTTTAGCTTAGAAGTTGGCTTCTCTGCAGCAGCAGAACTGAATGGTAACCATTTTCTTGGACCTCGTGGCCCCGTCCCCCTACGGCGTATTTTGCTTATTGGTTCTGTTCATAGTTAGGCATATTTGTCTAGATTTCTCTGGAATAATTAGACTGATTCAATAATCTAGGGGGTGTTCTATAAAAAAAACGAGTAAACCAGTTTGGAGGTTTTTGGAAGGGATGGCTAAGTTCCGGTTGCATGAAGTTAAGAACTGTTTGAAGACCGGTTCAGGGATTTCATGATCCACTACCTTCTGCTTTCAAATTGCTTCCTAATAGTAATAGTTAAAGCATACATTTCATGTGTCAAGGTGTTATTAGTTATTTTGATTCAAATACTAAATCTTTGTAGAGATGCACATTCTGTTCCAAATTGTTTGTCCACTGTTGGAGAATATTATAATTTTTTACGTTTTCTTACATTGAGTTTTCAGAATGGACAATCATTTTGGGACAGCAAAGAAATTAAAAATTGGACAAACAATTTGCGTCGGAGGTTGTATTTGGTAACTGAATTCAGATAATTGGTTTTATAAAGTACCAGTTACATACGCGATTAATTAAGTCACGCATTATTGAGTCATTGACAATAAGAGTTAACTGTTCTGCTTCGTGGATGTTCTATGTGAGTGCCAAAATGTATATGTAATGTTTTTAGGCATTTTGCATATGGTGGGCCCCAGAGAGACCCATGGGACGATGGGATCCATCCCATCAAGTGTACCTGAAGGAATCCAAACACTTTCCGTTTGTGAAGTGGAATGCTTCCCTTTATCAATTGCACTGTGTGATAGGAATTGATTCGTAGACTGGACTGAATGCAATTATATGCAGAGGAATTGGAGGGTATATGTTACATTAAACCGAAGTTTTTAAGGGCTTTATTAACCTTCCAGCTATTGTGCTATTTGCAGAGTATCAATGACGTGCACAGTATCGATGACCTGTGGCTGTGACAACAATACCAGTATGCTGTGGAAGGTCCCTTTGAATGGTATTTGTGTGGAGTGGATCACAGTTTCTTTACTTATGGATTTCAAACCCTTATTAGGGTAGTATGTTTACTATGTTGTGCAGGGTTCGTTGTAAATGGTATCTTTGTGGAGTTGATTGTAGCTGTGTCTGCTTCTGGATGTTAACAAACTATAAAAGACCAACTTAGCTTACAATGTGGTTCATCTGTGAATGGTATTTGTGTGGAATGAATCACAACTTCTTTACTTAAGGATTTTGAACACTTATTAGCAGTAGTATGCTTAATGTGCAGTGCATCTCATTGTAAATGGTATCTTCGTGGAGTGGATATATTGAAGCTATCTCTGCTTTTGGATGTTAACAAACTATAAGAAAAAAGGACCAACTTAGCATCATCCATACATGTATTCTAAAGCATCATCTACTTATATAGTGTCATCCTATTATTTTCTCGATCTAAAGCCGCAAGTCGCTTTATCAATTCGTTCGGCTTCCTCTTCCTCTTTTTTTTTTTTTCCTTCTAATTCTCCGAATCTCTTTAGTTCCTACGTAGATTAAATTACGTATTGTATCAGTTCATGCAATTGTGTCAATTTAACCCAAAGAGTCAAAGAACTTGGAAGTTGAAATATACTAGTGTTGTGCCTCTTCATGCGGGGCAAATTATACACCAGTTAGAAATTTCATTTTTTTCTTGTAGGACCCAATGGAGCTCATGTAAATTTGTGGTTATGGACCATCACGTATGTAGTGGTGCTCCCGGACTACTGAATAATTACCTGTAGGATACTAGTACAAGCCAAACTGCACTAAAATTTTTAAAAAATTGGTGGGACCAATCCCATGGAGGAAGAACAAATCATTAGGAAGATCAAAACTAGGGGTGAGTATGGTTCGGATTGGTTCTGTTTTATAATAAACCAAGAACTAAATCAATATTTACGGATTATAAATTTGAAGAACCAAATCAACCAACAAAAAGTATAGAACCAAATCCATCCAAACCATAAAAATACGGTTCGGTTTCGGTTTTAAACCACAGTTTACTTTGAACTAAACTATATTACAACCAATTTTATTCAAATTACCAACACACACTAACATAAATCTACTAATTAGAACAAAACTAAATATTATGGTGGATTTATGGAAATTTAGTCTAAATTATCTTGGCAATGAAGGAAAACTAAATATATCGGTAGATTTAATAGGATCAATAAATTAGGAAAGTAGTTGACTAAGGCTCCCATATATATTTGGATACTATTATATATATATATTATACGGTTCAGATCGGTTTGGAATCATAACCGTGAACGTGAATTCACAAACCAAATCATATAACACGGTTTTTATTTTTTTCAAAGGAAATTGACTTCTACACTCCCCTTTTTATAACATACACTCTCTTTTTTGTTCTTATTCACATGAATTTACCTTTTTACCCTTTCATAAGTTCACTTTTTCACACATTAAGGGACAATAGAGTAAATTCACACCAAATAATGACAAAAAAAAGAGTGCATGTGATAAAAATGGGATTGTAGAAGTCAATTTCCTTTTTCAAACCACGACCATACCATATTACTTAAAAACCGAAACAAACCTTTCGATTTGAATTAGTTTGGACTGGATTCGCGGTTTGACGGATTTTTTCTCACCCCTAATCAAAACCAAGACAAGCAAGCCACCAGAGTGGGTGGGAAGAGATTAAGCTGAAAGGAGGATTTTGAGCTGGGATTAGAGAAACAAGATTGGAGGAAAAGGTGGGTTTGCACGAGGGAAATTAGAAGCTCGCGAACCCTATTCTAGAGAGAGAAAGGGTCGTTAATCCTACTTTGCGACTAAAGTTGGAGAATCCATTTCACGAATGATAAGCAATCCAAAAGTAGAAAATTAATTCACAAGATTTTTTTTTGATAATAGTGTGGAACCAGTTTACACGAGCCTTGGGTAAGTTTTCTAGCTTACATGAGCTTCGAGTAAGTTTTTTGAGATATTTTTGGTCCAAATTTCCCAAAAAAGCCACTTGGTTTTTTGGATTTTCTTTGTCTTTATTTAATTTTTGGCGCGTGTTAGTTTTGCGTCAAATTTGTGTAAATTATTGATTTGTTTCGGCAAGAAAAATTGCGAAAATAAAAAATTATGACTGAAATGACTTATATTGGGTTTCAGTGATAATTTTTTACTTTCCGATTCCTCTTTTTAAAACGAATCAATAATCCAAATAATCCAAAAAGATTAGACGCAAAACTAATAAATGCAAACCGAATTAACAAACTTTCAGTGGCTGAAAGAGTTTTTTTATTAGTGGTAAGAATCGAACATGCAAATTGGGGTAACCCTTTACTTATTATTTATTGATTTTTGGAAGAACAATGCTCAGGGTGGTATAGTCCTAAAGCTTGATTTTGAGAGGGCTTATGATTGTGTAAATTGGGGCTTCTTGATTGATATGCTAACAAAGGTCGGGTGTGGGAATAAATGGTGTCAATGGGTAAAGGAGTGTATTTCAACTGTGTCCATGTCAGTTCTTGTAAATGGTTCTGCTTCAAAAGAATTTAAAACGTTTAAAGGCCTTAGACAAGGGGATCCTATATCCCCTTTCCTCTTCAATTTGGTTGTGGAAGCTTTAAATATTTTGTTGGAAAGGGCACTAGCAGTGGGATTGATAAATGGAACCAAAGTTGGTAGAAATGGAGAGATTGTTTCTCACCTACAATTTGCAGATGACACTCTCATTTTTTGTCAAAATAAGTTGGAGGAAATGGTTGCTCTAAAAAGAATTCTTAGGCTATTTCAACTCATGTCAGGCCTGAAAATTAACTTCTCAAAGAGTGTGATGTGTGGGGTTAAATGCCAAGATCAGGATGTCATTAGTCTAGCTCTGGTGATGGGGTGTCGTATTGGTTCACTTCCTATAAACTATCTCGGACTCCCACTTGGAGCTAATCCTAGAAGAGTTCAAACTTGGCGACCTGTGATAGATAGGCTGGAGAAGAAGTTGGCAGTATGGAAAAGGAGATTTATGTCGTCTGGAGGTAAATTGACACTTATCAATTCAAATACAAGTAGTTTACCTGTTTACTTCATGTCCCTCTTTAAGATGCCAATTTCGGTTGCAAGGAAGATTGAAAAACTTCAAAGACAATTTTTTTGAGGTGATTCCATTGATAAGAAGAAGATCCATTTGGTTAGTTGGGAAACTATAACAAAGAGTAAAAAAATATGGAGGTTTAGGAGTGAAAAGGATGGTTGAGCAGAATCATGCTTTGTTAGCAAAATGGTGGTGGAGAATTAGTAGAGAAAATGATTCTCTATGGGCTAGAGTAGTGTGCAGGAAGTATGGTCTCTCACATCAAGATTGGCTTCCTCAATTACCATCGTATGGGAGGGCATCTATAATCTGGAGAGACATATGTTCAATTGGGAATACAGAGAATGCAATGGGGAACGTAATTCAAGATGGGTTTAGAATTCAAGTATATTCCGGAAATAACACTTCTTTTTGGAATCACAAATGGATGGGGGATCAAACACTGCGACAGGAATTTCCAAGATTGTATTTGAAATCGTCGCAAAGAGATGAACTGGTATGTAATGTGCTCAACTCGGTAGGTAATGGAGATTGGAGTTTGTTTTTTCAAAGGAGATTGCATGATTGGGAACGTGAACAAATGAATGATTTAATTGGCAGATTACAATATGTGTCTTTGGTGCCATCAAGATTGGATGTGATGCTCTGGATTGGGAATTCTAATAACTTATTTTCTGTTAAGTCTGTCTATGATCTTTGGGAAGCTGAAACTTTTACCCAGAATTTCGGACTTGGTTCTTTGTGGAGAAGTCTTAGCCCTCCAAAAGTGGAGATTTTCTCGTGGATGGCATGTCAAAGCAAGATTGCAACTAGATCAATTTTGAGTAGTAGGAACATAATGGTAGGAGTAGATGAAACAGCTCTGTTTTGCCCATTTTGTTTGTTGGAATTGGAAACTCCAGTGCATGTTCTACTATCTTGTCCCTTTTCGACGGTCATCTGGTCAAGAATAGCCGATTGGTGGAACATAGTTTGGGTGGCTCCTTCAAATTTGGCGGATTTATCTTTCTGGTGGTTCTCTTCTCATTTCAAAAATTTGGAGAAACATCTTTGGGAGTGTTGTTTCTATGCAACCCTATGGTCTATTTGGATTGCAAGGAATGACGCTATTTTCAACAATAAAATTGTGGATTGCAATCATTTGGAAGAGTTAATCAAATCAAGAGCAGCCATGTGGATCAAAGCCAAATTTGATATAAAGGTGTATACGGTGGAAGATATCAAATCAAACCTTGACGGTGTTAGAAGACTCGTTATTTAGGTGTCTTTTTTGGGTGTAACTTTCCTTTTATTTTCCTTACCTGTTTTGGGTTGTGGTGAACTTTCTGGTTCTCCCTTCCCTTTTACTCGATGTACCCATTTCGAGTTTAATAAAATTTTCTTTTGCCGAGAAAAAAAAAAAAAGTTTCACTTGACCAAACCATTGGACCAAACGACATTAGAACACATTAATATACTTGCAACAAGAATATACAAAGCCCAACAAACACAACACATTAATACAGAGAGAGAGAGAGAGAGAGAGAGAGAGAGTCATACAGAGAGGAAAAGTGGACAATAGCCACAAAAAACAAATGCAAACTGCACACAAAACTCCAGACTTTCTAAGTCCCCTGAAAGCATCATCTGCAATTTCATCTTCTACCATAAGTAAGGAGAAACAAAAATGAAAAACAGTAGATCAATATGGAGAAAACCCAGACTTAAACAAGAGTGGCATAAGTTAGCAGAACTAGAGGATAGGCGGTCGCACGGTCCCCCATTTATCAAACACCTTCACCTCCCTACGCAAAGCGTAAAGCCTATCCCCACCCAATGAAATATCTGGCAGCTCCATCGGGCTGCCAGATGTTAGTTCCAGTCAGGACCACAAAACACTAGTTGTTATCCATCCAAAACATGAAGCCATTAGTCAGTCCCCAATGCGATCTTCCCTCTCTTTCTCGTCTTCACCTCCAAGAAAAAAGAGAACAAGAAGATATTGATTTCACAAGGGAAAAATGGATTCTCTAGAAGTCACCGTAATATCCTACTCTGCATACCAGGACAACAGTGGTTTATATGAGAAAAGAAGCAATGCCTTTGGTGATAGTGGCCGGTGGTGGTGATGGGTGTGGGGTGTAGGCACTTCTAGACATTTAAAATTTATAGTGTCCGACACTCCACACTTGGAAAAGGCTATCGGATCCACCTCTAACATGTTTAGTTGGGCATTCACCCTAGCAAACACATTTTAGATTTTATATCCATGAACTATGCTTAGAACTCAAATATAATGCATGCAATGGCCTGACAGACCTCGTAAACACGTTTAGCCTAGATAGAAGATGAAATTTTATAAGAAACCTAAATTTCGACTTGTTCCCACTAAATCCTGACATTTGGACATTAACTTGTATCCTAGTCCATGTAATATATCTTGTTTGGCCAATTTGACTGGGAAATATCACTAGACTTCTCTACCTCCACGACTGCAAAATAAATGAGAAGGAACCTTATTTTCTACTCCCGGTATAGTAGTATGCTTCTTTTCTACTTCCCATATAGTACCAAGTTTACAACTAACCAAATATGAATTTTCCGAAGACAGTTATGAAATCCAGAAAGTTAATTATGGGAGAGGCGAGGCCTTTCAGGGAGGTAACCACACTTTGTTTGAAAACTAGATCAAAAGGAGCACCCTGAACCATACACATAATAATAATAATAATAATAATAATAATAATAATAATAATAATAATAATAATAATAATAATAATAATAATAATCTCAATCCTAGATATAGATGTGCTTATCATCATTCTTAACAAGAACTACTTCAGAAACTTGAAGTGGTTGATTACACAAACCTTACACGAGCCTGAAGGATATGAAGCAGATTATTGGGACAAACGGTGACAATAGGCAAAAAACAAAGAAAAACAGCAACAAAGACACATTAAGAACCGCAATGCCAATAGTTTTTTTTGCTCGGCAAAAGCGAAATTTTATAACACTCAAAAGGATACATCGAGAGGGAAAGCTGAGGAGCACACATGCTCAAACTCAAACTCAACCTGGGGAGGGGGAGACGCAAATCATCTAGCAAGGGGTTGAATGATTAACGCCAAACAATTACAATTTTAACGCATGAATACCATCCAAAAAACTTTTGAAATCCTCTACAGAGTACAGTCTAATATTGAATTTGACTTTGATTCACATAGCCACCCTGAACTTCATTATATCCACCACCTCCTCAGATCTTGCAGTCGCATCCTTAAAGATATACCCATTCCGTGTCATCCAAATAGACCAAATTGTCGCATAAAAGCAAGCTTCCCAAATGTGAATCTTAAGATAATTCTTGTCAATCTCACCCACCAGCTGAATCTTCAGATAATTCTTCCCAAATGTGACTTTGATCCACGCAATGCCAATAGTTGAGAATCTTCAGATAATTCTTGTCAATCTCACCCACCAGCTGAATCTCACAGCGCTAAGAATTCAACTTTCCAATTTCTTTAATCACGTGAACAGAGCTCATGGCATAGCATAACCACATTTCGAGACAATCATAACAAACTTAGATAAAAATAATGCTTCTACAACATATACACATGCAAAAAGATTTTATACCTTTATCTCCTTGGACATTATCTCCTTCCACATCAATGGTGCTCTTGGTGCTCTGGCAAATATTTGCACCAGCCCACCGCACAAGGGCGGAATCAGGAATTGATTCTACCCCGGGCTAACCCAAAACCAATGTTTTCAATTATATGGCATATCTTAAAATACATTTGTTGGAAGAATAGAAATTTCTATTATTCAGTTGAATAAGATTTTTGGAAAAAAAAGAATACAAAAGACAAGAGTGGGGAATTAGACACTTGAACTCAACCTTTTTTTTTTTTTGGTTGATACAAAATAGCTCAAACTTATCCCTATTTATACTACTCCATAGAAAAACTCTAGTACAAAGATATTTTCATACAAGATAAACTTTGAGGTAATTCTAGAATTATACATGTGACTTATTCTCACAAAAAATTCTAGATATTTCACAAGGATATTCTAAAGTTTCTAAAGCTAGATATTTTAGAGTTTCTAAAAACTAGATACTATTTATATCTTCTATCTTTGGATTTTGTTGATTGAACTTGTTTGGACTTAACTTTCCTGTGTCAAATACTAAATTTAGTTTATGGTTCAACAATGTTAATCATAATTAATGGACAATTAAAAAGTAGATACACCTAATACCACTAGCAAATTATGCTTATATTTTAAAAAAAATTAAGATGCAACATTTCAAGTCTCTCAATTGGGACCTATTACATTAAGGTTTTCTGTACCCTTTGTCAGGGAAAGAAAAGTTAAGCAAAATATAATCAAGGTATGGTTCTTTCTTTTATACAAGCCAGATATTAAGATTGAATGTCTATCAAATGGTTTGAAAGATTCTATAATTAGATCAAACGGCTTAGATTAATGCATTCGGGGTTCCATTTCATGAAATAAGGTCTGACTATTTCCCAACAAAAATATCAGACGATACGTACCGAATTAGAATATGCGTATAAATCATAAAATACACGGTCATACAAAAAGGATACAGTATGGGATACGCATTTTCTCAGAATGAGACGATACAAATTGTAGGATGCGTGTAATGTATTGAAGGTATTTAACAACTATGGGCAAAATAGTATATATATAATATGCATACGGGCAATCTCTAATAAATAAGATTTGTAATCCAATCCATGCATCGTGCGTATGGCTATTATCATCATATCATTGACCTCGATATTGTGAATGTTCAGATTGTAACGAGTGTAAACATTGGATATCTATTTCTTAGGAGTTAATATAGTGGTGTCTTTAAATTCACAATATGAAAAAGTCATAAAAAAATCTCAAAAAATGCTTCAGATTTTTTGTTGTTATTACATTATAATTTAAACCTAAAAAAATAAGATTGTAAGAACCAAAAATTTAAAATTTAAGCAAACCAACCAGTATTTTGCATGATTGAATCAACTAAATCAGTAAAAATCTAAGCACATCGAGCAATCCTCTGCATTTAATAATATAAGAGCAAATCTAAACACACAAGCCAGTACTCTGCATAATAAGGGAATATTTATGGATCTGAAGCCTCACAATTCGACGTACTTGAATAGTATTTCAGCTCAAACGTAAAAATAAATAAACTAGAAGAGAGATTAAAGAAATTCTAGTTTTCCTCGTCAATGAGAGATTCAAGGATTTTAATAGTAGCATGTTTACCTTGTTGGAGACCAGGATAATGTTCTAGCTTCATTAAGGCTCCATTTGTTGGAGACCAGGATAATATTTTTCGGTAAAATATTTTACTTGTTCTCCAGTGTTTGGTTGTGTAAAAAATAAGAAAAATATTTTTCATGTAAAACATTTTCCTTTAATTAGATGAAAATGACCTACCCTTAAATCTTCCGTAAATTATTTTCTGAAATGAATATGTTGTATTCTACTGCAATTCTTATTGCTCAGTTTCCTCAATCGTCCTGAGCAATGTTCAATTCAAATATTCTCATATCTCTCCACTGCTTAAGCCTCCTTCTCTCTCTCTATACTATTTTGTTGATTTCTGAAAATATTTTTCAAGTGCCAACCAAATACCGCAAAATAAAAGTTCGAAGTTTGTTTTCTGAAAAAAACATTTACATAGTAAAACATTTTACACCGAAACAAATGGAGCCTAAGAGTGATGGACTCTAATATTGAAGAATGAAAGTCCAATTTTTTGGTTTAGCATAAACCCTAGATGTCAGTCCTTCGCCTAATTTGGAAGATGGTAGCTTAATGAACCCATTTTGATCGACATCTTGACCAACGGGTAGTTTGAAGTCGCTTTTTAGGGCTTTTCATGTAGCATCCGAATCAAAAGATTGAGCACCATGAGGTTTCATGAAATTCCTTGAGTCAATTTAACTGGGTTTTCAGCTCTAAACAATCAACAAGAACCCCTGCACTTGACAGTAGTAGAGAGGGAGAGCACGAGAGAAAAAGTAGAAAGAAAGAACGTAGGAGAGAGGGAGTAGTTGGAATGGGTTGAGCTAAAAAAAATGAATTGAATTTTTGATTTTTCTCAAAGTGACCTAGGCTATAGCCCACATTAGCCCTTAACTACTTCCGCCCTTGCCACCCCATCTCCGTGACCAACCAATTGTCGTTCACATCTGCCATATTACACATTGGACAGCCAAAATACTAGAAGTACTCAAACATAAGAGGCCTAAAAAGTCTTGACATAATAGTGGCGCTCACCATGTGGGTCCTGACAAACATCTTCAACAGGACCTACTTCAATTTTTCCAAGTTTTTGATGCAGCCATCTAATAAACGACTCTTCAAAAGTTCCCTATACATAATGCATAATGGGACAACAAACATGATGTTAGTAAAAAAAAGTTGCAAACTATTTCTTTCATAGGAAAAATAACGGCTCAGGACATATTTTGATAATTAATACTCGCCATGGACAAGCTAAGAATATTTGTTAATATTGAAAATGTCTTTGACGGATATTAATTATCAAAACACGTCATTAGCCGTCATTTTCCCAAAAATGAATCATACACATAAACAAACCTTTGTCGTAAGGCAACAAACTTTAGCTTTCCTTGGGTGCACAATATATGACCTCCAAATCAATATGTTCGTTCCTACAAAGAACGTGCAACAGGTTATTTGGAGACAATATCGCAAAAGGAATCTAAACAGGAAAAGAAAAGAAAAAAAAGTACCCACCAATTGCTATCATAAAAGATGAGAGCATCAACAGGAAGAGATATGCCAAGACATCCAGCCCTGGTGGATGGTAACTGGATTTATTGGATTTATTTTTATACTGTATTAACGAAGACGTAATTTAACTAACAGTTTAACCAAATTTAAATGTTTTTTTTTTGAGGTTTGCACTGACGAACATTTTTAGTTGTCTATATATTACTGTAGGTCGCACAGGTTTCACTTCGTCAATGATATTAAGCATTTTTACTAGTATTTTAGTCTATTACTTTACATTTTATGAGGCAGGAATTAAACTGATAATAACAAAATTTAACTATTTTTGAAGTCTGCAACTAAGAGCATCTCACATGGGAGATGTCAAACATGATGTGGACAGTGCAACGGTTACTTTTGACATCAACTCACCTTCCAACTCATTTGTCTTTACTCATGTCAAAGCTGATGTGGCTTTGGCTTGAACCTCCTGCATGCCAATTTTGACAGCTGCCCTCTCCCTTGCCAAATTTCAAAAAGTAATAATTGAAGGTAAAAAGCTATTGTTAGAAAGTTTAAAACCTCTCTGTACTACTTGTTTGAGTTTTTTTTTCCTTTTTAAATAAATAGAATTCGGCATAATGGTTGGATAGGAGAATATAATGTTAAATTTGAGATGCCAAAATATCACATAAGCCTTCAATAAAAATTTGACATCTCCAATTTGAAGTCAAGTGTTGGAGATGCTCTAACAATGGAGTCCCACGGGGATTCACTTTGACAATACTCTGACAATGAAGTCCCACATAAGCCTTCAATAATTTTTTTTTTTTTTTTTGCTTTACGATTACGCAGCCGAAATTAAACCAACAATTATCCAAATTTAATTTCGTTTGATGTCCGGAAATAGTAACATTAATGGACTCACTTTCCCGCTTTTATTACGTGTACAAATTTTGGAACGGAGATAACCCCAAGTTTTGGCTTGGGCCTCTTGGTCATCGAGACAGAAGACTTATGGTTTGCTTCATCTTAGATTTTTAGATTTGAAACTGTTTAGGTGCAATGAAATTTTTTTTAATCCAATCCATACGAGATTCCTCTCGATTTTAATCGGACCGTCGCTAAAAAGGGTGATGACATCCAAATCTCATCCTACTCACAGTTCACGAGAAAGAAAGGGTTAGTAGTTTTGTAAAGATGAAGTTTACTAATTAACGCAAAAATACTTTTTACGCTCGCCTTGTTGCTTGATAAGAATCGAGCCAAGTCAAGCACTAAACAAGTTGAGCTGAGCTGAGTCTCGAATTGCTAGCAAACACCTCAGTTTCAACCCAAATTAATTGCTTCAATTATCGGAAGAAAAGAAACGTGAACTAAGATATGCTCTGTGAGTTCTGCGATTTGTAAATTAAATTTGACATTTCACCCAACTTCAGCATTTTGGCCCTATTATCTTCATTTTTTCCCTAACTATGGGTCAAAATGTATGGACTCCATGAAAATATGTGGTATCCAGAGTATTATGTAACGATGCTCCTGGACTACTGAATAAAAGGGTGTTCCACATTCTTAGAAAAGAACTTTTTTAAAAAGAAGGTATAAAAATCATGTGTTTACGCAAATAATTTTTCTACTAATATAAATCTTGTTTGATAGATCTCATTGAGATCTTTTAAACGGTGCAAAAAAAATTAAAAATTTATTTTTCATTTTCGTTATATTTGAGTTTGAAATTACTTTCTTTTTGAAAAAGAAGATTTAGAAAGAAAGCGGAACGGGGCCTAATTACCCCGACGATACGAGTACAAGCCAAACTGCGATAAAAATTTGGGACGAAGTCCAAAAAAGGAAATGGCTATAAAAAGCTATAACTATTCCCTCTTTCAGCCCTTTCAGGACTTTGGGTTGGTGCACACTGTATAGCACCTTGCTGCGTACCTTCGAACCATCGGATGCACGATCCAACGGTTTAAAGATCCGCAGCACAATATTGCGCACACTATTGCACAACATCATCCCCCAATTCTCTTCCCCATAAGGATTCAAAGAACAAGAGAGAGAATGAGAAGTGAGTCGGTATTTGGAGGCACCCCCTTCCCAGCCTTATAACTAAGACTTCGTTTTGTTTAACTTTTCACACTTTTTATTCTTATTAAAAAAAAATCGCGCTTGTTAGTTTTGCGCTAAATTTTTTTGGATTATTGATTCATCTCGACTAGACAAATCGTAAAAATAAAAGAAAAAAAAGACTCGGCACGTGATCAATCTGACCATTCATTTCCATTCATGGACCGAGTGTCATGTATGCTAACATTTTTTGAAGTTAAATAAAATCATAAACTCACCCTTAAACCTTAATTTATTACTAGATCACTCAACATGAATAGTCAACGACGTCAGCGATTTATGTATGCGTATTCGGGCATGACAAGAGGGGACCCTACTCCTAGGCAACTTGCATAAATAATTAGGCCTGGTTCCATGAAAACTTTTAGGATTTTTTTTTTTTTTTGATTTTGCATTTATTTAAATTTTTTTCGTATTTGTTAATTTCGAAAAATTAAAAAAATGAGGCGCTAAACTAACAAGCGCGAAAAAAAAATTGAATAAGGACAAAATCAAAAAAAATGTGAAAAAGTTATTAATGGAATGAGATCTTAATAGGATCTCTTTCTTTTATCCGCAATTAATAGGATCTTGTATCCTTCCTTGTCCTCGTTCTCTCTTTCTCCCTCTTTTTTTTTCAACAAGTGTTACTAATGGCAAATTTTATTTTTTTCCTCAAAACGTTTGCGCATAAAAATTTTGTACTGTATTCGAGGTATAAGGCTTTTATGCACTAGAGTTTTGGTACAAACAAAAACAATTTATTCATTATCATTTCCATTTTCAACGCGTCAAGGAATACGCACAACTCGACTATTATCCTTCTTGGTCCAGTAAAAAAATAGATCATCAACGCCTGAACTAGAGGTATACAAGAAATCTCCCGCATTAAAGCCCCTCATGAAATTCAACAAAAAACAGGGTTACAGACATAATTTTATTTACTACTTCACAATATATATATAGATGAAGCATGTTATCGACTGATCTCATGGATTCATCTTTACACATAAGCCAAAGGAAATGAAACAAGCAAAGAGGAAAAACAAGGATAAAAATGACAACATCGAAACAAAAAACGATACAGTTCGGACATCCGTCGACGATCCTTACATGAGCAAGGAAATGAAACAAGCAAAGAGGAAAAAAGAAGAAGATAAAATGACAACATCGAAACAAAAAACGGTACAGTTCGGACATCCGTCGATCTTTACACGAGCAAGGAAATGAAACTTAACTCCACGAGTTTGAAGCTGCACACAACATCAAGCATGGAAAATTGTGTTAGGATTGATAATCAACACTACCAACTACTACCAAAATTCGCAGAGCACTCCAACTTTGGTTCTTGTAGACACATTTTAGCACAAAAGAGGGTATCTTGTAAATTTCATTTAGCAAGGACTAAAATAAATGAAAATGTATATCTATATATAGAAATATTTCATTTGTACCAAACGGAGTGTGAAAATCACTTTCCTATAGAAAATTTTCTTTCTTTTTATTGAATTATTTGGTTATTCCAGTACTTATTGCAGTAGATGCATGAATATTCATAGAAAATGGTGAAACAATAACCAGTCGAATATTGGTTATATCATTCATGCAAGGTTAATAGGTTATGAAAAATGCTAACTTCAACCCAATGGGCAATATTGATATTTGTTAATATCCAAATTTTGTATTGATATTTGTGAAAGGTATACAGATATTTGGAAAAATGCATTTGATATCTGTGGAAAACACGTTGAACTGTAACATTTGTTATTATAATAGTGTGGATAATCGAGTACCTAGTGGACTAATGCGAGCGAAACCGAAAAGTTAGACCTAGTTTCTCAAAAAATAGAAGCCAACTTGATTTTTTGTTTTGTTCTTATTAAAAAAAACGCAGTTGTTAGTTTGACATCAAACTTTTGTGAATTATTCGTTCGCCTCGATGAGAAGAATCAAAAAATTAATTAAAAATTATAATTTTACCCAAACCAAGGACGCTCTTCCTTCCTCCCTGGGTAGTACCTTCTTTCTTCTGTTATCTCTTGTAGTCCGTATGCTCTTGTCCTATAGACCTTATTACCGAACTAAGCTGCCTACTATACTAATATCTTTCCTAGTCTATCCCGGAGCTTAGTAAGTGGCGGCGACAGCCCCTTTACTAGGCTGGAGCTATGAAGCTTACCTTATTATTATGAAAAGGGGAAAGGGCTTTTTCAGCTTGCTGACTAGGATTGGCAGCGAAATTCAGTCTTCGATACCACATAACATAAGAAAGTCGCCCGAATCTAATTTCTTTTCTCTTTACATATCTTCACCCTTTCTCGCTGCCTTGTGACAGGTTGCTGGGGATCTCAATCAAGTGGCGGCCAGTGATGAGAAGAGGGGGGGAGCACCCGTGGTACAGAGAAGGTGCTAAAATTTTGTTTACTGTTTTCAACTCCTTTTTAGCTCGAAAAGGGTACAAGAGGTCTTGGGGAATTGGCATGAGAAGTTCATAGCAAGGGTCATAGCATGGGTGTGAAAGCCGGCTCCCCTCTTGTAGTGGTTCTTTCGGCACTTCCAGTCAGGGCCTGCATGTTCACCATTCCAATCAGCTCAAGGATGAAAATAAGTTCCACGGTTGGTTCCTCAGGCTAGTCTTCTGCTCTCTTTCGGTCTTTTCTTCCGTCACTTTTTTTTAGAGATCCAAAAAAGCGAAAAAAAAATCAAAAAGTTGGACCTTAAGCTGGACTTTTGGCTTTTTCTTGAATATTTTTAAAATCAAATTGGGTCAAATTCACAATTATTTACATTTCCGGTTCCTCTTATTGAAACGAACAAATAATCTATAAAAATTTAGCACAAAACATACACTAACAAACGCAATAAATAAATAAATAAATACAACAGAAAAAGCACAAAAAGCCTTTGGCTTGTTTTGGGGAAACTAGTACTTTAGGCCTAGTTTTCTATCTAAACGTGCTAAAAGTGTTAAACGGCTTCAAAGGGTTTATTTTCCTTCACAAAATGACACTTCTAGCACTTTGAGAAAACAGTAAACTCTTTTCACCTGCTCTTGAGATTGTCCCCTCGTGGTCGCCAGCAATTTGCCAAAAGAAGTACCCACGAAGCCCAAGGCGCTGAGCATACTGTATCTTCGTTGTTGTTGACTTGACATTATCGTACCCAATCCACGCAGTCCCCGCATAAGAATATGCGGACACGGTGTCCTGATCGTAGATCTCCCTGACACTATGCTGCCTATTGAACCTCATAATCTCAGCATAAGTCATAGTTCCGCCATCCCCTGGGCCGATCCCCCTGGCGGCTGCTCCAATACCGTGTGATCCAGGGTTCTCGAGCGTCCAAGTCCGCCCATACAATGGCAAGCCCATGACCAACTTGCTTGGAGGTATCCCGGCACGGATCCATGACTGAAGCCCCATATCCGTCGTGTATTCGGATTTGTTTATTGGATCAAACAACGCGGCATGGGCACCCGTAAAGTTGTCCCAAGAGCCACGGTAATTGTAGCACATCGCGTTGATCCAATCCAAGTTTTGCTTCAAGGAGTCTACCGGGAATGACCCGTTGCTATTGGCCGAGAAGGGCACGGCAGCGGTTAGCAAGAGTGCGTTCCGACTAGTTACCGTTGCCTCCCTTTGGACCGCGGCCCGCCACTCATGGAGTAAGTCTCCCAAATTTTTCACGTCATGGTCTTGAGGGAACTCCCAATCAAGGTCAACGCCATCAAATCCAAATGCCCTCGCCACTTCAATGGATGAATCGATGAAAATCTTGCGCGAGGATTTATTTGACACTATGTCCGAAAAGCGTTTCGGATCTGCGCGTTCCCCGCCGACTGACAAAATCGCCTTGGCCGGCCGAACCGCGCTTATAAAATCCCCGAGCCTTGAGCCTGAGAGATCAAGCTTAAAAGTGTGATCAGGCACAACAAAAGCATAATAGATGTGGGTGAAAAGTCTCGAGTCGATGCCCCGGAAATCGGAGACCCATGAAGGCCAATAACCCCCTTTCACTGCCATGGTTTAATTTGTGGTGATAGTTGACAGAAGGAAACCAGAGAGTTGGTATTGATCTTTTTAGGCCTGCTATTGGTCTTCTTATAGGTAGCCAAATTCACTCCTCCAAATGGTATTCGAATATGACGATAAGAGAAAAAAAAAAAAAAGGTATTCTTTTTGAAAGGCGAAAAAAAAAATGGAAGTGGAAATTAAATCAATGGGAAAAAAAGGTTACGTGCAAATATTTAGGCAAAAATATACACTATACAATGGGAAAAGTTTGTGATATCAATTTTAAAATGGAAGTGGAAATTAAATCCATGATTGCACATACCAAAAATACAATTTTAAATATGTAATCTTTTTAAGAACTTATATAAGTATGTATATGCGTTACTCCATCCGAAGTCCAAAAAAAAAAAAGAAAGGAAAGAATTTAAAGTTGAGTGGATAAACAGTCTTTTACATTACAGGAAGCAAAGAAAGTTAATGTAATTGAGTGTGCTTCGAAAATTTCAAAATAGTGAACTCAATCTCTACTTCTCAAAATGATTTACGTGCAAATCAATTACAGTATATCTTCTTCTTCTTTTTGACACACGAAAAGGAAGGGTAAGGGCGTCCACGAGGCAATTGTTGACTATGGAGGAATATGATGACCATTTTAAACACTCACACACACAACATTTAACCCAAACTTTCGATGCCGGAGCCTGCCCAGATTATAGACCAAGAGCCTTACCCGCATACTGGTAGGATTATAATTATGATCGGACTAACAAGCTTGAGACCTGATCTAGCTCCCGCACGACGGCGGGCCAAGACCATTTGTCCTTTTTTTTTTTAAACACAGAAGGGTAAGAGAGTAATTTTACTTTCCACCTCTATTAGGCAATTGCTAACTATGGAGGAATATAAGGACCCTCTTAAACACACATACACTTAACCCAAACTCCCAATGTCATGTTTAAGATTTATCTTTTTGGTAATTTGCAAGTGATGTTTAAGATTGAAAACTGATATTCGCGCTCCTTTTTTTACTGATAGCGCTCCACTTTTAACGTGAAGTTAAATTTCATGAACAAAATGGAGCATCATCATTTGTAATTTCATGAACAAAATGGAGTGCTATCAGTAAAAAATAGAGCGAAAATATCAATTCCCTTCAGATTTCGTACCTTTTATTAGCATGGGTCTCACGAATTCCACTTTATTAGTGGTATTAATCTTTTCTTACAATTATTTTCATTTTTCAAGTAACCGGCTGGAATTCAGCTAAAAACAAAATTCAATTTAACTAACTGTCAACCAAATTTATTTTTTTTTGAAGTCCGAAAATTTTTTTTGGTCAAACGAAAACTTTCATAAATTAAACGGTTGCATAACATGTTGCATAATTTAATATTGTGGATTCCACGGGACGCACTTCCTTTTTTTTTTTTGTGTCAAACGAAAATATTATAAAACACTGACGAAACCAAGTCATGCTACAAGTAACATATTACAAACCATCCTAAATAGGATGAACAAGAACCAACTAGGTTCTAAGATGGCCAATCCCCATGGCATTCGCAAGAACAAATTCACTCGCCGCAAACAGAATAGCCCTAGTGACAGACAAATCTTCATCTTCTTGTTGTGACCCCAGACGAGCAAGGCAATCCGCAACATGATTAGCTTGTCGGAAGATATGAGAAATGGTAGCATTAGTTCTATCCGCAATTTTCCTTGCTTCCTGAACTATATAGCAATGCGCATGGTCCAAATGGGCGCCTTCGTTGCATAGTTTCACAGCAACACTTGAGTCCGATTCAATAATGACATTCTGTAACCCTTTCTCTGGCATGATGGAAAGGCCTCTGTAGATTGCCCATATTTCCACCTCCAAACTGGAAGAACAGTTAGTTTTCCCAAAGTAACCAAAGATCCAGCTGTTGTTGTGGTCTCTAAAAGTCCCTCTAATCTCCGCCTTGTTGTTGGACTCGTAGAAGCAACCATCTGAGTTTAGCTTGACACCACCTGTAGAGGGAAAGCTCCAAAAAATTAAACGCTTTGAATGAGTCTCATTGCTAGTTTGAGATTGGCAAGCAAACGTGATATTCTTAACATAATTTAGAATAGTCTTGGTGCTCACAGATGTGGAGGAAACCGAGTTTTAATTTGGAAACATTTTAGGTTACGGTTTTTCCAAATTTGCCAAAGAGATATCACAAAAATTGTGCCCCAAGACTGGTTCTAAGGCCATCCACAGTGGTATAATCAAAAATGGATAACCAAAAGTTGACAAATCAGCTTTTGATTATCCATTTAAGAAGTTGCTAAGCTTAACAATGTTGAGGTCCACAATGGTCACTTCTAGTTCATAACCAAAATAAGGGGTCCACTACAATTTCACTCTCTCCTTATGTTTTCCACCATTGACCACTTCCCTCGATTACGTTTTTTTTTGGACAAAAATATATCGTTTACGTACCTTCCTTAATTTTGGGGAAAATTGGTCACTTCCATTCCTCATATTATGAATTTGGAAAAAAAAAAATCATGTACTCAAAAAAAAAAAAATATCATATATGTTCTTGAATTTGGAAAAGAATACAAGATTCTTCATGTACTCAATCACAAGGAGAGGAACGAAAAAAGAATAAAATAGAAACGGAAAAAAAAAAGTGAAATACCTTAATTCGGCGACAATTAGTTGAATTGTAGATGAACGAAAGATATGAGCTTCACTTTTGGAGGGAAAGAAAGAGAAACAGTTTGTAGGTAAAGAGAATGAGATATAGAACAGGCGAAGAAGAAAATACCATTTAAAACATGCCTGTATACAATTTTGGAACCAATTAACTTATATGGTGTGAGATCCACAAATTTTGATTATTGAAAAATGTTGCTAGTTTTGGTTATCCAAAGTCCAAAATTTGATTATTCTAAGAATGTTACTAAGTTTGATTATACCATTGTGAGCCATTTTTTACATCAACATTGTTAACTTTAAAAATAATTTACTAAGCTTCTTCTTTTTCAACGGTTTTAAGCTTCTTCTTTTTTTCAGAACGTGGGTCACGAGGTTTAGATTCTATAACCAAGTTTAACTCTTTGGGAGTACCTAAATAAATGAAAGTCAAACATTATTTTAACTTATCTTATTGGTTCCTTTTAATTTATAGGTCCCACTAAATTTAATCATAGTTAGCACCTTTTTTTAAACTCGGAAAAACATAGTTAGCATTAAAACCTGAAAAAATGGACATGATACAAGAGAAAAATTATTTGAAATTATTTCTTGCAAGTTGCGACTCAAGGAGTCAAGAAATATCCAAACAGTTTTTCTTTACCGGTTTTTCTCTGATGAAGAAGTACTACAGTATTAAATTGTAAACTTCTGCCGTTCAAGCATATGAATTGTGCGTAATGAAACATTAGTTAGGGGCGTTTGGTAACTTTTTTGTTTTTCATTTTTTGTTTTTGTTTTTACTTTTTTGAAGACTAATGAAGAAAATTTGTTTGGTAACAAGTTTCTACTTTTTTGTTTTTCATAAACTTTTTAAAAGTTTTTGAAAATTGTAGAAACTACAAAAGGGTGTTTTCCCCTTTTTTTTTTTTTTGAGAAACACGAATATTACCAAACATGTTTCTGGTTTTTGTTTTTATGAAAACATAAACCTGTTTCTACTTGTAATTTCTTAAAAACAAAAAACTAGAACTGAAAAGGTTTCCAAACGCATTACTGTTTTTTTTTTCTTTCTCGATTTTTTTTTTCTGTTCTGACTTCTAACACGTATCTTGACAAGTTTAGCGCATACCATGGGCCCTCCTATTCGGCAAAAGGTCAACAGGTGAATGGTTCTCATAAATCAGTCCTCCTTGATTTGTGATTTTGAAGTGCAGTTTGTGTCTTCCTTATACTCTTATGCACATAGGCAGAGTTTGATTCTAATAAATACCCATCTCCCTCCTCAAATCCCATAAGATAAAATACATTAGAATTAACTAATGATAAACAAAAAAAATCCCAACTTTTTTTATTATTTTCACCTGAGCAAAAGCGGCAAGGAAAATCTCTGTTTGGGTTTTCCGCGAGTGAGCCCATACATTTTTGACTCTTTGCATTGCAGGAATCAGGGATATGTAATTACCGAATAATTATGATCATTCCCATATTTTGTGGCTTTTAATGCTTTCATTTCCATGTTTTGTTTTCAACTGTGAGGCGAAAGCCTACACAATAGTGAGGAACTGCATGAGAGCAAATGAGCGTCCACAGACTGGACAAACCATTAGAGGGTGCAATCAAAGCACAATATGTGTAACCCTATTACAAACTTGCCTAGCGAGATTAGGTACGCAGCGTTGAGATGTGAAGAAGATTCCAAGGTGGCAGAATAAATCGCTCGGGCATAATTGAGTTGCAGCGATTTTTGCCCGGGTAGAATGAAGCAAAATTCAGCTGCAGTCAAAACTGCCTGGGCAGAATTGAGAACCCAGCATCCCGTGAAGTACGATTAAGCAATTAGTTTAAGTCGAAATCATGTAAATTTATGTGTCTTGTTCTTTTCATGCTTTAGATTATTTTATGTCCTTGGTTTGTTTTTCGATTGTGTGTTTGCTTGTACATGGGTTAGGACGTTCGAATCTCCAACATGCAGAAAATAAAACTAACACCAAGCATATGACCAACAAAACACCGGACTAAATTCAGACAGAAATCGGACTAAATTTGGACAAAAACAAAATAAAGCAAAAATACACTCCCCCTCCTTCATTGAGCAGCCCTTCTCTTGCCAAGCCCCCTACTGATCAAGCTCCCAAGTCGGCAACCCAAGAAGCCATCAGCGATTGCAAACCTAGAAGCAGTGCGGCGGCGACGAACGGCAAACGATTTTGGTGGAGAAGGAGAAAGGTATCTGAAGGCAGGGATCGGTCCCACTTAACTTTTAGGAATTTTGGGGAGTTTTGTCCTTACAAAAAAAAATCTCGCATTCGTTACCGTTGCGCCAAATTTTTATGAATTATTGATTCATAAAGTTGCATCTTTTTAGCTTCATCTTCGATATTTCCGAAATTATTTGGGTAAAAGTAAAAAAAAATTACTTTTCTGATTCTTTTCGTTGAGACGAATCAATAATTCACAAAAATTTAGCATAAAACTAACAAACGCGAAATTTTTTTGAATAAGCACAAAACTCATTTTTTGCTTAGCAGGGCTAAACTATAAGTTCGATCTGACTTATTTTTTGGATTACAGTTGAGCTTGATTGGGAGATCAAAACACACCGTATCATTTATTTATGAAAATTGGATGCCGTGATATGAAAGGATTTGTGCACCATTCGAACCGTCCGTTCAGCAATTCAAATTAGATTTTATCTCAGCAATGAACGGTTCGAATGCTACATGGCGTTGAATTGCCGAACGGACAGCTCGAATGATGCACAAAAGCCCGTTTGACTCTTTAACTATTTATCCTATATCCTTTTTTAGTTAGCCGTTCCAAATTATTATTCTTCTTCTTCTTCTTCTTCTCTCTCTTCCCACTTCTCTCTCTCTTTTCTCAGCCCTTCCCCATAAGCATTCAAAGAACAGGAGAGAGAGAATGAGAAGTTGGGTCGGTATTTAGAAGCACCTCCCAATCCCAACCCTATAACTAACTTTTCTCCCCCCCATTGCGCGGGAAAAGGTAACGAACTCGGTCAACGGACAACCTGTGATCACCCGTTTTGGTCTTCCGTTGGCGACCGGTAATGTGTCGGTTATTGGTTGTTTGTTTCGGCTTTGAGGATGTCCAAAATCCCCGTTCTGCCTACTATTATTAGAAAGCATTTTGCTCTCGTTAATGTATCACTAGAAGTCGAGGCACACGCATGCAGTACAAACTTTGGTGCTGAGTGGTTAAAATTTTATGCTGTTTTTCCGTACTAATTTTGTTACGGTCTGTGTTTTAATTTGTGCTACTACTTTTCAACTCAGTTTGTTTGACAATAAAATGATAGTAAAATATTTTATACAAAAATATTTTTCTGTAAAATATTTTACTTATTTTTCTGTGCTTGATTGTATAAATTAGGAACAATTAACTCTTAAAATTACAACGAAAAGCTCAACAAAAAAATTATGAAAAGTAAAAAATATCGAAATAAGTTTTAGGCTTATAAGTTACTAAAAGAATGAGTCTAACAATTTCTTCTTCTTCTTCTTCTTTTTGATAACTCAAATGTCCGAGTTTAGCTTAAGCGCGCTGACGAATTAATCTAGCAATTATCCAAATTTAATTTCTTTTGATGTCCGGAATTAATTTCCCGCTTTTATTATATGCATGTGTAGAAATTTTGGAACGAAGGGAGTGAACCCCAAGTTTTTGCTTGGTTTTCGTTTTTTGACAAAATTGACCCACGATGAAGTGTATGTAAATATGTAGTTCTAGAGTGATCCGGAGCACCATGCTCGAACTATTGAAAAAGAATCCGTACCATGCATACTAGTACAAGCCAAAGTGCAAAAAAAATTTGGGACCAAGTCCAAAAGAGAAAATGGCTATAAAACCAAAGCAATATTAATTAAGCTGTAACAAGCAGGGCTATGATAATTTCATTTATTTGATAATTTGTGCGAAGCATTCTTGTCCTTCATGTTATCCCATGATTTCAGCTTTAACACATACACAATTGGAAGGCAAAAGGCAAACTATTTATCAGTACTTGAGCAAGATCAAATGGCATCCAAATACTACAAAACAATAGATTTAGGAGGCCAATGATCCTTAATTATTTATCACTTGAACAAGATCTAGAAGATTAATCTTTGACTATAAACTGAAAGTGATCAACAAAAAAGCTATAAACTGAATAGAACATGATCAGAAGATCATGTGAACTTCCGAGAACAGCAGCTCAGCTGGGCTAGCTTATAGAATCCACGACCTCGAAGCTGCAAAACATCATCAACCATAATGAAGAATGTGTTAGACCCCTGAATATATACTGCATAATTACTTACCGGTGCCCTAAAGAAGTGAAGATGAGCTTCAATATGCACTCATATTCCATAGTGTTTTTTTTGTGTGATAATTCATGGTTTCTGAATCAACTCATAAACGGTCGACTAACTTTTTGGGGACCAAGCTTGCCTTACATTAGTGGGGGCTCATTTAATGACGAAGGAACCACCCCATATGAGGATCACTAATTGAACCCAATATTAATAGAGCGTAAATTTCTAGACTACCCAAAGCAAACCACCGCCTCGACCCGCTAGGTAGTTCGCAATACCAACCATGGAGAGGAGTTGAACCCTACCCAAAGCTAGGCAAGGGCCCTCCAATGGGGCAAGCCCACAAGCGGTTCCCCAATGATTGTTTGATTTTGATCTATACAAGGTTCGTTTGTTTGATGAGACTATAGGAGAACAATATAATTACTCTTATAATTAAGATATGTGGACTAAAATCTTGGGGTAATTATTCAATAATTCAAGAGTAAAATATTGGAGTAATTATTCAATAATCTGGGAGTACCGCCACGAGATACTTCGGACAATTTTACAATCACACATTCATGTGAGATCCATGTACTTAGTGATAGATCCCACAAGAATGTGTAGTTGTAAAGTGGCCTGAAATACCATGGGGCGGTACTCCCGGACCATTGTATAATTTCACCTTTTTATGTAATTTGATCGATTCAGTTAATTGTGTTGAGCTGTAAATTAATTTTACCTTGTCTTGAGATTTTCCACTCTTGATCACCATTGACGGCCCAAAAGAAGTACCCCCGAAGCTTAAGGGCCTGGGCATACCCTATCTTCACCGTCGTCGACCTGACATCATCGTACCCAATCCACGAAGTTCCCGCATAGGAATACGTGGACACCGTCTCCATGTCAAACACCACCGTGGCGTTATTCTCCCGATTGAACGTCTCCACCTGCGAATAAGTCATAGTCCCGCCGTTTCCCGGGCCCAAGCCGACACCGGGCGCTCCTATGCCGTTCACTTTAGGGTCCTTGAGCTTCCAAGTCCGCCCGTATAACGGCAGGCCCATGACCAGCTTGCTTCGAGGGAGCCCGGCATTGATCCATGACTGGAGCCCATAACTCGTCGATACGTTGCTTTTTGGGTCGAACAACGCGGCATGGGCCCCCGTCGCAGTAGTGTCCCACGACCCATGGTAGTCATAGCACATCGCATTGACAAAGTCCAAGTTTTTGCTAATCGAGGCCACCGGAAACGACCGGACGACCGGCCCGAGGAAGAATTCCACAGAGAAGTACATTGCCGCGGTTAGCAAGAGTGGGCTCCGGCCCGTCGCCTTGGCGTCCTTTTGGACCGCAACCCGCCATTCCTCGAGCAAGTAGCCCAAATTCTCCATGTCTTTCGCGTCTTGAGGGAACTCCCAATCAAGATCGACGCCGTCAAATCCGTACTTCCTCGCCACTTCGATGGACGAGTCGATGAAACTCTTGCGCGAGGAAGCACTCGACGCTATCCGTGAAAAGATATCCGGGCCTTCGTCTCCCCCGCCGACCGAGAAAAGCGTCTTGGCCGGCGGGTTCTTCTTGCGAATCGTGGACGTAAAATTCAACAGTGTCGGAGCCTTAGAACTCGAGACCTCAAATCTAAAAGTGACGTTACTGGGTACAAGAAAAGCGTAGTAGAGGTGGGTGAACAGCCTCGTGTCGATGGCTGAGGGCGGGAAAGTGGAGGCGGCCCATGAAGGCCAATAAGCCCCTTTGACCGCCTGAGAAGAAGATGGCCTCCCTGCCATACCACAATTTGCGGTGATGGACAATAAGAAAAGAACATAGAGGTGGTAGTAATCTTTTAGACCTGCCATTGCTTTCACTGTGTGAATAGCCAATATTTCACTCCCCTAAATGGTCCTGGGATATTTATAAGCGAGTGTATGAGATATCAAACCTTATTAATTCGACAGGGAAAGATGGAAATGGTTGCTTTTTTATCTTTACTTTTGAAGGCTGCATTATTAAACTTTTTATAATTGGAGGAATTGGGTCCACCAAATTTTGGACCGGAGAATACCCTTTAAATTTAAACTTTTTATTGCTGCAATTATTGGTTTGGATTTGCGTAGATACTCTTATCAGTAAGTCTTTGAGGAAATTCAGACAATTGAATGTGCGGTCTAGATTTGGACAGTCTAGTCTAGTTTAAAATTTGGAGTGGAGAGGATCCGATCCCATAATTGGGAGAAGTTTTTCGATACTGGGCGGGCACCGACCCGAATAGCTCATCCGGACCGTACAAAAGTGTGTTGGACGGCCTAGATTAAAACCCTCTCTCTTCTCTTTCTCTCTTCATATTCAAGCTATCCAAAACTGAAATGGGCGGCCCGAATGTGCTGAATGGGCACCACGTGGTACCTACCCCGCATTAAAAAATTTGTCCAGAGACAATGGTCGGAAGAAAATTCTGACTTGGCTAGGGTGATGGGTTAGGTAGTGTAGTTTAATGTTCCTGTATATTTCTAGAAGGGAAAAATTTTAAAATACCTCCCAACTTTTACTCTAAATTTTAATTAGACTCTCAACCTTTTAAAAAAATCAATTTTACTTCCAACATTATCTTCCATTAATCGAAACGCTCTCTTCCGTCCGAATGACTAATGGATTTCGTTAAAGGCTCCATTAAATAGCGTCTCGATCGAATTTCGATGATCCGAGCTACTCAATTTGATTAGAAAATGATTCTAAGGACACTTGCTTGAAAATGAGAAAAAAAATGACTGAAAAGGGCTTCATCTAAATAGTTTTTTATTGAACAGTTTAATAAATAAACTGCTCAAATTAAGCCCTTTCTGGTCATTTTTTCTGTTGATTTCTCATTGGCACCCTTAAAATCATATTCTAATCACATTGAGCTGCTTGGATCATTGATATTCGATCGAAAAATGGGAGGTGCGGACCGAAGCAAAATCTGGACGTCCTAACTTGAACAAAATCTGGATCGGTCCGCAACTCCACTTTCTTAATTGAATTTCGATGATCCGAACCGCTCAATATGATTAGAATGTGATTTTAAGGGTATCCTCAAGAAAACAACAACAAAAAATGATCGAAAATGGCTTGATTTGAGCAAGTTTTTATTAAACTATTCAATAAAAAATTGTTCAGATGAAACCCCTCCCGATCATTTTTTTGTCAATTTCTTGTGAGTACCTTTAAACTCACGTTCTAAAAATATTGAGCGGCTCGGATTATCAAAATTTGATTGGAAAATGGGAGGTGCGGACTGAAGCAAAATCTGGATGTCCTAACTTGAACAAAATCCGGATCAGTCCGCACCTCTCCTTTTCCAATCAAATTTTGATAATCCGAGCCGCTCAATATTTTCAGAACGTGATTTTAATGGTAACTGTGAGAAATTAGCAAAAAAAAGATTGGGATGGGCTTAATTTAAGCAATTTTTTATTAAACTGTTCAATAAAAAATTGTTCAGATGAAGTCCTTCCCGATCAATTTTTTGCTAATTTTGTGCGAGTACCATTAAAATCACATTCTGAACATATTGAACTGCTTGGATCATTGAAATTCTATCGGGACGCTATTAAACGGAGCCTTTAATGAAATCCGTTAGTCATTTGGACGGAATGGGGTGTTTTGATTAACGGAAGATAATGTTAGGAGTAAAATTGATTGTTTTAAAAGATTGAAAGTCTTAATTGAAATTTAGAGTAAAGATTGGGGGATATTTTGAAATTTTCCTTTCTAGAAAGCCGTCCAATGGGACTTATTCAACGTGGTGATCTTGTCAATTTCAACTTCAGGAAATGGCACATCCGCATGTGGATAATGGAGGGTTAGACCACAAGGCACTAGTGAGAATGGCCACTACTCAGCATCTCGAACCCATTAGTCTCATTTCAAAAAAAAAAACCCATTAGTCAAAAAAGTCATTTTTGCAAAAAAATCACATACGGCCAGGCATTCATTTTGTTTCAACACAACTTATGTAGTAACTTTATAGTCATCTCAAAATTAATTGACAATGAGTAGAGAGGTCCCAAATGTTATTAAGTGATCACTCATTTCACTCTCAAGCAACGTGAGATTTTATTTTTTTAACATCCCCTTCCGTGCAGCCACATTTGAAGTCTGTTATGTGTGGCCACTTTTGGGTCCTTCATCGTGCAACCTTTTTGCTGGTTTGTCATCGTGGAGTGTGGATTGTAAATTTTTAAAATATCGAGTGGAATGGGCCCCGCTCTGATACCATATAGAAACTTTATATCCATATCAAAACCAATTGGCAATTAGTAAAGAGGTATCAAATATTATTAAGTGATCACCCATTCCACTCCCAAGTAATGTGGAATTTTATTTCCTTAACAACTTCGATAGCTACATTTATACAGCCTAGGAAGGCAAGAAAAAATTGCGCTGACGTTGCAGATTACCTGTTCTCGGCTCTATGAAAGACAAACTCGGCCTCATATCATGTATGGGTGGATGACATGTATGATTGGACTAGGTGGATGGAAAAATAAAAACACAAAACAAGAATTGCATAGTTTTGAGCTTTTGTAACGCCCTCGATTTTTAACATAAATAAATAATTCATTTGAATAAAAGATCCTTGCTTAACATAAATATTATCCAAAAGATTTCCCAACAGTTTAACTTTAAAACGAGTCCCCAAATTTAGGTAATTACAACTTTGGCACTACGGCCCAAATCAACTTAAATACAAGTACGAACCTGTTTAAGATACTACATACTTTATTATCAAGAGGAATTTAAGTACAATAAGTTACAAACTCATCTTTGTCAAAAGAAAGCCAATACAAGATGTTTAAGTAACTAAAACGGAATTAGCTCCCAAAAGTCTTCACACCCAAGCACATGAATGCATACAGTCTATCGTCCAGCATTTTGTCCTGAAAGAAAGATTAGGTTGAGCTACACTAGCCTAGTAGGAAAATCTTTACCGATTCTATATGTAAACACGATGAAATGTGCAGATGAAATGAAGATAGGAAGTACGGCTTAATCAATAGATAACAATTGATTCAAAGGCTTTCCAACGTTCAACAAGATCATCCTAATGCATGCCCATAGCTCAATGTACCACCAAGTTCATACAAAGTTAAACAACTCAAGTAATCTCGATACATCTCACTATTGCCAATCACCTCGGTATTTCCACCCCTTGCGTTACCGTATAACACCACGAGGATTACCGTGTTACCACCCCTTGCGTCACGGTGATCCCTAACAACTCTGGTCACCGTATTACCATCCCTTGCGTTACGAGACCTTCTAAGTCTTCGTATTACCACCCCTTGCGTTACGAGACTTCCTAATCCAACTTCCAACTCACATACCTACCTTCGTACTCAACAAGCAAGCTAAGACATTACACTAGTCACACGTTCACATGAAACATCGTACGATATGCCAACAATGCCATAATCATGCCACAAACATCATCAAGTAATCGATTAACCAACAAACGTATTTTAACAAAGCTTTTAACACAACAAGCTTTATTCGATCTTTACTAACGGAGTCCAATGAATCATGGTTAGCAACGATTAATCATAGAAGGTCAATTGAGCATGTGAGAAAAGTTAAAAGATGTTCGAAAGGGGCTTAGAGACAATTGGAGCTCAATACGATCAACGAGGCACCAAAACAACACAAGCTGTCCAGAAAAGGGAGGGGTATTGATACCCCTAATGTGGGTATCAATACCCGGCTGCTGAATTTCCAGAAAAGAAAGGGGTATCAATACCTCTTATTTGGGTATCAATACCACGCAGATTCAAAGCGATTTTCTACAGTTTTGACAGACTTTCGAAGCACCAAAGGGGAACGATCCAACCATGATCCATACACCAAATCAACATATATACACATAGAAGAGGTAAAGAAGTCCCTACCTCACAACAATGGCCGAGATTCAAACGATTTGGTCGAGCCCTAGCCTCCCCGAACTCCGAAATCAACGAAAGCTTCCCTCCAAGCTTGACCCACGAAATTTTGAGCTCGAGCACGCGATTGGAAGGGCGGAGGGAGGTTGATCCTTAAAGTTCTTGAGGTATTTGAAGAGTTTTTGAGTGAGAGGAGGAGAGAGAGAGAGAAGATCGGTGGAGAGAAAGAGAGAGAGCGGATGATGAGAGAGAGAGATATATGGAGATATATAATTTCCTACACACACACCCACTCTATTTATACTCTCATATCTTTATATCACACTCACACTCACACTCCCTCAAGTCTCTACTCTTTCACTTCTACCCTCAATTCAAATAACCACTAAATAATTCATATTTTTCCCATTTAGTCATTGAATAAATATTTCAATAATAATAATAAAATAAAAATTTATCCGGGTCTCTACAGCTTTGATGAGGATAAGTAGAGAGTAGTGTTGGGGCTGGTATTAACAAATCTATTTCCAATTATGGGGCCAAACACCAGACGCGAATAATTGTAAAATCATCAAGTCAGCTTTGAAAATTCGGGTTTAGCTATTAAGGAGAAGTGAGATTGCGGAACTTTGGACTCCTATCATGAGTCCTCGAAACATAGAAGCTGGCATGGTAACCAACCCCGAACCCCTAGATAATTTTTCATTTTCGGCATTTGGCTATCAGTGAAGCACTAAAATATTCTTGAATAATTACATGTGTTATCTTAAGGGGGTGTTTTCGGTAGTGAAAAATTTATAAATTTTTATTTTTGGTTAAAAGTTGTTAGGTATTTTCGGTAGTGAACAAGTTGTTGAGAAATGTCAAGTTATTTCCGGTAGTGAATAAGTTGTTGATAGATTTGTGAGTAAACTTACTGTAGCAAAAATAGTTTTTGATGACAACATTTTTGTTAGTGAAAATAAAATAGTAAAATACTGAAACTCTTTTGTTAATGAAAATGAGATAGTAAAATGCGTTAAATTTTTAGTGTTTTTTGTTAGTAGAAACGGGACCTAAATTTCAATCTCTCGTCATCAGTGACATTGAATAATTATAAAGTGACTTCCAAGATCACTATAACAAGATTACATGCCGGATCCGGAGACTGTGCTGTGCAACATGCAGGATCCGGGGGCTGTGTTGTGCAGCCCGTGTTGCACAACAAAACGACGTCGGTCGTTTTGTTGTTGTGCTGGTCCTAATGTTTCAGCCAACAACGACTCCGTTTGGCTGCCCAAATTTCTGCAATTTCATATTATACCCACAAAACAGAACGACGGCGTTCGGCAGAGAAAAATCCGAACATCTCTCCCTAATCCCTCGTCGACTCCCTCCAAAACCATCGACTCCTGCCAAAACCATCGACTATCGACTCCTCCGCTCTCGCCAATGACTACATTCAAAGCACTTTTAGAGAGAGAATATCCATTTTCCATCTATACTATAACAGGGGGTCTTTTCCTTTTTTGACTTTGTTGGAATCCAACATCTAGAACAGAGAGATCCCAAAGCAGGAGAATTTGGAGGCTTGCATGTCATTTAATTTTAATCTTTGCGTAGCTGTGCCAGGAGCGTTCCACTTTCTTTTTAAAAAAGAAAATAATTTCAAGTTAAAAAATTATTTATTTACGAAAATAATTTTTTTTACTAATATAGATCTTATTTAATAAATCTCATTGAGATCTTTTAAATAATAAAAAAAATTAAAAAATTATTTTTTATTTTTATAATATGTAAATTCGAAATTATCTTCTTCTTAAAAAGAAAAATTTAGAAAGACAGCGGAAGGGGCTCAACCCTGCTAGTCATGCAAGCCTCCAAATTCTCCTGTTTTGGGATCTCTCTGTTCTAGATGTTGAATTCCAACAAAGTCAAAAAAGTAAAAAGAGCCCATGTTATCGTATAGATGGAAAATGCAATACTCTCTCTAAAAGTCCTTTGACTGTAGCCATTGGCGAGAGCAGAGGAGTCGATGGTTTTGGCAGGAGTAGATGGTTTTGGTGGGAGTCGACGAGGAATTAGGGAGAGATGTTCGGGTTTTTTTCTATTGAACGCCATCGTTCTGTTTTGTGGGTATAATATGAAATTGCAGAAATTTGAGTAGCCAAACGGAGCTTTTGTTGGCTGAAACATTAGAGCATGTACACTAGATTAGGTAAAATAGCATATTAGATAGTTTACATAAATAAAAACTCAAAATAAGCATTGCACCAAATTAGCAATAGCCCCTTTTAAGGTTAGGTAAAACAAATTTTGCAATAGTGCTTAGGTAAATTTACCTAAGAACTATTCACCATTTATACATTTAATATTATTTTCTCTCTTCTAGCCTCTATTTCTCTCTTGCAACAAGAAAAAGAATGAAAAGAAAAGAAGAAAAAGAAAACGAAAGTATTATTTTAATAGAGAACAAGTAAAATAAATAGTATTAGTGTAGTATTGAAAGAGATATGGGTAGTTAAAAAAAATGTGCACTGTTCACTAGCAATTTTGGCTCAATTTTTGCCTAATCTGATGTACTTGCTCTTAGAACCAACATAACAGCAAAACAATTTCGTTTTGTTGTGCAGCACGCTGTGTTGCACGGGCTGCACGCACAGCACAGTTCCCGGATCCTTGTTCCAGAAACCTTTTTAAAAAATAAGCAATTTATTTTACATTTTTAAACTAAAAAATAATGTAAATGAAAAAAAAAATTTTTTTTTTTGCACCATTTAAAATATCTCAATAAAATCTATCAAATAAGATCTATATTGCTAAAAAAATTATTTGCTTAAATACATAATTTTTGAGTTTAAAATTGTCTCTTTAAAAAATAAGCAGTTTCTACAAATCGACACAACTTTCAACCAGCCAAAATGGAAAAAGAATCTTCTCATTACTCTGCGCATTGTGTTGTACTTTACGAGATGTTTACTAGGGAAGTTTTTTTTCTTGCTTTTTGGGTTTGCGGGTAATCATATTCTAGTGCTGATTTATGGACGCTTCAGCTGGTAAAAATTCAATTTTATTGATGGTATGGGCATATGGGTGCTTTACGAAGTTGAATCGCGGCCGAGGCTGGGCATAATTAAGTCAGAAAGTCATATACAACAATTCAATCATAACATCAACATAAGGGATTAGGGAGGTTTAGCGGCGGCGGCCGCCACAACAAGATTTTTAAAAAAAACAATTATTATACGTGGAAAAAAAATTTATCCGCAACTTATATAGTCTCGCGCACTGCTATGTTTTTTTTTCCTTGTTTTTTTTTATATACTAGTCATAAATCTTCTATTTTTTTAAAAGGAGACCCAAAAAAGTATTTTAAAACTAAATTCAATGGGCCAAAGTGAAATAATATAAATGATGGTGTGTAATTAAGAAAAAAAAACTCCACATTCTAACCCTAAAATAACTTAACCTAAAAAATTAAGAGAATTTAATTACGATGCCACTTCCCAAATTTATGATGTCACTCCCAAAAGGGAATGCGGTTATCAATTTGGAAATCCATATAGGAATCTGGGGAGTGACATTATAAATTTGGAGAGTGGCATTATCGATACCCAAAATTAAAGTTAGTCTTTTTTCATACTCCATGTGCAAATGAAAAATATCATTTACTATAGTTTTTGTAATGTTATTTTAATTTTTTCGGGAGCCGATAACTATTAATATTGTAATGATTTTTTTATTTTTTTAATATACATTTCGTCATTGTTAGAGTAAAATTCTGATTCCGTCCCAAAGGCTCTCAATTTCAGACCCAAAATTGTGCCGGCCCCTAAAAGGTTGTCAAAGAGCAACATTCTTGTTTTTTTTTTTTTTCACAATAACAGATGAAAACTAGTAGTAATTGATAGGAGAAGAATGTAGACATAATAAGAGTTAAAACAAACAGTCATCTGTTCCCAAGTACGAACAATAGCCACCGCGGAGGGTAACGCTCCCAAGTTCTGGACCAAAAATGCTGAAGGTACTGACCACATGGGTACAAATGGTGTGTGGGGCCAAAGAGTGAGTCCCACAAAGTTGATCCTATCCGTTGATAAATTTTAAAATAACTTTTTGAGTAGTCTTGCAAAAAATTAACCAAATTTTGGCTAAATTAAATAATAGATCGAGGTTGTTTGTGAGACTACTCAAAAATCAACCAAAAGCAGCTCAATTGGTAAATTTTTTATTTGAGAGTTTGTTTTTTTAAATTTGAGGTAGTTTTTTTAAAATTAAAAGTAGATAGTTGTTCATAAGTCATCGCTTCCGTAGAGCAAAATGAATTTATATTTCTCATACTTTGATTTCTTTCGGTTATTAAATATATAGCAAATGCAAATCATTATCCTATTCTTGATTTTTGAGCCCAATAACCCAAAATCCTAACTCTGCTGCTGATTTCTTTAATGACACCGCATAAAATTGTGGACACAAACAAGATTAGATCAAATCACATATCATTTGATTCATTCAACAATATAAATGAATCCTTGTAATCTATTATCTCATGGTTTTTTCTTTACACACAAGTGTAAAGAAAAATGAAGCAAAGAGGAAAAACTAGATCAAGTGGCATCCACACAAAAACAAATAAAGTTAATTGGGAGACCAATCCTTGCACAAGCAACAAAATGAATATTATTTAACGCCTTGTTTGGATAACGTTTTAAAAAAAATTCTCAACTCAAAAAACAACCATTATCCTTACTTTCAATCGTTACTCACCCCTATCTACAATTATTATTCTCTCCTTGGCCAAATAAAGTTAAGTGGTTTTTTTTTTTTTTGCATTGGAAGAAAATGTAGTTGAGGCCAAAACTCTTTCATGTGTGAGGTCCTGAATGTTCATTTGTCAGTTTAGGCCTCCTTTGTGGTTATTTTCCTCTCTTCTTGGCGGTGGCTACCCATTTTCGACGTATAATTTTTGTATCAATGAAATCACCTCTAAACTTTGAAAAAAAGAAAAAAGTTAAATCGTGACTCCGTCATTACTTTTGAACATGAACTTAATTTCCTAATTTCTAGGGGAAACTAACTTTGGAAAGTGACAAATTAAAAGTCAAATTATCTACCAAATTGTATTTTAACCAACTGATGAAGCTTCCATAAACCACTACTAGTCAAACTTGTTTTTAACAATGATTACACTAACCAAAACGCTCTGAAATAGTAAACAATTGATGCACGTATTTCACAAAATCACCACAAGATTCGATTTTTTTTTTTCCAAAAAGAAAAAAGAATAACCAGTATCATTGATAGTCACCGAAAAATAAACGAAGAGCACATTTATTCTTTATCTAAAGCGTGGATAACTGCAACGGCGATCAACGACAAACATTTGTAAACCACAAGATTCGTTCACACGTGTTCTGTTTTGATCGTTGAGAAAAGATGTCGTTTTTTATTTATTTTTAAGCATTATGGGTTGAAAATTGATTTTCGCGCAACACTTTTTACTAATGGCGCTCCAATTTTAACGTAATTTCATGAACAAAGTAGAGCGTCATCAAAAAAGTGGAGCGCGAATATCAATTTCCTTATGAGTTTCTCATTACCAATCTTGAGGCCACCGGAAGTGGCACGGGGATGCAAGTATCAAATTCAAAATCTACAAAATCAAAAAGGAAATCCTGTAGTGCATGGCCCTGCAAGGCACCCTGTAGGGCGCACACGGGCCAACAATTGTGATAATGAATGGTTGAGATATAATTTTTAATTATGACCTGTAAGAATTATTACCGGTCATAATTAATTTTTAATGTGAACCGTTGATTGATGAAATCGACGACTGTGTGCCGCCCTATACATGCACGAGGAATGCTACGCTTACAATATAACATTACAACATGTATACAACATGCTGACGTGGCGACGTGGCACTGGTTCCCACCAACTTAACTCCAATGCCAAAACCCAATGTATACATGATGTAGTGCACTACACGGGTGCACTACAGCACCCCGGGATCCTTAATCATAGCAAGGAAGACTAAGAAAAGTAAAATACTAAAGAAAGGGAAAAATCTAAATTCCACACCGACAGTAGAAAAAATACCATCAAAATTCGACTTCCACACGAATTACATGTGCTTTCGGCCTCCTATACGTTACATTGGTCCCACGGAATTCACTTTGTCAATGGTATTATGCTTTTGAAGTCCGTAGCTGACAATGGATACATATTGCTTATTTACTACCGAGAGCCCCACGAGATCCGCTTCGTCAGTGGTATTAGAGCATCTCCAATCTAACACCCTCCAAATCTCTATTTGAGAGGATCAAATTAATCTATTTTATTTGAAAAGTAGATTTATAGGATTGTACTATTTATCTCAACTCCAACCCAACACTCTATTTCTCAACTCCAACACATATTTGGAGGAGATCCTCTATTTTTTCCTTCATCCTCTATATTTAGAGGATCAAAGTTCATCCTCTCAAATAGAGGAGAGTTTTAGAGGATGGGTTGGAGAATGTTTTTCCTCCAAAATGGAGAAATGAAGTATGGGTTGGAGATGCTCTTAAAGCTTCTCAATAAATTAACCTTACAATTATCCAAATTTAATTTCTTTTGATGTCCGGAAACAACGATGGTAGTATCACTTTCTCGCTTTCATTATGTGTAGAAATTTTGAAACGGAGGGAGTAAATAAACCCCAAGTTTTGGCTTGGTCGCCGGAACGAAGACTAAGGGTTTGCTTCATTTTAGATTTGAAATTGTTTAATTAGATGCAATAAATTTTTTTTGGATCCAATCCATACGAGATTTCATCTCAATTTGAATCGGACCGTTGTTAACAAAGAGTGATGACGTCCAAATCTCGTTCAGTTGCTCATACTCAAGGTTCATGAGAAAAGGGTTATTAGAAGGCCATAGCCCGTTCAAGAAACCTTCTTAAAAAATAAGCAGTTTATTTCACGTTTTTAAACTCGAAAATAATATAAATGGAAAATAAATTTTCAATTTACTTTACACCGTTTAAAAGATCTCTATCAAACATAATCCATATTGGTAGAAAAATTATTTGTTTAAATATATTATTTTTGAGCTTGAAATTACCTTCTTAAAAATTTGGAACGGAGAGACTCTAGGGTTCGCGTCAGCGAAAATTATTCAATACTCCTAGAGTATATAAATAGTATACTCTATTCCCTTACATAATATATGGGACCCACACAGGGGACACATGTGGGACCCACATGTTATGTGAGAGGATGGAGTATAATGTTCATATACTTTGAGAGTATTGAATAATTACTCTCGTGTCTGGAACCCTCCAATTATCTGATGATCTAGTCAAAAATCGGTAAGAGAACTATGGTTCATGAAAAGGAAAAACAAGGTAGAAGATGAAGTTATCCACCAAAAATACTTTTTAAGCCCGCCTTGTTTATCAGGAATCGAGCCAAGTCAAGCACTTAACAAGCTGAACCGAGCCTTGAACTACTAGTAAACACTTCAGTTTCTGAAGAATTTAACAAAACCGTACACAAATCATCAAGAATCAGTAAAGAACAATCAAGAAGAGAGAGAGAGAGAGAGAGAGAGAGAGAGAGAGAGAGAGAGAGAGTAAAGAGGTCTAGAAAGAGAAAGCAAATCTAATTTTGTTTCATTTCTTTTTCGTTGATCTGTTACAATGACAGGGTCCCCAATATAACCCTCTACAACCAACTAATCAACTGATTAACCTTCCACTAATTACCACCGACACAAACTAAACACTCTTAGTTAACTAAAGTTGTTGCTGACGTGGCCTGCAAATTTTGATGAGTTGAAGTGGAGCTCGGATTCTCTGTGTCATTCTCCTTTACACTCCCCTGCAAACGCATGGGAGGGTTAGCTACCATGAGTTTGGAATTGAGAAGCTGAAACCTTGATACAGATAAAGCCTTGGTGAATATATCTGCTATTTGAGCCTCTGAATTAATATAACAGAGCACAACCTGATTATTTAACACCTACTCACGTATAAAATGGTAATCGATCTCTATGTGCTTAGTCCTAGCATGATAGACAGGATTACATGCCAAAGCAATGGCAGACTTGTTATCACACCACAGAACATGAGGTGTAGAAGAAGGGATATGCAGTTCAGAAAACAATTGTTGCAACCAAACTAAATCACTAGCTGTTTGAGCCATGACCCTATACTCAGCTTCAGTGGATGACCTAGCCACTGTGTGCTGCTTCTTAGCACACCAAGAGACTAAATTATGACCCATGAACACACCATAACCTGTTGTGGATCTCCTAACAACAGGATCCCCTGCCCAATCAGCATCTGCAAAGGCTGTGAGGGTGAAAGGGCCTTGAACAAAATGAAGTCCATGAGAGATGGATCCTTTGATGTATCGAAGGATACGTTTGACTGCCATGAAGTGACTAAGTTTGGGTGCATGCATATGTTGACAGGCCACATTAACAGAAAAGCAACTTCTGGCCTTGTCAAAGTCAAGTATTGTAAAGAACCCACCAAAGTCCTATATAAAGACACATCTTGCAAAGGATAATCACAGTCTGGTATCCCAGGCTTGACAGAGGCAGGAGAATTAGAACCTTTACAGTCAGTCATCCCAGCTTTAGTAAGAAGTTCAGTTGCATACTTGGACTGAGAAAGGAAAATATCAGAAGAAGAAGTAGTAATCTGAATACCCATAAAATAATGGAGAGTCCCCAAGTCCTTCATAACAAACCGTTGCCTAAGCTTGTGAATAAGAGATGTGATGTAAGAAGAATCACTTCCGGTGATGACTATGTCATCCACATAAATCAAAACCAAAGTAAGATGTTGACCTTGAGACGAAATAAAGAGAGATGTATCTGCCTTGCTGGACTGAAAACCAAGTTGAACAAAATAGCCAGAAAACATAGATTACCAAGCCCTAGGTGCTTGTCGAAGACCATAAAGAGCTTTGGTCAATTTATACACATAATCAGGATGAACAGAATCCTTGTACCTTAGTGGTTGTTTCATGTATACATCTTCTGAAATGACACCATGCAAGAAGGCATTGGAAACATCTAGCTGTCTAAGAGACCAATTATGATGCACAGCAAGACTAAGTATAACGCGTAGAGTGGGTTGTTTAATGACAGGGCTGAATGTGTCCGTGAAATCCATACCTTCAGTTTGTTGATTGCCATTAGCTACAAGCCTAGCTTTGTACCGTGCCACAGTGCCATCAGAGTGTTTCTTGATCTTAAAAATCCATTGACACCCTATGACATGCCCATGAGAGGGTGGAGGAACAAGAACCCAAGTACCTTGTTTCATTAAAGCCTCATACTCCTCTGCCATAGCCTTTTGCCAGACATAATGACATATAGCGTCAGAGAATTGGGCAGGTTCAGTAAGAGGAAGGGAGGAAGAAGCAGAAGTAAGCAAAGTGAGAGGCTGTTTAGGCTTATATATGCCATTTTGAGACCTGGTTCTCATAGAGTGAGAAGGACCCAATGGTGGAACAAAAACAGAAGAAGAAGGTGCACTCAAAGAGGTAAAAGCTGAAGTAGAAGTAGGAGCTGAAGCAAAAGTAGCTGAGGGAGCTAAATCAGAACTAATAGGGATAGTAATAGGAACAGAATCAAATACAGGTATAGAAGTAGGAATATTATGAATGGGAATAGATGGAACAGGTGAAGGAGGATTAACAAAGACAAGAATTTTTGAAAAACTAGTAAGAGGAACAGAAAAAGTAGAAAGAGAAGTCTCAGAATCTAAGGAAAGAGAAGAATGAGAAGTAAGAGAAGGATAAGGAAAATGATTCTCCACCCAAATTAATTGCTTCCATTATCGGAAGAAAAGAAATATGAAATTAGTTATGCTCTGCAGGTTCTGCAATTTGTAAAATTTGACATTTTGCCCAACTTCAGCATTTTGGCCCTTTTCTCTTCTTTTTCCCCCCCTACTATAGGTCAAATTAAACTTCATCATCCATTCATCTCAGAGAGAGAAATTGACCAGAGAAATAGGTCTAATTACTCAATAGTCCGGTAGCACCGTCACGTGGTAGTCCGGATCACTCAAACAACACACATTCTTGTATGGAACCATATACATGGTTCTGATGTGATCCGAAGCACCATGCCCGAACTATTGAATAAGTACCCGTACACGTACTAGTACAAGCCAAACTGCAATAAAAATTTGGGACGAAGTGCAAAAGAGAAAAAGGCTATAAAACCAAGCTAAGCTGTAACAAGGGACTATGATAATTTCGTTTATTTGATAATTGGTGTGAAGCCTCCTTGTCCTGTTGTCCCATGTTTTTCAGCTTTAAACATAATTGAAAGGCAATAAAGCAAAGTAGAAAAAATAGATCAAATGGCATCCAAATACAAAACAATAGATTTAGGAGGTCAATGATCCTTCATTATTTATCACTTGAACAAGATCTCTAGAAGATTAATCTTTGACTACAAACTGAAAGTGATTAACAAAAAAGCTATAAATTGAACAGAACATGATCCGAAGATGTGAACTTTCGAGAACAGCTGCTGGGCCTAAGGCCTTGTAGAATCCACGACCTTGAAGCTGCAAAACATCATCAACCATAATGAAGAATGTGTTAGACCCCTGAATATAGACTGCATAATTACTTAACGGTGCCTTAAAGAAGTGAAGATGAGCTTCAATATGCACTCATATTCCATAGTGTTATATTTGTTTTGTGATAATTCATGGTTTCTGAAGCAGCTCATAAGCGGTCGACTATCTTGTTGGGGACCAAGCTCGTCTTTCATTAGTAGGGGCTCATTTAAAGTCGGGATCCTTGTTGCAATATACTTCCCAACGAATTTTTTTATTTTTTTTTTATGACGAAGGAACCACCCCACATGAGGATCACTAATTGAACCCAAAATTAATAGAGCGTAAATTTCTAAACTATCCAAAGCAAACCACCGCCCTGACCCGTAAGGTAGTTCGAACCCTACCCAAAGCTAGGCAAGGGCCCTCCAATTGGGCAAGCCCACCAGCGGTTCCCCAATGATTGTTTGATTTTGATCTATATAAGGTACGTTGGTATGATGAGACTATAGGAGAATAATATAATTACTCTCATAATTAAGATATGCAAAATTTTGGGGTAATTATTCAATAATTCAGGAGTAAAATCTTGGAGTAATTATTTAATAATTCGGGAGTACCGCCACGAGGTACTCCGGACAACTTTACAATCACATATTCATGTGAGATTCATATACTCAGTGGTAGATCCTATAGGAATGTGTGATTGTAAAGTGGTCTTATGTACCACGTGATGGTACTCCCAAACTATTGTATATATAATTTCACCTTTTTATGTCATCTGATCAATTCAGTTCATCGTGTTGAGTTGTAAATTAATTTTACCTTGTCTTGAGATTTTCCACTCTTGATCACCATTGACAGCCCAAAAGAAGTACCCCCGAAGCTTAAGGGTCTGGGCATACCCTATCTTTACCGTCGTCGACCTAACATCATCGTACCCAATCCACGACGTTCCCGCATAGGAATTCGTGGACACTGTTTCCATGTCAAACACCACCGTGGCGTTATTCTCCCGATTGAACGTCTCCACCTGCGAATAAGTCATAGTCCCGTCGTTTCCCGGGCCCAAGCCGACACCGGGCGCTCCTATGCCGTTCACTTTAGGGTCCTTGAGCTTCCAAGTCCGCCCGTATAACGGCAGGCCCATGACCAGCTTGCTTCGAGGGAGCCCGGCATTGATCCATGACTGGAGCCCATAACTCGTCGATACGTTGCTTTTTGGGTCGAACAACGCGGCATGGGCCCCCGTCGCAGTAGTGTCCCACGACCCATGGTAGTCATAGCACATCGCATTGACAAAGTCCAAGTTTTTGCTAATCGAGGCCACCGGGAACGACCGGACGACCGGCCCGAGGAAGAATTCCACAGAGAAGTACATTGCCGCGGTGAGCAAGAGTGGGCTCCGGCCCGTCGCCTTGGCGTCCTTTTGGACCGCAGCCCGCCATTCGTCGAGCAAGTAGCCCAAATTCTCCATGTCTTTCGCGTCTTGAGGGAACTCCCAATCAAGATCGACGCCGTCAAATCCGTACTTCCTCGCCACTTCGATGGACGAGTCGATGAAACTCTTGCGCGAGGAAGCACTCGATGCCATCCGTGAAAAGATATCCGGGCCTTCGCCTCCCCCGCCGACCGAGAAAAGCGTCTTGGCCGGCGGGTTCTTCTTGCGAATCGTGGACGTAAAATTCAACAGTGTCGGAGCCTTAGAACTCGAGACCTCAAATCTAAAAGTGACGTTACTGGGTACAAGAAAAGCGTAGTAGAGGTGGGTGAACAGCCTCGTGTCGATGGCTGAGGGCGGGAAAGTGGAGGCGGCCCATGAAGGCCAATAAGCCCCTTTGACCGCCTGAGAAGAAGATGGCCTCCCAGCCATACCACAATTTGCGGTGATGGACAATAACAAAAGAACATAGAGGTGATAGTAATCTTTTAGACCTGCCATTGCTTTCTCTGCGTGGATAGCCAATATTTCACTCCCCCAAATGGTCTTGGGATATTTGTAAGCAAGTGTATGAGATATCAAACCTCAGTAATTCGACAGGGAAAGATGGGAATGCTTGCTTTTTTATCTTTACTTTTGGAGGCTGCATTATTATCTGTGGTCCACGGCCCACGGGGTTCAGATTCTATAATTGGATGAATTGGGTCCACCAAATTTTGGAAGGGAGAATACCGTTCAAATTTAGACCTTCTATTGCCGCAATTATTGATTTGGATTTGCTTCGGTACTTTTATCGGTAAGAGTTTTTGAGCAAATTCAGACAATTGAATATATAGTCTAGATTTGTACAGTCTAGTCTAGTTTAAAATTTGGAGCGGAGAGGATCCGATCCCATAATTGGGAGAAATTTTTCGATACTGGGCGGGCACCAACCCGAATAGCCCATCCGAACCGTCCAAAAGTGTGTTGGACGGCCTAGGTTAAAACTCTCTCTCTTCTCTTTCTCTCTCCATATTCGAGTTATTCAAAACCGAAATGGACGGTCCGAATGTGCCGAATGGGCACCACGTGGTACCCACTCTACATTAAAAAATTTGTCCAGAGACAATGGTAGGAAGAAAATTCTGACTTGACTAGGGTGATGGGTTAGGTAGTGTAGTTTAATGTTCCTGTATATTTCTAGAAGGGAAAAATTTTAAAATACCTCCCAACTTTTACTCGAAATTTTAATTAGACTCTCAATCTTTTAAAAAAATCAATTTTACTTCCAACATTATTTTCCATTAATCGAAACGCTCTCTTCCGTCCGAATGACTAATGGATTTCGTTAAAGGCTCCATTAAATAGCATCCCGATCGAATTTCGATAATCCGAGCTGCTCAATTTGATCAGAACATGATTCTAAGGGCACTTGCTTGAAAATCAGCAAAAAAAATGACTGGAAAGGGTTTCATCTAAACAGTTTTTTATTGAACAGTTTAATAAATAAACTGCTCAAACTAAGCCCTTTCTGGTCATTTTTTCTGTTGATTTCTCACTGGTACTCTTAAAATTATATTCTAATCACATTGAGCTGCTTAGATCATTGATATTCAATCGAAAAAGGGGAGGTGCGGACCGAAGCAAAATCTGGACGTCCTGACTTGAACAAAATCTGGATCGGTCCCCAACTCCACTTTCTTAATTGAATTTCGATGATCCGAACCGCTCAATATGATTAAAACGTGATTTTAAGGGTATCCGCGAGAAAATAACAAAAAAAATTATCGAAAAGAGTTTGATTTGAGTAGTTTTTTATTGAACTATTCAATAAAAAAATTGTTCAGATGATATCTTTCCCGATCATTTTTTTGCCAATTTCTTGTGAGTACCTTTAAATTCACGTTCTGAACACATTAAGTGGCTCGGATCATTAAAATTCGATCGGAAAAGGGGAGGTGCGGACTGAAGCAAAATCTGGATATCCTGACTTGAACAAAATCCGGATCAATCCGCACCTCCCCTTTTCCAATCGAATTTTGATAATTCGAGCCGCTCAATATATTCAAAACGTGATTTTAATGGTAAGTGTGAGAAATCAGCAAAAAAAAGATTGGGATGGGCTTAATTTGATCAATTTTTTATTAAACTGTTCAGATAAAACCCTTCCCAATCATTTTATTGCTAATTTTGTGAGAATACCATTAAAATCACATTCTGAACACATTGAACTGCTTGGATCATTGAAATTCTATCGGGACACTATTAAACGGAGCCTTTAATGAAATCCGATAGTCATTTGGATGGAAGGGGGCGTTTTGATTGACGGAAGATAATGTTTGGAGTAAAATTGATTGTTTTAAAAGATTGAAAGTATTAATTGAAATTTAGAGTAAAGATTGGGAGATATTTTGAAATTTTCCTTTCTAGAAAGCCGGACAATGGGACCTGTTCAACGTGGTGATCTTGTCAATTTCAACTTCAGGAAATGGCACATCCGCATGTGGATAATGGAGGGGTAGACCACCAGGCACTAGTGAGAATGGCCACTACTCAGCATCTCGAACCCATTAGTCAAAAAAGTCATTTTTGCAAAAAAATCACGCACGGCCAGGCATACATTTTGTTTTAACACAACGTAGAAATTTTATATCCATCTCAAAATTAATTGACAATAAGTGGAGATGTCTCAAATGTTATTAAGTGATCACTCATTCCACTCTCAAGCAACGTGAGATTTTATTTTCTTAACATCCCCCTCCCGTGCAGCCATATTTGAAGTCTGTTATGTGTGGCCACTTTTGGGTCCTTCATCGTGCAACCTTTTTGCTAGTTTGTCATCGTGGAGTGTGGATTGTAAATTTTTAAAATGTCAAGTGGAATGGGCCACGCTCTGATACCATGTAGAAACTTTATGTCCATCTCAAAACCAATTGGCAATTAGTAGAGAGGTCCCAAATATTATTAAGTGATCACCCATTCCACTCCCAAGTAATGTGAAATTTTATTTCCTTAACAACTTCGATAGCTACATTTATCCAACCTAGGGAGGCGAGAAAAAATTGCGCTGAGGTTCCAGATTACCTGTTCTCGGCTCTACGAAAGACAAACTCGACCTCATATCATGTATGGGTGGATGACAAGTCCGATTTGACTAGGTGGATGGAAAAATGGAAACACGAAACAAGAATGGTATAGTTTTGAGCTTTGATTAGGATAAGTAGAGAGTAGTGTTGGAGCGGGGCCAAAACACCGGACCCGAATAATTGTAAAACCATCAAGTCAGCTTTGAAAATTCGGGTTTAGCTATTAAGGAGAAGTGAGATCGTGGAACTTTGGACTCCTATCATGAGTCCTCGAAACATAGAAGCTGTCGTGGTAACCCCCGAACCTCTTTCGGCATATGGCTAACAGTGAAGCACTAAAATAATCTTGAATATTCGCATGCGTTATCTTAGGGGGTGTTTTTAGTAGTGAAAAATATATAAATTTTGATTTGTGGTTAAAAAATTATTAAGTGTTTCATGTAGTGAATAAGTTGTTAATAGGTTTGTGAGTAGAGTTACTGTAACAAAAAGAGTTTTTGTTGACAATATTTTTGTTAGTGAAAACGAGATGGTAAAATGCTGAGATTCTTTTGTTAGTAATAATGAGATAGTAAAATGCGTTAAATTTTTAGTGTTTTTTGTTAATGGAAACAGGGCTTAAATTTCAATCTCTCGTCATCAGTGACATTGAATAATTATAAAGTGACTTCCAAGATCACTATAACGAGATTACAAGCTTGTTCCAGAAACCTTCTTAAAAAAATAAACAACTTATTTTACATTTTCAAACTGCAAAATAATGTAAATGAAACATAAATTTTCAATTTTTTTTGCACCGTGTAGAATATCCTAATGAGATCTATCAAACAAGATCCATATTGCTAGAAAAATTATTTGCTTAAATACATGATTTTTGAGCTTGAAATTGTCTTTTTAAAAAATAAGCAGTTTATTGGAGTTCTAGAACAGGGAGACTCTAGGGTTCGCGTCAGCAAAAATTATTCAATACTCCCGGAGTATATGAATAGTATATTCATTCCTCTCACATAACATATGGGGCACACACATGGGACACATGTGGGACCCACATATTATGTGATAAGATGGAATATAATGTTCATATACTTTGGGAGTATTGAATAATTACTCCCGTGTCAAGAACCCTCCAATCATCCGATGATCTAGTCAGAAATCGGTAAGAGACCTACGATTCATGGAAAGGAAAAACAAGGTACAAGATGAAGTTACCCACCAAAAATACTCCTTCCGTCCCATAATATTTGTCCGGTCCGCAAAACGAGGACTACAAAATAATGCATTTCTTTCGAGAAAAAATTTAAATTTTTTTCATAAGTTAAAAGAACTCGTCGAGATCTAGTAAATTGTTGAATTTTTTTTCAACTTTTCTCACAAAAATAGTATTATTTTTACGTCTCTGTTTTACGGACCGGACAAATATTATGGGACGGAGGGAATGCTTTTTAAGCTCGCCTTGTTTATCAGGAATTGAGCCAAGTTAAGCACTTAACAAGCTGAGCTGTGCCTCGAACTACTAGCAAACACCTCAGTTTCAACCCAAGTAAATTGCTTCCATTATCGGAAGAAAAGAAAATTAGTTATGCTCTGCAGGTTCTGCAATTTGTAAAATTTGACATTTTGCCCAACTTCAGCATTTTGGCCCTTTTCTGTTTTGTTTTTTCTTTTTTCTTTTTCCTGCTATAGGTCAAACTTCATCATCCATTCATCTCAGTTAGAGAAATTGACCATACAAGTAGGTCTAATTACTCAACAGTCCGACAGCACCGTTACGTGATAGTCCGAATCACTCGAACAACACACATTCTTGTATGGAACCATATACATAGTTTTGATGTGATCCGGAGCACCATGTCCGAACTATTGAATAAGGAGTACTGCTATGGGTACCGACGGTACCCATAGGGAAAATGCACCGACGGCCACCGGATGGCCGTCTCCGGTCACCGGACGGCCGATCCGAGCCGTCCAAAAATTTTAAAAAATAAAACCGAGTGGCCTTACGCGAGAATCAATGGCATCCGAGGTGTGTAGGGTACTTGATCCGAGCACCCATTTTTCGTGTATATTTGTATATACGTGTATATACACGAAAAAGGGGTACTCGGATCAAGTACCCTACACACCTCGGATGCCATTGATTCTCGCGTAAGGCCACTCGGTTTTATTTTTTGAAATTTTTGGACGGCTCGGATCGGCCGTCCGGTGACCGGAGACGGCCGTCCGGTGGCCGTCGGTGCATTTTCCCTATGGGTACCGTCGGTACCAATAGGATTTCTGATTGAATAAGTACCCATACGCATACTAGTACAAGCCAAACTGCAATAAAAAATTGGGTCGAAGTCCAAAAGAGAAAAAGGCTATAAAACCAAGCGATAAGCTGCAACAAGAGACTATGATAATTTCGTTTATTTAATAATTTGAGCAAAGCCTTCTTGTCCTGCATATATGTTATCCCATGTTTTTCAGCTTTATACATAATTGAAAGGCAATAAAGCAAAGTAGAAAAACAAGATCAAATGGCATCCAAATACAAACAAAAGATTTAGGAGGCCAATTAATGATCCTTAATTATTTATCACTTGAACAAGATCTAGAAGATGACTTGTCAAAAAAAAAAAAAAACAAGATCTAGAAGATTAATCTTTGACTATAAACTGAAAGTGATTCACCAAAAAGCTATAAAACTGAACAGAACATGATCAGAAGATCATGTGAACTTCCGAGAACAGCAGCTCAGCTGGGCTAGCTTATAGAATCCACGACCTTGAAGCTGCAAAACATCATCAACCATAATGAAGAATGTGTTAGACCCCTGAATATATACCGCATAATTACTTAACGGTGCCCTAAAGAAGTGAAGATGAGCTTCAATATGCACTCATATTCCATAGTGTTATATTTGTTTTGTGATAATTCATGGTTTCTAAATCAGCTCATAAACGGTCGACCAACATTTTGGAGACCAAGCTCGCCTTAGATTAGTGGGGGCTCAGTTAATGACGAAGGAACCACCCCATATGAGGATCACTAATTGAACCCAATATTAATAGATCGTAAATTTCCAGACTACCCAAAGCAAACCACCGTCCCGCCCCGCTAGGTAGTTCATAGTACCAACTGCGGATAGGAGTTGAACCCTTGCTACCCAAAGCTAAGCAAGGGCCCTTCAATAGGGCAAGCCCACGAGCGGTTCCCCAATGATTGTTTGATTTTAATCTGTATAAGGTTCGTTTGTTTGATGAGACTATAGGAGAATAATATAATTACTCTCATAAAATCATGGGGTAATTATTCAATAATTCAGGAGTAAAATCTTGGAGTAATTATTCAATAATCCGAAAGTACCGTCATGAGATACTCTGGACAACTTTCCAATCACACATTCATGTGGGATCTATGTATTTAGTGGTAGATCCCATAGGAATGTGTGATTATAAAGTTGTATGGAATACCACGTGGCGGTACTCTTTGACCATTGTATAATTTCACCCTTTTATGTCATCTGATCAATTCAGTTAATTGTGTTGAGCTGTAAATTAATTTTACCTTGTCTTGAGATTTTCCACGCTTGATCACCATTGACGGCCCAAAAGAAGTACCCCCGAAGCTTAAGGGCCTGGGCATACCCTATCTTCACCGTCGTCGACCTGACATCATCGTACCCAATCCACGAAGTTCCCGCATAGGAATACGTGGATACCGTCTCCATGTCAAACACCACCGTGGCGTTCTTCTCCCGATTGAATGTCTCCACCTGCGAATAAGACATAGTCCCGTTGTTTCCCGGGCCCGGGCTTGGACCCAAACCGACACCGGGCGCTCCTATGCCGTTCACTTTGGGGTCCTTGAGCTTCCAAGTCCGCCCGTACAACGGCAGGCCCATGACCAGCTTGCTTTGAGGGAGCCCAGCTTTGATCCATGACTGGAGCCCATAACTCGTCGATACGTTGCTTTTTGGGTCGAACAACGCGGCATGGGCCCCCGTCGCAGTAGTGTCCCACGACCCATGGTAGTTGTAGCACATCGCATTGATAAAGTCCAAGTTTTTGCTAATCGAGGCCACCGGGAACGACCGGACAACCGGCCCGAGGAAGAATTCCACAGCGAAGTACGTTGCCGCGGTTAGCAAGAGTGGCCTCCGGCCCGTCACCTTGGCATCCTTTTGGACCGCAGCCCGCCATTCCTCGAGCAAGTAGCCCAAATTCTCCATGTCTTTCGCGTCTTGAGGGGACTCCCAATCAAGATCGACACCGTCAAATCCGTATTTCCTCGCCACTTCGATGGACGAGTCGATGAAACTCTTGCGCGAGGAGGCACTCGACGCCATCCGCGAAAAGATAGCCGGGCCTACGCCTCCCCCGCCGACCGAGAAAAGCGTCTTGGCCGGCGGATTCTTCTTGCGAATCGTGGACGTAAAATTCAACAGCGTCGGAGCCTTAGTACTCGAGACCTCAAACCTAAAAGTGACGTTACTGGGAACAAGAAAAGCGTAGTAGAGGTGGGTGAACAACCTCGTGTCAATGGCTGAGGGCGGGAAAACTGAGGCGGCCCATGAACGCCAATAAGCCCCTTTGACCGCCTGAGAAGAAGATGGTCTCCATCCCATACCACAGTTTGTGGTGCTGGACAAGAGGAAAATAACATAGAGGTGGTAGTAATCTTTTAGACCTGTCATTGCTTTTTCTGTGTGGATAGCCAATATTTCACGAGTGTTGCTACAGGTACCGAAATTGGGGGACCGAAATCGGACCGACGGCCGCCGGCGGGCCGTCTCCGGCCACCGGACGGCCGATCCGAGCCGTCCAAAAATTCTAAAAAAAAAAACCGAGGGGGCCCGCGCGGGAATCAACGTCATCCGAGGTGTGTAGGGTGCTTGATCGGAGCACCCCTTTTCGTGTGTATATACGCGGGAATCAACGTCATCCGAGGTGTGTAGGGTGCTTAATCGGAGCACCCCTTTTCGTGTGTATATGTGTCCCTCGGTTTTTTTTTTTAGAATTTTTGGACGGCTCGGATCGGCCGTCCGGTGGCCGGAGACGGCCCGCCGGCGGCCGTCGGTCCGATTTCGGTCCCCCAATTTCGGTACCTGTAGCATTTTTGATATTTCACTCCCCCCCAAAAAAAAAAAAAAAACAATGAAAGATTGGAATGCTTGCTTTTTTATCTTGACATTTGGAGGCTGCATTTTTATCTGTGATCCACGGGGTTCAGATTCTATAATTGGAGGAATTGGGTCTACCAAATTTTGGACCGGAGTATACCTTTCAAATTTAGACCATCCATTGCTGCAATCAATGATTTGGATTTGCTCAAATATTTTTATTGGTACGAGTGATCTCTGAGCAAATTTAGACAATTGAATGTACGGTCTGGATTTGGACAATCTAGTCTAGTTTAAAATTTGGAGTGGAGAGATCCAATCCCATAATTGGGAGAAATTTTTCGGTATTGGATGGGTACCACATGGTGCCTAAATAGCCCATCTGAGCCGTCCAAAAGTGTGTTGGACGGTCTAGATTGAAATCCTCTCTCTTCTCTTTCTCTTTCCATATTCGAGCCGTCTAAAATTGAAATGAATGGCCCGGATATACCAAACGGGCATCACGTGGTACCTACTCACCACTCAAAAATTTCTCCATAATTGGAGGAGACAATGGGAGGAAGAAAATTCTGACTTGACTAGGGTGATGGGTTAGGTAGTGTAGTTTAATGTTCCCGTATATTTCTAGAAGGGATAATTTCAAAATACCCACCATTACTCTAAATTTCAATTCAACTTTCAACCTTGTTAAAAAATCAATTTTACTTCCAACGTTATCTTCCTTTAATCAAAACGCACCCTTCTGTCTGAATGATTAACGGATTTCATTAAAAGCTCCGTTAAATAGCGTTCCGATCGAATTTCGATGATCCGAATTGCTCAATGTTATCAGAACGTGATTTTTAGGGTACTTGCAAGAAAATTAGCAAAATAAAATGACCGGGAAGTACTTCATCTGAACTGTTTTTATTGAACAGTTCAATAAAAAACTGCTCAAATCAAGTCATTCCCGGTCTTTCTGTTTTTTGATTTCTCAGAGTTGCCCTTAAAATCACGTTCTAATAACATTGAGCAGCTTGGATCATTGATATTCGATCGGAAAAGGGGAGGTGCGGACCGAAGCAAAATCCGAACGTCCAGACTTGAACAAAATCCAGATCGGTCTGCACCTCCACTTTTCTAATTGAATTTCGATGATCCGAGCCGCTCAATGTGATTAGAACGTGATTTTAATGGTACTCATGAGAAAACAGCAAAAAAATTATCGAGAAGGACTTGATTTGATCAATAAAAAACTGTTAAGATGAAGCCCTTTTCGATCATTTTTTTTTACTAATTTCTAGCAGTTACCATCAAAATCACGTTCTAAACACACTGAGCAGCTCGGATCATCAAAATTTGATCGAAAAAGGGGAGGTGCGGACTGAAGCAAAATCCAGATGTCTTGACTTGAACAAAATCTGGATCAGTCCGTACCTCCCCTTTCCTGATCGAATTTTGATGATCTGAGCCGCTCAATATGTTCAGAACGTGATTTTAAAGGTACTTTCAAGAAATCAACAAAAAAAAAAAAAAAAGACTGGGATAGGCTTGATTTGAATAGTTTTTTATTGAATTGTTCAATAAAAAATTGTTTGAATGAAGCCCTTCTAGATCTTTCTTTTTTTTTTTACTGATTTCACCCAAGTACCTTTAAAAGTCACGTTTTGAACACATTAAGCGGCTCAGATCATCGCAATTCGATCGGGACGCTATTTAACGGAGCCTTTAATGAAATCCGTTAGTCATTCGGACGGAAGGGGGTATTTTGATTAACCGGAAGATAACGTTGGGAGTAAAACTGATTTTTTTTAAAATGTTGAAAATCTAGTAAAGATTGTGGGGGGTTATTTTGAAATTTTCCCTTTCTAGAAAGCCGTCCAATGGGACTTATTCAACCTGGTGATCTTGTCAATTTCAACTTGGGAAATGGCACATCCGCATGTGAATAATGGAATGCAGAGATGTTGAAAATTTTGACACATTTGGACTCTCCTGAAAAGAAGGGTTAATTCTAAAATATGACACTGAAGGGGACATAAAGATTAGCTGGGTAGAAACAGGGGTAGATCACAAGGCACTAGTGAGAATGGCCACAACTCACAGCATCTCGAACCCATTAGTCAAAAAAGTCATTTTTGCCAAAAAAAATCACATACGGCTAGGCATGCATTTTGTTTCAACACAACATCGATAGCTACATTTATCCAGCCTAGGGAGGTGAGAAAAAATTGCGCGAAGGTTGCAGATTACCTGTTCTCGGCTCTACGAAAGACTAACTCGGCCTCATATCATGTATGGGTGGATGACAAGTACGACTGGACTAGCTGGATGGAAAAATAAAAACACAAAACAAGAATTGCATAGTTTTGAGCTATGATTAGGATAAGTAGAGAGTAGTGTTGGAGCTGGTATTAACAAATCTATTTCCAAGTATGGGGCCAAACACCAGACGCGAATAATTGTAAAATCTGTCAGCTCTGAAAATTCGGGTTTAGCTATTAAGGAGAAGTGAGATTGCGGAACTTTGGACTCCTATCATGAGTCCACGAAACATAGAAGCTGGCATGGTAACCCCCGAAACCCCCTAGATAATTTTTCATTTTTGGCATATGGCTAACAGTGAAGCACTAAAATATTCTTGAATAATCATATGCGTTATCTTAAGGGGGTGTTTTCGATAGTGAAAAATTTGTAGATTTTTATCTGTGGTTAAAAAGTTGCTAAGTATTTATGGTGGTGAATAAGTTGTTGAGAAATGTCAAGTTGTTTCCAGTAGTGAATAAGTTGTTGATAGGTTTGTGAGTAGAGTTACTGTAGCAAAAACGATTTTGTTGACAACTTTTTTTTTAGTGAAAACAAGATGGTAAAATGCTGAAACTCTTTTATTAGTGAAAATGAGATAGTAAAATGCGTTAAATTTTTAGTATTTTTTGTTAGTGGAAACGGGCCCTAAATTTCAATCTCTCATCATCCGTGACATTGAATAATTATAAAGTGACTTCCAAGATCACTATAACAAGATTACATGCCCGGGAGACTGTGCTGTGCAGCTCGTGCTGCACAGCAAAACGACGTCGTTTTGTTATTGTGTTGGTCCTAATGTTTCAGCCAATAAGAGCTCCTTTTGGCTGCCCGTCGTTTTGCTATTGTGCTGGTCTTAATGTTTCAGCCAACAAAGGCTCCGTTTGGCTGTCCAAATTTTTGCAATTTCATATTATACCCACAAAACAGGTGGCGCACATGCAGCTCTTGGAGCTGTTGGTGAATGATTCATACAGACCTAAGCAAGCTGCTCACAAGCAGCTCATCCAGGTCTGGTTAATCCTTTGTTTCTGGATCCTTCTTCCGTGAAAGATGAACCTCAGAGGATTTAGAGGGCCCACAAGTATGCAAGGTCCAATAAAATGATAAGAAAGGCCTGGTGAAGTATTGGTCTGCAGCTGTGGTAGGCCCGGAATGGCCTGGATACTACAGAAACTGAAATTTTCTTTGCCCTTTTTCAAAGTTTTATGCAGAAAAGAAGGATTTTTCAGGCCTTTGCCCTTTTCTTAAAGTAAAAGGCACGTTTTGTTCAGAGAGCAGCCCCTCATTGGAGCATTTCGAAGCTGCTCAAGCTCAAGCCTTTGATAGAAGGCCATGTGGCAGCCTTGCATTGGAGCATTTTGAAGCAGCTCAAGGCCTGTAGCTCCTATAAATCACAGTTCTGAAGGCCTTGGCCAAGGTCCACGACCAATCAAGCCAGCGGCTTACCCAATTTATCTTTCAATTGTCTTTATTTTGCCATTCAATCTAGCACGGACTAGATTTTATGTCATTTTATTTCCTTGTACCCACACTTTGTTAACCAATTAATAAAGTTTGTTTTCGTTCCTTCATTACCTTTCAGTTCTTTCCTTTTCTTTTAACCATTTTCTAACAACGGTTAGGAAATATTTAAGTCCTTATCCAGCAAAGGCGAACAACGAACCATCACGAGGCCTTACCCTTTGGGCCTAGCACCATCGTTTGAAAGAAATCAGATTTTTGAGGCACGAAGGCCTTGAAATACAGTTTGGACTGCAATCCAGTCCTGGCAAGCCCGCGATTCCAAGCCATTTGATTTTTGCACTTTTTGTGGAGAAATAGTGTGCTTCGGCCTCCTGTGCGTTACATTGGTCCCACGGAATTCACTTCGTCAATGGTATTATGCCTTTTTACTACTCGTATTACTTTACATGGATGAGGCCAAAATCAAACTTGTTTTGAAGTCCGTAGCTGACAATGGATACATATTGCTAATTTACTACCGAGAGCCCGACGAGATCCGCTTCGTCAGTGGTATTTAGGCTCCGTTCCAGAAATTTTTTTAAAAAATAAACAGCTTATTTCACATTTTCAAACTCAAAAATAATGTAAATGAAAAATAAAATTTCAATTTTTTTTGCATCGTATAAAAGATCTCGATGAGATCTTTCAAATGAGATCCATATTACATATTTTTAGATTTCAATAAGTCCATAATTTTTGAGCTTGAAATTGCCTTCTTAAAAAATAAAGACTTTTTTCCCGTTGCGGAATGGGGCCTAAAGCTTCTCAATAAAAATTAACCTTACAATTATTCAAATTTAATTTCTTTCGATGTTCGAAAACAACGATGGTAGTATTACTTTCTCGCTTTTATTATGTGTAGAAATTTTGAAACGGAAGGAGTAAATAAACCCCAAGTTTTGGCTTGGTCGCCAGAACTGAAGACTAAGGGTTTGCTCCATTTTAGATTTTAGATTTGAAATTGTTTAATTAGATGCAATAATTTTTTTTTGGATCCAATCCATACGAGATTTCATCTCAATTTGAATCGGACCGTTGCTAACAAAGAGTGATGACGTCCAAATCTCGTTCAGTTGCTCATACTCAAGGTTCACGAGAAAAGGGTTATTAGAAGGCCATAGCCCGATCTAGAAACCTTCTTAAAAAATAAGCAGTTTATTTCACGTTTTCAAACTCGAAAATAATATAAATGAAAAATAAATTTTCAATTTACTTTACACCGTTTAAAAGATCTCTATCAAACATAATCCATATTAGTAGAAAAATTATTCGCTTAAATATATGATTTTTGAGCTTGAAATTGAAATTGCCTTCTTAAAAAATAAGTAGTTTATTGGAGTTTTGAAACGAAGAGACTCTAGGGTTTCGAAAATTATTCAATACTCGCAGAGTATATAAATAGTATATTCCCTCCTTACATAACATATGGGACCCACACAGGGGACACATGTGGGACCCACATGTTATGTGAGAGGATGGAGTATAATGTTCATATACTCTGAGAGTATTGAATAATCACTCTCGTGTCTGGAACCCTCCAATTATCCGATGATCTAGTCAGAAATCGGTAAGAGAACTATGGTTCATGAAAAGGAAAAACAAGGTAGAAGATGAAGTTACCCACCAAAAATACTTTTTAAGCTCGCCTTGTTTATCAGGAATCGAGCCAAGTCAAGCACTTAACAAGCCGAGCCGAGCCTTGAATTACTAGCAAACACCTCAGTTTCAACCCAAATAAATTGCTTCCATATCGGAAGAAAAGAAATATGAAATTAGTTATGCTCTGCAGGTTCTGCAATTTGTAAAATTTGACATTTTGCCCAACTTCGGCATTTTGGCCCTTTTCTCTACTTTTTTTTCCCCAATTATAGGTCAAATTAACTTCATCATCCATTCATCTCAGAGAGAGAAATTGAACATAGAAATAGGTCTAATTACTCAACAGTCCGGTAGCACCGTCACGTGATAGTCCGGATCACTCAAACAACACACATTCTTGTATAGAACCATACACATGGTTCTGATGTGATCCGGAGCACTATGCCCGAACTATTGAATAAGTACCCGTACACATACTAGTACAAGCCAAACTGCAATAAAAATTTGGGACGAAGTGCAAAAGAGAAAAAGGCTATAAAACCAAGCTATAAGCTGTAACAAGGGACTATGATAATTTCGTTTATTTGATAATTTGTGTGAAGCCTCCTTGTCCTGTTGTCCCATGTTTTTCAGCTTTAAACATAATTGAAAGGCAATAAAGCAAAGTAGAAAAAATAGATCAAATGGCATCCAAATACAAAACAATAGATTTAGGAGGTCAATGATCCTTAATTATTTATCACTTGAACAAGATCTCTAGAAGATTAATCTTTGACTACAAACTGAAAGTGATTAACAAAAAAGCTATAAATTGAACAGAACATGATCCGAAGATGTGAACTTTCGAGAACAGCAGCTGGGCCTAAGGCCTTATAGAATCCACGACCTTGAAGCTGCAAAACATCAACCATAATGAAGAATGTGTTAGACCCTTGAATATATACTGCATAATTACTTAACGGTGCCCTAAAGAAGTGAAGATGAGCTTCAATATGCACTCATATTCCATAGTGTTATATTTGTTTTGTGATAATTCATGGTTTCTGAATCAGCTCATAAGCGGTCAACTAACTTGTTGGGGACCAAGCTCATCTTACATTAGTGGGGGCTCATTTAAAGTCGGGATCCTTGTTGCAATATACTTCCCAATGAATTTTTTTATTTTATTTTTTATGATGAAGGAACCACCCCATCACTAATTGAACCCAAAATTAATAGAGCGTAAATTTCCAAACTACGCAAAGCAAACCACCGCTCCGACCCGCAAGGTAGTTCGAACCCTACCCAAAGCTAGGCAAGGGCCCTCCAATTGGGCACGCCCACGAGCGATTCCCCAATGATTGTTTGATTTTGATCTATATAAAATTCGTTGGTTTGATGAGACTATATGAGAATAATATAATTACTCTCATAATTATGATATGTAAAATTTTGGGGTAACTACTCAATAATTCAAGAGTAAAATCTTGGAGTAATTATTCAATACTCCGGGAGTACCGCCACGAGGTATTCCGGACAACTTTACAATCACAAATTCATGTGAGGTTCATGTACTTAGTAGTAAATCTCATAGGAATGTGTGGTTGTAAAGTGACCTTAAGTATCACGTGGTAGTAGTCCCAAACTATTGTATATATAATATAATTTCACCTTTTTATGTCATCTCATTAATTCAGTTCATTGTGTTGAGCTGTAAATTAATTTTACCTTGTCTTGTGATTTTCCACTCCTGATCACCATTGACGGCCCAAAAGAAATACCCCCGAAGCTTAAGGCCCTTGGCATACCCTATCTTTACCGTCGTCGACCTGACATCATCGTACCCAATCCACGAAGTTCCCGCATAGGAATACGTGGACACCGTCTCCATGTCAAACACAACCCTGGCGTTATTCTCCCGATTGAACGTCTCCACCTGCGAATAAGTCATAGCCCCGTTGTTTCCCGGGCCCAAGCCGACACTGGGCGCTCCTATGCCGTTCACTTTGGGGTCCTTGAGCTTCCAAGTCCGCCCGTATAACGGCAGGCCCATGACCAGCTTGCTTCGAGGGAGCCCGGCATTGATCCATGACTGGAGCCCATAGCTCGTCGATAAGTTGCTATTTGGGTCGAACAACGCGGCATGGGCGCCCGTCACAGTAGTGTCCCACAACCCATGGTAGTCGTAGCACATCGCATTGACAAGGTCCAAGTTTTTGCTAATCGAGGCCACCGGGAAGACCAGCCCGAGGAAGAAGAATTCCGCAGAGAAGTACATTGCCGCGGTTAGCAAGAGTGGGCTCCGGCCCGTCACCTTGGCATCCTTTTGGACCGCAGCCCGCCATTCCTCGAGCAAGTAGCCCAAATTCTCCATGTCTTTCGCGTCTTGAGGGAACTCCCAATCAAGATCGACACCGTCAAATCCGTACTTCCTCGCCACTTCGATGGACGAGTCGATGAAACTCTTGCGCGAGGAAGCACTCGATGCCATCCGCGAAAAGATAGCCGGGGCTACGGCTCCCCCGCCGACCGAGAAAAGCGTCTTGGCCGGCGGATTCTTGTTGCGAATCGTGGACGTAAAATTCAACAGCGTCGGAGCCTTAGTACTGGAGACCTCAAACTTAAAAGTGACATTACTGGGCACAAGAAAAGCGTAGTAGAGGTGGGTGAACAGCCTAGTGTCGATGGCTGAGGGCGGGAAAGTGGAGGCGGCCGGTGAAGGCCAGTAAGCCCCTTTGACCGCCTGAGAAGAAGATGGCCTGCATGCCATACCGCAGTTTGTGGTGATGGACAAGAAGAAAAGAACATAGAGGTGGTAGTAATCTTTTAGACCTGCCATTGCTTTCTCTGTGTGGATAGCCAATATTTCACTCCCCCAAATGGTCCTGGGATATTTGTAAGCGAGTGTATGAGATATCAAACCTTATTACAGTAATTCGACAGGGAAAGATGGGAATGCTTGCTTTTTTATCTTGACTTTTGGAGGCTGCATTTTTATCTGTGGTCGGATTCAGATTCTATAATTGGAGGAATTGGGTCCCCCAAAATTTGGACCGGAGAATACCGTTCAAATTTAGATCATCTATTGCTGCAATCAATGGTTCGAATTTACTCAAATACTTTTATCTGTAAGAGTTTTTGAGCAAATTCAGACAATTGAATGTACGGTCTAGATTTGGACAGTCTAAACTAATTTAAAATTTGGAGCGGAGAGGATCCGATCCCATAATTAAGAGAAATTTTTCTGTATCGGGTGGGTACCAGCCCCAATAGCTCATCTGGACCGTCTAAAAGTGTGTTGAACGGTCTAGATTGAAACCCTCTCTTTTCTCTTTCTCGCTCCATAATCAAGCCGTCCAAAACCAAAATGAACGGCCCGAATGTACCGAACAAGCACCACATAATACCCATCCGATACTAAAAAATTTCTTCATAATTGGAGGAGACAATGGTAGGAAGAAAATTCTGACTTGACTAGGGTTATGGGTTAGGTAGTGTAGTTTAATGTTCCTGTATATTTCTAGAAGGGAAAAATTTTAAAATACCTCCCGACGTTTATTCTAAATTTCAATTAGACTATGAACCTTTTAAAAATATCAATTAAAATTAAATGACATGCAAGTCTCCAAATTCTCCTGCTTTGGGATCTCTCTGTTTCAGATGTTGGATTCCAACAAAGTCAAAAAAGTGAAAGACCCCATGTTATCGTATAGATGGAAAGTGAATATTCTCTCTAAAAGTCCTTGGAATGTAGTCATTGGCGAGAGCAGAGGAGTCGATGGTTTTGGCAGGAGTCGGTGGTTTTGGTGGAAGTCGACGACGGACTAGGGAGAGATGTTTGGAAGATGTTCTGTTTTGTGAGTATAATATGAAATTGCAGAAATTTAGGTAGCTAAACGGAGCCCTTGTTGGCTGAAATCTTAGGACCAGCACAACAACAAAACAATTTGATGTGCTGTGCTGCACAGGCTGTGCCTACAACACAGTTTTCGAATCCTTGTTCCAGAAACCTTCTTAAAAAATAAGTAATTTATTTTACATTTTCAAACTCAAAAATAATCTAAATGAAAAATAAGATTCATATTGCTGGGAAAATTATTTGATCAAATATATAATTTTTAAGCTTGAAATTGCTTTTTAAAAAAATAAGCAGCTTGTACAAATCAACACAACTCTCAAGTAGCCAAAATGGAAAAAGCTTTGTTTGGTTGACATTTTAGTTTAATTTTGATAGTGGATGGAGAGAGAGAAAAAGTAATGATTGAAGAGAGGGGTAATGATTGGATAGAGAGATGGTAAAGTAATAATTAGAAAAATAAGATAGTAATTAAAAAAAATATAATGATTGAAAAATTAAACTAAAATGGTGACCGAACACTACCATTAATCTTCTCATTACTCTGCGCATTGTGTTGTACTTTATGACTTGTTTACTAGTATAGTTTTTTTTTTTCTTGCTTTTTGGGTTTGTAGGCAATCATTCTAGTGCTGATATATTTATGGAAGCTTCAGTTGGTAAAAATTCAATTTTATTCTTGTCAAAAAAAAAAATTTCAATTTTATTGATGGTATGGGCGTATGGGTTCTTTACAAAGTTGAATCGCGGCCGAGGCTGGGCATAATTAAGCCAGAAAGTCTAAATATATAACAATCCAATCATAACATCAACTTAAGGGACCAAGAAGTCTAGTGGTGGCGGTCGCTACGACAAGATTTTTATAAAATATAATTATTTTAATTGAAAAAAAAATTATTTTCAATTTATATAGTCTCGTCACTGCTAGTTTTTTTTTCTTATTTTTATTATATACTAGTCATAAACCTTCTTCTTCTTCTTTTTTTAAAAATGAGACCCAAAAAAGTATTTTAAAACTAAATTCAATGGGCCAAAGTAAAATAATATAAATGATAATGTGTAATTAAAAAGAAAAAAAACTCCACATTCTAACTCTAAAATAGGGCGCCGCTATTCGCATCCCTTTATTTTCTCCCGTAGCCCACTACATTTCGGTAAATGGTTGTTGAAAATCATAAATAACATTTTGGTAAATTGCTGTTGAAAACAAGATTATATTTCGGTAACTACATGTCGAAAATATGTTCAACTTTCGGTAAACAACTGCCGAACATGCATTTTCGGTAAACATCTGTTGAAAAAATATATTATATTTCGGTAATTAGATGCTGAAAAAATATCTCAATTTCGGTAACTAACTGTCGAGTATAATTGAAAATTTTTAACGGGCTATGGGAGTAAATAGAGAGCTGCGAATAGCAGCGCCCCTAAAATAACTTAACCTAAAAAATTAAAGGAATTTAATTACAATGCCACTCCTCAAATTCATAATGTCACTCCCAAAAGGGAGTGCGGTTATCAATTTAGGAAATTCATATAAGGATTTGGGGAGTGACATTATAAATTTGGGCAGTGGCATTATCGATGCCCAAAATTAAAGTTAGTCTTTTTTCATACTCTCTGTGCAAATAAAAAATATCATTTACTATAATTTTTGTTATGTTATTTTAATTTTTTCTAGAGCCAATAACTATTAATATTGTAATGCATCTTTTTATTTTTTTAGTATACATTTCGTCACTGCTAGAATAAAATTTTGGTTCCGTCCCTATACCTAGGGCTCTCAATTTCGGACCCAAGATTGTGCCGGCCCCTAGGTTGTCAAAGAGCAACATTCTTGGGTTTTTTGTTTTTTTTTTCACAATAATAGATGAAAACTAGTAGTAATTGATAGGAGAAGTAGACAAAAGGCCATCCACAGTGGTATAATAAAAAATTAATTATTTTTAAAGTTAACAATGTTGGTGTAAAAGATGGCTCACAATGGTATAATCAAACTTAGCAACATCCTTGGAAATAATCAAATTTTGAGTTTTGGATAACCAAAACTAGCAACTTTTTTAAATAATCAAAATTTGTGGACTCCACACCATATAAGTTAACTAGTTCCAAAATTTGTATACACGCGTATTTCAATTGGTATTTTTTTCTTCTCTTCTTCGCCTACTCTATATCTTTTTCACTTTACCCACAAACTATTTCTTTTTCTTTCTGTCAAAAAGTAAAACTCATATCTCTTGATCATCTACAATTCAACCTATCATCATCGGATTAAAGTATTTCACTCTCTCCCCCCCCCCAAAAAAATATATATATATATATATATGCATATGAGTTAGGTTCCGGTGAGAAATTCTTTATTTTATTAAAATACGGGACTCCCTTTTCCCGATTGAATTTCGATGATCCGAGCCGCTCAAAGTGATCAGAACGTGATTTTAAGGGTCCCCGTGAGAAATCAGCAAAAAAAATGATCGGGAAGGGCTTCATCCGAGCATTTTCATTGAACGGTTCAAAAAAAACTGCTCGGATGACGCCCTTCCCGGTCATTTTTTTTGCTTATTTCTCGCGAGAACCCTTAAAATTACGTTCTGCACACATTGAACGGTTCGGATTTTCAAAATTTGAACGGGACATGGAAGTCCCTCATTTTAACAAAATGAGGGATCCCTCACTTGAAAATTCCTCATATATATATATATATATATATAAAATCGGATGGAAGAAAGTCACCCAATTTTTTTTAAAATTAAAAGAGGGAATCGATATATTTTTGCCAAAAAAACCCATAAATGGAGGGAAGTGAACGGCAGAAAACAAAGGGGGAGAGAGAATGAAATTGCTGTGGATCCTTATTTTGGTTATTGTAGACACCCCATTCTGGACTGTCCAGATAACGTTATTTGTCGATCTGTTATTGCCCCGATGATGATTAATGGTCGAGAACAGTCTGAGGACGATGGTGTGTTTGAGCTTTAAACATCCCGAGCCTCTTTCAAACCCTTCAAACCAGAGCCAAACGGCCCCAGCAAAACCCAACTGGCTTGCGCCAGTACCTTGGTGATGTACGCCAATTAGCTGACACGTGTTGGCCATCGGCCATTAATTCAGTTTTTACTGGCGCACGCCAGTCAACATATGGCGCACACCAGTCAAGTCTAGTCAAATCAACTTTATTCAGCCACATGGACGAGACTTTTGTGCCACCCTGACGTCAGCCACAGTAGCCCCTGATGGTTATATTGGCCAGGCCCGTTCCCTCTCTCTCCTACACCCCCCATCAAGGCAAGTCTCATGCATTTAATGCATGGGAGGCTCCCTTCTTTTTTCAACCAGCCAAACAAGGCCTTGGTCCCAACTGATCTCAGTCATTCCCCCTCTATAAATACCCCTCTTGCATTCATTTGCAAGGGGTTAGCCTCATTAAGAAGAAAAATCTTTCTTCTTCCCTCCTTCTTGCTCTTCATCTCTTGTCCTTCCATTGAAAGAGAAAGGGAAGCAACCCACTTTCCTACACCCTACTGATACCTAGTCACCATCTAAGCTTCCATCTCTAAGCTTTAAGCTCAAATACCACCTTCAATCCTCAAACAAAAAGGTATACCACCTTTGCATTCCTTTTTGTTTTCAACGTCTGAGGGGGACCAGTAAGGTCCAGGCTAGTAAGTGATACTAGTCCTAGCCTTAACCTGGTAAAATACAACAACCGTATGCGATGATACTTGGCGCACGCCAGTTCCTCCATGCCGTACGCCAGTCATGACAGTGCGAGCACAACTGGCGTGGGGATCATGGATCATCATTTCCGTTATCTTACATTTCTGTCAATCACTTTAGCATGCTAAATAACCAGCTTACTGCTTTCTGTACATTTAGAGTTGCTTAAATGCTGTTGTTTTTTCTTACTCTCTATCTGTTCAAAAGGGCCTCTGGGATCCTTCTGGTCATGTTCCAGAGCCCAGATAATGCAAAGCCAAACGCTGGATCCAAAGACAAACTGGCGTACGGTCTATAATGACTGGCGTACGACAGTATTGTCCAGGGTCCAGTGGCTGGCCCTTGCATCTTGGTTTAATCTTGGCCTCTTTTATGTCCCCACTCTGTTTAGGGGGTTTCCTGTCTTTTTTTTCATGGCTTCAAGCCATTTCATCTGTCTGTAACTATATATATTCTGCTCTATTAATTATGTGGTTTGCCTTGGGTGTGCGCTGGTCCCTTTCCAGAGCCCAGAGGGTTGCAAACAAAGACTGTGAAACCTGATAAGTGGAGTACGCCAGTCTCACTGTGGCGTGCGCAGGTTATACCAGCATACAGTGGTTCGGCCAGTGCATGCTGGTGTGGACCCTGCTCACATTTCCTTCGGGACAGCGTACTTCGACTCAATCGGGTTGCTCGGTGCTTGTTCTCAATCTATATTTATCATTGCAAGCAATCATCCATAAACATTTTATCACGTAATCGCAACTTGTTACAGTTTCAACCCCCATTAACTGTTCCCCCCGCCCTAACTGGCTAGAAAATGATCAAATGAGAGAAAAATGCAAGTATTTTACAAAGAAATGCCCGAGTAGAGACCGATTTCCGGATTGGGCGAGAGGGGTGCCATAAAACCCTTCCCCTCTCGTAACCTGGCTCCCGAACCTCAGATATCGAAGGTGACGACGGACCAGTCTACAAGCCTTTTTCAAAATCAAACAAACGTGGCAAGCGTTTTCGAGTTCGGTTCCTTGGGTGTTTTCACCGCTAAAACCCGAGTGGCGACTCTGAATCGAAGCGTTTCGCCGCGCATTTCAAAGAGGGCCGCACCCCAATTTTACAAAGTAACAAAAATTTCCGGGGTGCGTGCCCACAGTTATGGATTAGAAGCAACCATTGTAATGCTCAACATTGTTAAACTTAGCAACCTCTTAAGTGAATAATCAAAAGCTGATGTGTCAGCTTTTGGTTATCTTTTTTTAATTATACAACTGTGGATGACCTAAGAGTTAAAACAAACAGCCATCTGTTCCCAAATACGGACAATAGCCATCACGGAGGGTAACGCTCTCAAGTTCTGGACCAGAAATACTAAAGGTACCGACGACATGGGTACAAATGATATGTGGGGCCAGGGAGTGGGCCCCACAAAGTTGCTCGTATCTGTTGATAAATTTTAAAATAGAGTATAAATTCTATCCACCTCAGGTGGAAATCATGAGTTTTCCACCACCACCAATTGTGGGTCCCGTCGTGTATTTTTTTCAGTAATTTGAATCGTTCATCTTGTAGAGCTTGCAGAGTAGTATATTTTCGCAAAAAATCAATTTTATCAGACATGGATAGGTATATAAAAATTTGAATTTTGGTTTACAAAATCAACGGTAGATAAGTTTAAAGTTAAACAATCCATGACCGTCTATTTTGTAAACTAAAATTTAATTTTTGATGTACCTATCAATATCTGATAAACATGATTTTTTGAGTCAACATACTTCTCTACGGACCCTACAAGATTAACGGTTCAGATTACTAAAAAAATCACACGATGGGATCCGCAGTTGGTGGTGGAAACCCCATAGTTTTCATCTAAGGTGGAAAGAATTTAAACTCTTTAAAATAACTCTTTGAGTAATATCGTGAAAAATTAACCAAATTTTGGCTAAAATAAAAAAACAATAGAGGTTGTTTGCGAGACTACTCAAAAATCAACCAAAATCAGCTCAATTGGTAATTTTTTTATTTGAGAGCTTGTTTTTTTAAATTAATAGTAGATAGTTGTTCATAAGCCATCGCTTCCGTAGAGCAAAATGAATTTATATTTCTCAAACTTTGATTTCTTTCTGTTATTGAATAGCAAATGCAAACCATTATCCTATTCTTGATTTTTGAGCCCGCTAACCCAAAATCCTAACTCTGCTACTGATTTCTTTAACGACACCGTATAAAATTGTGAAAACAAACAAGATTAAATCACATCACATATCATTTGATTCATTCGACGGTATAAATGAATCCTTGTAATCCATTATCTCATGGTTTTAGAAAAAAATGAAGCAAAGAGGAAAAATTAGATCAAGTGGCATCCACACAAAAACAAATAAAGTTAATTGGGAGGCCAATCCTTGCACAAGCAACAAAATGAATACTATTTAAATTTTGGGCATTTTACCTCTAAGTCCAGAAAATAGAAAGTAATTCTCACCGGGTCTCTTATAATTAACAAAACACTAAAACCCTATGAAAATGCATAACCCCTAGGGCATCCTATGAAAGTACCTAAACTCTAGGATACCCTATAAAAATGTCTAAATCCCTAGGGTACTCTATGAAAGTGTCTAAACCGCTAAAACTCTATAATAGGAAGGTGTACCCTAAAACCCCTATGAAAGTGCTTAAACCTAAACTCTAGGGCTCTATGAAAGTGTCTAAATCTAAACTCTAGGGTACCCTAAATCCTAGGGTATCCTAAAACCTAAAATTTTAAAGTATCTTAAAACCCTAAAATCCAAGGGTACCCTAAGATTTTAGGGTACCCAAGGGTATTAGGTGGGTACCATAAAACCCTAGCATATCGTAAAACCCTAGGTTGACACTTTCATTAATGGTAAATGTATTTTTATAAAAGTAGACCTAGTGGTAATTAAGTATTTAATTTTTCCTTAATGGAAATTAAGTGTCATTTTTCGGTACTTAGAGGTAAAAATCTCTTAAAATTTCAAGAATATATATATGAGGAGGTGAAAACTTTCCAGAACAACAGCTCCCTCATAGAGTCCACGTCCTTGAAGCTGTACAACTTCAAGCAATTTTTTTTTTGTTAGACTTTGCAATAATTACCCCTTTTTTTTTCTACTAATTATCAATATTTTTTATAAAATGCATATAAATTTCTCACCAAGTCTTGGTATTTTCCAATCAAGATCGACGTTAGACGGCCCAAAAGAAGTATCCGCGAAGTCCAAGGGCCTTAACGTACGCTATCTTCACCGTCGTTGACCTACCATATACTTCTTCCGTCCCGATTTGTTTGTCCCTTTTCACTATTTAGGACCTCCTACAAAATTGTTTATATGTTTCAATTATAATGTTTTTTTGTACTCCTGTAATATGGATCTTATTTAATAGATCTCAATTAGGTCTAAAATATTATGTTCTCGAAATTCTGTAAAACATTATACATTGTGAGATATACACAATTTTTTAAAAGGCACATATGTCGAAATTGAACAAACAAATTGAGACGGAGGGAGTACTATAATCGTTCGCTATCCACGAAATCTCCAATACGAATACGTGGATACCGTATCCACGTCATAAATCACTGTGGCATTTATTTTGCCTATTGAATGCTTCCACCTGGGGAATTGTTTAGATGGCTATGCTGTGTTTGGATGAGTTCTTGAAAATTTTTTGAAATTTTTTGTTGGGTTATGAGAAAAGAAAGAAAAAAGAGTAATGATTGGAAGTAGAAGAAATAATTGGAGAGAAATAAAAGAGAAATGAGAATAATGATTGGAGATATGTGTGAGTAATGAGTGGAAGTAAGAGTAATGAATATTTTTTGAGTTGAGAATTTTCTTTCAAATCACTATCCAAACAAGGCTTATAACTAAAAAAAAAACACTCATTATCTTTATTTTCAATTATTACTTTCATTTGTCACTACATTCATTATTTTTATCTCCAATTATTATCTTCATTTCTTTCTTTTTATGTCCTAATTTTTCTATCTATCTCTCCTCAATGATTCATATCTCTAATTATTATCATACTTTCTGTGTATACGGTCCGGATTGATCAGGTTCTCTAGAAAATCAGTAACCGGACCATTTCAAACGATTCTAGAAAATTGAAAACCAGAACCTAACCAATATATGCATGGAACCTAATCAGAACCAAACCGCAAGACCGGTTCGGTTTTGGTTCGGTTCCGGTTCTATCCAATAAGCATCAAACACTTATTTACAAAATATGAACTCATAAAATTAAAGAAATAGAAAGATAATTTCGTGAAATAGGAAAGGAAAGAAGAAAATAAAAGCTTTCCTAATAAATGAAATTTTATCTCTAAATAAATTAAATTTAGCAAGGAAAAGATTAACCTATCAAATTCGAGAACATATTTAATTACACACACATAAGTATATCTATATTTATTTTAGTTTTAAACGGTCCGGTTCGGGTCTAACCACGGTTCATTAATTGAGAATCAGTAACCGAACCAAAATTAACGGTTCTTATTTTTTTGGAACCATAACCTGACCATAGAATCACAGAACCGGATCAAATTGGACGGTTCGGTCCGGATCGAATCGATTTTACGGTTCGGGCAGTTTTTTTTTAACACCCCTAGTCTCCACTCGTTACTCTAAAAATAAAAATAAAACCCAATTTTGTTTTGAAAACTCATCCAAATAAGAGCATCTCCAATCCACCTCTATTTCTCCAAAATAGAGGATGGATGTAACACATTGAGGGGAGATTTTATAATTTATTCTCTTTTTTCTTCACTTTTTAAGAGAATTTTTGAGGTACCCACCATCCTTTTTAGAGTTTGGTCCTCCAAAAGTAAATTTGGTCCTCTAAAAATAGAGGACCAAAAGTAAATTTGGAGTACAAAATTCCTCCAAACTCTAAAAAGGACGATGTGTCCTTCAAAGATTCTCCCAAAAAGTACAAAAAGTAAAGAAAAAATAAAATAAATTACAAAATCTCCCTGTGTTACATCCATCTTCTATTTTGGAGAAAATGGAGATGGATTGGATATGCTCTAAGGCATGAAAAAGTCAGAACCCCCACGGCGCGCTTTCTCTCTCTCCAAAAGATTTCAAATTAGGTACGTCCTGCTTCCACCCCCAGGCGCGTTCTCTCTCTCGTCAAAAAGATTTCAAATTAGGTCCGTCCTGCTTCCATCATTCTCGTCATCAAATACTCCTAATCTTTAATGCATGCAAATACTGTCAATCTCTAACCCTTACTTCAAAACAATCGAAAAATCTCCCCATTTTTCAGTGACTGAAAAACCCTAGTCTGGATCGATTTCTCGTGGTATTTGACTTTGATAATGTATCTCTTTGTTGTTGTCGTTTGAAGATATGGAGCCTGGAGACATGGCGCTTGAGAACGAGATGAAGAACGGAGCCCCTGTGGCTGTGGAGTCTCCAACCTCTGTGCTTGAGGACGAGGTTTTATTTGCTGTTTCTCTTTTTTCCTCGTTGTTTACGCTTCCTATTGGTCATATTCTATCGTCTGTACGTGTTACGTAACCGGATCTGTACAGCCGGCCCCACTCTGTCCTGTTCTGTTCTTCACTCGTTTGATTTTTTTTGGGGTTTATTTGGGTCCATGAGAGTTTCTACTTTCTGATATGCTCATATAGATACTCTGTGTGTATTGTTCTGTTACGGTGAAGAAAATAAGAAAACTTTGGAAATGCTATGTGTTGTGCTTGAACAAAAAGAAAGCAGAAATGCTAGAAACAAAGAAAAATTACCCCGAAACTATCCCGAAAAGATCAACTAGTGGTTGAGATTCACTTTGATGTGTGTGACACAATTATCAAAGTGATTTTCAACCATTGATTGCTGTTTTCAGAGTACTTTCGGGGTAAATTTTCTTTGTACCTAGCATTTCCCAAAAGAAAGTAGAGTTTATTTTTTTACTGTACTTTTCTTGGGAAACTAGTAAAAGGGTTACTTATCCAATGTGGATGCTGGTTATTCAGCTGCTTCTGTTGTTGCTTTTATCGTGCACTAATGGATCAGTTGCTGAGCTATTAGCATTGTAAAGTAGTAACTGTTACTTTTTATTCGTAGTTTGTAGTTCTCCATTTTTTGCTGCATTTGCTGCTGTCGAACCGTCGAAGAAGTAATTTTGTCCTGCATTTGAACAACATGCTTTGTCTTATTCATCAAATAATTAGGATACTGTTAGTTCCTAATTTCTGCTTTTTGTGCTTTATCAGTGTTCAATTCTCTCATTGTGTAATATCTCATATATATTGCTCTACACTTACCCTGAAGGATGTATCCAAGGAGGAAATTGGATTCAAATTGGAGGAGGAAATACTTCTTGACGCCAAAAATGGAGATTCTTCTCTTGTATCAAGAGCTATGGCCGAGGAGGAGGAGAAGTTGCTGGAATCCCGGGTGAAGGAAGAAGGAGAAAATCATCCCACAGAGGCACCACGCTTGAATGATACGCAGTTCACAAAACTGGATGAACTTCTAACACAAACCCAGCTTTACTCGAAATTTCTGCTAGAGAAAATGGATGTCATTACAGTTGTATCCACTCATGCCTTTTCTAGGTGAAAATTTTATGTTGTCATTGTTTTCTCTTGTAACTGATAAATTCTCATGAATGATATTCTTAGAATGGCGTGGAGGAAGATGATGACACTGTTAAAGGAAAAAAGGGAGGTCGTGGTTCAAAAAGAAAAACGGCAACAAACTACAACAATGTATGCCTTTCTTTGTGTCGTCTAATTTCATTTGATTTTGATATGGGAGTTTTAGTGATGAATCCTCTGGACTAATACCCATTTGTCCGTAGTATGTGATCTAATAATAGTATGATGATCATTTGGTTTGTTCTGGGTCCTGTTTTAGTTTTACGTTTGGTATCATAACTTTTTGGTCTCTTAGGTGTAATTGTTCTTTGTTCCTTGTCAATTTATTTTTGGCCTGCAAACTACATGAAAAATGGGAAGTTTTTATCCATCTCAGAGAAAGGCCAAGAGAGCTGTTGCAGCCATGCTTACAAGATCTAAAGAAGGCACTGATCCTGAAGATAGTAACCTTACTGAGGAGGAGAAAACTGAGAAGGAGCAAGGCGAACTTGTACCCTTATTGACAGGTGGTAAGTTAAAGTCCTATCAGCTTAAAGGTGTGAAGTGGCTGATCTCCCTTTGGCAAAATGGACTGAATGGGATCCTTGCTGATCAAATGGGGCTTGGGAAGACAATTCAAACTATTGGCTTCCTTGCACACTTGAAAGGAAAGGGATTGGATGGGCCGTATCTGGTCATTGCTCCACTATCTACGCTCTCAAATTGGGTTAACGAGATATCAAGGTAACTTTCCTTGGGATTCCTTATCATAGTGATGGGGCCCTAGCGATTGGATATATGGTTTACCTTTCTGAATCTTTTTCTTTGGTCAATTATCTTAAATCATGGATTTATTTTGTTCTTGGAGGTTTATGAAATACTGAAACTCTGTTGGACTCCTCTTTTTCCTTTTTGTTGAAAGGTTTACGCCGTCAGTGAATTCAATTATCTATCATGGCAGTAAGAAAGAAAGGGATGAAATAAGGCGGAAGTTCATGCCGAGAACAACAACTCCCAAATTCCCCATCGTAGTTACTTCATATGAGATTGCACTCTCTGATGCCCGGAAACACTTGAGGCACTATAACTGGAAATATATTGTGGTAGATGAGGTAACCAGTGAAAGACTCTCTCTCTGTTGTAAGCATATGGTCAGGCTTGCATGTTTTAATAGACACTTCTACTCTGATATCTGAATCATCTATCTCTTTCATCCTAAAGGGGCACAGGCTGAAAAACTCAAAATGCAAATTATTCAAGGAATTGAAGCTTTTACCCGTTGAAAATAAGCTTCTATTGACTGGAACTCCTCTGCACAACAATTTGGCAGAACTTTGGTCATTGTTGAACTTCATTTTGCCCGATATATTCTCATCCCTTGAAGAATTTGAATCATGGTTAGTATGGTATTGGCTATTTTTGCTTTCCTCGTTCTTCGTAGTTGAAGTATGTGATTTATGATACCCTTTGAGCTCTCTCAGTTAATTAACTGAATTTGTATGTTTCTTCATAAGAAAATGCTCTGACCAATACTTATAGCCTCCACACTCTGCAGAGATTGCTACATGTTTTTATGCACTAATAAACATTTAAATCTTGAGGAATGGTTATTCATGTTATTTCAAAACAGGTCATCTGAGGCAGTCTTCCTAGACCGGAGTCAAGTTCTGCAAGTAATTGCAGATAACCAAGACTGCCAATTAAAGGATTAGCTATTGTCTGCATATTGTAAACAATAGAGGACATGTCAAAATAGTTAGTTACCCCACTTCTGTAGGTCCTCTGCTCTAGTTAGTTATCCATATTGGCTTAGGTGGACTCTTATGTTATCAGGATTGAGAGCTGTGTTTGTGAAGCACTAGAAGATTTCATTAAGCGCTTATTGGGAACTTTTATATCCTCTTACTTGGAAGAAATGATAGTATGAACAACTTTGTTATGGAAACTGAAATAGCACAGGTAGACATTGTTTATTCTGAGTATGTGGTGTGCGAGGCAGCCAAGGCTGATCCATTCCTCAGTGACATCCATTCCTGAATGTTTTGACCTATGGTGCAGCAATGTTTTCCCACATGGAATGTAGTTGAAGTTGGTTGATTTTTAATAGATTGACCTGCATATTTGTTATGGGAAATACTTCTTTGCACTGATGTCAGTCTTCTTTTGCTTTTCCCGCGCAAATCATGTTTTTGCACCACAGTTGGCCTTGTTTAGGAGTTTTTATCCATGATAATTTTTATGGAGTTATGTATGAGGAAAACTGAGGTCCAGTGACCATTTGGTTTACTTCCCTTGCCCTTGCTATACATTGACATTTCGGTTATATATTTAGGTTTGATCTTTCGGGGAAGTGCAGCAATGAAGCCACGAAGGAGGAGATTGAAGAGAACAGAAAGGCTCAAGTTTGTACTCATTTCTGGTTTTGGATGTTTTACCTTGCTTCCAACATTTTAAGGGTTCTGTGGATATTCTTGATGTTTTTTATACTGGCAGGTTGTAGCAAAACTCCATTCGATCTTGCGTCCCTTTCTCCTTCGAAGAATGAAATCAGATGTTGAACAGTCGCTTCCTCGGAAAAAAGAGATTATCTTATATGCTACCATGACTGAGCATCAAAAGAACTTCAAGGACCATCTAATAAATAAGACACTCGGAACTTATTTGTGGGAGAAGGTGGATACTGGTAAGAGATTTGCTTCACGTACGGGCTGCTTGGGCTAAGATACTAAGGAGGGGTTCCGAGATTATATCAAATTTAGTCTGGACGAAATGGTGGCTGTCAATTTGGTAGTTTTATTATTCTTTTTTAACTCAGAGTTATGTGATTTTGTGATTGTTCATCCTTAACTAAGAAGCACGTGTTCGGGTACAGTAGAACAACAGAACAATTACCAAATGTAGGGTATGGGTACTGCTATAACAAATGCGCCTTTATAATATTACACTTAAAATAAATGAAATAGATAAAAGACTTTGGCGATTAAGAATCCAACAACAAATAACTGTTTAACGCCAACCTTAAGTTGCAAATCAAAATTTGATGCCATTGTACTAGAGAACCTATCCTATGGACAGAAATCTTTGTTCTACAATAATTGCAAGAATAGAAACATTAAGTCTTATAAACTTTGCTCCATTTCTGTATTTGGTACGGCTTGATATATATTGGGGGTACTTCTGAGGTATGGCAAAAATCATAGGAAAAAATATCGGTATGTGTTCTGTGTGCCCGGAATGTATTTAAATTTACCAGGCCACAGTACCTGGCACTGGTACGTTACAGGTATGAGTACGGCGGGGTTTTAGAAGTACCCGTGCTTCACAGCTTCACAGATCCTAGTATAATACTACATGTTGTAAATCTAACAGGCTTTGTCCATCATATACATGGCGTATGATTTGCTTCAGATTTCACTTTGAATGCTTCTAGTGCTGGAGCGAAATTCGTGTTTTAAGTTTGTTACCAGATTTAGCTGAGAGAAGTTTAACTCGGTGACTTAGTTTGAGATGGTATCATGTTGCCATCAATTCAAATTTCACAGTTCACATTATAAATAATCTTCGTGGTTCCAGCCTTGATTTGGTATTCGGTGAGTACTCGTCGTACACTTAGGTTATAGATTCGGTTCAAATACTCATTCATTCAGGATATTTTCTGCATTGGTAACTAGATGGTTCTATCTAATCATTGTCTGATGACTCTGATCTCATTCCTGAAGTATGTCTTACAAATTCCCCTGCTAAGTTTGAGTTTCAAATGGCAGGACATCGTATGAAAGGGAAGCTTACCAACGTGATGCTTCAGCTTAGGAAGAACTGCTACCATCCTGATCTTTTGGAGTCAGCATTTGATGGCTCATGTATGTCTCTTGTAACTTCTTTTACGTCTTAAGCAAAGCTGGAGTTTCACAATTTTGAGAAATTTTTGTGCGTGGCTTTCATGACAGACTTATATCCACCTGTAGAGCAGATAGTTAATCAGTGTGGAAAATTTCAGTTGCTGGACAGATTACTAGCAAAGCTATTAGCTCGCAAGCACAAAGTATGTTGTCAAGTAAAGTAGTCAGTCCTTTTCTCATAGGTTGGATGTTTCTCATATGTTTGTTTGGCAAACAGGTGCTGATCTTTTCTCAGTGGACCAAGATTTTAGATATAATGGACTACTATTTTAGTGAAAAGGGATTTGAAGTTTGTAGGATTGATGGCAATGTGAAACAGGATGAAAGGGGAAGACAGGTAAGTGCTTCACTGTAAAATTGAATGACTTCTTGTAGTCAGCTTTGTGCAGTTGCAGACATGGTATTGAGTTTGTCTGGGCAAAATTGTGGCTCTTTCAAGATAGTTATATGTTTTTGACTGGCATGTGTAGACTGGTCTATACACTTGAGGTTGATAATTGTTGATTGTAGCACTAAGCTAATCGTGTGGGGAAGCTGCAAATCATCTGTGACTTCTAAGTTCTAATGATACCTGTTCTCTAGACTTGGAATCATGACATATTAGCAAATTTTAAGTGTGTATTTATCTTTAACTTACATTGTTTTTGGTTTTGCATGATGTAAATTCATGTCATTTTTTACATTACCCTTTCAAGTTGATAGGCTTGGACTTGGTAATATTTTCTTCTGATGTTCCCCCATCTTTTGTAGTTTATCTAAGCAGAAGTCTTGTTTTTTCTTTCCCAATTTGTCCCTGAATTTTATCTCGCGCAAATGTCCTCTTTCTTATATCCTCTTATTTGTTCAGAGTTCAGACTTAGATCCCTTCATCTCCAGTTTTCCTATTACTATTTGGAAAGAGAAGATGTTCTTGCTCATGAGTTTAGATGGTGTCTGGCTAAATCAAATTGGTGTTGCTCTATACCGGTGTTACATTGTAGGCACTACGTGGTTCTACAACCCACCTATCTTGGTGCAATTTTAGTTTTGGATATTGAAGCTGAAGGTACTTTCAAAAATGTACAGTGTGAACATCTGAAATAACAGACACATGAATGATAGTAGTATGCTCAGTGCTAGACTCATCCAGAGAAAAACTATTGCACTTTTGCTGTCCATATTTTGATGGAGGATGGCTTGTCGTCTTTCTATCTGATTTGGTGTCCATTATTTGTTCTTAGATGCCATGTCCAGTTATAGTTAACCATGCAATCTAAGATTGCATGAATAGTAGGTGTGACACGGTACAACAGGGATTCGTTGGGGATATGTTGAAGGAGATTAGGAGAATAGGAGATAAATCTTAATATGTATAAGTATAAAGTAGATACTTGGCATGTTTAAAAATTCCATAGGACAACCGGTAATGTATTCAAGAACTAAGCGTCTATGGTAATTTTAGCCCTCCACCAATTACTAAAAATTGCATTTTGAACTTCCTAAAATATCATTTTGGCATTTTAATATCCCCTTCCCTTGTGATTACGTCTCACCACTCCCGAGTACTCCAACTCAAAAGTTATGACCAAAAAAAGGGACACATGATTTCTCGTCTAAGAAGCACGTACAAGATAAGGGATGCTGGCACGACACCGACACACGGTCAGGTCATTTCTCCAAAAATTGGGACACGGACACATCGGCGACCATCGAATGTGAATTGTATTGTAGAGGTATGTTATGATTTCATATGAACGACATATTAATGAGCCCTTAGCATGTTTCAAGAGTGTTGCCAACATGTCCAAGAGTATCCACAATGTGTCTAAGTAAAAGAAATATAATCAAAACATTAGACAAGTATTTAGGCATGTTCAATACGTGTACAGAGAGTGTCGTGACCAACATGTGTCGGACACGCATAAGTGAGGCCGGTAGATGTGTCCGTGCTTCTTAGTTTCTTGTCTCCAACATGTCTATGGAGCCTGTCACTGTGAATATATGTGTAGCGGCTGTTATTTTATATTATTCATAAGGGTAGTTTAGTCATGATATTAATTAGGGTTTAATTAGGTTTCCTAGCCTTTTTCTATTTAATCTAGTTTAACTTGTATTGTTTGTAACATATACGTATTCACGTTTTATGCAATAAGCCTGTTATGGCTTTTCTCTCTCCTTTGCAAAGTATCAGTCACATGTTTCCATGTGTGACACATGATGCCTTTGCAAGTGTATGTGTTTCGTAGTTGCAATTATGGTTTCTAGTTGATAAAGTTAAATGGCGGATGGTGTGTATTTTCTTCCTATCTCAGTTGCTGTCAATTCTTTGTTCTGCTCAACTGCAAAACCTGCTACTTTTCACTGTTAATAATTTTTGGTCTGCTGCTAATGTTGAATTGAACATACAGATTGAGGAGTTCAATGATGTGAACAGTAGTTACAAAATATTTCTTCTTAGCACTAGGGCTGGTGGGCTGGGTATCAATCTTACTGCAGCTGATACCTGCATTCTTTATGACAGTGACTGGGTAAATTCTTTTTATTAAATTCTATTTCTTGTTTTTTATTCTGTAGTTTTGTGCCGCACCTTACTTTGCTTTTGTTTGTTCCTCTTTGGAGGTATTTGACATTTTTGATTGTTTTTTGCATCCCAGAATCCTCAAATGGATCTACAAGCTATGGATAGATGTCATAGAATAGGTCAGACAAAGCCTGTTCACGTTTACAGGCTGGCAACAGCTCTGTCAGTTGAGGTATTTTATAGATGCCTACGGTCATTGTTTCTATATATTTTGCTTCAGGTGTATATTATTGTGATGAAACTGATGAATTTTATGCTACCAGGGTAGGATTTTGAAAAGAGCTTTCAGTAAATTGAAGCTTGAGCATGTGGTGATTGGGAAAGGGCAATTTCAGCAAGAAGGAACCAAGGCTGGCGGTATAGATGGCATGGAGGTTTGTGATACTTGATGTAATAGATTTTTTTTTATACCAGCTACGTAGCAGGGGTACTTCGTAGGGGGACATGTTTGGTGTCACACGCTTGTTGGAGACCGACACAGGTCTAATGGGCAATTCCAAAGATATTGGGTCATGTCCTCCAATTTTTTAAAATTTAGGTGAGGGAGTGTTGGTGTCATGTCCATTTTTCTGTCGCGTGCCCCTGTTGGTGCTACATGGTATACCAGCTACATCCACTATATTTGGGGTATCTTCCTGATTTAGATAGCCAGTCCAAGTCCCAGTGATGCTTTCTTATGTACTAGTGACTTTTGATTGTGGACGATTCCAAGAGCCCTCATATTTTCATAGTATTGAAATTCCATGATGAGTACAGCGTTACATCCTCATGGTAGTCGAATTGGGCAAAGGGTATGAGATACATGCTTGATGCCTAGTTGGCCGTGGACCCAAAGAACATTAGTCGTCAAGCTAACTAACCGAGGCCGGTGGCCTAGCGGTTGTGCAGCTGCACTTAGGGGCAATGAGGGATGTTGATGACCTTATGGTTTAATGATGGGTTGGGGTTTGGATATTGTCTCAATTTCTTTAACATTAGACCCAAAAAAAAAAAACTTTTAACTATGCATGAACTTTTCATTCTATAAGAAAAACCTCTACTTTAGTTCTGTGAAAAAATAAACGATTATTTGAGAGAGAAATTTGGTTGTCCTACTATCCTTTGGCATAAAGCGGGAGTGACGGGACAAATGTAACTGCCTAACTGGAGCTGGCACTCATACTGCCGAGTCTGTATAACGTAGTATATGGCATACAAGAGTACATGTTGGTGTTTTTGCGACTTGTTTTAGTTGTTTCAGGTTTTCATGCGAAGTTCAATGTTTAACTTCTCAATCTCATTACTGATTTTTAATTTCATTTCATCCAAGTTGAAGATTCAATTTTTTCTTGCTCCTTGTGATTGCCTTGTGAATGTGCCTCTAATACGGCATGAATTCACCTCTTCTGTTTTCCAGACTGATCCTTTGTTTTTATTGGAGATGTTTAACTATTTACTTCACACCATAAGTGTTACCATAAGTGGTAAGGCCCTTATCTATTGCTGTGTTACATCAGGAAGAGGAGCTGCTTGCGTTGCTCCGTGATGAAGAGGATGATGAAGACAAGATGATACAGACAGATGTGAGCGATGAAGATTTGGAGAGGATCTTAGACCGCAATGATCTCATTGCTGGTGCATCAAATGAAGACGGGAAGCCCGAGTTTGCTGCAAGTTCGCTTCCGCTGAAAGGGCCTGGCTGGGAGGTTGTGATTCCAGCCGCAAGTGGTGGCGTGCTCTCCACTCTTAACAGTTGATAATATCATCGGCAATATGTATGTATGTATGTAATGGGATTTTTGATTTGTGAGGCGGGGCCTTTTAGGATGCCGGTAGTTCATGATCTGGAAACTCTGATCCAAGGCTTTCTTTCGGTTTTGAGAACCAGTTCCTGGAATGGGGTATAGTTTCTAGGAAGGAAGCTGTTCTTTGTTTTGTAAATGGAAAAATCCGGTGTCTCGGTGATTAGGAAAAGTTGAATTACTTTCTATTCTAAAAGGTTCGATTATTATCTTGTGTGCTTGTTTGCACTGATTCTAGTTTTTGCACTAGTTTCCGCCTTTTATTACTCCCAGAAATGCTACACACATACAATCACAATCTGTGCACAGATTGTGCACAGATTTTGTTGTGGAGCCCATCACGGGTTCCACACAAATCATCCGAGCCGTTCATTAAATGTAAAATATTTTTTTAAGGACCCCCGTAAAAAATAATCTCAATTCGATACTTATAGATGCTCGATCCAATCGTATAACTTTTCATTATCCGAAAATCTGAATGAAAAGTTAGATGGTTGGATGAAGCACCTATAGGTATTGGATTGAGTTTATTTTTTACAGGGATCCTTGAAAAAATGTTTTACATTTAATGAACGGCTTGAATGATTTGTGTGGGACCTGTGGTGGGCCCCACAACGAAATCTGTGCACAATCTGTGCACAAAAATCTGTACCGGTAGCAGGACTCTATTACTCCTATTTGACAGCATTTAGGAGGTCATTGCATGGGTTTAATCTTTTTTTTTTTTAAGGAAGAGTAGAAAAGTAATTCCACACACTAACTTACCTAGGTTGTTTAATCTATTTTAGATCATTCAAAGAATTGCTTATTCAGAAATTCGACAGGATATGATACGATACTCACCTTTAATTGATAGTGTAGTATCTTATAAAAAATGAATAGATATTGTAGCATGAGTTATTTTTGCTTATATTTTGTGTTGGAGGGGTGAATATACACAATTGAAAAATAAAGAGACAACAAATTTTTTTTTAATTGGCAAGAGAGACAACAATGTTAGTATTTGATTAAATGACAATACTAATCCAAAACTTAATCTTTTATTTAATTTTGGCCCATAGCTTGAAGTAATTGTTGTTGGTATCGTTATTTTGTTTAAAAGGATTGTAACTAAACCTCATTAGGACCAATTTTAGTACAAAGTTGTTTCATAGCTCGATCCGTCTGGATTTAATAGTTTTTTTTGGGAGTTTGTTTCATTTTTCAATCAATTATATCTTATAATTTATGTTTTATGTAATTTTGAAAACATTATCTTATAGAATTAATTGAGATTTATTAAACGAGATCCATATTTAATATAAAATTTATTATCAATTTAAATATATAACTCATTTTTTATCCGATTAGAATTGAACGAAAGACTATTAAATCCGAATGGAAGAAGCATTATTTTTTCAAACAAAAAAAATGGAAGGAGGGCGTGCTATAATTTTTTATTTTCAATGTAATAGTAGGTTTTTTAAAAATAACTCCCTTTGGCTCCATCGTTGCTTATAGAGACTTTAGTAACAATACTTTTGAGTATTGGCAAGCTAAAAAAATCATCTGAGAAACTTAGGGATTGGCCTATTGGTTAAGGGTTGGAATTTAGGAGTTTGTTCAATTTTAATATCTCAGGTTTGAAACATCTGAGGCGTTATTAGCTCTTTTGGGATCAATTCATATAAAGTTTTGCTCTTATTGTTATTAGGCCGCTCGCGAGTGAATAATGAGATTGAAATTAATCAAGTTGCGTGTATCATAATCCAAACACATGAGTTATCTTAAAAAAAAACAACTCATAGTCGATGATTGATTTGGGCGTGAGGGTGCCGTGGAAATCCTGTGATGGTCTATTGCCGAAACGTTTCTGCCAATCAAGCCACGCGTGCGCAATGATTGAGCTGCGTCCTTTGGTTGCTCAATTTTTTTTTTTTGAACAGTTGCTCATTCTATGAACACTTTTACCGATCATTCTCCGACCACAGCTCTCTCACATGTATGTGGGGCTCATCTTACAATTAATTGTGGAGAGCCGACACATATGTGAGAGATGTGTGATCGGAAAGTGGTATGTAGGAGTGTACATAACAATAACGGAAATTTAGTGCTTTTCAAAGTTTTACCTAGAATCACGGCCTAGCCTGGGCATAATTAAGCCCATCAAGTTGGGCTGCTCAAAAAATCCGGTACGAATCGAATCGATATCGATTTGAATTTTGTCTATAAATTAATAGTCCGAACTTGAATTCAAAAATTCGAAATTTTAACCGAACTTGACCCACAAAATATAGAATTGTTTAAGAGCCCCTAAAGGTCAGTGTATTGCGGTTGTCATGTTTTATGGGATGTGTTTTTTACTATTTACTTATTTCCAAAATGAAAAATGGTAAGCCCCTTGTGTATTGCAAAAAGAAAGCGATAATTTTTTTTTTTATCTTGAGCATCACTCCGTTGCCAAGTGAAAACTGGAAGTTTGTTTTAGGAAATTTGAGGTTGATTTTTTGAAATTAAAAGTATATAGGTGCTCATAAGCCATTGCTTCCGTCGAGCAAAACGAATTTATACTTCTCATTCTTTGATTTCTATCATATTCTTGAACCCACTAACCAAAAATCCTAACTCTGTTACTGGTTCCTTTAACAGCACCCCATAAAATGCGGAAACAAACAAAGTTAGATCAGATCGCATATCATTTGATTCAATCGATCGACATTATAAATGAATCCTTGTAATCCATTAATCCACGGTTTCTTCTTTACACACAAGTGAAAGATGAATGAAGCAAAGAGGAAAAACTAGATTAAGTGGCATCCACACAAAAACAAATAAAGTTAATTGGGAGGCCAATCCGTACATTAGCAAAATTTAAAATTTTCAAGAACATACGAGGAGGTTAAAAAACTTTCCAGAACAGCTCCCTCATAGAATCCACGTCCTTGAAGCTGTACAACATCAAGGAAAAAATAATTTTTGTTAGACTTTGCAATAATTACCAAAAAAAAAATTCTAATTATCTATGTTTTTTATAAAATGCATATAAATTTTCTCACCTAGTCTTGGTATTTTCCAATCAAGATCGTCGTTGACGGCCCAGAAGAAGTACCCGCGAAGTCCAAGGGCCTCGACGTATGCTATCTTCACCGTCGTCGACCTGACATCATCGTACGTTATCCACGAAGTCCCTGAGTACGAATATGTGGATACTGTATCCACGTCATACACCACTGTGGCATTATTCGCCTTGTTGAACGCTTCCACCTGGGAAAAAGTCAGAACCCCTTCAGCCCCGGGACCCAACCCCACGGCGGGCGCTCCGATACCGTTTACACTCGGGTCTTTGAGCTGCCAAGTCCGCCCGTACAATGGCAGGCCCATGATCAACTTTCTTGGATGGAGCCCCGCATCGATCCATGACCGAAGCCCATAACTTGTACTTACGTTGCTTAACGGGTCGAACAACCCGGCTAGGGTCCCCGTTGCAGTGGTGCCCCATGACCCGTGGTAGTCGTAGGTCATCGCGTTGACCCAGTCCAAGTTCCGGTTAATCGAGTCGACAGGATACGTCCGGACGACTGCGCTGAGGAAGAATTCCACAGAGAAGTACACGGTCGCAGTTAGCAAGAGTGGGCTGCGGCACGTTGCATTAGCCTCCTTTCGAACAGCGGCCCGCCACTCGTGGAGTAGGTAGCCCAAGTTTTCCATGTCTGTTGAGTTTTGAGGAAACTCCCAGTCAAGGTCAATCCCATCAAATCCGTATTTCCTCGCCACTTCGATGGATGAGTCGATGAAACTCGCGCGCCATGATTTCTGCGACGCCATCTGCGAAAAGGTGTTCGGGTCTGCACTTGCTCCACCGATCGAAACAAGCGTCTTGGCTGGCGGACTCTTACTGGAAACCGTGGACGTAAAATTCCAGAGCGTTAAAGCCGTTGAATTCGAGATATCAAACCACAAACTGACATTGTTAGGTACAAGAAAGGCGTAGTAGAGGTGGGTGAACAACCTCGTGTCGATAGCTGAGGCCGGGAAACCGGCATACGAAGGCCAATAAGCCCCTTTGACTGCCCGAGAAGATGGTTCTCTAGCCATGGCCGTGTGATTCATGGCGATAGCCAAGATGAAAACAACATAGAGGTAGTAGTAACCTTTTAGGTGTGCCATTTGGATTTTTCTGTGGGGATAACCAATTCACTATTTCAAATGTTCTTCCAATATATATACTCTATGTGGGAGATCATGCCTTATATATAATTATAAAATTCAACAAGATTATTAATGAATGGGGTAGGCATAAAATTAATGTTCCTAGATTGCCGTCCCAATTGATGAGACTCATTCAACATGGTGATCATGTTCATGATGTCAAATTCAAAAGAGGGAATATGGATATCGGCATGCATGGTGTGATGGACCACAAGGCACCATTTAGGATATGGCTATCAGGGGTGGGTGTTGTGTAGGGGTGCAACGAATGGTGTGATGGACCACAGAGAGGTGTTGTGCATCATTTGAGTCGTTCGTTTGGCAATCTAGAATGGTTCAGAGTTTATCTCGGCAATGAATAGCTCGGATGCTACATGGTTGAAATAAGATCTGAACCGTTGAATTACCGAACGAATGACTTGATAATTTGGGTGGACAATAAACGAATCCTACGGAGCCGAACAATACTTAAGCTTGGTTTTGAAATGCAACAAATTTTAAAAGTGGGAATATGGATATCGGCATGGCCGGTGTGATGGATCCACAAGGCACCATGTAGGATGACCACTACTTGACGATAAACGAATCGCACGAGCCGAATATTACTTAAGCTTGGTTTTGCAACGTAACGAATTTTAAAATTAAGTTCAACTTTGGCTTATTTAATTACGAGGGGCGAGCTGATTTCAGATAAGCTCTAACCAAAACAAGCCCGAGCTCATATCAAATAGCTAGAAGTTTGTAAACATATAAGTCGAACGAGGCGATTAGTAGTGTTGGATTTTCCAGTTGTCCTCCCAAGTGGGTTGATAAATCAACCTCATAGGATTACTCCCCAAAGGTGTTGGCAACTACTCCCAACCGTTTCACGCGTATTGCCTTGAGAGGGGGAGCCGGTGGTTTTCCTCCCGGAGAGTTTTTTCATCTTTGCGTATGTGTGATATGTATAAATGGAGTTTTTCTCTAAGTTACTGTGTGTTGTGTGCGTGAGTGGCCTCCGATCCCAACAAGTTTTTTGTTTAACAGAGTTTGAAAAAAAATTCAATTAACTTGGTTTGTGGAAATGACAAATCGATCTCAACTTAACAAGGAGGCATATATGGGGTGAAGTGAAAGAAGCCAAGTCAAAAGCCAAATCCGACAGATATATCACTAAATAATTTGAAGCTTTGGGGGTTGGGAAAATTTGGAGTTGACTTAGTAAAATTTGACATAATATTTAAGTAAACTTTTATTGAATTCAATGTGGCCGGATGTGACCTACTGACAAAGTGACATGGTACCGGGTAGATGTTTTCAAATTATTCGAAATTTAAGTACAGTATAATACAAATAGTTGAAATGGTCTAATTCAAATTGACACCTACCTAAAAATAAATAAAAAATGACATCTTTTCTCAACTATCAAAACAGAATATGTGTAAACGAATCTTGTGGTGTTTACACATGTTTGCCGTTGATCGCCGTTGCGGCTGTTCACGCCTTTGATAAAAAATGGATGTGCTCTTTTTTGTTTTTCCGGTGATTATCAATGCTACTGGTGATCCTTTTTGGAAAAAAAAAAACAAAGGAATCTTGTGGTGATTTTGTGAAATACGTGCATGAATTGTTTACTATGTCAGAGCGTTTTGGTTAGTGTAATCATTGTTAAAAACAAGTTGACTAGTAGTGGTTTATGGAAGCTTCAGTTGATTAAAATACAACTTGGTAGATAATTTGAGTTTTAATTTGTCACTTTCCAAAGTTAGTTTCACCTAGAAATTAGGAAATTAAGTTAGGTTCACGATTTAACCTCTTTTTTTTTAAAGTTAGTTTCCCCAAAAATTTAGAGGTGCTTTCATTGATACGAAAACTATACATTGACAACGGGTAGCCACTGCCAAGGAGGGAGGAAAACAACCACAGAAGATGCCTAAACTCACAAATGTACATTTAGGACCTCACACAAACAAAACTCTTCTCTGACCACGAAAAGCCATTAAGACGACATAGAAAATACACCACAAAACACTCACAAGGAGTGAGATCAGAAAGTCTCACACAAAGGAAGAAAACCAACAAAACTAGCAAACAAAAGCTAAAGCAAAACCTGTAAGCAAGCAAGAGATCGACACCTCTAAGTCCAACCGCCAAAACGCCAATCAAGACCCTCATTGCCGGCGCCGCCAGCGCCACAAGGGCGGTAGAGACACAGCAAAGACCACGAAACAGAACCTTGATCACCACACCAGTCACACCCTACCATACAACATCACCAACTACTACCTCCGTCCCAAGAAACTACGCCCTCGTTAGGACGTGAACCTATGCGACGCCCAAAACGACAAGAACGGGGCCGGCTTGATGACGTTAATGAAACTGCAGGACGATTGAAAAGAAGAGTTAACCTTGATAGGGGCAAAACAAAAAAGAGATTTTTTTTCCATTTTTTTTTTCTCTCAAGATTTTTTTTGATATGGCATATTGGAGAATTAAATCTCAAGAGATTGGTGATACCATGTATTAAGAACCGCCGTATCATAATATAATTGCAAATTATTAGATTCGCATACTTCACCCCACAAAAATTAGGGTACTGAAAATAGATTGTTTGTGTATTTTGATTTTGGTTGAAGTTCTGTACATTTTCTCCTATTACGTGATAAAATAGTGGTATAAAAAAAATTTGAAAACTTCTTTATTTTACTTTTTTGGTCCCTTAATACTTCCGCCACTCTTTAAAGGTATCGGGGTGTAGATATTTTGAGATTTGTAGCTAAAACTATTAAAAGCCGATAGTGATATGGATTTGTGAAGTCAAAATGAATGGATTTAGTCACCAATTACGGAGCAATAGGATCTATCTTTTCTGTTTTCTAAGCAAGGGCGGCACGAGAATTTGAATTCAAATGGCAAATTAATCTTTGTAATTCGTTTTTAAAGATTAACAAAATTCTTTTTCGCTAATCAGAAAAAAGAATTTGAATTCAAAAGGCAAGTTACAATATATAGACTTTTTTTTGTTGAACAATTGATTAAAAAAGATGGTTTCTGTTTTTTGATGTTTTATTCAATGGTTTTCAAAATAATAAAATGATCCTCAGGAGATTTAATATCATGTCATCCATGATTAGGTGTCCCCTCTATAACAAATGAATATGTGCTACATTTCATAATTATTAACTTACTTAAAACAATGAAAATTTCAATTGCGGTAGAATGTGTTATAAGTTCTTTTAGAGGTGTATCATAAATATTTTGAAAAAATAAGGGTGAGGCCAGTGCCTAGGGGTAGGAATTTTCGACACGAAACGAGAACACGACACGAAATTAGCGGGTTAGGGTCGGCTATTTTTAACACGGAACACGAATATAACACGAAAAAGCTTATAAACAGATCGGGTTAGATTTGAAAGAATCCTGACATGAATAGGAGAATTTATGAAAAGACATGATAACACGACACGAAGTTAGCGGGTTATGGTCAGTTATTTTTGACACAAAACACGAATATGACATACACGATAACACGAAAAGGTAAACATATTGGGTTAGAGTTGAGAGAATTCTGACATGAATACGAGATGACACGAATATGACACGATGCCCATCCCTACCAGTGCCCGAGCAGGACCCATGGTAGGTCCGCCCTTGTTTGCACGTTTTATTATTTCCATTTGATCAGAGTGATGACTATCAATGCAAAATTTGTTTTCCATTCTTAAGTTGGGAAATGATTTTTACACTCTCTTTTATTCTTATGCACTTTCTTTTTTGTCATTATGCATGTGAAATTACTAAGTTGTCCTTTCTTCTACATCCACTTTTTAATTTCTCGTTGATAAAGCCAAAAAAAAAGTGCAACGAATAAAAGAAGAATGCAAAATTCATTTATCCTATGTAAATTCTCGTTGATCACCTTTGTTTGTTTTTACTTGATTTGCATACCCCAAGCCCCAGCCTAGATATCTAGGCTTCTAGCTTTAAAATGATAGATTAGATCCCATTCTGTCAAGATTCTTATTTTTTAAGTATTTATTTTTATTTTACAAGACAGATTATTTTCTCACAAATACATCATTTTTAATTTAAAAAATAAGTAATTATTTTTGTTAATAGAACACCCGCTTATATATCCAAAAAAATACTAGAGTTCTAGCTAGTGCATGGTACAACTGTTAACGAAATACTAGTAACTCCACTTTTCTTTTTTAACTCTTCTGCGATCGATGTACCTCCGGTAAATATTTTTCTACAATTTTGTGCGAAATTTATGGGTTTTAACAACATCAAGTTTTATCCTCGGGTAATTTTAAAAAAATTCACACTACTTTATTAATGAAAAAATCTTTTTACCTTTATTTTAATTTCTTTTCTTTTGGGGGTGGAGGTGGGTTAATCTTTTTACCTTTATTTTTCTACTTTATTTTAATTTCTTTTCTTTTCTTTTCTTTATTTGTTTCCTTAATGGGTTTCAATTGGGTTAGTGTGATTTATGTCCCACTCAATGAAATTCCGATACTTATATTATTCTACCGCTTTTAAAGTTATAATGATAAAAAAGATAGAGAAATATTTATTGCTGTATACAAACGCTGCCGAGAGAGACAAGATCTCGTCTCCACCATCTGACCATCCAAGCCATTCATTGCCAAGATGAGATATGGGTTTTAATTGGGTTAGTGTGATTTATGTCCCACTCAATGAAATTCCGATACTTATATTATTCTACTGCTTATAAAGTTATAATGATAAAAATGATAGAAAAATATTTATTGCTGTATACAAATGCTGTCGAGAGAGACAAGATCTCGTCTCCACCATCCGACCATCCAAGCCGTTCATTGCCGAGATGAGATCTAAACCAATATATGGATTATCGAACGGACGGCTCGGATGGTGCATATATAGTACTGTGCTGTGTAGTGTGCACCACCCGCACAACACCATCCCCGGTTCACACTAATGGCTATGAAAACGTTGTGAATGGGCCTCTTTTATTTGAGCACCTCTCACTGCTAATATCGTTTTCATTTTCCCTATTGAACTGGTCTCTCGAAGTTGACATAAAACGACCTTTATTGTCCCACATACTAAGATACTTTCAGCTTCAAGGAGAAGGTTCCTTGGATAGTACAACAATAATACACCAATTATTGTAAAAGCTAGCTAGGGTCACACCCAAACACACACCAATTTACACGCTCAAACTCACATGAGAGGTGCAGGACCCACCTCTCATGTGAGTATGGGTGTGTGTGTTTGAGTGTGGTGCTGGCAAAGTTAGTATAATCACATATTTTGTGGGCACCTTCGTACGTAGTGCTCATGACCGCCCTAAGACTTTTGAAGTGATTCTTCAATGTTCTTGTAGCACCACGTGGTAACTTTGGATTTTCGAGGGTCTAAAGCAAAAATATAAAAAGTCACGCCCATTTTGAAATGTTTGTTTAAACAATATTTGTTACATTCGCATGATATCAGTTCTTTGACTTGCAGATGCGGTGACCTGCCTATAGGCTAGATTAAAATACTTAAAGTATTGAATACTGATAGATGAGTGGAGCCGTCAAAAAAAGAGAAAGGTCTACCATCGGGTTAGTGTTGATAGAGTGGGCCGCCTGGACGTTGGTTGCGGAGTATGGTAGTATGTTACGATCCTAAAGTCCCACATTGCCGGCTTGACCTAGTGGATATAAACTCTTGGGCGCCCTCCTCTTGTAAGCCGATTTTCAATGATGAGTTCTACGGATAAGTTTGTATCATCTTTGAGTACTAAAGGTAAGGTTAAGACTTTTTAAAAACGACATCTATATACAATGCTCAACATTAATCTGAGGGAATGTTTTACACAAAGGCCCAATATAAGCTCGACCCAAGAACGACTTGGTCCTGAGGCCTGACCCTAGCTTGATCCCTAGAATGGGCCAGAGTTGTCCAGTAGGAAATCATAGAAATCGATCTAGTCTGGCAGAGACTGGACCATGGACTGGGCTCGAGCCCGATTGGTTTGGCCCAAATCCCATAACCCAGTCACCCAAAATGCTTGTTATGGTATTTTAGGAGTATGATTAGGATTGATAAGCAATAAAATTTTGAATCTAAAATCTGTAACAAAATCTGAAACTAAAATTTAAAATCTGTATTCATAACTATCGCAAACACCCTCTTATGGAAGAGAGAGTAATCAAACGGAAATGTCTTGTGAATGGCATTGGCACCTAGTGGCACAGTAATTAATTTAACAATAATGATATAGGTACCGACGGTCGGAGGGAAATCGTACCGACCGATCATGCCGGGCCATCTCCGGCCACCGGACGGCCGATCTGAGCCGTCCAAAAATTCTAAAAAAAAAAACCGAGGGGACTAGTGCAAGAATCAACGGCATCCGAGGTGTGTAGGGTGCTTGATCTAAACACTCATTTTTCGTGTATATACACGTAAAAGGGGTGCTCGGATCAAGCCCCCTATGCACCTTGGATGCCGTTGATTTACGCGTTAGGCCCCTTGGTCTTTTTTTTCCAGAAATTTTGGACCGTCCGGTGGCTGGAAATGGCCCGGCGCGGCCGTCGGTACGATTTCCCTCCCCGACCGGTTAGTACTCATAGCAGTACTCTTAATTTAAGCAGCACAATTTTTTGGTTTTGTTCTTATTCAAATTTTTTTCACGTTTATTAGTTTAACGCTAAACTTTTACGTGATGTGGGTTTGTCTTGACGGGCGAAACCAGAAAAGTAAAAAATTATGACTTTTATACAAGTATTTTGGGAAATGTTCAAGAAAAAGTCCAAAAACTCACGAGACGAATCCATATCGCATAAAAGTTAAGCATAAAACTAACAAATGGAAAAAAAAATTGAATAAACAGAAAACCAAAAAATTATGCTGCATAAGTTAATCGCTAGTGTAAACACACCGAATGTTGGACATCACATTTTATGCAAGCAATTATGCAAAACCAAAAGTCTACGATCACAACTTTAAAATTTAATTCTAGACACAAATGCATTTGACGTCGTTAGATGCTTGTAGATCAATACGCATCGAACGACAACGGACGCAATTGTGTCTACAGTTGTATTTTAAAATAGTGTTGATAACATTGCTTAATTGGTAAAATATTGCTGCCGTTTTATTTATTTATTTATTTATCAAAAAGAAACACGACGTATAATACTTTCGTCGAAGCCTTTCGGTACTTGCATAATTTTCATCTTCATCTGACAAATAGTGATAAGAAAATATACACAATCCATGCAACAACTATAAAAGACCACGTTCGTTTTTCGTTTTGGGATTTTTGATAATGAGCGGAGAAACATAGATAGAGAAATGAAAGTAATACTTCCTCCGTTCCAAAATATTTTTCGGTTCGTAAAACGAGAACGTAAAAATAATACAATTTTTGTAGAAAAAATTCAAATTTTTTTTCAACAATTTAATAAATAATTCTTTTAATTTATGAAATAAACTTGAATTTTTTTTAAAAGAAATGAATTATTTTTTAGTTTTCGAGAAACATTTTGGGAGGGAGGTAATAATTGTTTCAAAATTTATTAGGGACGATTTGCATAGAGATAATTTCAAATCCTAAATTCTCAAAATATTTCGTGGCCATATGCAATTTCACGCGGCCAGGAGTAATTAAAAACGGCCAAGTGTAATTTCGCGCGGCTAAGAGGCATATAAAACACTAAAGAATCGTTTATAGTGATCCCACTTTCAATATTTTGTGGCCAGATGTAATTTCATGCGTCCAAGAGTAATTACAAGCGGTCAAGTGTAATTATGGGCGGCCAAGAGGCAGATAAAACATGAAAGAATCGGTTACACTAATCCCGCTTTCAATATTTCGCGGCCATATGCAATTTCAAGCGTTTAACGGTAATTAAAAACGGCTAATTGTAATTACGCGCGGTCAAGGGGCATGTAAAATGGATTCAGATACGCAGATAACCCAATAGATTCTAGATATTGAATCGACGACGATGGGCGAAGTCAATCTGATCAACATTTTGCTCCCAATCCCATCTTCAGTTTCTAAGGTTAATACGGAAAATTCTCTCTCCATTTTGTTGTATTAACTGTTTGGTCGCACTTGCACATAATATGTTCGAATAAATGTCTATGAGACACTCCCTTCAGTTATCCCTGGACCAACACCCTTCATTTCAACCAACAGTCTCTTATCTTGATTTTGCTTTGTATGCTTGCCTAATTTGCTACAATGTGATTCTGGGTTCCATGAAGAATTTGTTTTTCTCCTTATGTTAGCTTTGTCAAGTCCATTAACTTTGTCTTGTTCTGAATTTGTGGTAGTTATACTTTACTTTCTTTGAGAATTGACGGTATTAGTGTTTTATGTAACTCTGTGGCAGTGGCACTGTGGCTGTGATGTCTGCCATACCTAATATCAAGCATTTTTTTCAACCAATAACAGGATGTTCGGGTCAGCATGCGCCACACACCTTGGCTAATTTTGAGGTCATGAAGTTAACAACCAGATAAATATCAAACAACTTGCTGACTAGAAAGTCTAGGTACCAATCCATGAAGTAAATGGATCAAAATCCTAGACGTTCTGTAGCCTGTAGGGCTCTTTGTGAGTTCTTGCCAGGCCTACTACGCCTATGATCGAAATTGTTCATATTTTAGAGCTTGTCGATTGGATGCCATTTGATATGTATTGGAAACAAACGTATGTTAAGAAAAATGGATTCCGATTCAGTCCTGCTATCATTTTTTCTCAATGTGTTCTGATTCTTCTGAAAACATTTCAAGCGAAATCGATCATAGCGGGCCTGGAAAGGGTGCACAAAGGGCCCAATAGGACTGTTGAGTCCCTTTGGGGACCAGAGAGAATCGTAATCTTAAGTAAATTGTGTGGTCCATATTCACTTGGATCTGTTAGGAGGTATAATTTATGAACAATTATTTAGTATTTTTTTTTCCCCAATTCTTGAACCATAAAATTGCTCTTTAGCTGGCTAACACTAAATGGAAACAAGAAAAAGAAAACATATGTGTACTCACTAGAACATATGTGTAATCACAAGAACGAAGAATATTCTGCAAAATGATAGAGCTAAAGATAGATGTCATCTGGGCATGACTTGGGACATAGTTGCAAAATTAGCTGAACAAATTTCTTCCCGACTTGTGATGATTTTCTTCATCCATATCAGTTTTAGTAGAAAAGGCAGGCCTTTTAGGTGCTGACACATATTCAATTTCATTTTTGAGCATCGAGTACACTTCCAACATGGTTGGTCTATCTTCCCATTTTTCTTGGATGCACAAAAGCCCGACTTGCATGCATCGCAGGAGTTTACACCCCGAATTTGTATCATCCATTAGTGGATCCATGAACTCCATGCTTTTGCCGTCTTTCCACAATTCATACGCCTGCCAAAAATATTTATCATATAACCTTTGGTGTTGACATGTGAAAGTTTGAACCACAGCCGTGATAGGAGTCATTGTTTAAGTGATGACTTACGTATTCTAGGAGGTGAAGTTGTCTTGACCATATATAAATGTTTTCTTCTTTCCACTTATGATTTACAAGAGTAGAACCCCAAAGCTATAAACATCATATTTGGTGGAGTATATGCCTCGTTTTACGTACTCTGGAGGAACGTAACCGCTGCAATTCAGGTCAACATCGCCATTTTTGTTTACTATAATACATGTCTAAGAGATTTGAGAATAGATTCACTTACTATGTTCCAACAATCCGGCCGGTGTTTGCTTCATGTTCATCTTTCTGAAAAATTCTAGCTATACAGAAATCTGCAATTTTAGGTCTCATGTCATTGTCGAGTAAGATGTTGCTAGCCTTCAAATCTCTGTGGATTTTTGTGAATCTTGAATATTCTTGAAGATATAGAAGCCCTTGAGTCACACCTTCGATGATATGAGCCCGTTTCTCCCAATCCAACAGTGCTCGTCTAACCGAATCTACATAATAGAAATTATGAAGTTGCTTCGCCTTCAAACCTCGCCTTCAAATATAAGGTTGAATACCCCAAGCGTAGGGCTAGGTCGTTGGTAGCATAATATCCGGAAGTCCGGGATCGTACCCACAGAGAATTCGAATGTAGCTTAATCGGATTGTAGGTTTTATAAGGTGGATTGTGGCGTTTAAGACGGCCAACTTGGTTTTGCTTTAAACGGTGAAAATTGCCAAGGCAAAAGACTAGGATAACGCTTAATAAACTAAAAGGAGGCAAGTCTAGGGATCGTCTAACCCTTGACAAAGGATGTTACCGGTTCTCAATTTAACTCAGGCGAGAGCCACGACCGCGTGCTCACGCCCGGAAGATTTAGCTTTAATGACTACGTTTATCAAAAGATGTGATTAACCAGAATTAAATCAACCTATATTTGCTAATGTATCTAACACGTAGGGGGCCACGAGCCCTCCATATGTCGCTTGCCAAGACCGCTTGACTAAACTTCATACCAAGGAGTTAACACGCCTCGCTTAGACCAAAAAGGCTAGGTTAATGAAATTCCGAAAACCAAGATTTTAAGCCCGAAGGTTTGAGAACCAAATAACCACCTAAGTCCTCGGGAAAGATTACCCCGAGACTTGGCCTATCAACTACTCACACATAGCTAAAGCATGGAAGAAAGCATAAAAACGAGACATGACTTTTAACCGATAAAAACGAAAACAAACTTGATATTATAAAAGATCTAGTCCGTAGGAACAACTTTAATAAACGAGAAATTAACAAACGAGAATTACTTACTTGAGTTCTAAGAGATTACACTATGAAAAGCTTCAAGAACATTAATGGAAGAAAAATTAAAGCTATTAATTAACTAAATAACAAAGGGGAGAGAGGAGACCCCTATTTATACACAATGGGTTTCTCTCTCCTCAAATATCTAAAAACATACTATAAAAGGCAAGTATTCCATAAATGGAAAGCCCAAAAAGCAACAAATATCTGGCCGGAAGCTCTCCGTATCGATACAGAATAAGCAAAATATCGATACCACATCGTTAAGCTGAAAAGGCCAATCTCCCGTAACAATCCCGTATCGATACAGATTATGGCCGTATCGATACGGGAAGCTCTGCTTGGAAAGGTAACAAACGCGTATCGATACGGTCCAAAATCCGTATCGATACGGGGAGCTTATCTCTGGTCTTCAGGCCAGCCTCCAAAGCTTGACACCCGACGACCGTTGGCTTGCCCGATGCTCCTCGCCTTCGTTCTTTGGTCACTTTGGCACAAGTTCCACCGAGTGATGAGTCTTGAATTAACTTGGGGGTTGACTTTGCACTCAAAATACGCCTTTTAAGGGCGTTTTGCCTGAAACACTAAACAAACTACCTTACGAGCAATATCGACTAAAAACGACAATAAAAGCTAAAAGCACTTCTAACTAACGGACTTAAGCACCACGATCAAGCAATCTTAGGTGCGTATCACACCCCCCAACTTGAGCGTTGCTAGTCCCTAGCAACAAAATAGGAACTAAAGGAAAATAAAGAACGCCTGACCATCCTTCCGACAGAGCTACTTAGCACCTACTCAAACTGCAACTAATTGGCAAGAGTTAAAATAACTTAATTATTCCAAAACAACTCGCAGCCAACAATTGAGCGATCAACTAAATATTGAGCAAGTTATAATCAAGTATCCAAAACGAGCGCCAAAAGATAAAAGACGGATAAGAAGCTATAACTTAACCAATTCCAACCAATGTAACCATATCCCACGAGAAAAGTGCTCGAATTAGGCACGGGGAACAAAAATACCATGCCTTATAAGTGGAGAGCACCATTAAACAGAACTTACGACTAAACGATTGAAAACTGAATTGCCGAAAGAAAGCATGCCACAAACTAAATATACTAGCTATCAGGCAATAAATCGAAATGGAATCAAGGCATATTAAAGATCTACTAAGGGCTTCATAGCATATATTGACCTTGGTTTTAAATCAAAGAACGGTTAGCAAAATAGGATAGCGGCCATATACTAGCTTGGTTCAACTACCCTTGGCCGCCTCCAACTCCAACTACCAAGTCATAGGCCACATGCCGGCCTCAACAAAAACTTACTAAACTATTAAGTCAGAGTTAAACTAAACCAAACTAAACTAAAAACAACGAAATAAAAGATAAGAGGTGGACTGTCAACCACCAAGCACCCCGACCAAGTTGAGGGATTTCCAACTACTCCACCGACTCTACTCGTCATCCACAAACACCGGCTCATCCCCAGCAAAATCATCGCTGTCCTCATCAGGCTCCTCGGGCGGTGGCACATATTGCTCACTGGCTTGCCCCACTCCTTGGCTCAGAACCCAGTCTAACTTATGATCAATCTTCCGCTGCCTCCTTGCATTGGCTCGGGTCTCCTTTTTCAGTTTCTTCAGGCATCCCATAGTGGCCACCCCTTGGCAAAACAGCAATTTGTTCCAAGCAGCCGACTTTGCACCCTTTGGTGGCAAAGTAGTCAAGTACTCCCCACGTGGGGCAGCAGCAGCAGTAGGTCGGGACTGAGAGATACTCCGGGTGAGTATGGAACTGTTAATATCCCCCGGATTGAGCTTTTCACGCTCCGGAAACTTGGAAGCGGGAACCTTCTGAGCCAAACACATAACGGTCACCAAACATGGAAAAGGCAACCTAGAGTTGGTTGGGGCCTTGGCTTTGAAATCAATCATCTCCTGAAATATAACCTTTGCCCAGTCACACACCACATTCGGATTCATGAACGCGTGAATCATCCCCCCTTCGTAGCTATCCGGCTTGTTCTCCGTACCCCTTGGATTGAAATTGTGATGCACTAGCTGATTGACAAGCCGATATACCTCCTTAAACTTTCCCGGCACATGAGGGAGACTTGCCTCCCTAGGATTTTTGTACAATTCCTGAACAACGGTCTCATCCGCCACATACTCCTCATCGGGATAATTCACATCATCCGCGGGTGGTTGGCGGTAATTCAAAACCCGTGCAATAAACCCTGAAGTCACCTCGATAGTAATCTTCCCAATTTTTGATGTTACCTTGGCATCATCCTTCTTCTCATCCTCCTCAGGCGGAATTTTCATGTTTTTGTAAAATTCTACGACAAGCTCTTTGTTGTAACTAGGGTTAGGGGCAAGGTAGTAAGACAAACCTTGGTCGCGGATGCGACGAACAAACGGATTCTCGATACCAAGGTTGTCGACGTCAACATGTCGTTCATTCTTGAACCCCCGGTTCCGAATCCCTTCTTCCCATTTCTTTTGAGTTGCGGCGCGAATTTCAGCCGCCGTCCTCCTCTTAGCCCGGCTTCGCTTTTGCGGGTTTGCAATCATTTCCTCCTCCTCCTCCATTTCCTGCACTATCTCCTCCGCTTGTTGCGAAGAAGAAGCCGGAGCCTTGCCCTTAGAAACCACAGTCTTTGTTCTCACCATTGCATGCAAAACCTACCAAACAGAACAATATCCCAAATCTTGAAACAAAATAGTACCGAAAACAACCCAGATTGCAGCCAGGAACGTGCAAATTTCAACAAAAACAGGCGGCCAGACAGAATCCACAACACTTCTGAGTTGTACTACACAGAGTCTGCTTCCAAACTTAAGTACACAAATGGTAACTTCGCCATGCAATCCCAGTCCCAAAACCAATCAAAATTTCAAAAATCTAGGAAACAGGGGTTCATGGGTGATTTCGGAAGTTGGGGTTTAAAAACATGGTAGGATGGTTTAAAATAGCAATGCATGGCAATATAGTGGGTAATCAAGGTTTGGAGTTAATATAGAGGAAGAACAATGGGAGATGATGCGCATAGAGAGAGAGAGAGAGAGAGAGAGAGTTTACCTTGATACGAGTAGGATTTGACTTGAAATCCTTGAAAACCTTTGGAATTCCTTGAAAGCTTGGAGTTTTGGGGAAAGATTATGGAGTTTTGGGGTTGATTTTGGTGTTTTTGGGGTTGGGTTTCGAAGAGCTTGGGCGGTTATGGAGGGTTAGTGAGAGAGAATGGAGTTTGGAAAGATGAAGAGGCCGACCTTAATAACTGCAGATTTCGATTTTTAACCCACGCGTATCGATACGGTACAAAATCCGTATCGATACGGGGCTCTCTGATTAGCCACGAAACAAACGCGTATCGATACGCCTTACGGGCCGTATCGATACGGATAGCTTATCTTCAGAAGTTCAACTTTGCCACCCGATAGCCAATGCCGACGCCCAGAGCCACTTTTAAGATACACCCGGAGCCTGTAAACCTGAAGCCAGCCCCAGCAAAGCTTAAAACCAACTTCCCACCATCCACCCAAACATCCGGTTTCCTATGGGTAAGAGTGAGACGCGGACTAGGCTTTATTTTTACAGGTCAATGAGACTCTCTTGTGGTTTTAATCAAGCGAAGATGGCCTTGTATCATTTCTTACATATGCCATAGATTCCGAAGCGATTTAAAGTAGATAACGAATACGTTTAGGCATGACATGAGATTAAAACCTAACTAAGAATATACTGAGAACAATCAACGGGATATGGGTCAAACCTGCTCACAACACACTCAACATTTAATTTCTCGCCCTTTAGCATGCATACGAGTTGGACAGAACAAGTTTAACAAAAATATTTACACGAACTCTTGCCAATTAATGAACTATTGACCAAGTGCTAAGTTGATCCATTCCACTAACTTGTAATAACGGAAGGATTGATCTACCAAAAACGAAAAATTTAAACAAAACGCATAAAACATAAATATCCGATTTATGTCCCTCCCCCCAACTTGAAATATGCTATGCCCTCATAGCATGGAGAACAACAGTAGGGAAAAAGGAACAAAAGATCGTACCTACGGGGGAATGTCAACCCCCGGATACCTCGACCAAGTTGGAGGTTTTTGCGTCACCGGCTCCGTTTGTCATCCGAACGGCTTCCAAGGTCGACTCCTTCGGCTCTTCCAACGGAACCACAGCTAGTCACACAGGATCATGGCCAAAACTTTATTGGACTAACAACCGCGACACGTAATCGCACCCATGCTTAGGGCTCCTGAATGCCTCAATCACTCCGACGTTAGATCCAATCCACCAAGGCTGGTGTGGTAGCACGTACACCCTGCAAAAGACTTAAGCTCGAACTACCTACTAAGAGCCAAATGACATTAGAACCGCCCGGCTCGTGTTATCCGGGCGCCAACAAACATATATACAAAGAAAAACAAAGGACACCACCCGATTTTCACGCAATCTTACGAGTCATACTTTTCGTCCCGTGTCTCACCAAGTAGGCAAAACGCGGGTGGCTATACTAGACCATCAAAGTTGTTACATCATGCCCGAAGTAAAATTCACCGCTTGACCTCGCCAAGCAATTAAGCCCAGCGTTCCCTATGATCAAAACAAAGTGAAGCAAGACAGAGCCTAGTGCCAAAGCCCGGGAATATCAAGCCGCACCCAAAGACCTAAATTGCCCCCGATAGGGACATATCTGGTGAGCATGGATCGTTAACGGCAAACTACGACAAAGAAGGACTAATTAAAGCCCGATACAATGATGCGTTGGTGAAATCTTTTGGTGAGAAAATCCCGCAACATGAGAAATAAGCAGAAAGCAGAAACGCATTATTTACAAATGTACAAATATACAGAATTTAATATCAGAACTCGGAGCGTCCAAGTCACAGCTGGACTCCGCCAAACAATGAAGTCCAGCGTCCCCTAAGATCGTAACCAGGCAGGCACAAGATAGAGCTAAGTGCGGTAATGGAGCACGGGAATATCAAAGCCTAACCTAAGATCTATACCGCCCCCGTTGGGGCTAATCTGGAAGACGTGAGTGGTTCACTGTGAATTACTCCTATCAGAAAAGCTAACGAAAGCCTTATGTCACTGATATTAAAAATTGCCCTTACTAACTGGAGCTGGGCACACGATCCTTTTTTTAGTAGCGGCGTGCGGAGCTACATATACCCAAGTCAATGGAGGGTACCCCCTACCCGGGGGCCGGGTCCGACAAACAATTAAGTTCAGCGGTTACGCTTTCGCTCCCCGTGCAAATTAGAGTAACACAAGCTAAAACGAGGGGCCATCCGTGTAAACGGGATCGGCCAAGACCTCATCGGGCTCGCGAGCTTCAAAGCCCCCAAGGAAAGGCTTAAGCCGCTGACCGTTAACTTTAAAAGAGGAACCGTTACGCATGCTCTCTACTTCTATTGCCCCGTGAGGGGACACATTTTTGACAACATAAGGTCCGGCCCAACGTGAGCGCAACTTCCCGGGATGCAAGTGCAATCGAGAATTATACAACAAGACTTGCTGACCGGGCGTAAAGTTTTTAATCACAATCTTATTATCATGCTTGGCTTTGAGTTTAGATTTGTAAGTGCTAGAGTGATCGTAAGCATTGTACCTCAACTCCTCGAGTTCCGTCAATTGGAGCTTGCGGCGGGCACCAGCTTGTACCATATTGAAATTTAGTTTCTTAATGGTCCAATACGCTTTATGCTCAAGCTCGACTGGCAAGTGGCATGCTTTCCCGTAAACTAACCGATAAGGTGACATTCCCAAGATAGTCTTGTACGCAGTACGGTAAGCCCACAAAGCATCGACCAAGCGAGTTGACCAATCTTTACGGGTAGGATTAACCGTCTTCTCCAAGATATGTTTAATCTCTCGATTTGCAAGCTCCGCTTGGCCATTGGTTTGCGGGTGATAAGCCGTTGAGACTTTGTGAATGATGGAATACTTCCGCAAGAGGGCCGCAATGGATCGGTTGCAAAAGTGGGACCCTTGATCACTAATGATAGCCCTGGGCATACCAAAGCGCGCCAAAATGTACTCACGAAGAAATTCAACGACCACTTGGGCATCATTAGTACGAGTGGGGATGGCTTCCACCCATTTGGAGACATAGTCAACGGCCAACAAGATGTAGAGGTACCCAAAAGATGTAGGAAATGGCCCCATGAAGTCGATACCCCAACAGTCAAACACTTCAATAATCAAAATGGGGGTAAGCGGCATCTCATTACGTCGCGTCACGCACCCCAGAAGTTGACAGCGCGCACATGACCGGCAGAAAGCAAACGTATCCTTGTACAATTGTGGCCAATAGAATCCGCACTGTAAAATCTTAGCGGCGGTCTTTTTGAACGAGAAATGGCCGCCACAAGCTTCCGTGTGGCAAAACTGGATAACACTATGTTGCTCAGACTCGGGCACACAACGGCGAACAAGTTGGTCAGCGCAATACTTAAACAAATACGAGTCGTCAAAAGAGAACCGTTTCACCTCGGCCAAAAACCGACGCTGCTCCTGCAAATTCCAATGTCCAGGCATAAGACCGGTGACTAAGTAGTTCACTATATCCGCGTACCATGGAGCCGTAGTGATGGAGAATAGCTGCTCATCGGGAAAGGAGTCACCGATAGGAATGTGCGATGTATGATCGTCAAATTCTAATCGAGACAAATGATCGGCCACCACATTCTCGACACCCTTCTTGTCCTTAATAGTGAGGTCAAACTCTTGTAGGAGTAAAATCCACCGAAGCAAACGCGCCTTGGCATCCTGCTTCGTGAAAAGGTACTTGAGAGCCGAATGATCGGTGTACACGGTAATCGGAGCCCCCACTAGATAAGACCGGAACTTGTCCAACGCAAAGACTATGGCAAGCAACTCCTTCTCCGTAGTGGAATAGTTCATTTGAGCCTCATTGAGCGTCTTGCTTGCATAGTAGATAACGTACGGCTCTTTCCCTTTTCTTTGGCCCAAAACAGCTCCAACGGCGTAATCACTGGCGTCACACATGAGCTCGAAGGGCAATTCCCAATCCGGCGATCGCACTATAGGTGGAGAGGTGAGACTAGACTTTAGCTTGGCAAAGGCGGCCTCGCAACCCGGCGTCCACTCGAACGGCACATCTTTGGCGAGCAAATGACATAAAGGCCGAGCAATTGCACTAAAATCTTTGATAAAACGCCGATAGAAACCGGCATGCCCCAAGAAAGATCGGATATCCTTCAAACACTTTGGAGTCGGAAGATTCCCAATCAAATCAATTTTTGCCCGATCCACTTCAATGCCCTTCGAAGAAACAATATGGCCGAGTTTAATGCCTTCGGTCACCATGAAATGACATTTCTCCCAATTCAGCACCAGGTTCTTTTCCTCGCACCGTGCTAACACTAACCCCAAGTTGGCAAGGCACGCCTCAAAAGAGTCACCAAAAACTGAGAAGTCGTCCATGAATACTTCCATAATTTTCTCCACCATGTCACTGAATAAACCCATAATACACCGCGAGAAAGTACCGGGGGCGTTGCAAAGCCCGAACGGCATACGACGATACGCAAAGGTCCCGAATGGGCACGTGAAAGTAGTTTTCTCTTGATCTTCCAAGGCCACCTCAATCTGATTATAACCGGAGTACCCGTCCAAAAAGCAGTAGAACTTGTGCCCGGCCACTCTCTCCAAAATTTGATCGATGAAGGGAAGGGGAAAATGGTCCTTTCGGGTACTGGCGTTCAGCTTCCGATAATCAATGCACACCCTCCAGCCAGTCTGAACACGCATTGGAATAAGCTCATCCTTGTCGTTTTTCACCACAGTCACCCCAGACTTCTTTGGCACCACTTGTATCGGGCTCACCCACTTGGAATCTGCTATCGGGTAAATAATGCCAACATCCAACAATTTAAGAACTTCTGCGCGCACCACATCCTTCATAATCGGGTTTAATCATCGTTGAGGCTGGCGAGAGGGCTTAACATCCTCCTCCATGTAAATGTGATGGGAGCATAGAGATCCATCTATTCCTTTGATATCGGCTATGGACCATCCAATAGCCTTTGAATGTGTCCTCAACTTAGAGAGGAGTTGAGATTCCTGAAGTTCGGTGAGGGCGGAGGAGATTACTACCGGGTATGTTTGGCCGTCGCCAAGATAGGCGTACTTGAGGGTATCCGGTAGTGGTTTCAACTCAAGCACTGGGGGTTCCATGCTAGACGGAACGGCTCGCTTCTCAATAAACGGCAGCTCCTCAAATTTGGGGACCCATGGGGTTATACCACACATCTCTTCCTCATCTAACAAAGAGCACAAGTACGCAACCTCAGGGGCTTCAAGAAAATCGGCCTCGGCAGACGTCAGTGCGAGTTCCAACTGATCTTTGCAAATAAACGTAGTGACGTGGTCTTGAACAAGTGAATCGACCATGCTTACTCCGCACACATCCTCGTCATCGCCCAATTGGCTACCGATATGGAACATGTTGACTTGCATCTTCATGTTGCCAAAACTCATGTTAAGGCGGCCATCCCGGCAATGAATGACGGCGTCGGATGTTGCCAAAAACGGCCGGCCAAGAATGATTGGGACGGACGATTGAGCTGCCGGTACCGGGCACGTATCAAGAACTACGAAGTCGACTGGGTACACGAACTGGTCAACTTGAACAAGAACATCTTCGACCACCCCTTTGGGAACTCGAATACTCCGATCGGCTAGTTGTAAAGTCACCCGAGTTGGCTTCATTTCTCCCAAACCAAGTTGTTCATAGACCGAGAACGGGAGGAGGTTTACACTTGCCCCCAAATCAAGAAGAGCCTTTTCACAAACCTTACCCCCGATGGTGATGGATATCGTAGGACAGCCCGGATCATTATACTTGGGCGGAAGGGTTGACTGGAAGAGTGAGCTCACTTGTTCAGTTAAGAACACCTTCTTCTGCACTTGGAGTTGCCGTTTGTGAGTGCACAACTCCTTCAAAAATTTGGCGTATGATGGAATTTGTTTAATAGCGTCAAGCAAAGGAAGGTTAACCGTCACTTTCTTAAGAACTTCATAGATATCACTGTTCAAATTCGGCTTGGCAAGCGACTTTAGTCGGTTAGGATATGGAACGGGAACGGTGAAAGCGGGCGGAACCTCGACTTCTTTGGCTTTTCCCTTTTCTTCTTCTGTAAGAACCGGTTTGGGAGATTCCCCATTTGGCACTGTGGGCTTCAATAGTGCCGGAAAAGGTAACAAGATTTGCGCAACCGGCGGCTCCACTTGAGCATTATCAACCGTCTTCCCACTTCTCAACGATATTATGGCCTTTGCTTGCTCGGGGAAAGTCACCGAAGAGCCTTGTGCAAAGTGTTGGCCTTGAGGGTTTGGTTGAGGTTGGGTAGGTAGTTTTCCTTTCTCTTGTTGCAAAACACCGATAGCCGTTGTTAATTTACCCACTTGATTCCTTATGTCGTTCATCGCTTGGGTAGTTTGCTCATTAGTGGTCGTTTGCATTTGACAGAATGCATTCAGAGTATCCTCCAGAGAACGTCGTGGAGGTGGGGCTGGTTGCTGCTGAAATTGATTTTGCCCTTGGAATTGGCTCGGTGGTATGAATCCTGGCGGGCCTTGAGATTGTGCCGGAGGAAAACGTGGCTGACCCTGAAACTGAGATTGGCGCCATGTTTGATTCTGAGAAGGAGGAGGACCTTGAGAAGTTGACGAGCCGGCCTCATTCTGGTTACTCCAACGGAAAGCCGGATTAGATCTCAACCCCGGATTATAAGTGTTGGAATATGGATCCCAACGTTGATTCAGTGCACATACTTCTTCTGGGAGTTGATTATAGTGTTGTCGAAGGGTGGGGATGGTATGACAGTTGTCGGTCGAATGACCCATAGTCTCGCAAATGACACAAACTTCTTCCACTTGGCGAACCTCTTTCACCTCTTTCACTTCTGTCGCTTCTTTCGCTTCTTTTGCTTGGACCGAATCTAGCTTCATTCTGTCCAACTTTAACGATAGCTCATCCAACCGCGTCTCAAGACCGTTCTGCTCATTCACTGAAAACTTACCGGAGCCTTCCGGTCCTTGATTTCTCATAGCTTGGTCACCCGGATCAATGTATTGCCAAGTTTGAGCTCTTTCGGCCAAAGCATCTAAGAATTCCCAAGCGGCGTCGGGGTCCTTTCCCATAAAGTCACCGCTCCCCATAGTATCCAAAAGCTGCTTAGACTCCCGATCACAACCCAAATAGAAATAGTTGATCACAAGATACATAGGAAAATTGTGGTGTGGGACAGCTGCAAGCAAATCCTTGTAACGCTCCCAATACTTGTAGAAAACCTCCCCATCTTTTTGCTTGAAATTCTGAATTTGATCCATGAGGAGCTTGGTTCGGCTGACAGGGAAGAACTTGGTGGTAAACACATCTTGCACTTCCCCCCATGTGAGCAAGGAGCGGGGCTTCAAAGAATGGAACCACTGCTTAGCCTTGTCCTTGAGCGAAAAGGGAAATAGCTTCAGGCGAGCTTGATCTAGCTGACCCGGCCCGGTCACAAAGGTGCTAACGATAGTTTCGAATTCCCGAATGTGGGCATAAGGATCCTCCAATTCACGCCCTCGAAACTCTGGGATAACCCGATGGTACTCTGGCTTGAAAGCAAATGCATTGGCGGCAGTGCAAGTAGGAATGGTTATGGGGGAGACATGTGGACCTCTTTCTGGCGTTAAATAATCGCGCAAAGTGCGAGCTGCTGGTTGATCTGCCATTGGGCTTAATGGAGGTGATAGCTCGCGAGATGCAGATCGATGTAGCCGATTCGATAAAGGGCTACGATAGATATTGAGCATACAACCTGCACAGTCCAATAAAGCAGACTAGAGGGGCTATGCTGCCGTCTCGTTCACAAACAGTCTCGTGGGGTTATGCCACGACCACGGCTATAGAAGCAACAATAAATATAAGGTAAAAGGCAATTGATGCTCGACTAGCTTCGTTAAACCTCAAGTCGAATTGGTGGCTCGGTTAGAGGTATCCGCTAAGCCGAGCTCAAAATACACAAAGGAAAAAAAAATAAACGGAGTACTTACAATGGTTTGTCGATCCTCCAAATAAGCTATAAAAGAAATCCCCGGCAACGGCGCCAAAAATGCTTCGCCTTCAAACCTCGCCTTCAAATATAAGGTTGAATACCCCAAGCGTAGGGCTAGGTCGTTGGTAGCATAATATCCGGAAGTCCGGGATCGTACCCACAGAGAATTCGAATGTAGCTTAATCGGATTGTAGGTTTTATAAGGTGGATTGTGGCGTTTAAGACGGCCAACTTGGTTTTGCTTTAAACGGTGAAAATTGCCAAGGCAAAAGACTAGGATAACGCTTAATAAACTAAAAGGAGGCAAGTCTAGGGATCGTCTAACCCTTGACAAAGGATGTTACCGGTTCTCAATTTAACTCAGGCGAGAGCCACGACCGCGTGCTCACGCCCGGAAGATTTAGCTTTAATGACTACGTTTATCAAAAGATGTGATTAACCGGAATTAAATCAACCTATATTTGCTAATGTATCTAACACGTAGGGGGCCACGAGCCCTCCATATGTCGCTTGCCAAGACCGCTTGACTAAACTTCATACCAAGGAGTTAACACGCCTCGCTTAGACCAAAAAGGCTAGGTTAATGAAATTCCGAAAACCAAGATTTTAAGCCCGAAGGTTTGAGAACCAAATAACCACCTAAGTCCTCGGGAAAGATTACCCCGAGACTTGGCCTATCAACTACTCACACATAGCTAAAGCATGGAAGAAAGCATAAAAACGAGACATGACTTTTAACCGATAAAAACGAAAACAAACTTGATATTATAAAAGATCTAGTCCGTAGGAACAACTTTAATAAACGAGAAATTAACAAACGAGAATTACTTACTTGAGTTCTAAGAGATTACACTATGAAAAGCTTCAAGAACATTAATGGAAGAAAAATTAAAGCTATTAATTAACTAAATAACAAAGGGGAGAGAGGAGACCCCTATTTATACACAATGGGTTTCTCTCTCCTCAAATATCTAAAAACATACTATAAAAGGCAAGTATTTCATAAATGGAAAGCCCAAAAAGCAACAAATATCTGGCCGGAAGCTCTCCGTATCGATACAGAATAAGCAAAATATCGATACCACATCGTTAAGCTGAAAAGGCCAATCTCCCGTAACAATCCCGTATCGATACAGATTATGGCCGTATCGATACGGGAAGCTCTGCTTGGAAAGGTAACAAACGCGTATCGATACGGTCCAAAATCCGTATCGATACGGGGAGCTTATCTCTGGTCTTCAGGCCAGCCTCCAAAGCTTGACACCCGACGACCGTTGGCTTGCCCGATGCTCCTCGCCTTCGTTCTTTGGTCACTTTGGCACAAGTTCCACCGAGTGATGAGTCTTGAATTAACTTGGGGGTTGACTTTGCACTCAAAATACGCCTTTTAAGGGTGTTTTGCCTGAAACACTAAACAAACTACCTTACGAGCAATATCGACTAAAAACGACAATAAAAGCTAAAAGCACTTCTAACTAACGGACTTAAGCACCACGATCAAGCAATCTTAGGTGCGTATCAGAAGTCACCTCTCAATAAGTCAGGTAGGAGCTGGAGGAGCAGGTTAGACTTCAACTGATCATGATTTCATTCAAGCTTGAAGGTATGTGGCACAACATAGCAACCTCTTAGTGAAACTCTTTTAGCCTTTTAGGCACAAACACATCGAATTTAGATACATACCCTTCTGGATTGCTGTGGATAAGTAATATTGCGGAATAACTTATGGCAAAATATTAGTTGTACCATGTTTGTTTGGGGTTTGGATAAGGATAGAATTGTTTAGACTGTTGGAAAAAGGAGGGATATAATCTGGATGGACTTAATCTCAAGAGTCCATGGAGTGTGGTCTGTAGCGATTGTAGTTGTTAATGTCTGTTCTTTGTTTAGGAATCAGGTATTGTGGTTTCGAGTATTTGTTCTTTCATTTCATATAAAAAATCTTAGTACTGCAGCGATGCCGAGAGAGGGTATGGGCTAGGAAAGATTTTGTTAGACCAAATAATTACTGGTATAGAAGGGGAGTGTAAGAGATTGCGTACCATACAGGTAGAAATCCAAACTTTTGTTAGGCATGTACTCAGAGATCAACAGCTTTTCTTCCCTTTCAGTACAAAACCCCAAAAGTCTTACTAGATTGACGTGTTGAAGTTTTGCAGTGAGTGTTAGCTCATTTATGAACTCCTCTTGCCCTTGTTTAGAAGATTCCGAAAGTCTCTTCACTGCAACTTCCTGTCCATCTTGCAATCTACCCTGCAAAATCTCACTTGGTTAGTGTTAGCAATTGAATAGGAGGAAAATTTTGTGATGCCTTGAGCAAATGATTACTGCATGTATCTCTAACCTGAACTTTTTTCATCTATATATTCTACTTTATGCTCTCATATTAGAAAGCACTGCAAGCAAATGCATAATCAACCAACTCTAGTGTTAAGGCAAGTCTATGACACTGGTCCAATTCTTTCTGTTGTTTTGAATGGCCTAATATAACGTGGATTTATCTTAATTTTCGAAAAGCAGAGTTCCTTAGGTGGTACCTTTAAGAAAATTGAGTCTATAAGTTGTACACCGCATATCTCCTCTGTTGTACAATAAAACTTTTTGCCCTCAGATGGATGGAATGGATAGTCAGAAACAACGATACATAACCCTGTAAGATGTGTTATGCAAGGGATTTAGAGATTTTACTTAGAGGTATATGAGTAGCGCAGATAGAAGAATGGTGCGACCTATATACTGGACATGAGGCCAATGCTTGATATGTTGCTTGGAAAACTATCCTTGAGATGCATGGCTATTGGCTTGTCTATTGAAGAGAGATGCCAAATATATAGCTCAAGTTCTTATAGAGGATATACTTTATTCCCACATCTCCCCAAACGTAGATTCTTGATCATCTCCATCATTTATGATTCTCTAACAATAACGCCATCATTGTACGGGCCTAGTAGGTAAAATGAAAGCTCTTTTGGTGGAACCACACTTGGTGTCCTATATATAAATCTTTAGATATCTAAATAATTGCAGGCTTTTCAACCAAGCCAAGTATGACATACTGTATTAGGTAAAATGAAAATGTCACCCTTGGCATTAGGTAGAGCTCATACCACACAAATTGTTGAAACATGTGCTGCAAACAAATTCAGCTAAAGAACACCTTCTCTGATAGGAAATCTGTGGCGGGGAGGAGAGAAAGAGGAGGAGGGAGAAGTGAGAGGAGGGGAGAGGGAGGGGGGAGGAGGGAGGAGGAGGTGGCGGCCCCCCTCCCCCAGATCTGGAAACGAAATGGGTTTTTTTTGTTTTTTAGAGAGAGAAAGTAGAGAGAAGGAGGAGTAAATGGTAGGAACTTATAAAGAGAACATAAAGCCTAGCTGTCTGTATTGATGATTCAATGAAAGAAGTTCTGTGGGAGGGTTGGGTAGCCATTGAAAAGAAGGTTGAGAAATTTGAATCTTGAATCCAGATCGATGGACAGAAGTGTTATAGTGAGAGGGTTGGGTAGCCATTGAATAGAAGGTTGAGAAATTTGAATCTTGAATCCAGATGGACAGAAGTGTTATAATTGTTGGATTTTTTTGGCGAACAATATCGGTGAAGGGGGAGATGTATGTTTCATCAGACGGTAAGATTGAGAGCTCATAAGTGGAAGAGTTAATATGTGCAAAAGCACATGTGAGGTGAGTGAACATAGATGAATCTATGTCAGGAACCGGGAATTCGCTGCCGGAATACCAGTAACATGCTTTGATCCAGGCTTGAGCCTCTAAAGAATTTGCTGATGGAGGAAGAAAGAGGAGAAGGGAAAAGATGTTGAACAACATTTGAAGATGGCTTGAGCTCATGTGGTCTATAACCTTTAAACTATATGTAGCATTTTGAGGAAAGACTTTTTTTTTTGGGGTAAATTTCACTTACCTCCCCTGAGGTTTCTGACAATGACATAGACCTCCCCTCACATTTCTAAAATTGCACTTACCTCCCCTCTGCTTTAGTTGTTGGTTGCAGATTCCCCCGTTCCGTTAGGAGATCGTTACCAATTAACGAAAATTGCTGACATCACCAACTAAACCTATTTCCCTACCCATTTTACCCTTATAATGATAGTATGACATGAATGCCCTTTCCAACTCAATTTAAAAGACCTTAATGTCCCTAATCACAACTTCTTAAAAGAGATATATCCATATATACATTTGTATGTTAAATTAAACACATATCGACATTTGATTTTAAACATGCATGTATAAATATTTTATTCTTTTTAAAGTTTCAAAAAAAATTCAGAATTTTTATTAAGCCACATACATACGAGGCATAAACACAAAGGAATTAGAGTCCCTTTCCTTTTCTATGATACTTCACATTTTTTTGGGAAAGGAATAAAAAAATCTTAAATATATAGCTTCATATTAAAATAATTTTATTTTGCAACCCTATACCACATTTTTTTACACCCCAAAAAAAAATATGTTAACATTTTTAGCCAAAAATTCCTTTTTCTCCTATCAATTTTTTTTTCTTGAACTTTTGGAATTTCTAAGACACATATTCATTGAATAATGAACCTTCAAACACTTTACATTAACATTGATAAAAAAAAACTTTATTACGAAATGAACTCTAAAAATCTATGCTATTTTTTTTTCTTTTGCATATTGGCTAAAAAAACTATGCTTTATAGATGAATGACTTTAACTATCAAGTTTTTGAAATTACACTTATCAATTAGGTTATGTATATTAGTTCAACGTATTTTTTAAAATTCAAGGTGTTTTGGGTTACTTTACGCACATCATGATTAATTCGTGGAAGATTAATTCCACGTTGATCAAATGTCATCAGAATGTTTGATTAAGGCGACAATATTATGCACACAAAAAACCATCACCAAGCATAATTTTCCTTGGCCAAAAGGCCACTAATTACATGGACACTAGCCAATGCATGCATTTTTAAACTTAAACTTCCTTTCCCTTGAATTTTTCAATCACATTGCACAACCTACCCTAATAATTGCATCATACCACCCAGCAACCCACATCATGGCCCCCCTCAACAATCTACTAAATTCTTGTGTCCTAGAGTCATCCTAAAATATTGTTATCTATTGCACAAAATAAAAATAATTTTTCGGCTCAACTAATATAAGTTCTACGGAAAATATGGGGTGTTACGACATGTTAATTCAATGTTCAATCAACTTTCTTTGGCTTGTACTAGAAAGGAAAAAATAGAAGTCAAAGCAATTACAAAAAAAAAAAAAAAAACTATTTTTGTCGGGGGAGGTAAATAAAGCGGTAGAAATGGAAATTCACACTTTCTGTTAACAGAAGTTAGCTGACAAGACTGACAAGGGAGGTAAGTGCAATTTTAGAAACATGAAGGGAGGTATCTGTCATTGTTAGAAACCTCAGGGGAGGTAAGTGAAATTTACCCTTTTTTGTTGTTGTTGTTGTTACAGTACTCCCTCAAACGACAAACCCAATAAAAATTATCTGTCTTTTCCGTAATATGTACGTGGTTTTAGACTTTTCCGTAATATTATTGAAATTTCCGGTTCTCTCTCTCTCTCTCTCTCTCTCTCTCTCTCGAAAAGGTTATCCTAAATTGTATGAGCAAATAGGACTTGCGTGTAAAGTGTCCTATACCTATGATTCAAAATTTTCTTGCCAAACTACATGAAACAGATTGCCGGAAGTCCAGAGAAAAGTTATTGCTAATTGTCCAAAGTGAGAAGGAAAAATGTTTTGATAAAGACTTTTTTCCTCAGTAAAATCATCATGTCATCTTTCTTTTTCCACGATTTAAACGTGAACTCTTTTCCACATGTTTCGTGCACGTGATCACTCGTCACTCGTCAATAGCTATTTCTACAATTCTGGACCAAAGACAAGTAATGGATTTGTGGAAGCGCCAATGTGAAGTGAAAACGCCATTTACAAATATCATAAACTAATTAAAAATTTAAGAGGGCAAAAATTAAGAGTAGGAGCAAAAGATCATTTAAACTCATCACCAACCCTTACTCTATATTATTGAGTTAACTTCATGGTTTGAGTTAAAATCATTTAAACTCATCACCAATCATATACAGAAACTCAGAAAATAAACTTTTACTCAAAATCATACCTAAATCATGGGAGATCCTTTTTATTTACTTAAATCCTACACGACACTTGTCGTCTTCTATCTAAATTTGTTCTCTCTCTCTCTCTCTCACTTACTTTCCACTTAAATTGAGTTTGTCCATTAGAATGAGTCAAATGAACATTTGAGTAAAATTTTGGCAGGAGATGCTCTTACTAGATGATTATGTGACTTCCCAGTGGACTCACGGCTTGAACGGAATCCTACGTCTCCATACACAACTCCGAATACACAATTGTGTTCAGAGCCGTTCGATGCATTTAAACCCATATACATCAAATTGTTACAGATACAGTTGTGTTCGGAGTTAGTGTTTGTAATATTCCTTAGAAGTTTCAAAGATTGGGGACTCTTTGTGGTTTTGATTTAAAGCCAATTTGGTCAACGACAATAAATTGTCGCAACATGTGGCCGTGTTAATCATTTCCTGCCTTTGTAGTCAATAAAGACTTCCTGTCTCTATAGTCAATAACGATAGCGACTCAAACCAAAAATCGGTTCCATTTTGCTTCTTGGAGTCACATTCGGGTGATTTTTTATTTTTTTATTTTTATTTTTTGAGAAACACAAACATAATAGGTTATCATAAAATATGAGAAAAACAGTAGCACAACCATCAATACAAGACAACCCAAGAAATTAAAAAAAAAGTCCGAAGACAACCAACACACAACCTAGCAACAACACACAGACCCAAGAAGATTACACAACAAAGGCCGGAACAAAGAACACACAACCGCCGACAACACCAAACACACCATAAACCTGCAAAACAAAAGTTAGGACCAAAACATTCGGATGATTTCATGCACTTAGTTGTGGAAAGTGGGAATTGTAAAATTTATGTAGAATACCTTAGTAGGCTGGAAAGCGGGTTGATCATTTGGCTTGGGTAATCAAAGCCCAACTCGGTGCCTGCCCAATCGTCCAGATGACCAAAGCCCATCGATGACCGGCTGACAGGTTGTCCATCTGGTCTCGCCAAGTGGCACGGCCTTTGTTGCATACGAAAACATAGATGAGAGTACGGGCCGGTCATGTCTCACCACTCTGGCCTTGCCACGTGGCACAGTCGTGCATCGTATTGCAGCATGGAACTCCACAATCGTACAGCTTGGCCATGCGGCACCAATCTAGTCTTGCAAAATGGCACGGTCGGTCACATTCTTCGTGACAAACATAGTGCCTTGGTGATTATCGTGGATGGCGTCTAGCCATGAAGTGGCTGTCGGAAAATGGTAGTCGGTGATGTCATTGCGGCAGAAGCCTGGCACAAGCTATTCTGGCCTCCAAGTCAAGGTACTCTTATAAATACAATACTCTTATAAATACAACAGTGAGTCACAAATCCTAACGAGTTATTCCTTCTTCTCCTGAACTAACCTCTGTGCTTTCCTTCTCTCCAGCTTAGCACTAACTTAATCATCAGAGTGCCTTCCAGTCACCTTTGCTCGGCTAGACACTAACCAGTTGCTCCTTTTGTAGAGAATGGCGGAAGGGGGCTAGCTCAATCCATCCGAATTCTAAGAGATCTCTTTTTTTTTTCTGTCATTCGTTACACCTAATCTATTCTCTATCCTGGGAGATTACCTCTAGGATAGAAGAATTCAACCCGGATTGAACACCACCCCACCCCACAAAATGCCAAAACAATATATTACAAGTATCTTACACATTTGACCTCATAAATTATTGTAACAATAATTCTACAACTACACTCATACACACAAATGTGCGGGCTACACACACACTTACACTAAGTGTGTGTGTGTGGAGCCCACACATTTGTATATATGAGTATGTGTTTGAGTGTTATTGTAGAATAATTATTAGGCTCCGTATTAGAAACCTTCTTAAAAAATAAGTAGCTTATTTCACATTTTTAAATTAAAAAATAATATAAATAAAAAATAATTTTTTAATTTTTTTTTGCACCGTATAAAAGATTTTGATGAGATCTATCAAACAAGATCCATATTGGTAGGAAAATTATTTGCATAAACACATTATTTTTGAGCTTGAAATTATCTTATTAAAAAATAAGTATTTATTTAAGGTTGCGAAATGGAGCCTTACTGTAAATAGTCCCAAACACCTCATAAAATGATAAAAATATATTGCGGTATGTTTGACTTCACGGATTTGCGGATATCGTAACCACCCTTAGCCTATGTGCGAATTCCATTTACGTCGAAATTGTCCTAATATGTTAGTAAAAGAGCTTGTCTCATGTTGACGAAGTAGTTTTTTCAGAACTAAGATCCGATCAGACGGCTTCTTCCTATAAAGAGCTTGTACAACATAAATAAGATTTTGAAATTTCAAAATTCGGGAATCTAATAATTTGTTTGGTTTAAGTTTTGATGGAATTTTTTTGAATAATAAGTGGAGAGAGATAGATAAATAAATGAGATTGAATTGAAGGAAAAACTTATGAAAGATCGTGCACAGAGAGAAATTGGGTTTGTGACCCAAAACGAACACTTTCTTAAAACATCTATATGTCTAAATAACATCTAATACAAAATACAATATCTAGGTGTTCTTAACAAATAAAAAAAACTAATATTAATAGAAAATTTTTAAAAAAAAAATCAAAACAACGCGGGAGCCTTGACCCCAATAAGTCCCAACTTGGTTCCGTCTCTAGTTGTCGAAAATATTGTGTGGGAGATTGGTTCCAAAGAAAAGTGAAGTGAGGTGAAATAAAAGAAAAGAAAATTTATTTTTTTGTATGTGTTCTCTTGACAAAAAAATCTTGCAGGAAAACAATAATTCTTTTCTTTTGGCAAGATTTGTTTTGTAAGAAAGTGTTTTCTAGTGGGAAAGTTGAAACTATGAGTCCTACAACTTTCCTGATGATTAACTGAATACGCAAAAAATTACAGAAAAATTGATTTTTTCATCATTTCCCATCATATATGTGCAACTGAACGGGGCTGAACTTGCATAGAAGCTAACGCTTCTACCAGCAAAGGAGAAACAGCCTATGTACCACATTCTCCGGCCAGCCCCCGAACATTTCCCAATGGGTTCTTCTGAAAAGACGACATAAAAAAAAAAAAAAACTGGTTTATATATTGACAAAATCATTTTATTTATTGGACAACATATATAAATAGCCAAACCATTTTTATGGAATCAAACATACAAAATTACAAACACTCACTCACAATCTCAAATACACTTGCAGCGTACCGTTGGTGGGGGGAGTCCCTTACATGATCTCCTGGGTTTCATCTGCACACACAGTGGAAGGAAATGAAACAAGCAAAGAGGAAAAACAAGATCGATCAAACGACATCTAAACAGAAAACGAAGACAGTCCACCGGACTTCAACCGATGCTCTCACGTGAGCAAGAAATTCAAACTTTAAGTCCACAACCATGAAGCTGCACAACACCAAGCATAAAAAATAGTGTTAGGATCGATAATTAATACTGCCTAGAACAAAATCCGAATGGTGCCTAAGAAAGTGCAACATGAGCTTTGATATGCATCCCTATCATGTTTATTCGAGTGTGTGCTAATGTAATGTTTGGCATGAACGATTTTTTTTTTTGCCAATATTGTATACATTAGCGGGGGTTAGTAGGGTTCGAACTGAGGCCTCCACGGAAGGAGGAAATTAGAAGACAACCAACTGCACTAGAAGTGATTTCTCGGCGTGAACGATTTGTGAAGGCAGAGAAAAGGAAAGTTAAACGGTATGAAAGTAGCAGGAAATAACTTTCGGCTTCGGATCCTCCGTCCGACGTCTCTGTCCTGCTCCTCTGTCCTAGTGCTTTTAGGGTTATGTTTTCAATTTTTGGGTTTGTTTTGCAATTTCTTGACTAGGTTTCGTTTCTCCAGTGGCGAGTCAAGGGTGATGAAAGAAAGGACGTCAAGCTTTAGTTACGGTAGAGAATTTGGGGTACAGGAAACCTGAATTACGTAGCCAAAGTTTCACAGGAGAAACAGCAGTGTTGTGATGCAGTCCGGGTTGTTTGGTAAGGGTTTTGAGTGAAGCTTTTAGGATATAGTGAAATCGTTTCTTGTGGCTCGGAAAGTCTCCCCTTACCGATCCAAAATCCCGATCGGAATCCCGACGCCCCGCCGGGCACACTCCGGCTACCGGACGGCCGATCCGAGCCGTCCAAAAATTCTAAAAAAAAAACCGAGTGGGCCTTCGTGGAAATAAACGGCATCCAACGGGTGTAGATGGTCGATCCAAACAATCTATTTTTGTGTTTGGATCGGCCAAAAATGGAGTGCTTGGATCGGCCACCTACACACGTCGGATGCCGTTTATTCTCGCGAGAGTCCACTCGATTTTTTTTTTATAGAAAATTTTTGGACGGCTCGGATTGGCCGTCCGGTGGCCGGAATGTGCCCAGCGGGGCGTCGGGATTCCGATCGGAATTTTGGCCATCGGGAACTGTAGCTTTACTCCTTGTGGCTTGCCCATAGAGTAGGTTTACAACCATAAACCGAACTACGTATGCCTTGGTCTGTTTTATTTGTTTTTTTTCCTAGTTTGATTTCTCCATTAATTCCGTTTGATTTTTCGCATATGTTTGGTTTGTTAGTTTTCACAATATCGTGGCCATCAATGATCGTTGGGTTGTGGTTGATTCATACGGGGTCCGCTGTAGCACAGATAGATAGACAGATAAAAATATGTGAATAATAAATATAGAGAAATTTATTGAAAAATCGTGCACAAAGGTATTTGATTCGCCAAATACATCATTATTGTATAGAAAAGTTTTGAGATCGCAAAATAACAAAAATGATAAAGGCAAATTTGTTTTTACCAAACTATACCATCATGTCCCCATAGTTTAGAGGAAATAATTTTGATAAAGGCAAAAGTTGTACACAAAATCATTTTAGGGTCCGTTTGATTAACAAGAAAAATATAATAGAACGTGAAAATAATAGAAAGTGAAGTGAAAGAAAAGAAAAAGAAAATATAATTTTTTTTCTCACATCCGTTTGATTAGGATGAATGTTTTGCAAAAAAATAATAGAGAAAATAAAATATCATTGTTTGTAGGGGTAAGCAAAATAACCGTCAAACCGTGAATCTAGTCCAAACTAATCCAAACCGCATGGTTTAGTTTGGTTTTTTTAGTAATGTGGTTTGGTTTCGGTTTTAAAAAATAGAAACCGTGTTAAATGGTTTGATTTGTGGATTTACAATAACGGTTCTCGTTTCTAACCGATTCGAACTGTATAATATATACATATAGACATATTTTGTTTATATACACCGAATAAAATTAATTAACTAATCTAATACTCTAATCCACCACCTTATTCTTTCACTCTACTCTCAGGATTAATTCCCTAAATTCCTATACATGATAGCATATTCCTATAACTTCAACATACTAAATATACACACGGCTAGGGCTTAGTCAATTGATTTTTCACTCTTTTTTTCTCGGTAACTAATTTTTTAATCTAATACTATATTTCATGGCCTATTCCTTCACTAATAACTTATATTCTACTCTTATTTAATTGGTTAATGTTAGCGAGTTTTGATTATTTTAATATAACTGGTTTTAATATAAGTTAATTGGTTTAACTTATCTAGGCAATTTCAAATAGTTTATGGAGATAATATTTCAATTTCAAGCGAACCGTGGTTCAAAACCGAAACCGAACCGCTTTTTAATGGTTTAGATTGGTTTGATTTTATGAATTTTATGGGTTGGTTTGGTTCTCCAAATTCATAATCCGTAGGTAGTAGTTTGATTTTTAGATTATTAAAAAAAAACCCAGATCATTTCGGTCCATGCTTACTCCTAATGCGGTCCACGCTTACTCCTAATTGTTGGAGATCTTCTCAAGAAAATAAAATTTCTCTACACATTTTGTGAGAAAAAATATGGCAAGCTCTCATACTTTAGAGGGTTATACAGGAAAATTCATTTTCTAGGACATTCTTATTAAGTGAACATAAAAAAATATTTTTTTCTCTTTCTTGCGTTTTCTACCATTATCTTGCTAATCAAACGGACCCTTGGTGTTTTTTTGTAAGAAGAAACGGGATTTGTCCGTAAGAAAAGGAGTGTTAAAATCATTTTCCTAAAGAAAATTTTCTTCCGTGTAATTGGGCGAGGAAAACATTTTCGTATTCCAATACTTATTGCTCTACGGTTGTGTTCTTATAAACTTATAAGTTTGAAACTTATTTCAATATCTTTATTTTTTGTAAATTTTTGGGGTTAATTATTCGTTCCGACAAAACGAATCGAAAAAATATAAAAATATGGACCTATTTTGTAAAAATTCAGATAAGATAATTATTTAAACAAATAAAACAGCTGTTTGATCCGTTTTTTTGTTTGTAGTGAACTTTTTTTTTGTTTTCTTCTATAATTTTTTACTTTTAAGACTCCTCTCGTCGAGTTGGATGATTAATCCAAAGAATACGATACGAATCTAACATAAATTCAGAAAAAATGAACAAAAGAGTCTCGACGAATAATTCAAAAAAAATTATACGAATCTAACAAAAATTCCAAAAAAAAAAAAAACGAACAGAGGAAAATAAAAAATTCACAAGAATGAAGCCTACATGCATGAATATTCATCGATCGGGAATGGTGGAACAATAAGCGGTCGAAATTGTAACTATTTTCACCTTGTTTCGAGATTTTCAACTCAATGTCACCGGTGACGTTCCAAATAAAGTACCCGCGAATCCCATGGTCCTGAGCATGCCGTATCTTCACCGTGGTCGACCTGGTGTCGTCGTACCCAATCCAGGCAGTTCCGGCGTAGGAGTACGTCGACACCGTCTCCGGATCATACACCACCGTCGCGTTCTTCTCCCTGTTGAACTTCTCCACCTCCGAGTAACTCATCTTCCCGTCGTCCCCCGGGCCACCCAAGCCGACGGCCACCGCTGCCGCACCGATGCCGTTCAACCTCGGGTTCTGGAGCGTCCAGGTCCGGCCGAACAACGGCAGGCCCATGACGAACTTGCTCCGGCGGAGCCCGGCGGAGATCCACGCATCCACCGCGAAGCTCGTCGATATCCTTTTCCGCGGGTTGTACAGCGCGGCGGGGGCGCCCGTTTCCTTCGGGGTGAACTCCCCGTAGTAGTCGTAGCACATCACGTTCACCCAGTCCAGGTTCTCGTTGATTGACCGTACCGGGTACGACCGGGTCGCCCCCTCCGGGCTGTAGCTTATTTCCACGGTGCTGGCCACGGCGGCGGTCAGTAGGAGCGTTTGATCGTGCTTATCCTTGTTGACCTTGGCCCGCCATTCCTCCAGTAACTTGCCCAAGTTCTTCATGTCTTTTGGGGTTCTGGGGAACTCCCAGTCGAGGTCTATGCCATCGAAACCGTATTTCCTCGCCACTCCGATGCACGACTCGATGAAACCCCTGCGCGACTCCCCCGATGCTGCCATCCGGGCAAAGACCTTCGCATTTTTCTCGTCCGCGCTCCACCCGCCGACCGTGAGGAGCGTCTTGGCATGGGGGTTCTTGCGGTGGATCGTCTCCGTGAAGCTCCTGAGCTTTGCTGCCGTTGGACTCGGGTCCTGGACGTCGAGCTTAAAAGTATTGCTGTCGGGCAGGAGAAAAGCGTAGTAGAGGTGGGTGAAAAATCTGGTGTCGATGGCCGAGGGAGGGAAATTATCCGCGTCCCATTCAGGCCAGAAACCCCCTTTGACCACCGGTGGAGATGTTGCTCCGACCATGGTATAAATTGTCAAGATGGAAATAGCACAAAGTTCTTCTAGGCCTCCCAATGGTCTTATGGGTTAGCCAAATTCACTCCCCCAACTGGTATTAAATTTGTATTAGTATAGGGTGGTGATAATATTAAAATTGTTTTTATTGGTATCAAAATTTTAGCACATAAAAGTCTCTTGCATTGCACATAAAAAAAGAGACTGCACATAATACAAGTTTTTTGTGTACTAAAATTTTGACATTATTACTTTCTTTACCGTGTGTGTGTGTGTGTATATATATATATATATACAGTCCGGATTTTTTAAGAGATCCCGCACGGCCTTACCGTGCGAGACTTCCCTTTTCCGATCGAATTGCGACGATCCGAACCGCTCAAAATGATCAGAACGTGATTTTAAGGGTACTCGCGAGAAATCAGCAAAATAAATGATTGGGAAGGGCTTGATCCGAACAGTTTTTTATTAAACGGTTCAGTAAAAAACTGCTCGGATCAAGCCCTTCCCGATCATTTTTTTTCTGATTTCTTGCGGGTACCCTTAAAATCACATTCTGCATACTTTGAGTGGCTCGGATCGTAATAATTTGATTGGGAAAGGGGAGTCCCGCCCGGTAAAGCCGTGTGGGATACCTCATTGGATCCTAAGTGTGTGTATATATCTCTATTATAAAACAGAAGGGTGTGGGGACAAGTTGTTGGAACGGCTTAGATTCATTTGATCCAAAGGCTGTAGTGCATCCTCCCACTTCCCGGTTAAGTGCCCAGGGTTTTCACCTAAATCACACAACTGCCATCCCCTTCCAATCGGGATGCGTAGTGCCGTAGGCACGGGCTAACACTAGTATATATATATATATATATATATATATCGGGATGGTTATATATTGGGATGGTTCTGGGGACTCTTAAAAAACCCTTTAAAAAAATCCCCCCAAGTTTTCGATTAAGTTTTGATGATCCGAGCCGCTCAATGTAATCAAAATGTGATTTTAAGGGTACCCGTGAGAAATCAGGAAAAAAAAAAGACTGAAAAGGCCTTCATCCGAACAGTTTTTTATTGAACTTTATTGAACGGTTCAATAAAAAACTGCTCAAATCAAGCCCTTCCCGGTTATTTTTTTTTGCCAATTTCTCTCGAGCACCCTTAAAATCACATTCTGAACACATCGAGCGGCTCAGATCATCAAAATTTGATCGAAAATTATGAAATTAAGATTTGAAGAGTTTTTTTAAAAGTTTTTTTAAGGGTCCCCGGAACTGTCCTGTACATACATATATATTTATACAAACATATATGTACATATACATATATAGAGTCCCATTCCCCTAAGGACTACCTTAACTTAATAAAATACGGACCTCCATTTTCCGATAGAATTTTGATGATCCAAGCCTCTAAATGTGTTCAGAACGTGATTTTAAGGGAATTCGTGTGAAATCAGCAAAAAAAAAAGAAGACCGGAAATGTTTTATCCTAGCAGTTTTTTTGTTTGTTTTTTATCGAACGGTTCAAATAAAAACCGCTCGGATGAAGCTTTTTCCAGTCATTTTTTTTGTTGATTCCTAGCGTGTACTCTTAAAATCACGTTTTGAACACATTGAGCGGCTCGAATCATCGTAATTCGAACGGAAAATAAGCGAAATAGAGAAATCCTTATTTTACTCATTTGAAAATGATTATACATATATATGTCCTTTAAAAATGCTATGAGTACGTCTTTTGAAAACAAATCTTGCATTCCAGGTCAACTTGCCACATCAGCATTTGCGCGTGCAAGACTTGTTCCCAAAGTACGTAATCATAGCATTTTTGTAAGCCCTTCAAAGTAATCTTTTAGCCCTCCCATTGGTTTTCGGTGCACAGCCAATCCACTGTCCCAAATGGTCTTTGAATACTCCCCTCGTTTTAATTTATTGTGCTTATTTTGATTTTTACGTAATTTTAGAAAAAAAAAATCATAATTACATTTTGTCAATTGACTTTGTATCAATTTTATTATTTTACCCTTTTGTAATTTATAATTTTTTTGTCAACTTTTTACTTGTCATGTCATTGAGAGAATTGAGACAAATCTAATTTACTCCAAAAAAAGAATAAGAGCATGACAAAGTGGGACGAAGGAAGTACATCTTTAGCCTATACTTCATCTCTATCCTGAAGTTTTAGTCCGTCAGGAAGGGAATATATCTTTAGCCAATACTTCATCTCTCTTTAGCCAATACTTCATCTCTATCCTGAAGTTTTAGTCCGTCAGGAAGGGAGTATATCTTTAGCCAATACTTCATCTCTATCATGAAGTTTTAGTCCGTCACAAGATACATGTAATTTTTAAATCAAATAAAAGAATTATGTACATAACTTCATAATTTATTCACACCAATTTAAAAAATTAACTTAAATCATTTAGTTTGTTGCATATGCATATAAAAAAATATTCACGAAAGTACTCTATTGCATGGTCTAAAAATCACATCTTCATAGCAAACAAATTTTTTGGAATGGAGTCATCTCAGTAAATAAACCACAAGATTCTATAAAAAAAAATTAAATTCATAAGATTTGATTTAATTCAAATTATTAAAAACATGGAAAGAATTTTTTAATTTTATAGTGATTCCAAAGTGTTTCATTTCAGAATAAAGGTATTCGTAGTTGATGATTTATTTGATATTGGCTGATTTATTCTTATGGGTCCTACGAGCCGTCTTCAATCGTACTATTAAGTTTTTTTTAATTACTATTGTAAAACAAAAAGTCTAGGTACACTACATCTATGGTATAAATATGCAGCGGAATTTTACTAACAATTAACCAAATTTAATTTTTTTGAAAGTCCTCAACGGCGATGTATGACATGTTGCATTATTTATTGCACGGGTTCACGTCATTGATTGTATTAAACTTTTAACATATAACCGGCCGGAATTCAACTAACAATTAATCAAATTTAGGTTTTTTGAAGTTCGCAAATAACCACTACAAGAATTTTGGTTTTTGAAGACGAATGAAAATCGTCACAAATTTGCATGTTTTTTTGGGGTCATATATTGCATGTTTAGATTCTATATAACCAAATTTGACTCTTTGAAAAGTACCTAAATGACTGTTTATAAGTGCTCACTAAATGAAAGTCAACATTATATACCTTCATTCTTATTGGTTACTTTTAATTTGTAGGTCCCACTATGTTTAATCATGATTAGCCATTTTTTTAAAAAACTCGGAAACACATAGTTAGCATTAAAACCATGGACATGATACAAGAAGATAAAGTTATTTGGAATTATTCCTTGCAGGTTGCAACTCAAGGAGTCATGAAATATCCAAACAGATTTTCTTTGCCGGTTTTGCTCTGATGAAGAAGTATTAAATTGTAAATTTCTGCCGTTCAAGCATTTTTTTTTGCCATTCGTTAATCCTAATTTCTGTTATCTTAGGGGATCTGGTGGAAAGAAATGAGGCTTATGGAAAACATTAGTTTAATCTATGCCGTTCAAGCATTGAATCGTGTGTTTTGTGGCCATGTAAGACAAATGAAACATTAGTTTAGTGTGTCGACCGGTGACTGGTTCTCATCTGATTGCAAATTCACCGTAATGATTTCATTTGGTTCTTATCTGATTGGAAATTCCACCTCAATCCTCTTTTATTTATGATGATTTTGAAGGAACTCCAAATCCCAATCCAACCTTCTATAAGCTACGAAGTGTTGAAAAAGTGAAGATAAATCAGGAATGATTAATAGAGAACAACTACCCAAAAGGTTAGGCAGAATTAATTACATGTTAACTTGGCATATGAAACAACCTTCTCAGTTCTCATACTGGTAACCCAATAGTGGATTTGATCAAGATAAGAGTGGCTATGTGGATAAAAGTTAAGTTTGATATCTATTCGGTAGAGGTGTTTAAGTTGTTTCTTGATGGGATTCAAAAGGATAAACGACTATGAAATTGTGAGATTGTACTGTTTGTGTATTTCTTAAGGGATTCGGACTACAGAGAAGAGTGTACAATCTAATTTGGACCATTCATATTTATAATTAATAGTAGTTCAAATCTGTTGAATCTTTTACTGGTTAAAGTATACTATTACTGGTAAAAGATTCAAAACAAATCTGAACTATTAAAAACGCTAATCAACGGCTACGATCACTTGGACTGCAGACAAACCATATCCTTTCTTAAGTTGGTGGGTAGCTATCAACTCTCTGTCGGTTGTCTACCGGTAGCTTGTAAGTTTCGTTTTCCTTGGTTGGGCAGTTCTGTTGCTCTTCCTCTTCTCTTTTTTTCCCTTGATGTACCACTTTCGAACTTTTATAAAATAATCTTTTGCCGGGGCAAAAAAGAGAGAGTAAGCTTTTATTCATGATAGAGACTTTGACAATAACCAGATTACCATCCCTTACATGAAAGGACATGGCGTCAAGGTTTACAACAAGATGATCACAAATCATATGAAAACAGCCGATATAAAAAAAAAAATTTACTTATATCATATGAAAACAAGAGTACCAAGAAATAAAGGATGGGAAATGATTTTGGTACTCTAAAGGATGAATTTTATACTCCCTCCGTCCCATAATATTTGTCTGGTCCGCAAAACGAGAACTATAAAATAATGCATTTCTTTCAAGAAAAAATTCAATTTTTTTTGATAAGTTAAAAGAAGTCGTCAAGATCTAGTAAATTGTTAAATTTTTTTCCAACTTTTCTTACAAAAATTGTATTATTTTTACGTCTCCGTTTTGCGGACCGGACAAATATTATAGGAAGGAGGGAGTATTTTGAAGGGTGTGAATTCAGAGGAGCATGTGTGCGTTGGAAAAAAAGGCCTAGAAAAGTAGCACATGTTGGCGAGTGGGCCTGGACAGATAGGGGTCCACAAAACAGGCCAGCCTGGAATAACCTCTTGTTTATTAATTTGTGCGTTTGATCTTGTTGTACTAAATTTTCTCTTTTAACACGCTTCCTTGCGTTGACATCATCGAAAAGTCACATACATTAACTGAGGCGTGATAAAAATAAAAATAGGTCAATGTATGTGGCCCGGTTAAATGGTTTGGGGCCCCAATTTCTGTTAGTTGACTTTAGCAGAAATTCACTATCTTTAACCTTATAAAATTCTTCTTTACCATCAGAAGTAATATCATAAGTAATATGTGCCCCACTAAAGTTTCTGGGTCTACCAGTGCCTGAACTTATTTATAGAATAAGATAAGAAATGTTATGTATAGTAAGTGCCTGCGTCGACTTATTTATACAGAGGATGTCATCAGGATATAATTATGATATTATATAATTGGATATTCTAACATAGAGAATGTCGTCCTAATACAATATCATCGATACATTGATGACATGAAAAGTTGACATCCTATCCCATGTAGGGATGGCATTCGGGGTGGAAATTGGGTTTTCGGTCCCCGATCCCCGAAACCGAAGTTCCGCCCAATCCACCCCGATCCCCGAATGGGAAGGGAAGAATGAAACCATTTTCGAGCCATTCGGTTTTTAGGTAATCCCCAACCGAATGGAATAGAAAAATATGTTTACCCGAACCGACCGAACCGACTTGGCCTTAATTTCAGCAGCCACACCAGCAGCAGATAACACAACCAAGAACAGTAGTTCAAAACAGAGAGAAACAGGAATCAAACAGTAGATGGAACCCCAATTTATATGAATTCGCGAATAAGATCAATACCAGAAAATCAAATAACAACCGGTTTCAGAGATCTAACATCAAATAGAACCCTAGCTTACCTGGATTCTTGAACAGAAAAGAGCAAAACTTGACTAGATTGTGCAGAAATCAAGTAGATCGTGTGAGAACCAAGACTTTACAACCTTATCGATTCGTTTTACCTTACGCCAAAACTTCGACTCTGGCTCCAGACCCACGGCATACTTCGGTATGACTCAAGCGAGCCTTGCCGGAGGACTTTCCAGCCTTATCAGTCTCAGGCGAGCCATGTTGGAGAGCTTTCCAGCCTTGTCGATCGAGCTCAGGTGGACCTTGTCAGAGTTTGTCGAGCTCAAGCGAGACTTGCTGGAGTATGGGTTTGCTGGTACAGGTACTACTTAATGGATGGGTGGGAGAGAGAGAGAGAGAGAGAGAGAGAGAGAGAGAGAGAGAGAGAGAGAGAGAGAGAGAGAGAGAGAGAGAGAGAGAGAGAGAGAGTACCGAGGTCCCGTTTCAGAACACCTTTTTAAAAAATTAAAAAATAAATACTTATTTCATATTTTCAAACTCAAAAATAATGTAAATGAAAATTATTTTTTTAATTTTTTTTTTGCACTGTATTAAAGATCTCAATCTATCAAACAAGATCCATATTAATAGGAAAATTATTTGCGTAAGCACATGATTTTTGAGCTTGAAATTGCCTTCTTAAAAAATAAGTATTTATTTTCCTTTCCGGAACGGAGCCTGAATAGCTCGGTAGGACATATGTGTATATGTATAGGTAGGGGTAATTTTGTAATTTACTAGTTCGGTTCGGGTTCGGTTTGGGTATCAGCTGAACCACAACCGAACCGAAACCCGTTCGGTTATCCTGTGTGCCAACCATACCCGTACCCACGGGGAAAATTTCGATTATCGGTTCGGTTCGAATTGCCATCCCTAATCCCATGATCATCCTCTGCTAAAAGGAAAAATTACATTAACCCCCTTTAACAATGACCCGGCCACACATTGCCCCCTTTAACTACAAAATCCAACACTTAACCTCCTTTAACCACCATTTAATCGAAAGAGTCAAAAACAGATCTAGAGTATGCCGTCCTAATACAATATCATCGATCCATTGCTGACGTGAATTATGTTAACATCATATGCCAATGTCATCCTGTGCTAGCATACATTAAGTTGACTCACATTACTTAATAGTTGGGAAAGCATCATATTTAAATCTAATTAAGAAGATGCCTTTCACCGCATCATAGTAGTATCTTTTTATATGTAAAACATTCAACAGTATCTCTCTGTATCTATATATACATGCGTAATAAGCCGTGTTGCACTGCGCAGACTAAATTTTTTTAACATATGCTCGATCTCTGATAACTTGAGAGAGAGAGAGAGAGAGAGAGAGAGTGAGAGTTGCTCTGTGCTGCACCAATCATGGGGGATATTAAATCACTGCACTCAAGAACCGTGGAGAGCGCGAAATGGGTGGAGAGAACGGAGGACTGGCTCTGTACTAATGCAGCATTGAGAGGAGATGTAAAATCACTAAATGAAATAATTGCGAGAGATGGTCACATTTTGGATAGAGTTTTGGTGGGAAGTTTCAAAGGAAAAAATCCTCTTCATGTGGCTATATCAACAGGGCAAGAAGGTATTGTTGAAGAGCTTCTCAAAACCAAACGAGAACTGGCTAAGGTTTTAGATTGGGACCTAGGCACGGCCCTTCACGTAGCATCTGCTAAGGGGCACCTAGGGATTGTGAAACGTTTAGTGGACGTTTGCCCTGGGATGTGCATGACTCGAGATAGAGAAGGCAATAATCCTCTTCATATCGCTGCAATGAACGGTAAGGTCGAAGTATTGAATGAGTTGCTTCAAACCTGCCCCCAAGCAGCTCTAGTTAAGGTGGATCGAGGGGACACCATTTTGCACTTGTGTATAAACTATAATCAGCTTGAGTGTCTGGAAAGGCTGCTAATCCCGTTCGGAGATGAACAATTCGTCAATTCTTTTGATAGCAATGGCAACAACATTTTCCATCTGGCTGTTTTTAGTAGACGATTGGAGGTATGTTTCATATTCATATTTTCGAAGTGTTCAATTTTTGACAAATGTTTTATAAAGTTAAAATCATTCCATTCATAAATAGCTTAGTGATACTTACGAAGGATTCCACCCTTTAAAACAACGATGCGAACAAATAACAGTTCCAGCCTATGTAGCACCGACACTCCAAAAGGGCGCCGTGTCCACATATTGGACACGGGGACACGCCCAAATACGTATTGGACACGCTACGTGGTGTGTCCAATAATTTTTATTATTTTTTGATAGGGGACACACCGGGGACACGGCTGGGGACACGCCGGGTACACGGCTGAGAGTCAAAATGTAATATATATTTTTAATTTTGAGGGGGTTAATAAGAAATTATTCAAAAATATTTTGGTTAAATTGTAATTATGTCTTTATTTGGACCATGGTAATCTTATACATTCATATAGGACTTGTCTGCATCAACAGTGGAAGAAAAGAAAAAATATATGTATATATGTATTTATATATATTTATTTATTTATTTATACACGTGGCGTGTCCCCCGCCGTGTCCGTATCCTCATTTTTTTAGAATTGCCGTGTCCCGTATCCGTATCCGTATCCATATCCTTATTTGTGTCCGTGCTACATAGGTTCCAGCAACAAAACATAGAAAATCAAGATAGGAGACTAATGTCTATGAGGTAGATACAAGTCTAAAAGCTCCCTAATACCTAATTGTTCAATCAGAGTGTGGCAAAGAAGAAAATGTGGTATCTCATCCAAAAAACACCTTGGTGATAAAAGGAGAAATCCAGAGAGATGAGAGGAAAACAGAGGAAAACGCAAATAGAGAGAATAAGAGCATCTCTATTTCTTACCCAAATTGGTTCAGTTTGGTATGAGAGTATCCAGCCCTTGACTCATATTTGAAGCCCTAACCACCGTCCTCCGCTGGTCAACGCCGCCGGAGCCGCAACAAATCAGGTTCAAGTCGGGTATTGGTTGATGATGACAACGATGACGAGCACAACCCACTTCCGGCGACGTATCCTTGCTTGATGTTGGGATTTGTCCCACATTGGTTAATTATCTCCTCCAATACTAGTATATAAGCCTGGGCGGCCTCTCCACTCTTGGCCAATTGGTTTGGAGTTGGATGCTTTAACATGGTATCAAAGCTAGAATTTCGGAGGCTTTTCCCCTTTGTCTGTGCCATAGTTGCACTTTCTTTCATTGTGGTCCGTGTGTTCCGGTTCCGGATCCTTTGTTTACCTCTCCACGTGCGAGTCAGGGGTCGCACGTGCGGGGGAGTGTTGGGATTTGTCCCACATTGGTTAATTATCTCCTCCAATACAAGTATATAAGCCTGGGCGGCCTCTCCACTCTTGGCCAATTGGTTTGGAGTTGGATGCTTTAACACTTGAGTTGAGACGACGACAACGGGGTACTTCCGGCCAAAAACGCCACCACAAAGCAGCCATGAAGGATTCGGTGAAGGACCAAATTTGGTATGAGTTTGGGTAAGGAGTGGAGCTGTGATTTGAGAAGTTTTTATTCAACTTTGAGTTTGAGTTTAAAATTGGATAAGGAGTGGAGATTGTCTAAGAGAACCCATGAAAAATCTCTATGGAAAACCCTTAGATATGAGAGACTATGTATGTGTTTTTCTTCTTCCTTCTCATTTTCATTTGGATGGGCTGCTTTGTTCTGTGAACAATGGCAAAAACGGTGCTGTTTAGTTGCACAACAGGGGCAGTAGTGCAAGGTGCACTGCCCCCCAACTCTTTGTGGTTTTGAAAACCGGCCGCTACGTAATTTTCGGACATTCGATACTGTTACACTTTGGTATATTTGTTCTATTAAAAATTCACATCCGTATCGGCCAGTTCTCGCTACGTATGGCTTTGTATCCGATTTTTCACCTGCAACATGACCGCTACATGTGCTTTGGCGCCACAAACGATTTTGAAAAATTTATGACCACTACACACAATTCCCGCTACATATAAATCGATACTCCCTCCACTGCTTTTACTATTTAAAATATGGTATAGCGGTAGCGGAAATATCAAATAATACGAAGCGGGAGTCGGGTGTGTCAGTCGTGAATTTTTTAAAATTATTTTTTGGGCCAAAATACCTGTAGTGGTCACGTAGCGACTTAGCAAAAAATCGGATACAAATACATAGCAGGAACCGGCCGGGTGTGAATTTTTTATAGTACCGGTATATTGGGGTGCAACCAAAAGTCCGAAGCAGCCGTTTTTAAAGTATGTTCTAGGGACAGTGTAATTAATTGGTGTTGTGGTGGAGTACTAAGTCACATAAAGCGTGTGCGGGTGCGAGCATAAAAGCGTTTCTCAAAAACCTCCATAACAAATGAAATTCGTGAGTACGAAGATTGAGAGCGCAAACATTTACCATTTTGAAGGAATTATGCGAATTAGGTGGAAAGTTTTCCGCTTCCGAACGGTTTTGTTTAAAAAGTGTTCATTCCAATCGATCTAATCGTGAAACCGGGTATCCATATTTCAGCTTGTGCAACGAGTGCTTAACAAAACCAATACAAGAATAGACGTGAACGCGACAAACGGAAGTGGGTTAACGGCGATGGACATTCATTACGCCGTGAGAGCTGCTCATGATCGGGAGAGTGATAAAAGAATCGAAGACTTCCTACACAGTAATGGGGCTAGACTCTTGAAAGAATTACATTCGTTACGGCCAGGAGACGAGCCTTCATGGAAGAAGAACAAACATGATACGTTGATGGTTGTATCATCACTGATTGCTACAATGGCATTCCTAGTTGGGTTGACCCCTCCAGGCGGTGTTTGGGTAGACACTTTAGCAGGGGACAAAGGTGGGAAAGCTATAATCGCTTATCGCTATCCGAATGCATATCCCTGCTTGATGTATGTCAACACGGTAGGATTCGTCGTGTCTTTGACCACAATCTTACTTCTCATTATTGCTTTGCCGGCGGAAAAACAAGTTGTTAGGTGGATTCGATCTGTGGTCTCGTGGTTGACAATAATGACCACGGCATTCACTTACACATTTTCCGTTGTGGTTGTCACACCGAGAGTAGAGCACGAGAGGTCCGCAAGCATTGCCATTTTGGTTACTGTTATATCGTGGGCTGTTGTGACGTCGCTTATCCTCCAAGAGCGATTTAGAAGGGATTGTATTCGGGAGCGATGGAGTCCGAAGGATATCCTTGGAGATCGTTTTCGAGAGCAATGGAGTCCGAAGGAGATCCTTGGAGATTGTTTTCGAGAGCGACAGAGTTCAAAGGAGTTCGTGAAAATGAGCACGGCCTCGCGGGTAATACAACCAAGACCACTTCCAGATGAAGAGCTAGCGGAAGCGAGTCCAATGTTGGTTGCATTTCATTCTGCAGAAGAGCTACAGTAAATACTTCAAATCTTGTTAAATTCGTGATATTTGTAATCGTTTCATTAACACATGGTACATACAAAATCTCATTTGTTTTCTGTGATTCTTTTGTTAGGAGATTTTTGTAGTTATGCTAGGAGTTTATGTGTCTAGTGTCATGAATCGAATACTGATCGAGACGTGTAATGGGCTGTTTAGGAGCCGGATTATGGATTGTCATTATCCATTTTGGTATTCACCCCCCCCCCCCCCCCCCCCCCCCCCGGTTTGAGAGCCTCATTTGGAGAATGCATTGTCTTAAAACTACACTTTAGAGACACAATTTGAGAATCAGCTCTGGAGAAGTTTTTCTATTCTCATTTTGGATTATCTTTGCAATTCATAATTTATTTTGAGCATTATCTTCATCCCTAATTTACCTTACGTGCGGACTTCTTTTCCAAGTCATTGGATCTCATCCAACGGGTACCAAAAGAAAGGGTAAACTCGTAGTTCTAATGAGAGACGGGTTTCCTGCTCATGACCAATGCGGGTTAAAAGAAGACCCCGTGAGTTCTTTTTAAATCCGTATTGGTCATGACCCGAAAACTCGCCTGTCATTTGACCCGTGAGTTTATCCTTTCGATCTTTTGGTATCCAAGGGCTTAGAAAAACGTCCGCATATAAGGTAGAGGGATCCCCATAGGAAGGGGACTATATGTGCGTGTGGACACGCAGGTATATGTGATTTTGTATAGAAAACAACAAATTCATAACCATTTTTCACATGTTAAAAGTTTTCAAAGATAAATTTGAAAATTTTCCTGATAACATACTAACTCCGTCCCAAAGAATTTGTCTAGTATGCAAAATAAGATGTTACAAAGACTAAAAGGAACAAGGATAAGACGACATCAAATTCCTAAACTAAGCTAAAAACAATCATGTGCCAATCCAAGACCCGAACTGGAATTGGCAAGATGCCAACCAAGGAAACACCCATTCAGACGAGCCCTCAAACTTTGCCAACTTGGCCTTTTGTTTTGTCCTTATTTAGATTTTTTCGTATTTGTTATCTTTTTTTCTTCTTCTAATAAATGGGAAAAAGTCATAATTTTTTTTTACTTTTTTGATTCTTCTCATCAAGACAAATCAATAATTTACAAAAAAATATGGCGCAAAACTAACTGGCTGTAATTTGACTATTAATTTGTCACTTTTCAAAGTTAGTTTCACTTAGATATTAGCAAACTAAGTTTATGTTCAAAAGTAATGACGGAGTCACAATTTAACCTGTTTTTTTTTCAAAGTTTAGAGGTGCTTTCATTAAGGGGAAAGCTGTGGTACACAGGTATACCGTATGTCTAAATTACGACAATTTGTGATTTTCATTATGCCGATTTTTGGTTTTCGACTGCATATTTATGGTGCTAGTTATGACTTGTACTTTAAAATTTGCCCGTTGAACAGGTCATTAGCAGGTTATTTATAATTAAAAAATATTGTTATTATGTAACCATAATTATTTGTACCAAAATCCATAATACTTGTATCCCAACCAAATATGTACAATATCAAAAATTAAATAATGCTACCCATAAATGTTATAGCAACACCATAAATTGGTATTATCTTACCACAATGAGTCGTACCAAAAATTCTTTGACTCGTATGATATTCCGTAACAAAATAAAAAATTATCGTACTAGAATCAACAATTGTTATACCCAAGCCAAAAATATTTGTAAAATATCACAAATTTTATAAAATAACCACAATTGTTATGACAACATCTAAAATTGTCATTTTCTTACCACAACGTGTCGTATCAAAAGAAAACATATGTAAATATCACAAATTATGTAACAAACCACAATTGTTATGACAATACCATAAATTGACGATTTTTTTTATCACAATGTGTCGTACCAAAGGAAATTGATTAAAATATTCCATAATAAGACATGTTTAAAGTACCACAAATTCAGTAATATAACCAAATTTGTTATGACAACACTATAAATTGACGTTTTCATACCCACAACGTGCCGTATAAAAAAAATTCAATTAGCTTGTTCAGTTAACGATAGTTATAATCGGCAAAATACCATACCATAATTAAATAATATAACCACAATTGTTACATTAAAATCATAAAGTGGCGTTACCTTACCACAACCTGTTGTATATATATATTTTTTGTGATGATATATTCCATAACAAAATAAAAATATGTCGTAAAAAATTCACAATAGTTATACCGAAGAAAAATTTATAATTAAATTAAATACCAAATATTGAATAAAATAATCACAAATATTATAACAATAACATAGATTGTTGTTACCTAAGCACAATGTGTTGTACGAAACTTAAACCTAATTTTTTTCAATTCCCACCACATAATTTTTTCAAAATTTGAAAATTTCCATAATATTATCTTAATTTTCAATTACCTCCGCACTATTTTTTCAAATTTTAATTTTTCCTACACAATACCTCAATAATTTAAACTAAAAATGAAGTTCTCGAACAAAATTTTCATCCAAGAAATTCACCAAAAAATAAGTATTATATCCAAATTTTCGAATACAACTACAATCTCCTCTCAAAATATTAGTCTAAATCAGATTCTTTCTCTACAAAATTTAATTTAAAAAATCAAAATTCCTTCATGGAAAAATGAGATGTCACTAAAAAAAATAATTATCCAACTGTCTCAAATACATACACTTTCGACACTAAAATAGAGTATAAAAAAATAAGTGTGAATATCAAAAAATAGAGTGTGAAAATTAATCCCCTTTTTGTAATTGGTGAAATTAATTATATTACTACCCAATCTTATCAATATTTAGGGCAGTGCACTTAATAATTGGCACTATATGCATAGTTATGGATACCGTTCCGTACCGGCCGGTACGTACCATTTTGATGAAGAACCGGTACCCTAACCCCCCAATTTCGTTCCGGTCTCAATACTGGCCGGTACCGGGCTTTTCGGGAAATACCGGCCGGTATCGGGATACCGGCCTTTCCGGCCGAAATTTTGCAGAGTTTTTTTTTTTTTTTTTTACGTTTTCTGGTCCCAAAAAAACCAAAAAAAAAACGTTTCAGGCCCAAAAAAATAAAAAAACGTTTTTAAAAATTTTAGCAAAACACGGGCTTAACCATAGTACGTGCGCGAGGCTTAGATCCCGGATTTGCACCCCCCCTGCGCACGAATAACCCGTGACGCGCACCCGGTTAATTGGTTTCCGAATCAATTTTTTCAAATTGCCTTCGGCCACGGCACATTTTTTCGAGCGCGCGAGACCTCTTATTGGGTTATCATTCACAAGTTCACTAGTGTGCAAAGTCATTTAAAGTGGAAAAGAGTTTTGTAACTAAGCAATGTGGGACTAGAGAATCTCTAATAGAGATATTTCATGATGAATTGTATGATATGGGGGATTTTTTTGAATTATAATTACATATAATTATTATATATATTGTAGTTGCGGTAAATTCGAAACGGTACCCGGTACCTGATCGGTACCGGTACGTACCGTACCAATAGAAAAACCGGTATCCTGTCCGAAACGGTATTCAGAACTATGACTATATGTTAGACACGTGGATCGGTGCTGCTTCGTTCTCCAAGATAATATGGAATAATACCCCAAGCGTTCGATTGAAGCATAATAAACCGGAAATCCGGGATCGTACCCAAGGGAATAATTATATGGCTTGATCGGATTTGTAGGTGTAAGTAAGGGCTTTCGGCCTTTAGAAGGCCAACTTTGTTTTACTTTAAAAGGTGGAAATAAAAGGGCTAAATTAAAGCGAATTAACTAAAGAAAAGATAGGCTAGGTCTAGAAATTATTAGCACTCAAGACTCGAACTAGGTCACACTCTTCACCCAACTACACAATTTAAGATACTTGATTATAGTTCTCAAATCGGAAAATAAAATGATTTGAGAACCAAGCTAGCTCTAGAATTCATTTGACAAATACCTCGAGCGAAAGAGCTCTAAGCATCATGTGTGGTGGGTAGTCGACGCTCCCACCAATACAAGATCAAAGAGGTTAACACCTCGGTGATTTGTCAAACAAACCCGAACCCCACATCAATTTTCAAATCAAAGTTTAAAGCTTTATTGGGTGCAAAATGCAATTTTCGCCTGAGCCATGAGATGCTAATCATCCCATGACCTAACCTTTAAAACTACTCACCCATATCTAGAGAGATAGGAGCAAGCAAAAATCTAGTTAACATAATGAAATAACAAGACTTGAATTAAACTAGAGACTAATATAGATCGGGGGAAAATAAACAACTTTAATTAAAGAGACAATGTCAAAAATTAACAACTAAGAGCAGAAATTGAAATATTAAACACTGAAAAATAAAGAACACTTCAAGAACAATTTGAATTCCAAAGAAATCTAATCTAGATCTAGAAAAAGATACTATTGAATCTATGCTACTTTTTTTTACAAAATGATGTAATAAGCTTTTATACTCCGGGGATCCGCACCTGGAATATTCCCAAGATGCTCTGAAAATCCACCCCTTAGGCCCTCGGTATCGATCGCGAAGCCCTTAAGTTGCTGTGCTAATGACCTCGGTATCGATAGATGCCAAAAAGTGGTATCAATACCGAAGTGGTTAAGGAGTTACCACTATGCTACTCGGTATTGATAGACTGAATCACTTGGTATCAATACCGAGGCTATTAGGGGCTGCTGCATGATGATCTCGGTATTGATAGGAGAAATCTCAAGGTATTAATACCAAAGCTATTAGTGTCCAGCACTTGCTTCTTTGATCTTTGGCTTGCTTCTTTGAGCCGACGGGTCCCTAAATGCTTGGGCTTTGATTCCGATGACTTCGAATTTGGTCACGTTTGAACTTCCATTGTCTTAACGTGCTTTGGCTTTAAAGACCCTTGCTTAGAACGATTTCCTAAAAAACGGAACCAGAATACCCTACGAGTAAAAAGCAAATTAAAACCCACTAAATTAACGAAAGAAATAACTAAAACTAGATAACTAGCGCACCCTTAATGTCATTGTCGGGTGCTTATCAGGTGCCAAACCTTCACCCTATGCATACCAATCCAAATTTAATGGTGGTCCCTGGAACTAGGTCGTGGAAGTACAATCTAAATAATTTTGTAAATTTATTTCATTGTACTTTCTTTCAAAAAAAATTATTATAGTCGACATATTAATTTACACCAATGACATAAGTTATAATATGATCTACAAGTGCAAGCCTAGCACTACGACGGAGGCATTTGAGGCCACTGTCTTCTCAATTTTTCAATTGGGAAATAGGGTCCCTACGAACAAGAAAGTATTATATAATTAATAGCTTTTAGAATTAGAAATTCTCAATTGTGTACCATAGTGATAAGATGTCGGAGTTTGGACATTTATCTAAAATATATGGGGTTCAAGTCTTGCACCCTGCATTCTTATTTTTTTTAAGAGAATGTTGTTATTTTTTAGGATAAATTACATAGTTAGTGATTGAAGTTGAATACTTCAACAAATCTCGTCGTTCAATTTCAATACAACATTAAAATCTAATAATGCACCATCTGAGCCCCACGTAAGGTTTTTTTTATTATTATCGAAATCGTCTATTTTTTACAATTTAAATACTCCCTCCGTCCCAAACTGGATGACAATTTTTGAAATTTGTGTTATTTTTTATTACTTATATCTTTCAATCTATAATGTTTTTCACGAATTTGAAAACTTTGTCTAATAGAACTAATCGAGAACTATCAAACAAGATCCATATTGCATATTTTTTGAGATTCATATTGAAAGATATAAGGAATTGAAATTGGCACCGATTTCAAAAATTGTCATCCAATTTGGGACGGAAGGAGTAATATCAATTAGGTCATTCGTATCAAGAATGAAGTTGATGGCTTATAGCTAGACACTTAATTGAATGAAAAATATTATTCTATTATTCAATCTGCGTGTCGATGATGAAGCTTCCTAAACCTGATCGAGGCAAAAAATTTACGTAGGTGACTTAATCAACAAACATAAAAAATTCAACGGATTTAATTGTCATTATTGTGTCATGGTTGCATGATTACCTTACATTCAACTACAATAGAGGACTAGGTTTCATATCAAATATAAATTGAATGTACAATCTAAATGTCGTTAGTGAGTGCATTTTTAGAATGATTGATCAGGGCTGTTAGGATGTCAAATTATACGATATTTAATTTTTGATATTTTAGACATGTATCTTGCTTGAGTATAATAATTATTGATTGTGGTACGACATATTTTGGTCTTGTATCTAGTATCTTTTGATCGATTTCTTTTGGTACGACACATTGTGGAAAGAAAGTGCCATTTTTTTGTGTTGTCATAACAATTGTGGTTATGTTATATAATTTATAGTATTTTACATATGAGGGAGCGGGAGAGAAAGTCAAGAAGGAGAGAATAACATGTTACATGCTAAGCCCTTTTTTTATTTTACTAATTAATTTAATAAATGGATGGTCCGGATTATTCCTTTTGAAATCCAAGAGTTTAAGATCATAGTGTGTACGGTACACTCCTTAATAAGGGGTGTGTACCATAGGACTACCCATTCATTAATACAAAAATTGTACATCGAGAACGGGTAGCCACCTCCTAGGAGGGACAAAAACAACCACAAAGAACATCTAAACTCATAAATGAACATTCAGGATGATTTCACACAAACAAAACTTGTCTCTGACCACGAAAAGCCATCAAGATATGGACATAGAAAACCCATCACAAAACAGCCACAAGGAGTGAGAGAAAGTCCCACGCAGGGGAAGAAAACCAAAAAAAAAAAACCAAAAAAAAAAAACCAAAAAAAAAATTAATGCAAAACCTACAAGCAAACAACAGATTGACACCCCTAAGTCCAGCCACCCAAAAAACGCTGATCAAGACCCTCACTGCCATTAACGTTAAGACTATCAAATTGAATCCTAAAAACTTGTTGGTTCCATCTTCTTCCTTATCTTCCAACCAAGCCATCGGATCGTGCATCTGATGGCTCGGATTTCATCTCGGTAATTAACGGCTCTCAATCATTTGTTGTCAAGATAAGATCCGAGCCGTCGGATGCACGATCCAAAGGCTCGGAGGTGTGCACCTCACTGCACAGCATCAACCCGAAGTCTAAAGTTAGAGGAGGGAGAAACTATACTTTAAAGAAATTTGTTGAAATGCAAGAGGAAGAATTTAAGAATAGGATCCATGCTCTAAATGACTTGGAGGAAGAGTTTGCCTCGGAGGAAGAAGTTGATTTCGAGGATGAAGCCTCTCTTTCTTTGGAATTTTAATATCGAGGTTTGGCGGGTTTTGGTAGCTTCTTGGTTTCGGCTTTGTCCTATAGGTTTGCTATCTTAAGTTTCGGATTATGTTTTGGGCTTGTTTGGGTTGTTTTGGTTTTGGTTTTCTCTGTGATTTTATGGTTGGCTGCTTGCAAACCGTTAAATCTTTGTAATATTTTTTAAAGATTTATAAAAAAAATTTGTTGATCATAAAAAAAAAGACCCTCTCTGCTGCTACCACAAGGTTGGCGGCAGAGACATAGCAAAGACCACAGAACAAAACCTTGATCACCACACCAGTCACATCCCACCGTACAACACCACCAACTGCTACCTCCATCCCAAGAAACAACGCCCTCCTTAGGACACGAACTTATGCGATGCCCAGAACAACAAGAACAGGGCTGACCTAATAACGTCAATGGAACTGCAGGACAACTTGAAAAAAGAGCATACAGTGAGGAAGATCGGATAAAGGAGCACACGAGTGGATTGCTCCGATGACGATCGACTCCGTCGACGTTGGGGCTCGCGGAAATCAATGGGGGAGAAGGATTAATTTTTATTTAGCCCCTATCAAGGTTAAATCGTAAGAGTTTTTTTTTTGTTGATATGGCATATTGGAGAATTAAATCTCAAGAGATTGTTGATACCATGTATTAAGAACCGCCGTATCATAATATAATTGCAAATTATTAGATACGCATACCGAACCCCACAAAAATTAGGGTACTGAAAATAGATTGGTTAGTGTATTTTGATTTTGGTTCAAGTTCTATACATTTTCTCCTATTGCGTGAAGCCCTAAAATAGTGGTGTAAAAAAATATTTGAACTTATTTATTTTACTTTTTTGGTCCCTTAATACTTCCGCCACTCTTTAAAGGTATCGGGGTGTAGATATTTTGAGATTTTTAGCTAAAACTATAAACAAGCCGATAGTGATATGGATTCGTGAAGTCATGAATGGATTTAGTCTCCTATTACGGCGCAATAGGATCTACCTTTTCTGTTTTCTAAGCAAGGGCGGCACGAGAATTTGTATTCAAATGGCAAGTTAATCTTTGTAATTCGTTTTCAAAGATTAACAAAATTCTTTTTCGCTAATCAGAAAAAAGAATTTGAATTCAAAAGGCAAGTTACAATATATAGACTTTTTGTTCTTGAACAATTGATTAAAAAAGATGGTTTCTGTTTTTTGATGTTTTATTGAATGGTTTCCAAAATAATAGAATGATCCTCTGGAGATTAATATCATGTCATCCATGATTAGGTGTCCCCTCTATAACAAATGAATATGTGCTACATTTCATAATTATTAACTTACTTAAAACAATGAAAATTTCAATTGCGGTAGAATGTGTTTTAGAGGTGTATCACAAATATTTGAAAAAAAATAAGGGTGAGGCCAGTGCCTAGGGGTAGGAATTTTCGACATGACACGAAATTAGCGAATTAGGGTCAGTTATTTTTGACACGGAACACGAATATAACACGAAAAAGCTTATAAACAGGTCGGGTTAGATTTGAGAGAATTCTGACACAAACACGAGATGACACAACACAACACGAGAATTTTTGGAAGGACACAATAACACGACACGAAGTTAGCGGGTTAGGGTCGGTTATTTTTTACACGAAACACGAATATGACATGACATGATAACATGAAAAGCTAAACAGGTCAGGTTAGAATTGAAAGAATTTTGACATGCATGAACACGCGCAAGATGACACAAACACGACATGACATGATGCCCACCCCTACCAGTGCCCGAGCGGGACCCATGGTAGGTCTGCCCTTGTTTGCACGTTTTATTATTCCATTTGACCAGAGTGATGAAATATCAATGCAAAAATTGTTTTTCATTCGTAAGTTGGGAAATGATTTTTACACTCCCTTTTGTTCTTATGCACTTTCTTTTTTGTCATTATGCATGTGAAATTACTAAGTTGTCCTTTTTTCTACATCCACTTTTTAATTTCTCGTTGATAAATCCAAAAAAAAAGTGCAATAAATAAAAGAAGAATGCAAAAATCATTTATCCTACGTAAATTCTTGTTGACCACCTTTGTTTGTTTTTACTTGATTTGCATACCCCAAGCCCCAGCCTAGATTTCTAGGCTTCTAGCTTTAAAATGATAGATTAGACCCCATTCTGCCAATATTTTTATTTTTTAAGTATTTATTTTTTATTTTATAAGACAAATTATTCTCTCACAAAAAATAAGTAATTATTTTCGTTAATGAAACACCCGCTTATAAATAATGTGCACCACCCGCACAACACCATCCCCGGTTCACACTAATGGCTATGAAAACGTTGTGAATGGGCCTCTTTTATTTGAGTACCTCTCACTGCTAATATCGTTTTCATTTTCCCTATTGAACTGGTCTCCAGAAGTTGACATAAAACCACCTTTATCGTCCCACATAAGAAGGTACTTTCAGCTCCAAGGAGAAGGTTCCTTCTATAGTACAACAATAATACACCAATTATTGTAAAAGCTAGGGTCACACCCATTTACACGCTCAAACTTACATGAGAGGTGGGTTCGTGTGGGACCCACCTCTCATGTGAGTGTGGGTGTGTGTGTTTGAGTGTGGTGCTAGCAAAATTGATATAATCACATATTTTGTGGACACCGTCGTACGTAGTGCTCATGAACGACCTAAGACTTTTGAAGTGATTCTTCAATGTTCTTCTAGCACCACATGGTAACTTTTGATTTTCGTGGGTCTAAAGCAAAAATATAAAAAGTCACGCCCATTTTGAAATGTTTGTTTAAACAATATTTGTTACATTCGCATGATATCAGTTCTTCGACTCGCATATGCGGCAACCTATAGGCTAGATTAAAATATTTAAAGTATTGAATACTGATAGATGAGTGGAGCCGTCAAAAAAAGAGAAAGGTCTATCATCGGGTTAGTGTTGATAGAGTGGGTTGCCGTGGACGTTGGTTGCGGAGTATGGTGATATGTTATGATCCTAAAATCCCACATCGCCTAAGCATGGGCTTGACCTAGTGTATATAGACTCTTGGGCGCCCTCCTCTTGTAAGCCGGTTTTCAAAGATGAGTTCTACCCACGAGTTTGTATCATCTTTGAGTACTAATGGTAAGGTTAAGACTTGTTAAAAACGACATCTATATACAATGCTCAACATTAATCTGAGGGAATGTTTTACAGAAAGGCCCAATATAAGCTCGACCCAAGAACGACTTGGTCCTGAGGCCTGACCCTAGCTTGATCCCTAGAATGGGCCACAGGTGTCCCGTAGGAAATCGATCTAGTCTGGCAGAGACTGGACCATGGACTAGGCTTGAGCCAGTTGGTTCGGCCCAAATCCCATAATCCAGTCACCCAAAATGCTTGTTATGGGATTTAGGAGTATGAGATGATTAGGGTTGATAAGCAATAAAATTTAGAATCTAAAATCTGTAGCAAAATCTGAAACTAAAATTCAAAATTTGTATTCATAACAATCGCAAACACCCTATTATGGAAGAGAAAGTAATCAAACCGAAATGTCTTGTGAATGGCATTGGCACCTAGTGGGCCCCGTTAACATTAACATTAGTGATTAATTTAAGCACCACAACTTTTTGGTTGTCCTTATTCAATTTTTTTTCGCGTTTGATAGTTTTACTCTAAACTTTTAATTGATATGGGTTCATCTTGACGAGAGAAACCGGAAAAGTAAAAAATTATGACTTTTATACAAGTATTTTGAGAAATATCTAAGAAAAAGTCCAAAAACTCACGAGATGAACTCATATCGCATAAAAGTTTAGCGTAAAACTAATAAACGCAAAAAAATATTGAATAAAGACAAAACCAAACAATTATACTAAACAAGTTAATCACTAGTTTAAACACACCGAATGTTGGACATCACATTTTATGTAAGTGATTACGCAAAACCAAAAGCCTACAATCACAACTTTAAAATTTAATTCTTGACACAAATGCATCTAACGTCATTAGAATACGTATCGAACGGCAACAGACAAAGTTGTGTTTAGAGTTGTATTTTTAAATTGTGTTGATAGCATTGCTCTCGAACTTGCTTTCACAGATGACAAGATTTTACGATAATTGGTAAAATATTGCTGCCGTTTTATTTATTTACTAATTTTTTTAAATCAAAAAGCAATATAATACATTCGTCGAAGCCTTTCGGTACTTACAGAATTTTCATCTTCATCTGACAAATAGTGATAAGAAAATATACACAAAAAGACCACGTTCGCTTTTTGTATTGGGATTTTCGGTAATGAGTGGAGAAAGATAGATAGAGAAATAAAAGTAATACTCCCTCCATTCCAAAATATTTTTTGGTCCGCAAAACGAGAACGTAAAAATAATACAATTTTTGTAGAAAAAATTCAAATTTTTTTCAACAATTTACTAGATATCGACGAGTTTTTTTAATTTATGAATTTGAATTTTTTCTTCAAAAAATGCATTATTTTTTAGTTTTCATTTTACGGACCGGAGAAACATTTTGAGACGGAGATAGTAATTGTTGAAAAATTTATTAGAGACGGTTTGCATAGAGATAATTCCAAATCCAAAATTCCCAAAATATTTTGCGGCCATATGTAATGTAACGCGGTCAAGGGTAATTAAAAGTGGCCAAGTGTAATTTCGTGCCGCCAAGGATAATTAAAAGCGGCCAAGTGTAATTTCGTGCCGCCAAGAGGCATATAAAATACGAAAGAATTGTTTATAGCGATCCCGCTTTCAATATTTCGGGGCCAGATGCAATTTAATGCATCCAAGAATAATTACAAGCGGTCAAGTGTAATTCCGTGCGGCCAATAGGTATGTAAAGTGATACCGCTTTTAACGGTAAACAAAAGCGGCTAAGTGTAATTCCGAACGGCCAAGAAGCACGTAAAATGGTTTCAAATACGCAGATTACCCAACAAATCGTAGACATTGACTCGACGACAATGGGCGAAGTCAATCTGATCAATATTTGGTTCCCAATCCCATCTTCAGTTTCCAAGGTTAATACGGAAAATTCTCTCTCCATTTTGTTGTATTAACTGTTTGGTTGCACTTGCACATAATATGTTCGAATAAATGTCTATTAGAAATTCCCTTCAGTTATCCCTGGACCAACACCCTTCATTTCAACCAACAGTCTCTTATCTTGATTTTGCTTTGTATGCTTGCTTAATTTGCTACAATGTAATTCTGGGTTCTATGAAGAATTTGTTTTTCTCCTTATGTTAGCTTTGTCAAGTCGATTAACTTTGTCTTGTTCTGAATTTGTGGTAGTTATACTTTACTTTCGTTGAGAATTGACGGTATAAGTGTTTTTATGTTACTCTGTGGCAGTGTCACTGTGGTTGCGATGTCTGCCATACCTAATATCAAGCATATCTTTTTAATAACTAGATGTTCGGATCAGCTTGCGTGCATCTTAGCTAATTTTGAAGTCATAAAGTTAACGACCAGACAAATATCAAACAACTTGCTGGCTAGAAGCCTAGGTACCCAAAACTGGCGTGAAAAAATGATCCATGAAGTAAATGGATCAAAATCCTAGACGTTCTGTAGCCTGTAAGGCTCTTTGTGAGTTCTTGCTAGGCCTACGCCTATGATTGAAATTGTTCACATTTTAGAGCTTGTTGATTGGATGCCATTTGATATGTATTGGAAACACACCTATGTTAAGAAAAATGGATTCCGATTCAGTCCTGCTATAATTTTTTCTCAATGTGTTCTGATTCTTCTGAAAACATTTCAAGTGAAATTGATCATAGCGGGCCTGGAAAGGGCGCACAAAGGGCCCAATAGGACGGTCGAGTCCCTTTGGGGACCAGAGAGAATCGTAATCTTAAGTAAATTGTGTGGTCTAGATTCACTTGGATCAGTTAGGAGGTATACTTTATGAACAATTATTTAGTATTTTTTTGTTCCCAATTCTTGAACCATAAAATTGCTCTTTAGCTGGATAACACTAAATGGAAACAAGAAAAAGAAAACATATGTGTACTCACTAGAACATATGTGTACTCACTAGAACATATGTGTAATCACAAGAACGAAGAATATTCTGCATAATGATAGAGCTAAAGATAGATGTCATCTGGGCATGACTTGGGACGTAGTTGCAAAATTAGCTGAACAAATTTCTTCCCCTGACTTGTGATGATTTTCTTCATCCATATCAGTTTTAGTAGAAAAGGCAGGCCTTTTAGGTGCTGACACATCTTCAATTTCATTTTTGAGCATCGAGTACACTTCCAACATGGTTGGTCTATCTTCCCATTTTTCTTGGACGCACAAAAGCCCGACTTGCATGCATCGTGGGAGTTTACACCCCGAATTTGTATCATCCATTAGTGGATCCATGAACTCCATGCTTTTGCCGTCTTTCCACAATTCATACGCCTGCCCAAAAATATTTATCATATAACCTTTGGTGTTGACATGCGAAAGTTTGAAGCACAGCCGTGATAGGAGTCATTGTTTAAGTGATGACTTACGTATTCTAGGAGGTGAAGGTTGTCCTGACCATATAGAAATGTATTCTTCTTTCCACTTATGATTTGCAAGAGTAGAACCCCAAAGCTATAAACATCATATTTGGTGGAGTATATGCCTCGTTTTACGTACTCTGGAGGAACGTAACCGCTGCAATTCAGGAGTCAACATCGCCATTTTTGGTTACTATAATACATGTGTAAGAGATTTGAGAATAGATTAGCTTACTATGTTCCAACAATCCGGCCGGTGTTTGCTTCATGTTCATCTTTCTGAAAAATTCTAGCTATACCGAAATCTGCAATTTTAGGTCTCATGTCATTGTCGAGTAAGATGTTGCTAGCCTTCAAATCTCTGTGGATTATTGTGAATCTTGAATATTCTTGAAGATATAGAAGCCCTTGAGTCACACCTTCGATGATATGAGCCCGTTCCTCCCAATCCAACAGTGCTCGTCTAACCGAATCTACATAATAGAAATTAAGAAGTCACCTCTCAATAAGTCAGGTAGGAGCTGGAGGAGCAGGTTAGACTTCAACTGATCATGATTTCATTCAAGCTTGAAGGCATGTGGCACAACATAGCAACCTCTTAGTGAAACTCTTTTAGCCTTTTAGGCACAAACACATCGAATTTAGATACATGCCCTTCTGGATTGCTGTGGATAAGTAATATTGCGGGATAACATAAGGCAAAATATTAGTTGTACCATGTTTGTTTGGGGTTTGGATAAGGAGAGAATTGTTTAGACTGTTGGAAAAAGGAGGGATATAATCTGGATGGACTTAATCTCAAGAGTCCATGGAGTGTGGTGTGTAGCGATTGTAGTTGTTAATGTCTGTTCTTTGTTCAGGAATTAGGTATTGTGGTTTCGAGTATTTGTTCTTTCATTTCATATAAAAAATCTTAGTACTGCAGTGATGCCGAGAGAGGGTATGGGCCAGGAAGGGTTTTGTTAGACCAAATAATTACTGGTATAGAAGGGGAGTGTAAGAGATTGCGTACCATACAGGTAGAAATCCAAACTTTTGTTAGGCATGTACTCATAGATCAGCAGCTTTTCTTCCCTTTCAGTACAAAACCCCAAAAGTCTTACTAGATTGACGTGTTGAAGTTTTGCAGTGAGTGTTAGCTCATTTATGAACTCCTCTTGCCCTTGTTTAGAAGATTCCGAAAGTCTCTTCACTGCAACTTCCAGTCCATCTTGCAATCTAACCTGCAAAATCTCACTTGGTTAGTGTTAGCAATTGAATAGGAGGAAAATTTTGTGATGCCTTGAGCAAATGATTACTGCAAGTACCTCTAACCTGAACTTTTTTCATCTATATATTCTACTTTATGCTCTCATATTAGAAAGCACTACAAGCAAATGCATAATCAACCAACTCTAGTGTTAAGGCAAGTCTATGACACCGGTCCAATTCTTTCTGTGGTTTTGAATGGCCTAATATAACGTGGATTTATCTTAATTTTCGAAAAGCAGAGTTCCTTAGGTGGTACCTTTAAGAAAATTGAGTCTATAAGTTGTACACCACATATCTCCTCTGTTGTACAATAAAACTTTTTGCCCTCAGATGGATGGAATTGATAGTCAGAAACAACGATACATAACCCTGTAAGATATGTTATGCAAGGGATTTAGAGATTTTACTTAGAGGTATTTGAGTAGCGCAGATAGAAGAATGGTGCGACCTATATACTGGACATGAGGCCAATGCTTGATATGTTGCTTGGAAAACTATCCTTGAGATGTATGGTTATTGGCTTGTCTATTGAAGAGAGATGCCAAATATATAGCTCAAGTTCTTATAGAGGATATACTTTATTCCCACATCTCCCCAAACGTAGATTCTTGATCATCTCCATCATTTATGATTCTCTAACAATAACGCCATCATTGTACGGGCCTATTAGGTAAAATGAAAGCACTTTTGGTGGAACCACACTTGGTGTCCTATATATAAATCTTTAGATATCTAAATAATTGCAGGCTTTTCAACCAAGCCAAGTATGACATACTGTATTAGGTAAAATGAAAATGTCACCCTTGGCATTAGGTAGAGCTCATACCACACAAATTGTTGAAACATGTGCTGCAAACAAATTCTGCTAAAGAACACCTTCTCTGATAGGAAATCTGTGGCGGAGTGAGAAAAAATGGAATTTCTAACTGAAGTCTAACATATATTCCAAATGGAGGGATACTTGAAAGGAAGTAAGGGTAGATACTGCAAAAGTAGGAGCAGTCACAACCAAGAGAAATCGGCCGAAAGGGTTAGCGAAAGGAATGTTGCTTGTGTTTATTATTCCTACTTTTAGCTTCAAGATTCCCCATACAACCTTCAGATGTGGAACATAACTTTTTGTTCCTACTTTAGCTTCAAGATGGGAATCCCATACAACCTTCAGATGTGGGACATAACTTTCCTTTGGCAACTATATGACTCAAAAAGATATAGCTTTAAAGAAAGGCACAATTTCTTGTTCTAATTCTTCATCTTAACCAATTTAACAAAACATATAATCTTCATCTTAAGATTCTGAACCATTCAGATTCATTTGAACTACGGAAAGTGTTCTTCACTTGCAGTACTAAATCTGTGGAGTATGTGTACATCTTGTTTATTTTCCCTAGTCAAAGATTGACTGCAAAGATAGGACACAACATTGTAATGCATATAGTACCTTATAAACAGGTCCAAATCCTCCCTCTCCAAGCTTATTCTCATCAGAAAAGTTACTTGTGGCCACTTTGATGTCAGTAAAACGGAATGCTTGCAGGTTCGGATAGCACGATTTTGTCCTCGTAGCCATTACCCTCATAGCCAGAACTGTAAAAGATGAACAATGTGAATTTGCGGATAGTTGTATTGACAAATCATTTGATGACAACAAATGGTGAACTCTGAAAATTGTAGCAAGTTACCTTTCCATTTGCACAATCTCCTTCGCAAATACCATGTTAGAGTCCCAAGTAGGAGAGTGACTACAACACTTGTAGGTAGCAGAATTTCCAACAGCAATTGCTTGTTTTCTTTATCCTTGCCTTCCTCTTGAGCTGCAGTGGTGGGTTTATTGCATTTGCAGTAAGTACGTTTTCAGAGCTATTGCGTTCAGTTTTTCAACATTTTTGATTTTTGCTGGACAAGTAGAGAGCTGCAGAGTATGCAAAAATCTCACTTTTGCTTAAAATTGACTTGAGCGATCAAAATTACTAATTTGGTGGTTTTTTCTTGTCCAATAAACCGGATCAAACATTCATATGGAAAGTTGACAGAGATGGTTGCTTGATTTGCTTCCATATCTGTAAGCAAATTCATCCTTTTACAATATGATAAACCAATCAAACCGAGCTTTTAAGTCCAAGTAAATTGGGTCGACTACATGATGTTGCTATAAAATTTTACCTGCCTTGGAAAGCACCCAATTGTCATCATTGGGGACTTGCCATACTTTGTAACCCAGAAGCCCTTTGTCCCTCGCATACGAAACCTTAGTTTTGATAGCCTCCACATCATCAAAACCAATCCAAAACGAACCAATTACGCAATAGTTTGCTACATAACTCGCGTTGTACACCACTTTTACTCCATAACTTCTCAAATATGACTTGATGTACTTGTAGCTCATCGAACCATCTGCCGTAATGGCGCGACCTCTTGCAGGTGATCCAATTGCATTGTCCTTGGGGTCGACAAGAGTCCACGCGTACCCATGGTATGCTAACCCCAAAACCATCTTTTTAGCAGGTAAATCCTCTCCTTATCCATTCCTTAATTCCGTAATTTGTATTTATATTGCTCGAGGGATCATACAAAGCGGAATGAGCACCTGTGAAATTTTCTTTGGTAGACAAGTGATAGTCATATGATCCGATATGTACCCAATCAAGGTTCCGTTGAATAGAGTCCATCGGATAACTTGTAGTGCTTTGTGATGGCAAATAATGACCTGCCATTGTTAATATGAGCGGTGATCGGGTGGAATTTTTCGATTCCTTATTTATTGCAGATCTCCAATCATCAAACAGAATTCCCATATCTTTCATGTTTTTGGTGCTTGTGTCCGGTTGGATACCATAAGGGCCCATACCATAAAGCTCCAGCCCATGAAACCCATAAAGCCTAGCTGTCTGTATTGATGATTCAATGAAAGAAGTTCCGTGAGAGGGTTGGGCAGCCATTGAAAAGAAGGTTGAGAAATTTGAATCTTGAGTCCAGATGGACAGAAGTGTTATAATTGTTGGATTTTTTTGGCGAACAATATCGGTGAAGGTGGAGATGTATGTTTCATCAGATGGTAAGATTGAGAGCTCATAAGTGGAAGAGTTGATATGTGCAAAAGCACATGTGAGGTGGGTGAACAGAGATGAATCTATGTCAGGAACTGGGAATTCGCTGCCGGAATACCAGTAACCTGCTTTGATCCAGGTTGGAGCCTCTGAAGAATTTGCTAATGGAGGAAGAAAGAGGAGAAGGGAAAGGATGTTGAACAACATTTGAAGATGGCTTGAGCTCATGTGGTCTACAACCTTTGAACTATATGTAGCATCTCGAGGAAAGACTCTCATTTTGTTATCTGTCTTTTCAATGTGTAGGTGTATGAATACCAAGAATGTTAATTGAAATTTTCAGTTCTCCACTCTTTCTCTTGGAAAGGTTATCCCAAATTGCATGAGCAATAGGCCTTGCGTGTAAATGGTGTAAAGGGTTCTGTATCCATGACTCAAAATTTCCTTGCCAGACTACATGAAATAGATTGCCGGAAGTCCACATAAAAGTTATTGCTAATTGACCAATGTGAGAAGCAAAATTATTCTGACAAAGACTTGACTTTCCTCAGTAATATCAATAGCTATTTCCCACGACTTAAAACGTGAACTCTTTTCCACATGTTCCGCTTATGCGATCGCTCATCAATAGCTATTTCTACAATTGTGGACCAATGACAAGCAATGCATTTGTGGGAGCGCCAAATGAAAGTGAAAACGCCATTTACAAAAACATCTTAACCTAATTAAAAATTTACGAGGGCAAAAATTAATAGTAGAAGAAAGATCTTAGGGCATCTCCAGCTCTTACTCTATTATTGAGTTAACCTCATGATTTAAGTAAAAATCAATTTTTATTTATTCAAATCCTACGCGACACTTGTCGTCTTCTATCTAAATTTGTTCTCCCTTCTACTTACTTTCCACTCCAAAGTTAACGCATGGCAATTTTAAGCAAAATTGAGTTTGTCCATTAGAATGAGTCAAATGGAGATATGAATAAAATTCAAGGCTGGTGATGCTCTCTTACTAGATGATTATGTGACTTCCGTGTGGACTCACGGGTTGAACGGAACCCTTAGTCTACATACACCGTTCGATGCATTTAAATTCATGTGCATCAAACAACTCAAAATGCAATTGTGTCTGAAGTTGTGTTCGAGAGTTGTGTACGTACGTAATATTCCTCAGAATTTTCAAAGACCGCGGACTCTTTATGGTTTTGATTTAAAGCCAATTTGGTCACGACAATGAATTGTCCCATCATGTGGCCGTGTTAAATCACTTTCCGGTCTTTGTAGTCAATAACGATAACGACTCAAACCAAAACCCGGTTCCATTTGCTTCTTGCAGTCACATTCAGGTGATTTCATGGACTTAGACGGTGTTCTTGTAAATTTATAATTTGAAACTTATTTTGGTATTTTTTAATTTTTGTAATTTTTTTGTTTAGGTTTTCGTTGTAATTTTTGGAATTAATTGTTTGTCTCGACGAGAGGAGTCTAGAAAATAAAAAATTATGACCGAAAGCAAAAAAAAAAAAGGCTAAAAATGAAAGAAGTATCAAACAGCTGTCTTATTTGAATTTTTTTAACATTGGTCCATATTTTTATACTTTTCCAATTTGTCTCGTCGAGATGAATGATTAATCCCAAAAATTACGACGAAAATCTAAACAAAAGTTACGAAAAATAAAAAAAAACCGAAATAAGTTTTCAAATTATAAGTTACAAGAACATAACCTTAGTTGTGGAAAGTGGGGATTGGAAAATTTATGTAGAATATTGTAGTACGCTGAAAGCGGGTTGATCATTTGGGTTGGGTAATCAAAGCCCAACTCGGTGCTGGCCCGATTGTCCAGATGACCAAAGCCCATCGATGACCAGACAAGTCACCCATCTGGTCTCGCCAAGTGGCATGGCCTTGTTGCGTACGAGAACATAGCGCTCGATGAGAGTACGGGCCGGCCATGTGTCACCACTCTGGTTTTGCCATGTGGCGTGGTTGTGCAACGTATTGCAGCATGGGACTTCACAATCGTACAGTTTGGCCAAGCGGCACCAATCTAGTCTTGCCATATGGCCGGCACGGTCACATTCTTCGTGACGAACATAGTGTCCTAGCGATTATCGTGCATGGCGTCTAGCCATGAAGTGGCTGTCGGAAAATGGTAGTCGGTGATGTCATCGCGGCACGAGGGTGGCACAAGCTATTTTGGCCTCCAAGTCAAGGCACTCTTATAAATACAACAGTGAGTCACAAACCCCAGCGAGTTATGCCTGCTTCTCCTGGAACGAACCTCTGTACTTTCCTTCTCTTCAGCTTAGCACTAATAACTTAGTCATTGGAGTGCCTTCTAACTATCTTTGGTTGGCTAGACACTAACCATGTTGCTGCTTTTATAGAGCTAGGTTGAAGGGGGCTAGCTCAATCCATCTGAACTCAATCCAGATTGACCACCACCCCACCCCCACAAAATGCCAAAAAGATATATTAGTATCAGACACATTTGACCTCATAAGTTCCTGTAAATTATCCCAAACATCTCATAAAAATGTGATATTTGTCATGTTTCATCGTCTAATGAGACCTGGTGTATATGTTTGACTTCACGGATTTGCAGATATCATATCCAACCTTAGCCTATGTGCAAATTCCATTAGACCTGGTGTATATGTTTGACTTCACGGATTTGCAAATATCATATCCAACCTTAGCCTATGTGCAAATTCCATTTACGTTGAAATTGTCCTAATATGTTAAAAGAGCTTGTCTCACGTTGACGAAATAATTTTTTAGAACTAAGATCCGATTAAGACGCTTCTTCACTCATTGTTACTTTTTAGTTGAAGTACATACGGATGTTTATATTTGTGTTTTCACTTATCTATTGTGACAATTGTTATAGAGGAATTCCTCTAACAATTGTTACTCGAGCCTAATCCCATGTATGCTCCAATCAGGGACGGAGCCATGCATTGGTGTAGGGTGGCCACGGCTCCCCAAGGTTTTAAATAAGTACTATATTAGATACCCTCTCATAAATATGTATCTTCCAATGAAATCTCACGAAACTTATGCATGTGGTTCCCCCATAGTCCGTAACGCCTTAATCCAATAAATTTCTGTTTAATTTTATTGTGGTTCATAAGGTCATATATTCATTTTGTTTGTAATTAAGAGCTTTATAGCTAGTTGAGATTTTAATGTCTAACCATTCACAATGAGTCTCAAATAAGAAGATACAGAATTACAAATTATGAAAAGACCAATATACAAATGTTAAGTTGACGTGTACCCATCTACTAAGGGTGTTCTTAACTTGCTAAGTTAATGACCAAATGAGTTTTACATTGTTTCCGATCAAATTTTGATAATCCGAACCGTTCAATGTGTTTTAAACGTGATTTTAAGAGTACTTAGAAGAAATCGACAAAAAATATGACCGGGAAGGGCTTGATCCGAGCAACTTTTCATAAAACGGTTTGGATCAAGCCCTTCTCGGTCATATTTTTTTGCCAATTTGGAGAGTATATCCTTAAAATCACGTTCTGCACACATTGAACTATTCGGATTATCAAAATTTTGATCGAAAAAGGGGAAATCTTAACTTAACAAGTTAAGGGCGCCCTTAGTAGAAGTTTGCTGTATAATGTATTTCTACCAAAAAAAAAATTCATATCATTTTCACATGTTAAAAGATAGAAAGTGATAATGTAAAAATTGTTTTTATTTGTGCCAAAACTGCAGTGTATAAAATGTCTTGTATTACAGTTTTGACATTAGCAACACCTAAATTTTTTTGCTAATATCTATTGATTTGCAAATTAAATTTGAAAATTTTAATACTAAGCTACTAACTTTGTCCCCAAAAAATTGTCTAGTGTGCAAAACGAGAACCTAATATTGATGCATTTTTGTTAAGAAAAATTAACCTTTTTGCTGCTAATTACTACTCTCTCCGTCCCAATTTGTTTGTCCTATTTTTGATTTTTTTAGAGCGTTTAACCTCTCAAAGAATTGTCTATAATTTTCAATTAGTAATATTTTTAATATGCAATATAGATTTTGTTTGATAGATCTCAATTAGTTTTATTATACAAAATCTTCAAAATCATAAAAAATATTATAAAATATAAGATAAAAGTACGTCCTCCATCTCAATTTATTTGTCCTAATTCTATTCTAACTGGATTAAAAAATTAGTTATATCATTAAAGTGGTAATGAATTTTATATCTAATATGGATCTTGTTTGATAGATCTCGATTTGTTCTATAACTAGTGCATGCCCAGGCCTGAGGGCACGACGCAACGTATCTAAAGGCACGTTGCTAGTGCATGCTTGAAGGCACGACTCTACGATCAGCGCACTGCAAATAAATACTGGATATTGAACCCAGTATATCAACCCCTGTCCAAGAGTAAGATTATAAGAACCAACATTTTAAAATTTAAACATATCCACCAATGCTTTACATCAACTAAATCAGTAGGGGATGAAAAATAATAATGGAAACTCTTTTTGGTACTGATTTTGACCTTTTGGTTTAATTTATAAAAAATGAGAGAGTAATAAGAGTAGGGGACAAAAATTATCATCCTTCTAATTTGGTGTTTTTGATTTATGCAGACTTATACTGAAAAAAAGAAGATGAAACACTCAGTCATGAAATATTGTTCACACACTCCATGCACTTACACATTTTCCAACTTAAATGGATGGCCAATAGCCATTACCTACTTCCAAAGATTTTCTAAAACACATACAATTGAATAAAAAGTAGTCTACTTACTATAAAAATCAATTCACTGCTACAGATTCACCGAACATGTATTGGATATTCCATCAAACACCTTATTGGCCATATAAAAAAAGTAGCGAATACATGAGAAGGAAGAAAGCTAGAGATGAGAACCACTGGTTTAAACAGAACAGTATCAATGATTTTGCAGCGACGTCATGGCCATCGTCTACTTACCTATTTCTACTACCTGCGTGGAGAGAGAGAGAGAGAGAGAGAGAGAGAGAGAGAGAGAGAGAGAGAGAGAATTTTATTTAAAACTCCTCCCTCCCTCACTAAAATGTAATATATTTACCAAAATGTCATGTTGTAAGATCTAACATCTGTAACGTATTGAAAACTCAATCTAACGGCTAAAAATGTGCTTTTGTTTATATGTGTACATAAATTTTGAAATATTCTCTTAAGATACTGCTTTATTTTATAATATAAATTCTATATTTTCGAAATCATCAAAAATATTATAAATTATAAGATATAATTAATTGAAAAGTGGTATAAACTCCAAAAAATAACAAGTAAATTAAGACGGAGAGAGAATATTTTTGAAAGACATGAAATTTAATAATTGGACAAACAAATTAAGACGAGAGAGTAGAAAAAATTAGGACGCGAGAGTAGAAAAGAAGAAAGATCTTTCATCTTATCTTACGGCAAAAAGCCTACGCATCATCATCATCATGGGGCAAGTTGGAAGTCCACCCCGATATACAGATGTCCCTCTGGCAACCGACGATGGGCGAATTGTCAATCTGATCTACATTTGGCTCCCAATCCCATCTTCTGTTTCTAAGGTTAATACTGAAAATTCTCCATGTATTGAATGTGTGGGTGCAGATAATATGTTTGAACAATTGTCTATTAGAAACTCACCTTGGTTATCCCTAAAACAACAAACTTCATTTCAACGAACATTCTTTTATCTTGATTTGCTTTGTCTGTTTGCCTAGTTTGCCACAATGTGATTCTGGGTTCCATTTAGATTCTGTTTCCCCTCGCCCCTTATATTTGTTTTGCCTAGTTTGCTACAATGTGATTCTGGGTTCTATTAAGATTCTGTTGATAATCTTGGTTGTGTTGTGAACGGCAAAAGAACAATTTTCAACTTTTGTTTTTCTGAACGGGAAAATAAAATTTTATTAATCTTTGAAGATGATATAAAGACTAAAGGAATAAGGATAAGACGGCATCAAATCTGTAAACTAAGCTGAGAACAATCATATGCCAGAGACCGGAATCAGGATTGGCAAGATGCCAACCAAGGAAACACCCATTGGATGAGCCCTCAAACTTTGCCAACTTGACCTTTTGTATTGTCCTTATTCATATTTTTTCTTGTTTGTTAAGCTTTTCTTTTTTTCTAATAAAAGTTGGGTAAAAGTCATAATTTTTTAACTTTTTCAATTTCTCTCGTCAAGATAAATCAATAATGTACAAAAATTTGACGCAAAACTAACAAACGCAAAAAATATCTAAATAAAGACAAAACAAAAGAAACCCGAAAGGCCAAGTGAATTTTTTGGGAAACTGCGCTACTCTACTTTAATTGAGAATTCATGCTGGAACTATATTTATGTTTACTCTGTGGCATTGCGGTTTCCATGTGTGCCAAACCTAATATCCAGCATTTTGCTTGCTAGAAAGTCTACGTTCTCAAAATTGGTTAAAAACCGACCATTTTATATATGGATCCAGCTCCTAGGCTATCCTGTTGGGCTCTTTGTGGGTTCTTCCCGAGCTAACTTTGATGATTGAAACTGTTAACCTTTTTAGAGGTTGTCGAGAACATCAGTCAAGTCAAAAATCATGTTGGATCGGATTTGGTTTGGTATGTTTTGGGAACATATCTATGATGAGAAAAATGGGTTCCGAACTTCCAATCTAGTGTTGCAATCCATTTTTTTCCTGATATAGATCATAGTTGTGTTCAAAAGCATATCAAACAAAATAATCAACGTGATGTTTCCTGGGTTCTTGAAGTGCCCTAAAAGTGAACGGTTTCTATCATCAAGGCGGGCATGGAAAGGGCTCAAGAAAGGCTCAACTAGACCGTCTAGTTCCTTTGCAGTCTAGAGGATCTTATTCCAAGTGAATTGAATAGTTCAGATTCACTTGGGTATGCGGAGCAGATTTACTTTATTAAGTAGCTTTTTCGTTGTTTTTCCCCGACAATTCTGGGACCGTAGAACTGCTATTTTGCTAGATAACACTACATGGATACAAGAAAAAATAAGAGAACATATGTAATCACTAGGAGTCATATTCTGCATAATGAAATAGCTAAAGATAGATGTCATCTGGGCATGTCAAGGGACATAGTTGCATAATTAACCGAACAAATTTCTTCTGTTGACTTCAGATGAAGTCATCCATATCTTTTCTTGCTGCAAAAGCATGCATTTTAGGAGTCGGCACATCTTCAATTTCATTTTTGAGCATTGAGTACACTTCCAACATTGATGGCCTATCTTCCCATTTATCTTGAACGCACAAAAGTGCAACTTGCATGCATATCACGAGTTTACAGGCTGAATTTGTATCGTCCATTAGCGGATCCATGAACTCCATGCTTTTGCCGTCTTTCCACAATTCGTAAGCCTGCCAATTGAAATTCATGATATAACCTTTGAAGTCTTGACATGCAAAAGTTTGAGTCCTAGTCGTGATAGGAGTCATTAAGTGATCACTTACGCATTCTAGGAGGTGAAGATTGTTGTCCGGACCATACAGACATGTATTCTTCTTTCCACTTATAATTTGTAAGAGTAGAACTCCAAAGCTATACACATCATATTTGGTGGAGTATATCCCTCGTTCTACGTACTCTGGAGGAACGTAGCCGCTGCAATTCAGGAGTACATAGTCATTTTCGTTTACTATCATACATACATGTCTAAGAGATTTGAGAATCGATATACTTACTATGTTCCAACAATCTGGCCGGTGTTTGCTTCATGGTTATCTTTCTGAAAAATCTTAGCTAGACCAAAATCTGCTATTTTCGGTGTCATGTCGTTGTCCAGTAAGATGTTGCTAGCCTTCAAATCTCTGTGAATTATTGTGAGTCTGGAATATTCTTGGAGATACAGAAGCCCTTGAGTCACGCCTTGGATGATGTAAACCCGTTTCTCCCAATCCAACAGTGCACGTCTAACTGGATCTAAGTCATACAAATGAAGCAGTCACTTCTGAATAAGTCAGGTAGGAGCTTGGACGGGCAGGTTAGACTATAAATGATCACGCCTTCTTTCTAGCTTGATGGTATGTGGCATAACATAGCATACTTCTAAGTGAAACTCTTTTAGCAACAGGCACTTCAAATTTAGCTATGTACCTTGTGGTTGGGATAACAAACCGCAAAGGATTAGTTGTACCATGTTTGGGTAGGGTGGGATAACGAGAGAATATTTTGATTGTTGGAAGAAGGTGGGAAATAAGCTGGAGGGACTTAATCTCAACAATCCCATCAGGTGTTTGTTCTTGGTATTGCCCTATTTAATCCCAGACACATGGCATAAGGATTTGTTCCGGGTATGTACTTCAGCAAACTAAAAGCGGGAAAGAAAACTATGCCAGACCCATGTATGTCCCCTCAATGAAACCACCAAAAAAAGGTACTAAATTAGCCACCTGCCGTTTCACAATTCTTCAAGTTGGCTCATATTCTTTGTGATATTGCAATCCTGCAGTTTCTGTCGTGGCTGTTGTTTTGAGTGTTTACCCTTTATTTAGAAATCTGGTATTGTAATTTTGAGCATTTGTTCTTTCATTTTAAACACTAATCTTAGGACATAGGGAAGTGTTAGAGATTGCATACCGTAGAGGAAGAAATCCAAGCTTTTGTTAGGCATGTACTCATAGATCAGCAGCTTTTCTTCCCTTTCAGTACAAAATCCCAAAAGTCTCACTAGGTTGACATGTTCAAGTTTTGCAGTGAGTGTAACCTCATTTATGAACTCCTCTTGTCCTTGTTTAGAAGATTCGGAAAGTCTCTTCACTGCAACTTCCCGTCCGTCACGTAATTTTCCCTGCAAAATCTCACCTAGTTAGTATCAGAAATTCGGAAGACAAGCTACGTTTACGATGCCTTCAGCAGAGATGATTACTGCAAATTCTACTAAACTGAACTTGTCCGACGTAGACATTTATACTTCATGCTCTTAAATTTTTACCTATTGACTACAAATGCACAAAGTTAACCCTCACCTTATTAAAATTATCAGTGGGAAAGCACAAGTTAATGATTGACAACAATGTAAGAAGTTTGAAGAATTAAGTTTCGTTTTGTAGATGAATACTGTTGAAAAGAAGGGGTGTAAGGTAGGAAAATGAAACAACTCAATTCTTAAGAGAAATTTACACAGTTTAGAAATTGCAAGTCAAAGAAGAGCAAGGATAAGGCGGATAGATGGATCAAGGAACCAGAAGACAATAAGAAGGTAATGGCCTATTAGCGAAAATGAAAACAATAATGGTGGGAAACGCTTGGTGTAATGTATATGTCCTCTGGTATCTTAATTGTATTTGCAGGCTTTTCATGCAAGCTAGGAATGACATTGATTTGCTGAAATGGAAGAAGTAACCTTAGCATCATACTAGACAAATTGCTGAAAACACGGGCTGGAAACAAAATCAACTAAAAGAACACCTTCTCAGTTCTCTTATAGGAAATCTGTGGTAGCAAGTTTAACATTGGTTCGAAAAGGAGGAGGGATATACTCGAGAGCAAGTCAACCGAGGGAACTCAGCCGAAAGGGTTAGCAAAAGGAATGTTACTTGTGCTATTATTGTTCCTACTTATGGCTTCAAGATCTCCATATAAACCTGAAATGCCAGACATAATTTTCCTTTGGCAACTAAATGGCCCAAAACATATTTAGCTTCAAAGAAAGTCACACCGTTCCTTGTTTTTTCTTTGTTATTATTCTTTGTTTTAACCACTCAGCTTCATATTTGGACTACCAAATTGTTCTGCCCGAGAACTACTAAAAATTTATGGAGATGTGTACATATCGATTATTTTTTTTTTTGATAAGTAACATATCGATTATTTTTCCTAGTAAAAGATTGAATGCGTGGATAGCACACCACATAGTAATACGTAGATGAACAACTGAATAGTACCTTGTAAACAGGTCCAAAACTACTCTCTCTGAGCTTATTCTCATGCGAAAAGTCACTTGTGGCTGTTTTGATGTCAGCGAAACTAAATGCTTGCAGGTTTGGATATTGCGATTTTTTCCGTGGCCGTATATCCTTTATCCTCATTACCAGAACTGTAAAAAGATGAACAATGACAATCTCGTTATAGTCGTCTTGACAAATCATTTGATGACAATAGTAGCAAGTTACCTTTCCATTTGAACAATCTCCTTTGGAAATACCATGTTAGATTCCCGAGTAGGAGAGTGACTACAGCAATTGTAGGTAGCAGAATAGCCCATAACAATTTGTTGTTTCCTTGATCTTTTCCTTTCTCTTGAGCTGCAGTGGTAATTTTATTGCATTTGTGATAAGTACTATGTTTTAGAAACTCTTGCATTCAGTTTTTTGACATATCTAATTTCTTCTGGACAAGCAGAGTGCAGCTAAGTATGGGAAAATCTCACTTTTGCCTAAAAGTGACTATTTGATTCATATCCCTAACTTGGGGTTTTTGGTTCTGCAAAATACAGATTCAAACATTCATATGGCAAGTGCACAGAAATGGTTTGACTCCATATCTGTAAGTAAAATCTGCTTCTATTACTATACTATGACATAAACCAAACAAAACCAAACCTGGGGTCTTGATATACTATGGCAAGCGCACAGAAATGGTTTTACATGATGTTAGGGGGTGTTTGGGAGCCAATTTTTTGACTTTTCATTTTCAACTTTTTGCCTTTTTGGCTTTTGGGATTATGATCAGAATATATTTTGTATTTGGTAGAGTGTTTGGATAATATGTGCAGAATGCATTTTGCAGTAGGAGTAGTGTTTGGAAGATATGGAATGAAAATGAATTATGGATTGATTTTTTACTGTATTGCCCCCGATTATTAATAATAGTGTATAATGTATATAAATAATGTTTTAATCAATTTTTTTAAATTTACTTTTGAAATTGGATGTACATGACCTGAAAGTGTCCCCTTTTTTTAATTATATATTTTTTATTTCAATTATTGTTTGCTATTATGTGAAGAACTGGTGGGAGGTGAAGGAAAATCAGTTGAGAGATAACGTTCCAAAACGGACCCAGGACTTTGCAGCCTCCATGGCACAACAACCCCTAGCATGACTAAAAACGTCAACGTTTTGGTTTTAAAAAAAATCCTTACCATCAATTTGCAATCCTATATATGGAGCAGAAATATGATTATAAGAGCCTTAGAGACAAAATTTGATTATGTCTCTTTAGAATAATATGATCAGAATAATAAGATCTTCACACCCGTTCAAACGGATTAAAAATTGGAGTATTTAATTTTTTAACCATATTTTTTAATATATAAATTGTCTAAAAAAATTAAGTGCTCAAATTTTCACTTTGTTTGAATCAGTGTAAAGATCTTATTATTCTTATCATATTATTCTAAATGGTCATAATTAATTTTTATTTATAAGACTCTCATAATCACATTTTTCTCTACAGAGTCCTAAATAAATAACATATACTTAATATGAGAGCCCTAGAGATAAAAATGAATTACGACGCTTTAGAATAATACGATCAGAATAAACAAGATATTTTCACCAATTCAAACGGAGTGAAAATTTGAGCACTTAATTTTTTGAAACCGTTTATATATTAAAAAATATGGTTAAAAAATTAAGTACTCCAATTTTTAATCCGTTTGAACGGGTGTGAAGATCTTATTATTTTGATAATATTATTTTAAAGAGACATAATCAAATTTTGTCTCTATGGCTCTCATAATCACGTTTCTGCTCCATAGGATTGTAAATTGATGGTAAGGTTTTTTTTTTTAACCAAAACGTTGCCCTTTTTAGTCCCCGGGTCCTTGAAAACCGAAGGCAAAGTGGAGATTATCCAAAAGGCAGAGGGTATGGTTGTCTTTTTGGCATGGCTGGATTCCAAAATGGGAAAATGGGAATTGGAAAAGCTCCTATTATCAGATTCTGCCTTTTATTTTAGAAACAAGAAATCGAAAAATCTATTTTACCCAAAACCCATTTTCTCCTTTCCTGCCAAACACCCAAAACCCAAAAATGAGAATTTAAAAATGTAAAAAGTGGCCATCCAAACACCCCCTTACTTGTAAAATTTTACCTGCCTTGGAAAGCACCCAATTGTCATCATTGGGGACTTGAAATACTACGTAGCCCAGAAGCCCTTTCTCCCTCGCGTAGGAAACCTTAGTTCTAATAGCCTCCACGTCGTCATAACCGATCCAAATTGAACCACTAGTAACGCAGTAATTCGTGACATAAGTGGAGTTATACAATACTTTTTCTCCATAACATTTCCAAAATAATCTGATGTACTTGTAGTTCATCGACCCATCTGACGCAATGGTTCCTCTTGCAGGCGATCCAATCCCGTTGTCTGCGGGGTCAGCAAGCGTCCACGAGTACCCATAGTATGCTAACCCCAAAACCATCTGTTTGGCAGGTAATCCTCTACTCATCCATTCCTTAATACCATAATCAGTGTTTAAATTGCTTGAGGGGTCATACAAAGCAGAATGAGCACCTGTGAAACTTTCTTTGGAAGGCGAGTGATAGTCGTACGCTCTGATATTTACCCAATCAAGGTTCCTTCGAATCGAGTCAAGTGGATAACTTGTGGTGTTTTGTGAAGGCATGTAATGACCTTCCATGGTTAAAATGAGCGGTGATCGGGTGGAATTCTTCGATTCCCTATTTATCGCAGATCTCCATTCATCGAAGAGTAGTCCCATATCTGTCATGTTGTTCATGCTCGTGCCCGGTTTGACACCATTAAGCTCCAGACCATCAAAGCCATAAAGCCTAGCTCTTTGTATTGATGATTCAATGAAACTACTTCGGTGAGAGAGTTGGCTAGTCATTGAAAAGTAGACTGCGAAGTTTGAATTTTGAGTCCAGATGGACAGAAGTGTTTTAACTGTTGGGTTTTTTCGGCGAACAATATCGGTGAAGTTGGAAAAATTTGTTTCATCAGGGGGTAAGATTGAGAGCTCAAACGTAGAATTGTTGATGTATGCATAACCACATATGAGGTGAGTGAACAGAGATGAATCTATGTTGGGAGCCGGGAATTCGCTTCCGGAAAACCAGTAACCTGCTTTGATCCAGGTCCGAGACTCTGAAGAATTTGCTAATGAAGGAAGAAAGAGGAGAAGGGAAATGATGTTGAACAACATTTGAAGATGCCTTGAGCTCATGTGGACTTCCACCTTTGAACTATATGTGCCATCTTCAGGACTTAAAAGACGCTTCTTTTTTTTTTCTTTGTTTACTGTTACTCTCTCAAACCCTATATGCTGAGGTGACACTGTATCATTGGGCATTGTAAAATAACATCTCATTTTTTGGCCAATAATACAATACCACCTAAACATGTCGTGAATAATATTGGGCATATGTGTTGTGTAACGTGTATGGTTTTAGACTTTTCCATGATTTTATGGGCTGAGAATGACTACCAAGAATATCATAGAGGTCTCAAAACTCTCTCTCTTTCTCTCTAGAATGGAGTAGATGATTTGGTGAAAATTGCCTTATCTGTCCCTGTGATTATGGGATTTTGAATATGTCAACAAAATAACACCCACACAGTTTGTAAATTGTACGAATGTCATAGCAGTCAACAATTGCTAATTGGTTTGTTCCAATATTCAAAGCTAATGGGTTGGACTTCCACTGAAAGGAGGAACTACTACCACATGGGCAATGTCCTTTTCGGGAGAGGGTAGAAGTACTTGGTAATAATTATGGGTGTTCTGCTTTTTATGTAACTTTAGTGCAAAAGTCTAGGCTAGAATAGTAGAAGCAATAATATGCCCCATGTAGAGTAATATCTAATTATGTGTAGATGCTGTTTAGATACTGTTTGTATGATGCAGCGAATGATGTAAGCAGTCTTTTTATGCCTATAAAAGGAGGACATTCCCGTAATGTAATCCAAGCTCGTGCAAGTTAGAAAGTCAGTTAGTGTTTGCAATAATATTTCAGTCTTTTGTGTGTTCTTATAATTTCTTGTTGTGTTCTCTCTACGATCCTAACTTACTTAGTGTTTGTACCAACGTTTGTTAGCTAGTATTTTCATATCCCTTTGGCAACTGATTGTCGACAATGGGCGAACGGTCAATCTGATCTACATTTGGCCACCAATCCCATCTCCAGTTTCTAAGGTTAATACTGAAAATTCTCCATGTATTGAATGTGTAGGGGGTGCAGATAATATGTTTGAACAATTGTCTATTAGAAACTCACCTTGGTTATCCCTAAAACAACAAACTTCATTTCAACGAACATTCTTTTATCTTGATTTTGCTTAGTATGCTTGACTAGTTTGCCACAATGTGATTCCGGGTTCTATGAAGATTCTCTTTTCCCCCCCTTATATTTGCTTTGCTTAGTGCTACAATGTGATTCTGGGTTCCATGAAGATAATGTTTCCCCTTCCCCTTATATTTGCTTTGCCTAGTTTGCTACAGTGTGATTCTGGGTTCTATAAAGATTCTGTTGATAATCTTGGTGGTGTTTTGGATTTTTAGTTTTGGGCCAAACTTAGGCTCCGTTCCGGAAACTTTCTTAAAAAATAAGTACTTGTTTTACTACTTCTCATTCAAAAATAAGAAGGGTCATTCCACAAAATTCAAATAAAAAGTTCCTTTCACATTTTCAAACTCAAAAATAATGCAAATGAAAAAAAAAGTTCAATTTTTTTTACACCGTATTAAAGATCTCAATGATAATCAATGAGATCTATCAAACAAGATCTATAGTGGTAGGAAAATTATTTGCGTAAACACATAATTTTTGAGTTTGAAATTGCCTTGTACAAAGAATAAGACTGTTGCTATGATAATGGGTGCCGGCGGAGGGAAATCGTACTGGCGGCCACGCCGGGCCGTATCAGGCCACCGGACGGCCGATCCGAGCCGTCCAAAAATTTTAAAAAAAAAAACGAGGGGGCCCACGAGGGAATCAACGACATCCGAGGTGTGTAGGGTGCTTGATCAGAGCACCCCTTTTCCGTGTATATATGATCAAGCACCCTACACGGAAAAAGGGTGCTCGGATCAAGCACCCTACACACCTCGGATGCCGTTGATTCCCCCGTGGGCCCCCTCGTTTGTTTTTTTTTAGAATTTTTGGACGGCTCGGATCGGCCGTCCGGTGGTCGGAGACGGCCCGGCGCGGCTGCTGGTACTATTTCCCTCCCCGGCCGGTCGGTACCTATATAAATTCTTCCAAAATAAGTAGCAGCCTTCTTATTTTCAGGAACAAGCCTTCTTATTACACAAAAAATAAGTTCTTATTTCGTTTCTGGAACGGGCTCTTAGCCAACTTGGCCTTTTGTTTTCTCCTTATTCAAATTTTGTTGCATTTGTTATCTTTTTCTTTTTCCAATAAAAATTGGGTAAAAGTCATAATTTTTTTGATTCCTCTAGTTGGGATGGATCAATAATTTACGAAAATTTAGCCCAAAACTAACAACCGCGATAAAATTTAAATAAAGACAACAAAAGAAACCCAAAAGGCCGAGTGATTTTTTTGGGAAACTGCACTGCTCTAATTTAATTGAGAATTCATGCTGGAACTATTTTTATGTTTACTCTGTGGCATTGCGGTTTCCATGTGTGCCATACCTAATATCAAGCATGTTGCTGGCTAGAAAGTCTACATTCTCAAAATTGGGTAAAAACCGACCATTTTATATATGGATCCAGCTGTTGGGCTCTTTGTTGGTTCTTCCCGAGCTAACTTTGATGATTGAAACTGTTCACCTTTTTAGAGATCGTCGAGAACATCAGCCATGTCAAAAATCATGTTGATCGGATTTGGTTTGGTATGTTTTGGGTACACATCTATGATGAGAAAAATGGGTTCCAAACTTCCAATCTAGTGTTGCAATCCATTTTTTTCCTGGTATAGATCATAGTTGTGTTCAAAAGCATATCAAACAAAATAATCAACGTGATGTTTTCCTGGGTTCTTGAAGTGCCCTCAAAGTGAGCGGTTCCTTTCATCAAGGCGGGCATGGAAACGGCTCACAAAAGGCTCAACTCGACCATCTAGTTCCTTTATGGTCTAAAGAGGATCTTATTCCAAGTAAATTGAATAGTTCAGATTCACTTGGGTATGTGGAGCAGATTTACTTTACAAGTACCTTTCTCGTTTTTTTTCCCGACAATTCTGGGACCGTAGAACTGCTATTTTGCTAGATACAAGAAAAAAATAAGAGAACATTTGTAATCACTAGGAGTCATATTCTGCATAATGAAATAGCTAAAGATAGATGTCATCGGGGCATGTCCCAAGAAATACTTGCATAATTAACCGAACAAGTTTCCTCCGTTGACTTCAGAAAATTTTCTTCATCCATATCTTTTGTTGCTGCAAAAGCATGCATTTTAGGAGTCGGCAGATCTTCAATTTCATTTTTGAGCATTGAGTACACTTCCAACATCGATGGCCTATCTTCCCATTTTTCTTGAACGCACAAAAGCGCGACTTGCATGCATCTCACAAGTTTACAGGCCGAATTCCTATCATCCATTAGCGGATCCATGAACTCCATGCTTTTGCCGTCTTTCCAAAATTCGTACGCCTGCCAATAGAAATTTACGATATAACCTTTGAAGTGTTGACATGCGAAAGTTTGAATCCTAGTCGTGATAGGAGTCATTGATTAAGTGATCACTTACGCATTCTAGGAGGTGGAGATTGTTGTCCGTACCATACAGACATGTATTCTTCTTTCCACTTATAATTTGTAAGAGTAGAACGCCAAAGCTATACACATCATATTTGGTGGAGTATATCCCTCGTTTTACGTACTCTGGAGGAATGTAACCGCTGCAATTCAGGAGTCAACATAGTCATTTTCGTTTACTATGTCTAAGAGATTTGAGAATTGATGTACTTACTATGTTCCAACAATCCGGTCTGTGTTTGCTTCATGTTCATTTTTCTGAAAAATCTTAGCTAGACCAAAATCTGCAATTTTCGGTGTCATGTCGTTGTCCAGTAAGATGTTGCTAGCCTTCAAATCCCTGTGAATTATTGTGAGTCTTGAATATTCTTGGAGATACAGAAGCCCTTGAATCAAGCCTTGGATGATAGAAACTCGTTTCTCCCAATCCAACAGTGCCCGTCTATCTGGATCTAAGTCATACAAATGAAGCAGCCACCTCTGAATAAGTCAGGTAGGAGCTTGGACTAGAAGGTTAGGCTATAAATGATCACACCTTCTTTCTAGGTTGATGGTATGTAGTATAACATAGCATACTTCTAACTAAGTGAAACTCTTTTAGCAACAAGCACTTCAAATTTAGCTATGTACCCTGTGGTTGGGATAACAAACCGCAAAGGATTAGTTGTACCATGTTTGGATAGGGTGGGATAACGAGAGAATATTTTGACTGTTGGAAGAAGGCGGGAAATAAGCCAGAGGGGCTTAATAAAGAAATCTTTCTTTTCCCTAATTTAAGGGATATTGTTTTTTATAGGTACAAAAAAAAAAAACTTTCTTTTCCCTAATTTAAGGCAAGCCAAGCTACCATGTTAAAAGACAAAATTACCCTTCTGGTTTTTGTCTTCCAAATTTCTTCTGGATGTCTTGAGTTGAGGTTATTTTAGGTTCTACTTTGCTTAGTCAAGAAGAAAAGGCTTTTTCGAGCGTATTTTAGGTATTTAAGAGCATCTCCAGCCTTGACCCATTTTAAGACTCAAATTTAAAAATGGGGCAAAAATCACAAAAATCTCTCTCCAATCTTTGACCCAAACCCTTTCCCATTTTGGGTTTTACCCATTTTTTTGCCCAAATATGAGACAATTTTTGCTTTGACCCATTTCTCCAACAGCTAGTTCGAGAGAGAGAGAAAGTGGGAGGAGGAGGGAGAGAAAGAACCTCGTCGGCAGTGGCGGCAGGCTAAGAGCCGGCGGTTTGAGAGGTGATGCAGAAAGTGGCAATGGCGTTGTGACCTCTAAGCCGTCTTGGGTCCCCTAGAGTTGTCGTTATCTTCTGGTCCGATGATGATTAGACCTGGGTAACAGATCGTGTCGGGTCGTGTTCGTGTCGTGTCAGTCGGGTTCGTGTCACAAATCACCCAACCCTAACCCAACCCATTTAGAATTCGTGTTTCTCGAGTCGTGTCATTTTCGTGTTTCGTGTCAGAAATGCTCAACCCTAACCCGTTAACTTCGTGTCCCGTTCGTGTCATGTTATCGTGTCTGTTGGCTAACTCTATATAGAATTGCAGATATACCATATATTATGTATATATGTTCGTGAAAATGGGTGACACAGATTCGTAACCGTGTTGGTCGTGTCAATTTCGTGTCTCGCGTGTTCAACCCGAACCCGACCCATTTAGAATTCGTGTTCTCGAGTCGTGTCATTTTCGTGTTTCGTGTCAGAAATGTTTAACCCTAACCCGCTAACTTCGTGTTCGGTTCGTGTCGTGTTATCGTGTCTCGTGTCTGTTGCCCAGCTCTAATGATGATGATGAACGAGTTTCAGAATTGTCTTTTGTCATTGTATTCATTCTGGGTTTTGTGTGGCAATGTTTGATTCCTAGGGGGAGAGAGACGGAGATGGAGAGAGAAAAATACCAGGTCTCCTCATTTTGGATTTGATTGTTTTACCTTATTTACCATTATGCCATTAAGAATAAAATGTATATATATTTGGGTAAATTTTGGGTTTGATGGTTGGAGATGTGTCTATCCAAAATTTGACTCAAATTTGAAGAAAAATATGGGTGAAGGCTGGAGATGCTCTAAAGGTCATCTTTTGCTTAGTCAACCATTAATTCCGGTTATGTCCTTCAGCAAACTAAAAGTGGGAAAGAAAACTATGCCGGACCCATGTATGTCCCCTCAATGAAACCGCCAATAAAAAGGTACTAAATTAGCCACCTGCCGTTTCACAATTCTTCAAGTTAGCTCATATTCTTTGTGATATTTCAATCCTTCACCTTCCGTCGTGGCTGTTGTTTTGAGTGTTTGCCGTTTATTTGGAAATCTGGTATTGTAATTTTGAGCATTTGTTCTTTCATTTTAAACGCTAATCTTAGGACTTGGGGAAGTGTTAGAGATTGCATATCGTAGAGGTAGAGATTGCATACCGTATAGGTAGAAATCCAAGCTTTTGTTAGGCATGTACTCATAGATCAGCAGCTTTTCTTCTCTTTCAGTACAAAATCCCAAAAGTCTCACTAGGTTGACATGTTGAAGTTTTGCAGTGAGTGTAACCTCATTTATGAACTCCTCTTGTCCTTGTCTAGAAGACTGTGAAAGTCTCTTCACTGCAACTTCCTGTCCGTCCCGTAATTTTCCCTGCAAAATCTCACCCAGTTAGTATCAGAAATTCAGAAGACAAGATACGTTTACGATGCCTTCAGCAGAGATGGTTACTGCAAATTCTATTAAACTGAACTGATGCTCTTAAATTGTTAACTATTGAATACAAATGCACAAGTTAACCCTCACCTTGTAAAAATTATCAGTGGGAAAGCACAAGTTAATGATTGACAACAACGTAAGGAGTTTGGAGAATTAACTTTCACCTTCTAGATCAATACTATTGAAAAGAAGGAGTGTAAGATAGGAAAATGAAACTACTCAATTCTTAGACAAATTTACAGAGTTTTGAAATCGCAAGTCAAAGACGAGCAAGGATAAGGCAGATAGATGGATCAAGGAACCAGAAGACAATAAGACGGTAATGGCCTATTAGCGAAAATGAAAACAATAATGGTGGGGAACACTTGGTGTAATGTATATATCCTCTGGTATCTTAATTGTATTTGCAGGCTTTTCAAGCAAGCCAGGAATGACATATTGATTTGCTGAAATGGAAGAAGTACACTTAGCATCATACTAGACAAATTGTTGAAAATAGGGTCTGGAAACAAAATCAACTAAAAGAACACCTTCTCAGTTCTCTTATAGGAGATCTGTGGTAGTAAGTTTAACATTGGTTCGCAAAGGAGAGATAGTCGAGAGCAAGTCAACCGAGGGAACTCAGCCGAAAGGGTTAGCGAAAGGAATATTACTTGTGCTATTATTGTTCCTACTTATGGCTTCAAGATCTCCATATAAACCTGAAATGCGGGACATAATTATCCTTTGGCAACTAAATGACCCAAACTATATTTAGCTTCAAAGAAAGTCACACCGTTCCTTGTTTTTCCTTAGATGTTATTCTCTGTTTTAACCACTCAGCTTCATTTGGACTACCAAATTGTTCTGCCCGTGAACTACTAAAGAATGTAAGGAGATGTGTACATATCGATTATTTTTCGTAGTTAAAAGACTGAAGGCGTGGATAGGACAGCACATAGTAATACATAGATGAACAACTGAATAGTACCTTATATACGGGTCCATAACCACCCTCTCCGAGCTTATTCTCATGCGAAAAGTTACTTGTGGCCGCTTTGATGTCAGCGAAACTAAATTCTTGCAGGTTTGGATATTGCGATTCTTTCTGCGGCCGTATAGCCATTATCCTCGTTACCAGAACTGTAAAAGATGAACAATGTCCTCGTTATAGTCGTCTTTTCAAATCATTTGATGACAACTAATTGTGAACTCCCAAAATTGTAGCAAGTTACCTTTCCATTTGAACAATCTCCTTCGGAAAAACCACGATAGAGTCCCGAGTAGGAGAGTGACTAGAGTAATTGTAGGTATCAAAATAGTCCATAGCAATCGGTTGTTTTCTTGATCTTTTCCTTCCCCTTGAGCTGCAGAGGTAGGTTTATTGCCTTTGCGATAAGTATGTTTTAGAGACTCTTGACAAGCAGAGTGCAGCAAAGTATGGAAAAAATTCACTTTTGCCTAAAAGTGACTATTTGATTCAATATCGATCCCTAACTTGGGGTTTATTGTTCTCCAAAATACAGATTCAAACATTCTTATGGCAAGTGCACAGAGATGGTTTGCCTCCATATCTGAACGTAAATTCTTCCTTTATTACAATACTATATATATATATATATATAAACCAAACAAAATCAAACCTGGGGTCGATTACATGATGTTACTTGTAAAATTTTACCTGCCGTGGAAAGCACCCAATTGTAATCATTGGGGACATGATATACTGTGTAACCCAGAAGCCCTTTCTCCCTTGCGTAGGAAACCTTAGTTCTGATAGCCTCCACGTCATCATAACCGATCCAAATCGAACTACTAGTAACGCAGTAGTTCGTGACATAAGTGGAGTTATACAATACTTTCTCTCCTTCGCATTTCCAAAATGACCTGATGTACTTGTAGTTCATCGACCCATCATCCTGAAGGGTTCCTCTTGTAGGCGATCCAATCCCGTTGTCTGTGGGGTCAACAAGCGTCCACGAGTACCCATAGTATGCTAACCCCAAAACCATCTGTTTGGCAGGTAATCCTCCGCTTATCCATTCCTTAATACCATAATCAGTGTTTAAATTGCTTGAGGGGTCATACAAAGCAGAATGAGCACCAGTGAAACTATCTTTGGTAGGCGTGTGATAGTCGTACGCTCTGATATTTACCCAATCGAGGTTCCTTCGAATCGAGTCCAGTGGATAACTTGTGGTGTTTTGTGAAGGCATATAATAACCTTCCATTGTTAAAATGAGCGGTGATCGGGAAGAATTCTTCGATTCCCTATTTATCGCAGATCTCCATTCATCAAAGAGTAATCCCATGTCTGTCATGTTGTTCATGTTTGGGCCCGGTTTGACACCATTAAGCTCCAGACCATCAAACCCATAAAGCCTAACTCTCTGTATTGATGATTCAATGAAACTACTTCGGTGAGAGAGTTGGCTAGTCATTGAAAAGTAGACTGCGAAATTTGAATTTTGAGTCCAGATGGACAGAAGTGTTTTAACTGTTGGGTTTTTTCGGCGAACAATATCGGTGAAGTTGAAAAAATTTGTTTCATCAGGGGGTAAGATTGAGAGCTCAAACGTAGAATTGTTGATGTATGCATAACCACATATGAGGTGAGTGAACAGAGATGAATCTATGTCGGTAGCCGGGAATTCACTGCCGGAAAACCAGTAACCTGCTTTGATCCAGGTCTGAGATTCTGAGGAATTTGCTAATGAAGGAAGAAAGAGGAGAAGGGAAATGATGTTGAACAACATTTCAAGATGCCTTGTGCTCATGTGGTCTTCCCCCTTTGAACTATATGTACCATCTACAGGACTTAAAAGTCCTTTCATTTTTTCTTTTTGTGGTTACGGTTACTCCCTCAAACCCGATAAAATTATGGGAAAGTCTATTAACACAATACGATGTACAACAATGTGCACAATATGCTGAAGTAACACTGTAATGTTGAGCATTGTAAAATGACATTTCATTCATTGTCCAATGATACAATGTCACTTAAACTTATTGTTAATAATACTATTGGGCATGCGATGTTGTGTAACGTGAGCGTGGTTTTAGACTTTTCCATGATTTTATGATCCAACAATGCTACTTGCACATACTTTTGTGCACATATCATACACATACATTTTTGTGGGGCCCATATTGTTGTCTCACAAAATGATCCGAACCGCTCATTTTTTTAAAAATATTTTTGAAAGGATTCCTGTAAGAAATCAGCTCCAACGGATATCGGTAAGAGCTTTATCAGAAATCATAGGGCAAAACAGAATGATTCGCTCTACGATTTCTGAGAAAGCTTTTATCGATATCCGTTGGAGCTGATTTTTTACAGGAACGCTCCAAAAAATATTTTAAAAAAGATGAGCGGTTCGGATCATTTGGTGGAAATTATGTTACCTGTACCTGTGATTTTTATGGGATTTTGAATATGTCCAAATGATCCCCACACAGCTGTCAAATTAATGTCATAGACTTATAGCTTCGTCGTCTTCCGATATTTCAAGTAGAAAGTGTAGTAGGCCCGGTGAGAATGACTACCAAGGGTCCAAGACAATTAAATGTTCGTCATCTTCCCTAGCATTAGTGTCTTTTCTTTATTTTTTCCAACTGTCAGGCAATTCGGACTGTTAATTACCGAGATCAACGGACGAAAAATGCACATCACTGCAGTGCGCACAATACCATCCCCGAATCTATGGGCATTGTAAAATTGTAAAATGACGTTTCATTCATTGCCCGATGATATGATATCACCTAAACATGTTGTGAATAATTCTGCTGGGCATATGTGTTGTGTAATGCGTGTGTGGTTTTAGACTTTTCCATGATTTTATGAGCTGAGAATGAATACCAACTACCAAGAATATCATTGAGGTCTCCAAGTCTCTCTTTCTAGAATAGATTATTTGGTGAAAACTTTTGAATATGTCAAAATGACCCCTGTCCCTGTGATTTTTATGGGATTTTGAATATGTCAAAATGACCCCCACACGTCTTAAATTGTAATGTCATAGCTTTGTTGTCTTCCAATAATTCAAATGGAAAGTGTAGTAGGCCGGGTGAGAATGACTACCAAGACAATTAAATGTTCGTCATCTTCCCTTGCAATTAAATGCTCGTCATCTTCCCTTGCATTATTGTCTTTTTTTTTTTTTCTCCAACCGTTGGCAATGCCGACCTTTAATTGTCGAGATCAACGGTTGAGATATGCACAACGCACAACACCATTTCCAGATCCAAGCGGGGAGCTTCCCCTTTTTTGGATATGGACCATATGGACATGGTGCAGACTGTGGCGGGCAAACTGCTAATACCATTCCAAAAAGGGGAGCTTCCCCTTCTTTTTTCCCAATTAGCTGTTAATTGCTTATTGGGTTGAGTTATTCAGGGTAATGGGTTGGACTTCCATTGAAAGGAGGAAATTTTTTTTTTTTAACGGTGAAAAAATATTTTATTAATTTTTGAATGTGAATACAAAAATCAAAAGAAACAAGGAGAAGGACAACGAGTGCTCATTCGAGACCCAAGCCAATCAAGAAAAATCCAAAGGGGCAATTGGATGTGCTCGTCTACTACATGAGCCCAACGTTTGTTAGCTATTTTGACCAACAACAATGCTACGTACACCACACATATCCATCGCACATCACATGGGTTCTACTCCGGCCCCACATAAAAAAAAATATATACATAAATTTTAAAATATTTTCTTATGAAACTCTGTAAAAAATTAGCTGCAAGGGATATCGCCTATCGATAGGTATATTTTCTGAATTCGTATCCCTACGAATTCAGAAAACGCTCAGTCTCTACCATATGAATTCAGAAAATATACCTACTGATATCCGTTGGAGCTGATTTTTTACAAGATCTCATAAAAAAATATTTTAAAATTTATGTATATTTTTGTGTATTTCTGTAGGGTCCGAAGTAGACCTCACGTTACGTGGGTATACTTGTGCGATGGACTTTAGACTCAGTGTTTGACAAAGGATGGGGCCAATCGTTTGGTAATCATATCTTATTAGGGCTTTTGCAAGTGATTGAAGTGGCTGCTACTACCTTCTAGAGATATTCACGGCCTCATCAGCTCCTTATAAAAGGAGAGGTTACATGCATAACAGGGGATGACGACATTGCGGTGCCATTCCGTTTTTTTTTTTAAACTTTTTTTTTCAAAAACAATATAATTTCAAGCTCAAATATAATGATAATGAAAAATCATTTTTCAATTTTTTTTGCACCGTTTAAAAGATTTTAATGAGATTTATCAAACAAGATCCATATCGGTAGGAAAATTATTTGCGTAAACACATTTTTAAGCTTGAAATTACTTTTCTTTTCAAAAAGTACTTTTTGTAAGAAGCCAGAACGGGGAGAGAGCAACACCGCAGCCACGCATAACTATCGGGCTCCCGGGGTCTAATCAATGGCCGGCTGCTAAACCCTCTCCTAGGGTCTAGACGAAGCTCGCACTCTGAGATTTTATCGCTTTTCTTAGATTTAAATATCTGGATTGGTTGTATATATGGACTATAAATGATTTCATGATCATGAAATTGGTTTTATTTTGCCATATAATTGTGTGTTTGTTATCCGTGGTATCAAATGGAGTATTTTTCATGCAACGGTTCTTAATTGGATTTGCGATAATTGACTGTGAAAGGGTATGTTACCTAACATGTGTTGTGCTATTAGACGATCCGTACCATTGAGACGAGCCATGCTAGTAAAGATGATTTGTGCTAGGCAGACATAATCTATGCCGCTTGATGATATATGAATATTTTTAGGAGATATCCTTAGGGCCTCGCAAACTCTAATGGTATCGGGTAAATCCGAATAAGAAGTCCTTCAAACAAATCTAGGTTGCAAAGGGACAAGTGAATTTGAAACCATAGGCCTTTTATCTCATCGAATCTCTTTACATTTTTTTTTTTGTCATTTGTTAAACCTAATCTATTCTATCGTATTGCTCTTCACTCCACTTGCAAATATCTTTACATTAAATTGCTTTTAATGACCATCTTTAGTTAGTTTTCTCAAAATCGACAATCAACTCTTTTTCCGAATTAATTTAGAAAGTAAATGAAATAATTGTGACTTTATTTGAACAACGAAATAATTGTGACTTAGTCTTCATAATCTCTGAGAACGATACTCGGAATATTTACCGCTATCTTTTTGATAGTAGCAACTATAATTCGTTTTATTAATTATTTTTTATACAGTAGGTAACAACACGATCAATTAACACATGGCAATTTTATGAACATTGAGTTTGTCCATTGGTAACTGTGGTTTTAGATTTTTCCATAATTCTATGAGCTGAGAATGACTACCAAGAATATCATTGAGGTTTCCAACTCTCTCTCTCTCTCTCTCTCTCTCTCTCTCTCTAGAATGGAGTAGATTATTTGATGAAAGATTATATTTATCTATCCCTGTGATTTTTATGGGATTTTGAATATGTCAAAATGACCCCCACACAGCTTCGTGGTCTTGCGATAATTCAAATGGAAAGGGTAGTGGGCCGGGTGATCATGACTACCAAGACAATTAAAAGTTCGTCATCTTCACTAGTCCCTAGCATTATTGTCTTTCTCTTTCCCCGACATAAATGTGAACTATTGTCGCGTTCGTGATCACTCGTCAATGGCTCTTTTCTTACGGCATCTCCGACTCTATTATCGACTTAATCTCAAAATTTGAGTAAAAATCACATCCCCAATCATTTACCGAAATGAATTTTTACTCAAACTCATACTCAAATTACTGGAGATCCGTTTTTAATTTACTCAAATCCTATGCAATCCAAACACGACACTTGTCCTCTTCTATCTAAACACTTCCTAATTTATCATTGTTAAGTTCATTTATATTGTTACTTCGAGTTTAATGCTTAATTTTTGTTAGGTAGCCATGTAGGTATCTGGAGGCTTAAAGCTCCATTATCATATGTTGAAGAGATGATAATAATAGTATTAGCAGTTAACAATTGCTAATTGGGTTGTTCCAATATTCAAAGCTAATGGGTTGGACTTCCACTGAAAGGAGGAATAACTACTACATGGGGCCAACGTTTGTTAGCTTTTTTGACCAAGGATGGGGCCAACGTTTGTTAGTCATATCTTATTAGGACTTTTGCAAGTGATTGAGGCTCCCCATTCTGTTAAGAAAAATAAGTATTTATTTATTTAATTTTTTAAATTAAAAGTGATCTATTATGAGAAAATTACATGTATCGTAAAATAAAAAATAAGTAGTTAAAAATAAGAACCTTAAACAAACGGAACTTGAATTTGAACGAAGAAAAGGGGCTGCTACTACCTAGAGATATTCACGGCATCAACACACAGTAGCTTATAAAAGGGGAAGCGGGGCGCTGCTGTCCCTCAGGGGCAGCAGCTTGCGGCTGTGCCTGAGCTGCGGGTCCACTCCAATTTTGCTCCGGTGATCGAAAGTGTTCACTTCGTAGAGCTCGTCGAGTAGAACAACTATGCAAAAAATCAGCTCAATTGGATATCATTAAGTGCCTGATTGGAACACATAAAACTCTCGGTCCATGAGTTACAGTGGATTTGATCCAGTGTTTCGGATCCATTCTTTTCAAGATATAAAGGTTCCAATTAGACACTTAATGATATCCAATTGAGCTGATTTTTTGCATAATTCTACTCGACGAGCTCTACAAAGTGAACTCTTCCGATCATTGAAGCGAGACTAGAACGGACCCGTAGTTCGGGTACAGTCACAAGTTGCTGCCCCTAAGGGACAACAGCACCCCCACATCCTTAAAAGGAGAGGTTACCTGCATAATAGGGGGATGACGACATTGCAGACAGAAAGCAACATAGCAGCCGCGCATAACTATCGGGCTCGCGGGGTCCAATCAATGGCCGCTAAACCTTCTCCTAGGTCATAGATGAAGCTTGCACTCTGAAGTCTGAGTAGCTTAGATTTTATTACTTTTTTTAGATTTAGTATCTGGATTGGTTGTGTGGACTAGATGATTTCATGTTCATGAAGTTGGATTTATTTTCCCATATAATTGTGTGTTTGTTTTTCACGGTATCAAATGGAGTACTTTCCGTGCAACGGTTCTTAATTGGATTTGTAGTAATTGCCTGTGATAGGTTATGCTACCGTAATCCACGCCGTGCTATTAGACGGTCTGTATTGTTGAAATGAGTCATACTAGGAAGATGATTTGTGCTAGATGGAGATAATCTATGCCGCTTGATGATTCCTAAATATTTTTAGGAGATATCCTTACGGCCCGCGAACCCTAAGAGTATCCGGTAAATACAAATAAGAAGTCCTCAAACAAATATAGGTTGCAAAGGGACAGGTGGATTCGAAATCCTAGACCTTTTCTTCCCTCGAATCTCTTTACATTCAATTGCCTTTAATTATAGTCTTTATTGCTTTTGTCAAAATCAACCATCAACTCTTTTTCCAAATTAATTTAGAAATTAACTGAAATAATTGTAATTTAACCTTCGTAATCCCTGAAGGCGATACTCGAAATATTTATTGCTATCTTTTTGGCAGTAGTAACTGTGTCGTTTTATTATTTATTTTGACATGGTAGATAACGACACGATCAGTTAACACATGACAATTTCATGAATGTTGAGTTTGTCCATTGATATGAGTTTTATCAAATGAAGCTTTTACTCAGATTTGAGTAGAATTCGGGCCTTTTGATCTCTTTATCTAATAAGTATATGGACTCCTATGGTTTTTGATATAAAACTCACGTGATTTTGGCACTCCAAATTTAACAATTGGTACCTCACTTTCTGTCTTTATTATATGTGAAATTATCAAATTACAATTTATTTTGTTAGTGTTCGTCTACTTTAAAGAGTATTGTTGTAATTTCAAATGAAAAAGAAGACAAAAAATGGTGTCAAATGTCAATGGCTAAAAGTGGGTGCCAAAATCAATTTCCAATTTCCAAATCCATTTGGTCACCACAACCAAATGTCTCATTATGTGGCCGTGTGGACTACTTCCGGTCTCCACTATTTTTAGCACTACTCAATTCCGGTCTTTATAGTCTAGCAACGATAACGACAACCACAACAAAATGTCTCAATATGTGGCCGTGTGGACCCCTTCCGGCCTCCACTATTTTTGGCACTACTCACTTCCGGTCTTTATAGTCTAGCAACGATAACGACACAACTCGAAGGGTTGAGTTGTGGTGAAGATTTGGACTTAGGGCTAGATCGGATGCGGGATGAGTTTTGTGGATATTATCTATAGAAGGGAAAAAATAATCGGAGGTCTTGTGCAGGTTTGGGACTTAGGGCTTGATTAGATGCGGATGAGTTTTGTGGGTAATTTTTTTTTTTTGGGGTAATTAAAGTTTTATTCACAACAAACAGGAAACAAAATCAAAGGGGCATTCCCCAGTGAACCAAGCCAAAAAATTGCTCAGAAGAACACTCTACAGTAGAAAAGACAACTAACCCAAAATCAACAACTATACAAGCTACTCGCTAATACCTAGAGTAAAAAAGGGAAAATTTCAAAAAAGTCCCTGAACTTTCTGATAACTTGCAAAAAAACACCTGAACTTTCACTATTAACAAAAAAACACCTAAACTTTGCATTCCGTTAGCAATTAAACCCCTGCCGTCCAATTCCGTCAATTTTTAACGGATGGAGCTAACGGAAGGCGTTAACTTTTTATTTTTTTTTACTTTTTAATTCAAAAATTACTTTTAACTCTTTCTTTTTTTTATTGGTAAAAAAATATACAATAAAGTTCTTTTTTTTTCTTACTATTTATCAAAAATTACTTTAACCATATTTTTTATTTTCAAATTTTACCTCCCCCCCCCCCCCCTTTTTTTGCTTATTAGAATCAACTCCATACCCCAAATTAACCCCACAACCAACCGCCAAAGCCTTAGCCACAATTTCAGAAATTCAAAAGTTCTTTTAACCTCCTCTTTGTAACCTTTTCTTTTTTTTAGTACTTTTACTTCCAAAAATTATTTTTAACTCATTCTTTTTTTTAGTCATAAATAAATATGCAATAAATAGTAAAAATGGGTTAAAGTTATTATTATAAATAGTAAAGATTAGAGTTAAAGTAATTTTTGATAAATAGTAAGAAAAAAAATTTATTTCATATTTATTTACTACTAAAAATAAAGAGTTAAAAGTAATTTTGGAAGTAAAAAATATAAAAAACAAGAATGCTAAAAAAAAGAGTAATTTCGAATTTCTAAAATTAGAGCTAGAGCTTTGGTAGTTGATTGGTGGAGTGGGGTTAAAGTTCTAAAAAAAAAAAGAGGGAGAGAGAGAGAGAGAGAGAGAGAGAGAGAGAGAGAGAGAGAGAGAAGGGGAAAGGTACAATTTGAAAGTAACAAAAAAGATGGTGGTTAAAGTTATTTTTGTAAATAGTAAAAAATAGAGTTAAAGTAATTTTTGATAAATAGTAAGAAAAAAAAAAGAACTTTATGGCATATTTATTTACCAATAAAAAAAAGAAAGAGTTAAAAGTAATTTTTGAATGTAAAAAGTAAAAAAAAACAAAAAGTTAATGCCTTCCGTTAGCTCCATCCGTTAAAAATTGACGGAATTGGACGGCAGGGGTTTAATTGCTAACGGAATGCAAAGTTTAGGTGTTTTTTTGTTAATAGTGAAAGTTCAGGTGTTTTTTTGCAAGTTGTCAGAAAGTTCAGGGGCGTTTTTGAAATTTTCCCAGTAAAAAAATACAAGTAGAGAAGCGCCAACGGGAGCAGAGAGCCAGATTAACTCCTATTTTCTTCACTCCTCTCCAAGAACTGATACAAGCTCTAACCTCTGTACAAATCTGAGCTTCCAAACCCCGCACATCCAAGCCTCTATGCTGTTGGAAAATACGTCTGTTACGCTCCCCCCAAACATGATAAATCGTAGCAGCAAAAACCACTTTAGCCACCAGATTCAAGAAAAGAGTGCCAGTATGGTGTTGAACCATCCAATCTACCACCTGAGAAAGAACAGAAAGGCTGCAAAAGGAACTAAACTTCATTTGCAACAAGCTCCACAACTGAGATGAAAAAGGGCACTAAAAAAATAGATGCTCATGAGATTCCACAGCATTTGAACACAACACACATTGGTTTTCCGCCAAGACACCCCACTGCTGCAACCTGTCCTTTGTGGAAAGTCTACACAGGATGGCCAACCATTGCACAATAGCCCACCTAGGAACTGCATGCTTGTACCACACTACTTTAGCCCAAGGGACCAGAGGTTTGGGCCTTCTGAATGCATTCCAAGCAGACTGAACAGAGAATTTACCGTTGGCATTTAAGTTCCAAATAATAGAGTTTTCCCGGGCAGTATTAGGAAGAAGAGAAACTGGTGTATGCTCAATAATCTCTCTAGTGACTGTATTCCTCCCCCTGGGCCAAAGCCAATGATTATCAACAATAATAGAAGCCACTTTAGCCTGTAGATTCCTACCCAGATTATAATTAAGTCACTCGGGCACCAAATCTAGCAAGCAGTGGACCCAATGGGTGCCAATTATCTAACCACAAGAAAGTGTGATTTCCGTTACCCACCTGGTGAGTAATCCAAGGCTGCACAAAAGACCTTAGATTGAAAATTTTCCTGATCGTCCAAGATACAGAGTTAGGGATAGTCATATTCCACATGCATTTATCCTTTATAATGTAAGTATATACCCATTTAATCCATAAAGTATCAATTTTCAAAGCAAGGGCCCATAAAAGCTTCGTCATGGAAGCTCTATTCCAATCTTTTAACACTCGAAAACCCAAACCACCCTCTTCTTTTGGGACACAAATATCAGCCCAAGCCACTTTAGCACCCACACATTTCAACTCCGTACCTGACCAAAAGAAAGATCGCACCATCTTCTCCACCCCTTTAAGTACTTTTTGAGGCAAAATGAAGATTGAACTCCAATAAATTTGAGTACTAAACAAAACTGAATTGATGAGCTGTGCCCTGCCTCCATAGGAAAGCAGTTTATTAGCCCAAGATTGAATGCAACCCATAATTTTATCTAAAAGCACTTGACAGTCAATGGCATGTAGCCTAGTGGTAATAAGAGGAACCCCCAAATATCGAACAGGCAATACTCCTTCAGGCACAGCTAGAATTTGAGAAAGGATCTGCTTTGTGACATCATTAACCCCAGCAAGAAACACACTGCTCTTTTGGAGGTTTGGTTTTAAGCCAGATACTGAATAAAAGTCTAGTAACAAATCACTAACAAGCTGAAAAGATTGGGAATCAGCCCCACTCAAGATGAAAAGATCGTCAGCAAAGATAATATGAGAAAGTTGTAACTCCCTACATCTAGGGTGGAAAGAGAAGCACCTAGCATCAATCCGTTGTTGCAACATAGAGGAAAAACCCTCCATAACAAGGAGGAACAAATAGGGGGAGAGAGGATCACCTTGCCGTAAACCCCTTTTTCTCGGGAAATAACCCACCAATTCCCGATTAATAACAATGGAAAACATAGCAGTAGAAACACATTGCTTAACCCAGGAAATGAACTGACAAGGGAAAGCCATTACCTCCATTACTTCAAAAAGGAAGTCCCAAGCCACTGAATCATAGGCTTTCATAAGATCGAGCTTCAAAGCACAACGAGGGGCACCTTGATCCTTGTGGTAGTCCTTCACCAGTTCTTGCATAAGAAGAATATTGTCAACAATAGATCTGCCTTTAATGAATGCAGATTGGACAGGGCTAATCAGAGAAGGAAGCAAAGGTTGGAGCCTAGCCACCAAAATCTTGGAGATGCACTTGTACGTTACGTTATAGCAAGAGATAGGCCGATAGTCCTTAATGGTAACAGGAGCACTCTTCTTGGGAGCCAAGGAAATGGCTGTGGAATTCGATTCCCTCAACATAAAACCAGGGTCAAAAAATTGCTTAACGGCACGAACAACGTCATCTCCAACTATATCCCAGTTCTTGTGAAAAAAACTAGCACTAAACCCATCAGGCCAGGAGCCTTGTCCCCATTTATAGAATCCATAGCCTTCTTAATTTCCAACTCAGTCACTGGCTGAATTAAAGTAGAAGCCATATCCAACGGAACTCGAGCTTGGATAGCCTGTCTAACTTCAGAAACAGGTCGAGTTTGAGTAAACCTAGTGCCAAGCAACCCTTGAAAGTAACCAAGAATTTCCTTTTTTATCTCAGTCTGATCTTCTAAACGAATGCCAGACTCATTGACGAGGTGCGAGTAAACTGGCCGGACAAGATAATAGGGCGTCTTATTAGGCGAGGTGCGAGTAAACTGGCTGGACACCTGCCTATCAAAAAGAGAATCCCATCTTCAGTTTCTAGGGCGAAAATTCTCCCTGTATTGACTGTGTGGGTGCACATTATGTGTTTGAACAATTGTCTTCTAGAAACTCACCTTGTTATTTTGTTGATTTTTCTCAGTATTTCTTGCCTAATTTGCTACGATGTGATTCTGGGTTCTAAGAAGATTCTGTTTTTTCCCCCTTATATTTGCTTTGTCAAGTTGATAATCTTAGTGGTGTTCTTAATTGGTGCTAGTTATACTATATTTTAATTGAGAATTCATGGTAAAACTATTTCATGTTTACTTTATAGCATTGTGGTTTCCATGTGTACCATACCTAATCCCAAGCATTTTGCTGGCTAAAAAGTCTCGCTCTTATAATTGGGGTAAAAACCGACCAATTTGTATATGGATCCAGCTCCTGCTCCTAGACCGTCCTATTGGGCTCTTTGTGGGTTCTTTCCGGGTTAACTTTGATGATTGAAACTGTTTATTTTTTTGGAGGTCGTCAAGAACATTAGCCACCTCAAAAATCATGTTGATCGGGTCTATTTTGGTATGTTGAACACGTCTATGTTGAGAAAAATGGGTTCCCATCTAGTGTTGCAATAATATTTCTTTTCAGAATAAAAATGTGTTTCGAAGTCATATCAAACAAAATGATCAACATGATGTTTCCCTGGATTTTTGAAGTGCCCTAAAAGTGAACGGTTCCTATTATCAAAGCGGGCTTGGAAAGGGCTCACGAAAGGCTCAACAGGACCGTCCAATTCCTTTGCGGTCCACAGAGGATCTTATTCCTAACAGATTGAATAGTTGATATCCACTTGGGTATTTGGAGCAGATTCACTATACGAACAGCTTTTTTGTTGTTGTGTTTCCACAATTCTCGGACCATAGAACTACTCTTTTGCTGGATGACACTACATGGATACAAGAACTAATAAGATAACATATGTAATCACTAGGACGAAGAATATTCTGCATAATGAAAGAGCTAAAGATAGAGGTCATCTGGGCATGACTTGGGACATAGTTGCAAAATTAACCGAACAAATTTCTTCCTTTGACTTCAGATTATTTTCTTCATCCATATCTTGTCTTGTTGAAAAAGCATGCCTTTTAGGAGTGGGCACATCTTCAGTTTCATTTTTGAGCATTGAGTACACTTCCAACATTGATGGCCTATCTTCCCATTTTTCTTGAACGCACAAAAGCGCGACTTGCATGCATCTCGTGAGTTTACATGCTGAATTCGTGTCATCCATTAGCGGATCCATGAACTCCATGCTTTTGCCATCTTTCCACAACTCGTACGCCTGCCAATAAAAATTTATCATATAACCTTTGAAGGGTTGATATGTGAAAGTTGAATCGCATGATAGGAAAATGATCACTTACGCATTCTAGGAGGTTAAGATTGTTGTCCGGACCATATAGACATGTATTCTTCTTTCCACTTATAATTTGTAAGAGTAGAACTCCAAAGCTATAAACATCATATTTAGTGGAGTATATGCCTCGTTTTACGTACTCTGGAGGAACATAACCGCTGCAATTCAAGTCAACATTGACATTTCACTTACTATAATACATGTCTAAGAGATTAGAGAATTGTCATACTTACTATGTTCCAACAATTCGACCGGTGTTTGCTTCATGTTCATCTTTCTGAAAAATTCTAGCTATACCAAAATCTGCAATTTTCGGTTTCATGTCGTTGTCCAGTAAGATGTTGCTAGCCTTCAAATCTCTATGGATTATTGTGAGTCTAGAATATTCTTGAAGATACAGAAGCCCTTGAGTCACGCCTTCGATGATATGAATCCGTTTCTCCCAATCCAACAGTGCTTGTCTAACTGGATCTAAATCATAATAAAGTCACTTCTCAGTAAGTCAGGTAAAAGTACTAAAGTAGCCACCTGCCGTTTCAAAATCTTCAAGTTGGCTCATATTCTTTGTGATACTGCAATTCTTCTGTTTCTGTCATGGCTGTAGTTTTGATTGTTTGTGACTTATTTGGAAATCTGGCATTGTAGTTTAGAGTGTTTGTTCTTTCATTTTAAACAAAAATCCTAGGACTTGGGAGAAAAAACGGAACAAAAATCGTAGGACTGCAGCAATACTGGGAGAGGGTATGAGCCAGGAAGAGTTTGCTTTGGCATAAAAAAAATTACTGATTTTGGGGCCCGTTTGGTTATCATATCTCATAGTCTCATTGCTTATTTGCTTATTTTGTGTCCGAGTAATGTGTCAGATTTGAACATAAAATAAGCCAATAAAACGATAAGATGTGAGAACAACGGCCAATTACCATAGAAGGGGGAGTGCAAGGGAATGTATACCGTAGAGGTAGAAATCCAAACTTTTGTTAGGCATGTACTCATAGATCAGCAGCTTTTCTTCCCTTTCAGTACAAAATCCTAAAAGTCTCACTAGGTTGACATGTTGAAGTTTTGCAGTGAGTGTAACCTCATTTATGAACTCCTCTTGTCCTTGTTTAGAAGATTCTGAAAGTCTCTTCACTGCAACTTCTTGTCCGTCCTGCAATTTACCCTGCAAAATCTCACCTAGTTAGTATTAAAAATTCGGAAGACAGCTATGCTTGCGATGCCTTTCAGCAAAGAGGATTACTGCAAATTTTACTAAACTGAACTTGTCCCACCTAGATAGTCATACTCGACGCTCTTAAATTGTTAACTATTGAATACAAATGAATAATAATCAACCCTCACTCATAAAAATTATCACTAGGAAAGCACAAGTTAACGATTGACAACAACGTGAGGAGTTTGGAGATTTAAGTTTCGTCTTCTAGATCAATACTATTGAAAAGAAGGGGTGTTAGACAGGAAGTGAAACAACTCAATTCTTAGTGAAATTTACACAGTTCAGAAATTACAAGGCAAAGAAGAGGAAAGATAAGGCAGATAGAGATGGATCAGGGAACCATAAGACAATAAGCCGGTAATGGCTGATTAGTGAAAATATATAAGAACAATAATTGTAGGAAACACTTGGTGTAATGTATATATCCTCTGATATCTTAATTATATTTGCAGGCGTTTCAAGCAAAATGAAAGGGCTACCCTTAGCATCATAGTAGACAAATTGCTGCATACACGGGCTGGAAACAAAATGAACTGATGAACACCTTCTCAGTTCTCTTATAGGAAATCTGTGGCAGCAAGTGTAACATTGGTTCGAAAAGGAGGGATACTTGAGAGCAAGTCAGCCAAGGGAACTCAGCCGAAATGGTTAGCGAAAGGAATGGTACCCGTGCTATTATTCTTCCTACTTATGGCTTCTAGATCTCCATATAAACCTGAAATGCGGGACATAATTTCCCTTCGGCAACTAATTGACCCACAACATATTTAGCTTCAAAGAAAGTCACACCATTCCTTGTTTTTCCTTTGTTGTTATTCTTTATTTTAACCACTTAGCTTCATTTGAACTACAAAACTTGTTCTGCCCGTAAAGTGCTACAAATTTTATGGTGATATGTACATAACGACAATTTTCCTAGTAAAAGATTGAATGCGTGTATAGGACACCACATAGCAATACAAAGATGAACAACTGCATAGTACCTTATAAACGGGTCCAAAACCACCCTCTCCAAGCTTATTCTCATGTGAAAAGTTACTTGTGGCCGTTTTGATGTCAGTGAAACCAAATTCTTTCAGGTTTGGATGTTGCGATTTTTCCCGTATAGCAATTCTCCTCGTAACTAGAACTGTACAAGATGAACATATCAGACTCGTAGTTTTTCCTTTCCAAAAAAAATAGATAAACAATGCCAATCTCCTTATAGTTGTCTTGACAAATAATTTGATGACATGAACTCCCAACATTGTAGCAAGTTACCTTTCCATTTGAACAATATCCTTCGGAAATACCACGTTAGAGTCCCGAGTAGGAGAGTGACTACAGCAATCGTAGCTAGCAGAATAGCCCATAATACTTTGTTGTTTCCTTGATCTTTTCCTTCCTCTTGAGCTGCAGTAGTAGTTTATTGCATTTGCGATAAGTATGTTTTAGAAACTCTTGCATTCAGTTTTCGACATACCTAATTTCTTTTGGACAAGCAAAGTGCAGAAAAGTATGGGAAAATCTCTCTTTTGCTTAAAAGCGACTATTTGGTTAAATATCCCTAACTTGGGGCTTTCCATTCTCCAAAATAGAGGTTAAAACATTCATATGGCAAATTTCACAGAAATGGTTGATTTCATAGCTGCAAGTAAATTCTTCCTTTACTGCAGTATGATAAACCAAACAAGACAAAACTAAGCCTTAAGCCCCAATCAATTGGGGTCGGCTACGTAATGTTGCTTTAAAGTTTTACCTGCCTTAGAAAGCACCCAATTGTCATCATTGGAGACTTGCCATACTTTGTAACCTAGAAGCCCTTTCTCTCTTGCGTAGGAAACCTTAGTTCTGATAGCCTCCACGTCATCATAACCGATCCAAACCGAACCAGAAATGCAGTAATTCGTGACATAAGTGGAGTTATACACTACTTTTTCTCCATCACATCGCATATATGACTTGATGAACTTGTAGAACATCGAACCATCAAGCGTAACGGCGGGACCTCGTCCAGGCGATCCAATCTCATTGGCCATCGGGTCCACCAGCGTCCACGCGTACCCGTGGTATGCTAACCCCAAAACCATCTTGTCAGCAGGAAATCCTCTACTTATCCATTCCTTAATTCCATAATCAGTACTTATATTGCTTGAGGGGTCATACAAAGCAGAATGAGCACCTGTGAAATTTGCTGTTGTAGACAAGTGATAGTCATATGATACGATATGTACCCAATCGAGGTTCCTTCGAATCGACTCCATTGGATAACTTGTGATGTTTTTTGAAGGCAAATAGTGACCAGCCATTGTCAAAACAAGCGGTGATCGGGTGGAGTCCTTTGATTCCCTATTTATCGCAGTTCTCCAATCGTCAAAGAGAATTCCCATATTTTCCATCTTGGTGGTGCTTGTGTCCGGTTTGACGCAACAAAGATCCAGGCCATGAAACCCATAAAGCCTAGCTGTTCGTATCGATGATTCAATGAAAATACTTCTGTGAGAGGGTTGGGTAGCCATCGAAAAGAAGGTTGAGAAGTTTGAATCTCCAGCCCAGATGGACAGAAGTGTTATAATTGACGGATTTTTTTGTCGAACGATATCGGTGAAGGTGGAAATATATGGTTCATCAGAGGGTGAGATTGAGAGCTCATAAGTAGAAGTGTTGATATGTGCAAAAGCACATGTCAAGTGAGTGAACAGAGTTGAGTCTGTATCGGGAATTGGCAAGTCGCTACTGGAATACCAGTAACCTGCTTTGATCCAGGTCTGGGCCTCTGAAGAACTTGTTAATGAAGGAAGAAAGAGAAGGGAAATGATGGTGAACAACATTTTAAGATGGCTAGAGCCTAGAGCTCTTGTCTTCATGAACCTTTGAACTATATGTAGCTGCATCCTGAGGGCCTTTAAGACATTTTTTTTTTCTTTTACGTGTTACTTCCTCTGACCCCCAAAAGAACAAAAAAAGTCCAAGAACAAAAGTCGTGCTGATCCACTAGCATTATATTTTGGGAGAATTTCTGTGCAATTCTATACGGACCTGAGATTCTGCAAAGCGACTTGCAGGACTGTTAAAAACACTCACAGATGATTATGATACGCCCTGTAGTGCACCCAGGATTTTCGGTTCCATCCTATACTACAAAGTGGTAAACCAAAAACTTCCCTACAGTGTACGTATAGCGTGTACATAGTTTTAAGACTTTTGCATAATTTTATTAGCTGAGAATGAGGAGCAAGAATATTATTTGACGTTTTCCAACTCTCTCTCCCTCTCTCTCTCTCTCTTGTGAAAAGGTATCACTGTCACAGCTTAATTATTTCGTGAATCGTGACTCAAATGTGTACTCTTTCCCAAATATTTCAAACGTGATCAGTCGTCCGTATGAGGGATCAGTAGTCCATCGCTCTTTCTACAAGTGTGGACCAAAGAGGCGTGCACGATTGCTAGTACGAGTACAAAGTACAAACATATAAGTCTCTCTCTCTCTCTAATAAGTGACCTGGACTCTTCCAAGAAAGTGCCTTACCGCTTGCCAAACACGTTTTTTTTATTTAAAAACCAATTTGGTCACGACAATAAATGTGTCACTATGTGGCCCACTGGCCTTGTTGGTCAGGTGTGCAGTATAGGGCTTCTTTCTCGTTCTCGTTGATCAGTTCGCTTCCGCCATTCATTCTACAATCAATACACTTACTTTATTTTTGGGATTTGAAATCTGAACCATTAAAAATTTTTTTTTTTACGGATCAAATTGTGCATTATACCTCTGCAGCACGTGCTGGGATGTCCTCGGTCTTTATGGTCAATAAAAACCAGGAGCACTGCAGGGTCCCGCTCTTTAAAAGTCCATAACGACTCATTCCAAAATTCATGGTTCCATGTGCTTTAATTTCGTTTCACGGCACTTTTTGGCTGCTCTTGGGGCATGTTCCAATAGCTTCTTGCATTCACACATTTGGATGATTTTTGAGGCACTTGGTCGTGGTAAGTTTAATTTCTTTATGGTGAAAACTTTGAGTTTTTCACCACCGTCCGTTGTGGATTTTATTCTGTATTTTTTTGTTATAATCTGAACCGTTCATCTCGTATGACTCACAGAGTAGTATATTAACGCAAAATATTATCAGATATCAATAGGTATATCAAAAATCAAATTTTGGTTCATAAAATGAACGGTGATGGATTGTTTAACTTCCAAATTTATGACCGTCCATTTTGTATTAATGTTTGATATATCTATCGATATCGGATAAAACTGATTTTGTACATAGATATACTAATTTGCGAGCCCTACAAGATGAACGGTTAAAAATTTAACCAAAAAAAAAAGAAGTCTGGTGAGGCCCGCAACCGGCACCTCTGGCAGAGAGAACTTAACCTCGGTTGTGGTATGTGGGGTTTGGAAAATATCGTTACAATACCAAGAAATTTTGTTTGTATAATAAACATTTGACGCCTTAAACATCAATAAATTGCCCCAAGAACCTAATAAAAATTACTCCCTCCTAAGGAGTGACAATTTCATTATTTTTGACTTCTCAAAAAATTGACTATATGTTTTTAAACTTATGATACTTTTTAAAATATATATAATATGGAATTATTTGATAGAATCTGCAATTATTTCTCTGAGACAAAGTTTTCAGTATAAAAGTTACGAGAAACGCCAAAATGCCATCTACTGAAAATATTACGAATCCTAAACATTACGAATTCTATTGCTAAAAATTACGATTTTTTAGGAAAAAAGTTACGAGATGCACAAAGATGTTATGAATCATAGTGAACATGTTACGAATTAATCCTATTGCTGAAAAGTTACAAGTTTTAAAGCAAAAGTTACGAAACACATCAAGGTATTATGAATATGAATGAACGCCGATTAAAAAAATATGAATGAACCATACATTAAGTCCATTATTTTTAAACTTGAAAATTATAAATAAGTAGGAGTACTTGTTTTTTAAGAAACCTACAGAACATGCACGATGGCATGGAGCGAGTGTTGATTGATGGATGGAGATATGGCTCCACTTCTCTTTACTTCACCACTAGCGTTGTGTCTCGTTCGATACACGGGGCAACAAAAATACATTGGGATGAAATTTATTCATTCTCTCATACATAGAGCCTAATACAAAGTTATTCGTTAAAAGAATTTATTGTGTGTGTGCAAGTATAAATAAAATAATACAATGATCACTTAAAAACAGAAAATAAGAAGAAAAAAAATCATAAAACGTAAATAAATTAGTCATCCATAAAAGTTAAGGAGCAGACCATTCAAACCGAAAATGGTCACTGAAAATGGTCACCGACGGGAGAGACAAAATTCTGGTATTAGGAAGCTTCCAATGCAGCCGTTTATTCTTGTATTAGGAAGCTTCCAATGTATTAATTTGTTTACCTTACTTCAGCCCACCCCATGCGCGCGCTCTCTCTCTCTCTCTCCACCCACCCACTCACCCACCCATGTCCTCTCTCTCTCCACGTTCTCTCTCAGTGATCGCATAATCCCCAGTTTTCTCTCTCAATTTTTAGAAATAAGAATAAATCAAAAATTTTGGAATTTAGGATTAAAGGTGAAGAGGCTTTTGGCTTCAACTACATTTCTATAGTATATTGATAGATTTCCTCTTCCACCCACTTGTGTAGATATTTATCTACTACCATTGTATTTCAACTAGGACTGTAAATTTATTGAACCATTCGTGAACTGTTCGAGGCTTGGCTCAGTAAGAGTTCGTTCGAGTTCGATTCGTCTATTAAATGAACCAAACCTAAACCTCAATGTTAGGCTCGTTTGATATATAAGTTGACCCTAAACCTTATAGTATTCTGCTCGGTTAGACTCGCGAACCTGTAGTTAAATATAATTAATAATTATTGAGAAGTCTATATGCAAATATAAAAAATTTCAAGGTTATATATATTTTAATACTTATTTTCTCCTAAATTCTGTATGACTAATGAGAGAGTTTGGATGTGATTGAGTTTAATGAGTCGAGCCGAACTAAACCCAAGCCTTGACGAACTCAATTCGAGCCTAGATTTGGCTTGGCTCGACTCGGTTCGTTTGAGTTTAACGAGCCGAACCTGAGCTTTGAAAAATGTTAATGAACCAAACTCTAGCCAAGTTGTTCAGGTTCGAATCGAACCCAAGCCGAACTCAAGCCAGACTAGTACCTTAACGACTCCAAGCTGAACTTAACAGGGTTCGGCTCGATTCGTCTTGTTTACAGCCCTAGTTTCAACCACCAGGAGTAAAGGCTTAGTCTGGCATGGAGGATGAACAAGAGTTCCATTTTAGCCCATAAGTGCAATGTAAACACAGAGAGAGGGGGTAGTGAGTCGGGAGAGAACTCCACTCGTAAAGCTTTAGTCTGTTTCTAGTGAGATTGCTCTGATTCCTCCGTGGATGTACGATCTTGGAGAACCACGTAAAACTCATTGTTTATGTGTGTATGGTTTTGATCCTTGGGACACAACAACGAGCAAGGGTGCAAGTATAAGCACAAATGTGAAAGTGTCTTTAAAAATAAACCACAAAAAAATTTAATGCATTTTATTATCTCGTTTCTACTAACAAAAACCACAAAATAACCTAACACATTTTACTAACTGATTTTCACTAAAAAAAAAAAATTAAAAACTTAACATATTTTACTAACTGGTTTCCACTAACAAATTTTTTTTACCAACTCAATAACTTTTTCACTCACATAACCATCAAAAACTTTTTCACTATCGGAAATAACTTGATATTTCTCAATAACTTATTCACTATTGAAAACACCTAACAACTTTTTAAACACAAATAAAAATTTACAAAATTTTCACTATCGAAAAATATTGAAATTTGCGAGAATGAGACCCTCTCTTTCTCTCTCACATTAGTCACAACTTGGCAGGCAAGGTTTTTGATGTATACCAATTCGGTGGCGACAACAAAGTCTCAATACGTGGCCGTTTTGATAACTTCCAGTCTGTAGTCAATAAGGCGGCTCGTTCCAAACTTCCATTTGCTTTCATTTCGGGGGAATTTTTGGATGCTCTAGGGGCATGTCCCAATAGCTTCTTGCAGTCACGCATTTGGGGGATTTCATGAATTGCATTAGGGCATGTTCACTATAGCTATAGATACAGATTTTGCATTCTAGCTTTAGATTCTGTTATAGAATCTAAATTTTAGATCTTGGTAGAATCAGATAAATATGTTTACCGTAACTGTCAAAATATTATGGTCCTAGAGTACTGTCACGTGATACTGCAGGCCACTTTATAACTACACGTTTCTGTGGGATTCATACATTGAGTGGTAGACCCCACTAGAATGTTTCTAGGAGAAGATCGCCATTTTTTTTTCTTCTCTTTATAGTTTTCCCTAACCAAACTCCACTATCTAGGTTTTAATTTATTCAATCCGTTTACAAAAAAAAAAAAAAAAAAAAGAGAGGTCGACCAGCTCTATCCCAAAAGCTGTTAGTTTGCTGCTGGGTGAGGAGTTGAATTGAGAAGCCTTTCAACCTTCTGGGCCTCAATTCTGCCTGGAATTTAAGGTTTCTGGGTTCTGAGGACTTTTAAGACATTTTCTTTTATGTGTTACTTCCCCTGACCCCAAAAAAAAAAAAAAAAGTCCAAGAACAAAAGTCGTGCTGATCCATTAGTATTACTCCATATTTTGGGAGAATTTCCGTGCAATTAAGACTTTTCCATAATTTCATGAGCTGAGAATGTGGACCAAGAATATTATTCACGAGGTTTCCAACTCTCTCTCTCTCTCTCTCTCTCTCTCTCTCTCTCTCTCTCTCTCTTCCTTATTGCGTGAATCGTGATTCAAATCATATGTACTCTGTTCCACATCTTTCGTATGCTACAAACATAAAAAGCGTCTTTAAAAAATAGTGTGAACAATGCGAGAATAAAGATTGAGATCGAAGCTATTTGAGCGATGATATTTAAGAGCACCTACTGAAGTATTGTGTGTGAAACTGTGACCCAAGTGTGGATTCCCTGGTTGAATAGAATTTTAAAAGTTTGAGTCTCGGTCTATATATCTCTATTGGTAAGTGACCTGGACTCTTCCAAGAAAGTGCCTCAACACTTGGCTAACCATGTTTTTTGATTTTAAAAACGATTGGTCACGACATTAATTAAATGTGTGAATAGGTCATATGTGGTCGTGTTGATCAGGTATGCACTACGAGGGTGTAGTGCTCAGTTTGAGCCGCCCATTCTGCATTCAAAACACTTGCCTTACCTTTGGGATACACTTTGAAATCCATTTTTTGATTGGCAAAAGTAACTTTATTAAAGGAAAGGGGGGAAAGGAAATTCCATCCAAAGGTTGAAAATACATCAAAGAAGCAAAGCCCATAACACCTGAAGGCCTAAAAGTCCAAATGATACAATGAAGCTCAGGAATACCTAATGGCTTACATAGCCCATATTTTACAATTAAGCACAAAAAAGAGAACCTAACCAACCAAAGTGGGCTAGGCCCAACCCAAGAAACACAAAACAAACCTTAGTTTAGTTTCAAGCAACTTTGCCGTCCGCCTCAACACCACCGAACAGACAGCGACAACCCAACCTCTGCGGACCAGGTTTCTCCGATCACCACCATTAGCCATCCCAACCGGAGAAACAAAACGGCAAACAACCAGCCCAATCACTGCCACAGGAGCTCACCTAAGCCGTTAGGCAACAACTGATGCACTCAACAGCGACCACCGGTGGCAGCCACGTCAACCAAATCTTTTCAGCCTCTTTCCTTTAAAACATTGACCTGATATTTATAAGCATCGATACCCTTATGGCCATATCTTTTCAGCCTCTTTCCTTTTCTTTTTTCTTTTTGTTTATTGACCTGATCTTCATGGGCCACTTAGGTTTTCCATTAGAGAATGTGATATGCCCCATAGCAAGTCCAAAAACCAGTTCACATCCATAACCAGGGATAAAAACTTCCCACAAGAGTCCACCTGAACAACTCCACAGTTTTGGAGGGCTAAGAGTTTTACATCAGTCTTGGCCGTTTTTGATTTGAGGCTAAGCTAACAAATTCTGATGTTGATGCAAAATGAAATGAAGATGGCTCAAGGTGTAGGTATGCTATTGTCTGAAATTCCACTACTCAACTTCACAGATTTGAAGGGCTAAGAGTGTTACACCAGTTTTGGCTTCCTCTGCTCTGAGGCTAAGCTGTCAACTATTGCTGTGGGGGTCTTTAATGGAGAAAGCTGCTTTGTGTTGGGTATCTCAATTACTCAGTGCTTAGTAGTTTCAGGTGTGTAGCATCCCTCTTTTCAACTCCTAATTCTAGGGAGGGCTAAGAGGTCTAATGGATATTTAGCTAACATTGATAGGTTGGATATGGATATGCAGATCTGCTTATTCTATACTCCAACTGATGCTAAATTTGTTGCTATTGGACTTGATCAGAGTGAAAAAGCGAACCTAGCTGATATCTTGCTGGAATTCTTTTTGTGGTGAAGACTGAGTTTTGGTTTGACTGTTTGAATTGTGTTGAGACTCATTCAAATTCTGAATGTGCTTATTTCTACTCCATCTGATGCTGATATTGGACTTGTTCAAAGTGATGAAGTGAATCCTTGTTGATCTTTGCAGAAGCTACTTCTGTGGTGGAGTCTAAGTTTGTGGTTGGGATGTTGAATCGTGTTGAGCATAATTCAATTTTCATTGAATGTATTTTCTTTCTTCTTTTTTCTTTTCTATAGGCCTATACGATGCCTCAATCTCTGTGATTCATATTTGGTCTCTCCTCGATATACCCCTTGTTGAGTTCCTAATAAAATTTTGTTAACTATATATCCAAAAAAAATAAAGAAGAGTCCACCTGAACAACACATGTGACTACTCTTATTATTTTTTTTAAAAATTACTCAATGTACCCCTTGTTGAGTTCTTAATAAAATTTTGTTGTTTTCAGATTTTTTTTTCTTTTAGATGTGGGAATTCGAAAAGCACATGAGCCCTTTTTCCTAACAAATATAGAAATTTATACACCAAACATGTGATCTGTGTCACGATAGTGGATCTGGGTTTCGGTTATTTTGTAAGAAGTCGGGACACATGCGATGCGTGTAGAAGTCTTGATTTTGCATATCTTTTTCAAATTCAATCAAACAAATAATATATGGGAAGAAACATACCTCAATTTGTAAAGATGAATTCCGTATATTTACTCATTAGCCAAGCACGCCTAAGGGAAAGTACATATAGATTGAGTAAAATTTAGTACCATCACACCGTTCCAAAGGATTGTCCCAACAAAATCATCAAACTGTTAAAAATGCAAATTCACTCCCTATCAGAAAAATATAATTCATACATACAGTTAAAAAAAAAAGGCCCAAAATGCATAGAATCTAATGTGTCTTATTTGTTCCATTTATAATCGAGAAGGTTAAAAAAACGAGACCTCAAAATAGTGCCCCAAACAGCCCAATCAAGCTAGGTATAAAAATCAATTCCAATTTGAGAGAGAGAGAGAGAGAGAGAGAGAGAGAGAGAGAGAGAGAGAGAGAGAGAGAGAGAGAGAGAGAGAGAGAGAGAGAGGCTTCGTTTGTTTCAATATAAAATGTTTTACAATGTAAAATATTTTTTCACAAAATAAGGGAAAATTTATTTTATATCCCTTCGAATCTTTGACTTTGACTAAAAATTCATTTTGGTCCTTTACCTTTTAATTTTGGCATAAAAATACTTCAACTTTCCAATTTTTTTCAATGTCATCATTTAGAAGGAATCCATTTTCTTTGAATCCTACTATAGGGACCAACGGCAGCACCGGGCCGTCTCCGGCCAAAGGACGGCCAATCCGAGCTGTCCAAAAATACTATAAAAAAAAAATTGAGCGGGCTAGCGTGGGAATCAACAGCATTCAATGTGTCTAGGGTGCTTGATCCAAACACCCTATTTTTCGTATATTTATGTATATATCCCTAAAGGATGACATTGAAAAAAATTGAAAAGTCAAAGAATTTTTAAACCGAAATTGAAAGGTGAAGGATCAAAATGATTTTTTGGTCAAAGTCGAAGGGATATAAAAGAAATTTTCTCAAAAAAAAATTTCAAACTTTTATTTTTCGGTGTTTGGTAGGCACTTGAAAATATTTTCAGAAATCAACAAAATAGTGTAGAGGGGGGGGGGGGGGGCGCTTAAACAGTGGAGAGATCTGAGAATATTGAAATTGAACGTGGGTCATGACTGACGATCGAGAAAACTGAGTAGTGAGAATTGCAGTAGAAGGTATCGGATTCATTTTGGAAAATAACTTACGGAAGATTCAAGAGTAAGTCATTTTCATCCAATTGATGAAAAATGTTTTACATGTAAAATGTTTTCCTAATTTTTTACACAACCAAACACTGAAAAATAGGTAAAATATTTTATTGAAAAACATTTTACACCTAAACAAACACAAACGGAGCCTAAAAATCATTTCTGTAAAATGGTTTTTCGTCCACATATAATGCAAAGTTAACAATGTAGGAATCATTTGAAAATATGGGAAACTTTCTCCCCAAGGAATTCGTTCCATCAATTGATTCTTCTTAAGTTTCTTCATCAGTTGTTTGAGGTAATATTTTCCCCTGCAAAAGCTTGCTCATTCAACTGCCCAGCAAAAGGCTGTTTTGAGATTAACAGAGCCCTCAAAAAAAATTTGATCTGAAAAAAGAAAAAGAAAAAGAATTTAGCTTTCCAAATCCATGCAACGCACTGTCAAAGTTGGTTTTCGATCAATCAATGGCCATCGGAACGGTGAGGAATTTGAACCATTTAAACATCTTTGCAGGTGGCCAGCTCATGTGTTCTTCAAACTTTGATGAACTATATGTAGCAGCTCGAGCACTGAACTTTTTTTGGGCATGGTGTTTATTATGCAACCTGCAAGAGTCAATTCACCCACTAGGAAATTGAAGCAACACGAGTTCTATTTCTGAAAATATACACAGGGGAATAGGAGTAATTATATTTATTCAAAATATTTCACAAAAGCGGATCCAAAAAAAAAAAATTATTTCACAAAAATGTCCCAGCAAAAGCAAAATATTATTGGAAAATATGAACTATTACGGGGGCTATTCTAGTCATGAGAAAAAAGGAGGTGAATAAACATTTATCGTGCTACTGTTTGGGTTAAGGATAACTAGATGACTACTAATTGGGACTCGAACAATTAGGTAGTGTGTATCGTAAGCAATATGCCACTAACAATGTTCCAACAATCTGGTCAGTATAAGCTTCGAATTCATCTTTCTGGAAAATTCAAGCCATGCCAAAGTCCGCTATCTTGGGCTTCATCTCGTTGTCTAACAAAGTGTTGCTTGCTTTTAAATCCCTATGCATTATTGTCAATCTTGAGTACTCATGGAGGTACAAGAGCCCTTGAGTGACCCCTTCAATGATTTGAACTCTTTTTCCCCAATCTAAAAGTGATCCCCTCATTGGATCTATGCAAAAGAGATTTGGATAGTTAAAACTCAGGTGACGCCTCATGTTAAAACCGCACTCAATTATGGTTCATGATTATTCTGGAGGCATTAAAGATTACTAACCATAGATAAAATGATCCAGGCTTTTGTTTGGCATGTATTCATAGATCAACATTTGTTCTTTTTCTTCGGTGCAAAATTCCAGAACTCTTACAAGATTTACATGCTGCAATTTAGCAGTAAGCATGACCTCATTCTTGAACTCTTCAAATCCTTGTGTAGAAGTCGTTGAGATTCTCTTTACTGCTATTTCTTGTCCATTACGTAATATACCTTGCAGGCAAAACGGGCACTGCTTATTTAGTTTTGTTTTCTCGATTTATTCGAAGATGAATAATTTTACCTTGTAAGTAGATCCGTATCCTCCCTCTCCGAGCTTATTTTCAAATGAAAAATCATTGGTACCTTCTACAAGGTCAGTGAGACTAAATACTAGCAAATTAGGAGCATTTGCATTTTCAGGAGAAGCCATAGTAGTTCTGAATAAAGATTGCGATTCTTTTTCATCATCCATCCGTCCTGTAACCAATAAAAAGAACATGTGGTAAATCGAAGAAAGACGTTAAAAGGGCGAAGGGAAATGGTTTAGAAACAAAATTTTCACAATTGGAAGGAACTTACCTTTGTTTCTGTGTGCTCTCTTACGCAGATACCACGTCGCAGAAACTAGTACAGGGGTAACTTTGGCTGCAGTGTGAAGCAAGATTACTAGCAACAGGAGTCTCTTGTTTCTTGGATCATTCTCATCTTCTTGAGCTATGAAATTGTACATTAGAGAGAAATGTGAGGAGACAATATAGCAGTAGACAAGAGAAACAGAACACTCCTTTCCTTTCCAATGTGGAAAAAAAAAAATTCATATATTGCCCAAATTAGTTTCAACAATACTTTAGAAGGCATTAGGGAATAGTTCTATTTTATTTTTTTTCGTTCTCTATTTTGATAACTCTGGGTGTCCGATAGTGGCAGATTGTAGAGACCCGCAAATTTCTTTTATATAATTTTAAAGTTTATAAAGGGATAAATGATGGTTTAAAGTGGAAATTATGGTTGGGAGTTAATGTGCAAGGATTTGGGAGATCTGGGTGTTAGTGTAATATGAGGTGTGTAACGCAAACATGCAGATAGATTGAAGTAAATAATGCAATACAAAAAATTGGTGCACAATAACCACCCACAAACCATACCAAGGAATCAAGGTCCAGGAGAATGCAAAAAATACAATAAAAAATTGGCCTAGGGTCCACTATAGCATGTTTCTAACCCACTAGGTCCACTGGTCAAGTTTCTAACCCACTAGGTCCACTAATATGTATTTGATAAGGTATAAGGTCCACTACATTTAAAAAGGAAAATAGTGCCTGACAAAATTACCCTTTTTATTCAAATCCCATACTTTTAGCCCATTATCCCCCATTATCCGTTCTAAGTTTGAAATCCCAACAGTTACGTTGGAATAGAGCGACAGAAGATTCTCCTTTTCTGATACACTGTATATAAAGTTATTGTACATATATAATGTCATATATTTCTTCATCAGTTCACATTTAACGTGAGATACTTACATTTTACGTTATATACTCATTCATCAACTCGCATTTAACGTTATATAACACGTTTACATCTGAATGTACATATATTAACATAAAATGGTATATGTTCTATATTTTTTTTGGAGTTTCGCTGCACATAAACTCCCATATAACATTATATTTTTACTTTATTGAATTGGTCCGCGCAGTGGCCTCAATGACTTGCTTCGAGTAACAATATATGTTCTTTTTTTGTTGGGAGGTACACAAATCAGCAGCTTTCATATAATATTATATGTTCTATTTTTTTGGAGTTTATAGCATAGAAACTCACATATAACGTTATATGTTTTACTTTATTGAATTGATCCGCGTAGCGGCTTCATTGACTAACTTCTGATAACCGTATATAAATAATCTTATATATGTTTACAATGCAAAAACAAACAAAGAACTTTATATGTGTATTACTTTACCATATAAATAAATACACAAAAAAAAACGTAATAAGTGTGACAAAAAATAAACATATAGCCTTATAACGTTATACATGAGATTCTGTCCTTTCTAACTATAAAAAAAATGGGAAAAAGAAGAAGAGGAGATCTTGTAACTTCTTCCCTTTATCGCCGTCGCCTTCTTCACGGTCGATTTCACAGGTAACTTAATACTCTTCACCCCTTAAACAACTGCACAAATAATAAGTCAGTAAGGCCGCTGCGCGGACCAATTCAATAAAGTAGAACATATAATGATCAGAGTTTGATATAATCATATCTACTCGCAATCAAAACCCTAACTTAACCTAGCCAAACCATTCATATAATCATATATACAAGGAGAATCATACCTAGTGTATCAATTGCGACATAGGATCACACACAGTTTACATTCACATACTACAACAAAATTGGAATATAACCAAGATTTATATAACCATATATACAAGCAATCAAATCCTTAACTTATTTCAACCCTACCCTAACGAATCAAAGATTGATATAAGCATATATACTCACAATCAACACCCTATCTTAACTTAACCAATACCTAACTGATCAGAGTATGATATAACCATGTCTACTCGCAATCAAAACCCTAACTTAATTTATTCAAACCATTTATATAACCATATATACGATGAGAAACATAAACTGCTCAGAGCAGGGTCTCGGAGTTTGATATAACCATATCTACTCGCAATCAAAACCCTAAATTAACATATATGTTTATAACAGAGTCCAGTTCATTATAGATAATGTTATATGAGCAGGTTTGTTAAGCCGCTGCGCGGACCTGAATATATAACCATATAATCATATTAAAGCAGTCCACATGTAACCATATGATGACATGATATAGGGTACAAAATTGGATATATAACCATATGTGTCTCATATACAAAGAACATATCATATTTTTTATAATATGGTTATATGTATAAATAAAACTAACATATATTTATACGTGAAAATTAATAAACTACTAAATTTACGTTATTGAATTGGTCCGTGCAGCGGCTTATAGACCTGAATATATAATCATATATAAACTTATAAAACAAGCACATATAATGTTATATATTATTAACTGTTCAATTGTGCTTTACTAATGAGTTCCTATATATACCTTGAACTGGACTCAGTTACCAACATTGATATAACCATATATAACCCTATATATTTGTTGAACATAACATCATATATAATGTCTCATGAGATAGTAGATCGCATATAACGTTATATAAATCAGAAACTATTTATACATATATGCAAAAGCGACAGAACATCATATATAATGTCTCACGAGACAGTATATCGTATATAACGTTATATAAATCAGAAACTATATATACATATATGCAAAAGCAACAGAACATCATATAAAATGTCTTACGAGAAAGTAGATCATATATAATGTTATATAAATCAGAAACTATATATACATATATGCAAAAGCGACGAAGGGCGACGATCGTTGACGAAGGACGACGGCAAGGAGGAGTGCGATGTCAGCGACGAAGGGCGACGATCGACGACGGATATTTGCAACGATCGTACCTTGGGCTAGGTCGACGATCGACGACGAAGGAAGTCTGGGACGTGGGTTGATCTCTGTTTTTCGTCCGTTGATCTCGTTGTTGGAGTGACGACGGCAATCGAGTGCTTGACGACGGTGACGGAGACGACGCCGGTATTTGAGTGCTTGAGGACGGCGACGACGATCGAGTGGTTGAAGACGAACCGATTGGCTAGGGTTGGGAACTGGGCCTTTCTTCTGAAAAGAGATGAAACAGATGAAAATGGAGGTGGGGATGGGGGTGGGTTTTTATAAGTTTTTGAATGGGGCGAAATTTCAGGAATCGGGAGAAATTTTAGGAAATTTCAAATTGATGTTTTTGAAATGGTTGAAAAAATGGGCAAAAAGTTTAAAAAACAGGGGTATATTAGACCTAACAGGGTTATTATATCTTTACTAATAGGTTAGTGGACTTAGGAGGTTTTAGAATTTAGATGTGGACTTAGTGGATTTGAAAATTGCTATAGTGGACTTATGAAAAATTCTCTCAAAATACAAATACCTAAAATTTGTCTACACACTTTATTTGTCAACCAATATGCCTCTTGGTACCATCTTTACCCATTTTTTCTATGCTTTTACAAGTGAAAAAACTACATACGAATCAAAAGGGAAAAAAAAATATAAAGACTACGGATTTTTCATATCCTTTTTTACAAATTCATATAGGAAGAGTGAAGCACATACAATTTGAGATAATTAGATTTCTTTCGTTTCCCCACAGCAAAAATATGAACTTATTTATCTTTGTCCGAGGGGCAAAGAAGTGAACACTCAATTAATCTTATCTGTGGAATGTCAAACTACTATAATGAACTAACTGATCTACAGTTTTATTTAAAATACGGTCCGACTGGATTTTTGAAGAGGAAAAAAACCCTTGCAAGTTTCACAGGAAATATATCGAAGCAAAAAAAAAAAAATCCTAAAATGTTAAAAACAAGAAAAACCCTAAATTGTTTAGTTAGATTCGAACCTGAACAACCCCAAATTCGAGAGAGAGATAGAGAGTGAGCTAGATTCTGGTTTGAAACAAAAAAAAATCAAAAAAGCCTAATCTATGGAGATAATCTGAGAGATCGACAGAGAAAGAGAAAGAGCGAAAGATAGAGAGTGAGAGAGATACCTCGGAGTGTTCGTCGTCGTCGTCGTGCATCGGGTGGAGCGGGAGCTCTGGTTCTTCGTTGGTTCGTTCGTCGCCTCCTCTCTCTCTCTCTCTCTCTCTCTCTCTCTCTCTCTCTCTCTTTACGCGTACAAATGAAAAAGGAACAGGAGCGCGTGGGAGTAGTTTTGGGCTGGATTATTTCCCAGCCATTGGATTAAATCCAACGGCTTATAAATTGGGCGTGAACTGGAGCTGTGGTCTGGGAGTTCAGATCGGAACTGGACTGTATATATATATGTATGTGTGTGTGTGTGTGTGTGTGTGTGTGTGGGGTAGGGGATTTATTTTCCCCTCTCCATCTCTCGGTCTCTCACTCACTCTCTCTCTCTCTCTCAACTCTCTCTCTCGGCTCTCTCTATCTCTCCCACCCCCTCACCCAAAAACTCACCTCCAAACTCAAAATCCACAACAATCAACCTTAATTAACTCCATCCTCTACTTGCATATTGGGGCTCGTATCGCGTTGGATGGAGCTTGGTTCGGTGTATTTAGCTCGGTTTGGATTCTGAAAGCTAAGGTTTGCTCAATCTCTTCAATTTCGGCTTGGATATTCGATGTAGGAAATTCTACCCCTCTTTATATGTTATTTGAGTGTTTCTTTGCCTTTCTCGAGCCTGTGTTGGTTGTTGTTGGGGTTGGATTGAAATCTGAAAATTTCTGTAGAAATCGCCTGAAAAACACCCTTCCTACTTGTAGGACAAGTTTTCATAACCAGCTCAAACGTACTGCAGTACCTAAAGGTATTCATTCACCTAGCGATAGGAACTTTCTTCTACCGGTAGGCCAAGTGCAAAATCGTTTTTTGCAAAATGTTGGCCTATCTGTTTCCAGTTTCTATCGGTAGGAACTTTCACCTACCGGTAGATAAAGTGTAGATTTTCTCTCTTCTACCGGTAGGACTCATTCACCTACCGGTAGGCACAGTGTCTATGAGCTACTTTTCCTACGTCTTCTAAATCATCATTTTGGAGCTTTTCATCGACTCTAGTGGGTTTGTTTTTGCATCCTTTTAAGTGTTTGGAGGATATTACTTGTTTCGTACTTAGGATGATATCCGACGGATTTGTATGGGCTCGTTGAGTAAAGAAATGAGGAATATAAGTTATTGCATGTTGGAACACGAATGATACACATGAACATGTCTAGTAATCCGATGAGTAGTATTGCAATTCGTCTTTTCTCGACTCGTAGAATCGTTTTGATTCCTTTAGCATACGATTTACGAACTCCAAGTATAGAAACAAGAAGACCGAGCATCGCAGAGTCTAGTTGAGGGTTGACATGTGGTATGTAAAGGTACATGGGTGTACTTAGAGGTACAGTAAGAATGTGTGTATTGCTTATATGTTATGCAGTAGATTGTTGGTTTCAATTGTAGTATCGTGTGATTAAATAAATGGCTTTGGACTCGATTGAATGGTTTGATGTTTGTGAAATGGGAACGTGCAATAAATGCGGATAATAAATAGACACAAAGAGAACTTTCAGGGCTTTTAAATGAGTAAATGTCTGGCAGGAGCTAAATTCTCATATCATATGCTTTCAGGGTCCTTAAATGAGTAAATGCCTGGCAGGAACTAAATGCTAATATCATATACTTTTAAGGCTCTTAAATGGGTAAATGCCTAGTAGGAGCTAAATGCTCATATCGTATGTTTTCAGGGCTCGTTATCGAGTAAGGGTCTGGCAAGAGTTTCGGCTCAGACTCTTAACAACATGTAATTGGTTTATGAAGTAAAAGAAATGATTTTGGTTTTGATTAAAGGATTATGATGGAAATCCTCCGATATTCTTGAGCAAATCAACGGTTTCTGATTTTTGGGCACAAATTAATGGACTCTGGTATTCAGCCCGAATCAACGGAGCTGGGCCTACAATGGTCTTGAGTTTTCTCTAAATTGTCTGATATCAAAAAGAAAAGCTTCATGATAAAGGGTTCGATGACGAACGAAGGAGAAATGAGAAAGAATGTGATACGGCATGAGAAGGTGGATTGGCGATAGTCAGATACTTGATCATGATAGTTATGCTTATCTCTGTTGTCATTGGGTTTCTATCGTTTGTTCTTTTGTATTGTTCATTTCCATATATAGTTTGCGTAGACTTTTCTACTGGACTAGTGTAGCTCGAACCTTACATCATTTTCAGGTGCTTACCCAGAATAGTAGCTTGCATGCTTGGAGTGTTTGGAGTGTGGATACACCTTTTTGAAAGTAAACCAAAGGAGTTACTTATTTTATCCTAGTAAATTTCTTTTGAAAGATATATTTGTAAATCGAGTTATAATTCTTTAATTATGAGATATTTTTAAACTTTTAACTCTCTAGAGACTTGACACTTCTGTTAATTTGGAGCCGTAGAGCAACGATGTAATATTTTAAAATCTAATGGACTTGGAAGCATAATTATGGGAATAAAAGTACGGTAATCTTGGTTTCGTACGGAATATTGTGGGGGTTTTATTTACGAAAATCTTTTATATTTATGTTGAAAATTAAGGGCGCGACACAGATACACACCCGGAGATGAACACCCATCTCTAGGGTGTGGTTATGAATAAGAAGTAGCATAATAGTACTTCGTCAATTTAGCATCAAATTGCAAACAAAATTTAGCTCTGTGTCACATTAAACTTTAAGTGTTTAATTTGTTAGCAGTGACATGCTTCTACTGTTTTGTTTTGCTTTGCTTTCTGCAATTTCTTTATCGTAATGCAAGGTGTCCTGGGCCAACTTGCGCACAACTCGGACTAATTCTTACGTACAACCCCTCCCACGGTCGTTTCATACACTTACACATGAGGTGAGGTAATCCCAACAGCTGCTAGCAATGGGGAATGGAGATGCTGTATGAGTTTGGCATTGTAATTCTTGTTGGCTAGGGGTGGTGGCTAGCTCCTCGTGGGTGCTCCCTAGGCTTATTTACGGATTCTACTGTCACTAATAAACATTCATATGGCAAGTTAATCACAGAGATGGTTGATGCCATATCTGTTAGTAAATTTTTCCTTCATTGCAGCATGATAAACCAAACAAAACAAAAATTGAGCCTTAAGTCCCAATCAACGGACTCAGATCCGGTACATTTTCCCCGGACCATCCAGAGCCGAAATGGATGCGTGCGATTCACCTTTGAAAAAACTGATTCACAGAGCTTCGTGTATAAGTTTTTCTCAATATTTAGACTTCCGGTCTTCATAGTCAATAACGACTCCTTCAAAACTTCCATTTGCTTTCATTTGAAGTCAAAGTCCTCTAAAAACTACCCAAATTCAGATTTGAGATTTTCAGAATTTCATTTTTTTAGCTTTTCAGAATTTGTAAAATCTAAAAATCTGTTATCTAGAATTTTTGATAAACGCTCAAGGTTGATTCTAACAATTTAAAATCTCAAAATCTACAAAAATAATTTCTCACATACATGCACTAGTTGACGTAGGTGTGGTTTGGAAAATTTAGGGAGAATACCAAGAATTTTTGTTAGTCTTTTACTCATTTGACCCGTTAATTTTTCATAAATTGCCCCCAAGAACCTAATTAAATGTTACCTCCCCGTCCCATGCCGAATGACAGTTTCATCATTTTAGACCTCTCAAAAGTCAAAATACTGTAAATTAGTAAATATTATAAATTTTCGAGAGATATGAATGCCAAAATCATTGAGAAAGCATGCTAAAGGGGTAAGCTGGTCCGGACACTGAAAGCAAAGTAAAGAGTTTAATCATTCATACCCATACGAACACAGGTATAATGGGTCGGAACCTGCTTTGATCTCTGAAGAACTTGTTAATGAAGGAAGAAAGAGGACGCCACGATGTAAATGATGGTGAACAACATTTTAAGATGGCTAGAGCCTGGAGTTCCTGTTCATGAACCTTTGAACTATATGTAGCTGCCATCCTGAGGACTTAAACATGCGCGCCATTCATCTCTGTAAAAACCTTCTTAAAACAGATTTAGACTTGGTCATAATTTCGTGAAATCTATTCAATTCTCTTGAGTAGTCTATTACTCATTTAAACAGATTTAGACTTGGTCATAATTTCGTGGGCCGAGAAAGATGGATGGAGATCATAAGGCTCCACTCCTCTTGACTTCAGCGTTTCCTCTCCCACCTACTTGTGTTTCAACCACCAGGCAGGAGTAATAAAGGCTTGGGCAGATATTCCTCAATGCAATATTATATAAGAAGTCAATGTCCTCTAAAATATTTATCAGATTGACTTATTTATGGAGGGTCGTGATTCCCTTATCCACAGAGTTGCGCGATCTTGGTCGTCCGTTTCGGTTTTGAATGGTTTGGATTAAAATAAAACTCTTCCCTAGAAAAGTTTTATTTAAATTCACAGTCCAAAGCCGAAACGGCCTCTTCCTTGGAAAAGTTTCATTTAAATCTGGGCAATTCAAAGCCGAAACGGATGCATGCGATTCACCTCTGTAAAAAACATTTCACGGAGCTCCGTGAAAAAGTTTTTCTCAATATCGATGTCTATTCAATTAGTCTATTACTCATTTAAACAGATTTAGACTGGTTCATAATTTCGTGGGCCGAGAAAGATGGATGGAGATCATATGGCTCCGCTCCTCTCGACTTCAGCGTTTCCTCTCCCACCTACTTGTGCGGATATTCTTCAACTAGCAATTGTGTTTCAACCACCCTTGCAGGAGTAATAAAGGCTTCAACAATCTACTCACATAATTATTCAAATACAACATCTTATATAACCTTCACACATACATGTGGGGCCACACATAATAGTGTGTATGGAGCCCACATGTATGTGAGTAGTTGTGTTTGATGTTGTGTGAGTAACATCTTTGTAAAGGGTTGGGCTAGCATGGAACGTGAACAAGAGTTCCGTTTTAGCTTCTATAAGCGGTGTATTCTAGAATCTAGTTGTAGGGCTAAGCAATGTAAACAGGGAGAGTGATGTTGGGAGGCATGTTAAAAAAGAACGCCGCGCAAAAAAGACAATCATAAAATAAGTTTGACTGAGAGATACTTTATCTACGGACAAACGATAACTTCTCAAATTTTCATTAATTAAATAATAAACAACTTCTTAGCCCTAAGGCTTACATCCTTATTTGTAATGATAATCTTAAAATACTAAAAAAGAAATAAAATAAAAGAAAGCTAAAAATCTAAGTCTTGGAGAATAAAAAAAAGAAAAAAGAATCAACCGAGATGAGAAAACCTAATATTCTAGGCAATTTACACTAAACGGAACGAATTTGCAAAAATTACGAACATACAAAATAAGAAATTCATATATTTGTAGAATAACTAAAATATCGGCCTGCACGAGGGTAGTGAGTTGGGAGAGAACTCCGCTTGTTAAATTTTGGTCTGTTTCCAGTGAGATTGCTTTGATTTCTCTGTGGATGTATCCGATTTTGGAGAACCACGTAAAACTTTGGATTTTTGTGTGTTTGGTTTTGATCCTTGGGGCACACCCCCTATACGTGCCCGTGTTGACAACTTCCGGTCTTCGTAGTCAATAACGACTCTTTCAAAACTTCCATTTGCTTTCATTTGAAATCAAAGTCCTCTAAAAGCTACCCATATTTAGATTTGGGAATTTCAGAATTTCATTATTTTTAGCTTTTAAGAATTTGTAAAATCTAAAAATCTGTTATCTAAAATTTTTGATAAATGCTCAAAGTTGATTCTAACAATTTAAAATCTCAAAATTTGCAAAAATAATTTCTCGCATACATGCACTAGTCGTGGTAGGTGCATGTGGTTTGGAAAATTTAGGTAGAATATCAAGAATTTTTGTTAGTCTGTTACTCATTTGACCCGTTAATTTTTCATAAATTGCCCCCATGAATCTAATTAAATGTTACCTCCCCGTCCCATGCCGAATGACAGTGTCATCATTTTAGAACTCTCAAAAAGTTAACTACTCCCTTCATTCCTTTTTAAGTGTCCTGCTTCGTAATTTCAACTTATTAAAAAGACATCATCATTACACCTTTCACATCAATTTTTACCTCTACTTTCTCTCCTTACCCTCTATGAAAACATTATCATTACATTTTTACTCACTAACTTTTCAAAATGAAATCTACTTTTAGGGGCAAAATGGAAAATTCACTAATTTTTATAAACTAACTTTACAAAATAGACAATTATTAAGGGACATCCCAAAATGGAATACTAGACTCTAAAAAAAGGATGGAGGGAGTACGACTTTGTTAACTTACAGGGAAACCTTTTACATATGATATTGTTCTTAATTTGATAGAACACAATTACTTCTCTCAAATGAACTTTTCAAAATTATAAAATACTGTAAATTAGTAAATATTATACATTTTCGAGAGATATGAATGCCAAAATCATCGAGAAAGCAACTAAAGGGGTAAGCTGGTTCGGACACTAAAAACAAAGTAAAGAAGTTAATCATTCATACCCGTACGAACACAGGTATTATGGGTCGGCTTCTAGAGATTGCGAAATTAGAATACACTTCTTTCGGAGAAAAAACACCCACTCTACTATCTAGGTTTTAGTTTATTCTCAATCTAGCTGTTTCCCAAAAAAAAAAAATGGTCAACCAGCTCGGTCCAAAAGCTATAAGGTCAAAAAAGCATGTTAAAATTTATTATCTTTGCCTTTTCTTTTGAAAACTAAATTGCCCGTCTACTATTTTGTTTAACCAATTGGCCAATAAAAATGAAAAAGGACGACTTGACTCTTAAAATGCTGATAGAATGACATACTCGTCATGAACCCCAGTTATGATGAGTTTGGTTCAAATTCCTAATTGCTTGCCCGGTTTTGAATGAATACAACCATTGTGATTACTATACCTGGTCAAAGAATAATGACAAAAATTTCCATACCTGGTCAAAGAATAATGACAAAAATTTCCAGAGTAACAACATTGCAGATAGCTAGCTCGAGCACTGAATTTTTCTCTTATTTTCTGAAGGCATGGCCGGTGTTTATTAAAAGGAGCAATGCTTATGCCAGAGCAAAAAAAAAAAATGCTTATGCCAGAGCAAAATCTTATTCACCCACTAGGAAATTGAAGCAACACGAGTTCTATTTCGGACAAAATACACAGGGGAATAGGAGTAACCATATACGGAGTATATTTATACAAATTTCACAAAAATGTCCCACCAAAAGTAAAATCTTAACGGAAAAAATGAACTGTTACTGGGGCTATTCTAGTCATGAGAAAAAGGAGGAGAATAAACATTCATCGTGCTACTATTTCGGAAAAGGATACATCACCAACTGACCAAATTTCTTGAACTTGAACTTGAACTTCATCTTCATCTTCATCTCTTCTCGTAGAAAAAGCAGGTCTTTTGGGGGTGTTCATGACGGCAGTTTCATTTTTTAGCGTCGACGAGAGCTCCAACATGGAGGGTCTATCAGCTGGATTTTCTTGGACACATAGCAAAGCTATTTGCATGCATCTCACTAATTTACAGGATGAATTTGTATCATCGAGCGATGGATCCATGAACTCCATGCCCTTCCCACACTTCCACAAATCATATGCCTGAAGTATTTTGATGCAGTGCATCTTTAGTGTTCACCGAAAGGAAATCAATTAACAATATTTATGTCACAATTTTCATAATTACTTACATAGTCTAGGAGGTTTAAGTCCTCATGAACGCCATGAGAACAATTATTCCGCTTTCCGCTAATGATTTGTAAAAGAAGAACTCCAAAGCTATAAACGTCTGATTTAGTGGAGTATATGCCACGTTTTACATATTCAGGAGGTACATAACCACTGCAATATAGCATAAGTGAACAAAAAGAGATAATTAGATGTGTACTATTTGAGACTAGAATACATTAGGTAGTGTGTATTGTAAGAACTATGCCACTTACTATGTTCCAACAATCCGGTCAGTGTTACCTTCGAATTCATCTTTCTGAAAAATTCTAGCCATACCAAAGTCTGCGATCTTGGGCTTCATCTCGTTGTCTAATAAAATGTTGCTCGCTTTCAAATCCCTATGAATTATTGTCAATCTTGAGTACTCTTGGAGGTACAAGAGCCCCTGAGTAACCCCTTCAATGATTTGAACTCGTTTTCCCCAATCTAAAAGTGATCCCCTCATTGGATCTACATGAAAAAGATTTGGATAGTTAAAACTTAGGTGACACCTCATGTTAAAACCACACTCAATTATGATCCACGATTATGTTAGAGGCATTAAGGATTGCTAACCATAGACAAAATGATCCAGGCTTTTGTTCGGCATGTATTCGTAGATCAACATTTGTTCTTCTTTTTCAGTGCAAAATCCTAGAACTCTTACAAGATTTACATGCTGCAGTTTAGCAGTAAGCATGACCTCATTCTTGAACTCTTCAAATCCTTGTGTAGAAGTCCTTGAGAGTCTTTTTACTGCTATTTCTTGTCCATTACGTAATATACCCTGCAGGCAAAATAGACACCGCTTATTTAGTTTTGTTTTCTCGATTTATTTGAAGAAGAATAATTTTACCTTGTAAACAGGTCCGTATCCACCCTCTCCGAGCTTATTTTCAAATGAAAAATTATTGGTAGCTTCTACAAGGTCAGTGAGACTAAATACTAGCAAATTAGGAGCATTTGCATTTCCAGGAGATGCCACAGTAGTTCTAAATAAAGATTGCGATTCTTTTTCACCGTCCATCCATCCTGTAACCAATAAAAAGAACATGTGGAAAATCGAAGAAAGATGCTTAAAGGGTGAAATGATTTAGGAACAAAATTTTCACAACTAGAAGGAACTTACCTTTGTTTCTGTGTGCTCTCTTACGCAGACACCACGTCGCAAAAACTAGTACAAGGGTAACTGTGGCCGCAGTTGGAAGCAAGATTACTAGCAATAGGTGTCCCTTATTTCTTGGATCATTCTCATCTTCTTGTGCTATGAAATTGTACATTAGAGAGAAATGTGAGGAGACAATATAGCAGTAGACAAGAGAAACAGAACACTCCTATCCCTTCCAATGTGGGAAAAAAAAAATCATATATTGCCCAAATTAGTTTCAACAATACTTGAAAGGCGTTAGGGAATACTTCTAGTTTTTTTCTTTTTTTTCGTTCTGTGTTTTGATAACTCAGGGTGTTCGACAATGGTAGATGCACACCCGGAGATGAACACCTATCTCTAGGGTGTAGTTATGAATAAGAAGTAGAATAATAGTACTTTGTCAATTCATCATCAAATTGCGAACAAAATTCAGCTCTGCGTCGCGTTAGACTTTAAGTGTTTAATTTGTTAGCAGTGACCTGCTTCTACTGTTTTGTTTTGCTTTGCTTTCTACCATTTCTTTATTGTAATGCAGGGTGTCCCGGATCAGCTTGCGCACAACTCGAACTAATTCCTATGTACAACCTCTCCCACAGTTATTTCACACACTTATGCATGAGGTGAGGTGATCCCTACAGCTGCTAGCAAGGTGGAATGGAGATGTTGTATGAGTTTGGCATTGTAATTCTTGTTGGCTAGGGTTGGTGGCTAGCTCCTCGTGGGTGCTTCCTAGGCTTATTTACCAAATCAACCGTCACTAATAAACATTCATATGGCAAGTTAATCACAGAGATGGTTGATGCAATATCTGTAAGTAACACTACAAGAAAAATTCAATTGGGTGACGAATGAAAATCGTCACAAATTGCATGTTTTTCGTCACAAATAATATAGGTGACGAAAAAAAATTTGTCGACTAAAGGTTGTCGAGGATTCCTATCTGGTGACGAAATCTATTTTTCGTCACACATAGTGCCTTTTGATGACGAAATATTTCGTCACCAAAAAGTGAATAATTAGTGACGAAATTTTTTTCCTCACTTATTGTGCTTTTTGATGACGAAAAAATTCGTCACCGATGGATTACATTGGTGACGAAATTTTTTGTCACTAATATAAGAAATCGGTAACGAAATTTTTCGTTGCGAAAGATGTTTTCATATGAGAAAAGAAATCCATCTTTCTTGCTCCTGCTGGGTTTCAAACCCGAGTCCCTTGAGTTTTTCGCGCAAGCTCCAACCAACTGCACTACACACACTTTTCAGTAAATATTTGAAATATCTAATATATAACACATATGTTTAACATGAAAATATATTTCGAATGTAATTTTGGACCTTTAAACATTAAAATTAGCAATTTTGATAAACATGAAAGTTGTAGGCAATTGAGTTATTGTTCAAGCCCAATTTGAATTATCTCAATCGGAGATTTTAGTAAAGAGTTATATCCAAATTATATTTAGTGACAAAGCGCAATTCATAAATTTCGTCACGAAAGGTACCCATTTGACAACGAAATATATTTTTTGTCGCTGAAAGCGTTAAAATGGTGACGAAATTATTTTTCGTCACCAAAGTTAAGCATTTGGTGACGAAAAAAATATTTCGTTACTAAATTGCTCACGTTTGGCGACGAAATATATTTTTTGTCACCAAATGATTATCTTTGGCAACGAAAAAATAATTTTGTCACATTTTTTAAGCTTTCGGCGACAAAAAATGTATTTTATCGCCAAATGGGTACCTTTAGTGACGAAAATTTTTTTTTCGTCGCTAAACAGGCATAATTGGTGACGAAATTATTTCGTCACGAAAGCTATCAAAATAGTGACGAATTTATTTTTTCGTCGCCAAATATACTAATTTAGTGACAAAATTAAATTTCGTCGCCACTTTTTCGTCACTAATTTTCATTTTTCTTGTAGTGTAAATTCTTCCTTTAGTGCAATACGATAAACCAAACAAAACAATAAGCGAGCTTTAAGTTTCAATCAATTGGGTTCGGCTACGTGATATTGATTTAAAGTTTTACCTGCCGCCTTAGAAAGCACCCAATTGTCATCATTGGCGACCTGCCACACTTTGTAACCCAAAAGCCGTTTCTCCCTCGCGTACCGAACCTTAGTTCTGATAGCCTCCACATCATCATAACCGATCCAAACTGAATCATTAATGCAGTAATTTGTGACATAAGTGGAGTTATACACTACTTTTTCTCCATCACATCGCATAGTTGACTTGATGAACTTGTAGGACATCGAACCATCAAGCGTAACGGCAGGACCTGTTGCAGGCGATCCGATCTCATTGGCCGAGGGGTCCAGAAGTGTCCACGCGTACCCTTGGTATGCTAAACCCAAAACCATCTTTTCAGCAGGTAATCCTTTGCTTATCCATTCCTTAATTTTATAATCCGTACTTACATTGCTTGATGGGTCATACAAAGCAGAATGAGCGCCTGTGAAGTTTTCCATGGTGGGTAAGTGATAGAAGAATGATACGATGAGTACCCAATCGAAGTTCCTTCGAATTGACTCCATCGGATAGCTTGTGCTGTTTTTTGAAGGCCAATAATAACCGGCCAGTGTCAAAATGAGTGGTGATCGGGTGGAATTCTTCGATTCCCTATTTATCGCAGTTCTCCATTCGTCAAAGAGAATTCCCATAGCTTCCATCTTGGTGGTACTTGTGTCCGGTTGGACGCAACAAAGATCCAGGCCGCGAAACCCATAAAGCCTGGCTCTCTGTATTGATGATTCAATGAAAGAAGTTCTGTGAGAGGGTTGGGTAGCCATTGAATAGAAGGTTGAGAAATTTGGATGTCCTGTCCAGATGGACAGAAGTGTTACAATTGATGGGTTTTTCTGCCGAACGATGTCTGTGAAGGTGAGCATATATGGTTCATCAGTGGGTGTGATCAAGAGCTCATAAGTTGAATTGTTGATATACGCAAAACCAAATGTCAAGTGAGTGAACAGAGTTGAGTCTATATCGGAAACCGGGAATTGGCTAACGGAATACCAGTAACTTGCTTTGATCCAGGTCTGGGCCTCTGAAGAACTTGTTAATGAAGGAAGAAAGAGGAGGAAAGAAATGATGGTTAACAACATTTTTTAAGATGGCTAGAGCCGGGAGCTCCCGTTCATTAACTTTGGAACTTTATGTAGCTGCCATCCCGAGGACTTAAAAGGACATTCACTTTGTTTGTTTCAACTTTCATCTCATCTTATTTTTTCTCTACATGTTTTTCAATACTTTTCTCTATATCTCTCTCCACTCATTACATCAAAAATAACTTTCAAAATGTTGAACCAAATACGGTGATTTTCTTTTACATCCGACTTTCATGCTATAGAAGTCAAAGTCCTATAAAATATATATCTATATCTACGGTCCAGATCAGGTCAGGGCGTCCAGATTTTTGCTAAAATTCAGACCACGACTTAGCTATTGGATCATATTTTCAATGGTCCAGATCTGCGAAAGGTTTAAATCATTTATGACCGGTCATAAACTTTACGATGGCGATGGAGAGAGACTGTTGGCTGATGGATGGAGATATGCATGGCTCCAGTTCTCCTCTTGACTTTGTGTTTGTGTGTGTTTGGTTTTGATCCTTGGGGCACACCCCATAAGTCTCAATACGTGCCTGTGTTGACAACTTCCGGTCTTCGTAGTCAATAACGACTCCTTCAAAACTTCCATTTGCTTTCATGTGTAGTCAAAGTCCTCAAAAATTAAGCCACCCAAAATCAGATTTGAGGTTTTTAAAATTTCATTTTTTTTAGCATTTCAGAATTTGTAAAATCTAAAAATCTATTATCTAGAATTTTTGATAAATGCTCAAAGTTGATTCTAACAATTTAAAATCTCAAAATCTACAAAAACAATTTCTCACATACATGCACTAGTCATGGTAGGTGTGGTTTGGAAAATTTGACCCGTTAATTTTTCATAAATTGCCCCGAAGAACCTAATTAAATGTTACCTCCCCGTCCCATGCCGAATGCAGTTTCATTATTTTAGACCTCTCAAAAAGTTAACTATGATTTTGTTAACTTACATGAAAACCTTTTATATATGATATTGATCTTATTTGATAGAACGCAATTACTTCTCTCAAACGAACTTTTCAAAATTATATGGTACATTAAAGGGTGCGATCAAGAGCTCATAAGTTGAAGTGTTGATATATGCAAAAGCAAATGTCAAGTGAGTGAACAGAGTCGAGTCTATATCGCGAGTCTATATCGGGAACCGGGAATTGGCCACCGAAATACCAGTAACCTGCTTTGATCCTGGTCTGGGCCTCTGAAGAACTTGTTAATGAAGGAAGAAAGAGCTGGAAGGAAATGATGGTTAACAACAATTTTTAAAGATGGCTAGAGCCTGGAGCTCCCGTTCATTAACCTTGGAACTTTATGTAACTGCCATCTTGAGGACTCAAAAGACATTTTCTTTTACATGCGACTTTCATGTTATAGAAGTCAAAGTCCTATAAAGTGTGTGTGTGTGTATATATATATATATATATCAATATTTACGGTCCGAATCAAGTCAGGGCGTCCAGATTTTTGCTAAAATTCAGACTAGCCATGACTCAGTTATTGGATCGTGTTTTCAATAATCCAGATCTGTGGAAGGTTTAAACCATTTATGACTGGTCATAAACTTTTCACAAATTCGGACTATTGAAAACACAATCTAACAACTAAGAGCAAAAGTCTGGACCTAACACTAGATCAGGACGTCCTGACTTGATCCTCAGTGTGTGTGTGTGTGTGTGTGTGTGTGTGTATATATATATAGTCATTTTCAAATAAGGTGGTCCTTATTTTAGTTAAAATAAGGACCTCTCCATTTCTCCCATTTTCCATTTGAATTTTGATGATTCAAGCTGCTCAATGTGTTCAAAACGTGATTTTAAGGATATCCGCCAAGAATCGGCAAAAAAAAAAAAGACCGGAAAGGTTTTCATCCGAGCAGTTTTAATTTGAACCGTTTGATAAAAAATAAACAAAAACTGCTCGGATGAAGCCCTTCCCGATCTTTTTTTTTGCTGATTTTTCGCGTGTACCCTTAAAATCACGCTCTGAACACATTGAGCGGCTCGGATTATCGAAATTCGATCGGGAAAGGGAGGTCCTTATTTTATTAAGTTAAGGTGGTCCTTAGGAGAAGGGGACTATATATATATATATATATATATATATATATATGTATATATATATGGGGCGGTTCCGGGGACACTTAAAAAAACCATTAAAAAAACACTTCACAATTTTCGATCGAATTTTGATGATCCGAGCCGCTCAATGTGATCAGAACTTGATTTTAAGAGTGTCCGCGAGAAATCAGCAAAAAAAAAAGACCGGAAAGGGCTTCATCCGAACAGTTTTTTATTGAACTTTATTAAACGGTCCAATAAAAAACTGTTCAAATCAAGTCCTTCCCGGTTAGTTTTTTTGCCAGTTTCTCGCGGGCACCTTTAAAATCACGTTCTGAACACATTGAGCGGCTCGGATCATCAAAGTTTGATCGGAAACTATGAGATTAAGATTTGGAGTGTTTTTTTAAGTGTCTCTGGAACCGCCACGATATACACATATATATATATATATATATGTATGTATATATATATTCAGTTCTCTTGACTTAGTCTATTACTGATTTAACAGATTTAGACATTTTTTCAATAATTTTGTGGCCTGAGAATTGCCTAGGATATGTCTATATCTATATATATATGCACGATGGTGATGGAGCGAGACTGTTGGCTGATGGATGGAGATATGCATGGCTCCAGTACTCCTCTTTACTTCAGCAATATTTCCTCTCCCACCTACTTGTGTAGACATTTATTGTGTGGGCCCAAAATCAGAATCCATCCGACTCTTTGATTTTGGAACTGTTGATTGGGCGCGAACCTTTAAGGCGTTGAAAAGTCAATAAGTATGAGGATACGAAGTACTACAAAATACATGGCACAAGATAAGTTAATAGAAGACATGTCATTAAAAGAAAAGTGGCATATTTGTAAATACTTTGAGAGATATGAATGACGAAATCATCGAGAAAGCAACTAAATAGATAAGCTGGTCCGGGCACTAACAGCAAAGTTAAAAAGTTTTAATCATTCATACCCGTATCTAGGGAAAAGATTTTTGGGACAAATGTATACGGGACAGGACACGCACTCATCCACTGGCGGGGGTCCAAATTGATCGCCCACTTGCGGGGAACCCAATTATGGTGAGTTTGATTCAAATTCCTAATTGCTTGCCCGGTTTTGGATGCATACAATCATTCTGATTACTACACTTGGTCAAAGAATAATGTCAAAATTTTCCAAAGTAACAACATTGCTGATGGCTAGCTCATGTGTCGTTCTTGAAACTTTGATGAACTATATGTAGCAGCTCGAGCACTGAATTTCTCTTTTATTTTCTTTGGGCATGGTGTTTATTATGCAACCTGCTTGTGACGAAGTGCAACTTTGAAAGGAGCAATGCTTATTCCAGAGCCGATTCACCCACTAGGAAACTGAAGCAAGACAAGTTGTATTTCTGGCAATATACACAGAGGGATAGGAATAGTCATATTTTCAAAATTTCAGAAAGATATGACAGCAAAAGCAAAAGTTGTATTTCTGGCAATATACACAGAGGGATAGGAATAGTCATATTTTCAAAATTTCAGAAAGATATGACAGCAAAAGCAAAATCCTAGCAAAAAAATTAACTGTTTCGGGGCTTACTGTAGTCATGACAAAAAAAAGGAGAATTAACCTTCATCGGGCTACCATTTGGGTAATGGATACATCACCAACTGACCAAATTTCTTGTCGAGATGTAGACTGTTGAACTTCATCTTCATCTTGATCTTCTTGTAGAAAAGCAAGTCTTTTGGGAGTGTTCAGGGCGGCAGTTTCATTTTTTAGCATCGACGAGAGTTCCAACATAAAGAGTCTATCAGCTGGATTCTCTTGGACACATAGCAAAGCTATTTGCATGCATCTCACTAATTTACAGGATGAATTTGTATCGTCGAGCGATGGATTCATAAACTTCATGCCTTTCCCACACTTCCACAAATCATATGAAAAAAGTCGTGCTGATCCACTAGTACTATTACTCCATATTTTGGGAGAATTTCCGTGCAATCCTATATGATGCAGGGAAGCGATTAAGAAGGATGATGATCGATACGACAAGGACAATCACAAACACAATATTTAGAGAACACTACAAGAAAAATGAAAATTGGTGACGAAAAAGTGGCGACGAAATTTAATTTTGTCACTAAATGAGTATATTTGGCGACGAAAAAATAAATTCGTCACCGTTTTGACAACTTCCGTGACGAAATAATTTTGTCACCAATTATACCTGTTTAGCAACGAAAAAAATATTTTCGTCACCAAAAGTACCAATTTGGAGACGAAATACATTTTTCGTCACCAAAAGCTTAAAAAAAGGTGACGAAATTATTTTTTGTCGCCAAAGATAATCATTTGGTGACAAAAAAAAATATTTCGTCGCTAAATGAAACCAATTTAGTAACGAAATATTTTTTTTATCACCAAATGCTTAACTTTGGTGACGAAAAATAATTTCGTCACCATTTTAACGCTTTCAGCGACGAAAAATATATTTCGTCATCAAATGGGTACCTTTCGTGACGAAATTTATGAATTGCGCTTTGTCACTAAATGTATTTCGAACATAACTCTTTACTAAAAACTCCAATTGAGATAATTCAAATTGGGTTTGAACAATAACTCAATTGCCTACAACTTTCATGTTTATCAAAATTACTAATTTTAATGTTTAAAGGTTCAAAATTACATTTGAAATATATTTTTATGTTAAACATATATGTTAAACATATATGTTATATATTAGATATTTCAAATATTTACTGAAAAGTGTGTGTGGTGCAGTTGGTTAGAATTTGTGCAAAAAACTCAAGAGACTCTGGTTCGAAACCCAGCAAGAGTAAGAAAGAAGGATTTTTTTCCCATATGAAAATGTCTTTTGCAACGAAAACTCGGGTTCGAAACCCAGCAAGAGTAAGAAAGAAGGATTTTTTTCCCATATGAAAATGTCTTTTGCAACGAAAATTTTCGTCACCGATGAGACTCATCAGTGACGAATTTTTTCGTTGCCAAAAGGAATAAATTATGACAAAAAATTTCGTCGTCAAAAAACAAAATAAGTGAGGAAAAAACTTTCATCACAAATTATTCACTTTTTGATGACGAAATATTTTGTCATCAAAAGATACTATAGGTGACGAAAAATAGATTTCGTCACCAGGTAGGAGTCCTCGACAACCTTTAGTCGACAAATTTTTTTTCGTCACCTATATTATTTGTGACAAAAAACAAGCAATTTGTGACGATATTCATTCGTCACCCAATGCAATTTTTCTTGTAGTGGAAACTCTCTCTCTGACTCTTTTATTTATCAAATTAATCCAACGTTTCGCCAAAAGGCATAAAACCGAATATAAAGGTAGCAAACCTAACCCTAGGAAAACATACGGAACAATACCGAAATTATTAATGACCAACAAAATAGAAGGAAAAACAAGACTTCAGAAAAAAGAATGGGTTGAAACGAAGATGCCTATGGAAAGTTATAGAAGCGTAAAGAAAAGCCCAAAATGGAACGAAGGCCCACTGAGAGGCCTAAATGGCCTCGGAAGGCTAAAATCCTCACGGCACAGGGCCAGAGGCGCTGTGTTCTAACCGTTGGGCCGTTTCGGATTGAACCCAGGTGGGCCCGTTGCCTAAAGCCACGGTCAGTTATTTACGAAAATGTCGCTTAGTAGAAATCATGTTTAAGATGATATTCCTCCTCCTTGGCTACTGCATCATCCCCGCCGTCTAAAAAGAAATTCGCCCTCGAATTGGGATCCTCATCGGACGAGCTGTCACCCTTAAACGGTATCAAGTGCTTCACGTTAAACACGTCAGCAGTACGAATATGACTCGGAAGCTTCAAACGGTAGGCATTGGGGTTGATCTTCTCAGTGATTTCAACGGGACCAATTTTGCGAGCGGCAAGCTTGTTATATTCATGCGCAGAATATCGGTCCTTTGTGAGGACGGCATACACGAAATCGCCAACGTCAAACTCGACAAACCTTCGCCCTTTGTCAGCCGCGTGCTTATACCTGGCAGTAGAGTCACGCAAGTGCTGTGCAGTTTCCTTGTGAATGCTTTGCAACTGCTGAACAAAATCTTCAGCTTTACCATGAATCCTCTTCAAGTCCGGGACTGGAGCTAAATCAATGGGTGAACGAGGGTTGAATCCATAGACTACCTGGAAAGGGGAAAAACCAGTGCTACGGTTAACAGTGTGGTTGAATGCAAACTCGGCTTGGCTCAACTTCTGGTCCCAACGCCTGAGATATTCACCCACCAAACTACGAAAAAGGTTGCCCAGAGATTGATTCACCACCTCAGTTTGCCCATCGGTCTGAGGGTGATATGCCGTGCTGAAGTCAAGCTTAGTGTTGGCCAACCTCCACAAGCAGTGCCAGAAGTGACTCAAGAATCGGGTATCCCGGTCAGAAACAATAGAATTCGGTAGCCCATGCAAGCGATACACTCCAGAAAAATAAAGCTCAGCAACCTAGACTGCGTCCGTAGTCTTTTTACAGGGAATAAAGTGGGACATTTTGGAAAAACGGTCTACCACCACATAGATAGAATCGTTACCCCGTTGAGTACGAGGTAAGCCCAGCACAAAATCCATACTCACATCAGCCCATGGCTGCGATGGAATAGGCAATGGCATGTATAATCCAGCGTTGGTTGCTGTTCCTTTAGACACCTGACAAACATGGCAACCCTCCACAAATCGATAAACATCCCTTCGTAACGTAGGCCAAAAATAAGCCTCCGACACCAAAGCAAAAGTTTTATCCCGACCTACATGGCCCTCGTTGCACAATTCCGTAATAATTTTTAACCGAAGGCTAAAATCCGGAACGCATAACCGATTGCCCTTGAAAAGGTAACCATCTTGCAAATGAAAATCTGACTCGGCGCCACTTGCAACAACTGTTAACACCTCAGAAAAATAAGAATCTTCAGCTAATAATTCACGGAACGCATCAAAACCCATTACCTTGGCACGCATCATTGTGAGGAAGGTGGAGCGGCGACTGAGGGCGTCGGCCACACGATTGAACACAACAGACTTGTGTTTAATAACAAAAGAGAACTGCTGAATGTAACCTGCCCACTTTGCATGCCGATCAGACAATTTATCTTGTGACTGAAGATGCTTCAGCGCTTCGTGGTCAGAATACAGGATAAAGTCACTATGAATAAGATAGTGGTACCAATGTTTAAGTGCTTGCACCAGGGCATATTATTCCACGTCATAAGTACTGTACTTCATCTTTGCCCCATTCAACTTCTCACTAAAAAATGCCACTGGCTTCGACTGTTGACTGAGAACAGCTCCAATTCCTACCTTGGACGCATCACAATGCAACTCGAAGGGCTGAGAGAAATCTGGTAAAATCAAGACAGGTGTGGTTGTTAATTTCCGTTTGACCAACTGAAATGCCTCGGTTGCAACATCTGTCCACATAAATCGGACACCCTTCATACAATCTGTAATTGGCGCCATAATAGTGCTGAAATGAGGAATAAAATGTCGATAGAAAGCGGCCAACCCATGGAAACTACGGACGTCAAAGAGGGTCTTGGGTTGAGGCCAGCTTCGGATAGCCTCAATTTTTGATTCATCTACTGAAATCCCATCTTTGGATACGACATACCCCAAAAATAATACTGAATCTGTCAAAAACACACACTTCTTGACCGCCCCGAATAACTTCTCTCTCCGGAGGACAGTGAGAACGTCCCGTAAATGCTGCAGATGTAACTCAGGCGAGGCACTGTATATCAAGATATCATCGAAATATACCACAACAAACTTACCGATAAAAGGACGCAACGCTTGATTCATCATTCGCATAAAGGTGCTCGGTGCATTTGATAACCCAAACGGCATGACCAGCCACCCATACAGGCCCTCTCGTGTTTTGAAGGCTGTTTTCCATTCGTCACCAGGCCGAATACGAAGCTGGTGATAACCACTTTTCAAGTCCAATTTTGTAAAAACCTTGGCTCCCACCAATTGGTCCAACAAATCATCAAAACGCGGAATTGGAAAGCGATACTTTACTGTTATTTTGTTGATTGCCCTGCTATCAACACACATTCGCCACGTACCATCCTTCTTGGGAACTAATAGTGCTGGGACTGCACATGGACTAAGGCTTTCTTTAATAAAGCCTTTGGATAGCAGCTCTTCCACTTGCCTCCGCAACTCTTCATGTTCCTTCGGGCTCATCCGATAGTGGGGCCGGTTTGGCAAGCTTGAACTCGGGACTAAGTCAATCTGATGTTGGATATCTCGCAGGGGTGGAAGCCCTTCCGGCAACTCCATTGGAAACACATCCCGAAATTCTGACAGTAGGGGCTGGACAATAGCGGGAATGTTCTGATCAAGTACTACCGGCGAGCTTGCTTTACTCACAAGTACAAATATCACTTTTGTTGCCAAAATCTCCTCCTCAAGCTGCACCCTTGTCAGCAGATTTGTAATCTCCCCAACTGGTGATTTGGTGACAATCTCCTTTGAAGGCAGCAACACCATCTTTGTACCCCCAGACATGAGAGAATATATATTAGCGCCCCCATCATGCATAACCCTGCGATCAAATTGCCAAGGCCTCCCCAACAAGAGATGGCAAACATCCATTGCCGCCATATCGCACCAAACCTGATCCTTATATGTAGAACCCACAGAAAATGAAACTAGACATCTTTTAGAAACTTTGACTTCATTACCTCTTTTTCACCACGCCAGCTTATAAGGGTTAGGATGGGGCTCTGTCTTCAACCCAAGTTTCTGAACTGCTTCCTCTAACACCACATTTTCACAACTCCCCGAATCAATCACGAATCGGCACACCTTTTCTCCAATTGTACAGGTAGACTTGAATACATTGCTTCGCAGCCACAAATTCCCATCAGCTTCACGAGGGGCATAGCATGCCCGCCGAACCACTAGTAGCGGACCTACGTCCCCCATAATTTCTTCCACGTTCTCATCGAATAATTCAGCATCAAACACTGGATCATGCTCATACATACTAGCTGGATTTTCTCTACCCTCTTCATATTCCAGCAATAAGGCCTTGCCTTCGCGGTCACCTTTGTGACATTCAACAGCACGGTGGCCCAACTCGCCACACTTAAAACATCTGAACCCGGAGCCACCTGTAGCACGATTGGCTGGGGGTGCAACCTGTGGTGGAAGAGCAGCTGGCTTGACGGGGGTACGGGTTATGTTCCTACCAGCAGCACTCCAAGTCGCCACAGGCCTATGGCTAGCCTGTTTTTCCAACTGTATTGCCCGTTGATGGGCGTCCGATACAGAATACAAATCTAGCATATTCAAAGCATATTGGAAAGACTGACGCAAACCCCCAACATACCTTGATATTAATTGTTCATCTGTCTCGGCTATATCGTTTCGAGCCACCAACTGATAGAACTCCGTGGTGTAGTCATCCACAGAGCGAGTATTTTGTCGGAGATTCTGAAGGCGTTGATACATCGTACGACTGTAGTTGTGTGGGAGGAAAGCCACCCGCAACTTCTTTTTCATCTTTTCCCATGAGGTAATCTTCTCTTTTCCCTACCTCGATCGGGTCAGTTTTAATTGCTGCCACCAAGCCGCAGCCCTACCCCGAAATCTTGTGGCAACCAATTGAACCTGCCTGTTCTCTGGAACCTCTTTGAAATCCATGGTTTCCTCAATAGCTGCAACCCAATCCAAGAAATCCTCCGGCGTTAAACCCCCATGGAACTCAGGAAGTTCAACTTTCAGACCGGCTTCCCAGCGGCGAGAATCATGACGTTCAGCCACAACCTCCCGGCCCCTTGGGCGGTAGTGGCCAGTTCGACCACCATCGGCAAAAGGGTTAACTTCAAACTCATCATCTGAAATCCTGTCCTCCTCCTGAGGCTGGTGGTTCACATGACGATGGTGAGGGGGATTACCAACGGCCATGGCAGCGATCTGTTCAGTCAGCACCCCCAGTGCCTCCTCCACTCGCTGTTCAAGGCGTTGAAATCTCTCCTCTATTCGTGCTTCTCGCGCAACTTCATCACGTTCATAAACGTCATCTACATGAGCCATATGACCGCCACGCAATCCTCGACCTCCAGCACGTCTTCCGGCCATAGTCAGGATTGAACGTTGGCTCTGATACCAACTGATGCAGGGAAGCAATTAAGAAGGATGATGATCGATACGACAAGGACAATCACAAACACAATATTTAGAGAAACTCTCTCTCTGACTCTTTTCTTTATCAAATTAATCCAACGTTTCGCCAAAAGGCATAAAACCGAATATAAAGGTAGCAAACCTAACCCTAGGAAAACATACAGAACAATACCGAAATTATTAATGACCCACAAAATAGAAGGAAAAACAAGACTTCAGAAAAAAAAATGGGCTGAAATGAAGATGCCTATGGAAAGTTATAGAAGCGTAAAGAAAAGCCCAAAACGGAACGAAGGCCCACTGAGAGGCCTAAATGGCCTCGGAAGGCTAAAATCCTCACGGCACAGGGCCAAAGGCGCTGTGTTCTGACCGTTGGGCCGTTTCGGATTGAACCCAGGTGGGCCCGTTGCCTAAAGCCACGGTCAGTTATTTACGAAAATGCCACTTAGTAGAAATCATGTTTAAGATGATATTCCTCCTCCTTGGCTACTGCATCACTATAGTACAGAGTCGTAAACCAAAAACTTTTGCTCTTTTCAACATCTTTCATACGTGATCACTGATCAGTCGTCCAAAAGCAAAAAAAAAAAAAGTTCAGTCGTCCATGGCACTTTCTACAATTGTGGACCTAAGAGACATGCACAATGGCGATGGCGCGAGGGGGGTGCGAGAATAAAGATTGAGATCGAAGCTATTGAGCGGTGATATTTAAGAGCACCTACTGAAGTATTGTGTGAAACTGTGACCTAAGTGTGGAAGTTAAGCTATTCAAGAGCACCTGAATAGTTTGTGCTTTGTACTATTGAGATTCATTTGAGCTGAGATGGAAGCTATTGAGCGATGATACTGAAGTGCTCTTGACGATTGGGAATAATCTCAATCTCAGACCTTAACTTCCAGGCCGAACCCTTGGAAATCTTGAATTCTCTTGTCAGAACATCAATTGCGCTATGGTTGGGTTTTTGCATCTTGATGATAATGGACTAATGGAGTTCCGCATAATGCAAAGTTGACAGGGTAGGAATTAGGGGTGGCAAATTGAACCCAGACCCATTAACAAACCCAGACCCATCAACTAGAAAATAGACCCAACCCAACCCATTTATTAGTTGGGTAAGAATGGGTTCAAACCCAACTAACCCATTATTAATTGGGTCATAATTGGGCATTAATTGGGTCAACTTAAATGACCCAATGGGCAATGAAAGTAACCCACCAAATTCCATCTCTTAATTGGTCCCAAATTCCATCTCTCTCTCTCCCTCCCCCTTCCCCTCCCTCCCCCCCGCTCTCTCTCTCTCCCCCCTGCCCCCCCCTCCCCTCTCTCTCTCTTTCCCCCCGCCCCTCTCTCTCTCTCTCTCTCTCTCTCTCTCTCTCTCTCTCCCCCCCCCCACCCCCCCCCCCCCCTCTCTCTCTCTCTTTCCCCCCCCCCCCCCCCCACAGGAGCAGGGCCTTCTCCCTCTTTTATTCAATTGTTTTGTGCTACATCACACGGGTCCAAATATATTTTGAATGGTCCGAATTAAAAATCAATTGTGACCGGTAACAATTATTTTGACCAGTCAAAATTGAAAACACATCTCATCCATTAATTGCGCGAATGGACCCGTGAAATTGTGCTCCGCCGTGAATAAATTTCTCTCATGGTAGTCCCGCAAAGGGTTTGGATTAAAAAATTGACTTATTTTTTTGCCCTTATTCAATTTTTTTTTGCATTTTTTTTGTTTTGTGTTATATTTTTGTGACTTATTAATTTGTTTTGATGAGAGGAATCAGAAAAGTAAAAAAATTTGATCGAAACTTATAACTTTTTGAATAAAGACAAAAAAAAAATCAATAAGACAAAAAAAATTACTTATTCTCGTCTTTTTGAAAAAATTTATGAGTTTCGATCATAATTTTTTTTTACTTTTCTAATTTTTCGATCATAATTTTTAGTTTATATATAATTGGGTTAATGGGCGGGTTGGGTTTGCTTTAAAATAAATGGGTCGGGTTGGGTATGGGTAATTAGACTCATAGTTAACGGGTCTAAATGGGTCAATGACCCATTAAAGACCCAACCCACTAACAACTTACCCAATTTGACCCAAACCCGCCCGTTTGCCACCCCTAGTAGGAATCATCTGAAAATATGTCAAACTTTATCTCCGAGGAATTCGTTCCATCAATTGATTCTGCTTAAGATTATTCACTAGCTAGTTGTTTGAGGGAATATTTCCCCTGCGAGCACGTTCCAAGAGAGGTCCAACCATTAGAGCTCATTCAAGTACTTAACGTAAGTGCCCAGCAAAAGGCTGTTTTGAGATTAACTGAGCCCTTAAAAAAAAAAAAATTGAATTTAGCCTTCCAAATCCAACTGTTAAAGTTGGTTTTCGATTAATCAATGGCCATGAATACGGTGAGGAATTTCAACCATTTTAATCGCTGACCCTTTCCTTTGATTAATTACCTGGTCAAAGAATCATGACAAAAATTTCCAGAGTAAGCATCATTGCAGATGGCTAGCTCATGTGTTCTTAAAACTTTGACGAACTATATGCAACCTGCTTGTGAGGAAATGAAACTTAAAAGGAGCAATGTTTATGCCAGAGCCAATTCACCCCCTAGGAAACTGAAGCAACACGAGTTATATTTCTAACAATATACACAGGGGAATAGGAATAATTATATATATTTATTCAAATTTCACAAAAATGTCCCAGCAAAAGCAAAATCTTTAACGAAAAAAGAAACTGTTACGGAGGCTACTCTAGACATGAGTAAAAGGAGGAGAATAAACCTTCATCGTGCTACTATTTGGGAAAAGGATACATCACCAACTGACCAAATTTCTTGTTGAGATATTGTAGACTCTTGAACTTCATCTTGTTAGAAAAGCTCAGCCCATAAAATCTCCTTACAACCCAGGTGTCAAGGAGAGGGAAGCTAGGGCCTTATAACCAGCATAGAGAGGGCTTGTCTAGGCGATGTGGGACACAATCCAACACACCCCCTGGTCCACATAGCGTGACAACTAGATAGCAATCAACAGTTCACCAACGAAAGGCTCAATCCTGGCTTTGATACCATGTTAGAAAATGTAACGACCCGGATTTTTGACCCAATTTTTTTTAATACAAATTTATATTTTTAAATTTCTAATTCAATAATTAATTAGATTGAATAATTAAAATATATTATTATGTGTGCAATTGATATTATTTGCATTATTGTATAAGATATGTATTTAAACTTTAGATATACAAGAAATCAGTGATTCATATTCATCTCTTATCTTTCCTATCTAAACCCTAAGTAGAACTCTATTCAAACTAACTCTCCACTTCTCTATCTCTCATCCTATACATAAAAGCGTCCAGATACATTCTCACCCTGTACATACATGCGTCCACATACATTAGAATTGAAACCCCCCCCCCCCCAAATGTGGCACTTGTCCCCTATCTTTTTATCGTTATCAGTATCACTCTCCTTCCTCATTCCACCACTTTTACACTTATCCTCTCACATTCTTACTATCTTATTCTCTCTCATTATACATACCCACATAATCCGAAAATTGAACACCAGTAGATTATTTCACTCCCAATTCTATTGTTGAGTCTAGAACAGAGAGAGAGAGAGAGAGAGAGAGAGAGAGAGAGAGAGAGAGTTGTGACCGTAGGTGTGTGCATGCCGTGAGTTTCGTGGGCATACCACTGCTGCGGGCCCTATCAGAGTGCCGCCGGACGCTGCCTCGAGATTTCAAAACCACCACAGCGATCTACGGACACCGTATAACACTTATCCGAACTTAGAATCGCGTTTGAGGTAGTTTTCCGGAAACCCAAAACCTTTATCTGCATTTTAATGGAGTTACTTAGATTTAAAGTTTATTGAAGATGATGATCTGCTGTTAAATTGTTAATTTATTTTTAGTCCTGTTTATATTAAAATTTAATCTGATTGTGCTGGAATGATTAGTGTTATACCCTGTGAAAATTTATGATCGTTTAACAAATGTTTGATTGTGAAATTATTATTGATGATACATTGTTAATTTGTATTTGAGTGGACGTTTACGTGTTTAATAAATTATTGGGGTAGATAAATATTTATGAAATATTAACAAGAATATTTTATTAGTAAAAATTTATTTAGATTGTAAACAAGAAATATTTTAGATTATATATTAGTTAATCTTTAACTTTAATAAATATTAACTAGAATAGCCTCGCATAATTTTATTGTTATAAAAATCTCATATTAATATTTAATATAGTTAGTAAATACTAAATTTAGCAATAAGTATTTTCCAATAAAAATTTGTTTGTAAAATCTATGAATAATACGATAGTTAAAGAAAAATGTATAAATAGTAGAAATGTTTTATAAAATTTCTAAATGAGAGAAACAGACTTAATTTTAAGTGTAGTAATTAATTGTTTGACTGAATATTATTTTGTTACTCGCATGATTAATTCTATGACAGGATTAATTTTATCGCATGGTTATGTGTTGTTAGTACTTTTAGTTGAAATATTGAACCGTGCGATATTTTGTTGTGGCTGTAGATTGGACAAATAGGTTCCCTGGGTGGTTACGAGTAGTGACTCATGTAGACGATGTTAAGTAAATGGAAATTGATAAAGTGTTGGAAGTGTGATTGTGTGGATTGTGATTTGAGCCATGGTGATGGCAAGGGTAACCTATGGGGCCCTGTGTTGAAATGGGTTACCTGAGGGGCCCGGTGTTGTGACGCTAACGTATGATACGTCATGGGAAGTTTCTCTTCGAGGAAGAGAATGGGTCCCATGAGACGGTTATAGTTAGTGAGACGTTAATGTATGATACATCATGGAAAGTTTCTCTTGGAGAAAGAGAATGGGTCCCATGAGACGGTTATAGTTAGCGTGGGGTAGTGGATGTCCGACCCTAATGTACGATACGTCATGGGATGACTCGATCCTCCTGTTATGGTCTTAAGTGAGAACATACTCGGTACATAACTTAGATGCGCTCACCTAGGACCCTGGTGCAGGATAAGCAAGAGGAAGGGTGGACCCATGAGACGATTGTAGTTAGTGGATGTGGGAGGAAAGGATCTCGTGGAGATGATCCTTAGATTTCATGTAAGATGATGGATAGTAAAGAAAAAGACGATGTGTTATTATTTTGTACCTTCGGTGTATTATGAATTATTATATTGTTGATCTGCATATTGTGGTATTGGGTTTTAGGATTTCTACTTAGTGAATTATCACTCAGGATACGTTTGTATCCTGGCAAATCGTTTGCTTCGGCGTTCAATTTGCCAGAGTGTGCAGGATTCCACAGTGGAGCAGTTGATACAGGTGGGACCCCTGAAACGGAGTCTGGGCCAACATTGCTTGGAATTTCGTGTCAAAACTAGAGTCGCTCTGGAGTTGCTTTTGTTACATAGATTTTTGTATTATTTTGAAATTGTAATTTTTGTATAAGGGTAAATAGGGGCCTAATAGTTTGTAAAATTCAGTGTATTTTAGGGTTAATGCTTCCAAAATCCCTTGAGAAATCGGGGCGTTACAGAAAAGCTCAGCCTATAAAGTCTCCTTAAAACCTAGGTGTTAAGGAGAGGGAAGCTAGGGCCTTATAACCAGCATAGAGAGGGCTTGTCTAGGCAATGCGGGACACAATCCAACAATCTTCGTCTTTTCTTGTAAAAAGGCAGGTCTTTTGGGAGTGTTCATGGCCGCAGTTTCGTTTTTTAGTATCGACGAGAGTTCCAACATGGAGGGTCTATCGGCTGGATTTTCTTGGACACAGAGCAAAGCTATTTGCATACATCTCATCAATTTGCATGATGAATATGTATCGTCGAGCAATGGATCCATGAACTCCATGCCTTTGCCACACTTCCACAAATCATATGCCTGAAGCAATTCCACGAATTAAGTCCATCTAATTTAGAGTTCACTGGAAGGAAATCAATTCGCAATATCGATGTCACAGTTTTTAGAATTACTTACATGCTGTAGGAGGTTTAAGTCTTCATGAAGGCCATGTAAACAATTATTCCGCTTTCCGCTAATGTTTTGTAAAAGAAGAACTTCGAAGCAATAAACATCTGATTTGGCAGAGTATACGCCACGTTTTACATATTCGGGAGGTACATAACCACTGCAATATTGCTTAAGTAAAAAAAGAGAGAGAGAAAACTAGATGAGGACTATTTGAGCCTAGAACACATTAGGTAGTGTGTATTGTAAGAAATATGCCACTTACTATGTTCCAACAATCCGGTCAGTGTTACCTTCAAATTCATCTTTCTGGAAAATTCTAGCCATGCCAAAGTCTGCAATCTTGGCCTTCATCGCGTTGTCTAACAAAATGTTGCTCGCTTTCAAATTCCTATGAATTATTGTCAATCTTGAGTACTCTTGGAGGTACAAGAGCCCCTGAGTAACCCCTTCAATGATTTGAACTCGTTTTTCCCAATCTAAAAGTGATCCGCTGATTGGATCTACGCGAAAGAGATTTGGATAGTTAAAAGTTAGGCAACACCTCATGTTAAAACAACCCTCTATTCTAGTTCACGATTACTTTAGAAGCATTAAAGATTGCTAACCATAGAGATAATGATCCAGGCTTTTGTTCGGCATGTATTCGTAGGTCAACGTCTGTTCTTCTTTTTCGGTGCAAAATCCAAGAACTCTTACAAGATTTATATGGTGTAGTTTAGTAGTCAGCATGACCTCATTCTTGAATTCCTCAAATCCTTGTGTAGAAGTCCTTGAGATTCTCTTTACTACTATTTCTTGTCCATTACATAATATACCCTACAGGCAAAACAAACACCGCGTATTTAGTTTTGTTTTCTCGATTTTATGCGAAGATGAATCATTTTACCTTGTAAATAGGTCCGTATCCACCCTCTCCGAGCTTATTTTCAAATGAAAAACTGTTGGTAGCTTCTACAAGGTCAGTGAGACTAAATACTAGCAAATTAGGAGCATTTGCATTTCTAGGAGATGCCATAGTAGTTCTGAATAAAGATTGGGATTCTTTTTCGTTGTCCATCCATCCTGTAACCAATAAAAAAGAACATGTGGAAAATCGAAAAAAGAAGTTAAGAGGGTGAAGGGAAATGAGTAACAAATTTTTCACAACTAGGAGGAACTTACCTTTGTTTCTACATGCTCCCTTACGCAGATACCACGTCGCAGAAACTAATACAAGAAAACTGTGACTGCGGTTGGAAGCAAGATTACTAGCAACAGTTGTCTCTTGTTTCTAGGATCTTTCTCATCTTCTTGTGCTATGAAATTGTACATTACAGAGGAATGTGGGAGGAGACAATATAGCAGTAGACAAGATCGAGAAACGGAACACTCCTATGCCTACCAATGTAAAAAAAGAAAAAAGAAAAAAAAAGAATCATCATATATTGCCCAAATTAGTTTCAACAGTACTTAAAAGGCGATAAGCGGAGAATCCTCGTGACGACGATTGTGTTCCCAAGTTCTATATTTTTTTTTTTCGTTTTGTTTTTTAATAACTCAAGGTGTCCAGCAATGACAGATGCACACCCGGAGATGGACACCAATCTCTAGGGGTGTAGTTATGAATAAAAAGTAGCATAATACTTGGTCAATTCAACGAAATTTCAAATATTCAACTTCGCTTCACGTTAGACTATAGGTGTTTTGTTAGCATGGTGACCTGCTTCTACTATTTTATTTTGTTTGTTTTCTGCATTTTCTTTGTTGTAATACATGGTGTCCCGGGCCAACTTGCACTCAGATTAATCCTTACGTACAACCCTCCCACAGTTGTTTCACACACTTACGCATGAGGTGAGCAGTGCCGGCTCATATATTTTGGAGGCCCGAAGCAAATTTTGTATATCTCACCCTTTACATATTCATGATTTTTAAAAAAAATGATAAAAGTACAAAAAATAAACTAAAAGAATATAATTATGACAATATAAATGTAAAAAAGATATGCTTGTAATTATGGAGATGCATGGGAGTCGAACCACACACTCACAATAGCATGACAGTATTATGTAACCACTAAACCAAGTATCTAGTTTGTGTTTTTATTTAAAAATATTCTAATATTAATATATAAATTACATTGCAATGGGGCCTCAATTTTGGACCAAAATTCGGAGGCCAGAAGCGGTTGCTTCCCTTGCCTATCCTATAAGCCGGCCCTGGAGGTGAGATGACCCCAACAGCTGCTAGCAAGGGGAATGGATCGAGGTGCTATGTGAGTGTGGCGTTGTAATTCTTGTTGGCTAGTGAGTGCTTCCTAGGCTTATTTACGGATTATAAGCAGGATTTTCTTAATCTAATTCTTGCCTCTATTACCCAACCCCCCCACACACCAAATTTTTTTTAAAAAAAGGACTGGCTCTTGGGCGGATTCAATCGTCACTGATAAACATTCATATGGCAAGTTCACAGAGATGGTTGATTCGATATCTGTATGTAAATTCTTCCTTTATTGCTTAAAAATTGAGCCTTGAACCCAATCAATTAGGGTCGGCTTTGTTGCTTTTAAGTTTTACCTGCCTTAGAAAGCACCCAATTGTCACAGTTTTCAGAATTACTTATATATTCTAGGAGGTTTAAGTCTTCATGAAGGCCATGTAAATAATTATTCTGCTTTCCGCTAATGTTTTGTAAAAGAAGAACTCCGACGCTATAAACATCTGATTTGGTGGAGTATACGCCATGTTTTACATATTCGGGAGGTACATAACCACTGCAATATTGCGTAAGTAAAAAAAAGAGAGAGAGAGAAAACTAGATGAGAACTATTTGAGACTAGAACACATTAGGTAGTGCGTATTGTAAGAAATATGCCACTTACTATGTTCCAACAATCCGGTTAGTGTTACCTTCAAATTCATCTTTCTGGAAAATTCTAGCCATGCCAAAGTCTGCAATCTTGGTCTTCATCTCGTTGTCTAACAAAATGTTGCTCGCTTTCACACTACAAGAAATTTGGGATTTGCCAGCGTTTTTTCTACCAGTGCTTGCAAAAAGTGCTACAATAAGAGGTCTACACCAACGCTATTTCTAGCCGCTGCTAGAATGAGGCTTTCCCAGCGCCTAAAGCAAAACCGCTGAAATAGGTCGACCAATTCCTAGCGCCCAACCAAAAGCGCTGGAATAGACCCCCCATTTACTAGCGCCCTTTTAAAGGCATTGGCATAGACACCCCCTTTGCCAGCAGCCTAAAAAAAGCGCTGGAATAGACCCTATAAATAAACAAAACTGTCTAATACTAATATTACTACACTGGATCGAAAAATAAAAATAAAAATAATATTACTACATGTTATACATTTTTAATACTCTTCGATACAATTATTTAGCAGATCTCAATAAAACAAAACTATTTTAATAGTCGAAGCTGTTGATCATCGTTTTGCTTATTGATTAAATCATTATCATAAAATTTTGGTTCAATCGGGTTTAGAAAGCTCCTTGATTGGGACGCAATTTATTTTTTGGATGATAGTTATCGTTCGATTAAATGTGTAAAGATACCCGATCAACTTAATTCTTGGTACGGATGATAAATTCAAACATATGCAAAAGATAGATGGTTCAGATTGAAGTATAAAGACTTTAGCGGGGGTGGATCTTGCAATCTAATACTTTAATGCCTTGGGATGCATCAAATGTTGTCAAATTAGGTGGTCGCCGATATCCAATGATCTTCGTTTTTGTGACAATGATGAAATCAGTGAGATGTGAAATCCTAACGGATCAGATCGACCACAATAAAAATTGAGTTGGTAATTGCCTTTAAATTCTATACGTTTAATATAATTGTTAACAAATTAAATCTTGTGTTACACTTGAACGTACGATAGTCATTCAACCGCAACACAATCACAACGATCCAGACCGTTGCTTTTGTTTTCCTTGTTGATTATAGCATTCTTGTAAAAAAATTGTCTTGATCGGATTTAAAACCTTCTTCATCGAGACACAATTTCGTTAAGAAAATGAGTTTGTATGGCCGATCAAGTGTGTAACGATACTCGATTAACTTCGTTTTTTATACGAATGATGTACTCCATAATATGTAAAATATGGACAGTTTCGATTGATAAAAAAAGACTCAGGTGAGGGTGGGTATTGCAATCCAATACTTTAATGCCTTGGCATGTATTAAATATTGTTCGATCAGGTGGTCACCGATATCCGATGATCTTCGATTTTGGTAATAATGAAAGAATCAGTAGGACGTGAAATTCTAACGATTCAAATTGATCACTATTAAAATATAGTTGGCTTATTAAGTTTGGAATTTGTTCGTATTGCTCCATACGAGGGCGTTTAATTATTTTGGCCCTAATTCACCAAAATACAATCTGTTGGCGCGCGGTGAAGGAAATCCCCAAATTGAAATCCCTAAAAATCGTTCGCGCCTCTCTCAAAAGGGCGCTGAAGAGAAATCCCCAAATTAATCCCGCTTCTCTCTCGTTCTTGCTCTCTCCTGCCTGCAGCTCCTTCCTCCGTCTCTCTCAACGGCCTCCATCCCCACCACTCCGTGCGTCACAGTCCGTCAAGCCCTCCCTCGTCCGTTCCCAACGGTTAGTCATATCTCTCTCTCTCTCTCACACACACACACACACAAGCATGCACGCACCCACCGGCCGATTGGAACTGAAAGTTTCAGAACAGGAACAGGCGACTGGTATACCACCATAATGAAACTGCCTTTTATTTATTTTTATTTGGATAGGATTTATGTTAGCTTCGTTGTGAGGCTCGCCTAGTTTGTTACGTCGCAAACCACGCTGTGTTCGGCCAGCGCTCTTGGAACCGAGCACCCCTATTTTAGTTTTCTAGTTTATTCCTTGATTTAATTTTTTCCCTATTGACATCATAGTATAGTTCAATCAACATTAATAGGTACAACGTAGTGCTTCAGGTGGGTTTTCGGCTGTGCATGTACGAATCTTATTTTATCTTTGTTCCAAATGACCACGTTTTTTGTTCTATAGATAGAGATTTCTTGTGTTGGCATGTGTACGTATATATAGCCAGAGATTTGTTGGGTTTTTTGATTATTGGGCTGCTATTTGATTGTTGAAATCATTCTAAAAATAATTCAAAGCGAAGTCGGCTGATTCGGCAAAATGCACATGAGTAGGTCACAGATCAACAGTATGTGTGACACATAGTTCAATAACCTATGTGACAGAGCATGGATATATATTGCACCATAAACATCAGATAGATATGTTCAGGAACTGTATCAACATAAGTTCGGTGAATTTCCAACTTAATATACAGCAGAAATTTTCTCCGAGGTGTTCGTTGACACGCGACATTGACTAGAACTCTAACCATTTTTCACTGAACTAAGCCTCAAGTCTTACTCTAAAAGATGGCTGCCTTGATCTGACTAGTGCTTCGGTTCTTGCAATTATTGGAGATGAGTAGGGACGGGAATTTTATGTACTCAACATTTTTGCTAGAAATTTTTCGTAATCGTTATTTTCAATTTAATGGCCCAATTGTGGCAGAAGAAAAAAAAAGCAACTGCCTTCAGACATGAGCATGTTACATATGAAGTTGGTTCATTTCTCATGTGTCAAAACATGTGCTTAAGCAAAAAAATGGAAACCTAGAAGGTAACTCAATAAAGTACAACTCACAGTGAACGTTAAACAAGCAGAGGTGCTTGCTACAAACAAGCCCTTTCTTGTAAGCTGTAATGGTCCTAACTTCATGATCACATATGAATAACCTTCTAAAGATGCCGGAATATTCGGCAATCCAATCAGTGCAGGTGGTGGGCTTCTTAGCTGGATGAGGGGTGGTGCGCCATCTAAGCCCAGCCCCAACATTATGAACAAATTCCCAGAAAGCAGTGACACTCTTCCCAATTGATCCTACAAGTTTAAATGAAAGAACAAGCCAGTCTCCCTCTCTGATGGCAATGACTTAAACTATTATTTTGCATTATGATGGCATTGCATTTATTTCATATTGATCAGTGACATAATTCCCTCAAATAGATTCATGTCATATTTCATATTTTCTACTGATATTGCATATTTGAATTTGTTTGTTTGTTTTGGTAGAGCAAGCAAGGAGAAGCTGGCATGCTTGGTACACAGAGAACAATTTGCCTCTTCCCAATCAGTTGCATTACCTTTCACATCCTACTCCTTCACGTGGCGCTTCGCAAGTTGCTAAACCACAGACCACTTCACAGGATGCCCAACCACAAACAAATTCACGAGTTCAACGACCACATGTATTTCTACAGCATACCCAATCCAATGCGCCATCACAGAACTCCTCACAAGCTATGCAAGGAATCTCTCGCGCTCCATCACAGAACTCCTCACAATCTCAAAATGTAGAGGACAACTTTAAGTTAGACCATGATTTAGATGAACCATTCGCAGAGCGTGAAGTTGGTATTCAAGGTATGATGTAAATGATTTAACTCAATTCTAGTATCTCTCTCTCATGTTGGATTTTTTTTTTTTGACTTAAAACCTGTGGTTGGAACCCCTTAAGATAATAGAATTATTAAGGAGCTAGATGACAACACTTAGGATACCATCTTCACTTCTCAAACTGGACATGCCACTCAAACTGGACACGCCACTAAAACAGGCCACCAAAACAGTTGGGCAAATTGATCTTTGCTTCTAGAACTCCAGCACTCTATAGTCCACATGATAGTTCACAAAACAGTTGGACAAACATTCAAACATTCTACCAAATCAAAGCCAAGAGACACTCCCCAAGGATAGGAAAAATAGCAGCAAAACAACCCGCTCCAGGACATCCCACGGATAGGCAAGCCAACAAACATCCGAAGCACAACTTAGAGAGGCAAACAAACCCTTGCTGGACTGCGCTTGAACAATTATTATTACAAAGATGAGCTACTTGCTTGATCAACTATAGCAGCAGTCTAACTAAACAGCAGCAGTATACGCTGTAGTATCCAAACATGCTTCAGTCTAACAGAAGCCAGAAACAGAAGTAGCAGAGAATTAACATGCTAAAGCCATAAACAGTAGTCAAATGAACTCAGAAACACACTGCATTCTAACTGAATATGCAACAGTAAAACAGCAGCAGAAAATAGTAGCTGCAACATGCATGACAGGCACAAAAAGCCAACAACATAATAGGCAACTCCTGGCTATTATTGGCAATAAGTTACAGTAAAACAGATGCAATAATGCCCTGAGAACAAGGACACCTCACATGATCAAGTAAATAAGTTCAAGTACAAGTTCAAGTATGTTGTCGTTAGCACTATGTCCTCACTTACAACTCCCTCGGAAAGCTCACAGCTCCCACTCTTCTTTTCACTCATGTGCTAGGACAAGGCTCCACCAACTCCCTCCCTAGTTCTTACAATATGCCCCCACTACATATTACCTCCTCTCTCAAAGAAATGATGAGGCACCAGCACACACCTCACAGGGAAGCACACTATATAAAGTGAGATTCCTACTATAGTTTTCATTTTCTTCATTGAATCTGGTGTCCTATGTGCTGCATTTGCTTCTTTTTTCAATTTTGGCCATCCAGATGTAAAATATGGGCTAGTTTAATCAATGATTGCCTATATCTACTGTTTAGTCTTTCATGTCATTCTTATGCTTCTTATGTCATTGCTTTTCTTTACTCTGCTGAATATTGAACTTTCTTTTTATTATGCTTCTTATGCCATCACTTAATGAAATTTGTAATTTGTTACACTTAAGATAGTGTATAGTTGTATTGTTTAGATGCTTATGCATATTTTCCATTGCATATCTTAGGTTCGAGATAGTTGCAGTGGCTCCCTAGATAAGATTTCTCCACAAGCACATCAAGGATCATCGCACGCAAGTCATGACATCGAATATTCTGATTGAGGTGCATTCCGATTGAGGTACTGCTTGACGATTTCCTAGACCTAAAATAATGGGTTGCCCCAAGCGTAGGGCGGAAACCGACGTAGCACAATATCCGGTAAGTCCGGAGTCGAATCCACAGAGACGGTGATGTGTGCTGACTAAAAATTCGGGTTGTTATAATTTAAATGGGCTCTTAGGTAGCCACCCTTTGTCGTTTTGATTGAGAGATTAACTAAAACCTAAAAATTGAATGTGCTTTTTTAGAAAATTAAAAGGAGGTAAAATCGTAGGGTTCATAGCACTTGTAACTAATCCGGATTAACCTGCTCTGTTTGGAGTTCTTAAAAACGTTTCATTTTAGATTGAAAAAGATACCCTGCAAGATGCGAGACCCTATAGTCGCCGTATACCCATGCGCAGCGAAGAATGAGTTTTGGACCCCCATTCCCCCGTTCATATGGGCTCCGACGATGCCCGGGTTCGTCCGCGGGAAGTATTTTCCAATCAAAAATCGTTTAATTTAATAGTTTAATAAAAGGAGCAGTGCCCGAATTAGCTATAGTGTGCTAATCACCTCACGACCCTACCTAAACGACTACTCACTAATCATTATGCAAGAAATAGAAGAAACCCTAATTTGATTCATACTTCTAATACTAGAGAAAGAAAATAAACACAGGATCTAAGTCAAACAAGAATCAATGAACAACTTTAATTAAAAGCAGAAATTAAAACGAGTTACCGAAGTGTAAGTAATTGAACAAGACATCAAAAACTTAAAAGGAAGAAAGAATACTAAACAATATTGCCGCAGTCCTGTTCTTCGTTTCGTCTGTTTCGTCCGTGGCATGTGTCTGTGCTTTTCTTTTTTTTTCTCCCAAAAGCTGCCGATCAACAGTAGGGTAAATAAGGTTGGTTTTATAGGATTGAATGGATTAATCACATAGTGGTCCCTTGAATTTTGTCTAATATTAAATTGACCATCAAAATTCTAATGCATTTTGCACTTCAATCCAAAACTTTTGTTAACTTCCATCTCTACCCAAAAATCATGAAAATCGAGCTCGAGCAACCTGTAAACATAAAAACGCAAAATAAATTAACAAATATAAAAGACTAGTAAGTATAGATTGGAGGGCCAAAATATGTATATTTTGGCACTTATCAGGTACATTCTTACATTGTATAGGAATTGAAATCATAGCGCCCTTGTAAGACTATAGTTGTATCTTTTGCAAGAAATGACAGTTGCAATTGCTGGAAATGTTGTTTAGAGGCATAAATCACCCTTGTAGATGCTGAAATTGAACTATAATGGCTCGAAACTGATCTGATTTGCCTAGAATATATATGGTTGTAAGAATTGAGATTTGAGTTCATATTGTTGGAAACTGAAAATTAGTTGCTAGTGTGTCCAATACGTATTTGGGCTTATCCCCGCCGTGTCCCCGTTGTGTCCCAGTGTCCAATACATGGATACGGCGCCTTTTTGGTTGCTGCTCTCTTCATTGCTGTTGCTATTGATTGTTTTATGGTTATGCTCCAACTGTCCAGTTTGTAGTTGCCTGATATGGCTGCCTGCTATTCCCATGTCCACTGTATAAGATGTTTTGCTGTTGCTGCTGCTGTTTTGATTATACGGCATGTCTACAGTTTTGATTCTGACTGCCAATCAGTTGTTTTACTGCATATGGAGTTCAAATCAAGTGGTGCATTTCTGTTGTTACATTTATTCATATCAAAGTGGTGTATCTCGTTGCTGATTGCTACTGCTGCTGTTACACTGCTCCTGTTCAGTAGTTAGCTACTGCTACAGTTTTCTACATTTATTGTGTTTTGTGCATCATGTGGGTGAAGCTATAGGAAGCCCAAAAACTGCTACCTGTTATGAAGCTCATTCCTTGATTGTTGTGTCCAGTGCAACTGTCCAGTTTATTGGCTTGTTCCGTTTTGAAGCTTTTATTAGTTGTGATTATCCAACTTTTTTACTTGAATGAATTGTCATGGGAGTTACAAGATAAACTTGGTTCTTATTCTTCGTCATTTGCATTGCAGGTAATAAGACGTTCTAGCAAAAACCATGATTTCAACTTGTCATTTTGAAAGCTCTCTCGGGAAGATCTTGTTAAGGATGGCATCGTCAACTTTTGATTAATTATCTATTCCATGTAGTTTTTGCAATGTAGTTGGATTGGAATATTTTGGCATGTTTGATCTACTTTTGAATGTTGACAATGTTATGGACCTACTTTTGACATTTTATATATGGAGTATTAGTTTCTCCAATGAAAAACGAATTATTTTGGTTTTTGAGTTATTTGGAAAAAGTTAGTGAACCAATATGTGATGGGCCGGGAAAGTGGCTAGTATAATTTATTATAGTTAGGATGTAGCTGAAAATTGGAGTAGTAATTCTTTATTTATGGAAAAAAAAAATTGAACCTACAATAACGCTTTTAGGCGCTGGTAAAAGTGTGGAGGTGGTTAGGTGCATTCAGGTCTACACCAGCGCTTGCAACCGTTGGAGAACATAGTGTTTGTAAAAATTATGTTATACTAGCGCTTAAAACCGCTGGGAAAGAAAGCGTTGGTAAAAATAAATTTATACCAGCGCTCACAAAAAGCGCTGGCATAGAACTATAGTAGCGCCTCTACCCCAGCGCATTGCCCAAGCGTTGGTATAGGTCGTGTTGGGCTATACCAGTACTTTGCAGACCATTCCACAATGCTTTTGGCTGCTGGCATAGCCCGACTTTCTTGTAGTGTCAAATCGCTTTCAAATGTTGCTCGGTCCAAAAGCTACAAGGTCAAAAAAGCATGTTATAATGCTTATTATCTTTGCCTTTTCTTTTGAAAATGAATTTATCCATCTACTATACTTTTCGATATTAAATTATTTATACGGTTGGTGTAAATATTGGTTTCCTTCAAATTAAATACGTATCACCACGTCGTAATATTCTAATAATTGGAACTACTGTTTTGACGACGTGGCCCAAATATAATCTATCTATCTATACCTCTTTCTAAAAGAGTCAACTGTTTGTCAACTTTTCACTTTCCCAAGTTACCCCTCCTAGCTTTTCTCCGAGGCCTGCTTCCCCCCCCCCCCCCCCCCCGACACCCCCCCCTCCCCGGCCCCACACCTTATTTCCCCTATTACCCCTCCCCCCTCCCTTCTCCTGCCCCCCCCTCCGATCATTTTCTTTCTTTTTTTTTTCTTTTTTTCTCTTTATTTTCTTTTGTTTCTTTTCGGCTAATTTTTTTTTTCGTTTTTTTTCTTTTTATTTCTTTTTATTTCCTTCCACTTTGAATCTTTTTTATTTTTTTATTTTTTAATTATTTTCTTTATTTGTTTCTTTTCCCATTCCTTCTTATTTTTTTTGGTTAACTCAAATTCTATTTTCAATTAAAATTGACTTTATACTCAATAAATTTATATTATTTTAAGAGAAATGATATAGGTACCGACCATGGAGGAGAGAAAACGTACCGACGGCCGCCGGCGGGCCGTCTCCGGCCACCGGACGGCCGATCCGAGCCGTCCAAAAATTCTAAAAAAAAAAACCGATGGGGCCTACGCGAGGATCAACGGCATCCGAGGTGTGTAGGGTACTTGATCCGAGCACTTTTTTTGTGTGTATATACACGTATATACATATATACAAGAAAAAAGGGTGCTCGGATCAAGTACCTTACACACCTCGGATGCCATTAATTCTCGCGTAGGCCCCATCGGTTTTTTTTTTTAGAATTTTTGGACGGCTCGGATCGGCCGTCCGGTGGCCGGAGACGGCCCGCCGGCGGCCGTCGGTACGTTTTCTCTCCTCCATGGTCGGTACCTATATCATTTCTCTTATTTTAATTAGTTAATTAATTAGTCTTAACAATGAATAATAAAAATAACTTATAATGAACAATAATAAATTGAAATAAAATTTCATTTTATTATAATTGAGTACATATTGTCAAACTATTAAAATACATAAAAACACAATAGGTAACCATGCTACTAATCAAACTATTATTTTTTATGTTTAAAAATTTTTTTCTTTCTTTCTTACACAATAGGTTCAAGTCTAATTCTAGGTTTTGTAAAGTAATTGAGAGAAAAAAAAAGTGTTTCAATTGATCATGTTTATCCGATTGTTTTTTCCCCCTTTTTTTTCTTTATAGATTAAAAAATATAGTTACAAAAATAAATGTTCAAATTTTCAATCTGTTTGAACCGGTGCAAAGTTGTTACTTTTCTGATTATTTCATCCTAAATGGTTATAATAAATTTTTGGCTCTAAAGCCTTTTAATGGACACCCTAAACGAGTTTTAAAACTAAATAATGAGTCTTAAGGTGTTTGTTGAAAGGCCTTGGAGCCAAAAATTTATTACGACCATTTATGATGAAATGATCAGAAAAATAACATGTTTGCACTGGTTCAAACGAATTGAAAATTGAAACACTTATTTTCGTAACTATATTTTTTAATTTATGAAGGACAAAAAAAGAAAAATAAAACAGTCGGATAAACATGATCAATTGAAACACTTTTTTTTTCTTTCAATTACTTTATAAAGCCTAGAATTAGACTTGAACCTATTATTAAAGAGAAAAAAAATTCAAACTAGAAAAAAAGAAAAGGAAATAAAAATAAATAAAAAAAAACAAACCGGAAAGAAAAGGAAAAAAAGAAAAAGAAAAGAATCAAACTGTATAAAGAAAAAAAGAAAGAAAAGGGAGAGAGAGAGAGAGAGAGAGAGAGAGAGGGGTAGTCTGGGAAAATGGTGGTGGGGCCGGGGGGAGGGGGGGGGCGTGTCGGGGTGGGGGGGGGGGGGGGGGGGGGGGGGAATAGCAATTTTCCTTTTCTCCTCCCAAAACAAACGCACCCCTCCAAACTCTTCTTCCTCGGGAACAGACGGGACTCCTCCCTCCCCGTTCTCCCAAACAACGCACCCCAACTCTGAACGGCCCACCCAACTATACCATCACAAACTCCCCACCGCTCCAAACCCACCCCGACCCCAGCCCGCCCACACCTCCACCCCGATCTCCAACCACCAAAATTCCACCGTACTTCCCTAGACCGCTAGAGTTTCGGCCACCGGAAAGCATTAACCAGCGCCTGAGATTAGGCCGGCGGAAAGAAATACCCAGTAAGTGCAACTTAAATTGTCTACCCCCTACCTCCATCTACATACACATGCATCTGCATTTAACTGTGCTTCCTAACGAATCATTGCATAACGCACACCAACTGTTCGACAGAATTACACAACTTCAACTGGTGTTGGATTAAAAAACTTGTTGCCCTCTTTAGTACGAAAACAAAGGGTGTTGTTGTATTTACATGTGTGAATTCAGCTTTAGGTACGAGATCAGTTCCACACAATCGTGCGCCCAAGTTGCTTTCTACGTACTTATCAACAAAAAAAGAAAAAAAAAATTGCTTCCTATGGGAACTGTGACCATTCTCCTATTTGCGTCCGTGTTTCGGTGTTTGGTATGTCTATATGGTCACAAATGGATGCATAGCCAAAGTTTCGATCTGGCAATTTAAACCCCCACTACACCTACCACCTGAGATCCGGCCGCCGGAAAGAAATAATTTTCTGGTATGACCATGGCTGTGAGAATGGTTTGGGGTAGTTTTCCCGTGTGAATTTAATCTTCCGAACTCTGAATAATTTACTGCAGACTCTGTTTTGTGGTTTGTTATGTTTTGACCGGTCCTTTGATATGTTAGGATAACAAAAGGGTTTATTATAGTTGTATTCCCGTGCTTCCTAATGGATGTCAGCATAATGCACACCAAATGTACAATACAATTATGCAACTTCAGTTGGTGTTGGATTTTAAAACTTCCTTCCCCTTTAGGAACCAAATATATATATATATATATATATATATATATATATATATATATATATATATATATATATATATATATATGCGTGCTTGAACTATAGGATTTGAGGGCCTTTTAAAAACCGAGTAGATTTCTATGGCCACAGAGAATCACTGTTTCATGGTCCCGCATTAAAGGACTTTTTGGAAAGTTCAAGTTTGGAAAGTGCAATAAGTTTCCTCAGCATTCAGCATTGGCAAACATATTTACATTAATTATGCATGCAGATTTCCCCCCCTTACTTTCCAATCTTAAAAGATGTCCAAACATAAAAGCACTTTATTATTTGCGTGTGTATAAAATATAGGATTTGTTGGCCTTTTATAGGCCGAGTTCCTTTAGTAGTGTGCGTTTGAAATATAGGACAAATGAAACCCATTATTCTTGTATTGCCTCCAATAACATTTTCCCGAAGTCTTATTTCATCCTATCATTGTGCTGTGAATTTGTTCAGGCCCCTTTTCAAACAGTCCGCCGGAAAACATTTCCATAAGCATTGAATACTTTTATGCCAAATGGGCATAAATTGGTACTTAAAGAAAATAGTCAAATTATGTTAATGAGAAATATAGATCCGTCTAATGGCCTATGGAATGGAACGAGAAGTTTGTAGAGCTTTTGACAAAGATCTCATATATGCTGAAATTACAGTGGGCCAATTTGCTAGGAAACCTGTTTGGCTTCCAAGAATCCCACGCCTTCCAGCCTTCAAGTTCAGGCGCATACAGTTTCCAAATTGCCTCTGTTTTGCCATGACAATTCATAAGGCAAACAATCCCCTACGTTGGTCTCTATTTATCTCAAAATATTTTCTCACATGGGCAACTATATGTAGCATTGTCTCATGGGACTTCTATGGCAACTTCAAAAGTCTTGCTCAAAACAGGAGTTAATGAAAGTAAGAAACGTTTATATACCAAAAATGTAGTTTTGAAGGTGGTGTTAACTCGGTCAAGCAAGAAAGAGGTCGTTCCTCCTTCTGCATCTTATCCATTTAAGGGTTTTCATCTTGACTAGCATCTTTATTTCATTTGTGTTTCTATATTTGTACAAAATAGGTGATTCATGCAGAAACAATTCTTTATGCCATCAGAACAAGCTTCAAGTTATGCATTTCCTATAGTTCTCCTTTTTCTGTCTTCTTCTATTGTTGGTTTATGTTTTATAGCCTTCTTATGCTTCCTATATCAATTTGTTACCTTTCGGGTTGTTGCCACTTGCCACTGAAATGTTAAGCCATTAAAGGATACGAAACATAGGGCCAATCAAGAGAAGACACACACTATTCTTGGTGTGTTTCATTTCGGTATGTGTTTTTTACCTCAACAGTTATGTTGTAGTTTCTTTGTTTACAAACAATGTTGCATTCCTATTATGGAACTGTATTTGTACGTCTTGGTCTTTCAAATTGCAAAAACTGGTCTGTTTATTTATTTTGAACTGCTGAAACAGGTATCTAAATTGCAGGAGCTGCAAAAAATTGTATTTCTAAATGTAGAAATAGGAATTTTTACTGTTGAAACTGGTTTCCAAGTCGCTTAAAATGCCGTCAAACGCCTGAAATTGGATTATGTGCTACTGAAATTGGGTTCAATAATGTAGAAACTGGGTACTTTGCATCTACTTATATATGCATCTCAGACTCTCAGTCCTCACTGATATGCGTTCTTCTTAAAAAACATGCCATTAACTGGGTACTTTGCATCTACTTATATATGCGTCTTGGTCCTCACGGATATGGGTTCTCCTTAAAAAACATGCCATTGATGCCAATGATATCTATATTGATATTTTCACGTGCTCTCCTTGGAAAATAAATTTGTTGACCTTCTAAAGCGAGGCAAATCAAATGGGAATGACTATTTATGTGATGGGGTAAGCAAGCCCGGCCCATGACCACCAATATAGATAGCCACATAGCTGTATGTTGCTGTGGTTATTTTATTACCTGATCTTGTGATGGCGTGTTGGCTCTAAATTAGTAATCAATTCAGAGCCAACCCAAAATCTTAATTTTAGATTCTGTCGGGAAAAAAAATCAGCACAAAGCTTACCACTTCTGGCAATGTCATGAACAGGTCTCTCTCTCTCTCTGGAATGGTAAACTGTCCAAAATCCAAGCTATGATGACCTTATGGATTTTTCCCTCCCTCCTATAATGTTTCATTTAAGAAGTTTTCTTTTTTCCTCCTTAAATTGTGTAAAATATATTATCTTTCCCTCTCCCTACCGTGTCCGTATCTTGATTTAATGGACAGAATTGCCAGGTTCCATGTCCATATCTTCTTTTGCATGAGCACCTGTGTTCTTGTCTGTGGTTCAGGATGGGTTCTTCATGTTGTCAATTCCATCCAGTAGAGATCCAACTCATTGTTCCTTTACGAACTTTAGGAGTTCGTTCAGTCAAAAGATTAGGTATATCCAACAATTTCTCCTATACTTTTTTCAGGCAAAAGATTTGAGCTTGGATATGTTTCTTGAAAATGATAAATACATTTTATGTGACATTTGAGTTTGTTATAAATACAGGTGATTACCGTGATTGAGGAATCTACAAAGATTGGTATGCTTGTCAAAGTCAGAAAGGAGACAGAAAAAGAAGTACATTTGAGTTTGTTATAAATACAGGTGATTACTGTGATTGAGGAATTGCAAAGATTGGTATGCTTGTCAAAGTAAAAAAGGAGACAAAGAAAAGAAGTACTCCCTCCGTCCCTTATTTATAGTCCGGTATTCCATTTTGAACTTTCTCTTAATAAGTGTCTATTTTGTAAAGTTAGTGGTAAAAGTTGGTGAATTGTCTATTTTGTCCCTAAAAGTATATTCCCTTTTAAAAAGTAAGTGAGTAAAAGTGTAATGATGATGGGTAAGTAGGGAAAGTGGAGGAAAAAGTTGATATGAAAGGTATAATGATGATGTCTTTTTAATAAGTTGGAATTACGAAGCAGGACACTTAAAAAGGGACGAAGGGAGTACAAAGTTTAGGTACACGAGCAATGAAGGTACCTTTCATCTGAATCAGATGGGAGCCGGATCACTCCTTAGACTCATTCAAAAGTAAAAATTTTTGAAGCTATTAACAAATTTTGCAGCTATTATTCCGATGCACCAAACAAATTTTTTTTTTCAGCTGCTTGACAAACTAATAACAATTGGAGTTGTCTCCCGTACTCTTTTTGGCTGTCACAAGTCTTCTATTTTCTTCTTTCAAGTAATTGATGGGTCAAGCAAGATATATAGCAGTGTGTACGTTCTCTTTGGATCCCTTGTCTCTATCTTACATTACATATATGCGTCTCTAAACTAGTGTCCATTAAAGCGACCACTGGAAGAGCGAGAAAATCTATGCATCTCCAAACTTGTGTCCATTAAAGCGACCACCGGAAGAGTGAGAAAATCTCAAACGACATGCAATCTCAGAGTAATGAAGGAAATAGCATGGTGGCTCATATACAAGGATCGACAAAGGGCATAAAAATACTCATGGAATACCTTTATGGGTCAACAGAGGTAAAATACATTCATGTGCTAATTAAATCACAATTTCTTAAGTCATAAAATGTAATAAAATGAGCGTATGTAGTCTATTTCTTTCTTTGTGTAGGTAGCCACTTCAGAACCACAAAAAATTAGAAATGTTACGTATCATGAAGATTTACTCAAGAAAAAAGGCTCTTACAATGGTCGATTGATATCTTTATTTTAATTTTTTGGCACTTCTAAATTCATGTATTTTGTATTCCAATGGATATCTATTTTCCTCCATTATTTTGATTGAAACACTTGAATGCCTTATTTGTTAGTGAACACTTGATCAGATTACAATACCATTGTTCCGCAGTTCTAAGTTACACTAAAATATTGTGCATGCAAATTGTTCCTATTATTATTTTTTTTCTCGGCAAACGAAACTTTTATATAAGCTCGAAAGGGTACATCGAGGGGATTACAAACGGAAAGAGAGCATAACTAGCCCATCCAACAAAAAGTTGAACGGACTCAACACCTCAACATGAGCTACAACTTGAGCTTACGAATACCATCAAGAAACAACTTAAACTCCTCTACCGAATAAATCTTGATTGCGAACTTGGACTTCATCCACCTTGCAACCCTCGATTTTATCAATTCCCCCACCACCTCAACACTCGTGGTAGCATTGTTAAACACAGTCATTTCGGGCTAGCCACAAGACCACAAAGTGGCAAAAAAAGACGCTTCCCAGACATTCTTCTCTAGATTCCGAAATCTGGAGTCAAACCACCATAGAGCCAGATCAGACAACGAGTTCGGACAAACCCATGTAACATGCCACCAATCCAAAATTAGGGACCAGATATTCCAAGAGAATTGACAATGCAAGAACAAATGATTCGGGTTTCGAGATGTAGGGAGCACAAAGGGCAAGATAACGACTGGCCCTCTTGAAGAATATTCCTGGCGGAGAGCACTAATCTCGTTGGAACCCTATCCTGAATTGCTATCCACGAAAAAATTTCCACCTTAGGAGGGCAGAGATTTTTCCATAGAGAGCCCAAAACTTGGTTCCTGGACTGACCCATCTGTTCCCATTGGACGTACACTGATTTTGATGAAAAACGCTTATCCGCTGTCCACTTCCACTGGAGCACGTCCCTTCTGCCTTGATCGAGTGCCACCGAATCCAATCTTCGGTGCAATTGTTCCTATTATTGAAATTATCCAACTATTATACGTCCAAAATGAAAAAATAAAGACCCAATCAAAGGGTATGTTACTTGTATTTCCGAAATATATATATAGCCTCCCCAAGACACAACAATGGCACTCATTGAATTTTACAATGACATTCACCAAAAATGATATTCTTAAAAATGATTGCCTTAGAAGACCAATGAACTAACACTGAAAAATAATGGAAAAATTACCACGTACAATGCACGTGAGATTCCACTAGTTAATTTAAAGAAGACAAAAACAAATATTTATACCGCCGGTGTATATAATTTTTTTTTTTAACCAATTGACCAATAAAAAAGGAAAAGGACGACTTGACTCTTAAAATGCTGATGGAATACAATCTTTGTCATGAACCTAAGGCCCAAGGGACTTTGGGTTGGTGTTGTACAGTGAGGTGTACAGCACCGTGCTGGGCACCTTTGAACCGTCAAGCCCAAGATAGTAGGTTTGAGAAAACAACTAATTGAAGGGGCTTGCCCCAAAGATTTTGCAAGTTCAAAATCCACGAAGGCCAAATATTTCAAACTTTGAGGGTCATTAAAGGTTTGTCCGAGTCCCAAAATTAATCGAGATAGGTGCAAGCTGCCCAAATAAATATCCGGTTAGCAACATATGTGTATTAATATATACACACACATATATACACAAGTAGTAAGATATTGTACAAGATATAGCTTGTCTCACAATTAATGATTGTGTTATGCATTCAAAACTAGGATTTGAGTGGACGACGACTTCATCCATCGTCAATTATTTCGAGTTGAAGTAATTGTTACATCAGTTTTCTTAAATTAAGGATATCATCGAATATGCCATCTGTTATAAAGGAATTCAACTGATAACATGGTTAATCCAATGGGTTACCATATTTTTTTTTATGATAACTCAAGTGTCTGGGTTACCTTACGCACACCTCGACTCATCTTTGCTTTCATTTAAAGTCAAAGTCCTCTAAAAGCTACCCAAATTCAGATTTGAGATTTTCAGAATTTCATTTTTTTAGCTTTTCAGAATTTGTAAAATCTAAAAATCGGTTATCTAGAATTTTTGATAAACGCTCAAAGTTGATTCTAACATTTTAAAATCTCAAAATCTGCAAAAATAATTTCTCGCATACATGCACTAGTCATGGTAGGTGTGGTTTGGAAAATTTAGGTAGAATACCAATAATATTTGTTAGTTTTTTACTCATTTGACCCGTTAATTTTTCATAAATTGCCCCCAAGAACCTAATTAAATGCTACCTCCCCGTCCCACGCCGAATGACAGTTTCGTCATTTTAGACCTCTCAAAAACTCAACTATAATTTTGTTAACTTACATGGAAACCTTTTACATATGGTATTGATTTTAATTTGATAGAACACAATTACTTCTCTCAAATGAACTGTAAATGTATTTGGCGTTCTCCGGGTTTGTCAAACCATTTTTGCTTCTTGTAATTGGGTTTCGGTGGTAGTTTTTATTTTTATTGAGTCTAGAATCTCCACCCGGTGTTTGAAGCCGTGTTGATCAAGCTTATGCAATGCTCAAAGTGTTTGGGACCCGAATTGGAAAGGTATGCATGCATACACTTTAGTTTGCATTTAGACTAAACATTCTTCATACAACTGAGCACAAATTATTTTATCCAGGTTCCAAATAGATTTTAATGCCTTACGTTCAATTAATTTATCACATTTTATGTTTAATTGGGCATTAGCATTTTGGCCTTAATTTTTGTTTACTCTCCAGCATTAGCTGGTTGCTTTGCTGGCACATTGTTAGAGCTAGAGCGTGCTAGCACAGCGCTAGCGCTTGGTATACCGAGGATGCTGTGAACCTTGCTGGCGCTTGCAAGCGCTTGGCCCTTAAGTCGACTAGATAGCCATGCTAGCGCGTGGTAGCGCTTATGTGTCGTCCTCTTATTGGCCTGTGTACTTGCCTCTATAAATACTCATTTTTCACTTAACTAGGGCAAAGAAAATACTCACGCACGAATTTTTGCACAGCCATTTTAGAGAGAGAGAGAGACAACTCTTCTCTCTATTCATTTGGGCACAAATTTGCTTATGATGATTTAGATCTTGTATCTTGGTCATCTTTAATCAATCTAGAGAAATGCTTCATTTCTCATGTATTCTCTCTAGATTGTTTTAGTTTGCAAAAAACAAAAATCTTCATTTTCCTAAGATTCACTCATACATGCCAATGATACTACTTGGCTGGATGATTCTGGAGCCGTGGTGAGCGGAGATCGAGGCGGTGGACTCGTGGTGGACTCGGGGAGTTACACCAAAGTGGTGGAGTTAGGATAAGCTTTTGGGGTAAAGTTGTTATTCCTCCCTTAGCACTTTGTAAACCTTTTGATCTATAGCAAATTTGGTAGTCAGGCCGTGTTTTATGGTTAGGGTGTGTTGACCCTAAGTAGTTTCCACGTATATCCTTGCGTTTGTGTTCTTTAGATTTATTGCTATTGGCTTTAATTGTTAAATTGTTAGAATAGCATGGAACTTGGTTAATGGATTAAAATTGGAGGTTGCGTGAATTTTTAATTGGTTGTCCTATCCCCCCCCCCCCCCCCCCCCCCCCCCCCCTAGAACTCTTTTTCTAGTGCTTAATATAATTTCACGGACTTTTCAAAATTATAAAATACTGTAAATTAGTAAATATTATAAATTTTCGAGAGATATGAATGCCAAAATCATCAAAAAAGTAACTAAAGGGGTAGGCTGGTCCGGACACTAAAAGCAAAGAAAAGAAGTTAATCAGTCATACCCGTACAAACACAGGTATTATGGGTCAGCTTCTAGGGATTCAGTTTCTGTCCAGTTTTTTTATGGTCCAGTCTGGTCCAGTTTTGGGCCGTTACAACAATGATCGGAATCATTCATTTTGTAGAGCTCGTCGAGTCCGTTATCCATGCCAAAAATTAGTTTGATCGAACATCGATAGATACATGGACGAAACAGATTTGTACAAGAAAAAAGCGATGACAAAAATTAAGTTGAAATCAATAATTGTCCATTTTTTTCGTGTCCAAATCTATTTCGTTCATGTACCTATTGATGTTCAATCGAGCTAATTTTTTGTATGAATGACATATTCGACGAGCTCTACAAAATGAACGATTCTGATCATTGTTGTGGGTCCGGGATGGGCCCACAACGGCCCAAAACTGAACCGGATTGGACCGTAACAAAACTGACAGGAACTGAACCCAGCTTCTAGCTAGAGATTACGAAATTAGAATAACTTCTTTCGGAGAAAAAACATCCACTCTACTATCTAGGTTTTATCTAGGTTTTAGTTTATTCTCAATCTTGCCTTTTCTTTTGAAAACGAAATTGCCCGTCTCCTACTTTTTTTTACCAATTTGCCAATAAAAATGAAAAAGGACGACTTGATTCTTAAAATGCTGATGAAATGCCATTTTTGTCATGAACCCCAAGGCTCAAGGAGGAAGCAGATTTGAAAAAGCAATTAAAGGGGCTTACTTCCAAGATTTTGCACGTTGAAAATCCACAAACGCCCAATATTTTAAATTTTTGAATTATTAGCAGTTTATGATCTGATCCCTAAAGTTAATTGAGATGCACGTAAGCTGAAGAATCCACTGTTATCAACAACCAATCAATGGGAGAGTGCACTTTATCAATCATTGCAACCCCAACTATAAGAGAGAGAGGACTTTGCACTCCAACAAGCAATTTTAAAAAAAAAATTCAATTGAAACACACAAACAACGGAAAAATACTCTTAGATTGGAAAAATACTTCCCGTGGACGAATCCGGGCATTGTCGGAGCCCATGTGAACAGGAGAATAGGGGTCCAAAACTCATTCTCTGTTGCGCATGGGTATACGGCGACCATAGTGTTTCGCATCTTACGTGGTATCTTTTTCAATATAAAATTAAACGTTTTTAATAACACTGAATGGAGCAGATTAACCCGGACTGGTTGCGAAGGCTATGAACCCCACAACCGTACCTCTTTTTTAATTATTTGAAAAGAATAAATATTTTCCTAGCTTTTGGTTGATCTCAATCAATCGATAAGGGGTGGCTACCTAAGAGCCCGTTTAATTAATAATAATCCGAGTTTTTAGTCAGCACACATCATCGTCTTTGTGGATTTGACTCTGAACTTACCGGATATTATGCTGCGTCGATCTCCGCCCTACGCTTGGGGCAACCCATTATTTTAGGACTAGGAAATCGTCAAGCATTTTTGGCGCCGTTGCCGGGGACGGTATTGTGTGTTAAGAATTTGGGTAATTTTTTTTTATTTGTTTTTTTAGTTCTTTTTTTTAATTGTTGAAAAGCAAAAAAAAAAAAGGCCCATTTTGCAAGGTGGTATGGAGGTTATGCAAGACAATTTGATTGTCCAGTGTCACTTCCTATAGTTTATGGTTTAGGTTCAGAAAATCCTTTTTCGTATGTTCATAACCTTGAGGAAGCTTTTGGTAACAATGAAGTGGCTCTTTTACATGTATTCTCAGCATCTTTGTGTGACAGTGCTAATGATTGGTTTAATTTTTTGAGTCCAAGATTGACATGGAATGAAATTGTAATACAGTTTTTCAAAACTTTTGATCCTTCATATGAGACTCATATGCTTTTACAAGAACTATCAGATTTTTATCAACAAGATGATGAGTCTTTGTCACAGTGTTGGGAGCGATTTAAAAATTGTGTATTCTCTTTGTCGAGTTTTAATTGTGAGCTTGGCAGTCTTCTGGCTACTTTTTGCCGTGGTTTAAATCCTAAGACATGCGAGGTGGATTTTTGGTCCACTAATAAATTCCTGGATAAAAACGCTGAAGAGGCATGGGATAACCTAGATGAATTAACCCAAAAGTTTCAATTTTGTGAGTTGACTGAAAGCTCTGAGGAGACCAATTCTGATGGAAGGAAGAAAGAGGAAATAGAGCCGCCTTATTTTGATCAATTAGATGATTCTCTTTCTTGCAATCAAGTTAAAAATTTTCAAGTGATTAATTCTTGTGTATTGGAAGATGAAATAACAGAGTCACTTATAACTAACGAAATAGTTGGTTCACCTAAAGTGCAATAGTCTTCTCGAGAGCATTCTAGTACACTTGAAATGGATTTTTATGAAGCGGCTCATGAGGAGTCGTTGCCAATAATTGTGCAAAGTCCACTTGTTCTTGATGATCAAATATCCCCAACCATAGATATTGATGTCATCACTCCTATTGAGCATCCACCATTGCAAGAGATTATCACGTTTGAACAAATTGACTTTCTTGATGTTGATAATTTTAATATGGTTTACCATCCATTTTTTCTGACACTCATCAACAACTTGAAAAGGTAATTTGGTTTGGAATATGCAATTGGTGGAATTTAAATTTCAAACGCGGCTAAGGCAATTAAGATATTCTAAGTATTTAGTTTTGTGGCATGGTCGCGTACAATTTTTAACGGAATGCTTGAAGTGGGTTGAGATGTTGATTTTGATTGCTTTTCGTAGTGTGATGAATGGTTGGATTTCACGTGATGGGAGTGAATGTCATTAATTTTTTGTATAGTTTTTTTTTTCTCTTTCTTAGATTAGCTACTTTTATTTAATTTTTTTGTGAGGACTAACATTGCAGGATGCTTCGTTCCAGTTGGGGGGTCTTCTTCCCACTATGTTATTTTTTGCGTAGTTCTCTGTTCCGAGGTGATACCTTTCCCTTATTTTTCTTTTATGTCCTATATTTTTATTCTTTTGTATTCAATGAGGACATCGAACGGTTCAAGTTGGGGTGAGGGATTACTTTGATAAGTTTTTCACTTTCACACTTAGAATCTTAAAAATCCAAAAAAAAATTGAAAAATTTTGAAAATTAAAAAAAAACTTGTTGGATCCTTTCTACTTGAGACTTGAAGAATGCAATGTTTACTTATTGGTTGCTTGTGCTGAGAATATGTGGGCATTCCTTGAATATTTATGTTGCATGGTAGTTCTTTTTGTTGGCTTGGCGATAGAAATTTATCCTGGCATTCAATCTTAGCATCTTTGCACTGTAATTAAGTTCTTGGACCTTGACTGCTCGTGAGTTGTGACATAAGTGCTTTCAATGGTTAGATTAGTGAAGACTTATGCTCATGTGAGCTTTACTGCCTTACCTTTCTTTGGAGTGGTGTCACATAAATTCTTCATTAGTCGTAACAAAAAAAAAGGCTTAATCATTATTGATCTCATTATTTTTTGTTGTCAAGTGTTGAGACTTAATGCATGCCTATTATTTCTTCTTTTGGGAATGGAAAGTTACATGGTTGTATTGCCCCTAGGAGATGATAGTAGGCCATTTTTGTGCTTTGAGCCGGTTCGTTTCTTTTTCTTAAACACTTTATCCCTTGCAAGCCACATTGTGCCTTTTGCATGAGCCTTTTTCTTGTTAAGCTTCACCAACCATATTGTGTCTTGAGAATGGCAAGTTAATCATGTGAAGGTTAATTTTTGAAGCGAATGGAGAAAGTGTATTTGAGAGAGATGTGCTTGAAATGTTGTGTGTTCTTCCCCATAGCTAAAAAGGAAAAAATTGAGAAGATTACAAAGAAAGAAAAATAATGGAACTTGAATGAAAAAAGGGAATTGAAGAAAGAAACGTGTGAACATACTTTAAAGGGAAATTGTGTGAACGGTGAAAAATAAGAGAGATGTGGCGGAGTTGAAAAGAATGATAAGAGGGTGCACATTGTTACACTTGCCCTTTGTTGTTATAGCCGATTCTCAGACACTTGCTTATGATTTATCCTAACCTTTGAAGCACTTTTCCTTACCCAATGATATAACCGAATAAAAGTCCTATTTGATCTTAGGGGCAATGGGTTTTGGATCGATGGATAGATAGTCTTTAATGCTTGACATTCCTTTCATGAGATCATGTGTCTACCTTAAAAAGCTTTGTCTTCGTGTCTAAAGTGTGCAGGGTACTTTTATTCTTTATTACATAACTTCCGCACATAAACATTGAGAGTTTATTAAATGCATCATGTTTCGAGCGTTTTCTTTTATTGAGTGCATGACACAGTGAGAATTGAAGTCGAGACTCAGTCCGAAGAGAGTACTTGGTTGTGGTTCACTTGTTGTCAAGGTCCTTACTCACATACGCTAAGCTTGGATGCCATGATTTATTTCTATGTTTTGATAGCCTTTAGAACTATTTTTGTATATGCTATATTCTTGGCATTGACGTATCAAAGAGTTGCATTGCAATTTCTTTTTGGGTTCCAAGTAAGGGAACCGCGGTGTTTTGTGGGTAATCACTGCTGAAAACCCTCACGAGACTTCACTCGTTCTACCGGGGCCGCCCGGGGGTTTAAAAGAAATATCCATTTTAATTAGTTGCATTTGTTTTGGTTTGCTAGGGACTAGCAAAGTGTACGTTGAGGGGGTATAATAAGTGCCAAAATATACATATTTTGGCCCTCCAGACTATATTTGTTAGTCATTTATTTTTGTTAATTGATATTTATTTTGCGAAAAATCTATGAGTACCGACCATTGGGGGAGAGAAAACGTACCGACGGCCGCCGGCGGGCCGTCTCCGGCCACCGGACGGCCGATCCGAGCCGTTCAAAAATTCTAAAAAATAAAACCGAGGGGGTCAACGCGGGAATCAAGGGCATCCGAGGTGTTTAGGGTGCTTGATCAAAGCACCCTTTTTTCGTGTATATATGTGTGTGTACATATATACACGAAAAAAGGGTGCTTTGATCAAGCACCCTAAACACCTCGGATGCCCTTGATTCCCGCGTTGACCCCCTCGGTTTTATTTTTTAGAATTTTTGAACGGCTCGGATCGACCGTCCGGTGGCCGGAGACGGCCCGCCGGCGGCCGTCGGTACGTTTTCCCTCCCCGTGGTCGGTACATATAGCAACACTCTTTATTTTGTTCTTTTGTTGTTTATAGGTTGTTCGAGCCTATTGTCCGAGACTTTGGATAAAAAGAAGATTTTAAAGAAGTTTGGAGTTAAAATGCGAAATGATCCAAAATTGAGTGGTTCATTTATTATTTCCTAAAGTTCAAGGGCCTTTGTGTAATTAATCTCTACAATCCCTATATACCCCTACTGATGACGTGAGATACCTGGGGTGGAAAAGAAAAGAAAGGATGGGGGCTGCCGAAACAAAGATGGGGGGCTGCGAGTTCTCTCTTCTTTTCAAACTTTGTTCAATTATTCGTATTTTGGTAATTAGTTTTAATTTTTGTTCTTAATTAAAGTTGTTCGTTGATTTTCAGTTAATTGTTATCTCTCGTTTATTTTCTTTCATGCTTACATCTAGGGTTTTCTTTGTTTATTGCTTAATAATAAGTGAGTAGTTATTTAGGTGGGGTCGCGGGGTGATAAGCACACCGTGATTAGCTCGGGCACTATTCCTATTTTTCAAACAACGGAAAAATAATCTTAGATTGGAAAAATACTTCCCGTGGACGAACCCGGGCATTGTCGGAGCCCATGTGAACGGGGGAATGGGGGTCCAAAACTCATTCTCTACTGCGCATGGGTATACAGCGACCATAGGGTTTCGCATCTTACGGGGTATCTTTTTCAATATAAAATTAAATATTTTTAAGAACACTGAATGGAGCAAATTAACCCAAACTGGTTGCGAAGGCTATGAACTCCACAACCGTACCTCCTTTTTAATTATTTGAAAAGAATAAATATTTTCTTAGCTTTTAGTTGATCTCAATCAATCGATAAGGGGTGGCAACCTAAGAGCCCGTTTAATTAATAATAACCCAAGTTTTTAGTCAGCACACATCACCGTCTTTGTGGATTCGACTCCGGACTTACCGGGTGTTATGCTGCGTCGGTCTCCGCCATACACTTGGGACAACTCATTATTTTAGGACTAGAAAATCGTCAAGCATGAAGGAAGAAAGAGGAGGAAGGAAACGATGGTGAACAACATTTTTTAGATGGCTAGAGCTTGGAGAGCTGTTCATGAACCTTGAACTATATGTGGCTGCATCCTGAGGTCTTAAAAGACATTCTTTTACATGCGACTTCGTCTGTCTCAAAAAAAAAAAAAAAAGATTATGCTATATACACGCCTCTCAACCACTTCCTGGACACTATTTTCTCACAAGCACTGAATGTCAAAGGCTGCCATCTCCGCAAAGTGAATTTACTTCACGCTATAGAAGTCAAAGTCCTATAAAATATCTCTGTCAATTTAATTTCCTAGAGTAGTCTTTTAAAAATAGCAAGTACTTGTTTCTAATTTTTAAATTTAAAAATAATGTATTTAGGAAAATAATTTTTTGATTTTTTTACATCGTTCAAAAGATCTCATCGATATCTACCAAACAAGATTTATACGGCTCAAAAAATTAAGTCTATTATTTTTAAATTTAAAAATTACAAATAAATTGGAGTACTTATTTTTTCAGAACAAAAAGAAACCTACATAACATGCACGATGGCGATGGAGCGAGTGTTGACTGATGGATGGAGATATGGCTCCACTCCTCTTTACTCTAGCATTTCCTCTCCCACCCACTCGTGTAGACATTTATCCACTACCATTGTATTTCAACTAGGACGGTAAATTAATTGAGCCATTCATGAACAGTTCGAGACTCGACTCATTAAGAGTTTGTTCGAATTCGATTTGTCTATTAAATGAACCGAATCTGAAACTCAATATATGTTAAGCTCGTTTGATATATAAGCCGAGCCTGAACCTTATAGTAATCTTCTCGGTTAGGATCGCGAACTTGTAGTTAAATATAATTTATAATTATTTAGAAGTCTATATGCAAATATAAAAAAATTCAAGGTTATATATATTTTAATACTTATTTTTCTCTTAAATTCTATATGACCAATGAGAAAGTTTGGATGTGGTTGAGTTTAATGAGTCGAGCCGAACCAAACCCAAGCCTTGACGAACTCAATTCGAGCCTAGATTTGGCTCGGCTCGCTTCGTTTGAGTTTAATGAGCCAAACCTGAGCTTTGAAAAATGTTTATGAGCCAAACTCTAGCCAAGTTATTAAGGTTCGAATCGAACCCGAGCTGAACTCGAGTAAAACTAGTACCTTAACGAATCCAAACCGAACTTAACAGGGTTTGGCTCGATTCGGCTTGTTTACGGCCCTAGTTTCAACCACCAGGAGTAAAGGCTTGGTCTGGCATGGAGGATGAACAAGAGTTCCATTTTAGCCCATAAGTGCAAATTAACCTCTGGCGGTGTATTCCGTAGGTTTAAGCAATGTAGACAGAGAGAGAGAGAGAGAGGGGGTAGTGAGTTGGGAGAGAACTCCACTCGTAAAGCTTTAGTCTGTTTCTAGTGAGATTGCTTCGATTCCTCCGTGGATGTACGATCTTGGAGAACCACGTTAAACCAAAGTTCTGAATACCGTTTCAGACAGGGTATCGGTTTTCTTACTGGTATGGTACGTACCGGAACCGGTTAGGTACCGGGTACCGTTTCGGATTTACCGCAACTATAATATATATAATAATTATACATAATTATAATTCAATTTTTTTTTTCATACCATGCAATTCATCATAAAATACGTGTATTAAGACAACAAAACCCACATAATTAACTTAAATTCATTATTTTCCTTACAAATCCAAAAAAGAAAAGAAAAGAAAAACACTCTAGCATTGAATTTTACGTTGATGTGCAGCTGCACACCTCCTACTCCTGCTATACAGCCTGTAGTATTCGAAAATCCTATTGGTACCGATGGTACCCGTAGGGAAAATGCACCGACGGCCACCGGACGGCCGATCCGAGCCGTCCAAAAATTTTAAAAAATAAAACCGAGTGGGCCTAAGCGGGAATCAATGGCATCCGAGGTGTGTAGGGTACTTGATCCGAGCACCTCTTTTTCGCCTATATATGTATATTGGTGTATATATACGAAAAAGGAGTGCTCGGATCAAGTACCCTACACATCTCGGATGCCATTGATTCTCGAGTGGGCCCACTCGATTTTGTTTTTTAAAATTTTTGGACGGCTCGGATCGGCCGTCCGGTGGCCATCGGTATATTTTCCCTACGGTACCGTCGGTACCAATAGCAGTACTCGTTAGTATTACTTTACCCACTCCATCACTGCGCCACAAAACCAAAAACTTTGGCAAGAAACGACTGAAGGGTGAAGAGGCGTGAAGAAGACGGAGAAGTTCATCGGAATGTCTCTAAAAGACTAGATCTGAACAGGAATCGATTCCAAAAATACTTTTCCTCTTCCCTCTGTTCTCCATAACTTCAGGTCTTCTTCCCCTTCTTTCTGTTTTTCTTTTATTTCTCCTATTTTCTCTTTGGCATGTAACGCCGGGACTCGCCGGAATCGGATGAAATTACAAACGGCCCAGCTTTGCAAAATACCGGCCGAAATTCCCGGTAACGACATCTCGGCCGAGATTTGCCGAATTTTTCGGTACAGACCGATAATCGCCGGTATTGGCACCGGAACGGTATCAGATGGTCAACTTACCGGAATCTCACAAATCCGGGACGTACCGGCCGGTACGGTACGGGATCCACAACATTGCGTTAAACTCATTGTTTGTGTGTATGGTTTTGATTCTTGGGACACGACAGGGGTGCAAGTATAAGCACAAATGTGAAAGTGTTTTTAAAAATAAACCACAAAAAAACTTAATGCATTTTATCATCTCGTTTCCACCAACAAAACCACAAAAAAAATCTAACACATTTTACTAACTGGTTTTTATTAACAAAAAAACACTAAAAACTTAACATATTTTACTAATTGATTTCCACTAACAATTTTTTTTTTACCAACTCAATAACTATTTCACTCGCATAACCATCAAAAACTTTTTCACTACCAGAAATAATTTGACATTTCTCCATAACTTATTCACTACCAGAACACCTAACAACTTTTTAATTACAAATAAATATTTATAAAATTTTCACTACTGGAAAATATTGAAATTTGCGAGGATGAGGATTGAAATGGACACTATTGATTGTGATGATATTTAAGAAGGAAGCGAAAAAGCATACCCAAGAAAATTTCAAACGATTGAAATTTGTGAGGATGAGACTCTCTCTCTCTCTCTCTCTCTCTCTCTCTCTCTCTCTCTCTCTCTCTCTCTCTCTCACGCACACACATAAGTCACAACTGGCAGGCCAAGGTTTTTGATGTATTACCAATTCGGTGGCGACAATAAAGTCTCAATACGTGGTCGTTTTGATAACTTCCAGTCTGTAGTCAATAACACGGTTCGTTCCAAACTTCCATTTGCTTTCATTTCAGGGGAATTTTTGGCTGCTCTTGGGGCATGTCTGTTTATACCCATTTTTGGTACCGCGCATCGACCTAGCCGTGAATGGCCATTTAATTAATTTTGTAATTAGATTGGCCGAAATTATGTAACTGTTGGTTGTTGGGTTTATTGGGCCATGGATTTACTATTAATGTTTGGGCCCAATAACCAAACACAGCCCATGAAGGGTGGAGCCCATGAAGAAGGTGCCGATTTGGTTTAGGGAGCAAGGCCACGATTGCAGGGAATTGGTTATTTTCTGGAGGCAGTTGGTTCCTTCCAAATTTGAAGGCCAATTGACTAAATGTCAAGCTAGCACAAAAAGAAGAAGTGATGAGTTATTGCCACATCACCCCATGATCTTTCAATAGCCAGAAACTGCCCATGATCTTGCATGCACAAAAGAAGGAACAATCATGGGACATTTGGCAGCAAATGGAGCAAGAGGAAAATTCGGATTCAAACCTGAATCAGCTTCTTGCTTTGCCTATAAATACTAGTTTCGAAGGAGAAAAACGAGTCCAACACCAATCAATGCCTAGCGCTTAAAAACACTTTCCTACTTTCAGCAAAGTAGACTATCGAGTATTTCGTACTCAAACCCATTTGAACTCACTTCTTCAAGTAGTTTGAATTTTACTTTTTTTGTACCACTTTATTATCCCGGAGTAATAAAGTTTACGTTTTACGTTTTACGCATTTCCTATACGACTAGGAAATTCTAAGTCCACAACTGTGTGGCAAATCACAAACCTTCTTGTGATCATTAACCTTTAGGTCGCACACAATCGCTTACAAGTTAGAAGTCAAGATTCACGGCAATCTTTATCTAAAGTTAGGCGCTACAAGTCTTGGCACGTCCGCACTCAACCAATTGCTTAAATCCGCAAACCTCGCCTTCAAATATAAGGTTGAGAAAACCCCAATTGTAGGGCTAGATCATCGGTAGCATAATAAACCGGTAAGACCGGGATCGTACCACAGGGAATCAGAGATAGCTTAATCGGATTGTAGGTATTGTAACGTGGATTTTGGCGTTAAAGACGGCCAACTTGGTTTTGCTTTAAACGATGGAAGTGATAAATAAAAGACTATGAATGAACTTTATAAACTGAAAGCAGCAAGTTGAGGGATCGTCTATCCCTTAACAAAAGCCGTTATCGGTTCTCAATTATAACTCAAGCGAGAGTTACGACTGCGTGCTCACGCCTGAAAGATTTAACTTTAAAGATTACGTTTATTAAAAGATGTGATTAAACAGAATTAAATCAACATATTTTTGCTAATGTATCTAACACGTAGGAGGCCACGAGCCCTCGGTACGTCGCTTGCCAAGATTGCTTGACTAAACGACCTACTAAGAAGTTAATACCCCTCGCTTAGATCAAAATGGCTAAGTTACCATAATTCCAAAAACCATGCTTTTAAGCCTGAGGGTTTGAGAACCAACTAACCACCTAAGTCTTTGGGAAAGATTATCCCGAAACTTAGCCAAACAACTATTCACTCATAACTAAAGCACAAAAGAAAACATAAAAACAAGACATGATTTTTTATCCGATAGAATCGAAAACAAACTTGATATTAGTGAAGATCCAAACCGTACAATCAACTTTAATAAACAAGAAATTAACAAACAACAAATACCTTAAGAAGTTCTTGAAGGAAATAGCTCAAAAAGCTTGAGAGCTTTAATGGAGGAAAGCCAAAAATGTAAAAGACTTGAAGGTGTAATAGAATAGAGTTAAGAAGGAGAGAGAGTGTGGCTATTTATACAAGGTAACCCCTCCTCCTCAGTAAAATATCTGAAAATATCCTAAAAGTAGAAACCATCACTACTACAATAATAGATATACGCCACACTAAGGAGATTCACAATGATCACAATTTTCAGTGAAAGCGTGATAAAAAGTGATTCTTAAATTTTTTTATCTCAGTTTAAGCTCAAAGCTGAGATAAAAAGCGTGTTTTAGCGCAAAATAAAAGACCTCACTCTTACGGCGAGATAAAAGAAAAACAACCACACCCTTGCGGCGTGATGAAAGATTTTAGGGCAAAAAAAAATGAGATAAAAGATCTCGCTCTTGTGGCGAGATAAAAGAGAAAAGATCTCACCAATGTGACGTGATAAAAAAGAGAAAAGATCTCACCCTTGTGGCATGATAAAAGATTTTAGGGTGAAAAAAAAAGAGATAAAAGATCTCGCTTTTGTAGTGAAATAAAAGATAAAAGACCTCACTCTTATACCGTTATAAAAAACATTAGTGCGGAAAAAAGTGAGATAAATGATCTCACTCTTGCGGCGAGATAAAAAGTCTACCCATTTTGGTGCGCAGTCTAAATTTTCACGTGGATGGGCTGGTACTCATTTAGACAGACTTTGAAAAGTTATGTGAGAAAAACGATGTCGTTTAAGAACTTTGAAATTTTTTTTTTTCTTTTTTACAAAAGGTAAGAAGATAAGCCCTAATTACACTTTATCCCAAAATTTTTTTATGTTTCATCTTCATCTTCATGCCCAAAAAGATCGAGAGAGAGAGAGAAGGCAAATCCCACAACTGGGTTCCACCGGTGCCTAGTTGTTTCTTCGACGACGGACGGACTATTCCACTAGTGTCCGATTTTCACATAAGCGAGCTGTGATTTTTATGGTTTATTATAGTAGTGTAGTTATTTCGAATGTCTTCCAAATATTTGTTTGACACATTAGGTAAAAAAATAATTATATTATTATGGCTAAACCTTATCTGAAAATGATTAAAATGAAATTCAATATAAACACAAAATTCATGTGAAATGGTTAGTTTATAAATAATAAAAAATCTAAAATTTGTCTATAATATTATAATCAGCTGGTTGTGATAATTTTCATAAAAGTATAAAGCTCACACTATAACAAAAAACACTATTGTCTACTAAATTTACTAGCTAAAATTAAATTTTTTGCCCCAAGAAAATCCTTTGGTGACCAATAACTAATTTTGATTGGCAAAAAATTTATTGTCATATTTTTAAAATTTTTTAAACAATGTTTATATATGTATTTTTATATATTTTAATATCATGTTAGTTGCATTTCAAAAGATTCAGCAAATTTTAAGGGGGGGAAAAAAGTTTTCTCACTTTAGAAAGTAAGTATAAATATTTTTGTTTTCCTAATATAACAGAAGTTCTTGACTAGCTTAGTGGTAAGGGCTTGGAAAATCAATTAAGGGTGCGTGGGTTCGAAACTTGGCAATGACAATAAAAGATGGTCTAGTAGATACAAAGAAAAGATCACGCGCAATGGTTTTCCATCTCAGTTTATGGTGTGATCCTTTTGAACTTTCAATCACGGTTATAGACCGTGATCTAAACTAATATACAATCACACCTAAAAAAGAGAAACAAGCACCCCCAAAAGAAACAATCACAGCTTATAACCGTGATAAAAGAGAAACGATCACGCCTTTTGGCCGTGATTGTTTCCCTTTCAATCACGGTTTATAACCGTGATTTATATGAGTGACTTACAATCACACCCATATCCATCACGGTAGCAAGAGCGTGATGAAAAACTTACAATCACAGCCAATAGCTGTGATCTTTATGGTTTATTGTAGTAGTGCATGCTATAAGTAGAAAGTCCAAAAAGCAGAAAATATCTGCAAAAAAAGCACCCGTATCGATATGGTTATTTTCCTGTATCGATACAACATCCCTACGGATAAATTCCATTTGTTCTGTTTCAATTTTGTATCGATACTTCCATTATGATGGTATCGATACCGCCTGCTTTTCACCAACATCCCATGCTATGGCCTTGGCTGGTCACCCGATGACCCGACGGCTCTCTAAATGCCTTCAAAACATCGCCAGCCTTGTCCCACGCTACCTCCAGCACTTGGGAAAATTCATGGGCACAAGTTGGCATAAAAAAGGCATCAAAACATGCCGATTTACCTGCAACGCTTGAGAAAACACTTTATGGTGCAAACTTAAATACGAACTACTAAAAACACTAAATAACCAACAAAACCAGAACTTAGTGCACCAAATATATACAATATTGGGTGCTTATCACCAACCAACGCCTGCAATCGCATCCACGCCTTGCTCGGCATATGCGTGACAAAAACGAGAGTTTTCAATGTCCCAATAGCTTCTCGCAGTCTAGCATTTGGGGGATTTCATGCATTGCATTAGGGCATGTTTACTATAGCTATAGATACAGATTTTGCATTCTAGTTTTAGATTCTGCTATAGAATCTAAATTTTAGATCTTGGTAGAATCAGATAAACATGTTTACTGTAACGGTGAAAATGTAATAGTCCTAGAGTATTGTCACGTGATATTGCGGACCATTTTACAACCACAATAATGTTTCTAGGAGAAGATCACCAATTTTTTTTTTCCTCTTTATAGTTTTCGATCCCTAACCAAACTCCACTATCTAGGTTTTAATTTATTCAATCTGTTTACAAAAAAAAAAAAAAAGTTCGACCAGTCCGATCCAAAAGGCTGTTAGTTTGCTGCTGGGTAAGGAGTTGAATTGAGAAGCCTTTCAACCTTCTGGGCCTCAATTCTGCCTGGAATTTAAGGTTTCTGGGTTCTTCATGCTGCTGAAATTCTATTACTAATTGGACCAGTTTGGGGCTTACTTTCCAAATCTGACCCAATTCAACTTCTCAATGGATGTATCAATTTTTTTTTGTTTCTAGTTTGGCCTCATACTTAGCCTCTTTCTCTGTGGCTAATATTTTGTCTTTCACTCGATGTACCATAGAATCTGTTTAAAAGAGCTTGTCAACCAAGTTAGTGGAGTGGATGAAATCGTCTTAAGATATTGTAAAAGAGCTTGTCTCATGCATAATGATTGTATAATGCATTCAAACAAGACAAGTTGAAGCAAGACAAGTTGTATTTCCGGCGATATATATGCACGGAGAGATGGGAGTAATCATATTTACATCAAACTTCAGAAAGATACGACAGCAAAAGCAAAATCCTAACGAAAAAATGAACGGTTACGGGGCTTACTCTAGTCATGAACCAAAAAGAAAATTAACCTTCATCGGGCTACCATTTGGGTAAAGGATACATCACCAACTGACCAAATTTCTTGTTGAGATGTAGACGCTTGAACTTCATCTTCATTTCTTTTTATAGAAAAAGCAGGTATTTTGGGGTTGTTCATGGCGACAGTTTCATTTTTCAGCGCCGACGAGAGTTCCAACATGGATGGTCTATCGGCCGGATTTTCTTGGACACATAGCAAAGCTATTTGCATGCATCTCACTAATTTACAGGATGAATTTGTATCGTCGAGTGATGGATCCATGAACTCCATGCCTTTCCCACTCTTCCACAAATCATATGCCTGAAGTATTTCGATGCAGTGCATCTTCAGTAGAGTTCACCGGAACGAAATCAATTCGCAATATTCATGTCAAAATTTTCAGAATTACTTACATAGTCCAGGAGGTTTAAGTCTTCATGAAGGCCATGTGAACAATTATTCCGCTTTCCACTAATGATTTGTAAAAGAAGAACTCCGAAGCTATAAACGTCTGATTTAGTGGAATATATGCCACGTTTTACATATTCAGGAGGTACATAACCACTGCAATATAGCATAAGTGAACAAAAAGAGATAATTAGATTAGTACTATTTGAGACTAGAATACATTAGGTAGTGTGTATTGTAAGAAATATGCCACTTACTATGTTCCAACAATCCGGTCAGTGTTACATTCGAATTCATCTTTCTGGAAAATTCTAGCGATGCCAAAGTCCGCAATCTTGGGCTTCATCTCGTTGTCTAACAAAATGTTGCTCGCTTTCAAATCCCTATGAATTATTGTCAATCTTGAGTACTCTTGGAGGTACAAGAGCCCCTGAGTAACCCCTTCAATGATTTGAACTCGTTTTCCCCAATCTAAAAGTGATCCCCTCATTGGATCTACGTGAAAGAGATTTGGATAGTTAAATTTAGGTGACACCTCATGTTAAAATCACACTCAATTATGATTCACAATTAGGTTAGAGGCATTAAGGATTGCTAACCATAGACAAAATGATCTAGGCTTTTGTTCGGCATGTATTCGTAGATCAACATTTGTTCTTCTTTTTCGGTGCAAAATCCCATAACTCTTACAAGATTTACATGCTGCAGTTTGGCAGTAAGCATCACCTCATTCTTGAACTCTTCAAATCCTTGTGTAGAAGTCCTTGAGAGTCTCTTTACTGCTATTTCTTGTCCATTACATAATATACCCTATAGGCAAAACAGATACCACTTATTTAGTTTTGTTTTCTTGATTTATTCAAAGAAGAATAATTTTACCTTGTAAACAGGTCCGTATCCACCCTCTCCGAGCTTATTTTCAATTGAAAAATTATTGGTTGCTTCTACAAGGTCAGTGAGACTAAATACTAGCAAATTAGGAGCATTTGCATTTTCAGGAGATGCTATAGTAGTTCTGAATAAAGATTGCGATTCTTTTTCGTTGTCCATCCATCCTGTAACCAATAAAAAGGACATGTGGAAAATTGAAGAAAGCCGTTAGAAGGGTTAAGGGAAATATTTAGGAACAAAATTTTCACAACTGGAAGGAACTTACCTTTGTTTCTGCGTGCTCTCTTACGCAGATACCACGTCGCAGAAACTAGTACCAGGGTAACTGTGGCTGAGGTTGAAAGCAAGATTACTAGCAACAGGTGTCTCTTGTTTCTAGGATCATTCTCATCTTCTTGTGCTTTGAAATTGCACATTAGAGAGAAATGTGAGGAGACAATATAGCAGTAGACAAGAGAAACAGAACATTCCTATCCCTTCCAATGTGAAAAAAAAAAAAGACGTTAGGGAATAGTTCTAGTTTTTTGATAACTCAGGCTGTCAGGCAACGGCAGTTGCACATCCGGAGATGAACACCGACCTCTAGAGTGTAGTTATGAATAAGAATTAGAATAATAGTACTTTGTCAATTCAGCGTCAAAATGTGAACAAAATTCAGCTCTGCGTCACATTAGACTTTAGGTGTTTAATTTGTTAGCAGTGACCTGCTTCTACTGTTTTGTTTTGCTTTCTGCCTTTTTCTTTATTGTAATGCAGGGTGTCCAGGGAAAACTTGCGCACAACTCAGACTAATTCTTACATACAACCCCTTCTACAGTTGTTTCACACACTTACGCATGAGGTGAGGTGATCCCAACAGCTGAGGGCGGAACTATACATTAGAAGCCCTAGGCTGTATCCCAGGTGACGGGAGGTGGAGTGAAAAAAAAAATTATTTGTAAAAATTTAGCCTAATAAATTTTAGCACACCTCATTTATAGGTAAACTTGTTAAAGATATAGACTCAGATGAGAGAATAAATAATTTATATTCTCTAAAACAACGCAGGACACAATTTCAATAGGATACAACTTCAATAGTTTACGTTTTTTTGTACTTTTCTTTTGTTTGTTGTTGAACATTTACATATTACGTTTATATATTAGTTTATTAAATTTTTTGTTAGCCGAGGGCGTTTTGAATTCCTGGTTCCGCACTTACCAACAGCTACTAGCAAAGGGGAATGGAGGTGCTGTGTGAGTTTGGCATTGTAATTCTTAATGGCCAGGGTGGTGGCTACTGGCTAGCTCCTCGTGGGAGCTTCGCAAGCTTACTTACGGATTCAACCATCACTAATAAACATTCATATGGCAAGTTAATCACAGAGATGGTTGATGCCATAACTGTAAGTAAATTCTTCCTTTATTGCAGTATGATAAACCAAACAAAATAAAAACCGAGCCTTAAGCCCCAATCAATTAGGGTCGGCTACATGATATTGCTTTAAAGTTTTACCTGCCGCCTTAGAAAGCTTCCAATTGTCATCATTGCCGACATGCCATACTTTGTAACCCAGAAGCCCTTTATCCCTCGCATACGAAACCTTAGTTCTGATGGCCTCCACATCATCATAACCAATCCAAACTGAACCATTAATGCAGTAATTCGTGACATAAGTGGAGTTATACACTAACTTTTCTCCATCACATCGCATAGTTGACTTGATGAACTTGTAGAACATCGAACCATCATGCGTAACGGCGGGACTTCGTCCCGGTGATCCGATCTCATTGACCATCGGGTCCACCAGCATCCACGCGTACCCATGGTATGCTAACCCCAAAACCATCTTGTCAGCAGGTAATCCTCTACTTATCCATTCCTTAATTCCATAATCAGTACTTATATTGCTTGAGGGGTCATACAAAGCAGAATGAGCACCTGTGATGTTTTCCGTGGTGGGTAAGTGATAGTAGTACGATACAATGTGTACCCAATCGAAGTTCCTTCGAATCGACTCCATCGGATAGGTTGTGGTGTTTTTTGAAGGCAAATAATGACCGGCCAGTGTCAAAATGAGCGGTGATCGGTTGGAATTCTTCGATTCCCTATTTATCGCAGTTCTCCATTCGTCAAAGAGAATTCCAATAGCTTCCATCTTGGTGGTGCTTGTGTCCGGTTTGACGCAACAAAGTTCCAGGCCGTGAAACCCATAAAGCCTGGCTCTCTGTATTGATGATTCAATGAAAGAAGTTCTGTGAGAGGGTTGGGTAGCCATTGAATAGAAGGTTGAGAAGGGTTGGGTATCTCCAACAAAGATGGACAGAAGTGTTACAATTGATGGGTTTTTCTGCCGAACGATGTCGGTGAAGGTGAGCATAGATGGTTCATCAGAGGGTTCGATCCAGAGCTCATAAGTTGAATTGTTGAGATACGCAAAAGCAAATGTCAAGTGAGTGAATAGAGTTGAGTCTACATCGGGAACTGGGAATTGGCCAAAGGAAAACCAGGAACCTGCTTTGATCCAGGTCTCTGAAGAACTTGTTAATGAAGGAAGAAAGAGGAGGAGGGAAATGATGGTGAACAACATTTTAAGATGGCTAGAGCCTGGAGTTCCCGTTCATGAACCTTTGAACTATATGTAGCTGCCATGCTGAGGACTTGAATGATATTTTCTTTTACATGCGACTTCGTTTCACCAAAAAAAAAAAAAAAAAGCCTTCACGTTATAGAAGTCAAAGTCCTCTAAAATATGTATGAGATTGACTTATTCATGGAGGGGCCGTGATTCCTTTATCCATAGAGTCGTGCAATCTTGACCGTCCGTTTCGATTTTGGACGGTCCGGATTTAAATGAAACTCTTTCCCGAGAAAATTTTATTTAAATCCGGACCGTCCAAAGCCAAAACGGACTCTTCCTCAAATAAGTTTAATTTAAATCTGGACCATCCAAAATCGAAACAGATGCGCACGATTCACCTCTATAAAAACTTTTTCTTGGAGCTCTGTAAATAAGTTTTTTTTAAATATCGATGTCTATTCTATTCTCTAGTGTAGTCTATTTCTTATTTAAACAAATTTAGACTTGTTCAATTTCGTGGGCCGAGAAAGATGGATGGGAGATCATATGGCTCCACTCCTCTTGACTTCAGCGTTTCCTCTCCCACCTACTCGTGTTTCAACCATCGGGCAGGAGTAATAAAGGCTTGGGCAGATATTCCTCAATGCAAAGAAGTCAAAATGCTCTAAAATATTTATGAGATTGACTTGTTCTCAGGGCAGGAGTAATAAAAGGCTTGGGCAGATATTCCTCAATGCAAAGAAGTCAAAATCCTCTAAAATATTTATGAGATTGACTTATTCTCCGGCAGGAGTAATAAAGGCTTGGGCAGATATTCCTCAATGCAATATTATATAAGAAGTCAAAGTCCTCTAAAATATTTATGAGATTGACTCAATGCAATATTATATAAGAAGTCAAAGTCCTCTAAAATATTTATGAGATTGACTTATTTATGGAAGGGTCGTGATTTCCTTATCCACAGAGTCATGCGATCTTAATCGTCCGTTTCGGTTTTGAATGGTCCGGATTAAAATAAAACTCTTCCCTGGAAAAGTTTTGTTTAAATTTAGACAGTCCAAAGCCGAAACGGCCTCTTCCTCAGAAAAGTTTCATTTAAATCTGGGTCATCTAAAGCCGAAATGGATGTGCGCGATTCACCTCTGTAAAAACTTTTTCACGGAGCTTCGTGAAAAAGTTTTTCTCAATTTTAATCTTTGAAGTTATTAGAGATTTGTCCCAAAGTTAATCGAGATGCGCGCAAGCTGGAGCATCACTGCTATCAACAACCAATGGGAGCAGGGATGGAGCCAGGGAGGGGCTAGTAGGGACGGTCGCCCCTGCAAAAAGAAAAAGAAACACTACTATTACATGTAAAAAAAAAAATTCCTATGAAAGTATATAGGCTCGCCCCTGCATGGTGAAATTCCTGGCTCCGTCCCTAAATGGGAGAGTGTACTTTATCAATCATTGCGACCCCAACTATAAGAGAGAGAGGACTTTGGAGTCCAACAATCAAATTTTAAATTTTTTTTTTTTCAATTGAAATACCCACCCCCCCCCAACTATATAAGAGAGAGGGGACTTCGGAGAGTATACGTATATGTTGTTGATATACTATTACATTTTGTAAACATAAAAAAATATTTGAATCGAAAGATCGCTTACTTGATTAAAATAATTTTAAACCAACAATTTATTATTATTTTGGAAAATATTTTTCATATGTCAATAAAAAACCGAAAAATAAAAGTTAAAACGTTTATTATTTGAAAAAATATTTTACATCGAAACAAACGGAGCCATGCATGGTGAAAGAGCTTGTCTCACAATGATTGTATAATGCATGTAAAACTCGGATTTGAGTACGACGACTTCATTAATTATCGTTAATTATTTCGTGTTGAAATACATATACATTTGTTATACTATCAGTTTTTGTAAATTTAGGATATCATCCAGTATGGCATCTGTTATCAAGGAATATTTCAACTGATAATATGGTTGTAATTAAAAGGACCTTAATCGGATGGTTTACCATATACACTTTTCTTTTCTTTTTTTATAACTTAGGTGACTAGGTCAGTTTACACGCGCCGCGACTCATCTTGGGTGTCCAAACCCACCCAAGATGATGATGAGTTTTGTTCAAATTCCTAATTGCATGCCCGGTTTTGAATGAATACAACCATTGTGATTACTATACCTGGTCAAAGAATAAGGCAAAAGTACATAAACACTCCCTCAACTATCAATTTTTCTCATCAAGATCCCCTCACATTTAATAGCGCCTATACAGACCCCCTCAAGTAATCTCTGTTACCCAAGTGACACCCTTCCGTCTCTAAACCGTTTGTGATAAACCCCCTCATCCATAAATCGGACAAAAATACCCTTATTGCATTACATACATACACCCCCTCTCTCTTTCTTCCCTCTACAAATAACCTCTAATCAAAATCTAAAATCAGCAAATAGATTTGAAACTTTGGTTCATATATATATATATATCCGGTTCCACCCACACAATTTAAAAAAAAAAAAAAAAAACACTTTATCTCTACCATTAAAATCAATGGTTAGATTAAAACTTAAAAGAATTGTATTCTCCTCCCCCCTCAATCATAGGTAATCTCTCCCTCTCTATCTAAGCTATTCTCTCTCTATACCCTAACCGACTAATCACTGATTCCGGTGATCGTTTTTTCTCTCTCCTCCAATACATGCACACTCTTTCTCTAAAGAAAAGTTCAAAAAATATAGATGAGAAAAGCAACTTAGCAGCTGCCGCCGACTACCGCCACCGTTCTCCTTGACTTCTCTTCCATCTCTCTCCTTTCCCTTGTCTTCTTCCCTTCTTATTTCTTATCAGCAAAAGAACCACTGCGGCACCTGCCGTCATCGCGCCACGGTTTTCACGCTATTTTTTATTGTTATATACAGAAGGTTCTCTTTAAAATAATTGATGTAAGGAAAAAAGAAATTATATAAAACAAAAAAAAAGACTAGAATGACTGATAGAACGAGGGTATAATATAAATGTTAGGGGGTCTCCGTGGAACAAAGTAATAGTTAAGGGGGTATTTATGTACTTTTACCTTATAAAAAGGGTATCTTAGTCATTTCCTTCATTCTGTTAACGGAGTTAGCATTTTTTTTGTTTTCAGTAGTTGAGGGGGTCTGTATTGGCGTTTTTAAACATGAGGGGTCTCCATGAGAAAAAGTGATAGTTGAGGGGGTGCTTGTGTACTTTTGCATGACAAAAATTTCCGGAGTAACAAAATTGCAGATGGCTAGCACATGCGTTCTTGAAACTTGGATGAACTATATGTAGCAGCTCGAGCACGGAATTTTTCTCTTATTTTCTTTAGGCATGGTGTTTATTATGCAACCTGCCTGATCGAGGAGCAATGCTTATTCCAGAGCCGATTCATCGACTAGGAAACTGAAGCAAGACAAGTTGTATTTCTGGCAATATACACAGAGGGATAGGAATAATCATATTTACCAAATTTCAGAAAGATATGACACCAGAAGCAAAATCCTAGCGAAAAAATGAACTGTTTCGGGGCTTACTCTAGTCAAGACAAAAAAGGAGAATTAACTTTCATCGGGCTACCATTTGGGTAATGGATACATCACCAACTAACCAAATTTCTTGTTGAGATGTAGACTCTTGAGCTTCATCTTCATCTTGCTCTTCTCGTAGAAAAAGCAGGTCTTTTGGGGGTGATTATGGTAGTAGTTTCATTTTTCAGCATTGACGAGAGTTCCAACATGGAGAGTCTATTAGCTGGATTCTCTTGGATACATAGCAAAGCTATTTGCATGCGTCTCACTAATTTACAGGATGAATTTGTATCATCGAGCAACGGATTCATGAACTCCATGCCTTTCCCACACTTCCACAAATCATATGCCTTAAGTATTTTGATGCAGTGCATCTTTAGAGTTCACAAGAAGGAAATCAATTCGCAATATTCATGTCACAATTTTCAGAATTACTTACATAGTCTAAGAGGTTTAAGTCTTCATGAAGGCCATGTGAACAATTATTCCGCTTTCCGATAATGATTTGTAGAAGAAGAACTCCGAACCTATAAACATATGATTTGGTGGAGTATATGCCACATTTTACATATTTGGGAGGTACGTAACCACTGCAATATTACATAAGTGAATAATAACAGATAACTGGATGAGTAATATTTGAGACTAGAACACATTAGTAGTGTATATTGTAAGAAAGAAGGCACTTACTACATTCCAACGGCCAGTGTTAGCTTCAAATTCATCTTTCTGAAAAATTCTAGCCATGCCAAAATCAGCAATCTTCGGCTTCATCTCGTTGTCTAACAAAATGTTGCTCGCTTTCAAATTAATCCCTGTGAATTATTGTCAATCTTGAGTACTCTTGAAGGTACAAGAGCCCTTGAGTAACCCCTTCAATGATTTGAACTCATTTTTCCCAATCTAAAACTAATCCCCTAATTGGATCTACGCGAAAGAGATTTGGATAATTAAAACGTAGGCGACACCTCATGTTAAAACCATGCTCAATTATAGTTCACAATTACTGTTTTAGAAGCATTACGGATGGCTAACGATATACATAATGATCCAGGCTTCTTTTTTTTGCTGGGCAAACGAAACAATTTTATAAATCTCGAAAGGGGTACATCGAGGGGAAAAGAGGGAAGAGCGAACTTGCTCAGCCACGAAAAAGGAAACACAAAGAATAAAACACACCATCCAGCCGGGGGTTGGATGTGTTACACCTCAAACCCAAAATTAGAGCTTCAGCTTACGAATACCATGAAGAAAACATTTAAAATACTCCACCGAGTACACCTTGATATCGAACTTAGCTTTCATCCACATTGCCATCTTAGTCTTAATCTGGTCCCCTACTTCACTAGCTGATCTTGAGGTATTGTTGAAAATGAGGTCATTCCTTGTAAGCCACAATGACCATAAGGTCGCAAAGAAAGTCACCTCCCAAATGTGCCTTTCCAAATTTCTAAACCTTGAGCCAAACCACCAATTAGCTAAGTCTGCCAAAGAGGGTGGACAAACCCAAAACATCTGCCACCACACCATTATAAATGACCAAGTATTCCAGGAAAATTGACAGTGCAAAATAGGTGTTTAGGGGTTTCCTCGAAGGAAGCACAAAATGGGCACTTTGACAATGGACCCATCTGAATCATATTCTTGCTCACGAGCACCAACCTGGACGCCACCCTTCCTTGTAAAGCCAGGCACGAGAAAATTTCAACCTTAGACGGACTAAGGTTCTTCCATACAGACCCCAATACTTCATCTCGGGCCTGCACTTGCTGCTCCCATTGGTCATAAACTGATTTCACCAAGAAATTCTTGTCTGTAGACCAATTCCATTGCAATACATCCTTTTTGGAAGAGTCCAAAGTTACACTATGTAATCTTTGTTGTAGCCCCATCTTTTGGAGCATTTTCCATTCATACAGACTTCTACCAAAAAGTAGGTTCCAACTTTCTTCACCTGCCCCTTCCTTAATAGCTCTAATAACAAAGTCCTTCTGATTAGAAATTCGGAACAGCCTTGGGTAAACATCCTTGAGAGCCTTATCCCCCAGCCAAATATGGTTCCAGAATAACGTATCTCGGCCCGACCCCATAAGAATTCTGAAGCCCTCTTGAATTATAGTTCCGATACATGAAGCCGAATTCCCTATGGAACAAATATCTCTCCATATATTGGTAACCTGTCCAGAATTAGGGAGATGAGGAAGCCAACAACTTTGAATCAGATTATACTTCTTTCTAATGACCTTGACCCAAAGGGCATCTTTATCCTTACTAAATCTCCACCACCATTTAGCAAGAAGTGCTAGGTTTTGGATCTTCAGATTTTTCACTCCCAAACCTCCATTCTCTTTCTTCTTGGCAACCTTACTCCATCGCACTAGATGTAACTTCTTCTTATCAACAGAGTCACCCCAGAAAAATTGTTTCTGCATCTTCTCTATGGCCTTGGCAACAGCTATTGGTAGTTTAAAAAGGGACATAAAATAAACGGGCAGATGTCCAAAGTTAGAATTCAAAAGAGTAAGTCTACCTCCCGTTGAGTTGAATCTACTTCTCCATATGCTCAGCTTTTTACCCATTCTATCCAAAACTGGTTCCCATGTTTTAATTCTATTTGGATTTGCACCCAAAGGCAACCCCAAGTATTTGATTGGCAAGGTCTCTACTTTGCACCCCATCACCTGAGCAAGAGCAGTAACATCTTGCTGGCCGACCTTAACTCCACACAAAGAGCTCTTGGGGAAATTTATTTTTAGGCCAGACATAAGCTGAAAACATCTTAGAATCCTTTTTATATTAGCCATCTCCACTCTATCATTATTGCAAAATAGTATCGCATCATCCGCAATTGTAAATGAGACAGAACAACTCCATTAGCCCCAACCTTTGTACCCTTGATAACGTTTAAAACCCGAGCTCTTTCCAACAAGATATTCAGAGCTTCCACCACAATGTTGAAAAGGAAGGGTGATAAGGGATCTCCTTGCCATAGGCCTTTCTGAGTGTGAAATTCCTGAGTAGTAGAACCATTAATAAGGATAGACATAGTTACAGATGAGATACATTCTTTAATCCACCCACACCATTAATAAGGATAGACATAGTTACAGATGATCCAGGCTTTTGTTCGGCATGTATTCGTAGATCAACATTTGTTCTTCTTTTTCGATGCAAAATCCCAGAACTCTTATAAGATTTACGTGCTACAGTTTGGCAGTAAGCATGACCTCATTCTTGAACTCCTCAAATCCTTGCGTAGAAGTCCTTGAAAGTCTCTTTACTGCTATTTCTTGTCCATAATGTAATACACCCTACAGGCAAAGCTGACACCACTAACCAGTTATTTCACCGGATTATGTGCTTAGTTTTGTTTTCATTTATCATTATGCAATTTATCAAGATTTTACAGATGGATTGATAAAACCATATCACAAACTCATTCTACGACGAAGAAATTTGCACCAAGTACTTACTAAGTACCGAAAAATCAGACCCACGTATTCTTAGCTGATATGTGTTGAAAAGCACCAATCCAATCCCTTTAGTTTACGCTTTGTGCATTCCTTAGCTTGTTTATTTGATGTGTTTCTTGTTAGTTTTGATGTTAGTAGGCCTTGGGACTCAATAAACGCGAAATTATGTTAATTGGAGGATGTTAGAGATGATGGGGAGCAAAGAGGAGAAGCCGATGTGTGAGAAGAGGCAAAATAGAGCGAAAATCATGTTTGCAGCATCTCTGGTCCGGACTACCCAAAGTCTGGTCCGGATCAGCACTCAACAAAGCAAAACCAAGCTTGCAGCAATGATGGTCCGGTTCTGGTCCGGACAAGCATGCCCGCGCAACGCAGACAACTCTCAGCAACGATGGTCCGGTTTTGGTCTGATCTGGTCCGGACCAGCGTGCCGTCACACGCAAACAGCTCACAATAGCCTTGGTCCGGAGCAGTGGGACCGAACTTCTCCATTTTCAGCGTTTTTTTTAATGTAATTTTTAGGGGAAAAACTATAAATAGGTCTTCCTAAACTTATATTAGGGTTCCAAACTTTTGTTTAGAGGCAAAGGAAGAGAGAAACACGATTGTTCATCATTGTTCTCCATGTTTTCATCAATTCCTAGCATGTTATTCTTTTCCATGGCCAGCTAAACTCCTTATCTACGGGGAGGATGAAGCCTCACACCAAGTAATCTAGCTTGTTCTTTTGCATAGATTAGGGTTTTTATTCGAATCGAATTATGCGTTCAGAACTCCTTTCATGATATCAACGGAATGGTTTTCGATCAATTCTTTCGATCGGTTGAGTATTTATATCCATGGTTTTCTAATACAGTTCACATAATGGTTTTCATTGTCCACAATCCAGGTGACTGAGATGGGTTATGCTTCGGAGATGGATCGTGCCATTAGGCGGTTAGATTGCACTAGTGAGACAGTCTGTGGCATGGGATAGACCATACCGGTTGGCGAATTGTAGAAATCTACTTGACCACTACCGATAGGGATTGCAAGCCCTAGCGATAGTGATTTGCGAATCGAGTATTAACCCGGTCTATGCGATACAAGGTTATGCGGTTGGGGTGGATTCTAAACCCTAGATCCTTCTCCCATCATTTTTAAACTCTTTTAATTAATTGCTCTTTAGTTTAATTAGTTTCTTGAAACAACCAAACCAATCAATCAAACTCTTTCTTTCCGAATTAGAATAGAAATTAATCGAATCTATCCTAACTCAGTCATTCAGTCCCCGTTGGAATGATACTCGGTCTTGATCACTATTCTACGGAGTAGTAGTTAATTCTTAGTTTTTATAAATATATTTTTGACACGTACAACGCAGTCATTAGCCACCAAATCTGAAGCCAATTCATGACCAACTTCAGTGGATTTTCTCCAGATTTTTTCTTGAATATGCAATCTCGTATTTCAGATCCAACTATCAATACTCAAAACACAGACAAAGCTTTCCCCATCAAACCTTTTCACTCTATGAATCACCCAAACCGTCGTAATTCCACCTTTCTTTCCCTAGTGCAGACATAAAAATCTAATGCAATGATTCAATAACTTAACCTTCATAAGTCCATAATGTTTTCCCCAATTTCACAGCTCAATCTAACTCTTTTACTTCTTAATCAATACAATTTGAATTTAAAAACTTAAATTTTCCCCATTTTCTTCATGTACAGCACAATTAACCATATAGCAAACCCCATCTGCAAAAATTCAAACAGGGGCCAAAAATCAAATCTTTTCACCAGAAGAATCACCCAAACTGGCCAAATCCTATGAACTCCATCTCTCCTTTTATTTCCCTGACGTAAAATCTAATGTAGTGATTCAATAACTCAATCTTCATAAATCCACGGTGTTTTCCCCAATTTCAGAGCTCAATCTCACACTCCTACTTCTTGATCAATGCAATTCAACCAAAACAACCAATTTTCCCCATTTTGATCATGTAAATCACAATTCACCATTTAGCACACTCTTTTACTTCTTGATCAATGCAGTTTGAGTAAAAAATACTCAATTTTCCCCATTTTCATCACGTTAACAGCACAATTCACTATTTAGCAAAACAAATATTCAAACAGGGAGAAAAAAAAAATCAACAGTACCCAGATGCACGCACCTACAAAAATATCTAGAGAGAGGGAGAGAGAGAGCGAGCGTACATGCTGGCGATTCTTTTGCGAATGGCCATCTCCTTGGAGAAGGGATGGACGACAACCATTGGGCTTTTCGCGTGCTCGATTTTCGGACTGTTTTTACAGAATTCAATGGCGTGTGTCCGATGCTCCCTCGTTATGAATTTATTCTCTTCGATAAAACGGGTTCGATATAGTGTGGCCAAATCTATCTTCACAGAAACAATTTCACCCAAATCATCTCCGATTATGCAGCGGTCAGTGCTCGATTAATATGATCTTCAACTTTATATATCTTCTCGACGACCTTTAGAACATGAACGCTTTCGATCAGAGAGATAAATCGGGATGAGATCACAATTTGACAAATTCGCGTTGGAGTTTCCCTGCGATGTCGTTTCAAAGGAACTCGCACGTTCATACGTGAGGTTCTAAAAAAAGGGCCCAGCTAAATACAACTGCAAATTTACTAGATGTAGCTAATTTATAAGGAGGAATCCAAAAATTTCCTCTTATGAATTGGCTACATGTAGCAAATTCGCAGTTGTATTTATCAGCACCCCTAAAAAATTCAGTGTGTCCAAGCTCATTATCTTAAAAACAAATTCACTCCGATTGTCTGCGATCACATATCAGTAACTATTTGATTCACATAATCTTAAACCTATTATTTTTTCTTTACAAGAGATCTTCAACATGAACTGTTTAGATCACATAGATGAACAGGACTGAGCACACAATTTGTCAAATACACGTTTGAAGGGACTTCTCATGTTAAAGATGAGAAGTGTGATTAAATACAGCCGGCGTCATTCCCGGGAAGCTCGCGTGTTGAAGTTTCGAGGAATTGCAAATCCAACTGTCAAAGTTGGTTTTCGATAAATCAATGGCCATTGAAACGGTGAGGAATTTCAACCATTTCAATCGCTGATCCTTTCCTTTGATTACTATATATGGTCAAAGAATCATGACAAAAATTTCCAAAGCAAACATCACTGCAGATGGCTAGCTCATGTGTCCCAGCAAAAGCAAATCATAACGAAAAAAGGAACCGTTACGAGGGCTACTCTAGACATGAGTAAAAGGAGGAGAATAAACCTTCATCGTGCTACTATTTGGGAAAAGGATACATCACCAACTGACCAAATTTCTTGTTGAGATATTGTAGACTCTTGAACTTCATTTTCATCTCTTCTTGTAGAAAAAGCAGGTCTTTTGGGAGTGTTCATGGCCGCAATTTCGTTTTTCAGCATCGACGAGAGTTTCAACATAGAGGGTCTATTGGCTGGATTTTCTTGGACACAGAGCAAAGCTATTTCCATGCATCTCATCAATTTGCATGATGAATATGTATCGTCGAGCGATGGATCCACGAACTCCATGCCTTTGCCACACTTCCACAAATCATATGCCTTAAGTATTTGAAGGTAGTCCATCTTTAGAGTTCACTGGAAGAAAATCAATTCGCAATATCCATGTCACAGTTTTCAGAATCACTTACATATTCTAGGAGATTTAAGTCTTCATGAAGGCCATGTAAATAACTATTCTGCTTTCTGCTAATGATTTCTAAAAGAAGAACTCCGAAGCTATAAACATCTGATTTGGTGGAGTATATGCACCGTTTTACATATTCGGGAGGTAGATAACCACTGCAATATTGCGTAAGTAAAAAAGAAGAAGAGAAAACTAGATGGGTAACATTTGGACTAGAGCACATTAGGTAGTGTGTATTGTAAGAAACAAGGCACTTACTACGTTCCAATAATCAGGCTAGTGTTAGCTTCGAATTCATCTTTCTGGAAAATTCTAGTCATGCCAAAATCCGTGATCTTGGGCTTCATCTCGTTATCTAACAAAATGTTGCTCACTTTCAAAATCCCTGCGAATTATTGTCAATCTTGAGTACTCTTGGAGGTACAAGAGCCCCTGAGTAACCCCTTCAATGATTTGAATTCGTTTTTCCCAATCTAAAAGTGATCCCTTGATTGGATCTACGCGAAATAGATTTGGATAGTTAAAACATAGGTGACACCTCATGTTAAAACCACACTCAATTATTGGTCACCGTTATTTTAGAAGCATTAAAGATTGCTAACCATAGAGGTAATGATCCAGGCTTTTGTTCGGCATGTATTCGTAGATCAACATCGGTTCTTCTTTTTCGGTGCAAAATTCAAGAACTCTTACAAGATTTACATGCTGCAGTTTAGCAGTAAGCATCACCTCGTTCTTGAACTCTTCAAATCCTTGTGTAGAAGTCTTTGAAAGTCTCTTTACCGCTATTTCTTGTCCACTGTGTAATACACCCTGCAGGTGAAATAGACACCGCGTATTTAGTTTTGTTTCTCACTTTATGTGAAGACGAATAGTTTTACCTTGTAAACAAGTCTGTATCCATCCTCTCCGAGCTTATTTTCAGATGAAAAATTATTGGTAGGTTCTATAAGGTCAGTGAGTCTAAATACTAGCAAATTAGGAGCATTTGCGTTTCCAGCAGATGCCATAGTAGTTTTGAAGAAAGATTGAGATTCTATTCCTTCGCCCATCCGTCCTGTAACCAATGAAAAAAATATGTGGAACGTTAAAAGGGTGAAGGGAAATGATTTATGCACAAAGTTTTCTCGGTTGGAAGAACTTACCTTTGTTTCTGCGTGCTCTTTTACGCAGATACCACGTCGCATAAACTAGTACAAGGGTAACTGTAGCCATGGTTGGAAGCAAGATTAACAAGAAGTGTCTCTTGTTCCCGGGATTTTTCTCATCTTCTTGTGCTATGAAATTGTGCATTAGAGAGAAGGACAAAGCTATGGTACACATGGTATACCGTATGTCTAAATTATGACAATTTTTTATTTTCATTATGACGATTTTTGATTTTCTAATGCATATTTTTTATGCTAGTTACGACATCTACTTTAAAATTTACTTGTTGAACAGGTTATTAGCAGGTTACCCATAGTTAAAAAATATTGTTATTATGTAACCATAATTATTCGTACCATAAACCATAATACTTGTACCCCAACCAAATATATGTGTACAATATCGTAAATTAAATAATGCTACCCACAAATGTTATGACAACACCATAAATTGGCATTATCTTACCACAATGAGTCGTACCAAAAATTATTTGACATGTATGATATTCCGCAACAAAATCAAAATATGTCGTACCAAAATCAACAATTGTTATACCCAAACAAAATACTTGTGTAAAATACCACAAATTCAGTAAAATAACTAAATTTGTTATGACAACACCTAACATTGTCATTTTCTTACCACAACGTGTCGCATCAAAAGAAAACATATTTAAATACTACAAATTATATAACAAACCATAATTGTTATGGCAATACCATAATTTGGCATTTTCATGCCCACAACTGTCATAACAAAGGAAATTGATTAAAATATTCCGTAACAAGACCAAAATACGACAAATTCAGTAATATAACCAAATTTGTTATGACAACACCATAAATTGACGTTTTCATACCTACAACGTGTCATATAAAAAAAATTCAATTGGAATGTTTAGTTAACGATAGTTATAAACTTATAATTAGCAAAATACCAAATCACAAATTCAGTAATATAACCAAATTTATAATGACAACACTATAAATTGGCGTTTTCATACCCACAGCGTGTCGTATAAAAAGATTCAATCGAAATGTTCAATTAATGATAGTTATAATTAGCAAAATACCATACCACAAATTCAGTAATATAATCAAATTTGTTATAACAATACCATAAATTAACGTTTTCATACCCACAACGTGTCGTATAAAAAAAAATTCAATCGGAATGTTCAATTAACGATAGTTATAATCAACAAAATGCCAAACCATAAATTCAGTAATATAACCAAATTTGTTATGACAATACCATAAATTAACGTTTTCATACTCACAACGTGTCATATAAAAAAATTCAATCAGAATATTCAGTTAACGATAGTTATAATCGGGAAAATACCATACTATAACTAAACGTCGTTAGCGAGTATATTTTTAGAATGATCGATCATAATTGTTAGAATATCAAGTCATACGATATTCAACATTATCACCAAAATTAGATATCTGACAACTGCAAAATTGAAAAAATTTAATGTATCTAGATATAAAAATGAAGTTGATCGTTTATCATTAGACTCTTAATTAGACAAAAAATTCTTTTACTATTGAATTCGGGTGCCGATGAAAGGGCTTTCTAAAACCTATCGAGCCAAAAAATTACGTGAATTATTTAATCAACAAATATAATGAAATCAATAGTTTTGATCGTCATTATTGTGTCGCGGTTGCAAGTCAACCGTACATTCAGTTGCAACAAAGAAATTGGTTTTATATCAAGTATATTGAATGCACAACTCTAAATGTACTTTTGGTACGACACATTGTGGTAAAAAAATGCCAATTTTTTGTATTGTAATAATAATTATGGTTATGTTATATAATTTACAGTATTATACAAAAGAGGGAGAGGGAGAGAGAGTCAAGGAAGAGAGAATAACCTATTACCTGCTAAGCCGTTTTTTCATTTTACTAATTGATTTAACAAATGAGTGGTCCAGATTATTCACTTTTAAATCCAAGAATTTAAAATCATGGTGTGTATGGTACACCCCCTAATATACTCGAAAATACAGAATATTCTTGAAGATACAGAAGCCCTTGAGTCACGCCTTCGATGATATGAAACCGTTTCTCCCAATCCAACAGTGCCTATCTATCTGGATCTAAATCATAATAAAGTCACTTCTCAGTAAGTCAGGTAAAGGTACTAAAGTAGCCCACCTGCCGTTTCAAAATTCTTCAAGTTGGCTCATATTCTTTGTGATACTGCAATTCTTCTGTTTCTGTCGTGGCTGTAGTTTTGATTATTTGTGATTTATTTGGAAATCTGGCATTGTAGTTTAGAGTGTTTGTTCTTTCATTTTAAACAAAAATTCTAGGTTGTTAACTGATTTTGGCCCTCCAAAATCAGTTAACAAAAATCAGTTAACAAAAATTCTAAGTGCTAAAATATACATATTTTGGCCCTCCAATCTACATTTATTAGTCCTTTATTTTTGTTAACTGATTTTTATTATATGCTTTTTATGTTTATAGGTTGCTCGAGCCCGTTGTCCGAGATTTTGAATAAAAAGAGGATTTTAAAGAAGTTTGGGTTCAATGCAAAATAATTCAAAATTGAATGGTTCATATGTTATTTCATAAAGCCCAAAAGGCCTTTGTGTGATTTAATTTCTCAATCCCTATATAAACAATTAACCTACCGGTGAAAGGACGGATCCCGGGGAAAAAAAGGAAAGAAAGGCTGCTGCTGCCGTGGAACAGTTTCGAACGCAGAAACGAAGAAAGGGATGCCGACTGCCATCAATATTGTTTAGTTTCTAAGTTTTGTTTAATTACTCGCATGCCGGTAACTCTTTTTAATTTCTGTTTTTAATAAAAGTTATTCGCTCGTATTTGATTAGTTTATATTTCTTGTTTGTTTTTCATCTCGCAGTATTAGAAACATGTTTCAATTTAGGGTTTTTTTTGTTTATTGCTTAATGATGAGTGAGTAGTCGTATGGGTAGGGTCGCGGGGTGATTAGCACACCGTGGCCAGTTTGGGCACTGCTCCTATTTTCAAATAATGAAAACGATAATTTTAGATTGGTAAAATACTTTCCGTAGACGAATCCGGGCATTGTCGGAGTCCATGTGAACGGGAGAATGGGGGTCCAAAACTCATTCTCCGCTGCGCATGGGTAAACGGCGACCATTAGGATTTGCATCTTTCGGGGTGTCTTTTCCTCACTAAAATCGAATGTTTTAAGAATACTGAATGGAGCAGGTTAATCCAGACTGGTTGCGAGTGCTATGAATCTTACGACCGTACCTTCCTTTTAATTTTCTGAAAAGTACAATCAATTTCTAGGTTTTAGTTAATCTCTCAATCAAAACGACAAAAGGTGGCTACCTAAGAGCCCATTTAAATTATAACAACCCGAATTTTTAGTCAGCACACATCACCGTCTCTGTGGATTCGACTCCGGACTTACCGGATATTGTGCTACGTCGGTCTCCGCCCTACGCTTGGGGCAACCCATTAATTTACGAATAAGGAATCGGTCAAGCATATTACTCACAGAATAGTATATTCACGCAAAAAGTTATCAGATATCAATAGGTATATTAAAAATCAAATTTTGGTTCGTAAAATGAACGGTGATGGATTGTTTCTTTAAAATTTATGAACATCCATTATGTATTAATGTTTGATATATCTATCGATATCGGATAAAGCTGATTTTGTACATAGATGTACTAATTTGCGAGCACTACAAAATGAACGGTTAAGAATTTAACAAAAAAAAAAAAATGGTCTGGTGAGGCCCACAACCGGCACCTCGGGTAGAGAGAACTTAACCTCGGTTGTGGTATGTGGGGTTTGGAAAATATCGTTACAATACCAAGAAATTTTGTTAGTATAATAAACATTTGACGCCTTAAACATCAATAAATTGCCCCAAGAACCTAATAAAAATTTCTCCCTCCTAATGAGTGACAGTTTCATTATTTTTATCCTCTCAAAAAATTGACTATATGTTTTTAAGCTTATGATACTTTTTAAATATAATATGGAATTATTTGATAGAATCCAATTATTTTTTTGAGACAAAGCTTTCAGTATAAAAGTTATGAGAAACGCCAAAATGCCATCTACCGAAAATATTATGAATCCTAAACATTACGAATTCTATTGCAGAAAATTACGATTTTTTAGTAAAAAAGTTACGAGATGCATAAAGATGTTATGAATCATAGTGAACATGTTACGAATCCTATTGCTAAAAGGTTACAAGTTTTAAAGCAAAAGTTACGAAACACATCAAGGTATTATGAATATGAATGAACGCCGATTCAAAAAAATATGAATGAACCATAATTAATAGGTGCATAATGATATACTCCCTCCGTCCCAAATTGGATGTCAATTTTTGATATCTGTGCCAATTTCAATTACTTATATCTTCAATATGGATCTCAAAATATATGCAATATGGATCTTGTTTGATAGTTCTTGATTAGTTCTATTACACAAAGTTTTCAAACTCATGAAAAATATTATAGATTGAAAGATATAAGCGATGAAAAATGACACGAGTTTCAAAAATTGTCATCCATTTTGGGACGGAGGGAGTACAATTTTAAAGGGTGTGCATTATAGACTTTTTCGTGCCATAGTTAGCTTCCACGCACATCGACTAATCTCAAGGGCCATCAACTAAGGAGGCCGAGTAAAGACATAAAACCTAAAAAGGAGCAAACTCCTAGAGCCCAGACCTTAACTACGAGGCCGAACCCTTGGAAGTAATGAATTCTCTTGTAAGAACATCAATCGCGGTGGATGGAGAACCGTAGGGTTTTTGCATCTAGATGATAATGGAGGTCCACATAATGCAAAGTTAACAATGTAGGAATCATTTGAAAAGATGTGAAACTTTCTCCCCAAGGTATTCGTTCCATCAATTGATTATGCTTAAGATTATTCATCAGTTGCTTGAGGGAATATTCCCCCTGCAAGCTTGTTCCAAGAGAGGTCAACCATTAGAGCTCATTCAAGTACTTCAGTAAGTGCCCAGCAAAAGGCTATTATGAGATTAACTGAGCCCTCAAATTTTTTTTTCGTGATCTGAAAAAAGAAAAAGAAATTGAATTTAGCCTTCCAAATCCAACTGTCAAAGTTGGTTTTCGATTAATGAATGGCCATGAATACGGTGAGGACTTTCGACCATTTTAATCGCAGATCCTTAGATTACTGTACCAGTCAAAGAATCATTGCAAGTGGCTAGCTCATGTGTTCTTGAAACTTTGATGAACTATATGTAGCAGCTCGAGCACTGAGTTTTTCTCTTATTTTCTGTAGGCATGGTGTTTATTAATTATGCAACCTGCTTTTGGGAAAATGCAACTTGAAAGGAAATTGAAGCAACACGAGTTCTATTTCAGACGATATGTACAGGGGAACATGAGTAATCATATTTATTCAAATTTCACAAAGATGTCCCAGCAAAAGCAAAATCTTAACGGAACAAATATACTGATACGGGGGCTACTCTAGTCATGCGGAAAAAGGAGGTGAATAAACCTTCATCGTGCTACTGTTTGGGTAAAGGATACATCACCAACTGACCAAATTTCTTGTTGAGATATTGTACACTCTTGAACTTCATCTTCATCTCTTCTTGAAGAAAAAGCAAGTCTTTTGGGAGTGTTCATCGCGGCAGTTTCATTTTTCAGCATCGACGAGAGTTCCAACATGGAAGGTCTATCAGCTGGATTTTCTTGGACACATAGCAAAGCTACTTGCATGCATCTCATCAATTTGCATGATGAATAGGTATCGTTGAGCGATGGATCCATGAACTTAAAGCCTTTCCCACACTTCCACAAATCATATGCCTGAAGTATTTTAAGGTAGTCCATCTTTAGAGTTCACTGGAAGGAAATAAATTCGCAATATCCATGTCATAGTTTTCAGAATTACTTACATATTCTAGGAAGTTTAAGTCTTCATGAAGGCCATGTAAACAATTATTCCGCTTTCCGCTAATGATTTGTAAAAGAAGAACTCCGAAGCTATAAACATCTGATTTAGTGGAGTATGTGCCACGTCTTACATATTCGGGAGGTACATAACCACTGCAATATTGCATAAGTGAACAAAAAGATATAACTAGACGAGTACTATTTGAGACTAGAGCACATTAGGTAGTGTGTATTGTAACAAATATGCAACTTACAATGTTCCAACAATCCGGTCAGTGTTAGCTTCGAATTCATCTCTCTGAAAAATTCTAGCCATGCCAAAGTCTGCGATCTTGGGCTTCATCTCGTTGTCTAACAAAATATTGCTCGCTTTCAAATCCCTATGAATTATTGTCAATCTTGAGTACTCTTGTAGGTACAAGAGCCCCTGAGTAACCCCTTCAATGATTTGAACTCGTTTTTTCCAATCTAAAAGTGATCCCCTCATTGGATCTACACGAAAGAGATTTGGATAGTTAAAACATAGGTGACACCTCATGTTAAAACCATACTCAATTATGGTTCACGATTATTTTAGAGGCATTAAAGATTGCTAACCATAGACAAAATGATCCAGGCTTTTGTTCGGCATGTATTCGTAGATCAATATTTTTTCTTCTTTTTCGGTGCAAAATCCTAAAACTCTTACAAGATTTACGTGCTGCAGTTTAGCAGTAAGCATGACTTCATTCTTGAACTCTTCAAATCCTTGTGTAGAAGTGCTTGAGAGTCTCTTTACTGCTATTTCTTGTCCATTACGTAAAATACCCTAAAGGCAAAACAACCAGTTATTTAGTTTTGTTTTCTCGATTTATTCGAAGACGAATAAATTTAGGGCAAATTTTCGTAGTCGTCCCTCTAGTTTTACGGTTGTCTCAATTTCGTCCCTCTAGTTTTAATTGTCTCAATTTCGTCCCTCTAGTTTGTTTTACGTTCCAAATTGATAAAATTGTTAACACCGTTAATGAAGCTAACGGAAAAAATATGATTACAAAAATTAAGTGCTCCAATTTTCAATCCGGTTGAACTGGCCGGTGTGAAGATCTTATTTTTTTGATCATTTTATCCTAGATCGTCGTAATGAATTTTTGGCTCTAAGGCCTTTTAACGAGCACCTAAAGACTCTTTATTTAGTTTCAGGGCTCTCTTAGGGTGCTTATTGAAAGGCCTTAGAGCCAAAAATCTATTATGACTATTTAAGATAAAATGATCAGAAAATAAGATCTTCGTACCGGTTCAACCGGATTGAAAATTGGAGCACTTAATTTTTTAATCATATTTTTTCCATTAATGAAACTAACGGTGTTAACAATTTTACCAATTTGGAACGTTAAACAAACTACAGGGATGACAAACTACAGGGATGAAATTGAGAAAATTGAAACTAAATGGACGAAATTAAGACAACCATAAAACTAAAGGGACGACTACGGAAATTTTCCCATAATTTTACCTTGTAAACAGGTCCGTATCCACCCTCTCCGAGCTTATTTTCAAATGAAAAATTGTTGGTGGCTTCTACAAGGTCAGTGAGACTAAATACTAGCAAATTAGGAGCATTTGCCTTTCCTGGAGATGCCATAGTTGTTCTGAATAAAGATTGCGATTCTTTTTTGGCTTCCATCCTTCCTGTAACCAATAAAAAGAACATGTGGAAATTCGAAGAAAGATGTTAAAAGGGCGAAGGGAAATGATTTAGGAACAAAATTTTCACAACTGGAAGGAATTTACCTTTGTTTATGTGTGCTCTCTTGCGCAGATACCACGTCGCAGAAACTAGTACAATGGTAAATGTGGCTGCGGTTGGAAGCAAGATTACTAGCAACAGATGTCTCTTGTTTCTAGGATCTTTCTCATCTTTTTTTTTGAACATATCTTTCTCATCTTCTTGTGCTATGAAATTGTACATTAGAGAGAAATGTGACCAGACACTATAGCAGTAGACAAGAGAAACAGAACACCCCTATCCCTTCCAATGTAAAAAAAAAAAAATGATCATATATTGCCCAAATTAGTTTCAACAATACTTAAAAGGCTTTAGGGGAGAATCCTCGTGGCAACAATTGTGTTCCCTAGTTCTAGTTTTTTTGTTTCGTTTAGTTTTTTGATAACTCAAGGTGTCTGGTAGTGGCAGATGCACACCCGGAGATGAACACCAATCTCTAGGGACCGGGTGTAGTTTTGAATAAGAAGCTGCGCGCATAATACTCAAGTCAATTCAACAAAATTTCAAATTGTGAACAACATTCAGCTCTGGGTCACGTTAGACTGTAGGTGTTTTGTTAGCAGTGACCTGCTTCTACTGTTTTGTTTTGTTTTCTGCCTTTTCTTTATTGTAATGCAAGGTGTACCGGGCTAGCTTGCGCACAACTCGGACTAATTCCTACCCCAACAACTGCTAGCAAGGGGAATGGAGGTGCTGTGTGAGTTTGGCATGGTAATTCTTGTTGGCTAGGGGTGGTGACTAGCACCTAGTGGGTTCTTCCTAGGCTTATTTACGGATTGTAAGCAGGATTTTCTTAATGTAATTCCTGCCTCGATTACCAAAAAATAAATGGATTGGCTCTTGGGCGGATTCAACGGTCACTGATAAACATTCATATGGCAAGTTGATCATAGAGATGGTTGATTCCATATCTTTAAGTAAATTCATCCTTTATTGCAGTATGATAAACCAAACAAAACAAAATCGAACTTTGAGCCCCAATCATTTAGGATCGGCTACATGATGTTGTTTTAAAGTTTTACCTGCCTTGGAAAGCACCCAATTGTCATCATTGGAGACATGCCATACTTTGTAACCCAGAAGCCCTTTCTCCCTTGCGTAGGAAACCTTAGTTCTGATGGCCTCCACATCATCATAACCGATCCAAACCGAACCATTAATGCAGTAATTTGTGACATAAGTGGAGTTATACCCTACTTTTTCTCCATCACATCCCATATATGACTTGATGAACTTGTAGAAAATCAACCCTTCTTATGTAACGGCGGGACCTGTTGCAGGTGATCCAATCTCATTGGCCGAGGGGTCCAAAAGTGTCCAGGCGTACCCATGGTATGGTAACCCAAAAACTATCTTTTTAGCTGGTAATCCTCTACTTATCCATTCCTTAATTCCATAATCCGTACTTATATTGCTTGAGAGGTCATACAAAGCAGAATGAGCGCCTGTGAAGTTTTCCATGGTAGGCAAGTGATAGAAATACGATACGATGAGTACCCAATCGAAGTTCCTTCGAATCGACTCCATAGGATAACTTGCGGTGTTTTTTGAAGGCAAATAATGACCGGCCAGTGTTAAAAGGAGCGGTGATCGGGTGGAATTCTTCGATTCCCTATCTATCGCAGTTCTCCAATCGTCAAAGAGAATTCCCATGTTTTCCATCTTGGTGGTGTTTGTGTCCGGTTTGACGCAACAAAGATCCAGGCCGTGAAACCCATAAAGCCTAGCTCTCTGTAATGATGATTCAATGAAAGAAGTTCTGTGAGAGGGTTGGGTAGCCATTGAAAAGAAGGTTAAGAAGTCTGAATCTCCTGCCCAAATGGACAGAAGTGTTGTGATTGATGGGTTTTTTAGCCGAACGATGTTGGTGAAGGTGGACATATAAGGTTCATCATAGGGTGCGATCCAGAGCTCATAAGTTGAATTGTTGATATATGCAAAAGCAAATGTCAAGTAAGTGAACAGAGTTGAGTCTATATCGGGAACTGGGGATTGGCCACCGGAAAACCAGTAACCTGCTTTGATCCAGGTCTGGGCCTCTGAAGAACTTGTTAGTGAAGGAAGAAAGAGGAGGAAGGAAACGATGGTGAACAACATTTTTTAGATGGCTAGAGCCCTGGAGAGCTGTTCATGAACCTTGAACTATATGTAGCTGCATCTGGAGGACTTAAAAGACATTCTTTTACATGTGACTTCGTCTTACTCAAAAAATACAAAAAAGATCATGCTATATACACGCCTCTCGACCACTCTCTAGAGTCCTAGACACTATTTTCTCACAAGCACTGAATGTCAAAGGCTGCCATCTCCACAAAGTGAATTTACTTTCACGTTATAGAAGTCAAAGTCTTATAAAATATCTCTGTCTATTTAATTAGCTAGAGTAGCCTTTTAAAAATATTAAGTACTTGTTTGTAATTTTTAAACTTAAAAATAATGTATTTAAAAAAATAATTTTTTGATTTTTTTTTGCATCGTTTAAAAGATCTCATCGGCATCTACCAAACAAGATTAGATTGCTCAAAAAATTAAGTCCATTATTCTTAAACTTGAAAATTACAAATGAGTAGGAGTAATTATTTTTTAAGAAATCTTAGAGTCCGTTTGAATAGTGTGAAAGTGAAGAAAATGTAGGAAAGAGAAAAAAATGACATTTTTTTAGTGTTTGATTAGCATAAAAATACAAAAAAAATATAAGAAAGTGAATTTTCTTGTACAACACATTAAATCATTATTACATAGCTTCCACTTTCTTGCTAAAAAAAAAAAAAATCCTGTGAAAGTTGTCACATTTTGACAGTTTCCATTATGTTCATAACTAGTTTTCTTTTCTATAGTGTCTATGATATATGTATAAGGGTAAGCTAGTAAATATATCTTTTTCTTGCAATTTTCTTACAAAACTGATAGGCGCATAAATGTTCACATTAGCGCCCTTTAATTTATATTTGTTAAGTCTATTTATATTGTTAATCGGCGTTTAATTAATACTTAATTTTTGTGTTGAAGGTATTTGGAGGATTTGATAAAATAATATACAAAATGAAAATATTAAATGGTGTTTAATAGTTTGGCCACTGAAATTTAATTGGTGCAAAATTAGTCCGAAATTAAAGAGTACGAGATTTGATGAGGCAATAAACAAAGACCAGTCAAAGGGTCACAATCACAAGCACATGTTGCCAGCATATGACTTCAGCGATGGATTTCCAACTAATTTAATTAGGTTATGACTTAATTGGGCTTGGACTAAAACGGACGCGGGGGCTCTGCTGCCCAGGGGTGGGCAGCAGCCCCTGCCCACACTCACACACACTCACACACGGCACCGTTTCGTTAAAGAAAAAAAAAAAATTCTTCCGCTTGCAATCCTAAGGAGCAGAAACGTGATTATGAGAGCCTTAGAGTTAAAATTTAATTATGTCTCTTTAGAATAATATGATCAGAATAATAAGATCTTCACGTCAATTCAAACGGATTGAAAATTGGAGCATTTAATTTTTTAATCATATTTTTTAATATATAAACGGTCTAAAAAATTAAGTGTGCCACTTTTTAATTCGTTTGAACAAGTACGAATATCTTATTATTCTAATCACATTATTTTAAAGAGATATAATTAACTTTTGTCTATAGAACTCTCATAATCACGTTTCTGATCTACAGGATCCTAAATAAAGAGCAGATACTTAATTACGAGAGTCCTAGAGACAAAAATTAATTATATCTCTTTAAAATAATATGATTAGAATAATAAGATATTCGTACTTGTTCAAACGAATTAAAAAGTGGCACACTTAATTTTTTAGACCGTTTATATATTAAAAAATATGATTAAAAAATTAAGTGCTCCAATTTTCAATCCGTTTGAATTGACGTGAAGATCTTATTATTCTGATCGTATTATTCTAAAGAGACATAATTAAATTTTAACTCTAAGGCTCTCATAATCACGTTTCTGCTCCTTAGGATTGCAAGCGGAATAGTTTTTTTTTTTTTCTTTAACGAAACGGTGCCGTGTGTGAGTGTGTGTGAGTGTGGGCAGGGGCTGCTGCCCACCCCTGAGCAGCAGAGCCCCCGCGTCCGACTAAAACGTGAAAGAAGAAATTGAATTGACAGTTTCTTTACTAGGTGGGCTCATGAGGTATGGGCACTAAAAGGGGACTTTGGCCAAACACGAAGAAGTGGACAGCCGATCACTGTTCAACGCAGAAGATGAAGAACGGGGCTGTCATGATCAGGACGATTCTTTTGTTTTGAATATTGTTAGTTTTCTTTCGAGTATTTTTCCCTTCCAGTTATATAAAATTTTGTTCAATTATTCGCATTCCGATAATTTGTATTGATTTTTGTTCTTTATTAAAGTTGTTCGTTGGTTCTTGTTTAACTTAAATCTTTTGTTTATTTTCTATCCCGAGTAATAGAAGATGTTGCAAATTAGGGTTTCTTTCAATTTTTGCTTGATAATGAGTGAGTAGTTGTATAGATAAGGTCGTGAGGTGATTAACACATTGTGGTCAGGTCGGACACATTCTCGTCCTATTTTTCAAACAATAAAGAAAAGACAATTTTGGGTTAACAAAAAACATTCGTTAGACGAACCCAGACATTGTCGGAGCCATGTGAACGGAGGAATGGAGGTCTAAAACTCATTCTCAAGTGTGCATGGGTAAACGGCGACCACAAATGTTCACATCTTTCGGGGTAGCTTTTTCTCTCTAAAATCAAATGTTTTTAAGAACACAGAACAAAGCAGATAAGTCCGGAATTGGTTGTGAGTTCTATGAACCCTACGACCATACCTCATTTTATAATTATCTAACAAGTACAATCAATTTATAGGTTTTAATTAATCTCAATCAATCAACAAATGATGGCTACCTAAGTGCTAGTTTAAATGGTATTAACCCGAGTTTTTGAGTTAGCAAACATTACCATCTCTGTGGATTCGATTCCAGTCTTACCGGATATTGTACTATGTCGGTCTCCGCCCTACGCTTGGGGCAACCCATTAATTTAGGACTAGAAAATTGTCAAGTATTTTTGGCGCCGTTGCCGGGGACGGTAACGTGTGTTAGAATTCGGGTATTTATTTTTATTTATTTTCTTTTTAATTTTTTTTTGAGTCATCATAACTAGAGGTAGGCAATCCTCTATCGTAGGAAAACAATTACTTCTAGCCTGCTTTTTTTTCTTTTTATTGTTGAAAAGAAAAAAAATGGCCCATTTTGCAAGATGCTATGAAAGTTATGCAAAACAATTTAATTGTTCAGTGTCACTTTCTATATTTTATTGTTTGACCTAAGAAAATCCTTTTTCGCATATTGCTAACCTTGATAAAGCTTTTGCTAATGCTAACGATGAAGTGGCTATTTTACATGTATTTCCAGCATCTTTGCGTGGTAGTGCTCAAGATTGGTTTAATTTTTTGAATCCAAGATCGACATGAAGTGAGATTGTAATACAATTTTTTTAAAAACTTTCACGCACTCATATGCTTTTACAAAAACTATCACATTTCTATCAACAAAATGATGAGTCAGTGTTGTGAGCGAATTAAAAATTCCGTATTTTCTTAGTCAGTTTTAATTGTGAACTTGTCTTCTGGCTACCTTTTGTCATGGTTTAAATCCTAAGACATGCCAAGTGGATTTTAGGTCCATTGACGAATTCCTGAATAAAAATGCTGAAGAGGCTTGGGATTACCTAGATGAATTAGCCCAAAAGATCCAATTTTGTGAGTTGACTGAAAGTTCTGAGGATACCAATTCTGATTCGAGGGAAAAAAAGGAAATAGAACCACTTGTCATCAGTGAAGGCTATATGCCTTTTGAGGAGTCATTGCCCAAAGTTACACTGAATAATCAAATACTTTCGGCTCTAGTTGGTGTTACCCCTCATACTGAGTCTTCACTTTCACAAGAGTTTTTAAATGTGGAACTAATTGATTTTCTTGGTGTTGATGAATTTAATTTAGTTTATCATCCCTATCTTGTGAATTTTGTCAACAATTTGAAAATTGATGTAGTTTGGGTTGTACACTTGCTGGAACTTAAATGTCTAAAACGAATTCGGCAAATGCGCTACTCGAAGTATCTTAACTTGTGGCATGACCAAGTTCAATTCTTGATAAAAGGTGTAAAATAGAGTGCTATGTTCATTGTCTTAACTCTCGTTGGCATGATAAATGTTCGATACCCGCGTCTGGCTGCTTGTACATAAACTTTTTTTTTGATGGTCTGGTATAGCCACCCGTTTCTTGCTTGCGAAATGGGGAGAAAAATAGTACCCGTATCTTTCGCTTGAAGAAAGTGGATGGTTTTTTGTCTTTCATTTTATTTCTTACCTTGTTTATTTCTTTTAGTTTTTTTTTTTTTGCTGTCTTGGAGGCTAACATTTTGCAGGTTGTTCGATCTAAGTTGGTGGGTCTCCCTCTATCTATAGTTTACTCTGCTTAGCCCCTTCTTTTCGAGGTAATATCTCTCATCTCTTTTACGTTTTTGTCTTGTCTTTATTTTTCATGCTTTCAATACGGACGTTGAATAGTTTAAGTTGGGGGGAGGGATCACTTTATTCTCTATTTTGTTAGATTCAAAAAAAAAAAAGAGGAAAAAATTTTGAAAAAAAAAATGGTGGAATACTTTTTTTTTTTGCATGAGACTTCAAGGCTATTGAGATTGGTTCTGGGTTGATTGAGTTTGAGATGTGATAGTCATTGTTTTGATATTGTAGTGGTATAGTAGTTCTTTTTGCTAGCTTGTTGCGAAGAATTGGTCATGACATTTATTTCTAACACCTTTGCACTTCACACTTAATTGGGCTTTGGGTGCTTGTGAGTTATGACTTGAACGTTTTCAATGGCTTAATTAGTGGAGACTTATATCCATGTGAGTTTAGAGCCTACCTTTTCTTGGAGTGGTGTCAAATGAATTCTTGTTTGTCACGAAAGATCAAATTTGTTGTTGATCTCATTATTTTTTTTTGTCAAGTGCATATTGAGAATGTTTTAAATTGTCTACTTATCTCTTGGGTTTGGAAAGTGTATGGTTGTATTGCCCCTTGGAAAGGATTGTAGGTCATCTTTGCTATTTTGAGTCGGTTCGTTTCTTCCTTTCATACATTTATCCATTGTAAGCCTATTTGAGCCTCTTACATAATAACCATTCTCTTGTTGAGTTTCACCATCTATATTGTGTCTTGAGAAGGGTTAGGTAATGATTTGAATGTGAATTTTTGAGGAAAAAATAGGGGGAATGAATGGAGTGGAGAATTATGCTTGATTGATGGGTGATCGTTTCTATTAAAGGAAAAAAAAGTCAAAAACAAAAAAAGAAAAAAGAAGAGGAAAAAAAAACAAAAAGAGAAGATACCAAATTATTAAGGAAAGGAAAAATACTAATTCTAAATATGGGAAAGAAATGTAGGAAAGAGAGATGTGGCGAAGTTGAAAAGAGAAAAAGAAAAAAAAAGGCATGCATTATTATATCTACCCTAGGTGAATTGTTGTGAACCATTCTCGGACACTTGAATATTTTACCTAGTCCTTAAATATTTTCCCTTACCTGACGTTATAACCGGAATTGAAGTTCTATTTGATCCTTGGGGCAATGAGCTGTGAATTGGTGGATGAAGAGAGTTTTCAATACTTGGCATTTCGTTCATGAGATCGTGTGTCCACTATATAAAGCTTTCTTTTCGTGTCAACTTGTGTAGGATACTTTAATTTCATTTACATAATTTCCCCCCGTACAAATTGAGAGTAATATGCACCTTGTTTAGAGTGATTTCATTTGTTGAGTGCATGACACGGTAAGATTTGCAAGTTAAAACTTGGTCCGGAGAGAACGTTTAGTTATTTTACACTTGTGACTGAAGCCCATATTCACACAAGCTGAGTATAGGTGCCGTGACTCATTTTTATGACTAGAGATTATCTAGAACTGCTTATACCTGTTATCTCATTGTGATGACTTTATATTCTTTACTTGAGATATCATTGAGCTATCTTATAGGTTTTCGGGTTTCATGTGAAAAGAATTCACGGTGTTTTGTAGGTGATCACTGTTGAAAACTTTCATGAGACTTTACTCATCCTACTGGGGCTGCCTGGAGGTTTAAAAAATTTATCAATTTTAATTAGTTTTCCTTAGTTGCATTTTGTTTTCTTTGCTCGGGACCAACAAAGTGTAAGTTCGGAGTGTGTGATAGGTGCGCAAATATTCACATTAGCGCCACCTAATTTATCTTTGTTAAGTCTATTTATATTATTTATCATAGTTTATTGCTTAATTTTTGTGTTGTAGGTATTTAGAGAATTTGATAAAAGAATATGCAAAATGAAAATATTAAACGGTGTTTGTTACTTCCGCCGCTGAAATTTAATTGGTGCAACGCTAGTCCGGAATTGAAGAGCACGAGATTTAATGAGGTGATAAGCAAAGACAAGTCATATGGGCACAAGCACATGTTGCCTACATATGACTTCAGTGATTGATTTGCAACTAATTTTTGGTTATGACTTAACTGGGCTTGGTCTAAAACGTGAAAGAAGAAATTGAACTGGCAGTTTCTTTACTTGGTGGGCCCATGAGGTACAGGCACTATTATAAAAGCAGGAAAAAGGGTTTCGGGGGAATAGAATACAGAAAGTCTAGATACATCGCATAAAAATATGGTGACCGTCCACTGTGCGCTTATTGTGAGCTCTAAGAATATACAGAAAAATATTCATAAATTTTAAAATAATATTTCATGGGACTTGTGAAAAATCAGCTCCAATAGATATCGATAGGTATGTTTTTCGAAATTCGTAAGGACGAAACTGCTACAAATTCAAAAAACATATTTACCGATATTCGTTGGAGCTGATTTTTTATAGGGTCCATGAAATATTATTTTAAAATATATATATTTTTATTTTTATTTTTTTAAGGTCTGGAGTGGATCCCAATAGACATGTGATGAACGGTCACCGCAAAATACATGCGGTGGCCGTGGTGCTGCTCGATAGAATATTTTGACGAAAGAACAGTTGAAATAAAAGGGGCTGCGACCATACACGAAGAACTGGACAGCCGATCACGGTTCGACACAGAAGACGAAGAACGGGGCTGTAATGATCAGGACGATTCTTTTGTTTCGAATATTGTTAGTTTTCTTCCGAGTTTTTTTCTCTTCCAGTTATTTAAAATTTTGTTCAATTACTCGCATTTCAATAACTCGCATTGATTTTCGTTTTTTATCAAAGTTGTTTGTTGGTTCTTATTTAATTTAGATATTTTGCTTATTTTCTATCCCAAGTAATAGAAGTATGTTTTAAATTAAGCTTTCTTTTAATTTTTGCTTGATAATGAGTGAGTAGTTGTATAGGTAGGGTCGCGAGGTGATTAGTACATCATGGCCAGGTCAGACATGTTTTGTTCCAGTTTTTAAAACACTAAACAAAAGACAATTTTAGGTTAACAAAGAACATTCGTTAGACAAACCCGGGCATTGTCGGAGCTCATGTGAACGAGGGAATGGGGTTCAAAACTCATTTTTCACTGTGCATGGGTAAACGACGACCACAAAAGTTCGCATCTTTTGGGGTAGCTTTTTCTCTCTACAATAAAATGTTTTTAAGAACACCGAACATAGCAGATAAGTCCGAAACTAGTTGCAAGTGCTATGAACCCTACGATTGTACCTCCTTTTAATTATTTGAAAAGTACAATCAATTTATAGGTTTTAATTAATCTCAATCAATCGACAAGGGGTGGCTACCCAAGAGCTAGTTTAAATAGTATTAACCCGAGTTTTTGATTCAGCACACATCACCGTCTCTGTGGATTCGACTTCAGTCTTACCGGATATTATGCTACATCGATCTCCGCCCTACGCTTGAGGCAACCTATTAATTTAGGATTAGAAATGAATTTTCTTTTCACTTTCTTTTCTTTTACTTTACTTTCTCTCATTTTCTATTTTCAGTATAAATTTCTTTCTAATCAAATGCACCATTACAGAACATGCACGATGGCGATGGAGCCAGTGTTGACTGATGGATGGAGATATGGCTCCACTCCTTTTTACTTCAGCATTTCCTCTACCACCCACTTGTGTAGACATTTATCTACTACCATTGTATTTCAACTAGGACCATAAATTAATTGGGCCATTCGAGAATTATTCGAGGCTCGGCTCAGTAAGCGTTTGTTTGAGTTCGATTTGCCTATTAAATGAACCAAACCTGAACCTCAACGTTAGGCTCATTTGATATATAAGCCGAGTCTGAACCTTACAGTATTCTGTTCGGTTAGTCTCGTGAACCTGTAGTTAAAATATAATTAATAATTCTATAGGAGTCTATATGCAAATATAAAAAATTTCAGGGTTATATATATTTTAGTATTTATTTTTTTCCTAAATTCTATATGACCAATGAGAGAGTTTGGATGTGGTTGAGTTTAATGAGCCGAGCCGAGCCAAACCCAAGCCTTGACGAACTTAATTCGAGCCTAGATTTGGCTTGGCTCAGTTCGTTTGAGCTTAACGAGCCTAACCCGAGCTTTGAAAAATTTTAACGAGCCAAACTCTGGCCAAGTTGTTCAGGTTCAAATCGAATTCGAGCCAAACTTGAGCCAGACTAATACCTTAACAAACCCGAGCCGAACTTAATAGGGTTCAACCCAATTCAGCTCGTTTACGACCCTAATTTCAACCACCAGGAGTAAAGGGTCTAGCATGGAGGATGAATAAGAGTTCCATTTTAGCCCATAAGTGCAAACCTCTGGCGGTGTATTCTGTAGGGTTAAGCAATGTAATTAAACAGAGAGAGAGAGAGAGGGGGGGGCGAAGTGAATCGGGAGAGAACTCCACTCCTAAAGCTTTAAAGTCTGTTTCTAGTGAGATTGCTCCAATTCCTTCGTGGATGTACGATCTTGGAGAACTACGTAAAACTCATTGTTTGTGTGTGTCTGGTTTTGATCCTTGAGACACAACAACGAGGCAGGGGTGCGAGCATAAGCACAAACGTGAAAGTGTCTTTAGAAATAAATCACAAAAAAACTTAACGCATTTTATTATCTCGTTTCCACTAACAAAAACAACAAAAAAACCTAACACATTTTACTAGCTGATTTTCACTATCAAAAAACATTAAAAACTTAACATATTTTACTAACTGATTTTCACTAACAAATTTATTTTTACCAACTCAATAATTTTTTCATTCACATAATCATCAAAAAAAATTTCACTACCGGAAATAACTTGATATTTCTCAATAACTTATTCACTACCGAAAACACCTAACAACTTTTAACCACAAATAAAAATTTACAAAATTTTCACTACCCGAAAATATTGAAATTTGTGAAAATGAGGATTGAAATTGACACTATTGATTGTGATGATATTTAAGAAGGAAGCGAAAAAGCATACCCAAGAAAATTTCAAAAGATTGACTCTCTCTCTCTCTCATAAGTCAAACTTGGCAGGCAAGGTTTTTGATGTATAACCAATTCGGTCGCAACAATAAAGTCCGTTTGGATAACTTCCAGTCTGTAGTCAATAAAGCGGCTCGTTCCAAACTTCCATTTGCTTTCATTTCAGGGAAATTTTTGGCTGCTCTTGGGGCACCTGGAATGTTTGGCTGCTCTTGGGGGCATGTCCCAATAGCTTCTCGCAGTCACGCATTTGGGGGACTTCATGCATTGCATTAGAGCATGTTTACTATAGCTATGGATACAGATTTTGCATTCTAGCTTTAGATTCTGCTATAGAATCTAAATTTTAAATCTTGGTAGAATCAGATAAACATGTTTTCTGTAACTGTGAAAATATAATAGTCCTGGAGTATCGTCATGTAATACTGCGGATCACTTTACGACCACACGTTTCTGTGGGGTTCATACATTGAATGGTAAACCCCACAAGAATGTTTCTAGGAGAAGATCGCCATTTTTTTCCCCTCTTTATAGTTTTCCTTTCCCTAACCAAATTTATTCAATCTGTTCACAAAAAAAAAAAGGTCGACCAGCTTGATCCAAAAGGCTGTTAGTTTGCTGCTGGGTGAGGAGTTGAATTGAGAAGCCTTTCAACCTTCTGGGCCTCAATTCTGCCTGGAATTTCAGGTTTACGGGTTCTTGATGCTGCTGAAATTCTGTTACTAATTGGACCTGTTTGGGGCTTACTTTCCAAATCTGAACCAATTCAATTTCTCATTGGATGTATCACTTTTTTTCTTTTGTTTCTCGTTTGGCCTCATACTTTGCGTCTTTCTTTGTGGCTAATATTTTGTCTTTCCCTCGATGTACCATTTGTCGAGTTTTAATAAAATCTTGTTGCATATTAAAGAAAAAGAAGAAGCTAGCCAAAAGTTCAAAAATGCATGTTATACAATATTATCTTTGCCTTTTCTTTTGAAACGAAATTGCCCGTCTACATTTTTTTTTTATTACCAATTGGCCAATAAAAAAGAAAAAGTACAAATTGACTCTTAAAATGCTGATGGAATACAATATTTGTCATGAACCCCAAGGTGTAAGTAGGTTTGAGAAAACAACTAAAGGGGCCGCCTCAAAGGATCATGCAATCTGTATAGTTTTTTACAGTGTGTTCTTTGATAATGTTTTCTTGTTTAGAGCTGTTAAGTATGACTACTTGTATTGTTGTTTCATGTCAGGGGATTCTATCCCTTGAACTTTGTTTTTTGGTTTGAGCCTAATAAAATTTTGTGCACTTGTCAAAAAAAAAAAAACTAAAGGGGCTTGCTTTCAAGATTTCGCAAGATCAACATCCACTAAGACCAAACATTCCAAATTTTGGGGTTATTAGAGGTTTGTTCGAGCTCCGAAATTAATCGAGATGCGCGCAAACTGTCTCAAACATCTGGTTATCCATATATGTGTATACACACATATATTCATGTATCATTAGTATCTGTTTAAAGAATTTGGCCTGTCCAAACTCCTCCGCGTCAGCCAAGGTAGTGGAGTGGATGAAATTGTCTTACGATATTGTAAAGAGCTTGTCTCATGCACAATGATTGTATAATGCATTCAAACAAGACAAGTTGTATTTCTGGCAATATATATGCACAGAGAGATAGGAATAATCATATTTACATCAAACTTCAGAAAGATATGACAGCAAAAGCAAAATCCTAACGAAAAAATGAACTGTTGCGGGGCTTGCTCTAGTCATGAAAAAAAGGAGAATCAACCTTCATCGGGCTACCGTTTGGGTAAGGGATACATCACCAACTGACCAAATTTCTGGTTGAGATGTAGACTCTTAAACTTCATATCTTCATCTCTTCTTGTAGAAAAAGCAGGTCTTTTGGGGATGTTAATGGCAGCAGCTTCATTTTAAAGCATCGACGAGCATTCCAACATGGAGGGTCTATGAGCTGGGTTTTCTTGGTCACATAGCAAAGCTATTTACATGCATCTCACTAATTTACAGGATGAATTTGTATCGTCGAGCGATGGATCCATGAACTCCATGCCTTTCCCACACTTCCACAAATCATACGCCTGAAGTATTTGAAGGTAGTCCATATTTAGAGTTCAAAGGAAGGAAATCAACTCGAGTATCCATGACACAATTTTCAGAGGTACTTACATATTCTAGGAGATTTATGTTTTCAAGAAAGCCATGTAGACAATTACTCCGTTTTCCAATAATGATTTGTAAAAGAAGAACTCCGAAGCTATAAACATCTAATTTGGTGGAGTATATGCCACGTTATACATATTCGGAAGGTACATAACCACTGCAATATTGCATAAGTGAACAAAAAGAGATAACTAGATGAGTACTATTTGAGACAAGAACACATTAGGTAGTGTGTATTGTAACAAATATGTCACTTACAATGTTCCAACAACCCGGTCAGTGTTACCTTCGAATTCATCTTTCTGGAAAATTCTAGCGAAGCAAAAGTCCGCGATCTTGGGCTTCATCTCGTTGTCTAACAAAATGTTGCTCGCTTTCAAATTCCTATGAATTATTGTCAATACTCTTGGAGGTACAAGAGCCCCTAAGTAACCCCTTCAATGATTTGAACTCGTTTTTCCCAATCTAAAAGTGATCCCCTCATTGGATCTACGCAAAAGAGATTTGGATAGTTAAAACTGACATGACACCTCATGTTAAAACCACACTCGATTATATATGGTTCATGATTATATTAGAAGCATTATAGATTGCTAACCATAGACATAATGATCCAGGCTTTTGTTTGGCATGTATTCGTAGATCAACATTTATTCTTCTTTTTTGGTGCAAAAACTCAAAACTCTTACAAGATTTACATGCTGCAATTTAGCAGTAAGCATGATCTCATTCTTGAACTCTTCAAATCCTTGCATAGAAGTCCTTGAAAGTCTCTTTACTGCTATTTCTTGTCCATAATGTAATATACCTTGCAGGCAAAGCAGACGCCACTAACCGGTTATTTCACCAGATTATGTGCTTAGTTTTTTTTTTCCTCATTTATGCAAAGCCAAATAATATTACCTTGTAAACAGGCCCATATCCACCCTCTCCAAGCTTATTTTCGAATGAAAAATTACTGGTAGCTTCTACAAGGTCAGTGAGACTAAACACTAGCAAATTAGGATCATTTGCATTTCTAGCAGATGCCAATAAAGATTGCAATTTTTTTCCTTTGCCCATCCATCCTGTAACCAAGGAAAAAAAATGTGGAAGGTAGAAGAAAGACGTTAAAAGAGTGAAGGAAAATTATTTATGCACGCAGTTTTCACTACTGGAAGAACTTACCTTTGTTTCTGTATGCTCTTTTACGCAGATACAACGTCGCAGAAACTAGTACGAGGGTAACTGTGGCTACAGTTGGAAGCAAGATTACTAGAGTAACAAGAAGTGTCTCTTGTTCTTGGGATCTTTCTCTTCTCCTTGTGCTATGAAATTGTGCATTAGAGAGAAATGTGAGAAGACAATCTAGCAGTAGACAAGAGAAATAGAACACTCTTATCCATTCCAATGGGAAAACACAATGATCATATATTGCCCAAATTAGTTTCAACAAAACTTAGAGGCTTTCGGGGATAATCCTCTTGACGACAATTGTGTTCCCTAGTTCTTCTAGTTTTTTGTGTGGATAAATCAGGGTGTTTGGCAGTGGCAGATGTTGGAAAAAATTCAACAATCACATAATATTCTAGAGAACGATTTCATTAACAATGATACAATTACAAGATTGAATCAAATTACAAAATACAAAAATAGTAGACAGAGTATAGAAACGAGATACAAACAGATTTCGGATTCAAGAACCGAGTTCTGTGTGATACCACAATCTCCTTAAGAAATATTCGCCGCCTACCGTGGGTGTTGTAGGTTGCGTCAGCGACTTCCTCCCAGGGTTGGCTCGACTAAATCGCAAGCCGTCGGAACACCATCGTCGACTGCCTTGACGAACTAACTACCGTCTGTCTCTCTCTCTCTCAAAGAACAATATGCCGGAAGGGATAGTAGCACACTTGAATTTCTGATGCATTCTCCAAACTGTGAGCCTCCTTTATATAGAGTGATGGTCACAAGAAAAACTCCAGGAGATGTAATGCTGCCATTAATAGGAGAATGAATTATGCCATTTGAATGAGAGGTTACAAGATTGAATGACCATCATGGTAAGGGGTTATGAGGAGTTACGAAATCCACAAATCAATAAGTCTATTGATTGTGGTGCGTCCAGATACAACGAACCTGGGACATGCACGGTTGGCTCGGAAGACCCTCCGATAGCCCCGATTTCATTCATCTGAAATTCCGTAAATTTCCCACAGCGCATCATCTCTGGGTGTGAAGTTATGAATAAGAAGTTACTCAATACTTTGTCAATTCAACGCAATTCCAAATTATGAACAAAATTCAGTTCTTTGCCACGGTAGATTGTGCATCTTTAAAAAATATGAAAATTAAAGAGAATAAGTTCCAATCAATTGGAGTCGGCTACATGATGTTGCCTTAAAGTTTTACCTGCCTTAGAAAGCACCCAATTGTCATCATTGGAGACTTGCCATACTTTGTCACCCAGAAGCCCATTCTCCCTCGCGTAGGAAATCTTAGTTCTGATAGCCTCCATGCCATTGGGGTCGGCTACATGAGGTGATCCCAATAGCTGCTAGCAAGGGGGACTGGAGATGCTATGTGAGTTTGGCATTGTAATTCTTACGGATTCAACCGTCAATAATAAACATTCATATGGCAAGTTAATCACAGAGGTGGTTGATGCCATTTCTGCTATTAAATTCTTCCTTCATTGCAGTATGATAAACCAAAAAAAAACAAAAATCGAGCCTTAAGCCCCAATAAACGGACTCAGATCCTGTACATTTTTCCCGGACCATCCAAAGCCGAAACGGATGCGCGCGATTCACCTCTGTAAAAACTTTTTCACGGAGCTCCGTGAATAAAATTTTCTCAATATTGATGTCTATTCAATTCTCTAGAGTAGTCTATTACTCATTTAAACAGATTTAGAATTGTTCATAATTTCGTGGGCCGAGAAAGATGGATGGAGATCATATGGCTCCACTCCTCTTGACTTCAGCGTTTCCTCTCCCACCTACTTGTGCAGATATTCTTCTACTCGCAATTGTGTTTCAACCACCAGGCAGGAGTTATAAAGGCTTGGGCAGATATTCCTAAATGCAATATTATGTATTTCGAAGAATGTGGTGGTGGTTTGATTCTTATTTTGTCTCGTTTGTGGTGCCCTAGCGGATTCAGAATCCTTGAGTTGAAAAGGGATCATAGCGGTTGGGTTGTCAAGTGTCGGGTCAATCTTTGGCCCTTAATATCTGAATTCCCCGACATGGAATGGAGAGACTAGAATAACCTTAGTGGATAAACTCTTCTACCAGCGTGAACAAGAGTTCCGTTTTAGCCTTTCATAGCGGTGTATTCTAGAATCTAGTTGTGGGGTTAAGCAATGTATGTTAACAAAAGTCATTAATCACTGTTTAATCTTTGTTTAGTTAATATAACAGTGTTAGTTGGATAAACGTGAGGTTAGTTAGTTAGTGGATGGTTAGTTTTGCTGAGCTGGAGTGTGTAGTGGAGGTAGTCGAGCTTGACTCCTCTGAGTTGTAAATCAGTTAGAAGTGATGGTATGGGGTATAAATACCTCTGATTGAGTCTGTTTTGGGACATCGTGATGTAAAGAGAAAATCAGAAAAATAGATTTTCTAGAGTTCTTGAGTTCTTGTTTTTCTGAATGAGACACTCTTGATTCTCTTTCAATTCTGTAAAATTCTATATGGTATCAGAGCCTACAAGACGAAAGTCGCGCTTTTCTCATCTCAAATCTCTTCGATTTTGATTCTTTGTTCTTGAAATCCTCCTGATTCGTGACAATGGCGACTTCTTCGACTTCTACTGTTACAATTCCACCGTCTCTAGCGTTCTTGGTCTCCAATTTTCACTCGTTGGTAAACATCAAGCTTGATGGCGCAAATTTTTTTCTTTGGAAGACGCAAGTTGAAAATGTCCTCAATGCGAATGGATTCCTTGGCTACGTTGATGGATCTGTGCCATGTCCTTCATCACAAATCAGAAATTCTGCTGGAGAAATGGTAATCAACTCTGATTTTGCCCTCTGGAAGCTTATAGATTCTCAGCTATTGGCGTGTTTAACTGCATCATTATCCCAAACTACCTTACCCTATTATGGGTTAGGATTTCATCATAGTTATGAAGTTTGGCATTCATTGAACACTTGTTACAATTCTTTGTCATGAACACACATACATGAGTTGAGAAGTAAACTCTGTAGTCTAACAAAGACCTCCACAATGGAGTCATATGTTGATACAGTAAAGACATATGCTCAGAGGTTAGCAGCCGCTGGTAATCCTCTATCTGATGATGATCTTGTTTTCCACACTCTTCATGGTTTACCTCCTGCATTCAATGGTTTTAAAACTGGGATTAGAACAAGTGGTCACACAGATTTGACTTTTGATGAACTTATCACAATGTTGAGTGGATAGGACATTCAAATGTCTCAGGATACTTCTGAACCTGTTGAATCTAATTCTGCCTTGATTGCAACATCTTCAAACTGGAACACAGTTCCCTTAACTACTGTCTAAACTCCTATTTCTTCGGTCACACCACAGATACCTCCTTCACTACCACCGATTCTCCCTTCTCTACCACAAATTACCTCTACCCTACCACAGTTCTCCCCTTCTATTTCTCAGTACTATGCTCAACCACAGTTCTTTTCAACTCCTGCTAGGCCCTTTAACAGAGGAAGAGGGGGAAGAGGTACCAGATATCCAAGAGATCCTTGTGCTATATGTGGCAAAACAAATCATATTACACAATACTGCTATTATCAGGGCCAATTTCATACTTTTGACCAATCCTTTTCACCTACATACTCTCAAACACAGTGGCGTAACCTTTCATTTCATACCATGCCATCTGTTTCCTTTCCTAATGTCTTACACACTAAGGGGATGTCAACACCTGGTTTACTTGGGTCATATCAATCTTCCAGACCTACTTTCTCAGCAAATCAGTTTCCTATTCCCACAGGAGCTTTTGGCCACTTTGCTCCTCCTTATGCTCAGTTCAATGGCTCTCTTAACTATGCACAAGCCCATATTGATATACTGGAAGTGTTTTTCCTGCTACAGCTTCTAATACTGCAAGTACTTCAACCTTGCCTACTGGTTTTGCTGTTCCTCAAATGTATTCTGGGTATCAAGACCTTGGATTGTCAGTTGCTGGTCCATCAGGAAACCCATGGTACTTTGATAGTGGTGCAACATCACACATCACTAACTATTTGCAGAATATTGAGTACCTACAGCTTTCCTATGTGACTGAAGGTGTTCAAGTGGGCAATGGAACTTAATTACCAGTTACTCATTCTGGTTCAGGTGTGTTAATTACACTTAATGCTAATTTTAGACTGTCACACATTCTTCATACTCCTTCAATTACTCATAATCTTCTTTCTGTTCAAGAGTTTTCTAAAGATAATATATAACTGTATTCTCATCTTTGATTCCAATGGTCTTGTCATTCAAGACAAGGAATCTCATCAGCTTCTCTACTAGGGACCATGCAGCAAGGGGCTCTATCCTCTGCTGAACTCCTTTAAATGTTCATCCATTGGCCCCTCTTCTGTAGCTTTGGTAAGCACAACAGATTCTGTCATGCTTTGGCATAATAAGCTTGGTCATCCAAGTATTTCTTTGTTTCAGTCATTAATAAACCAATTTCATTTACCAGTTTCCAAACCTGGAAATGTAAATTGTGTTGCTTGTCATATGGCCAAGAGCCATAAGCTACCATTTCCTTTATCTGAATCCCAAACTTCTTTTCCTTTTGAACTTGTACATATGGATGTGTGGGGTCCTACTCCCATTCCCTCACATAGAGGTTTCAGATATTACTTGTTGGTAATTGATGACTTTACTAGATCGATACTCATGGTTGTTTCCTTTGCATTACAAATCTGAGGTTAAGCACACTATCGCTCAATTCAAAGCTTATGTCTTTACTCAATTTCATACCACTATCAAAATTGTTAGAAGTGATAATGGCGGAGAATTTGGGAATCATTTACTTCTAAACTTTTTATGAATAATGGGGTTATTCATTAGACAACCTGTCCTCATACACCAGAACAGAATGGTGTTGTTGAACGGAAACATAGACATCTTATTGAAACTACTATAGCTTTATTACTTCAATCTGATCTTCCCACAAAATTTTGGCTAGAAGCTCTTACCACTGCAGTGTACTTAGCAAATAGGTTGCCTCATTCAGCCTTAAAATTTCAAGTTCCTTATTGTTTACTATTTAAAACTTCACCTGATTATTCTGCTCTAAAGCCCTTTGGTTGCAGCTGTTTTCCTTGGTTAAAACCCTATACACACAACAAACTAACTCCTAAATCCATTCACTGCATTTTTCTGGGATATTGCCCTGCAACAAAAGGTTATAGATGTTTTGATCCTGTTTCTTCCAAAGTTTATACATCTAGACATGTTAGATTTGTTGAACATGAGTTCCCATATTCAACTCTTGTCTCACAGAGTTCCCTAACAAATACTGACTCTTTTCCTACATCATTTCAAGTTCCTCTCACAGACTTTAGTGATATTTCTATTACCATTCCTCTTGCTTCTTCTGACATTCCTACACCAAATTGTGCTTCAACTATATGTGAACCTCATCAGTTTACACCTCAACACTCTACATCTCTTACTCATAATTCTAATCCATCACCTGTTGTTCTTTCTGCTCAAACTAGTACTAATTCCTCCATTCATACTACTGATGTTACTTTGAATTCATCTTCTCCATCTTCATCTGTTCCTGATAGTGGTGTTCTTTTTTCAGATCCTTCAGCTCCTCTTTCTTCTACTTCTACTCCTATTAACTCTTAAACTTTTCATCAAATGGTGACAAGGTCAAAAAATGGCATTTCCAAACCATAAACTTATTATGGTTTTAGTGCAGTAAACACACCTGTATCACATGATCACCTTGTAACTGATCCTACTGTGGAGCCTACTCATTTTTCAGAAGCTGTCAAGCATTCTGCTTGGCAGCATGCTATGGCCGAGGAATTTGCAGCCTTGGTCAAACAGGGCACTTGGACTCTTGTTTCACCTCTTCCTAATTCCAATGTCATTGGATGCCAATGGATCTACAAGATCAAACATCATTCCGATGGAAGTATAGCAAGGTATAAGGCAAGACTTGTAGCCAATGGAAATCAGCAATATGAAGGTATCGATTTTTCTGAGACCTTCAGTCCAGTTATCAAACAACCAACTATAAGGGTTGTGCTTTCTTTTGCGGTTGATAACCAATGGACTATAAAGCAACTAGATGTTTCTAATGCCTTCTTACATGGTTTCATAGAAGAAGAAGTCTATATGAGACAACCACTTGGATACAAGGATTCAGTGCATCCCAATCATGTTTGCAATTATAAAGCACTGTATGGTCTTAGATAGGCTCCTTGGGCATGGTTCTCCACCTTTTCATGTTTTCTGCTTACTCAAGGTTTTCATGCTAGCAAAGCAGATTCTTCACTCTTTATTTCTAGAAGTACACATGGTCTTACTCTTATTCTTGTCTATGTTGATGATATAATCATCACTGGAAATGATACAGAGTATATCCCAGATCTTATCAGTATTCTTAGTGGAAGATTTGTGATGAAAGACTTGGGACCACTCAGTTACTTTCTTGGTATTGAGGTGCTACATCATGGCTAGAACTTACTTTAATCTCAAACAAAGTATGCTCAAGATTTATTGGTCAAAGCTGGTATGCAAGACTGCAAAGCAAGCTTATCTCATTCTTCTGTAAAACCAGCTCAGGTGGTTCCAGATTTGCCTATACCTAATCCTCATTGGTACAGAAAAATTGTGGGCTCCTTACAATATCTTACTTTGACCAGACCAGAAATTGTTTTTGTTGTAACACTACAACAAAAAAGGTCAAAGACGAGGAAAAAATTTTGTCGGCAATTATATGATTTTCGTCGCCAAATTGATTGCCGACGAAAAATTTCGTCGTCCCCGTTCGTCGTTTTATGTTGGTCGAGAAAGGCCCCTGACGACGAATTTTTTTTTTCGTCGGCCTTTTTTGGTTTTGGCGAGGAATTTTTTCGTCGCCTATTTCGCTTTTGGGCGACGAAAAAGTTTTGTCGGCATTGGTTTTTTTTGGTGAGGAAATTTTTCGTCGGCGATTGTGTTTGCAACGAAAAAAAAATTCCACCCTTACGCTCACTGTTTTTGCTCCCAGTGGGTTTCGAACTCATGACCTCGCGCCTACAACATCCAATCCCTTACCACTACACCAACACAACATCTATTACTAGAAGACTAATATTTATTATATATACTATTTCTGATTCATTTTTTTTTTTTTTTTTCCGAAACCACCACCACCACGACGCCACCACTACCACCACCACCACCACTATACCACTACCACCACCACCACAATCACCACTCCGCCGCCACCACCACCAGCACAATCACCACTCCACCACCACCAGCACAATCACCATTCCACCACCACCACCACATCAACAATCACCGCAACCACCACATCACCACTACACCACCACCATCATTCCTACAACTCCACCCAGGCCACCCACCATGCCGCCACCATCGCCAATGGATAACTATCGAAAATTTTAAACTAAACTATGTATAATATATATTACTCCCTCCGTCCCTTTTTAAATGTCCTACTTCGTAACTCCAACTTATTAAAAAAACATCATCATTATACCTTTCACATCAACTTTTTCCTCCACTTTCCCTACTTACCCATCATCATTACACTTTTTACTCACTAACTTTTCAAAATGAAATCTACTTTTAGGGACAAAATAGACAATGTACCAACTTTTACCCACTAACTTTACCAAATGGACACTTATTAAGGGACAGCCCAAAATGGAATACTGGACTATAATAAGGGGACGGAGGGAGTACCTTTTTATGATTAAATTTTAAACTAAACTATATATGTATATTTTATTTAATATGTATATTTCTATTTATTTTTTATGCTAAATAATATATAAAAAATTAAAAATTAAAAAATAATCAGCCAAAAAATTCGGTCAACGCCGACGAATTCTAAATTTTCATCGCTAGAAGCCAACCTTTGTCGACGAATTTTTTTTACTCGCTAAATAGCTCCCCTATGACGACGAATTTTGAATTCTTCGCTAAAAAGCTGCCCTATGACGACGAATTTGGGATTTTCTCGCCAAAAATTTGCATTTGACGACGAAATTATTTTTGTCGCCAAAAACTAAGCCTTCGACAACAAAATTTTTTTTCCTAGCCAATAGCCCTCCTTTGGCGACGAAAATAAATTTCGTCGCTAATTTTCGTCGCTGAAGACCAACTTTGTTGTAGTGTAAATGTTGCTTGTCAACACATGCATGATCCCAGGCATAGTCATTTCATTGCTGTCAAAAGAATCCTTCGGTATATCTCAAAGGCAGTATACATCAAGGCTTGTACTTTGTTCCTGGTCCTTTACATTTAACAACATATATAGATGCAGATTGGGCTGGCGATCACACAGATAGAAGATCTACTACTGGTTTCTGTGTATATTTGGGACCTAATCTGATATCATGGAGTGCCAAGAAGCAACCAACAGTTGCACATTCCTCAACTGAAGCAGATTACCGAGCTCTTGCTCAAACTGTAGCAGATGTGACATGGCTCCATCAATTACATGTTGATTTGGGTATTTCTCCAGCCTTACCTCATGTTGTATGGGGTGACAATCAATCAACAATTGCTTTGGCCTCCAACCCCATCTTTCATGCAAGGACTAAGCACGTGGAAGTCGACTATCATTTTATAAGGGAAAAGGTTCTCAACAAGCAGATCTCTGTTCAGTATGTGGGTACTCAACCACAAACTGCTGATATTTTTACCAAGGCCCTTTCTGTTGATCAATTTCAAACTTTGAAGACCAAACTCATAGTCTTTGACACTCCCATGAGTTTGCGAGGGGCTGTTAGCAAAAGTCATTAATCACTGTTTAATCTTTGTTTAGTTAATATAACAGTGTTAGTTGGTTAAACGTGAGGTTAGTGAGTTAGTGGATGGTTAGTTTTGCTGAGCTGGAGTGTGTTAGTGGAGGTAGTGGAGCTTGACTCCTCTGAGTTGTAAATCAGTTAGGAATGATGGTATGAGGTATATATACCTCTGATTGAGTCTGTTTTGGGACATCGTGATGTAAAGAGAAAATCAGAAAAATAGATTTTCTAGGGTTCTTGAGTTCTTGATTTTCTGAATGAAACACTCTTGATTCTCTTTCAATTCTGTAAAATTCTATAATGTAAACATGAAGAGTGATGTTGGGAGGCGTGTTAAAAAAGAAGAACGTGCAATAAGAACAATCATAAAATAAGTTTGAACTATAGATATTTTCTCTACGGACAAACGATAACTTCTCAAATTTTTATTAATCAAATAATAAACAACTTCTTAGTCCTAAGGCTTATATCCTTTTTTGTAATGATGTCTAAAATAAAATAAAATAAAATAAAGCTAAAAATCCAAGTCTTGGAGAATAAAAAAAGAAAAAAAGGGAAATAGAATTTTTGATAAACGTGCCTGTGTTGACAACTTTTGGTCTTCGTAGTCAATAACGACTCCTTCAAAACTTCCATTTGTTTTCAGTTGAAGTCAAAGCTAAGTCCTCTAAAAGCTACCCAAATTCAGATTTGAGATCTTCAGAATTTCATTTTTTTTAGCTTTTCAGAATTTGTATAAAATGTAAAAATTTGTTATCTAGAAGTTTTGATAAACGCTCAAAGTTGATTCTAACAAATTAAAATCTCAAAATCTGCAAAAATAATTTCTTGCATACACGCACAAGTCGTGGTAGGTGTGGTTTGGAAAATTTAGGTAGAATACCAAGAATTTTCGTTAGTCTTTTACTCATTTGACCCGTTCATTTTTCATAAATTGCCCCAAAGAACCTAATTAAATGTTACCTCCCCGTCCCATGCCGAATGACAATTTCATCATTTTAGACCTCTCAAAAAGTTAACTACGATTTTGTTAACTTACATGGAAACCTTTTACATATGATATTGATCTTAATTTGATAGAACACAATTACTTCTATCAAACAAACTTTTCAAAATTATATGTTTTATTCCCATATAATTTTATTCCCACAACTTTCTTCGACAGACGATTTGTTTTATTCCCACGCACGGACAAAAACAAAGAGAGGGGTTGCCGTGATATCTTCTTGGGATCACGCACGAAGAACAGAACGAAGAGCAGGGGCTGCGAGGTTTTTTTTTGTTCCGAATATATTGTTTAGTTTCTTCCGAATTTTTCTTTTCTTCAAGTTATTTAAAGTCTTGTTGAACTACTCGCATTTTGGTAATTCGTTTTAATTTCTGTTCTTTACAAAAGTTGTTAGTTGGTTCCTGTTTAACTTAGATCTTTTATTTATTTATTTTTATCTCGCGTTTTAAAAGCATGATTAATTCTAGGGTTTCTTTTCTTTTATTTTTAATAATGAGTGAGTAGTTTTTCTGAGATTTGGTCGCTGGGTAAGGCGCGCCGCAACCCATTTAGGATTCGTCTCGCAATTTTCTGCACATTAATTTAATTAAATAATTTAGTTGGTGAAAACTACGTCCATTGGACGAATCCGAGGCATTGCCTGGGCTCATTTGAGCAGGAACAGGGGACCAAAACTTGTTTGCTGCTGTGTACGGGACCGGCAACCTTAGGATTCGCATCCTTCGGAGTTTCCAATTCTCCCTAAATTTAACCATTTTTTTAGAACTTTGAAAAGCGAGTGGATTCTGATTGGGTAGCGAGCGCCGGATTCCCTACGACCGTGCCTCTCTTTTTAATCATTTGAGCAAGTTATCTGTTAGTATTAGTTAATTAATAAACTAAAAGACAGGGGTGGCTACCTAAGAGCTAATTTTAATTCTACAACCCGAGATTTCACAGCACACACTTCACCGTCTTTAGTGGATTCGACTCCAGTCTTACCGGGTATTGTGCTACGTCGGTCTCAGCCCTACGCTTGGGGCAACCCATTATTTTAGGTCTAGAAAATCGTCAAGCATTTTTGGCGCCGTTGCCGGGGACGGTTACGTGTGTTAAGAATTCGGGTAGTTATTTTTTATTTATTTTCTTTTTAGTTCTTTATTTTTTTCAAATTGTTGAAAAAAAATGGCCGATTTTGCAAAGTGCTATGGAGGTTATACAAAACAATTTGATTGTTCAGTATCACTTCCTATATTTTATGGTTTGGCCTCAGAAAATCCTTTTTCGCATATTGGTAACCTTGAGAAAGCTTTTGCTAGCGATGAAGTGGCTCTTTTACATGTATTCCCAAAATCTTTGCGTGGTCGTGCTCAAAGTTGGTTTATTTTTTTGAGTCCAGGATTGACATGGAGTGAGATTGTCATACAGTTTTTCAAAACTTTCAATCCCTCGTATGAGACTCATATGCTTTTACAAGAACTATCAGATTTCTCTCAACAAGATGATGAGTCTTTATCACAGTGTTGGGAGCGATTTAAATTTATCGTATTCTCTTGGTCGAGTTATAATTGTGAGCTTGGCAGTCTTCTAGTTATCTTTTGCCGTAGTTTAAATCCTAAACCATGCCAGGTGGATTTTAGGTCCACTGACGAATTTCTAGATAAAAACGCTGAAGAGGCTTGGGATTACCTAGATGACTTAACCCAAAAGCTCCAATTTTGTGAGTTGACTGAAAATTCTGAGGATACCAATTCTGATGGGAGGGAAAAAGAGGAAAAATAGCCGCTTCCTGAGGATACCAATTTTGAGGTGAGGGTAAAAGAGGAAATAGAGCCGCTTCACGAGGATATCAATTCTGATGCGAGAGAAAAAGAGAAAATAGAGTCCTTTGTCATTAGTGAAGGCTATATGCCTTTTGAAGAGTCATTGCCAATAGTTACACTGAATAATCAAGTGCTCCCAGCTCTAGATTGTGCCACCCCTTCTATTGAGTCTCCACTTTCACAAGAGTTTTTAAATGTGAAGCATACTGATTTTCTTAGTGTTGATGAATTTAATTTAGTTTATCATCCATATTTTGTGGACTTTGTCACTTACTCTAGTCATGACCAAAAAGGAGAATTAACCTTCATCAGGCTACCATTTGGGTAATGGATACATCACCAACTAACCAAATTTCTTGTTGAGATGTAGACTCTTGAACTTAAACTTTATCTTCATCTCTTCTCGTAGAAAAAGCAGGCCTTTTGGGGGTGTTCATGGCGGCAGTTTCAATGTTCAGCATCGACGAGAGTTCCAACATGGAGGGTCTATCCACTGGATTTTCTTGGACACATAGCAAAGCTATTTGCATGCATCTCACTAATTTACAGGATGAATTTGTATCGTCGAGCGATGGATCCATGAACCCCATGCCTTTCCCACATTTCCACAAATCATATGCCTGAAGTATTTCGATGCAGTGCATCTTTAGAGTTCACCGGAAGGAAATCAATTTGCAATATTCATGTCACAATTTTCAGAATTACTTACATAGTCTAGGAGGTTTAAGTCTTCATGAAGGTCATGTAAACAATTATTCTGGTTTCCGCTAATGATTTGTAGAAGAAGAACTTGGAACCTATAAATATCTGATTTGATGGAGTATATGCCACGTTTTACATATTTGGGAGGTACATAACCACTGCAATGTTACATAAGTGAATAATAACAAATAACTAGATGAGTAATATTTGAGACTAGAACACATTAGGTAGTGCATATTGTAAGAAAGAAGGCACTTACTACATTCCAACAATCCGGCCAGTGCTAGCTTCAAATTCATTTTTTTGAAAAATTCTAGCCATACCAAAATCCGCAATCTTCGGCTTTATCTCCTTAATTGTCTAACAAAATGTTGCTCGCTTTCAAATCCCTGTGAATTAATGTCAATCTTGAGTACTCTTGGAGGTACAAGAGCCCCTGAGTAACCCCTTCAATGATTTGAACTCGTTTTTCCCAATCTAAAAGTAATCCCCTGATTGGATCTAAGCGTACGCGACACCTCATGTTAAAACCATGCTCAATTATAGTTCATGATTACTCTTTTAGAAGCATTAAAGATGGCTAACTATAGACATAATGATCCAGGCTTTTGTTTGGCATGTATTCAAAGATCAACATTTGTTCTTCTTTTTTGGTGCAAAATCCCAAAACTCTTACAAAATTTACATACTACAGTTTAGCAGTAAGCATGACCTTATTCTTGAACTCTTCAAATCCTTGTGTAGAAGTCCTTGAAAGTCTTTTTACTGCTATTTCTTGTCCATAATGTAATACGCCCTACAGGCAAAGTAGACACCGCTAACCGGTTATTTCACCTGATTATGTGCTTAGGTTTGTTTTCTCTCATTTATTCAAAGCCAAATAATATTACCTTGTAAACAGGTCCATATCCATCCTCTCCAAGCTTATTTTCGAATGAAAAATTATTGGTAGCTTCTACAAGGTCAGTGAGAGTAAACGCTAGCAAATTAGGATCATTTGCATTTCTAGCAGATGCCAATAAAGATTGCAATTCTTTTTCTTCACCCATCCATTCTGTAAGCAATGAAAAAAATATGTGGAAGGTCGAAGAAAGACGTTAAAAGGGTGAAGGGAAATAATTTATGCACATAGTTTTCACAGCTGGAAGAACTTACCTTTGTTTCTGGGTGCTCTTTTATGCAGATACCACATCGCAGAATTTAGTTACAAGGGTAATTGTGGCTGCGGTTGGAAGCGAGATTACTAGTAACAAAAAGTGTCTCTTGTTTCTGGGTCTTTCTCATCTTTTTGTGCTATGAAATTGTGCATTAGAGAGAAATGTGCGAAGACAATCTAGCAGTAGACAAGAGAAAAAGAACACTCATATCCATTCCAACGGGAAAACACAATGATCATATATTGCCCAAATTAGTTTCAACAATACTTAGAGGCTTTCGGGGATAATCCTCTTGACGACAATTGTGTTCCCTATTTCATCTAGTTTTTATTTTATTTTTGATAAATCAGGGTGTTTGGCAGTGGCAGATGCACATCCATCTCTGGGTGTGCAGTTGTGAATAAGAAATAACTCAATACTTTGTCAATTCAACGGAATTCCAAATTGTGAACAAAATTCAGTTCTGTGTCACGGTAGATTGTGCATCTCTAAAGAATGTGAAACCAAAGAGAATAAGCCCAATTGTCACGGTTGGCTACATGATATCGTTTTAAAGTTTTACCTACCTAAGAAAGGACCCAATTTGTTGAATTTCGACTCGATTTTGGAGTTCGCAGCCTCCACGGTCCAAACCAAGGTCTTGGTGGTCCGGACCAGTGCTAGTTATGCGTTTCTGGAGCAATTTGTTATTTTGGCCCGCGGTCTGGTCCGGACCAGTTCGTCCGGACAAACCTCGGCACCTTCGGGCGTCCGGATCCCGTCTTGACTTCGTTCGGAAGAACTTCGGCCGATTGTTCCAGATTTGATTGTCGCTTTCTGATTTTTTGGCCGAAGTTCCAGATTTGATTGTCGCTTTCTAATTTTTTGGTCCGAACCACTGTACATTTGGTCCGAACCAGCGGGCACGCGGAACAATGCATTTGACTTTGTTTTTTTAGGGTTTTTTAAGGGCTTCAAAGCCCAATATGGTTAGGACTTGTTAGGCAACTTGTCCTTGGGTATAAATACACTTGTTATGTCTCTTTATTGGTGTGTGAGAGCAAATATTAGGCATTTGATTAGGGTTTGAGAGAGTTGCCTCCTTGTTTTGGCTTTTGGTAGAAGGGTTTTTGCAAAACTTCTTCTTTGTAGCTCTTTGAGCATTCGTATTTGATTAGTGAAGCCATCGATCGATTGCCTGTGGACTAGGCTTACATCCCAAAGTAAGACCGAATCACGTATATCTGTGTGTCTCTCTCTCCTTCTTGTTTGATTTTACTCTCCTTCTCTCACGTTTGGTTTGATTAGTTTGGTTTGCTTCACACATCTATTTTTCTTCGATTCAATATTCATAATCACTGTCTATTTGTTCGGCTTCCGCACAGCACAATTGTCATCATTGGGGACTTACCATACTTTGTAACCCAGAAGCCCTTTCTCCCTCGCGTAAGAAACCTTAGTTCTGATAGCTTCCGTGTCATCATAACCGATCCAAACCGAACCAGTAATGCAGTAATTGGTGACATAAGTGGAGTTATACCCTATTTTTTCTCCACAACATTTCATATATGACTTGATGAACCTGTAGGACTTCGAGCCATCAAGCGTAACGGCGGGTCCTCGTCCAGGCGATCCAATCTCATTGGCTGTCGGGTTCACCAGCGTCCACGCGTACCCATGGTATGCTAACCCCAAAACCATCTTGTCAGCTGGTAGTCCTCTACTTATCCATTCCTTAATTCCAAAATCAGTACTTATATTACTTGAGGGGTCATACAAAGTAGAATGAGCACCTGTGAAATTTGCTGCGGTAGACAAGTGATAGTCATACGATACGATATGTACCCAATCAAGGTTCTTTCGAATCGACTCCATCGGATAACTTCTGGTGGATTTTGAAGGCAAATAATGACCAGCCATTGTCAAAACAAGCGGTGATCGGGTGGAGTCCTTCGATTCCCTATTTATCGCAGTTCTCCAATCATCAAAGAGAATTCCCATATCTTTCATATTGTTGGTGCTCATGTCCGGTTTGACACCATATAGATCCAGGCCATGAAACCCGTAAAGCTTAGCTGTTCATATCGATGATTCAATGAAACTACTTCTGTGAGAGGATTGGGTAGCCATTGAAAAGAAGGTTGAGAGAAGTTTGAATCTCCAGCCAAGATGGACAGAAGTGTTATAATTGATGGGTTCTTTCGTCGAACCATATCGGTGAAGGTGGAAATATATGGTTCATCAGAGGGTGAGATTGGGAGCTCATAATTAGAAGTGTTGATATGTACAAAAGCCCATGTCAAGTGAGTGAACAGAGTCAAGTCTATATCGGGACTAGGAATTGGCTACCGGAATACCAGTAACCTGCTTTGATCCAGGTCTGGGCCTCTGATGAAGAACTTGTTAATGAAGGAAGAAAGAGGAGGAGGGAAATGATGGTGAACAACACTTGAAGATGGCTAGAGACTAGAGTTCATGTGTTCATTAATGAACCTTGGAACTATATGTAGCTGCCATCCTGAGGACTTGGCATTTTCTTTTACATGTTACTTCCTCTGACCCAAAAAAAAAATAGTCCAAGGAAAAAAGTCGTGCCGATCCATTAGTACTATTACTCCATATTTTGAGAGAATTTCCGTGCAATCCTACAGCGTATGTATAATGTGTACGTGGTTTAAGACTTTTCCATAATTTTATAGGCTGAGAATGGGGACCAAGAATATTATTGAGTTCGCCGGCCAACTTTCTCTCTCTCTCTCTCTCTCTCTCTCTCTCTCAAGAATATGATTTAGGTTTCCAACTCTCTCTCTCTCTCTCTGAAGAATATTAGTACTATTGTGGTTTCCAACTCTCTCTCTCTCAAGTGGTTTCCAACTCTATCACAGCTTTTTTATTTCGGCAATGGACATCTCAAATTTATAGAAATTTAGATTATATCTGAGCGTTCGTGTCAAGATGAACGGCCGGATCAGCTACACTACAACGTTTCCCATTCCCTCTTTTCCACATCTTTCATACATGATTAGTTGTCCAAATGAATCTCAAAAAAAAAAAAAAAATTCATTCGTCCATCGCTCTTTCTACAATTGTGGACCTAAGAGACATGCACCAATTGGGGGGGGCAACTATTAAAATTGCGAGAATAAAGATTGAGAACAAAGCTATTGATTGATGATATTTAAGAGCACCGTACCCTTTGAACTATTGTGTGAAACTCACCTTAGTGTGGAAGTTAAGCTATTCAAGAGCACCTGAATAGTTTGTATTTTGTATTATTGAGATTCATTTGAGCTGAGATCGAAGCTATTGAGCGATGACATTTAAGTGCTCTTGAATAGCTTAACTTCCACACTTTGTCACAGTTTCACACAATACTTCAAATCTGGTTTCCCTTTCTCATTGGGTTTAAACCCAAAATGGGGCGGTGAGAGGGGACGAATCATCTGAAAATATGTCAAACTTTATCCCCGAGGAATTCCTTCCATCAATTGATTCTGCTTAAGATTATTCACTAGTTGTTTGAGGGAATATTTCCCCTGCGAGCATGTTCCAAGAGAGGTTCAACCAATAGAGCTCATTCAAGTACTTCAGTAAGTGCCCAGCAAAAGGTGGTTTTGATCTGTACAAAAAAAGAAATTGAATTTGTCCTCAAAAAAAAAAAAATTTGATCTGTACAAAAAAAGAAATTGAATTTGTCCTTCCAAATCCAACTGTCAAAGTTGATTTTCGATAAATCAAATCGAAAATGAGGAATTTCAACCATTTTAATCGCTGATCCTTTCCTTTGATTACTGTATCTGGTCAAAGAATCATGACAAAAATTTCCAGAGTAAACATCATTGCAGATGGCTAGCTAGCTCATGTGTTCTTAAAACTTCGATGAACGATATGTAGCAGCTCGAGCACTGAAATTTTTCTCTTATTTTCTTTAGGCATGGTGTTTATCATGCAAACTGTTTGTGAGGAAATGCAACTTAAATGGAGCAATGCTTATGCCAGAGCCAATTCATCCACTAGGAAATTGAAGCAGCACGAGTTCTATTTCTAACAATATGCACAAGGGAATAGGAGTAATTATATTTATTCAAATCTATACTACTTTTAAATGTATGAAGGTGTTTTCTACTTTTTGCTTTCCCAAAATACCCCAAGCACATGCAATTAATTCCCATCCCATCTTATGCCTCTTCTCAACGAACGCAATACAAAAACAAAAAAACCCTTCATGCTAAAATAATGGAAAACCCACGAAACAAAAGTTATGAAATGTCTCAAAGCCGGTGATGCAGGGAGGCGTGTCGAAATAGAAGAACGCGCAACAAGGACAATCACGAATAAGTTTGAACTAGAGATACTCTCTCTACGAACAAACAAATAAGAGAAAACTTCTCAAAATTTCATTAATAATTCATAAAACAACTCCTTTGCCTTGAGGCTTACATCTCAATTTATAGTGGAGCATTACTAAAATACTAAAAAGGAAATAAAATCAATATTAATTCTTAGGGAACAAGAAACTAGCAAAAATAGGAAAACTAATTATTCAAGATACTTAATTACCTAATTCGAAGATTCCTAACAAGATATCAAATATCCTAGTTTCCTAATAAAATAATATTCCAAATATAACAAACTAATATTAGGAAGCAATCCTACTTCTTGTAAAACAAGAAAAGATAAAATAAGAAACTGAATCAACCTAAATTAAGAAACTAAATTATTCTATGTTAACACTCCTAAATTATAAGATTCCTAACAAAATACTAAAACTAAAGCTGTAAAATAAAATACTAATAAAATACTATTTTCCTAAATCCAATCTGCATTATCCGGCCGGATGAACAAACCAAAAAAACCGACAACCGTTCATTGTTTGTTTTTTGGGGGAAGCAACCATCAATATTTTCGAGTTCTCTCCCCCTCTCTCTCTCTCTCTCTCTCTTCAATATCAGAATTGGTCGGATTCGAGCGCGATTTTTGTGCCGTGTTTAGATCCCTGATTTATTTCGCTTCCTGGGTAAACATTTTGTTGATTCTTCTTGTGAATTTTTCCCTGGGTTCTTCCGTTGGGGTTTCGTTGAAACAGAAATTGGGTACTGCTACTCATGGTTATTTCAGTGGAATATGTGTTCTCTCCCGTTTCTAGATTACGAGCGTCTGTGTTTGAGAGTAATTTGAGAAGAGAAATTGGGATCTGGGATCCTTTGCAATGAAAATGGAATGGAGAAAAGCATTTTGTAACGAAATCGCCGGTAGGAAATATCAGTTTCCCGAAGGATCCCGAAGAGCGCACCAGGTTACCGAACCGGCACCAGTTTTCCGAGGGAGGCATCGGGTTTCCTTGCAAAATTCGGTATGTATATTACCTTTTAAAACCTTTCATCAATTTCTTGATTGAAACACTTGTAGAGAATAGATAAATTGCTTTGCTGATATCGCAAAATTCCATGTGCCTTTGTGAACACCCATAAACCCCCATTTCTACTTGCATTTCACACATTCAATGAAATGTTACATGGATAGTCCATCTTGCAACTTTCGGAACGATTAATTGATTTCATTAGTGGATCAATCGTTGGTTAATATCTCATCAACATATAGTGCATAATTTTGGTGTAGCAGACAACGCTTGGTAAATGGGTGATAAACTTTTTACATTACATAGTGGCACTACGTAGAGTCCCCATACGTATCCTCAACGTTTTATTGTATTTAAGTGGAAAAGTCATTTGTCCTGTCCTACACATGTTCATGTGTTTTCTTGGCATGCTTGGTATCCTTGGCATGGATATGGCGGCGACTAGGTGTGTGAGAGCTTCATAAACACGATTCCGGTTAGATATGCATACTGTTTCTTGTCATAGTGGAGTAGCAAAAATATAAATAAATAAAAGGCCTTGGTTTGGTAGATTTATATAGAGTTTTTTTTCTTTTTATCTCCTAAACTATACAACTTTTCTCTACTTTGTCCCTGAACTATCGATTTGGCGATTTTATCCCTTCAACTTTTACTCTGTTACCTATGTGATCCAATACATAACAGAAGTTAGAATTTGGATGGAAAAGAACCTCATGTGCCTCTTACATGCGATCCCCACCCAGGAGCCAAGGGAAAAATAGACAATTCAGGTAGACCGACATATTACCTCACCTGCTACATCATTTTTTCACCCCTCTCTCTCTCCATTACTTCTCAGTTCTCTCCTTCTCTCATCTGGTTGGATCATGAGTTAGGGTTTGATCTGGAGCAAAAATCAAAGGGAAGGCAAGGGTTTTCGCGCAAAATCTTCAGTTCACTGGGAAGGCAAGCATAGGAGTGCATTAGTTCGGGATGGATGAGTTAATCTGGAGCAAAAATCTGTTTTAGTGCAATTTAGGCTTATTTCAATGAACTTTTTGTGCACTTTCTGTGATTACATCATAAACTGGGATGTGATTGGAGTTCTTTCATGGGCTACAACCTTTTTGTTGGTGAGAAAGATTTTGTCCCAAATCAGTCTTTTGATTTCTGCAACAGAATTGTTTCCACAATCCATGCTTCGTAGCTGTAGGTCTCTCTGTGAATGTTCAAGATTGGAGGTGCCCTGTTTGTCCTATGGCTTCAAAATCATCCCCTTGGTAGGTATTTCACTTATGGTCGTTTGAAATTTATGTTTGGTTCCACGAAAAAATAGAAAGTTTTTTTTTTTTTATAAATATACGGGGCCTTTCAGATTAAGGCTTTTTTTAACACAGAAAATTTTCCTCCAATCTTTGCTTAAAGGTTTTTTTTTTTTTGAATTTCTTTTCCCCAGAGAGAGAAAGAGAGGGAGATTTGGGTTGCTTCACATTTGGAGGGATACATATGTGTAGTTGGTGATTGTGAGACATGGATTGTCTATTTTGCCTCTGGCTCCTGGGTTGGGATTGCACGTGAGAGGCACGTGGAAGGGGTGGGGGGGACGCGGGCGGGCGGGCGGTGTTTGTTGGGGCAGCAATGTGTGCCCCATTTGTGGGCCCACTCCGGTCTCGCTCCAATGATCGGAAGCGTTCATTTGTAGAGCTCGTCGAGTAGAACAACTATACAAAAAATCAACTTAATTGGAGTGTTTCGGATCCATTCTTTTCAAGATAAAAAGGTTCTGATCATGCACTTAATGATATCCAATTAAGCTGATTTTTGCATAGTTGTTCTACTCGACGAGCTCTACAAAGTGAACACTTTCGATCATCGGAGCGAGACCGGAGTGGGCCCACAAATGAGGCACAGCAGCGCGCTGCTGCCCCGCAGCAGCCCCCCGCTTCCGAGGCACATGAGGTTCTTTTCTGTCCAAATTCTGACTTCTATTATGTATTGGATCACATAGTTTACGGAGTAAAAGTTGAGGGGATGAAATCACCAAATTGATAGTTCAAGGACAAAGTAGAGAAAGATTGCATAGTTTAAGGGATAAAAAGAAAAAAAAACTCATTTATATATGGGATGATTATACTTATTTAAAGCCAAATCATTATCTCTCTCATTTTAAGAAATGATTTGCACCTTAAGTTCTTGACACATAGCTTTCTTTTTCATTGTAGATGTATATTCTCTTTGGTCATGTGTTGATACATGATAGCTAAGAAGTACGGACATTTCAAAGAAGGTAGCGTGTGGACATCCTATATGCGTTGGGCACCGACATTTCTTGGGCAGTTCAAAGGTGGTTATGTACGTTTCATGCATGTACATATAATTCTTGGCTTTTTATAAATATCTCAATCTTTATAATGATTTTTTTGGGTAGGCTTCCTCTCTTGTTCCTAGATACTTACTGATACGTAATTACCAAAGTTTGGAATTTGGCATGTCAGACTATAATAATGCAAAAGAACAATAAGATTCTGGGGGTTTTCAGAGAAGACCTATGCGAGCACCTTTTGATAATGTTGGCAGTTCTGGATGGTTATTGCAGGTTTTGCAGGGGAGCCTAAATGTCAAGGCAAATAGGAGCATAAATTCCATAATCTAATGTTGAAAAAGCCCGGCAGGTAAGAAGTTCTTTGATCAGATACATAGTGGAATACGCCGGCATTCTGACGATTTTTGCCATTACAGTTCAAGCAAGAAACCATGTATTAAGATTTAGAATTTCTCCAAGAGTGGTGGAAGCAATAGGTGTCTTTCTAAGACTCTATTTTCCCTACTTTTTATTTATACTTTTTCATGCCTTTTTGGATTTTGATGGTTGTTTGTAGACTTTTTTTTCCCTGATCAGTTATCATCACAATGAGTTAACTAACTACTTGAGCTATCAATGGTTGTGCATCTTCATGTGATTAGTCATCGTATTATTCTAAGATGGATCTGTACTAGAAATAGGAAAAAGGCATGAGGATAAAAGAGAGGAAGAAAGGAGATACATGATTCGAGACATTTGTGTAATGAGATTGTTAGAGATAGGAAGTTGTAGGCAAAGACAAATCAATGACGAGAAAAAAAGAGTAATTATTTGGCTCATTTTTTAGTTCCAATATTGGAATTGAAAAGAGAGACAGATAGATGAAGAAGAGTGAATAATTATTGGTGCTGATAAATTATGGGTTTGATTGTAAGATCTTGTTACTTGGACGATGTGTTTGTTGATGTATAAAGTACTCTCTTTGTAGAAAAAACGAAATGAACAACTCAAAATTTATGTTAATTACTAACGATTTAGAAGTTTTTTTCATTTGTTTGGAAATAAAAATATGGCTGAGCATTATGGTCATCATTGTGGCACTTTTGGAAACATACTACTATCGAAGTGCCGAAGTTTTATCTTTGAAATGTTGAAGTTTGCATTTCTGTCTAACATAAGACCTTTGTGAAGTGCACAAGTACTACAAATTTCATGAGAAAGAAAACTCCTTTTGACAAACTCCAAGGGTTCAAGTTTTGGTGTATGTTTCATAGCCTTTTTAAGCTTGTATACAATTTTGCTACTTTTCAGTTTTTGGATTGAGGTTTGCATGAAGAAACCTGATGGCGAATCAGAAATTGGAAAGTCGGGATTCATTGAAATATTTGGTGTTTTTTATTTTAGTTGGTGTGTGTTTTTCCCCCAACAATGTTGCATGGTGTTTCTCTCTCCGTTGAACAACAATGGATTGCTGTTTACTGAATTGCATTTTGCATTTATGCTATGGAACTGTTAAATGCATGTATGCTATGGAACCGTTGTACGTGGTATCATATTCATTTATGGAAATGATGTGGTATATATTTTCAGTTATGAAATTGTTGAAGTTTTTTGCTCCTTCCTTTTGGACCTCATTGTCCATTCCCATGACTGCACACACGTTTTTCTTCATCTGTTGTAGCTTGTGTTAGCTTTTTCCTTGTGGCTTGTGTTCATATGGAAGAAAGTTTTGGAGCAATCTCTTATATGATTTTGCGGATTTTAGGCACCTTTCTAATTTAAAGTTTATCACCTGTATAGATCATTTTCATGAGATGAAGAACAAACAAGAAAGGAAAAAAAAAAGGTACGTGGATTTGAAGAGTGCATATAATCTCTGACTTGACTTGTCGAATAGTGGTCTCTCCATTCCGTAAAAACCATATCATGGTTATCTGTTTTAAATAGGTGATACTATTATGGTTAGCGGAGTCTATGCGAAATTACAGTATATTAAGGTGAGATTAAGTTCTTTGAATATTTTGTTTGCTGGTAAAGACATGTTCTGTTTGTTGACTTTTTGTTTCCTACTGTTTTCCCTATTTATCGTAATACTAACATTTAGCATGTTTATAATTGTCACTATGCACGGGGAACACAAGTTCAGTAACCACTAGACATGCTAACTTATGGGGGTCAAATGTAATGACAACCACTTTGTGCAGCAGCTGCAGCTAATGTCGAAGGTTAGCTCTATACTAAACTGGGCTTCCTTTTTTTTTTTTTTCCCGTTCTTTTGAAGGATCTTGTTAAAGCTTATTGTGGCTTTTTTAAGCTTTAGATTAGATTCAATGTGACTGCAGATTGGAAATTCACTTATTATCAAGGAAATTCCCTATCAACCAATCATTCTTGTTATTATGTCCGCTTTCTTGTATCTTTGAATGGAAATGAAGCACCTAAAGGAGATGGGATAACAAGAATGGGTCTTTCTCAGTTAAATCTTGGTATGAGAGGTGTATCCACTTTCTCCTCTTCCATTATTCATTCTGCATGTGCAATATGCACACAGTAATTAGTTAATCGAGAAAACGCTTCCACCTGATTTTTTCTTAACAGCGACAAAATACTACGTGCAACGCACATGCAATTCCACTAGTTTCACAAAATGTCCCAGCAAAAGCAAAATCTTAACGGAAAAAATGAACTGTTGCGGGGGCTACTCTAGACATGAGTAAAAGGAGGAGAAAAAACCTTCATCGTGCTACTGCTTGGGAAAAGGATATACCAACAACTGACCAAATTTCTAGTTGAGATATTGTAGACTCTCGAACTTCATCTTCATCTCTTCTAGTAGAAAAAGCAGGTCATTTTTCAGCATCGATGAGAGTTCCAACATAGAGGGTCTATCGGCTGGATTTTCTTAGACACAGAGCAAAGCTATTTGCATGATGAATATGTATCATCGAGCGATGGATCCATGAACTCCATGCCTTTCCCACAATTCCTCAAATCATATGCCTGAAGTATTTGAAGGTAGTCCTTCTTTAGAGTTCACTGGAAGGAAATCAATTCGCAATATCCATGTCACAGTTTTCAGAATTACTTACATATTCTAGGAGGTTTAAGTCTTCTTGAAGGCCATGTAACCAATTATTCCACGTTCCGCTAATGATTTGAAAAAGAAGAACTCCAAAACTATAAACATCTGATTTGGTGGAGTATATGCCATGTTTTACATATTCGGGAGGTACAGAACCACTGCAATATTGCGTTCGTAAAAAAAAAGGGAGAAAACTAGATGAGTACTATTTGAGACAAGAACACATTGGGTAGTGTGTATTGTAAGAAATATGACACTTACTATGTTTCAACAATCCGGTCAGTGTTACCTTCGAATTCATCTTTCTGGAAAATTCTAGCCATGCCCAAGTCCGCAATCTTGGGCTTCATCTCGTTGTCTAACAAAATGTTGCTCGCTTTCAAATCCCTATGAATTATTGTCAATCTTGAGTACTCTTGGAGGTACAAGAGCCCCTAAGTAACCCCTACAATGATTTGAACTCGTTTTTCCCAATCTAAAAGTAATCCCCTAATTGGATCTACGCAAAAGAGATTTGGATAGTTAAAAGTTAGACGACACCTCATGTTAAAACCACACTCAATTATGGTTCACGATTATATTAGAAGCATTAAAGATTTCAAACCATAGACAAAATGATCCAGGCTTTTGTTTGGCATGTATTCATAGATCAACATTTGTTCTTCTTTTTCAGTGCAAAATTTCAGAACTCTTACAAGATTTACATGCTGCAGTTTTGCAGTCAGCATGACCTCATTCTTGAACTCTTCAAATCCTTGTGTAGAAGTTCTTGAGAGTCTCTTTATTGTTATTTCTTGTCCGTTACGTAATATACCTTGCAGGCAAAACAGACACCGCGTATTTAGTTTTGTTTTCTTGATTTTATGTGAAAATAAATCATTTTACCTTGTAAACAGGTCCGCATCCACCCTCTCCAAGTTTATTTTCAAATGAAAAATTGTTGGTAGCTTCTACAAGGTCAGTGAGACTAAATACTAGCAAATTAGGTGGTGTATTTGCATTTTCAGGAGATGCCATAGTAGTTCTCAATAAAGATTGGGATTCTTTTTTCGTCGTCCATCCATCCTGTAACCAATAAAAAAGAACATGTGGAAAATCGAAGAAAGACGTTAAGAGGGTGAAGGGAAATGATTTAGGAACAAAATTTTCACAACTGGGAGGAATTTACCTTTGTTTCTTCGTGCTCTCTTGCATAGATACCACATCGCAGAAACTAGTAGAAGGGTAAATGTGGCTGCAGTTGGAAGCAAGATTATATTACTAGCAACGGCTGTCTCTTGTTTCTAGGATCTTTCTCATCTTCTTGTGTTATGAAATTGTGCATTACAGAGGAATGTGAGGAGACAATATAGCAGAAGACAAGAGAAAGATCCTCGTGACGATATAGCAGAAGACAATATACCAATGTAAAAAAAGAAAAGAAAAAAAGAATCATCATATATTGCCCAAATTATTTTCAACAGTACTTAAAAGGTGTTAAGCGGAGAATCCTCGTGACGACAATTGTGTTCCCAAGTTCTATAATTTTTTTTTTCGTTTTGTTTTTTGATAACTCAGAATGTCCAGCAGTGACAGATGCATACCGGGAGATGAACACCGATCTCTAGGGGTGTAGTTATGAATAAAAAGTAGCATAATACTTAGTCAGTTCAACGAAATTTTAAATATTCAGCTCTGCGTCACGTTAGATTGTAGGTGTTTTGTTAGCATGGTGATTGGTGACCTGCTTCTATTGTTTTATTTTGTTTTGTTTTCTGCGTTTTCTTTATTATAATATAGGGTATTCCGGGTTAGCTTGCACTCGGACTAATCTCTACGTACAACCTCTCCCACAGTCATTTCACACACTTACGCATGTGATAAGGTGACCCCAACAGCTGCTAGCAAGGGGGATGGAGGTGCTATGTGAGTGTGGCGTCCTAATTCTTGTTGGCTCGGGGTGGTGGCTAGCTCCCCCTCACTGATAAACATTCATATGGCAAGTTCACAGGGATGGTTGATTCCATATATGTATGTAAATTCTTATTTTATTGCAGTATGGTATGATAAACCAAACAAAATTGAGCCTTTTAACCCTATCAATTATGGTCAGCTATGTTGCTTTAAAGTTTTACCTGCCTTAGAAAGCACCCAATTGTCATCATTGGCGACGTGCCATACTTTGTAACCCAGAAGCCCTTTCTCCCTCGCGTAGGAAACCTTAGTTCTAATAACCTCCGCGTCATCATAACCGATCCAAACCGAACCATTAATGCAGTAGTTCGTGACATAAGTCGAGTTATTCACTACTTTTTCTCCATCACATAGCATATATGACTTGATGAACTTCTAGAAAATCAACCCATCTGGCGTAACGGCGGGACCTGTTGCAGGCGATCCGATCTCATTGGCCGTCGGGTCTGCCAGCGTCCACGCGTACCCATGGTATGATAACCCCCAAACCATCTTTTCAGCAGGTAATCCTCTGCTAATCCATTCCTTAATTCCATAATCCGTACTTACATTGCTTGAGGGGTCATACAAAGCAGAATAAGCGCCTGTGAAGTTTTCCATCGTGGGTAAGTGATAGTAATAGGCTACGATGTGTACCCAATCGAAGTTCCTACGAATCGACTCCATCGGATAACTTGTGCTGTTTTTGGAAGGCAAATAATGACTGGTCAGCGTTAAAAGGAGCAGTGATCGGGGGGTAGAATTCTTCGATTCCCTGTCTACCGCGGTTCTCCAATCGTCGAAGAGAATTCCCATATTTTCCATCTTGGTGGTGTTTGTGTCCGGTTTGACGCAACAAAGTTCCAGGCTGTGAAACCCATAAAGCCTGGCTCTCTGTATTGATGATTCGATGAAAGAAGTTCTATGAGAGGGTTTGGTAGCCAATGAAAAGAAGGTTGAGAAGTTTGAATCTCCTGTCCAGATGGACAGAAGTGTTGTGATTGATGGTTTTTTTGCCGAACGATCTAGAGCTCATAAGTTGAAGTGTTGATATATGCAAAAGCAAATTAAATGTCAAGTGAGTGAACAGAGTCGAGTCGATATCGGGGACTGGGAATCGGCTGCTGGAATACCAGTAACCTGCTTTGATCCGGGACTGGGCCTCTTAAGAACTTGTTAATGGAGGAAGAAAGAGTATGAAGGAAATGAGGGTGAACAACATTTTTTAAGATGGCTAGAGCCTGGAGCTCCTGTTGATGAACCTTGGAACTTTATGTAGCTGCCATCCTGAGCACTTAAAAGTCATTTTCTTTTACATGCGACTTTCATGTTATAGAAGCCAAGTCCTATAAGATATTTGTATCTATTCAATTCTCTTGAGTAGTCTATTACTCATTTAACAGATTTAGACTTTTTCATGATTTTGGTTGAGAATTACAAAGGATTTTATTTTTTAATATACTAAAAAATAAAAAAAAATGCATTCGGATATTAATAGTCATCGACTCTAAAAAAAAATTAAAATAACATTACAAAAATTATAGTAAATGATATTTGCATTTGCATAAGGAGTACGAAAAAAGACTAACTTTAGTTTTTTAGATTAGTTGTTTTAGGTTAAAGTTTGGAATACTTTTTTGAGTACTATTTCACTCTTGTCCATTGAATTTAGTTTTGGAATACTCTTTTGAGTCTCCTTTATTGGAAAAAAAATAAAAGATTTAGGACTAGTATGTAACCAAAAATAAGGAAAAAAAATCTAGCGGTGGCAAAACCATATAAGTTTGGAATAATTTTTTACTATACACATAATAATTGCAATTTCTAAATTTCTTGTTGTGGTGGCCGGCCGCCGTCACTAGACCTCATTGCTCCACTCCCTCTTTACTTCAGCATTTCCTCTCCCACCCACTTGTGTAGATATTCATCTACTTGCCTTGTGTTTCAACCACCAGGCTTGGTCTGGCATGGAGTTCCATTTTAGAACACAAGTGCAAACCTCTATCGGTGTATATATTGTGTAGGGTCAAGCAATGTAAACAGAGAGAGAAGGGTGTGGGCACACGCCCCGAAAATTCTATTTTTGTGCATAAAATCGGGTGCCTCCCTTTTTTTGGAAAAGCGCGGCGAAACACTTCGATTCTGAGTCGCCATTCGGATTTCGCGGTATACACCCAAGGAACCAAACTTGAAATATTTTGCTACGTTTTGATTTGAAAAGGCTTGTAGACTGGACTGTTTTGCTACGTTTTGATTTGAAAAGGCTTGTAGACTGGACTGTCGTCACCTTCGATATCTAAGGTTTGGGAGTCAGATTACGAGAGGGGAAGGATTTTATGGCACCCCTCTCGCCCAATCTGGAGATCGGTCTCTACTCAGGCATTTTTATAAAACATTTGCATTTTTCTCTCATTAATCATTTTTTTAGTCAGTTAGGGCGGGGGAACAGTTAAAGGGGATTAAAACTGTAACAAGTTGCATTTATATGACAAAAATGTGATGGATGATTTAGTGAAACAAATGATAATAGATTGAGAACAAGCACCTGTGAGCATTTTAAACAAACTGGAACAAGCTGATCCAAAATGATGTACGCAAGTAACACATCAACATACACTGGCCAGGCCGGCCACTGTGTGCTAGTATGACCTGCGCACGCCACTACATTACTGGCGTACTCCAGTGAGTTTAAACTCACAACTCTTATTCTCGACCCTTTGGGCTCGGGAATAAACTAGTGCACATCCAGGATAGACCACACAGTTTATATCACAGAATATTTTACAGATACAGATAGCATAAATGGCTTTGGAGCCTAAATGGAAACATCACTCCCCATAAACAATGTGGGGGGCATAAACAGAGGCCAATGTTTAACTGTCATGCAAGGGCCACCCATTGGACCTTGGTCTAACTGTCGTACGCCAGTCATAAGAGACCGTACGCCAGTTACATCATTGGTCCAATGCTTGGCTTTGCATCATCTGAGTTCTGGAACATGACCAGAAAGATCCTAGAGGCCTTCTAAAATAGGAATAGCAAATAAACAACTACACAGTTCTAAAGTATAAAAAACAGTAAATTGGTTATTAGCATGCATTAAGGTGACAAAATAAGAAAGAAAACAAGAAAAGGATGATCGGTGATCCCCACGCCAGTGATGCACATACAGCCACAACTGGCGTACAGCTTAATGATACTGGCGTGCGCCACGTGTCATCTGGAACGATCTTTGGACCTTGCTAGCTTTAGGGCCATGACTAGTATTGATTACTAGCTTTAACCCTGCCAGCACCCCTCAGGGGTCAGAACAGGAAGTTTCACAAATGTGGTATACCTTTGCTTTTGAGGTTGATGGGATGTTTTGAGCTTGAGCTTGGAGTTTAATGAATGGATGATGGGTGAGAGGTTGAAGTAATATGTGAGAGGGAGTTCTTTGCTTGCTCTTTCACTAGATGAAAGAAGAGGAAGCAAAGAACTAGAGAAAAGTGAGAGAGAAGAGTTTGATGACCCTTAATGAAGTACGGAGTAATTCTTGTTAACCCTTTGCATTTATGATGACCCTTAATGAAGTAATTCTTGTGAACCCCTTGCATATAAATGCAAGGGGAGTATTTACAGGCCAAGGTGACTGAAGATGAGGCTGTAATCAGTTGGGTTAAGGGCTGGTTAGGTTAAGGAGGGAGCCTCTCATGCATTAAATGCATGGAACTAGGTGATCGGTGTTGTAGGAGAGAAAAGGGAACGACTCTGCAGGTTTGCAATCATCAGGGGCTGTTCATCGTACTGGGTGGCCGCAAAAGTCTCGAGCACGTGATTGAATAGTGATGATTTGACCGGCTTTGACTAGCGTACGCCATCTTTGTACCTGCGTGCGCCATTGTTAACTAAGTCAACGGTTGATGACTGACACGTGGCAGTTTACCAGCGCACGCCAGCACAGTATTGGTGTAAGCAAGTAGGGTTTTGCTGAGGCCATTTGGTTCTGGTTTGAAGGGTTTGAAATTGGGTTCGACTAGGTTTGAACGAGGTTCAAGATGCTCAAAGCTTAAACACACCAACAATCTTGGGATGTTCTTGACCTTAGTCATCATTGGGGAACCAAAGACCGTAAGTAAACTAATCTGGACAGTTCAGAATAGGGTGTCTACAAAGGGTAGTGAGTTGCAAGAGAATTCCACTTGTAAAGCTTTAGTCTGTTTCTAGTGAGATTGGTCTGATTCCTCCATGGATGTATGATCTTGGAGAACTACGTAAAACTCTGTGTTTGGTGTGTTTGGTTTCGATCCTTGGGGCACAACAATGAGCAGGAGTGCGAGTACAAGCACAAACATGAAAGTTTCTTTAAGAAATGTTGCAAACTCTTAAATTTGCGAGAATGAGGATTGAGATTGAAACTATTGATTGTGATGATCTTTAAGAACGAAACGAAAAAGCCTACCCAAGAAAATTTCGATTCCAAAAGATTGAGACTCACTCACTCTCTCTCTCTCTACCCCTCTCTCTCTCTCTCTCTCTCTCTCTCTCTCTCTCTCATAAGTCACAACTTGACAGTTGGCAGGCAAGATTTTAGATGTATAACCAATTCGGTCATGACAATAGACGTCTCAATACGTGGCTGTGTTGATAACTTCTCATCTTTGCAGTCAAATAACGACTCGTTCCAAACTTCCATTTGCTTTCATTTTAGGGCAATTTTTGGCTGCTTTTGGGGCATGTATTTGGGTGTGTGCATCAGAGTTATGATAGCTATAGATACAGATTTTATATTCTACTACTTCAGATTCTATTATAGAATCTAGATTTTAGATCTTGATAGAAATAGATAAACATGTTTACAATAAGTGTGAAAATATGATTAATTATTAGTAATTGCCCCCAAGAACCTAATAAAAATTACTTCCCCATCCCATACCGAATGACACTTTCATCATTTTAGACTCTCAAAAAATTCACTATGATTTTTTAACTTGTACGAAACCTTTTTCTTATACGATATTGATCGAATTTAATAGAACATAATTACTTTTCTCAGACAAATTTTTCAAAATTATAAAATAATGTAAATTAATAAATATTTTCAGAGATATGAATGCCGAAATCGTCGAGAAAGCAACGAAAGGGATAAGCTAGTCCGGACACTAATAACTACAAAGTAAAGAAGTTAATGATTCATTCCCGTATCTAGGGAAAAGATTATCTCGGAGAAATGTCTCCGGGACATGGCATGCACTCATCCACTGCTTTCCTTTTTCAACATGTACGAACACAAGTATTACGTAGGGGTCGGCTTCTAGAGATTACGAAATTAGAATAAAACTTCTTTCCAAGAAAAAACACCCACTACAATTAAAACTATTCACACCAATTAAGATGTTAATTTCTAGGAGGAGATCACCCAGTTTTTTTTCTTTTTATTATAGTTTTTCCTGCTAACTCCACTATCTAGGATTTAGTTTATTCAATCTGTTCACAAAAAAAAAAAAAAAGGTCGACCAGCTCGGTCAAAAAGCTATAAGTTCACAAAAGCATGTTTATAATGCTTATTATCTTTGACTTTTCTCTTTTGAATCCGAAATTGCCCGTCCACTATTATTATTATTATTTTTTTTTACCAATTGGCCAATAAAAAGGAAAATGACGTCTTGACTCTTAAAATGCTGATGGAATACAATCTTTGTCATCAACCCCAAGGCCCAAGGTGTAAAAGTCGGTTTGAGAAAGCAACAAAAGGGGCTTGCCCCAAAGATTTCTCAAGTTTAAAATCTACGAAGGCAATATGTCAAACTTTAGGGTTATTAGAGGTTTGTCCAAATCCCAAAATTTATTGAGATGCGGTTAAGCTGCCACCCAAAATTAATTGAGATTGAAACTATTGATTGTGATGATATTTAAGAATGAAGCAAAAAAGCCTACCCAAGAAAATTTCAATTTCAAAAGATTGAGGCTCTCTCTCTCTCTCATAAGTAACAACTTGGCAGTTGGCAGGCAAGATTTTAGATGTATAACCAATTCGGTCACGACAATAGACGTCTCAATACGTGGCCGTGTTGATAACTTCCCGTCTTTGTACGTAGTCAATAACGACTCGTTCCAAACTTCTATTTGCTTTCATTTCGGGGCAATTTTTGGCTGCTCTTGGGGCATGTATTTGGGTGTGTGCATCAGAGTTACGATAGCTATAGATACAGATTTTATATTCTACTACTTCAAATTCTGTTATAGAATCTAGATTTTAGATCTTGGTAGAAACAGATAAACATGTTTACTATAAGTGTGAAAATATGATTAATTATTAGTAATTGCCCCCAAGAACCTAATAAAAATTACTTCACCGTCCCGTACTGTATGACACTTTCATCATTTTAGACCTCTCAAAAAATTAACTACGATTTTTTAAATTATATGAAATCTTTTTTTTATACGATATTGATCTTATTTGATAGAATGTAATTACTTTTCTCAGACAAATTTTTCAAAATTATAAAATACTATAAATTAGTAAATATTTTGAAAGATATGAACGCTGAAATCATCGAGAAAGCAACTAAAAGGGATAAGCTGGTCCGGACGCTGACAACAAAGTAAAGAAGTTAATGATTCATACCCGTATCTAAGGAAAAAGATTTTCTCGGAGAAATGTCTCCGGGACACGACATGCACTCATCCACTGCTTTCCTTTTTCAACATGTATGAACACAAGTATTACGTAGGGGTCGGCTTTTAGAGATTACGAAATTAGAATAAAACTTCTTTCCAAGAAAAACACCCGCTACAACTAAAACTATTCACACCAATTAAGATGTTAATTTCTAGGAGAAGATCACCATTTCGTTTTTCTTTTTATTATAGTTTTTCCAGCTAACTATCTAGTTTTTAGTTTATTCAATCTGTTGAAAAAAAAAAAAAAGGTGTAAAAGTTGGTTTGAGAAAGCAACAAATGGGGCTTGTCCCCAAGACTTCGCAAATTAAAAATTCACAAAGGCTAAATATTTCAAACTTTGGAATTATTAGAGATTTGTCCGAATTTCAAAATTAATTGAGATGCGCTACATCAAGCTGCCACCCAAAAAAACAACCGGTTATCCACATATGACCTAATCGGCAATAGCAACGAAATGCGATTTGCGAGGCTTGGTAGGATACATACCATTGAAAACATAAAAGTGTCTATGAAAGAGAGAATGGACGGCTTGTTCTCTTTCATATATGGACGTACACTTTCATGTTTTCTTTTTCGTGTATCATAGCATTTCTTGTTTTAAAGAATTTCGCCTGTCCAAACTCCTCCACCTCAGCCAAGTTAGCGGAGTGGATAAAATTATCTTTTAAGATACTGTAAAAGAGCTTGTCTCAGAATGATTGTATAATGCATTCAAAACTAGGATTTCAGTGGACGACGATATATAAATTATTTCGAGTTGAAGTACATGTAAAAGAGCTTGTCAATTATTTCGAGTTGAAGTACATATAAATTGTTATATCAGTTTTTTAAAATTTAGGATATCATCCAATATGTCTTCTGGTGTAAAGGAATATTTCAACTCATAATATGGTTGTAATTAAAAGGACCTTAATCCGATGGTTTACCATTACTCCCTCCTTCCCTTATTTAGAGTTCATTATTCTATTTTGGGCTGTCCCTTAATAAGTGTCCATTTTGTAAAGTTAGTGGGTAAAATTTGGTACATTATCTATTTTATCCCTAAAAGTAGATTCCATTTTGAAAAGTAAGCGAGTAAAAATGTAATTATGATGGGTAAGTAAGGAAAGTTGAAGAAAAAGTTGATATAAAAGGTATAATGATTATGTCTTTTTAATAAGTTGGAGTTATGAAGCAGGACACTTAAAAAGGGACGAAGGGAATATTATTTATTTATTTTTTGATAACTCAAGTCACCTCACATGCACCTCGACTCATCTTGGGGGTTCAAAGTCCAAACCCGCTGCCTACTCCGAGGGAGCCCAATTATGAGGAGTTTGGTTCAAATTCCAAATTGCTTGTAAGGTATTGAATGCATACAATCATTGTGATTATTATACCTGGTCAAAGAATAATGACAAAAATTGCCAGAGTAACAACATTGATGAACTAAAAGGAGCAATGATTGTTCCAGAGCAAGACAAGTTGTATTTTTGGCAATATAAACAGAGGCATAGGAATAATCATATTAATTTGCCCAAAGTTCAGGAAAAAAGGAGAATTAACCTTCATCGGGCTACCAATTGGGTAAAGGATACATCACCAACTGACCAAATTTCTTGTTGAGATGTGGACTCTTTCACTTGAACTTCATCTTCATCTCTTCTCGTAGAAAAAGCAGGTCTTTTGGGGGTGTTCATGGCGGCAGTTTCATTTTTCAGCATTGACGAGAGTTCCAACATGGAGGGTCTATCAGCTGGATTTTCTTGGACACACAGCAAAGCTATTTGCATGCATCTCACTAATTTATAGGATGAATCTGTATCGTCGAGCGATGGATCCATGAACTCCATGCATTTCCCACACTTCCACAAATCATATGCCTGACGTATTTAATTCGATGCAGTGCATCTTTAGATCGAGTTCACCGGAAGGAAATGAATTCGCAATATTCATGTCACAATTTTCGAGAATTACTTACATAGTCTAGGAGGTTTAAGTCTTCATGAAGGCCATGTGAACAACTATTCCGCTTTCCGCTAATGATTTGTAAAAGAAGAACTCCGAAGCTATAAACATCTGATTTAGTGGAGTATATACCACGTTTTACATATTCAGGAGGTACATAACCACTACAATATTGCATAAGTGAACAAAAAGAGATAATTAGATGAATACTATTTGAGACTAGAATACATTAGGTAGTGTTTATTGTAAGAAATATGCCACTTACTATGTTCCAACAATCCGGTCAGTGTTACCTTCGAATTCATCTTTCTGGAAAATTCTAGCCATGCCAAAGTCCGCGATCTTGGGCTTCATCTCGTTGTCTAACAAAATATTGCTCGCTTTCAAATCCCTATGAATTATTGTCAATCTTGAGTACTCTTGGAGGTACAAGAGCCCCTGCGTAACCCCTTCAATGATTTGAACTCGTTTTCCCCAATCTAAAAGGGATCCCCTCAATGGATCTACGTGAAAGAGGTTTGGATAGTTAAAACTTAGGTGACACCTAATGTTAAAACCACACTCAATTATGTTAGAGGCATTAAGGATTGCTAACCATAGATAAAATGATCCAGGCTTTTGTTTGGCATGTATTCGTAGATCAACATTTGTTCTTCTTTTTCGGTGCAAAATCCCAGAACTCTTACAAGATTTACATGCTGCAGTTTAGCAGTAAGCATGACCTCATTCTTGAACTCTTCAAATCCTTGTGTAGAAGTCCTTGAAAGTCTCTTTACTGCTATTTCTTGTCCATTACGTAATATACCCTGCAGGCAAAATAAACACCGTTTGTTTAGTTTAGTTTTCTCGATTTATTCGAAGAATAATAATTTTACCTTGTAAACAGGTCCGTATCCACCCTCTCCGAGCTTATTTTCAAATGAAAAATTGTTGGTAGCTTCTACAAGGTCAGCGAGACTAAATACTAGCAAATTAGGAGCATTTGCATTTTCAGGAGATGCCATAGTAGTTCTGAATAAAGATTGTGATTCTTTTTTGTTGTCCATCAATCCTGTAACCAATAAAAAGAACATGTGGAAAATCGAAGAAAGACGTTAAAAGGTCAAGGGAAATGATTTAGGAACAAAATTTTCACAACTGGAAAGAACTTACCTTTGTTTCTGCTTGCTCTCTTACGCAGATACCACGTCGCAGAAACTAGTAGAAGGGTAAATGTGGCTGCAGTTGGAAGCAAGATTACTAGCAGCAGGTGTCTCTTGTTTCTAGGATCATTCTCATCTTCTTGTGCTATGAAATTGTACATTAGAGAGAAATGTGAGGAGACAATATAGCAGTAGACAAGAGAAACAGAACACTCCCTTCCAATGTGAAAAAAAAAAAAATCATATATTGCCCAAATTAGTTTCAACAATACTTAATAGGCGTTAGGGAATAAATCTTGTTTTTTTTGGTTTCGTTCTGTGCTTTGATAACTCAGGGTGTCTGGCAGTGGTAGATACACACCCGGAGGTGAACACCTATCTCTAGGGTGTTGTTATGATTAAGAAGTCGAATGATATTACTTCGTCAATTCAGCGTCAAATTGCGAACAAAATTCTCAGCTCTGCGTCACGTTAGACTTTTAAGTGTTTAATTTGTTAGCAGTGACTTGCTTCTACTGTTTTGCTTTCTGCCATTTCTTTATTGTAATGTTGGTTGTCCCAAGCCAGCTTGCGCACAACTCAGACTAGTTCTTACGTACAACCCCTCCTACAGTTGTTTCACATACTTCTGCATGAGGTGAGGTGATCCTAACAGCTGCTAGCAAAGGGGAATGAAGATATTGTGTGAGTTTGGCATTGTAATTCTTGTGGGTGCTTCCTAGGCTTATTTACGGATTCAACCGTCACGAATAAACATGCAAGTTAATCACGGAGATGGTTGATGCCATATCTGTTACTCCATTCGTTCCAATTTGTTTGTTCAATTTCGACATACGCGTCGTTTAAAAAATTGTATATATCTCACGATTTATAATGTTTTACATAATTTCGAAAACATCATATTTTAGATTTAGATCTAGTTGAGATCTATCAAAGAAGATCTATATTACATATACAAAACATTATAAATAGAAACATATAGACAATTTTGTAAGAGGCCCCAAATAGTGAAAAGGGACAAACAAATCGGGACGGAGGGAGTAGCAAATTCTTCCTTCATTGCAGTATGATAAATCAAACAAACAAAAATCGATCCTTAAGCCCCAATCAACGGACTCGGATCCTGTACGTTTTCCCCGGGCCATCCAAAGCTGAAACGGACGCGCGCGATTCACCTTTGTAAAAACTTATTCACGGAGCTCCGTGAATAAGTTTTTCTCAATATCGATGTCTATTAAATTCTCTAGAGTAGTCTATCACTCATTTAAACAGATTTAGACTTCCGGTCTTCGTAGTCAATAATGACTCCTTCAAAACTTCAATTTGCTTTCATTTGAAGTCAAAGTCATCTAAAAGCTACCCAAATTCAAATTTCAGAATTTCATTTCTTTTAGCTTTTCAGAATTTGTAAAATCTAAAAATCTGTTATCTAGAATTTTTGATAAACGTTCAAAGTTGATTCTAACAATTTAAAATCTGCAAAAATAATTTCTCGTGTACATGTCCTTGTCGTGGTACGTGTGGTTTGGAAAATTTAAGTAGAATACCAAGAATTTTTATTAGTCTCTTACTCATTTGACCCGTTAATTTTTCAGTATGCCATATGTACAAGTAAATTCTTCCTTTATTGCAGTATGATAAACAAAGAAAAATAAAAATCGAGCCTTAAGCCCCAATCAATTGGGGTCGACTACATGATGTTGCTTTAAAGTTTTACCTGCCGCCTTAGAAAGCACCCAATTGTCATCATTGGCGACATGCCATACTGCGTAACCCAGAAGCCCTTTATCCCTCGCATACGAAACCTTAGTTCTGATAGCCTCCACATCATCATAACCGATCCAAACTGAACCATTAATGCAGTAATTCGTGACATAAGTGGAGTTATACACTACTTTTTCTCCATCACATCGCATAGATGACTTGATGAACTTGTAGAACAACGAACCATCAAGCGTAACGGCGGGACCTATTGCAGGCGATCCGATGTCGTGGGCCGAGGGGTCCAAAAGTGTCCACGCATACCCATGGTATGGTAAAATCAAAACCATCTTTTTAGCAGGTAATCCTCTGCTTATCCATTCCTTAATTCCATAATCCGTACTTGCATTGCTTGATGGGTCATACAAAGCAGAATGAGCGCCTGTGAAGTTTTCCATGGTGGGTAAGTGATAGTAGAATGATACGATGAGTACCCAATCGAAGTTCCTTCGAATCGACTCCATCGGATAGCTTGTGCTGTCTTTTGAAGGCAAATAATGACTGGCCAGTGTCAAAACGAGTGGTGATCGGGTGGAATTCTTCGATTCCCTATTTATCGCAGTTCTCCATTCGTCAAAGAGAATTCCCATAGCTTCCATCTTGGTGGTGCTTGTATCCGGTTTGACGCAACAAAGATCCAGGCCGTGAAACCCAAAAAGCCTGGCTCTCTGTATTGATGATTCAATGAAAGAAGTTCTGTGAGAGGGTTGGGTAGCCATTGAATAGAAGGTTGAGAAGTTTGTATCTCCTGTCCAGATGGACAGAAGTGTTACAATTGATGGGTTTTTCCGCCGAACGATGTCGGTGAAGGTGAGCATATATGGTTCATCAGAGGGTGCGATCAAGAGCTCATAAGTTGAAGTGTTTATATACGCAAAAGCAAATGTCAAGTGAGTGAACAGAGTCGAGTCTATATCGGGAACCGGGAATTGGCTAACGGAATACCAGTAACCTGCTTTGATCCAGGTCTGGGCCTCTGGAGAACTTGTTAATGAAGGAAGAAAGAGGAGGAAGGAAATGATGGTTAACAACATTTTTTAAGATGGCAAGAGCCTGGAGCTCCTGTTGATGAACCTTGGAACTTTATGTAGCTACCATCCTGAGGACTTAGAAGACATTTTTCTTTTACATGCCACTTTCATGTTATAGAAGTCAAAGTCCTATAAAATATATATCTATATCTATGGTCCGGATCAGGTTAGAGCGTCCAGATTTTTCTTAAAATCCAGACCACGATTCAGCTATTGGATCGTGTTTTCAATGGTCTAAATCTGTGAAAGGTTTAAACCATTTATGACCTGTCATAAACCTTACAATGGCGATGGAGCGAGACTGTTGGCTGATGGATGGAGATATGCATGGCTCCAGTACTCCTCTTTACTTCAGCAATATTTCCTCTCCCACCCACTTTTGTAGACATTCATTGTGGGGGTGTTTACACCATAATTTTATGAATTTGTCAATATTCGTGACTAGGTCAAATTGTGACACGTGTCGACAATACTTGAACTAGTTTTTAATAAATGTTATGCATATCAATGAATTGATCAATGGACTGATCGACGGTTGAAAGTTTTTTCTTTAACTCAAGACACGTGTCAAAACGATGAGTTACAAGTAGATCATGCAGTTAACGAAGGAAGTTGAGAAGAGCAAATACAAACATGAGATCGTGTGAAGCAACCGCCTGTCCAAGAACGTGGAGAAAGATGAGGGAGAAAAGAAGTAACTTCTTGATTCAAATTAAGGGAGGGAATTTTGCCAAGTTTGAAATTCAAGTCGAAGTAGCAGCCTATAAATACAAGAATAAAAAACAATTAGGACACCCACTCAATCGCCCCAAAGGATTCTACTTTTTATCTGTACTTTGCTTTTCTTGTTCTAAGAGTAGCTTGTAACGTAATCGTTTACTCGATTGTGTTCTCACCGTCGATCGACTTCTACTTTGAAGAATAATAAAGTCCTTTTGTTGTTCTTCCATCTTCATTTACTTCATCAAGTTTGCTTCTAGAAAAGTCCTGAAAAACGACAAAAAACCAAACTCCACAACCATAAACATCTACATTCCAGCACTTCAAAGATTTTCCTGTCGACTATAGACACTAAGCGAAAAATTGACAAACAGGGGGCCCAAAATCAGAATCCACCGACTCTATGATTTAGGAACTGTTGATTGGGCGCGAACCTTAAAGGCGTTGAAAAGTCAGTTGAAAAGTCAATAAGTAGCAGGACACGAAGTACAAAATACATGGCACAAGATAAGTTAATAGAAGACATGTCATTGAAAGAAAAGAGTTGCTACGTTTTTAAGGAATACATCTCATTGTTACATTATTGCCTAATTAAAATAGCTCAGAGTAAAAATGATACAAAAATTAATCCGGTTCAGAATAATCTTGGAAGTGCGCCGCTCGAAGAAACTGAAGCCGGGGTCAGCTGCGTAAATTCCTCGGCCCCGAGCCGATGAAGCATCGCCACGCGACTAAGCCCCGTCTTAAGGACATGTTACACCACAGGGAACGCCGGTGGATACATCGGAAGGATCAAGCCGAGAGGGGGGGAAAAGACAACTGGCCCGTGATGAACTGGCCAGAGTCTCTCCTCTCCCAGTTTGAAGGCTGGTTGGGAGCAGCATCATCACTCTTGGCCCCAGCCAACCAGAAAAGAGATAGCTGAGCCTCTCAAGGAATGGAAGGAAGACGTACTTGCACCTCCTTCTCGTGACCTCGTTTAAAAGGCCCAGTTCTCTCTATGACCTCATTTGATAGACCCAGCTTTCTTTCATCCAAGGAAGCTTCATGATAGGAGGGGGGCCTCCTCCCTCCAAGCATCAAAGCGTTGTTGGAGAAGACAAAAGTACGAAGAGGTGGCAAGGGAAGGTGGAATGAAGATAGAGTGAAGGTGAATCTAATGTGTAGCAAATTGGTGTTAAGTCCATTCTATTTATAGGCGCGACAATATGATGAATCGCTAAGGAGCAAGTCGGCTCCCATTTTTTCCCGAAGAATCCCCCGCACGACGAAACGCGGAAACCAAGTGTCAGCTTTAACTTATGATTTGAAAGATAGTCAGAGCGGAAGAAACCGATGTGATGAGTGACAGGATATCAAGTCAGTCTTAAAAGAAGCACGAGGGGTCGTCCCTGAAGATGGGGCCCGATAACTATAAGTTGTGTAGGTGCGGTCAAAATCATTAACCCTTGACCAGAGGGGACTATTTGACCATCCAATTAGCAGCAGACACATGGCAACAGGGTCCGCGCGAAAGAGAAGGCTCGGTCAAACCTTAACCTAAGAAAGAATAGTTGATCGATCAATCGAAGGGAGACACGTGTATAAAGCTTAAAGGAAACACCCGCAGAGAATTTCTGCTGAAGGAGTATTCCCCGCAGAAGTCCGCCTGCCACGCGGGGAGAGGAAATTGGGCCCCTAGATAGCTTTAGTAGCGGAGGGCTACGGGTGAAGCCCCACGAGTCGCTGATGTTTAAATTAAAAATTGAAGAATCCCTAGAGTTTCATCCGGGCCGCAAGGAGCTCCGCGATGTGAACACGATCGTTGCAGGTCGCGACTTTGCTCTGGCGGGAAATGGGGAGTTTCTTGTGGCTTGGGATGGAGGTTGCGTCGCGGTCGCAGGGAATCGAGCTTTCCCGTGGAAAAGAGTCCGCGGGAGGACAAGTTTTCCCAAGACCTAGAGGTACAAGAGGGACATGTGTTGGGGTTTCATAGAAGCGCCGTCCTGGGCTTGACCTAGGCCCAGGTGCCCTATAAATACCGCTAACATTTCCTCTGATTTGACAGAGCTGACTTCTTCTGAAAAGAGAGTGGGTGAGCACTGAATTTAAGGAAGGAGAACATTCTTCCCCAGAGAAAATGTGATCTCACTCATTCAGTCAGGAAAAAGCCAGACGTTTGCCCCGTAGAAAGAAACAAGGGACATGCTGCCTTTGTCTCTTCTGTACCTCTTGCTCCTTCCCTCACCCCACAAGATTGTTCCTCCTTCCCTCTCACTAAACATCGACCAATCGCACCTCTCCAGCTCACACGAGATCTACACGTAAGTGACCCTCCGCGGAACCCCTTACCTACACGTTGCAAGCTGTCAAACGATCTGAAGGGGTGGGAGCGGCACCCGAGGTCCGTAACCACGTAAAGTCGGCCAGAAGGAGTTGACCTCAAACAAGAGATCATTATTCGGCTGAAAGAAGGGGGAGACATTGAAGGAGGGGCCGAGTATGGCGAGACGGGCGTGGGGCGCGCTGTCCAAAGAAAGAGTGCAGGAAAGAACCTCTTCGCCAAAAAAGGTTATAAATAGAAACAGATGGTAAAGAAAGAGAAATGATTTTGTCACCCTTTTTTTTTGTTAACGCCACACATCTACAAGGGAGTGACGTTAACAAAAAAAAAAGTGACAAAATCAACGGCCTAAAAAAAAGGGGACAGAGGAAAAAAGCAAGAAAAAAGAAATAGAGAACTACTTAGAGCATGTCAACCAGAATAGCCAAACTAGGCATTTGAGCTATTTTAGCTACCAAAATGAGAGAAAGGCTCCCACATCAGCCTCTGTTAATACATCGGTATATTACCTCAGCCTTCTGACCTCGCTTCTTCTACAGAGGAACTGTTCATGAGCAATCCAATATTCTATCAATTTATTCTCTCGCGCTTCACTTCTCCAGCGATGATTTTCTCCCGCCTACTCCTGCCTTTTCTCCCTCTCTCTCTCTCTCTTTGTGGTAAGATTTCCTTTCATCCCTGGATTTCTTCTCTCATTTTATATCTAATATCTGGTTTGCATCTCAGGTATGAGATCCCTAACTTTTATTGTATTTTTTTGTTTTTTGTATGTGTTTGATAGAGAAATTAGTGTACAATGAATCCATGATCATAGTTAGGGCTTAAAATCTTGTACGAAACAACATGAAAATCTGCATTCAGATCACTAAGAGAAAACATGAAACCCTATATAAACCAAACCTTTCAACTAAGAGATTGACATAGATGAGTGCGAGAGACACAATTCTCTAATTTTTGTACATAATACCTGCTACTGTTTTTTCCTTGGATAAGATTTGAGCTTTTGTTGGGAGTCATGTTGATGAACAAAATTGTTGAAGAAAACTGCTCACTAACTGTTCGATAAATTTACTGAGTGAGTTTTAAGGGACGCGAGTTTTAAGCATGGGGTTAGGAGTTCGATTCTTGGCCTCTTCACTTTTTAGTTAGTAGTTCGTAACTCTGATCGATCCTAACCAGGGACTTGCATCTCCTAGTTCTCTGTTCCTAATGATTGGCAGGCCTCTCCCGGATTGTGATGCGATGCGCGTCTCTTTTTTTTGGGAAGAATCTTTCCTTCTTGTGCCGGCGGCGCGGTAAGTTTAGTACTCTTGGGCGACTCGATTTTGGAGAAAGTTCCTCTTGAAAGTCTTGCTTTGTAAGTGAAGCAAGTCAACTTACTTGCTCTTTCTTTGTTTTAGTAGGCTTTTGGTCGGATTAGCTCTAAGGGTCATACAGTAGGCACTTGGGATAGTTAAGTCAAGCTAGTTCAGTTATCGGTCAGTGGATCAGAGAATACATCTCAAGTTTTGGTAGTCATTCCAGCGGCTTAGCTTAGATAAAACTCCTTCTGTTTCCGGCGTTTAGCGAGCTGCAACAGTTTTTCGAACTTGTAAGCAAAAAGGTTTTGAACTGATTGCGACTTGAACTCATGACCAGAGGTAATAGAGGAATGACATAACCACAAGTTTTGTTGCCTAAATGAATCGTAAATGATTGTGATTTATTGAAGGGATCATTCATGTGTATAGTCTTTGTTGCCTAAATGAATCATAAATGGTTGAATTACTTGATTCAAGTATTCGATTGAATGGCTTTCATCTGTTTAATTGGTTGCCTAAATGAATTAGGGTGATTCATGTGCTTAGGCAGGCTATTAGAAATATAATCCTAGCAAATCTAAACATCTTTTTCCACTCCGATTGTAGGGATGAATCCGCAAACTCATGGGTACTTCACCAATCTTATTCAATCCGGTTCGAATGAAGAACAATTTATGATGGAGTCACAATATTTTCATTCAAATGCCCATGTCGCCACCCAGGAAACTCAATTTACCGTTGCAATGGAGTCAATTTCCAAGAAATCACAACGGCGGTGGCAATTTCACCGTAGAAGAGGACAAACTTGTCGTGTCAGCGTGGCTTAATATAAGCATGGATGCAGTTCAAGGTAATGACCAGAAAAAAACTACTTTCTGGCAACGAGTGAAGGAATTCATTCAAGAGAACGAACCATATGAAACCAACCGTACCATGGTCTCTTTAATGAATCGGTGGTCTACTATTCAACTTTGCACAAATAAGTTTTGCAGCTGCTATTGGAAAATTGAAGCACTCAATCAAAGTGGCATAAACGAGGAACAAAAGGTACTGGTTATATTTCTTTGTTTACTTTTCATTTATCATTTGCTTTGTAACATACCAAGTAGCATTCATTGAAGTATTTTCAGGTACAAAATGCAAAAAAAATGTACAAGGAACTCAATGAGCAACAACAAGAATTCAAGTTCGATCACTATTGGGTTTTATTGAAGAACCAACCGAAATGGTTCTTGGAGTGTGAGAAGAAAAAAGAAGTGAAAAAACCAAGAAAAGGGCTACCATCTTGTCCTTCTACTCCAGATACGATCAATCTAGGCGACGACAATTTTGCAGCAGATAATTTTGTGGACTTGGAGCGACCAACAGGCCAAAAAGCAGCAAAGGCACGAGTGATGAAACGAAAGAACGGAGAGAATGTAGCTTCGACTGAAATTTCTGGGGTATTGGATAAGATAAAAGAATGCAAAAGCAAGTTGACTGACAAGAAATTGGAGATGCTTGGGAAAACATATGATCAGGCGCAAGAGAAAATTCGTATCAAACAAGAACTGCTTGAAATAAAACAATTCGAAGCGGATGAGAGAGTAATGACGATAGATCTCAATTGCTTGTCAGAAGAGCAACAAGAATTCTATAGGCTTCGAAGGTTGGAAATCCTTGGAAAAAGAAGAAGGGTTCAGTAATCTTGTGGAATGTGGAACCAAAAACTTATTTTGAACTCTGTAAATGTGAAGTTAGCACTCACTTTTTGATATCTTCAAAGGCATAGCTATATCTTAGGTACTTGTTTTGATGCTTTAAAAACTATAGCAGGAGTTCTATTTTATGAACTATCTAAAGGAAGCCTTGAATGGCAGGCCGTGGGGCTTATCCATTTTGTGGTTTGTATGTATCCACCATACAAGTGAAAGAACCTACTTTTTGGCATATCTTTTGTACTCTTGTCCCTAGCTTCTTATATTCCTTTGTGTGTAGCTACGTTAGGAACTGCATTATCATCACAAGCTATGGTTTGATCATTGTATTTGTGAGCTGTTATGAAGAGGACTCATCTTCTTGCATCTTTGTGCTTGTATGGTGGTCATCTTCTTATATTCTGATGAGGGGCTTCAATACTTGGTGCTGGTTTTGGCTATGGCTGCTGTTTTTTGCTGCTGCTGTTGTCTTGTTGCTTACACTGCTGCTGTTCTACTTTGTTATGGCAGCTGATGTTTGTGATGCTCCAATTGGATGCCATCCATATTAGGCTAACCCAAGTTCTGCTGGCTGGAACTCCTCATAGATCTATGTTATTTTCTGTAAATCTATTGTCTTATGTTGTCATTTGTTTTCCCTCCCTCTTGGTAGATGGATGAAAAATAGCGTATCTCATTTAAAAAGAGCCCACTTTTGGCATATCTTTTGTGCTCTTACAGCAGGAGTGCTCTTATTCTTGTGATGGAATAAGGCACAAATTAAGATAGTTTCTTGCAAGGTTGGTCCTTATGCACCAAAGTATTTTGCATCTTCATACACACTAATAAGATTCCAAATTGCCGAACTAGATTTCAGAATTTCAATATTAAAATTGCATAGTACATAAATAAAATTACATAGCCATTACAATAATGCTTAAAAACGAGACTTCAAACTACAAATTCCTATGATTGGATATACATTTGCCACCGGTGCTCAATTAAATCCGCTTGGAGTTGAGAATGAGATGCCCTATCTCTTATGCGGTGATGTTGCCGGATTAACTCCATGAGTTCAGTGGTTCTATCGTGCGATACTTCCACAAGAGGAGTATGGTCTAATGGATCAAAGTCAAGATTAGCTACTCCATTATGATCTCGCTCATCCTCAAGGATCATGTTGTGCATTATTATGTAAGCTCTCATAATGTATTTAAGTGTTTTACGATGCCAAAACTGTCCTGGTCCTCGCACAATTGCAAATCGTGCTTGAAGCACTCCAAAAGCTCGTTCTACATCATTTCTTGCGGATTCTTGGAGTTGAGCAAAAAGTTTTTTCTTATTTCCTTGTGGAGATGGAATTGTTTTCAGAAATGTCGCCCACTGTGGATATATACCATCAGTCAAATAATAGTCAAATAATATCCCATATCATATTCGTTACCATTAATGTTGAAATTGATTGGAGGAGCACGTCCCCGAGAAAGCTCAGTAAACAATGGAGACCTTTTAAGCACATTGATATCGTTATTAGCCCCAGGCACCCCGAAAAAAGCATTCCATATCCAGAGATCATATGATGCCACAGCCTCTAAAATTATTGTTGGTTCACGAACATGACCGGTATACATACCTTTCCACGCAGCGGGACAATTCTTCCATTTTCAATGCATACAATCAAGGCTCCCCACCATCCCTGGAAATCCACAGCATTAATTAACTGCTAGCAATCTAGCAATGTCGGCGGCATTTGGTGACCTTAAATACTCTTCAGAGAAAACTTCATTTACTGCTTTAACAAAAAAATTTAGGCTTTTGATTGTAGTGCTTGCTCCGATCCTCACATATTCATCCACAGAATCAGCCGGAGCGCCGTAGGCTAGCATCCTGAGTACGCCGGTAATTTTTTGAAGAGATGACAAGCCAAGCTTTCCGGCACAATTTCTTTTCTGGGCGAAGTATGAGTCATGCTCTACTATCGCATCATGAATGCGAAGAAAAAGAGAACGACTCATCCAAAACCTCCTTCGAAAAAAGTGGGGAGGAAATACGGGCAATTCTGCAAAATAGTCATCAAAGAGTCTTTTTTGCCCGCCAAGAGTATCACGATTGATAACAGTGCGACGTCGGCTTAAGCTCGAACTCCCCTCTCCATTCTGTTCTTGATACCTCGCAATTGCTTCTAATAACTCCAACTCATTGTCAGAGTCGGAAAAATCCGAGTCGTTCATTATGAGATCATGTAGGCGATTGGGCGCCATGGATAGCTGATGAAGGAGCGAATAAATGGATTGAACAAGGAAGTAATTAAATCTTTTTCTCAAAGAAGGAAGGAGAGCAAAGGTTGAATGATGGTTAATAAGAAGACAATGACCCGTTTTGTAGGTGGAAAATTTTACCGTTGGAAGCTTGAAAGAATCATCTTTGGTGTAAATGGAAGAAGTTGCAGCAGCCAGCAGGTTACCGTTTGGAAGGAGGAAACAAAAAAAAAATGAAAGAATACATATTTTAATAAGTCATAGGTAAAATCGAGATGGTTTGTGTAGTTCTGACACAAAAATTGCCTGGGTAAAATAAAGTTATGGGTTATTGGGTAGCTAAATTACCTATTTCTTGGTGTACTTGCTCATCTTTAAAATTCTTGTCTTCTCGCTATTGAGGAACTGACTTGATCGTACATTTCCGGTCAACCAACCGGCCTGGGGTGTCACTGACGAGTGCCTTCGTGTACAGGATCCAGCGAGCTCAGGAAAGTTTGACTATTCAACTCAGGGCATTCAAGGAAAATTCTCGAACAAGACGTGGGATTCCACATTCATCTACTTGCTGCCATGGAGTATGAACAAGAGTTCCGTTTTAGCCTCTAAGTGCAGACCTCGGGCGGTGTATATATTCTGTAGGGTTAAGCAATGTAAACAGAGAGAGAGGGTAGAGTTGGGCGAGAATCAGAGAACTCCACTTGTAAAGCTTTAGTCTGTTGCTAGTGAGATTGCACACATTCTTCCGTGGATGTGCGATCTTGGAAAACCACGTAAAACTCAGTATTTGTGTGTTTGGTTTTGATCCTTGGGGCACAAGAAAGGTGAAAGTGCATGTCTTTTAAAAATTATTGGCAAACTAGTATTAAATTTGCGAGAACAAGGATTGAGATTGAAACTATTGATTGTGATGATATTTAAGAATAGAAAGTTAGAGGCCGGTTCTCATTTTTAGATTCGGTTTGATCCCAACCCTAAGGGTGGTTTCGATTGAAAAGTTAAGTATTTTTTTTTGTCTTTATTTGAATTTTTTTATATTTTTTTATTTTGCGTCAAACTTTTGTGATTTATTGATTCGTCTCGATAAGAGGAACCGAAAAAGTAAAAAAATTTGATCGAAACTCATAATTTTTTAAATAAAGAAAAAAAAAAGTCAATAAGTCAACTTATTTTACTTATTCTTCTAATTTTGAAAAAAATTATGAGTTTTGATCAAAATTTTTTACTCTTCCTATTCTTCTTACCAAGACAAATCAATAAGTAACAAAATACGATTTTTGTTTGGAATAAAAGCAAAGAAAAAAGTTACTGTTTCAGTTTTAAAGCCAAAGGAGCCCTAAATATTATTCCCAAACGTATATAGGCTTTGTTATGTTGAATAATTCCTTTTTTTCCTGTCCAACCCAGATCCCTTCTCTTCTCCTCCCTTGCTCTCTCTGCAACCGTACTCGGATACTCCTCCCTCCCTCCCTCACACACTCTCTCTCTCTCTCTCTCTCTCTCTCTCTCTCTCTCTCTCATGCTTATATCTATCTGCTTTGTAACAAGATCTGCAATTCCATGTGAGAGATTTGTTGGTTGCGGGCTAGCATCTTGCCCAAGCGGATCGAACCGTGGCGCTTGAGGCCTATTATGCTTTGGTATTAGGAAATAGAGTTGCGCATTTATCACTATTTACGAGTTTTGGTAATATAGTAAGCGTTTGATCCTACAAGATTACAAGATTCACCGAAAAGCCACTGCACGCTCCGATTAGTCTCACGAGCTCCGGTCATCATCAATAATGATGGCGACCAAGCTCTCTTCACCGACACTCCCTCAACCGAATCGAGGGGAAAAGCCTACCCAAGAAAATTTCAAAAGATTGAGACTTGTCATAGGTGCCTCTCTCGTCACCTGGTGACTCTTTAAGAAAAGTGCCTCACAACTTGGCAGGCAAGGTTTCTGATGTATGACATAACTTCAGGTCTTTGAAGTCAAATAACGACTCTCGTTCCAAACTTCCATTTGCTTTCATTTCAATTGCTTCTCGCAGTCACTCATTTGGGTGACTTCATGCATTAGGGCGTATTTACCATAGCTCTAGGTACAAATTCAATTTAAAATCTGATAGGAAAAGCTTAAAGCTACCCAAACTCATCTCTGAGATTTTCAGAATATCATTTCTTTTTTAGCTTGTCACAATTTGTAAAATCTAAAAATTTGTTATCTAAATTTTTTTTTTAAACACTCAGTTGATTCTGAAAAGTTAAAATCTCAAAATCTGGAAAAATATTTTCTCGTAAACACGCACTAGTTGTGGTAGGCATGGATTGGAAAATTTAGGCAGAATAATAAGAATTTGTGTTAGTCTTTTACTCATTTAACCACTTAATTATTAGTAAATTGCCCCGGGAATAGATATTCACACTCCCTTTTTTCTTACCCAAGCTCCTTTGTTTTATTTTTTAGTGTTGAAAGTGTATGTATTTTTTTGCTAAAAGACAAAAAAGAAAAGAAAAAAAAAGGAGTGTGGATAACAAAAAAGGGAGTTTGAATATCAATTCACAATTACCCCCAAGAACCTAATAAAAAATACTTTTTTGTCCCATACTGAATGATAGTTTCATCATTTTAGACCTCTCAAAAAATTAACTATGATTTTTTAATTTATTCAAAACCTTTTATGTACGATACTGATCTTATTTGATAGAACGCAATTACTTCTCTCAAAATAATAAAATACTGTAAATTAGTAAATATTTTGAGAGATATGAATGCCGAAATCATCGAGAACGCAACTAAAGAGATAAGCTGGTCCGGACACTGACAACAAAGTAAAAAAGTTTTAATCATTCGTACTCGTATCTAGGGAAAAGATTTTTGGGACATATGTATTCGGGACAGGACACACACTCATCCACTGCTTTCCTTTTTCAACATGTACAAACACAGGTACTCTGTATTACGTAGGGTCGGCTTCTAGAGATTACGAAATTAGAATAAACTTCTTTCGGAGAAAAAACACCCAATACAACTAAAACTATTCACATCAAGATGTTTCTATGAGAAGGATCACCATTTTTTATTTATTTATTTTTATTATTTTTTCCTGATAACTCCACTATCTTGTTTTCAGTTTATTCATTTAAAAGAAAAATCCGTTTACAAAAAAAACAAAGAAAAAGGTCAACCAGCTCGGTCCAAAAGCTATGAGGTCAAAAAAGCATGTTATAATGCTTATTATCTTTGTCTTTTATTTTGAAAACGAAATTGCCCGTCTACTATTTTTTTTATATTAAATTATTTATACTGTTGGTGTAAATATTTGTCTCTTCCAAATCAAATATATTGCACCACATTGCAATGTCCTAATAATTAGGACCACTGTTTTGATGACATGGCCCAAATATAATTGATTTAAAGAAATAAATAGTCATACCGCCGATGTATATAATTTTTTTTTTTTTAGCAATTGGCCAATAAAAAAGGAAAAGGTTGACTTGACTCTTAAAATGCTGATGGAATACAATCTTTGTCATGAACCCAAGGCCCAAGGGACTTTGGGTTAATGTTTGGCAGTGAGGTGCATAGCACCGTGCTGCGCACCTTCGAGCCGTCAGGCCTAAGATAGTAGGTTTGATAAAAAAACTAATTGAAGGGGCTTGCACCCAAGATTTTGCAAGTTTAAAATCCAAGAAAGGCCAAATATTTCAAACTTTGAGGGTCATTAGAGGTTTGTCTGAGTCCTGAAATTAATCGAGATGGGCGCAAGCTGCCCAAATAAATATGCAGTTATCAGCATATGTGTATAAATATATACACATGTAGTAAGATATTGTAAAAGATATAGCTTGTCTCACAATGATTGTATTATGCATTCAAAACTAGGATTTGAGTGGACGACGACTTCATCCATCGTCAATTATTTCGAGTTGAAGTACATATAATTGTTACATCAGTTACTCATTTTGGAGGTCCAAATCCTCCGCCCACTTGCGGGGAGCAGAATTATGATGAGTTTGGTTCAAATTCCTAATTTTTTGCACGGTATTGAATGCATACAAATCTTGTGACTACTATAACTAGTCAAAGAATAATGACAAAAATTTCAAGATTAACAATATTGCAGAGATGGCTAGCTCGTGTGCTCTCGAAACTTTGATGAACTATATGTAGCAGCTCGAGAATTGAATTTTTTTTCTTATTTTCTTTAGGCATGCATGGTGTTTAATTATTCAACTTGCTTGTGAGCAAATGCAACTTAAAAGGAGCAATGCTTATGCCAGAGCAAAATCTTATTCACCCACTAGGAAATGAAGCAACACGAGTTCTATTTCTGACAAAATACATAGGGGAATAGGAGTAACCATATTTATTCAAATTTCACAAAAATGTCCCAGCAAAAGTAAAATCTTAACGGAAAAAATGAACTATTACTGGGACTATTCTAGTCATGAGAAAAAGGAGGAGAATAAACATTCATCGTGCTACTGTTTGGGTAAAGGATACATCACCAACTGACCAAATTTCTTGAACTTGAACTTCATCTTCATCTCTTCTCGTAGAAAAAGCAGGCCTTTTGGGGGTGCTCATGGCGGCAGTTTCATATTTCAGGGTCGACGAGAGTTCCAACATAGAGGGTCTATCCGCTGGATTTTCTTGGACACACAGCAAAGCTATTTGCATGCATCTCACTAATTTACAGGATGAATTTGTATCGTCGAGCGATGGATCCATGAACTCCATGCCTTTCCCACACTTCCACAAATCATACCTGAAGTATTTCGATGCAGTGCATCTTTAGAGTTCATTGGAAGGAAATCAATTCGTAATATTCATATCACAATTTTTAGAATTACTTACATAGTCTAGGAGGTTTAAGTCTTCATGAAGGCCATGTGAACAATTATTCCGCTTTCCGCTAATGATTTGTAAAAGAAGAACTCCGAAGCTATAAACATCTGATTTAGTGGAGTATATGCCACGTTTTACATATTCAGGAGGTACATAACCACTGCAATATTATATAAGTAAAGAAAAAGGGATAATTAGATGAGTACGATTTGAGACTAGAATACATTAGGTAGTGTGTATTGTAACAAATATGCCACTTACTATGTTCCAACAATCCAGTCAGTGTTACCTTTGAATTCATCTTTTTGGAAAATTCTAGCCAAGCCAAAGTCCGCGATCTTGGGCTTCATCTCGTTGTCTAACAAAATGTTGCTCGCTTTCAAATCCCTATGAATTATTGTCAATCTTGAGTACTCTTGGAGGTACAAGAGCCCCTGGGTAACCCCTTCAATGATTTGAACTCGTTTTCCCCAATCTAAAAGTGATCCCCTCATTGGATCTACGTGAAAGAGATTTGGCTAGTTAAAACTTAGGTGACGCCTCGTGTTAAAACTACACTCAATTATGGTTCAAAATTATGTTAGAGGCATTAAGGATTGCTAACCATAGACAAAATGGTCCAGGCTTTTGTTTGGCATGTATTCGTAGATCAACATTTTTTTCTTCTTTTTCGATGCAAAATCCCAAAACTCTTACAAGATTTACATGTTGTAGTTTAGCAGTAAGCATGACCTCATTTTTGAACTCTTCAAATCCTTGTGTAGAAGTCCTTGAGAGTCTCTTTACTGCTATTTCTTGTCCATTACGTAATATACCCTGCAGGCAAAACACACACCGCTTATTTAGTTATTTTTTTCTCGATTTATTCAAAGAAAAATAATTTTACCTTGTAAACAGGTCCATATCCACTCTCTCCGAGCTTATTTTCAAATGAAAAATTCTTGGTAGCTTCTACAAGGCCAATGAGACTAAATACTAGCAAATTAGGAGCATTTGCATTTTTAGGAGATGCCATAGTAGTTCTGAATAAAGATTGCGATTCTTTTTCATCGTCCATCCATTCTGTAACCAATAAAAAGAACATGTGGAAAATTGAAGAAATACATTAAAAGGGTTAATGGAAATGATTTAGGAACAAAATTTTCTCAACTGGAAGGAGCTTACCTTTGTTTTTGCATGCTCTTTTACACGGATACCACGTCGCAAAAACTAGTAGAAAGGTAAATGTGGTTGCAGTTGGAAGCAAGATTACAGGCAACAGGTGTCTCTTGTTTCTAGGATCATTCTCATCTTCTTGTGCTATGAAATTGTACATTAGAGAGAAATGTGAGGAGACAATATAGCAGTAGACAAGAGAAATAGAACACTCCTTTCCCTTCCAATGTGAAAAAAAATAAATAAAAAAAATCATAAGTTGCCCAATTTAGTTTCCACAATACTTAATAGGCGTTAGGGAATAGTTCTAGTTTTTTTGTTTCATTCTGTGTTTTGATAAGTCAGGGTGTCCGGCAGTTGCATATGCACACTCAGAGATGAACACCGATCTCTAGGGTGTAGTTATGAATATGAAGTAGAATAATAGTACTTCGTCAATTCAGCGTCAAATTGCGAACAAAATTCTGCTCTTCGTCACGTTAGACTTTAAGTGTTTAATTTGTTAGCAGTGACCTGCTTCTATTGCATGTTTTGTTTTATTTTGCTTTCTACCTTTTTCTTTGTTGTAATGCAGGGTGTCCCGGGTCAGCTTGTGCACAACTCGAACTAATTCCTACGTACAACCCCTCCCACAGTCGTTTCACACACTTACGCATGAGGTGAGGTGATCCCAACAGCTAAGGGCGGAACTATACATTAGAAGATCTGGGCGGTAGCCCAGGTGAAGGCAGGTGGAGTGAAAAATAAAAAATAAAAAATTGTAAAAATTTAGCCCACCTCATTTATAAGTAAATTACTTGTTACAGATATCGACTCAGATGAGATAATAAATGATTTATATTCTCTAAAACAACGCAGGATACAACTTCAATAGTTTACGTTTTTTGTACTTCTCTTTTGTTTGTTGTTGGACATACACATATTTATGTGCAAATTTGCTTGATATTAATTATTAAACTTTTTTTTGGTTTGTATATTATTTATTAAATTTTTTGGTAGCCCAGGGCTTTTGAATTTCTTGTTCCACCCTTGGCAACAGCTGCTAGCAAGGGGGAATGGAGTTGTTGTGTGAGTTTTGCACTGTAATTTCTTGTTGGCTAGGGGTGGTGGCTACTGGCTAGCTCCTCGTGGGTGCTTCCCAAGCTTATATATGGATTCAACCGTCACTAATAAACATTTATGGCAAGTTAATCACAGAGATGGTTTATGCCATATCTGTAAGTAAATTCTTCTTTTATTGCAGTATAATAAACCAAACAAAACAAAAATCCAGCCTTAAGTTCCAATCAAATTGGTCGGCTATATGATGTTGCTTTAAAGTTTTACCTGCCGTCTTAGAAAGTACCCAATTGTCATCATTGGCGATATGCCATGCTTTGTAACCCAGAAGACCTTTCTCCCTCGCATACGAAACCTTAGTTCTGATAGCCTCCACATCATCATAACCGATCCAAACCGAACCATTAATGCAGTAGTTCGTGACATAAGTGGAGTTATACACTACTCTTTCTCCATCACATCGCATATATGACTTGATGAACTTGTAGAACATCGAACCATCAAGCGTGACGGCGGGACCTCGTCCAGGCGATCCGATCTCATTGGCCATCGAGTCCACCAGCGTCCACGCGTACCCATGGTATGCTAACCCCAAAACCATCTTGTCAGCAGGTAATCCTCTACTTATCCATTCCTTAATTCCATAATCAGTACTTATATTGCTTGATGGGTCATACAAAGCAGAATGAGCGCCAGTGAAGTTTTCCGTGGTGGGTAAGTGATAGTAGTACGATACGATGTGTACCCAATCGAAGTTCCTTCGAATCGACTCCATCGGATAGCTTGTGGTGTTTTTTGAAGGCAAATAATGACCGGCCAGTGTCAAAATGAGCGGTGATCGGTTGGAATTCATTGATTCCCTATTTATCGCAGTTCTCCATTCGTCAAAGAGAATTCCCAGAGCTTCCATCTTGGTGGTGCTTGTGTCCGGTTTGACGCAACAAAGATCCAGGCCGTGAAACCCATAAAGCCTGGCTCTCTGTATTGATCGATGATTCAATGAAAGAAGTTCTGTGAGAGGGTTTGGTAGCCATTGAATAGAAGGTTGAGAAGGGTTGGGTATCTCCAACAAAGATGGACAGAAGTGTTACAATTGATGGGTTTTTCAGCTGAACGATGTTGGTGAAGGTGAGCATATATGGTTCATCAGAGGGTTCGATCCAGAGCTCATAAGTTGAATTGTTGAGATACGCAAAAGCAAATGTCAAGTGAGTGAACAGAGTTGAGTCTATATCGGGAACCGGGAATTGGCCAAAGGAAAACCAGGAACCTGCTTTGATCCAGGTCTCTGAAGAACTTGTTAATGAAGGAAGAAAGAGGAGGAGGGAAATGATGGTGAGCAACATTTTAAGATGGCTAGAGCCTGGAGTTCCCGTTCATGAACCTTTGAACTATATGTAGCTGCCATCCTGAGGACTTAAATGATATATTCTTATAGAAGTCAAAGTCAAAAGTCCTCTAAAATATGTATGAGATTGACTTATTTACGGATGGGCCGTGATTCCTTTGTCCATAGACTCACATGATCTTGGCCATCAATTTCGGTTTTGAACGGTTTGGATTTAAATGAAACTCTTCTTTGGAAAAGTTTATTTAAATCCTGTTGGGGGGAATAAGGGCCCAAATGCACACACAAATATCACCAAAAAACAGTCACAAACTGAGCAAAATCGCAGCAGAAACGCAGCACACAAACTGAAATTTTCGGAGCACCGAAAACACCAACCGAGACAAGCAAATATCACAAAGAAAAAACAGAGGTTGAGAGGCAGCAGAAAGACACTTATCTGGGCATCAAATTTCCGAAACTTCTCCACTAATTAAGAGCTTTTCAAAGCTTTCTTCTTCAATAATCACAAGCACACACAAACCCACTCTTTTTCTCTTCTCTGTTTTTTTCTCTCTCTGTCTACGTTCTTTCTTTTTCTTTTTTCTTACAAAGGCAGACACAACACTAGACATTTTTAGTACTTCTAGAAACAACTTTTAACATATTACAAACTAAGACACAAAATATACATAAAATTACAAAAGAGCCCCCAAAAAGTAAGACAAAGAAAATACCCAAATTGGATTTACATATTTCTAACATCCCCTCTTAAACCTAATTTCCAAAAGTCTTCATGCCAAGCATCAACTTCAATCTTCCAAACGCGCCATGCTTCAAAGGCTTTGTGAAAATATCGGCAACTTGATCATAAGACTTGCAATAAACTAGTTCCACTTCCTTTTGCTTCACATGCTCCCGGATGAAGTGAAAACGAGTATTGATATGCTTGCTCCTTTCGTGAAATACCGGATTCTTTGCCAAGGCAATTGCCGATCGGTTATCAACATGTACCTCCGTGGGACTTTCTTGTGGAAATCCCAAATTCTCCAACAAATTTCTCAACCAAATAGCATGGCAAACGGCGGAGTTAGCGGCCACATACTCCGCTTCACAAGTAGACAAAGTAACAATGGGTTGCTTCTTAGAAGACCAAGTAAAAACGGCATTTCCCATAAAGAAAGCAAAGCCCGAAGTACTTTTCCTTTCATCTAAATCTCTTCCCCAATCACTATCGAAATATCCAACAAGCTTACAATCATCGACACAAGAATAAAGCAAGCCGTCATTGAGTGTACCTTTGATGTAACGAAGGATTCTCTTTGCCGCATTAAGATGTGATTGGTCCGGTGCTTCCATGTATCTACTAATCAACCCAACACCATAAAGTATATATGTCCGGCCTAGTGCAAGTGAGATACCGGAGACTTCCAACAAGACTTTTAAAGTAAGTCGGAACAACATTGCCACCATTAGTACTCTTCCGAAGCTCTAGCCCACTTTCCATGGGAGTGTTCACCGGATTACAAGATTCCATTCCAAATCTTTTAAGCACTTCCTTTGCATATCCACTTTGCGAAATAAAAATTCCATCTTCCTTTTGCTCAACTTCAAAGCCAAGAAAGTGAGACATCAAGCCAATATCGGTCATCTCAAACTCCCGAATCATACTCTTCTTGAACTCTTTGAACATGTTAGGAGCATTCCCGGTAAAGATCAAATCATCAACATATAGGCACACAAGCAAAAAATTTCCATTGGCATCCACCTTCATGTACAAGGCATGCTCATAAGGACATTTTTCAAAGCCATTCTCCACAACGTATTTATCAATTCTAGCATTCCAAGCACGTGGCGCTTGTTTTAGCCCATAAAGAGCTTTTTTTAACTTATACACTTTATCTTCTTGCCCAACTTTGACATACCCCAAGGGTTGTTCCACATAAATCTCTTCTTCAAGGAAGCCATTTAAAAACGCTGATTTCACATAAAGTTGATAAATCTTCCATTTATGTTGGGCGGCCAAAGAAATCATCAATCTAATAGTCTCCATTCGGGCAACGGAAGCAAACACTTCACCATAGTCAATTCCGGCTCTTTGCTTGTAGCCTTTAGCAACTAATCTTGCCTTGTATGTTTGAACTTCACCACTTGCATTTCTCTGTCTTATACACCCATTTCACACCAATTGCTTTGTGGCCTTGTGGTAGACTTGTGAGCACCAATGTACCATTCTTCTCAATTGCATTGATTTCTTCATCCATGGCTTTCTTCCATTTCTTCTCTTGAATGGCTTCTTCATAGCCAATAGGATTACAATCCATATCCATAAAGAAACAAAACAAATTCAAGTTGTCTTCTTCCATTTCGATTTCTTCATAAATTTCTTGCAAGTTTCTTGTTTTTCTTGGCCTTTCACTTGAACTAGCCTCCGATGATGTTGATGATGGTGAGGAAGAATCACTTCTATAAGATGAGGGGGATCCATGTGGAGGAGATTGTGGCTCTCTTTCAACTTCATTTGGCACTTCCATCTCTTCTTCTTCAAGAACAAGTTCAACATCATTGGTGGCTTCTTTTTCCTTCCAATCCCACATTTCTTCTTCTTCAAATATCACATCTCTACTCATGATCACCTTCTTGGTAAGAGGGTTGTATAATTTGTAACCCATTGTTCTATCACCATAGCCAAGAAAAATGCATTTTTCACCTTTGTCGTCAAGCTTTGTTCTTCTAGCTTCCGAAATCTTTGCGTATGCAATACACCCAAAAACTTTAAGATGAGAAACACTTGGCTTGAATGAGCTCCATGCCTCTTCCGGTGTCTTGAAACGAACACTTTTAGTTGGACAACGGTTCAAGAGATAAACGGCACATGCAACGGCTTCGGCCCAAAATTCTCTAGGCAAGCGCTTTCCTTTCATCATGCTTCTAGCCATATCCAAGATTAGCCATATCCAAGATTGTTCTATTCTTCCTTTCAGCAACTCCATTCAATTGTGGCGTGTAGGATGGAGTCACTTGGTGCACAATACCATGCTCTTTACAAAAATTCTCAAAAGCATCGGAAATATATTCACCACCATGATCGGATCTCAACATCTTGATGTAGTTGCCACTTTGCTTCTCAACAAGAGTCTTAAACTCTTTGAATTTATCAAACACCTCCGATTTCCTCTTCAAAAAATACACCCAAGTCTTTCGGCTATAGTTGTCAATGAAAGTGAGGAAGTACCTATTCTTGCCATTTGTCATGGGTTTCAAAGGACCACATACATCGGTGTGCACAAGCTTCAAAGGCTTTGATGCTCGCCATCTTGCCCCTTTAGGAAAGCTCAATCGATGGTGTTTGCCAAGAATGCACCCTTCACAAACTTCGTTGGGATGATCAATAAAAGGCAAGCCTCTCACCATATCTTTAGTTGATAAAAGCTTCAAACCACCAAAATTAAGATGCCCAAACCTCAAATGCCACAACCAAGTCTTATCCTTAACAATAGCATTAAAGCATTTCATAGCATCATGTTGAATATTTAAAGAAAACATTCTATTCTTAGACATTTTCACATGAGCAATCAAATTTCCACAAGCATCTTTGATAGTAAGATAAAAATTCTTCATGCAAATATCATATCCTTTCTCCAAAAGTTGGCCCAAACTCAAGATATTATTTTTCATATCCGGAACATAATAAACATCGGAAATAAAATCGTGATTACCATTCTTGAGTTTGATTAGAATCTTACCTTTGCCTTTCACCGAGACTTTGGAGTTGTCGCCAAATGTCACATGGCCTTGCACCGCCTCATCGAGTTCAATAAACATGCTCTTCTTGCCACACATATGATTGCTTGCCCCGGTATCAAGAAACCATACATCGCTTTGATCTCCATTGGAACCATTGTAAGCTAGCATCAAAGTAGGCCCAACTTCTTTGTACTCTTTCTCCACATAGTTAGCTTGCTCACTAACTTCATTGCTTGACGTTGCTCTACACTCATTACTATAGTGCCCAAATTTGTGACAATTATAGCATTCAACATTCCTCTTGTCATAACCACTCCGATTATAAGAACGGTTGTAGTTGCCACCTCCTCTAGCTCTTCCTCTTCCTCTTGGAGCATATGAGTTTTGGCCTCTTCCACCTCCACTAGTGTTCCTTCCACCTCTACCTCTATTCGCATAACCTCTTCCATGGCTTTCAAAGCCTCTTCCACGATTTCCATAGCCTCTACCACGGCCATCATAGCCTCTACCACGACCATCATAGCCTCTACCTCTTCCTCTTGCACTATAAGAGGTTCCCCCTTGATCCTCCTTTGCATCCTTGAAAGAAAGTTTGGATTGGAGTGCTTGCTCAAGAGAGCTTGAAGCCTTCTTGTTCAACCTTTGCTCATGAACTTCAAGTGTTGCCATCAATTGATCAATCGTCATGGTGGAAGTATCCTTTGACTCTTCAATGGCGGGAACCACATACTCAAATTTACCATTTAGAGATCGTAAGATTTTCTCCACCACACATACATTATCAAGGTTGCCACCATACCTCCTAATTTGATTCACAATCACCATGGTTCTAGTAAAATACTCCGCAATGGTCTCATTATCCTTCATTTCCAAAGATTCAAATTCACCCCTCAAAACTTGAAGTCTCATCCTTATGGTTTTGTCAATACCTCTATTTGCATTTTGGAGGATATCCCAAGCTTCTTTGGACGTGGTGGCGGAGGAGATTTTCTCAAAGCAAGACTCATCAATGGCTTGATAGATTTGAAACAAGGCTTTGTTTCTCATTTGCTTAAGTAAAACCTTTTGACCTTCCGTCAATCTCTCTTCATCCTCCTTCGAAGCGGGTTGTTCAAACCCATTTTCAACAAGATCCCACAAATCTTGATAACCCAACAACACTTTCATTTGTATACTCCAATTCTCATAATTATCTTTCCCCAATCTAGGAATTTGGGGCCGGAGGAAATTATTCATGGCAGCCATCATATATCAAAGCACAAATACACCAATAAAAGCCCTAATTTCAAGCAACAAGCCCTAAGCTCTGATACCAGATTTGTTGGGGGAATAAGGGCCCAAATGCACACACATATATCACCAAAAAACAGTCACAAACTGAGCAAAATCGCAGCAGAAACGCAGCACACAAACTGAAATTTTCGGAGCACCGAAAACACCAACCGAGACAAGCAAATATCACAAATAAAAAACAGAGGTTGAGAGGCAGCAGAAAGACACTTATCTGGGCATCAAATTTCCGAAACTTCTCCACTAATTAAGAGCTTTTCAAAGCTTTCTTCTTCAATAATCACAAGCACACAAAAACCCACTCTTTTTCTCTTCTCTGTTTTTTTGTCTCTATCTACGTTCTTTCTTTTTCTTTTTTCTTACAAAGGCAGACACAACACTAGACATTTCTAGTACTTCTAGAAACAACTTTTAACATATTACAAACTAAGACACAAAATATACATAAAATTACAAATGAGCCCCCAAAAAGTAAGACAAGGAAAATACCCAAATTGGGTTTACATATTTTTAACAAATCCGGACCATCCAAAACCAAAATGGACTCTTCTCCGAAAAAATTTCATTTAAATCTGGATCATTCAAAGCCAAAACGGATGTGTAGGATTCACCTCTTTAAAAACAATTTCACGGATCTCTCTTAATAAGTTTTTCTCGATATCGATGTCTATTCTATTCTCTAGAATAGTTTATTACTCATTTAAACAGATTTTGACTTGTTCAATTTCGTGGGCCGAGAATGATGGACGGAGATCATATGGCTCCACTCCTTTTGACTTCAGCATTTCCTCTCCCACCTACACGTGTTTCAACCACCGGGAAGGAGTAATGAAGGCTTGGGCAGATATTCCTCAATGCAATATTATGTAAGAAGTCAAAATCCTCTAAAATATTTATGAGATTGACTTATTTACGGAGGAGCCGTGAATCCCTTATCCACATAATCATGCGATCTTGGCCATTCGTTTCGGTTTTGGACAGTCTGGATTTAAATGAAACTCTTCCCCGGAAAAATTTTATTTAAATCCGGACAGTCCAAAGCCAAAACGGACTCTTTCTCGGAAAAGTTTCATTTAAATCTGTACTATCCAAAGCTGAAACGGATGCGCGTGATTCACTTCTGTAAAAACTATTTCACGGAGCTCCGTGAATAAATTTTTCTCAATTTTAAACTTTATAGTTATTAGAGGTTTGTACCACAGTTAATCGAAGTGCGCGGAAGCCAGAGAATCCACTGTTATCAACAACCCATGGGAGAGTGTACTTTATCAATCCTTGCTACCAACTATGAGAGAGAGAGAGACAGAGAGAGAGAGAGAGAGAGGACTTTGGAGTCCAACAAGCAAATTTTTTAATTTTTTTCAATGGAAACACCCCCCAACTATGAGAGAGAGAGGACTTTGGAGAGTGTACGTATATATTGTTGATATACTATTACTCCGTAAACATAAAAACAATACTCCCTCCGTCCCATTTTTATAGTCCATTTTCGTTTTTCGTGCCGTTTTTTCAACTAGAGGTGTCAAATGGTCGAATTTGAGCCAAATAAGATAAGTTATAAGTAGGTTGGGTTTCTAATAGGTCATTGACCCATTAGTTATGAGGTCAATTATACATACCCGACCCGACCCGACACATTTATTTAAAATTGAACCCGATTCGCCTATTGGCCCAATTACATATAAATTAAATTTTAAAATAACTAAGGTATTTCCAGACCAAACAGTAACTTTTTTTGTCTTTATTCAAATTTTTTTCATATTTGATAGTTTTACGTCAAACTTTTGTGACTTAGTGATTCGTCTCGTCGAGAAAAATCGGAAAAGTAAAAATTTATTATCGAAACTCATAAATTTTTTCAAAAAGACAAGAATAAGTAATTTTTTTTGTCTTATTGACTTATTTTTGTCTTTATTCAAAAAATTTTAAGTTTTGATCAAATTTTTTTATTTTTCCGATTCCTCTCGTCAAAACGAATCAAGAAGTCACAAAAGTTTGAAGCAAAACAAAAAAAATTGGAATAAGGAAAAAAAAGTCACTTAACTTTTTAATCCACACCCTATGCGGGACTACATGATTGGCCGGGAATTTTGGCTTACTTCCGAAATATGATTATGTGCAAGCGTGCCAGAAAAGACTTGTAATTATCCTTTTCAGATTTCAACTTATGAAAAGCCAAACTTAATCAGGCAATTGTGGTGTCGGTTCAATTACCTCAATGAAGAGGATTTCTCTATCTAGAAGTATTAGAACAGCACAACGATTCACTGAGAACTTGATAAACCAAAGAATAAGCAAGATACCTTGATCAATTAAAAAACGAACTTGCTTTCCAATTGATTCTCCAAACTTCCACTAACGAATAGAATGAGTTACAAAGTGATTACTACTACTACTACTACAAACTACTCCTAATTACTTCGAACTTAAGTATAAGTTCTTCTAGCTACTGCCTAAAGGACAAACCCAGCATAGCATAGCTGTTTATTTGATGATTTGTCTGGGTTTTTCCTTCATTTCTTCTATTTATAGGCAAACTCTTGAGTTTTCTCCACGTCTTCTATTTCCCGCCTGGCTGTCTTCGAAATCATCTCAGTTTGAATTCAAACTTTCCTTCCATGACTTTTGATTGTTGCAATTCAGTTTAATTCATCACCCCACTTTTCTTCAACTGCATCGTGTTGGATATGGACAGTTGTATGCTCGAATCTCAACTCCTATGACTGTATCAACCGTAACTGCCTCTTATTTGAATTAAGCCATTCGCGCCTTTGAGCTTCGAACTGCTTACCTCCTAAGCTATCATTTGAGTGACACCCGGCAACAATTGTTATTATTTATAAAACAACACTAATTTGATCAGAACGTCATCGTTCTTTTAATTGTGTGATTCCATGTATTTCAGTTTATGCATGCTCCGTTTTGTCTAAAATGAATGGCCACTTGTCACTAGCTTATTAGGCCAATAAATTCTCATGTAAACACTACCATGAGAGAAACTTATTCATGACGGTGCGCAATTTCATCAGTCTATTCACGCAATCAATGATGAGATGTGTTTTCAATTTTAACTGGTCAAAATAATTGTTACTGGTTATAATTGGTTTTTAATCCGGACCGTCCAAAATATTTTTGGACGTGTGTGATTTAGCAAAGAAGAATTGAGAGAGAGAGAGAGAGAGAGAGAGAGAGAGAGGGAGGGAGAGAGAGAGAGAGAGAGAGAGAGAGAGAGAGGGGGGGCCATACTCCTCGGCGTCCCAATTGTAAAAGACTATTGTACGTCAAGGCTTCCACCCTTTTTTCTGCAGCTTACTGAGCCTTTGTGCAACCTTCATTCCCAGTGAAACCTGCTAAAGAGACATGAATTTTGGTGGGTTACTTTCATGACCCATTGGATCATTTAAGTTGACCCAATTAATGTCCAATTAAAATCAAACTAATAATGGGGTAGTCGGGTTTGGACTCATTGTTACCCAACTAATAAATATGTTGGGTTGGGTCTATTTTTTAGTTGATGGGTATGGATTTGTTAATGGGTCTGGGTTTAATTTATCACCCTTAAATACAACCATTGTGATTACTACACATGATCAAAGAATAATGACAAAAAATTTCAGAGTAACAACATTGCAGATGGCTAGCTCGTATGTTCTAGAAACTTTGATGAACTATATGTAGCAGCTCGAGCACGGAATTTTTCTCTTATTTTCTTTAGGCATGGTGTTTATTATGCAACCTGCCTGATCAAGGAGCAATGCTTATTCTAGAGCCGATTCACCCACTAGGAAACTGAAGCCAGACAAGTTGTATTTCTGGCAATATTCACAGAGGTATAGGAATAATCATATTTACCAAATTTCAGAAAGATATGACAGCAAAAACAAAATCCTAGCGAAAAAATGAACTGTTTCGGGGCTTACTCTAGTCATGACAAAAAAGGAGAATTAACCTTCATTGGGCTACCATTTGGGTAATGGATACATCACCAACTGACCAAATTTCTTGTTGAGATGTAGACTCTAGAACATGAACTTCATCTTCATCTCTTCTCGTAGAAAAAGCAGGCCTTTTGGGGGTGTTCATGGCGGCAGTTTCAATTTTCAGCGTCGACGAGAGTTCCAACTTGGAGGGTCTATCCGTTGGATTTTCTTGGACACATAGCAAAGCTATTTGCATGCATAAAAACAATAATAACAGATGTGAAGATTAGGCGAAGAGAGGAGATGAAGGGAGGCGTGGTCCAGCAGAGGAACTCGACGGTTTTTGTGGATAATCTTCCGAATGGAATTCGCAAGGGTTTCATCTACAACTTATTTTCAAGATTTGGAAGGATTTGGGATTGTTTATCCCAAATAAGAAAAGCAGAACCACGGGTCAGAGCTTCGGATTCGGAAGCAGGATAGCCATCCAACTCAGATCCAGAACCGCTTCAATCAAGTAACCCTAGGAGTGGGAGAAATCAATTTTAAGAATCAAAGGAGACCCAGACCTCCTGTTAACAAAGGTTCAGCAACAGAACACAGGAAATAGATAGTTATATTTCAGAAGAAACAGCAGATCCAAATGGGCTACCCACATCTGAAGGAAAGAGGCGAAAGGGGTAAGGAGTTGTGGAGGAGGAAAGGGGTACCGGAATCTAGCAAACAAGGGGGAAATAGAAGGGAGACAATCAAAGAAGATAAAGGTCGCACCATAAATATTCTAGCAGAAGGAAACGGTTGGCTAAATAGGAGCGCAGTAGGCAAATTGAGAAGACTAATCTCGATTCAAGATCTGGAAAGAATTTTGAAGATGGAAAAACTGGAAAGTGTGCAGTTCAAACCCATGGGAGGGAGGTATGCGATTATGACGTTTTCAAGTGATGATAGGAGGAATGAAGCTCTGCAAGGAAAATGGCTTGAGCTTTGGTTCGAAGAGGTTAGTCCATGGAATGGAGAGGCAGCAAAGAAAGAGAGATTTGTATGGCTTGCATGCAATGGAATGCCTCTAAATGATTGGAATGTTCAGTCTTTCAAAGCAATTGGGAGTACTTGGGGTTGTTTTATTGAAGTTGACAACGGTACCTTGAAGGAAGTATCATATGCTAAAGGCAGAGTTCTAATTGCTACGGAGAATTCCAACAAGATTGAAGGGGAGGTTCAGTTAATGGTAAATGGAAGAAAATACTGTGTTCAAGTGGTAGAGGAAGGAACATTCAGAACTATAAGCTCAGTAGAACATGTTGCAAATCCTGAAGCAGAGGTAGAAGATGATGAGGTGGAGAATACAAGTGATTACAGGGATGCCAGCAGTAACAAGGAAGAAAATTTAGTGGATGACATGGAAATGCAGAGGAAGATGTATTCGGATGACAAGGTAGAGGAAGCTGAAAAGTTTGAGGAAGATGAAAGGGTTGAGAAGAGTGAAAATGGCAGCTACCAATCAGTTCTGGGGAAGGAACCAAATGTAGAAAACTCACCACTACAAGAAGAGACAGTTGGGGATAGGGCGCAAGGAAATAATGGTTCAGATGGGAGATTTAATGAAGAAAGCAGTAACTCAGTTCAGGGTTTGGATTCTATTGTTCCAGATTCCCAAAGCCCACTGAATGAAGAATGTTTCGAATCTATCAAAAACAGCTGCCAAATCCAGAACATAGAAGCCCATGGAGGTAATGAGCAGGAGCAAGAAAGGGAGAGAGTAAAAGAAGAGGACAGTATCCATGTCGTGTATGATTCTACACTATTGTAAGGGCCTCCCAGGTACAGAGTATTAACCTCCACGTGGATTTAAATCCAAGAGCCGTTAGAAAAAGCATCAGAAGCCAACCTCTTGAAGCAGCTTTGAGCACTGAAGGGGATGAAATTGATGGCTACATCATTGCTTCTTAGGAGCAGGAACAGATTTCAGTGGACAAGGAGCAGCAAAATACCATCATAGCAACTAATAATCTTGGTATAAAATTTGGGGATGATGGTATATTAAGAATGAAAAAGATGAAAGAAAATGAGGCAAAAGTTCTGAAAGCATCACTGGAAAATAACTCCTTTGCCCCTCTCGTGAGGGATCAATAATTTTCATAAGTGAGTAATAAGTCAGAGGCTTCAATGAAGATCATCTCATGGAATATAGTTCACTTAAAAAAGGTTTGTTTCTAAAATTATCAGAGAAAGAAACCCTGATGTATTGTCTTTGCAAGAAACAAAAGTAGAAAGTTGTATAAGGTCCTTTGTTCATAGAATATGGGTTTCTTCGGAAGTTGATTATGCTAAGTCTGGGGTGACATGTCGGGGGAGTATTATCAATTTGGAATCCAGAAAATTTAAACCAAGAGAAGTCACAACTCATAGGAATATTGTTATGTGATTTGGGTGTCTAGCTAGTAGGGTTGGAGGGTGGCATTGTTAATGTATATGCACCAAATGAAGCAGCAAGCAAACTGGAATTGTGGAATGTAATGTATCAGTTGAAGTCAGTGTCTCAAATCCCATGGTGCATTGGAGGAGATTTAATGAGATTAAGGCTATGTGTGAGAGATCAAGCTGTAATAGAGTGGATAGAATCATGAGGGTTTTCAAAGAATGCCTTCCAATGATGGGAAGGCAATTCACTTGGACCAATTTTGAGGATAATGCGATGCACAGCAGGATTGATAGAATCCTAGTTTCTGTAGAATTTTTGGAAAATTTTAATTTGGTGTTAAGGGGATTACCAAGACCAGTTTCTAAACATGCTCCCATGTCTGGGGAGGGCTAAGAATATTCTCTGGAGGGGCTGAATGATGAACTGTCTGTACTCGGTTTCTTGCTGAAAATCCGCTTGATGGGATTCAACTAGATCTAATTTTGGGATAATGTTGTTGCAGTGGTTACTTTTGATCCTAAGCTGAGGGATGAACTGCAATTTGCTGTGATGGATATGGTTTGTCGTGTACTTGCTGCGTTGAATATCTCCTTTTCAATGGAGGAAGTTTTGGCTGCCAATGATTTGGATATGCTATTGCTGAAATTTTGCTGATTTGGAGGCCTTCCCTAATTTGGAGGTTACGTTGATGTCGTTGATGTTCCCAATGGTTTGAGTTAGAGATGTTATGAAGCTGGAATTCTCAAATGATTGAAGTTACCCCTGGGTTTAGAGAATTGGTGATGGTACGTAGTGTCTATTCAAATGGATTGAAAGTGATGCTATTTGGGCCATTGTGTCCCTAGGCTCATTCAATATCCATTGAATGTATTTTTCCTCTTCTTTTCTTTCTTTTGTAGGCCTCTTATGGTACCTCACTCTCTGTGGTCCGTAATTGGTCTCTACTCGATGTACCCTTTGTCGAGTTCTAATAAAATCATGCAGCCTATCAAAAAAAAAAAAGAAGCTATTTGCATGCATCTCACTAATTTACAGGATGAATTTTTATCGTCGAGCGATGGATCCATGAACTCCATACCTTTCCCACACTTCCACAAATCATATGCCTGAAAAGGTATCATATCCATGAATCGACTCCATCGAAGTTCTTGCGAATCGACTCCATGGGATAACTTGTGCTGTTTTTGGAAGGCAAATAATGACTGGCCAGCGTTAAAAGGAGCGGTGATCGGGTGGAATTCTTCGATTCCCTGTCTACAGCGGTTCTCCAATCGTCGAAGAGAATTCTCATATTTTCCATCTTGGTGGTGTTTGTGTCCGGTTTGACGCAACAAAGTTCCAGGCCGTGAAACCCATAAAGCCTGGTTCTCTGTATTGATGATTCGATGAAAGAAGTTCTGTGAGAGGGTTTGGTAGCCATTGAAAAGAAGGTCGACAAGTTTGAATCTCATGTCCAGATGGACAGAAGTGTTGTGATTGATGGGTTTTTTTGCCGAACAATGTCGGTGAAGGTGAACATGTATATATGGCTCATCAGAGGGTGCGATCAAGAGCTCATAAGTTGAAGTGTTGATATATGCAAAAGCAAATGTCAAGTGAGTGAACAGAGTCGAGTCGATATCGGCGACCGGGAATTGGCTGCCGAAATACCAGTAACCTGCTTTGATCCAGGTCTGGGCCTCTGAAGAACCTGTTAATGGAGGAAGGAAATGATGGTGAACAACATTTTTTAAGAGAATTGCAATTTCTAAAATTCTTGACGTAGCAGCCGCCGCCCCTAGACCCACAATGCAGAGACGGAACTGTATATGGGCATATGGAGGCCACGGCCCCAGCGTTGTTTCGGGAATTTTTTTTTTCAAATTTTAATATTAATATTATTATTATTTTTTGGTTAAGAACACCTAAACATTGTATTTTGTGTTGAATGTTATTTAGACATTTAAATGCTTTAAAAATGTGTTCGTTTTGAGTCCCAAAACTCAATTTCTTTCTTTGCACACGATCTGCCACAAGTTTTCTTTCCATTATGAATCTCAATTCTCCTTTTATCTTTCTCCACTTATTACTCAAAAAACCTCCTTCAAAACCTAAACCAAACAAATTATTAGATTTTTGAACCTTAAAATTTCAAAATTTTCTTGTTCATAATTCGGCTCCCGCATTCATAAAATCTTGATTCCATCCCTGCCAGCATGGCTCCACTCCCTCTTTACTTCAGCATTTCCTCTCCCACCCACTTGTGTAGATATTCATCCGGCCACTTGCCTTGTGTTTCAACCACCAGGCTTGGTCTGGCATGGAGTTCCATTTTAGCACACAAGCGCAAACCTCTGGCGGTGTATATATTCTGTAGGGTTAAGCAATGTAAACAGAGAGAGAAGGGTAATGAGTTGGGAGAGAACTCCACTTGTAAAGCTTTAGTCTGTTTCTAGCTAGTGAGATTGGTCCGATTCCTCCATGGATGTACGATCTTGGAGAACTACGTAAAACTCTGTGTTTTGTGTGTTTGGTGTGTTTTGTTTTTGATCCCTGGGGCACAACAATGAGCAGGAGTGCGAGTACAAGCACAAACATGAAAGTGTCTTTAAAAAATGTTGCAAACTCTTAAATTTGTGAGAATGAGGATTGAGATTGAAACTATTGATTGTGATGATATTTAAGAATGAAGCGAAAAAGTCTACCCAAGAAAATTTCTATTTCAAAAGATTGAGACTCTCTCTCTCTCTCTCTCTCTCTCTCTCTCTCTCTCTCTCTCTCTCTCTCTCTCTCTCTCTCTCTCTCTCTCTCTCTCTCTCTCTCTCTCTCTCTCTCTCTCTCTCTCTCTCTCTCTCTCTCTCTCTCTCTCTCACATAAGTCACAACTTGGCAGTTGGCAGACAAGAATTTAGATGCATAACCAATTCAGTCACGACAATAGACGTCTCAACACGTAGCCATGTTGATAACTTCCCGTCTTTGTAGTCAATAGCGACTCGTTCCAAACTTCCATTTGCTTTCATTTCAGGGCAATTTTTGGCTGCTCTTGGGGCATGTATTTGGGTGTGTGCATTAGAGTTACGATAGCTATAGATACAGATTTTACATTCTACTACTTCAGATTCTGTTATAGAATCTAGATTTTAGATCTTGGTAGAAACAGATAAAAAAGTTTATTATAACTGTGAAAATATGATTAATTATTAGTAATTGCCCCCAAGAACCTAATAAAAATTACTTCCCCATCCCATACCGAATTGACACTTTCATCATTTTAGACCTCTAAAATAATTCACTATGATTTTTTAACTTGTACAAAACCTTTTTTTTTATATGATATTGATCTTATTTAATAGAACGTAATTACTTTTCTCAGACAAAGTTTTCAAAATTATAAAATACTGTAACTTAGTAAATATTTCCAGAGTTATGAATGCCGAAATCATCGAGAAAGCAACTAAAGGGATAAGCTGGTCTGGACACTAACAACAAAGTAAAGAAGTTAATGATTCATACCCGTATCTAGGGAAAAGATTTTGTCGGAGAAATGTCTTCGGGACATGGCACGCACTCATCCACTGCTTTCCTTTTTCAACATGTACGAACACAAGTATTACGTAGGGATCGACTTCTAGAGATTAAAAAATTAGAATAAAACTTCTTTCCAAGAAAAAAACACCCACTACAACTAAAACTATTCACACAAATTAAGATGTATATTCTAGGAGAAGATCACCCAATATTTTTTCTTTTTATTATAGTTTTTCCTGCTAACTCCACTATCTAGGTTTTAGTTTATTCAATCTGTTCACACAAAAAAAAAAAAAAAAGGTCGACTAGATCGGTCCAAAAGCTATAAGTTCAAAAAAAAAAGCATGTTTATAATGCTTATTATCTTTGACTTTTCTCTTTTGAATTGGAAATTGCCCCGTCCACTATTATTATTTTTTTTTTTTACCGATTGGCCAATAAAAAGGAAAATGACGTCTTGACTCTTAAAATGCTGATGGAATACAATCTTTGTCATGAACCCCAAGGCCCAAGGTGTAAAATTAAGTAGGTTTGAGAAAGCAACAAAAGGGGCTTGCCCCCAAGATTTTGCAAGTTTAAAATCTAGGAAGGCAATATTTCAAACTTTAGGGTTATTAGAGGTTTGTCCAAATCCCAAAATTAATTGAGATGCGGTCAAGCCGCCACCCAAAAAAACAGCCGGTTATCCAAATATGACCTAATCGGCAATTGCAACGAAATACGAGGGTTGTAGATATTTGACTCAGTATCTGTGGGGCCTTGTAGGATACATAATATAGAAAACATGAAAGTATCCATGAAAGAGAGAATGGACGCCTTGTTCTCTTTCATGGACATTTTCATGTTTTCTTTTTCGTGTATCATAGCATTTCTCGTTTTAAAGAATTTCGCCTGTCCAAACTCCTCCACCTCAGCCAAGTTAGTTGAGTGGATGAAATAATCTTAAGATCTTGTAAAAGAGCTTGTCTCACAATGATTGTATAATGCATTCAAAACTAGGATTTCAGTGGACGACGACTTCATCCATCGTCAATTATTTCGAGTTGAAGTACAAATAAAATGTTATATCAGTTTTTTAAAATTTAGGATATCATCCAATATGTCTTCTGGTGTCGAGGAATATTTCAATTCATAATATGGTTGTAATTAAAAGGACCTTAATCCGATGGTTTACCGTTATTTTATTTTATTTTATTTTTGATAACTCAAGTCACCTCACACGCACCTCGACTCATCTTGGGGGTTCAAAGTCCAAACCCGCCACCTATTCCCAGGGAGCCCAATTATGAGGAGTTTGGTTCAAATTCCAAATTGCTTGTAAGGTATTGAATGCATACAATCATTGTGATTACTATACCAGGTCAAAGAATAATGACAAAAATTGCCAGAGTAACAACATTGATAAACTAAAAGGAGCAATGATTGTTCCAGAGCAAGACAAGTTGTATTTTTGGCAATATAAACAGAGGCATAGGAATAAGCATATTAATTTGCCCAAACTTCAGGAAAAAAGGAGAATTAACCTTCATCGGGCTACCAATTGGGTAAAGGATACATCACCAACTGACCAAATTTCTTGTTCAGATGTAGACTCTTGAACTTGAAGTTCATCTTCATCTCTTCTTGTAGAAAAAGCAAGTCTTTTGGGGGTATTCATGGCGGCAGTTTCATTTTTCAGCATCGACGAGAGTTCCAACATAGAGGGTCTATCAGCTGGATTTTCTTGGACACATAGCAAAGCTATTTGCATGCATCTCACTAATTTACAGGATGAATCTGTATCGTCGAGCGATGGATCCATGAACTCCACGCATTTCCCACACTTCCACAAATCATATGCCTGAAGTATTTAATTCGATGCAGTGCATATTTAGATCGAGTTCACCGGAGGGAAATAAATTCACAATATTCATGTCACAATTTTCCAGAATTACTTACATAGTCTAGGAGGTTTAAGTCTTCATGAAGGCCATGTGAACAATTATTCCGCTTTCCGCTAATGATTTGTAAAAGAAGAACTCCGAAGCTATAAACATCTGATTTAGTGGAGTATATGCCACGTTTTACATATTCAGGAGGTACATAACCACTGCAATATTGCATAAGTGAACAAAAAGAGATAATTAGATGAATACTATTTGAGACTAGAATACATTAGGTTAGTGTTTATTGTAAGAAATATGCCACTTACGATGTTCCAACAATCCGGTCTGTGTTACCTTCGAATTCATCTTTCTGGAATATTCTAGCCATGCCAAAGTCTGCGATCTTGGGCTTCATCTCGTTGTCTAATAAAATGTTGCTCGCTTTCAAATCCCTATGAATTATTGTCAATCTTGAGTACTCTTGGAGGTACAAGAGCCCTTGAGTAACCCCTTCAATGATTTGAACTCGTTTTTCCCAATCTAAAAGTGATCCCCTCATTGGATCTACGTGAAAGAGATTTGGATAGTTAAAACTTAGGTGACACCTCATGTTAAAACCACACTCAATTATGTTAGAGGCATTAAGGATTGCTAACCATAGACAAAATGATCCAAGCTTTTGTTTGGCATGTATTCGTAGATCAACATTTGTTCTTCTTTTTCGGTGCAAAATCCCAGAACTCTTACAAGATTTACATGCTGCAGTTTAGCAGTAAGCATGACCTCATTCTTGAACTCTTCAAATCCTTGTGTAGAAGTCCTTGAGAGTCTCTTTACCGCTATTTCTTGTCCATTGCGTAATATACCCTGCAGGCAAAATAAACACCGCTTGTTTAGATTTGTTTTCTCGATTTATTCAAAGAATAATAATTTTACCTTGTAAACAGGTCCGTATCCACCCTCTCCGAGCTTATTTTCAAATGAAAAATTATTGGTAGCTTCTACAAGGTCAGTGAGACTAAATACTAGCAAATTAGGAGCATTTGCACTACCAGGAGATGCCATAGTAGTTCTGAATAAAGATTGCGATTCTTTTTCGTTGTCCATCAATCCTATAACCAATAAAAAGAACATGTGGAAAATCGAAGAAAGACGTTAAAAGGTCAAGGGAAATGATTTAGGAACAAAATTTTCACAACTGGAAAGAACTTACCTTTGTTTCTGCTTGCTCTCTTACGCAGATACCACGTCGCAGAAACAAGTAGAAGGGTAAATGTGGCTGCAGTTGGAAGCAAGATTACTAGCAACAGGTGTCTCTTGTTTCTAGGATCATTCTCATCTTCTTGTGCTGTGAAATTGTACATTAGAGAGAAATGTGAGGAGACAATATAGCAATAGACAAGAGAAACGAAACACTAGCTCCTATCTCTTCCAATGTGAAAAAAAAAAATTAAAAAATCATATATTGCCCAAATTAGTTTCAACAATACTTAACTGGCGTGAGGGAATAGTTCTAGTTTTTTTGTTTCGTTCCGTTTTTTGATAACTCGGGGTGTCTCACAGTGGCAAATGCACATCCGGAGATGAACACCGATCTCTAGGGTGTAGTTATGAATAAGAAGTAGAATAATACTACTTCGTCAATTCAGCGTCAAATTGCGAACAAAATTCAGCTCTGCGTCACCTTAGACTTTAATGCTGTGTTTGGTTTCCATTTTTGAGAGTAACTTACAACTTTCGGCACAATTTTCAATAAATCTTTCTCTTTATCTCTCTCCACTCATTACCACTCAACTCTCAAAAATAACTTTCTAAAAACTCAACCAAACAAAGTGTAAGTGTTTAATTTGTTAGCAGTGACCTGCTTCTACTGTTTTGTTTTGCTTTCTGCCTTTTTCTATATTCTAATGCATGGTGTTCCGGGCCAGCTTGCACACAATTCGAACTAATTCGTATGTACTACCCCTCCCACAGTCATTTCACATACTTACGCATGAGGTGAAGTGGTCCCAACAGCTAAGGGCGGAACTATACATTAGAAGACCTGGGATACAAGGCAGGTGGAGTGAAAAAAAAATTATTTGTTAAAATTTAGCCCACTTCATTTATAAGTAAACTTTTTAAAGATATCAATTTAGATGAGATAATAAATAATTTATATTCTCTAAAACAAAGCAAGACACAATTTCAATAGGATACAACTTCAATAGTTTACGTTTTTTGTACTTTTCTTTTGTTTGTTATTGAACATTTACATATTTACGTGCAAATTTGCTAGATATTAATTATTAAACTTTTTTTTTGGTTTATATATTAGTTTACTAAATTTTTTGTTAGCCCAGGATGTTTTGAATTTCTGATTCCGCCCTTGCCAACCGCTGCTAGCAAGGGGGAATGGAGGTGTTGTGTGAGTTTGGGATTGTAATTCGTGTTGGCCGGGGGTGGTGGCTACTAGCTACCTCCTCGTGGGTGCTTCCTAGGCTTATTTACAGATTCAACCGTCACTAATATTCATATGGCAAGTTAATCACAGAGATGGTTGATGCTATATCTGTAAGTAAATTCTTACTTTATTGCAGTATGATAAACCAAACGAAACAAAAATCAAGCCTTAAGCCCCAATCAATTGGGATCGGCTACGTGATGTTGTTTTAAAGTTTTACCTGCCGCCTTAGAAAGCACCCAATTGTAATCATTGGCGACATGCCATACTTTGTAACCCAGAAGCCCTTTCTCCCTCGCATACGAAACCTTAGTTCTGATAGCCTCCACATCATCATAACCGATCCAAACTGAACCATCAATGCAGTAATTCGTGACATAAGTGGAGTTATAGACTACTTTTTCTCCATCACATCGCTTATTTAATTTGATGAACTTGTAGAACATCGAACCATCAACCGTAACGGCGGGACCTGTTGCAGGCGATCCGATCTCATTGGCCGAGGGGTCCAGAAGTGTCCACGCGTACCCATGGTATGGTAAACCCAAAACCATCTTTTTAGCAGGTAATCCTCTGCCTATCCATTCCTTAATTCCATAATCCGTACTTACATTGCTTGAGGGGTCATACAAAGCAGAATGAGCGCCTGTGAATTTTTCCATGGTGGGTAAGTGATAGAAGAATGATACGATGTGTACCCAATCGAAGTTCCTTCGAATCGACTCCATCGGATAGCTTGTGGTGTTTTTTGAAGGCAAATAATGACCGGCCATTGTCAAAATGAGCGGTGATTGGTTGGAATTCTTCGATTCCCTATTTATTGCAGTTCTCCATTCGTCAAAGAGAATTCCCAGAGCTTCCATCTTGGTGGTGTTTGTGTCCGGTTCGACGAAACAAAGATCCAGGCCGTGAAACCCATAGTGCCTGGCTCTATGTATTGATGATTCTATGAAAGAAGTTCTGTGAGAGGGTTGGGTAGCCATTGAATAGAAGGCTGACAAGTTTGTATCTCCAACGGCCAACTGAACCAAGATGGACAGAAGTGTTACAATTGATGGGTTTTTCCGCTGAACGATGGGGGTGAAGGCGAGCATAGATGGTTCATCAGAGGGTGCGATTCTGAGCTCATAAGTTGAATAATTGATATACGCAAAACCAAATGTCAAGTGAGTGAACAGAGTTGAGTCTATATCGGGAACCGGCAATTGGCCACCGGAAAACCAGGAACCTACTTTGATCCAGGTCTCTGAAGAATTTGTTAATGAAGGAAGGAAGAGGATGAAGGAAATGATGGTGAACAACATTTTTTAAGATGGCTAGAGCCTGGAGTTCCCGTTCATGAACCTTTGAACTATATGTAGCTGCCATCCTGAGGAGTTAAAAGATATTTTCTTTTACATGCGACTTCGTTTCACCCAAAAAAAAAAAAAGCCTTCACATTATAGAAGTCAAAGTCCTCTAAAATATCTATGAGATTGGCTTTTTCGCGAAGGAGCCGTGATTCCCATATCCACAAAGTCGTGCGATCTTGGCCGTTCGTTTTGGTTTTGGACGGTCCGGATTTAAATGAAATTCTTTCCCATAAAAGTTTTATTTAAATCCGGACCGTCCAAATCCGAAACGGACTATTCCTCAGAAAAGTTTCATTTAAATCTAGACCATCCAAAACCGAAACGAATGCGCGCGATTTATGTTAAAAAAATTTTCACTGAATTTTTACAAAGATAACTCCGTGAATAAGTTTTTCTCAATATCGATGTCTATTCAATTCTCTAGAGTAGTCTATTACTCAATTAAACAGATTTAGACGGGTTCATAATTTCGTGGGCCGAGAAAGATGGATGGAGATCATATGGCTCTACTCCTCTCGACTTCATCATTTCATCTCCCACCTACTTGTGGGGATATTTCTTCTACTGGCAATTGTGTTTCAACCACCATGCAGGGGTAATAAAGGCTTCAACAATCTACTCACATAACCATTCAAACACTACACCTTATACAACCTTTCACATACATATGGGGTCCACATATAGTATTGTGTGTAGAGCCCACATGTATTTGAGAGGTTGTGTTTGATGTTATGTTTGAATTATTATGTGAGTAGCATTTTTGTAAAGGCTTGGGCTAGCATGGAATGTGAACAAGAGTTCCGTTTTAGCCTCTATGAGCGGAGTATTTTAGAATCTAGCCATAGGGTTAAGCAATATAAATGATAAGTGCCAAAATATTGATATTTTGCTCTCTAAATTACACTTGTTAATTATTTATATTTGTTATCTGATATTTATTTTGCTTTTAGGTTGATTGAGCTCATTGCCCAAAAAATTGGATAAAAACAAGAGTTTAATGAAGTTTGAGGTTAAAGAGTAGAATGCTTCAAAGTTCGATTGTTAATTTATTAAAGCAAAAAGTCCAATGGGCTAAATGTAATTAATGCTTGAAATCCTATATAAACAATGGAAACCTACTGACTTCAGGGTCAGCAGCTTGTAGGCGAGCACTTGCCGTGGAGCAACAGACGTACGAAGCCAACAGTGAACGAACAAAGTTCTTACTGTCATGGAGGCCAAATCAAAATTAAGTTGTCTCTTTCCTATGAGCGGCTAAACCCCCTTCTGGGATTTTGATGAAGCTCTAACTCTGAGTAATACTATTTATGTTTTGATTCGGGTTTTATTATTTGAATCGTGGTTGTATCACTATTCAGGATTTATTACTATTATTCTTTCCACCAAATAGTGTGCATGAATTTTTTGGTTTTATGTACGTTCATACAACGGTTTTAATTGTTTTGTAATAACTAATTTGGTGGATTATGCTACGTAAGACAAGTTGTGCTGATGAGACGATCCGTGCTTGATTAGAGATGGTTCGTGCTGGTAAGACGATTCGCGCTAGGCGGAGATAGTCCATGCCGATTGGTGATTCATAAATTATTTGTAGGAGATATCGCTAGTGCTTGCAATCCTACGATATCCTGATTGATTCAAATAGTTGACATGTAATCGAAACATATTTAGGTTCTGAGGGGGAAGAGTGGATTCGAAACCCTAAAGCTTTTTCCAATCAATACTTTCTATGTTTTTAATCGCTTTTGATTATTGTTTAATAATTTAGAAAAATCCACAATCAATCAATCTTTTTGTCAAACTAAGATTGAACAAGAGATACTTTCTCTACGGACAAACGATAACTTCGCAAATTTTCATTAATTAAATAATAAACAACTTCTCAGCCCTAAGGCTTACATCCTTATTTGTAATGATAATTTAAAAATACTAAAAAGGAAATAAAATAAAAGAAAGCTAAAAATTTAAGTCTAGGAGAATAATAAAAGAAAATAGAATCAACCGAGATGGGAAAACCTAATATTCTAGGCAATTGAGATGAGAAAACCAAATATTCTAGGCAATTTACACTAAATGTAATGAATTCTGCGAAAATTACGAAAATACAAAATAAGAAATTCATATATTTCTAGAAGAACTAAAATATCGGTCTGCATGAGGGTAGTGAGTTAGGAGAGAACTCCACCTGTTAATTTTTGTTTTGTTTCTAGTGAGATTGTTCCGATTTCTCCGTGGATGTATCCGATTTTAGAGAACCACGTAAAACTTTGTGTTTGCGTGTGTTTGGTTTTGATCCTTGGGGCACACCCCCTAAGTCTCAATACGTGCCCCGGCCGTGTTGACAAGTTCCGGTCTTCGTCGTGTTGACAAGTTCCGGTCTTCGTAGTCAATAACGACTCCTTCAAAACTTCCATTTGCTTTCATTTGAAGTCAAAGTCCTCTAAAAGCTACCCAAAATCAAATTTGAGATTTTCAAAATTTCATTTTTTTTAGCTTTTCAGAATTTGTAAAATCTAAAAATCTGTTATCTAGAATTTTTTATAAACACTCAAAGTTGATTCTAGCAATTTAAAATCTCAAAATCTACAAAAATAATTTCTCACATACATGCACTAGTCGGGGTAGGTGTGGTTTGGAAAATTTAGGTAGAATACCAAGAATTTTTGTTAGTCTTTTGCCCATTTGACCCGTTAATTTTTCATAAATTGCCCCCAATAATCTAATTAAATGTTACCTCCCCGTCCCATGCCAAATGACAGTTTCATTATTTTAGACCTCTCAAAAAGTTAATTATGATTTTGTTAACTTACATGGAAACCTTTTATATATATATGATATTGATCTTATCTGATAGAACGCAATTATTTCTCTCAAACGAACTTTTCAAAATTATAAAATATTGTAAATTAGTAAATATTATAAATTTTTGAAAGATTTGAATGCTGAAATCATCGAGAAAGCAACTAAAGAAAGCAGCCATCCTGAGGACTTAAATGATATTTTCTTTTACATGTGACTTCGTTTCACCGGAAAAAAAACCCTTCACGTTATAGAAGTCAAAGTCCTCTAAAGAATGTATGAGATTGACTTATTCATGGAGGGGCCGTGATTCCTTTATCCATAGAGTCGCGCAATCTTGGCCGTCCGTTTCAGTTTTGCACTGTCCGGATTTAAATGAAACTCTTCCCCGGGAAAGTTTTATTTGAATCCAGACCGTCCAAAACCAGAACAGGCTCTTCCTCAAAAAAATTTTATTTAAATCTAGATCATCCAAAGCCGAAACGCATGTGCGCGATTCACTTCTGTAAAAACTTTTTCACGGACCTTTGTGAATAAGTTTTTCTCAATATCGGATGTCTATTCTATTCTCTAGAGTAGTCCACTACTCATTTAAACAGATTTAAACTTGTTCAATTTCGTGGGCCGAGAAAGATGGATGGAGGCCATATGGCTCCACTCCTCTTGACTCAGCGTTTCCTCTCCCACCTACTTGTGTTTCAACTACCGGGCAGGAGTAATAAAGGCTTGGGCAGATATTCTTCAACGCAATATTATGTAAGAGGTCAAAATCCTCTAAAATTATGAGATTGACTTATTCACGGTGGGCCGTAAATCCCTTATCCACATAATCACGCGATTTTGGCCGTCCGTTTCGGTTTTGGACAGTCTAGATTTAAATGAAACTCTTTCCCGGAAAAGTTTTATTTAAATCCGGACAGTCCAAAGCCAAAACGGACTATTCCTCAGAAAAATTTTATTTAAATCTGTACGATCCAATGCCGAAATGGATGCGTGCGATTTATATACCTCTGTAAAAACTTTTTCACGGAGCTCCATGAATAAATTTTTCGCAATTTTAAACTTTGGAGTTATTAGAGATTTGTCCCACAGTTAATCGAGATGCGCGCAAGCTGGAGAACCCACTATTATCAACAACCAATGGGAGAGTGTACTTTATCGATCATTGCAACCCCAACTATTAGTTGGGTAACAATAAGTCCAAACCTAGCTAACCCATTATTAGTTGGGTCTTAATTGGGTATCAATTGGGTCAACTTAAATGGTCCAATATATGGGTCATGAAAGTAACCCACCAAAATTCCCGTCTCTTTACCAGGTTTCCCTGGGAATGAAGGTTGCACAAAGGCTCAGTAAGCTGCAGAAAAAAGGGTGGAAGCCTTGACGTACAATAGTCTTTTGCAATTGGGACGCCAAGGAGTATGGCCTTCTCTCTCTCTCTCTCTCTCTCTCTCTCTCTCTCTCTCTCTCTCTCTCTCTCTCTCAATTCTTCTATGCTAAATCACACACATCCAAAAATATTTTGGACGGTCCGGATTAAAAATCAATTATGACCTGTAACAATTATTTTGACCAGTCAAAATTGAAAACACATCTCATCCATTGATTGCATGAATGGAGTGATGAAATTGCGCACCGCCATGAATAGGTTTCTCTCATGGTAGTGTTTACATGAGAATTTATTGGCCTAATAAGCTAGTGACAAGTGGCCATTCATTTTAGACAAAACGGAACATGCATTTACTTAAATACATGGAATCACACAATTAAAAGAACGATGACGTTATAATCAAATTAGTGTCATTTTATAAATAATAACAATTGTTGCCAGATGTCATTCAAATGATAGCTTAGGAGGTAAGCAGTTCAAAGCTCAAAGGCGTGAATGGTTTAATTCAAATAAGAGGCAGTTACGGTTGATACCGTCAAAGGAGTTGAGATTCGAGCATACAACTGGCCATATCCAACACGATGCAATTGAAGGAAAGTGGGGTGATGAATTAAACTGAATTGCTACAATTAGAAGTCATGGAGGGAAAGTTTGAATTCAAACTGAGATGATTTCGAAGACAGCCAGGCGTGAAATAGAAGACGTGGAGAATACTCAAGAGTTTGCCTATAAATAAACGAAATGAAGGAAGGAATTAAAAACACCAGACAAATCATCAAACAAACAGCTATGCTATGCTTGGTTTGTCCTTTAGACAGTAATTAGAAGAACTTATACTTAAGTTCGAAGTAATTAGGAGTAGTTTGTATGTAGTAGTAGTAATCACTTTGTAACTCATTATGCTCGTTAGTGGAAGTTTGGAGAATCAATAGGAAAGCAAGTTCGTTTTTGAATTGATCAAGGTATCTTGCTTATTCTTTGGTTTATCAAGTTCCCAGTGAATCGTTGTGCCGTTCTAATACTTCTAGATAGAAAAATCCTCTTCATTGAGGTACTTGAACCGTCACCACAATCGCCTGATTAAGTTTGGCTTTTCATAAGTTGAAATTTGAAAAAGAAAATTACAAGTCTTTTCTGGCATGCTCGCACACAATCATATTTCGGAAGTAAGCCAAAAATCCTAGCCAAACAGGTAGTCCCGCATAGGGTTTGGAATAAAAAGTTAAGTGACTTATTTTTTTTGTCCTTATTCAAATTTTTTTGTTTTGCGTCAAATTTTTGTGACTTATTGATTCGTTTTGACGAGAGGAATCAGAAAAATAAAAAAATTTGATTGAAACTTATAATTTTATGAATAAAGACAAAAATAAGTCAATAAGACCAAAAAAATTACTTATTCTTCTTGTCTTTTTGGAAAAATTTATGAGTTTTGATCACAATTTTTTACTTTTTTGATTTTTCTCGACGAAACGAATCACTAAATCACAAAAGTTTGACGCAAAACTATCAAATACGAAAAAATTTTGAATAAAGACAAAAAAAAAAAGTTACTGTTTGGTCTGGAAATACCTTAGTTATTTTAAAATTTAATATATGTAATTGGGCTAATGGGCGGGTCGGATTCAATTTTAAATAAATTGGACGGGTCCGGTATGGATCATGAACCTCATAACTAATGGATTCTAAATGGTCAATGACCCATTAAAGACCCAATCCATTTACAACTTACCTAATTTGGCCCAAACCCGCCCATTTGATACCCCTAGTTGTATTCATTCAAAACAGAAAATCTGTCCACACAGATATTATATGCACAGATTGTGCACAGATTTTTTGTGGGGCCCACCACGGATCCCACACAAATGATCCAAAACGTTTATTGAATGTAAAACACTTTTTTCAAGGGTCCCCGTGCAAAATCATCTTAATACGATACTTATAGATGTTAGATCCAATTATTTAACTTTTCATTTTCTTGAAATCTTAATGAGAAGTTAGATGATTGGGTTGAGAACTTATAGGTATCGGATTGAGCTAATTTTTCATAGGAACCCTTAAAAAAATATTTTGCATTTAATGAACGGCTCAGATCATTTGTGTGGGACCCGTGGTGGGCCCCATAAAAAAATCTGTGCACAATCTGTGCACTTTTGTCTGTGTGCGTAGACCGGTTCCATTCAAAACCGCAATTAGGAATTTGAACCAAACTCATCATAATTGGGCCCCCCGCAAGTGAACGGTGGGTTTGGACACCCAAAATGAGTCGAGGTGCGTGTAAACTGACCCAGTCACCCGAGTTATAAAAAAAAATGTATATGGTAAACCATCTGATTAAGGTCCTTAATTTTAATTACAACCATATTATCAATTGAAATATTCCTTGATAACAGATGCCATACTGGGATGAGTGGATGATATCCAAAATTTACAAAAACTGACAGTATAACAAATGTACATGTATTTCAACTCGAAATAATTAACGATGAATTAAAGAAATCGTCGTCCACTCAAATCCTAGTTTTAGATGCATTATACAATCATTGTGAGACGAGCTCTTTTACCACGGCTCCGTTTTTTTCGATGTAAAATATTTTTTCAAAAAATAAACTTTAAAATTTTTATTTTTCAGTGTTTGGTTGGCATATGAATAATATTTTCTAAAAAAATAATAAATTGTTGGTTTAGAAATATTTTAATCAAGTAAGCGCTCTTTCCATTCAAATATTTTTTTATTTTTACAAAATGTAATTGTATATCAACAACATATACGTACACTCTCCCATTGTTGATAATAGTGGATTTTCCAGCTTGCGCCCATCTCGATTAATTGTGGGACAAACCTCTAATAACTCCAAAGTTTAAAATTGAGAAAAACTTAGAGAGTGTTTAGGAGCCTACTTTTTGGCTTTTCATTTTCAACTTTTTGCCTTTTTGCCTTTTGGGATTATGAACAAAATGTATTTTGTATTTTGTAGAGTGTTTGTATGATATTTGCAGAATGCATTTTGCAACAGGAGTATTGTTTGGGAGATATGGAATGAAAATGAATTATGGATTGATTTTTTACTGTGTTGCCCCAAGTTATTAATAATGGTGTATAATGTATATAAATAATATTTTAATCAATTTTTTAAAATTTTCTTTAGAAATTGCTCCTCCTACATGAACTGAAAGTGTCACACTATTTTTTTAATTATATTTTTATTATTTCAATTATTCTTTGCTCTTACTTTTCCACCAATAATGTTTTTATGTTTTAAATTAAACTAATAATTAAGTTTAAACTAAAGTAATCGAAAAACCAAACACTACAACATTACATAAATTGAAGGAAATTAGTAGAGAGGATAATGTTCAAAACGAGGGCTTTGTGGAATTATCCCAAAAAGGAGAGGGTAGGGATATCTTTTGGCATGGTAGGAGAACAAAATGAGAAATGAAAATGTGAAAAGCTCCTCCTGAGTTCTTTCTGGCTTTTGTTTTAGAAACCTAAAAATGGAAAATCCAATTTTCGGAAAACACATTTTGCCACTTTCAACCAAACAGCCAAAACACAAAAATGAAAAGTGAAAAATGGGAAAAGGGGCCATCCAAACACCCTCTTATATTCACGGAGCTCTGTGAAAAAGTTTTTACAGAGGTGAATCGCGCGCATCCGTTTCGGCTTTAATTTGAATAGTACAGATTTAAATGAAACTTTTCCGAGGAAGAGTCCGTTTCGGCTTTGGACTATGCGGATTTAAATAAAACTTTTCCGGAGAAGAGTTTCATTTAAATCCAGACCGCCCAAAACCGAAACGGACGGCCAAGATTGCGCGATTCTGTGGATAAGGAATTCACGGTCCCTCCGTGAATAAGTCAATCTCATAAATATTTTAGAGGATTTTGACTTCTTATATATAATATTGCATTGAGGAAACGCTGAAGTCGAGGAGTAGAGCCATATGATCTCCATCCATCTTTCTCGGCCCACGAAATTGAACAAGTCTAAATCTATTTAAATGAGTAATAGACTACTCTAGAGAATAGAATAGAATAGACATCGATATTGTGAAAAACTTATTCACAAAGCTCCGTGAAAAAGTTTTTACAGAGGTGAATCGCGCGCATTTGTTTCGACTTTGGATGATCCAGATTTAAATGAAACTCTTTCGAGGAAGAGTCAGTTTTGGCTTTGGACGGTCCAGATTCAGATAAAACTTTTCCGGAGAAGAGTTTCATTTAAGTCCGGACCTTCCAAAACGGAAACAGAAGGCCAAGATCACGCAACTCTATGAATAAAGGAATCACGGTCCCTTCGTGAATAAGTCAATCTCATACATATTTTAGAGGACTTTGACTTCTATAACGTGAAGGCTTTTTTGTTTTTTTTGGTGAAACGAAGTCGCATGTAAAAGAAAATATCTTTTTTTAAGTCCTCAGGATGGCAGCTACGTATAGTTCAAAGGTTCATGAACGGGAACTCCAGGCTCCAGCCATCGAAGGAACTTCGATTGGGTACACAGCGTGTCGTACTACTATCACTTAAAAACTGCACAGGCGCTCATTCTGCTTTGTATGACCCATCAAGCAATATAAGTACTGATTATGGAATTAAGGAATGGATAAGTAGAGGATTACCTGCTGACAAGATGGTTTTGGGGTTAGCATACCATGGGTGCGCGTGGACGCTGGTGAACCGGATGGCCAATGAGATCGGATCGCCTGGACGAGGTCCCGCCGTTACGCTTGATGGTTCGATGTTGTACAAGTTCATCAAGTCATATATGCGATGGCCGATGTGATGGAGAATGAGTAGTGTATAACTCCACTTATGCCACAAACTATTGCATTAATGGATAAAAGGTTTCCATGTAAGTTAACAAAATCATAGTTAACTTTTTTAGAGGTCTAAAATGATGACACTGTCATTCGGCATGGGACGGGGAGGTGACATTTAATTAGGTTCTTGGGGACAATTTATGAAAAATTCAGGGGTCAAATGAGTAAAAGACTAACAAAAATTATTGGTATTCTACCTAAATTTTCCAAATCAAACCTACCCCGACTAGTGCATGTATGCGAGAAATTATTTTGCAGATTTTGAGATTTTAAATTGTTATTATCAACTTTGAGCGTTTATGAAAAATTCTAGATAATAGATTTTTAGATTTTACAAATTCTGAAAAGCTAAAAAAAATGAAATTCTGAAAATCTCAAATATGAATTTGGGTAGTTTTTAGAGAACTTTGACTTCAAATGAAAGCAAATGGAAGTTTTGAAGGAGTCGTTATTGACTACGAAGACCGGAAGTTGTCAACACGGGCATGTAGTGAGACTTAGGGGGTGTGTCCCAAGAATCAAAACCAAACACACACAAACACAAAGTTTTGCGTGGTTTTCCAAAATCGGATACATCCATAGAGAAATCGAAGAAATCTCACTAGAAACAGACCAAAAATTAACAAGTGGAGTTCTCTCCTAACTCACTACCCTCAGGCAGGCCAATATTTTAGTTATTCTAGAAATATATGAATTTCTTATTTTGTATTTTTGTAATTTTCTCAGAATTCGTTCCGTTTAGTGTAAATTGCCTTGAATATTAGGTTTTCTCATCTCAATTGCCTAGAATATTAGGTTTCTCATCTCGGTTGATTCTATTTTCTTTTATTATTCTCCAAGACGTAGATTTTTAGCTTTCTTTTATTTTATTTCCTTTTTAGTATTTTTAGATTATCATTACAAAGAAGAATGTAAGCCTTAGGGCTAAAAAGTTGTTTATTATTTAATTAATGAAAATTTGAGAAGTTATCGTTTGTCAGTAGAGAAAGTATCTCTCGTTCAAACTTATTTTATGATTATCCTTATTGCGCATTTTTCTTTTTTTAACACGCCTCCCAACATCACTCTCCCTGTTTACATTGCTTAACCCTACAGCTAGATTCTAAAATACACCGCTCATAGATGTTAAGGAAATGAATTTCACATTGCTTGGAAGTGGAATGGGTGATCATTTAATAATATCTGAGACTTCTTCACTCATTGCCTATTGGTTTTGAGATGGACATAAAATTTTCACATGGTATCCGAGTGGGGCTCGTTCCACCCCACATTTTATAAAATTCACAATTCACACCCCGCAATAACACACCAGCAAAAAGGCTGCACGGTGATAGGACCCAAAAAGTTGTCACACGTAACTGACCTCAAACGCGGCTGCACGTGAGGGGGAATGTTAAGAAAATGAATCCCACATTGCTTGAGAGTGAAATGGAAAATTACTTAATAACATCTAGAACCTCTCCAATCATTGCCAATTGGTTTTGAAATTGATATAAAGTTTTCACATGGTATCAAAGCAAGACCCATTTTACCCCACATTTTATAAAATCACAATCCACACCCTGCGATGACAGACCAGCAAAAAGGCTACACGATGATAGAACCTAAAAAGTGGGGGAATGTTAAGGAAATGAATCTCACGTTGCTTGAGAGTGAAATGTGTGATCACTTAATAACATCTGAGACCTCTTTACTCATTGTCAATTGGTTTTGACATGGACAAAGTTTCCACAATAGAGGCTAAAACAGAACTCTTGTTCACGTTCCATGCTAGCCCAAGCCTTTACAAACATGCTACTCACACAACAATCTAAACACAACCTCTTACATACATGTGGGCTCCACACACAATATTATGTGTAGGCCCCACATGTATTTGAGAGGTTATATATGGTGTTGTGTTTGAATGGTTATGCGAGTAGAATGTTGAAGCCTTTATTACTCCTGCATGGTAGTTGAAACACAATTGCTAGTAGAAGAAATATCCGCACAAGTAGGTGGGAGAGGAAACGCTGAAGTCAAGAGGAGTGGAGCCATATGATCTCCATCCATCTTTCTCGGCCCACGAAATTATGAACCAGTCTAAATCTGTTTAAATGAGTAATAGACTACTCTAGAGAATTGAATAGACATCAATATTGAGAAAAGGCAAATGCTAATGGTTGCCCCTGGGGCACTTTTAAGTTGCATTAAATGAGTTAAAAAGTTGTTGTAAAACCATTGGAATAGTCATATAATTAATTGAGTTATTAATGCCTTGTTCTCTTGGCTTTTCAAAAAGCATATGATTATGTCACACACATTAAAGTGAATCTCAACCACTAGTTGATCTTTTCGGGATACTTTCGGGATAAATTTTCTTTGTCTCTAGCATTTCTGTTAGTTTATTCAATCTGTCTACTCTTAATTTTTTTTTTTACCAATTGGCCAATAAAAAGGAAAATGATGTCTTAACTCTTAAAATGCTGATGGAATACAATCTTTGTAATGAACCACAAGCCCCAGAGTGTAAAAGTAGGTTTGAGAAAGCAACAAAAGGGGCTTGCCCCAAGATTTCGCTAGTTCAAAATTCACGAAGGCTAAATATTTCAAACTTTGGGGTTATTAAAAGTTTGTCCAAATCCCAAAATTAATTGAGATACGCTCAAGCTGCCCCAAAAAAAAACAGCCGGTTATTCACATATGACCTAATCGGTAATTGTAACGAAATGCGAGGATTGTAGATATTTGAGTGAGTATCTATGGGGCTAGCTCATGTCTTCTAGAAACTTTGATGAACTAAAAGGAGCAATGGTCGTTCCAGAGCCGATTCACCTACTAGGAAATTGAAGCAAGACAAGTTGTATTATTTCTAGCAATATACACAGAGGGATGGGAATAATCATATTTGCCCAAACTTAAGAAAGATGTGACAGCAAAAGCAAAATCCTGACAAAAAAATGAATTGTTATGGGGCTAAACTCTAGTCATGAAAAAATTGAGAATTAACCTTCATCGGGCTACCATTTGGGTAATGGATACATCACCAACAGACCAAATTTCTTGTTGAGATGTAGACTCTTGAATTTGAACTTCATCTTCATCTCTTCTTGTAGAAAAAGCAGGTCTTTTGGGGATGTTCATGGCGGCAGTTTCATTTTTCAGCATCACCGAGAGTTCCAACATGGAGGGTCTATCAGCTGGATTTTCTTGGACACATAGCAAAGCTATTTGCATGCATCTCACTAATTTACAGGATGAATCTGTATCGTCGAGCGATGGATCCATGAACTCCAAGCCTTTCCCACACTTCCACAAATCATATGCCTGAGGTATTTCGATGCAGTGCATCTTTAGAGTTCACAGGAAGGAAATCAATTCACAATATTCATGTCACAATTTTCAGAATTACTTACATAGTCTAGGAGTTTCAAGTCTTCATGAAGGCCATGTAAACAATTATTCCGTTTTCCGCTAATGATTTGTAAAAGAAGAACTCCGAAGCTATAAATATCTGATTTGGTGGAGTATATGCCACGTTTTACATATTCAGGAGGTACATAACCACTGCAATGTTGCATAAGTGAACAAAAATAGATAACTAAATGGGTAATATTTGAGACTAAAACACATTAGGTAGCGTGTATTGTAAGAAACAAGGAACTTACTACGTTCCAACAATTCGGCTAGTGTTAGCTTCGAATTCATCTTTCTGGAAAATTCTAGCCATGCCAAAATCCGCAATCTTGGGTTTCATCTCGTTGTCTAACAAAATGTTGCTCGCTTTCAAATCCCGGTGAATTATTGTCAATCTTGAGTACTCTTGGAGGTACAAGAGCCCCTGAGTAACCCCTTCAATAATTTGAACTCGTTTTTCCCAATCTAAAAGTAGTCCCCTGGTTGGATCTACGTGAAAGAGATTTGGATAGTTACAACATAGGCGACACCTCATATTAAAACCACACTCAATTAATGTTCACCATTATTTTAGAAGCATTAAAGATTGCTAACCATAGAGAAAATGATCCAGGCTTTTGTTCGGCATGTATTCGTAGATCAACATCTGTTCTTCTTTTTCGGTGCAAAATCCAAGAACTCTTACAAGATTTACATGCTGCAGTTTAGCAGTAAGCATCACCTCATTCTTGAACTCTTCAAATCCTTGTGTAGAAGTCCTTGAAAGTTTCTTTATTGCTATTTCTTGTCCATTATGTAATACACCCTGCAGGCAAAATCGGTACACCGCGTATTTAGTTTTGTTTTCTCGATTTTATGCGAAGACGAATAGTTTTACCTTGTAAACAGGTCCGTATCCACCCTCTCCAAGCTTATTTTCAAACGAAAAATTATTGGTAGCTTCTACAAGGTCAATGAGTCTAAATACTAGCAAATTAGGAGCATTTGCGTTTCCAGCAGATACCATAGTAGTTTTGAATAAAGATTGCAATTCTTTTCGTTCGCCCATCCGTCCTGTAACCAATGAAACTAACATGTGGAACGTTAAAAGGGTGAAGGGAAATGATTTATGCACAAAGTTTTCTCGGCTGGAAGAACTTACCTTTGTACCATGTCAAATAAACTAGTACAAGGGTAACTGTAGCTGCGGTTGGAAGCAAGATTAACAAGAAGTGTCTCTTGTTCCCAGGATTTTTCTCATCTTCTTGTACTATGACGGGATTTTTCTCATCTTCTTGTGCTATGAAATTGTGCATTAGAGAGAAATGTGAGAAGACAATCTAGCAGTAGACAAGAGAAACAGAACACTCTTAACCGTTCCAATGGAAAAACACAATGATCATATATTGCCCAAAATTAGTTTCAACTATACTTAGAGGCTCTCGGGGATAGTCCTCTTGATGATAATTGTGTTCCCTAGTTCTTCTAGTTTTTCTTTATCATGACTCTTTTGTGAAATATCTCTAACATTTGATTCGGGATTTTCGACCCAACGACATTTTCCCTCCATGGACTGTCATCAAAAGGATCAAATGTTTTTTTTATAGCTAGCAATCCGATTTTGAACCGAAGACGTACACCAAAAAGTGAAAAAGTTCCAAAACCCTGCATTTTTTTTGGCTAAAAAATGGCTACCAGATGCATTCCACCGGGACGAAAACTCAACTTCTTAGCTCAGCTTAATGGCTACCAGATGCATTCAATCGGTTTGAGATATCTTCTCAAATTTACAGGTCACATTGAAATAATGCATTGTTTGTATATAAAAGCACAACTTATTAGATAGCATGGGATGTATAGTACTCACCTGCCTGAGTAAGCACCCAATTTTTATCATCATCTTCGACTTGCCACACAAAATAACCTAGCAAATTCCTCTCTTTCGCATAAGCTACCTTTTTTTTCACGACCTCAACATCATCATAAGCAATCCAACTCGATCCGATGACGCAGTAATTCACAAAATAGGCTGCATTATACTCCGAAACAGCTCCGGATCTCTGCATATACGCCTTAAGATCCTTGTAGCTCATCCAACCATCACGGGTAATCGCGGTCCCCTTTGCCGGTGCACCGACTGCACTGTCATTCGGGTTCACGAGCGTCCAAGCATAGCCGTAGAAAGGCAGCCCCAAAACAAGCTTGTTAGTCGATAACCCGCCGGCAATCCAAGCATTGATTCCATATTCTGTATTCCGTTCACTTCCTGGATCATGCAATGCTGCAAAGGCAGCCGTGTAATTCCACGAAGTAGGCGTGTAGTAGTCAAATGCCATCAGATGTACCCAGTTCAAGTTCTTCTTTATAGATGCAATTGGAAAACTTGCACTGTCAAGGTATGGGGAGAACGGGACACCCATTGTCAAGATGAGTTGAGAACCACTTGAGTTTCCTGACTCTGATTCGATCGCTAGTCGCCACTCATCGAATAGGATGGCCATGTTTGCCATTTCAGAGCTAGTATTGACTGAATCCCAGTGAAAGTCCAGCCCATCAAACCAATATAATCGAGCTGTTCTTATGGAGGACTCAATGAAGGACTTCCTGAACTCGGATTGGCTAACCATCGAGGAGAAAGTCGAAGACTTCGCCGATCTTACACCGATCGCTAAGAGCGTTGTGACCGTTGAATTCTTTTGCCTGACAGTGGGGGTGAAGATGGAGAAGGACTGGGCATCTGATGAAGAAATGGAAAGTTGGTACGTGGAAGGGTTTAGGCCTGCCATACCGCATATGAGGTGAGTGAAGAGGGTTGAGTTTATGTCGGTTACGGGGAATTTGCTGCCGGAGAACCAGTAACCGGATTTGATCCATGTTTGAGCAGTTGAACATGGGAATTTGGAGGAAAGAAAGAGGAGGAAAAGGGTGGGTATAGTCAGTTCCATGGCCATGGAAGAGGGGTAGCTTAACATTGTGGCTAATTAGCAAGCAATTGATGTCATGTGGGTTTAAATTCGAGAAAACCAAATACTGTAGCAGAAGCTGCAGCATGAGCATTAATGCTTCTTAGAGCAAGTTTACCGGATGATTTAAAATGGCCATTTCAGGAGAACAGAAAAAACAAGTTGCAGTAGCGGATGTAAAATAACTTTGAAGACTTGGTTAGGTATTAATACCGAATAGCTGTTCATTCGGAATCCCATTTGTTAGATTATTTAATTATGTTCCTCTTCCTCTCACTTTCCCCGGCCCCCTCTCTCATATTATAATAATAGGATAAAGAAAATGATTCAAAAATGTGTATTTTAATAGAGAGTAGATTAAATAAATAGTATTGGTGTAGTGTTTAAAAATATGTGAGCAAATAAAATAAAAATTGTGCACTGTTCACAAGTTTTTTTAACTATTTATTAGAGGTGACAATTTCAATCCATATTTTTCTAACCCGCTTAATCCGCTCATTTATAACCCAACCTAACCCACCCATATTACATAACGGGTTGATATGGGTTCAACCCATATAAATTTATATTTACATGGGTTTAGATGGATTAAAAATGGATTTAATATGGATTTGAATTAAAAACCCATTCTGCTTGTTTTACTCCTGAAATCCCGTAACTTGTTTGCGAAAATTTGTCAGCGACACTCCTCTCTCTCTCTCTCTCTCTCTCAATTAAAAAACCCATGTCAGCGACACACACATTCACTCTCTCTCTCTCTCTCTCTCAATTGATTTGAAATACCACAAACAAGTTAATTACGTGAATAATTGGATAGAGTTTTAAACACAAACTTTGACCCAAATACGCTAATAATCGGACCTGTTTAATTTGTTTAAAACATGTTTGTAAGAAATTCTTATTGAAAAATTAACTCACTCGGAGATCGATAAGGATTGATCAATTCGTTCACTTTTTTATTAATTTGACTTATCGAGAGGAATCGAAAAACTGAAAAAAAATTGATCAAAACTCATAATTTTTTTGGCCTTATTCAAAAAATAAAAATTATGAGTTTCAATCATTATTTTTTACTTTTCCGATTTCTTCTGACTAAACGAATCAATAAGTCACAACAGTTTAACGCAAAATAATCAAATTCAAAAAAAAATTAATAGAAACAAGAAAAATTGATTAGGATTCTTTGAGGTTAACCTTATCTAGCTACTACTAGACTACTAGTATGAAGGAGTATATATTTTTTACGAATTTTGACATTTTCAAGCCAACTCGGCCTTTGACTCGGCTCATTGCTTTTTTTTCTTTTTCTTTAAAAAAAAAAAACAAAAGAGAAAATGAAAACGGGCCGGGCCGGGCGGGTTTGGATTTGACTTGACCTCATATTTGACGCCCACCCATTTCAACTCATTTACTACTTGACCCGTATTCGACCCGCCCACATTCGACCCGTGACCAGTTTCAATCCGCCCATTTGCCACCTCTACTATTTACTACTCCCTCCGTCCCTTTTTTTGTGTCCAGTATTTCATTTTGGGCTGTCCCTTAATAAGTGTCCATTTTGTAAAGTTAGGGGGTAAAAGTTGGTGTATTGTCTATTTTGTCCCTAAAAGTAAATTTTATTTTGAAAAGTTAGTGAATAAAAGTGTAATGATGATGGGTAAGTAGGGAAAGTGGAGGAAAAAGTTGATGTGAAAGGTGTAATGATGATGTCTTTTTAATAAGTTGGAGTTACGAAGCAGGACATTTAAAAAGGGACGGAGGGAGTAATAAACTTGCTCTTAACGTGTTCTCTTCACTCTCTCTTTCAACAAATATGGATGGGTCCCACCCTAACCCTTTGAGTTAACATACTACTCTATCAGAAAAGGGTACGGTTCCTCTATAGTCAGTCTAGCGGAATGACGATCGTGTCCTCTACCCGCCCGAAAAACAGTAAAGCTACGTCCATCGGTGAACTTCCACGGAAACTTTATACAACGCCGTTTGGGAAAAGAGAAGTTGCTGTGTTCGGATAAGTTTTTGAGAAATTTTGTAGGATTATGAGTAGAGAGAGAAATGAGAGTAATGATTGGAAGTAAAGATAATAATTTGAGAGAGATAGATAGAGAGAAAAATGAAAAAAATGATTGGAGAAAGAGGTGAGTAATGATTAGAAGTAAGGGTAATGAGTGTATTTTGAGTTGAGAATTTTTTTTCGAAAGCAATCCAAACAAAGTATCACTCCAGAAAAGAAAATAAGGTGCTTGCATTCCAATGTGAGCTAGAGCAGCAGCGCCAGAGTGAGGAGTTGGCTACTCGTGTAGCTGAACAGTATGATCCTAATCACATATCTTTAAGCGACGCCAAATTTCTCATGAAACCAATACTTGCTAATATGGTGGTTAATGCTATCTTACTCACTCGGTCCTAAATTGAATGACAATTTCAATATTTCGGACGTCTTAGAAAATTATTCATAATGCCTTCTATAAGTAATACTCTATGAATCTTGTTTGATAAATCTGAATCAGACTATTAGATGATTTTCAAAATTTTAGAAAACATCATAAATTGCCCAAATAGAGAAAAAAATTCAAAAGACACAAAGGCAGACAATGTCATCGATTTTGGGACGAAATGAGTATATATCAATGCCGTTTTGGATATACCTAATCATGGTGTATAATCTTATTAACACAGTATATGCTACCTCTTGTTTTCTTCTTTGGAAAATTCTAAAATCAGCTCAATGGGCTGATAGTAGTAAGTGTGTGAATATGTATTAAAAGATGTAAAAATACACAAAAATACGTATTTTTCTTGCCTTCTAATGTGTTTATTGTCTACCCAGTGGGCTGACAATAGCAAATCCATTCTTCTCTTCCCACTTTCAGCCTTTCCATTGGCCTGTCAAGGCGACTTGACTTTGATAGGAGAATGAAAAAAGGGTTGAGTGGCTAATCATGGTGTATAGTCTAGTCTGTTTTTAAGGCTCCGGTCAAAAACGGCAAATAGAACAGTCCTCCAAATAGACCATTTGATGGCTAATCATGGTGTATAGTCTAGTATGTTTTTAAGGCTCCAGTCCTTCACCCAAAAAAAAATGGCAAATAGAATAGTCTTCCAAATAGACCATTTGATGGGAGAATGAAAAAAGGGTTGAGTTGAAATAAAGAAAATCTTATTTTTAATTTTACAATCTTTTTGAATCGGTGCAAATATATTATTTTTTTAATTATTTTATCCTGAAGGATCATAATTAATTTTTAGCGCTAGAGCTCTTGTTGAAGAGCCCTACGAAAAACATAAAACCAAATGAAAAAATTAAGTGTTCCAATTTTCAATTCGCTTGAACCGGTGCAAAAATCTTATTTTTTTGTATCATTTTATCATATAAAAGCATTATTAATTTTTAGCTCTAAAGCTCTCGTTGAAGAGCTAAAGAGAAGCATAAAACCAAATATTTCGATACCAACAAAAACAATCCATGGCGGCATCGTATAGGTTTCGGTGGTAGTTCAAGTCGGTGGGTGTAGCTTTACCGCCCAAAAAGAGCTGTACTTTTGCCCAATTTCAAAGCAGTGCCAGTCTTTTCCACCCATGTGATTGACTGATGTAGGTTGTTGAAGCAAATTGACCCCATTACCCTTTTGCCCCAATCTGAGATGCACCTCCTCCTTTTTTCGGTAATGCTAAAGAAATCGACAGGAGCCACAAACCACGGCCACAGACGGCGCATAGATAATCCGAGTTGTTCAAAAATTTTAAAAAAAAATTCCCAATGGGCTCGCGAGAGCTCAAATTCGTTCGATTTATATACGTGCTCGATCCAATCATTCTATTTTTCGGTGCTCATTCTAAAGTTTTAACTCAAGGGTGGCCCGTATTGCCGTGGCATCTCAAACGGTTAAAAAAGGACAGCCAAGCCCGTCATGCCTCTCATTTACAAGTCAAGTCAAATAGTAGGCGGATTTAGCATCCATTGCTTGATGTCTGACAGCAAGGTCAATCCGTTCTTTTCTTAAGACTAGGTTCTTCGCTCGTGCCTTGCCATGTCCGTCGAAGAGAAGAAGTTATGTTTGAGGGCAGTAATTTTTTTGGGTTTTTCCTTCAAATTTGTTCTGGTTGTATTTGGATCAAGAATTGGGTAAGTAGCAGGAAAAAGAAATAGAAAAAGTTATTAAATGTGATAGCTCGTAGCAAAAGATCTTGCAACTTTGCCCTTTTCCATTACCCTGTCGAAATCCTTGATCCAATCATAGCCTCAATGTTTCTTTTTCTCTCTTATTTAAACAAAGCTTATATATACACTGTGAGGACCTTAAATAGGCTCCTTAAGTGCGGACCTCCCCAATTCTCTCATTTTCCGATTGAATTTCGATGATCCGAGCTGCTCAATGTGATCAGCACATGATTTTAAGGGTACCCGCGAGAAATCGGGAAAAAAAATGACCGGGAAGGGCTTGATTTGAACAGTTTTTTTGGAACTGTTCAATAAAAAACTGTTCGGATGAAGCTCTTTCCGGCCATTTTTTTTTACAATTTCTCGCATAGATTTTTAAAATCACATTCTGATCACATTGAGCTACTTGGATTATCGAAATTCGATTGAGATCTATGATGCCCGCACTTAAGCTAAGTAGATTCCTTATAAGAAGGGGACTCATATATACAAGTCTATATATACAAGCTCAGAGTAGTTGGTTTTATTTTTCTCTCTTATTTAAACAAAGATTATATATACAAGCTCAGAGTAGTTGGTTACACGCAGTGAAATGATTTGCTGCAAACTATACAAGCTTATATGTACAATTATGAAGAATTGCATTTCATGCTCTCTTCCCAGCACTCCCAAACAACTTGGGCGAGTTTAGTATAGACAACACTTTCCAAACCAAGAATACCATCCATATTAGAATTAAACTGAGTTACACTTTTAACTTTGCACACAAACATGTACCTCCTAAAATCGTTAATCTCTTGACCGTCAATTTTTTGGAACCCAATGCAGCACACAGCAGCACCAGCATGTGGAAACAAATTCAGCAACTTTAGGATCTATATATATGAGAAAAGTAGAAATATCGCATTTGGTCAAGCAAAACGTATCTACGCTGGAATCAATACGAAAAGTAGAAGGAAGAGATCTACAAAATGAATGGAATTGTATGTCTCCTACCAGACAACATGGTATTTATACTTACATTAGCGCAACTCTTTTGCTATAACGGAGAAAGCACCATGAAAATTGTGGTATTATGATCTTTCGAAATCAATTTGCAAAATGCGGTCCTATCTACATCTCAATAATTAGAACTTCATACATAAAGTTCAATGCAAAAGATACTATAGCCACAAAGGACCAATTATAAATGTAGAGTAGAGAAGCACTCTTGCTATGGCATTGTGGCATGACGTTTCTGTGAAAAAGCCATTGAAGTTGCTATGGCACAGCCATAACAAATTTGAAGGAAAAACCCAAAAAAATTACTGCCTTAAAACATAACTTCTTCCTTTCGACGGGCATGGCATTCGTGCCTTGCACGAGCAAAGAACCTAGTACTAACACATACGCAAGAGCATTGAAATTAAAGACCAAGAAAAGTAAGGATCCCAAGAGTCGATGCTCAATGGAAGCTTCAGAAACTACTGCAGTTCAATGCAAGTTTCCAAAAGACTGACCAAGACATAACTCAGTAGGCTTTCCAGCACTTGATCCTCGCGCTTATAGGTTAAATGAGCTTTTGGAAGTAGATAAAACACCTCAGTGTATCCAGATGTAAACATTCATGGAAAAATGATGTAATAATTACTGACGGGGTAGAATATTAAACTCAAGATCAAACATATCACTTAGGTAGGGTTTGCCAATAAGAATTATCATTGTGGAACTTAAATAGTGACCGATTGGACTCAGCAGTAGAGATCAGCATGTCTCGTGCCCAGCCCCCTCCCCTATTTTTCACATTATCAAAATATTATTGAAATGTCATCCAACGGAATTTGTTTAAATCTTGACTTGCAATGAATGGTTCCACTGAAAATTTCTATGAACGTTTCACGAACAAGATCAAACTTTGTTAACATTCTATCTTCAATAACCCAAAGATCAAAGTTGGTTATGCAACAATTACATCTTCTCGAAAGCAAGTTCCAATGTGGTGTGAGTACGTTCCAAAAAAGTAAATTTAGCGATTCAAAGTAATCCCAAACTTTTTCCTATCCAAATCTACAGCCTAGAGATATAGAAACTTCAGCAGTAAAATACAAAAAGCTTGGTGATCCTACCTGACATATCACGTTTCTATTCTCATTCCTCCTACCTGAACGATTTTTGTTCTTTAAAGTTGCTTCCTGTTATACATGGTGTGAGTACGTTCCAAAAAAGTAAATTTAGTGATCCAAAGTAATCCCAAACTTTTTACTATCCAAATCTATTGTCTAGAGATATGGAAACTTTAGCAGTAAAAAACGAAAAGCTTGGTCATCCAACCTAACATGTCACGTTTCTATTCTCGTTCCTCCTACCTGAACGATTTTTGTTCTTTAAAGTTGCTTCCTGTTATACATGGTTCCACAACCGTAATTTCATGAATGTTTGACCTTGGTTGAATATCCAAACCATGGCCAAAAGAAACTGTATGTCACTTATCTAAATAACAAATGATAACGAGATAGTAGGAAATCCACTTCTAGAGAAATAAATGCCCCTATGTAGTGTACTCTTCCAGTAGATGGTGTACACAAACCATATGCAGATACACATATCAAACCAAACAAAGCTTTACCAATCGATTGGGAAGTAAAATCAGAGATGAAATAGAGAACATTCAAAGCAATACAACCACCCAGCATCCAGGAATTGGATAACCAACAAAAAGATTTCAGTTCCCTCTTTCACAAGGGCCAAGAAGCAACAGCCTAACTTACATTAATGTACATAAAGCATGAGAGCACAGACTGGACAAAATGCAGTGTCATCCAAAGAACCCAAATTAGTTTTGACGAAATACAGAAATAGTAGCCCAAAAATTATCCATTCATAGCCTACGTGCGGAGTTTAAGACGTGCCCGTTGCTGCATGGATATGGAATAATTTACATTAATGTACATAAAGCATGAGAGCACAGACTGGACAAAATTTGAAACTGAAACTTTGTTTTGCTAGGCCACATTAAACTGAAAAGTTTTTTAGGAAAAAGATTTGTGGTGTAGAACTGATAAGTGCCAAAATATACATATTTTGGCCCTCCAATCTACATTTATTAGCCTTTTATTTTTGTTAACTGATTTTTATTATGTGATTTTATGTTTATAGGTTGCTCGAGCCCGTTGTCCGAGACTTTGGATAAAAAGAAGATTTTAAAGAAGTTTTGGATCAAAGTACAAAGCGCTTTAGAATTTTGGATGGTTAATTCAATTTTAGACAAAGCTCAAGGGCCACTATGTAATTATTACTTTCAATTCCTATAAAACAATCCTTACCCTACTGAGCCCGGCAGCTTTGGAAAAAAACGGAGAAAAAGGGTTTCGGACGAAACAGGAAAAAAAGACAAAGTTGCTGCTTCTGACTGCCGTGGAACATAATTAAGGGAGGCGATCGGTTTCGGCACTGGGGCTCCCATCTTTTGGTTCGAATTTTGTTCATTTTCCTTCTAAGTCTTTTTCCTTTTCAAGTTTTTTTAAAAGTTTTGTTTAGATCTTTACACTCCGGTAATTCGTATTGATTTATGTTCTTTATTAAACTTGTTCATCGATATTGTCACGTACTCGATTTTAAACATAATTATAAGTGATTTACATAATAAAAATACTCACAAATATCCGTACGGTACCCAAAAGATCACTATATTCTCATTCCCAAAGCAAATACTTCCAAGTTCACACGGTTCCAAAATATTACAACATCGGCTCAACGGCCCCAGATTTAACATAAGTAGTGAAGTTCGAAAGAGAATCAATGGTTACAATATCCCGAGTCAAAAGAATTACAATTTAAGTTACAAATACATCTTTCAAAATAAGTTTACAAAGATGAATAAGTAACTCCTTCGGTTAGCTTTCAAAAATAATGTCCACACTCCAAGCACGCCAAGCAATGCAAGCTATGGTCCCGGGTTAGCACCTGAAAATAATATAAGGCTTGAGCTACACTAGCCCAATAGAAAAGTCTACGCAAACTCTATATGCAAATGAGCGAAACGAATGAACGAATGATAAAAGATCACAAGACAACAGAGGAAGCACAATTTTCACGAACAAGTGTCCCAAAATCTCCAATTTTTCTTTTATTCAACCCATAAATCATATCCGTTCAATTCATGTCTCAACATGTCGTGTCGTTTTTGTGTCTGAGCCGAAGCTCCTGCCGGGCTAATTTTGGGACCCCGATATCCCCTGCCAAGCACCCACCTTGAAGGTTAGGCCTTGAGTGATTATTTTGAGCATTAGCTCCTGCCAGGCTAATTATGGGACCCTGATATCCCCTGCCAAGCACCCACCCGTCGATGGGCCTTGAATGTTCGCGCGTTGTTTCAAGCTCAAGTATATCGTTCGTAAAACATCGTGCATGAAGCTCATGTGTATCCTTCAATAATTCCATCAATTTAAATAACTCCAACATATAAATTTACCACATGGCAAATGAAGTCAAACTTGGCTGCATGATTTCTCATTTTATACAATAGAATATATAAACTCCCATAGAATAGTCAAAGACTCAGGAAGCAAACGATTTCCAACGACACAAAAAGTTTTGAAAATTGTCAGGTGGCCTACCGGTAGGGAACAGTGGTCTACCGGTACAATCCATAAGCAGGAGGAACAAAGTTTAGGTTCACGGAAATTCTACCGGTAGAGGAAAAATTGGTACCGGTAGGTTCCAAGAAATTTTTATATTCCTACCGGTAGGGAACAAATTCTACCGGTACAAAAACTGATCAGAAAGGCCACCATTTTGCACGAGGAAAACTTTGAGACAGGCTACCGGTAGGAGAAAAGTTCTACTGGTAGAAAGCTAATTTTCTGGCAACACAACAACGTTCTACCGGTAGAAAGAACGGGCCTACCGGTAGGAATCCGGAATTTGGCGATTTTTCATCAGATAACAGATTTTGATCCAGACCAAACAACAACCAATACCAGCTCAAACAAAGCATGAAAATACTCAAATAAGACATAAGAGAACCCAAATAACATATAAAGAGAGGTAGAATTTCCTACCTCAAGTATCCAAACCGAAATCAAGAAGATTATGCAAACCCTAGATTCCGGAGTCCAAATCAAGCAACAATACGCCGAACCAAGCTTTGTCCAACACGATACAAGCTCGAATATACTAGTAGACGATGGAGTTAAGCTTGATTGTTGTGAGTTTTGAGTGATTGGGTGAGAGAGTGAGAGAGATCGAGAGACGAGAGAGTGATGAGATGAAATTGAAAAAAGAAAAGGATTTCTCCTGGTATACACGGCACACACATGCACTAATCACACGAACACCCATGGCTTTTAACTTCTCACATTTTGACCCCCAACTTTAATATTCTCATTAATCCACCACTTTTCCATTTATAAAATAACAAAATTATAAAATGAATTTACGGGTCTCTACAGATATTCAATTAGTTATCATATTTTGTTTGTTTATTTATTTTTTTTATCTCGCGTAAAAAAACATGATTAATTCTAGGGTTTTATTTCTTTTATTTTTAATAATGAGTGAGTAGTTTATCTGAGGTTTGGTCGCTGGGTAAAGGCGCGCCGCGACCCAATTAGGATTCGTCTCGCAATTTTTTGCACATTAATTTAATTAAATAAATTTAGTTGGTGAAAACTACGTCCCTTGGACGAATCCGAGGCATTGCCTGGGCTCATGTGAGCAGGAACAGGGGACCAAAACCTGTTTGCTGCTGTGTACGAGATCGGCAACCTTAGAATTCGCATCCTTCGGAGTTTCCAATTCTCCCTAAATTTAACCTTTTTTTTAGAACTTTGAAAAGCGAGCAGATTCTAATTGGGTAGCGAGCGCGGAATTCCCTACGACCGTGTCTCTCTTTTTAATCATTTGAGCAAGTTATCTGTTAGTATTAATTAATCTCAATCAAATTAACAAAGGGTGGCTACCTAAGAGCCCATTAAATTAGTAACAACCCGAGTTTTTAGTCAGCACACATCATCGTCTTTGTGGATTCGACTCCGGTCTTACCGGGTATTGTGCTACATCGGTCTCCGCCCTACGCTTGGGGCAACCCATTAATTTAGGTCTAGGAAATCGTCAAGCATTTTTGGCGCATACCATAGTAACCAGGCTGAGGTGAACGCGCTTAACCAACGTTGGGATCCTTATTCAAATACCTACAATCCAGGGTGGGCCCAAAACCCACTTTTGAGTTGGAGGGATCAAAAAGCCCCGGTGCAATCCCAAGCACCACCTCAGCCGCAAGTCCAACAGTTCCGACCTCCTCAAGGCCAAATGACCCAGTTTCGTTACCCATCTCAGCAGCAGCAGGGGTTCAGTCCTTCATCTTTTGGACCACCCCCAGGCATAAACCATCCCCCGCGGGATAAGCAGACTGATGAGATGATGAAGGCTCTCATGCAGTCTCAATTAAGCTTCACTGAACAAACCAAACAGGCAATTGGTGACATTAGGACCCAATTGACCCAGTTGATGGCGGCAGTTGGACAAGTCCAACAAGAGAAGGGAAAGTTTCCTTCTCAACCTTTAGTCAATGCCGCTGGTACCCATTATGTGGGCAATTCTTCTGGCCTAAGTAATCCGAGTCTCAGTCTGGAAGATGCTAACGCGATCACCACTCTCAGAAGTGGGAAGGTGATTGACAAAGATTTGCCCCCAAAGCAGAAATCGGTGCCACCCCCGGTGCCGGTAGCTATTCCAGCAGTCGTTCCAGACTTGGAAAGTGTTCCTGAGGTAGAGAAAGAGGCGGAGTCTCCTGAAGTGGTGGTGCCTGCAACTGCGGCCCCCGTGACTCCAACGCCACCCGTTGCTCCATATCCAAATCGCTTGGTGGCGAAACCTAAGGTCAATGTGAACTTTCAAATGCTTGAATTATTCAAGAAAGTTCAGTTTCCTATCTCTTTGATGGAAGCCATTGACGCAATTCCTCAGTTTGCTAAGGTCTTGAAAGATTTGTGTACGTCGAAGCGGAGAACTAAGAGTCAGGACAAAGTGCTTTTGACGGAGCAAGTGAGCTCCATTCTCCAGGCGGAGATCCCCACCAAGTGTAAGAACCCTGGTTGTCCGACCATCCCTATAGCTATTACGGGCCAAAAGTTTGATAAGGCTTTGCTGGATTTAGGAGCGAGTGTCAAACTGCTCCCCTATTCAGTATACTTAAAGCTTGGCTTAGGCGATTTGAAAGCCACTCCAGTCACGCTACAGTTGGCTGACCGGAGTGTGAGAATTCCAAAGGGGGTGGTAGAGGATGTTCTAATTCAAGTGGGCGAGTTTCTTTTTCCAGTCGACTTCATTGTCCTGGATACATGCCCAATACCAGAGGTCTTTGAAAAGACTCCTATCATCCTAGGCCGTCCATTTTTAGCCACCTCCAGTGCTGTCATGAATTGCAAAACTGGACAAGTCCAATTGTCGTTTGGAGACTTGAAAATGGAGGTGAATGTTTTTAACGTGGATAGTCGGGTTGAGGATGATGAGGAGATATATGAGGTGAGTTTGATCGACACGCTCGTGCAAGAGCATGTCGATAGTGTGTTGTACAAAGATCCTCTGGAGATAGCATTAACCGCCGAAGAGGCGTCATTCTTAGATTCTCCAGAGGTAGGAAGTTTGATGGAGATGCTTGCAGTGGAGGATGTGTGTGGCGCAGCTTGGAACCCAGTTCTTAAGCCGGTAGGCACCCCACTTCCTAAAGCTCTCCCATCGTCTGTCCAGCCGCCTAAACCTGAATTAAAGCCTCTGCCGGACACGCTTAAGTATGCCTTCCTTAAAGGCGATGATACTTTTCCGGTAGTGATTTCCTCATCCCTCGAGGCGGATCAAGAGGCTAAGTTGCTTGCTTTGTTGAGAAAGCACGTGGGCGCAATAGGCTGGACAATAGCGGATTTACAGGGAATTAGTCCAACGGTGTGTACACACCGCATTTTTCTAGATGAGGATGTGAAGCCTTCTAGGCAACCTCAGCGTCGTCTGAACCCCAATATGAAAGAGGTGGTTCGAGCTGAGGTGCTGAAGCTTTTAGATGCAGGTATTATTTACCCGATAGCCCATAGTGAATGGGTCAGCCCAGTGCAGGTGGTGCCTAAGAAGGCAGGAGTGACCGTCGTGAGAAATGGCGAAGGTGAGCTAGTACCGACCCGTGTTCAAACCGGGTGGCGAGTTTGTATCGATTACCGGAAGCTCAATGCGAGCACCTGGAAAGACCATTTTCCTCTCCCATTCATTGATCAAATTTTGGAGAGAGTGGCTGGCCGAGCGTTTTATTGCTTCCTTGATGGGTACTCTGGCTACAATCAAATTGAGGTAGCCATGGAGGATCAGGAGAAGACCACCTTCACGTGCCCTTATGGTACGTTTGCCTACCATCGCATGCCCTTTGGCTTGTGCAATGCTCCCGGAACCTTTTCAAGGTGCATGATGGGAATATTTAGTGACATGGTAGAGAAGATCGTGGAGGTGTTTATGGATGACTTTTCAGTTTTTGGGAATTCGTTTGACGAATGCCTCGAGAATTTAGGAAAGGTCTTGCAACGGTGCGAGGAAAAGCAACTTGTACTTAATTGGGAGAAGTGCCACTTCATGGTGACCCAAGGGATTGTGTTGAGACACATTGTTTCATCCAAGGGTATTGAGGTGGATAAGGCGAAGATTGATTTGATCGCAAATCTTCCCACTCCAAAGTCTGTAAAAGACATTCGGTCTTTCCTCGGTCACGCCGGTTTCTACCGGCGTTTCATTAAGGGATTTAGTGCTATCTCCCGGCCGTTGTGCCATTTACTGTCAAAAGACACGCCCTTTGTATGGTCCGAGGCTTGTGAGGAGGCTTTTCAGACGTTGAAGCGAAGTCTCACTACTCCGCCGATCGTGCAGCCTCCGGATTGGAGTTTGCCCTTTGAGTTGATGTGCGACGCCTCTGACTATGCTGTCGGGGCAGTTTTAGGGCAACGGCGAGGGAAGGATCCCTGCGTCGTGTACTACGCGAGCAAGACATTGAATGAGGCACAGATGAACTACACCACTACCGAGAAGGAATTGCTCGCGGTGGTGTTTGCTTTAGACAAGTTCTGGTCCTACTTGGTGGGTTCGCAGATTGTGGTGTATACCGATCATGCGGCCTTAAAGTATCTAATGACCAAGTAGGATGCGAAGGCTCGCCTTATCCGGTGGATTCTTTTGCTACAAGAATTCCACCTTGTGATTAAGGATAAGAAAGGGGTTGAGAATGTAGTGGCCGACCACCTGTCTCGTCTGGAGTTTGAGGACCCCACCTCTCATCTCCCCATTGTGGATTCTTTCCCTGACGAGCAGTTGTTCGCTGCTAATGTATGCCCATGGTTTGCAAATATCGCCAATTATTTGGTGACTAGGCAAATTCCACCCCATTGGTCCACAGCTGAGAAGCAGCGATTTTTGAGAGAGGTCCGGCAATATATTTATGATGATCCATATGTGTTCAAGTATTGCGCGGACCAGATAGTGCGCCAGTGTGTCCCCGAAACTGATCAAAGGGGAATTTTAGAGTTTTGTCACACCGAGGCGTGCGGAGGTCATTTCTCCGCAAGGAAGACCGCCGCCAAGGTCAGTGAGTGTGGTTTCTTTTGGCCGAGTCTTTTTAAGGATGCGTACGTCTTTTGTAAGTCGTGTGACCGGTGTCAGAAATTAGGCAAGGTTGGCCCGCGGAATATGATGCCCCTACAGAACATTTTTATGATAGAGGTTTTCGATTGTTGGGGTATTGATTTCATGGGCCCGTTTCCGGTGTCATACGGTTATGAGTACATCCTCTTGGCGGTGGATTATGTTTCCAAGTGGGTTGAGCCAGTCCCCACTAAGACCAGTGATTCTAAGGTCGTGCTAGAGTTCTTACGAACTAATATTTTGTCAAGGTTTGGCATGCCACGTGCCATTATCTCTGATCAGGGCACACACTTTTGCAATAGGTCTTTTGGAGCGTTAATGAACAAGTATGGCATCTCTCACAAGGTGTCTACTGCTTATCACCCTCAAACCAACGGTCAGGCTGAGCTAGCGAATCGTGAGATTAAGGGGATTCTAGAGAAGACCGTGAACCCGAATAGGAAAGATTGGTCACTTCGGTTGACCAATGCTTTGTGGGCGTACCGCACTGCTTACAAGACCGTGTTGGGTGCTTCACCCTACCGGCTTGTTTATGGTAAGGCCTGCCACTTGCCCGTTGAGATGGAGCATAAGGCCTATTGGGCCATTAAGACGCTTAACGCGCGTTTACCAGAGGCGGGTGCCCATAGGAAGCTCCAGTTGTGTGAGCTTGAGGAGATTAGGAATGACGCGTATGAGAGTGCGAGTATTTATAAGGCTAAGGTTAAAGCGTACCATGATAGAAATATTCAGCGCAAAACCTTTAGTATTGGTCAGAAAGTATTACTGTATAACTCGCGCCTCCATTTGTTTCCTGGTAAGTTGAGGTCCCGGTGGGACGGTCCCTACGTTGTGCATAAGGGGTATCCCAATGGTTCGGTAGATATTTGTGACCCCAAGAATAACAATGTTTCCAAGGTTAATGGGCAGCATCTAAAGCCATTTTTGGAATATGTGGAAATAGGTGAACCTGATGAGGTTTTGGTCGATCCTGTTTATTCGGATGACCCTGTTGTGTAGCTGTTGGGCTATATCCTGACGGGTAGCTTTTGCGTACCACTCTCTTCACTAAGAAGTGGACCCGGCTCCTAGCGATAGGGGTACCCATCATTGACTTGGGTTTTGGGCACAATATCTGTATACTTGTTCTTTTATTTCTTGTTAAGCTTTTAAATCTAAAAAAAAAAAGAAGTGGAAATTGGAAAAGGAAAAAAATTAGCATAATGGTCTGGTATAGCCACCTGGTCAAAGCTATGTATGTAGTACTTAGGAGGTTGGGTCTGACAGCAGGCGCATAGGTAGCAGCGAGAATTCTGTCTGAACCATCTGACTTTAATGTCCAAACTCTGTGGAGATTGCTTCACAAACGGAGTGGTGGGTAAGGAATCTGGAAGCCCCAGAGGGAGTGACAGCCTATTAGATGATAGCACTACTTCTCAAGATATCGTTGAATCCTATGCATACTGTCCTTCCAACAAATAGGGAAACACAGTCTTTGGCCAGGGAGAAAAGTAGTACCCGTGTCTTTCGCGTGAAGAAAGTGGATGGTTTAATTTTGTGTCTTTTATTTTATTTCTTACCTTGTTTATTTCTTTTAGTTATTTTTCTTACTGTCTTGGAGGCTAACATTTTGCAGGTTGTTTGATCCAAGTTGGGGGATCTCCCTCTCTCTATAGTTTACTCTGCTTAGCCCCTCCTTTTCGAGGTGATATCTATCCTCTCTTTTATGTTTATGTTCTATCTTTATTTTTCATGCTTTCAATGAGGACATTGCATAGTTCAAGTTGGGGGGAAGGATCATTTTGTTCTTTATTTGTTAAAAAAATGAAAAATTGAAAAAATAGTGGGTTTCTTTTTGCATGAGACTTGAAAGCTGTTGAGATTGGCTTGCGATTGATTGAGATATGATAGTCATTCTTGTAATATTGTGGTGGCATTGTAGTTCTTTTTGCTAGCTTGTCGCGAAAAAATTGTCATGGCATTTATTTTTAGCACATTTACACTTCACGTCTGTTTGGACTTTGGTTATTTGTGAGTTGTGACTTGATTATTCTCGATGGCTAGTTTAGTGGAGACTTATGCCCCATGTGAGTTTAGAGCCTTATCTTTTCTTAGAGTGGTGTCAAATAAACTCTTGTCTGTCACCAAAAAAAAAAAGCAAATTCGTTGATGATCTCATTATTTTTGTCGTCAAGTGTTGGAAATGTTTTGAATTGCCTACTTATCTCTTGGGTTTGGAAAGTTATATGGTTGTATTGACCATTAGAGAGGATTATAGGCCATCTTTGCTATTTAGAGCCGGTTCGTTTCTTTCTTTCATACATTTATCTCTTGTGAGCCCATTTGAGCCTCTCGCATGATACCTTTTTCTTGTTGAGCTCCTCTATTTATATTGTGTCTTGAGAAGGCTTAGATAATTGTGTGGAGGTATATTTTTTTCAGAAGAGAGAGTAAATGTAGTGAGAATTGAGTTTTACTGATTGGTGATCTTTCCCATAGAAAAAAAATATTAAAAAAAAAAGTAAAAAGGAAAGACACCATATTATTGTGGAATGGAGAAATTCTTGTTCTAAATGTGGGAAAGAAAGGTAGGAAAGAGAGATGTGGCGGAGTTGGAAAAAAAAAGAGAGAAGAAAACGAGGGCACGCATCGTTATATTTGCCCTATGTGAGTTGTGGTTAGCCTATTCTCGGACACTTGAATTTTTATCTAACCTTGAAATACTTTCCCGTACCTGATGTTATAACCCGGAATTGAAGTCCTATTTGATCCTATGGGCAATGGGCTGTAAATTGGTGGATAGAGAGAGTTTTCAATACTTGGCATTCCGTTCATGAGATCGTGTGTCCAATATAAAGAGCTTTCTTTTCGTGTCATCGTGTACGGCGTATTTTGCTTTCATTTATATAACTTTCGCCTGCACATATTGAGAGTAATATGCACCTTGTTTCGAGTGATTTTATTTGTTGAGTGCATGACACAGTGAGATTTGAAGTCAAGACTCGGTCCGGAGAGAACTTTTAGTTATTTTTCACTAGTAACCGAAGCCCTTATTCACACACGTTAAATTTAAGCGCCGTGGCAAATTTTTATGACTTGATAGTATCCAGAACTGCTTATGTAGTTATCTCTTCACGATGGCTTCATATTCTTTGTTTCAGATATTATTGAGCTGTCTTACAGGTTTTCGAATTTTGTGTGAAAAGAATTCACAGTGTTTGTGGGTATTCATTGCTGTAAACCCTCACGAGACTTCACTCGTCCTTTGGGGATCGCCTAGAGGTTTAAAAGGCTTATTGCACGTGCTAAGTGCAATCGTGAGTCCTACGAAAGTGGCGTAGTTAGAATTTATATTTTTTTGGTTTGGTTTGCTAGGGACTAGCAAAGTGTAAGTTGGGAGGCGTGATAAGTGCCAAAATATACATATTTTGGCCCTCCAATCTACATTTATTAGCCTTTTATTTTTGTTAACTGATTTTTATTATGTGATTTTATGTTTATAGGTTGCTCGAGCCTGTTGTCCGAGACTTTGGATAAAAAGAAAATTTTAAAGAAGTTTTGGATCAAAGTGCAAAGCGCTTTAGAATTTTGGATGGTTAATTCAATTTTAGACAAAGCTCAAGGGCCACTATGTAATTATTACTTTCAATTCCTATAAAACAATCCTTACCCTACTGAGCCCGGCAGCTTTGGAAAAAAACGAAGAAAAAGGGTTTCGGACGAAACAGGAAAAAAAAAGAAAAAGCTGCTGCTTCCGACTGCCGTGGAACATAATTAAGGGAGGCAATCGGTTTCGGCACTGGGGCTCCCATCTTTTGGTTCGAATTTTGTTCATTTTCCATCTAAGTCTTTTTCCTTTTCAAGTTTTTTTTAAAGTTTTGTTTAGATCTTTACACTCCGGTAATTCGTATTGATTTATGTTCTTTATTAAACTTGTTCATCGATATTCAATTAGTTATCATCTTTTGTTTATTTATTTATTTTTTTTATCTCGCGTAAAAAAACATGATTAATTCTAGGGTTTTATTTCTTTTATTTTTAATAATGAGTGAGTAGTTTATCTGAGGTTTGGTCGCTGGGTAAAGGCGCGCCGCGACCCAATTAGGATTCGTCTCGCAATTTTCTGCACATTAATTTAATTAAATAAATTTAGTTGGTGAAAACTATGTCCCTTGGACGAATATGAGGCATTGCCTGGGCTCATGTGAGCAGGAACAGGGGACCAAAACCTGTTTGTTACTGTGTACGAGATCGGCAACCTTAGAATTCGCATCCTTCGGAGTTTTCAATTCTCCCTAAATTTAACCTTTTTTTTAGAACTTTGAAAAGCGAGCGGATTCTGATTGGGTAGCGAGCGCCGAATTCCCTACGACCGTGTCTCTCTTTTTAATCATTTGAGCAAGTTATCTGTTAGTATTAATTAATCTCAATCAAATTAATAAAGGGTGGCTACCTAAGAGCCCGTTAAATTAGTAACAACCCGAGTTTTTAGTCAGCACACATCATCGTCTTTGTGGATTCGACTCCGGTCTTACCGGGTATTGTGCTACATCGGTCTCCGCCCTACGCTTGGGGCAACCCATTAATTTAGGTCTAGGAAATCGTCAAGCAAGAACATAGACCAATAAATTTTCAAAAAGGATTGACCAGAGAAAGTAGAATAGCAACATGCTAAATCTACTCATATAGCATCGAAGTTGCTTAGTCAGTCAATCTTCTTGGTGTTGGTCCTTGTTTCTATTTTGAAAATTATAACCGACAACAAAAGCATGAAAATTATAACTCACACTCATCATTCATGTTAGAAAAATACGTCGAGATCAAAAATAACACTTTTCATACTTGATCTGAGAAGCACCACCCTCTTTGTACTTGAATAGCCATTCATAAAAAACGAACCACCACAACAGAATTTGGTTTTTGTGGGAAAAACGATAGCATGCAACATTAGATGAATTGATGGTTTGTCTAATTACAAAGAAGGGAGTAACGTAAACAAATACCACAAATGGGTAAGATGGGAAATCATTGTGAGCATCCACTACTAATGAGCTAGGAAAATAATGGCACAAAATATGTTCCATTGATTTATCTGGGTTTACTGAAGCTTTCAATGGTAAACTTTAATAAATTTTATACAGGTATTTCTATAACTAATACTACTGTCCTTCAAAATTTGTCTTAGGACAGAGACAAATAACAGTTGTTTCTCATGCATGCTCATGGAGTAGATCCGTAGGCTTAAACTAATCAACGCAAAATATATACGAAGTTGCAAGAGTGAAAAGTTAAAAGGAAACCAGCCACAAAAATTCCCCTGTAACAAGGGAAACAGAAACTACGGTCCATCATCAAGCCTCTTAGCTGAGTTGGCTCTCCCAACCCATTCCGTCTCACCGCCTGCCAAATCAGGTTTGAGTTCTCTTGTTCAGATCAATCGATATCAGATCAACAAACAAAATAAAAAATCAAACAAAAGCATATGAAACCCATCATCGAGAGGTCGAGAGAGATACCAGTTAATCGGCGATCAAAGCGTGGAAGAAGTGTTTTTCGCAATAGGTTTTGTCTTGTAGCTTCCAACCTCAGCAGCACCGGGGAGCCAAGTTTGGTTGAATCAAATCAACAATCAATATTTCTGAAAAATCAATATTTCTGAAAAAATAATTTAACAATCAATAATCAGAAACCCTAAGTGTATAAATCAAATTTCACATGCAATCAACAATACAAAATAATTAGAAGCCCTAAATACGTATATTCCATGAAACCCTTACTCGACAACACAGATCTTCCAAAACTGCACCAATGAACCCACCGAACTACATCCCCGCCAACCGATGCCGTGAAATAGATTGGCGCCGGCCCAAACCCACATTCGTCGGCGGCCACCTCAGTTCCTCCCGTCGCTTCACCATCTTAACCTGTCCCATGAATTCTAAAATCTTGCGACGCCTTGGTTCCGGTCCATCTGATTTCGCTTTTGGTGACGGAAAACGTACCTCTTAGAGATTTGGGGGTTTGGTTTGGGGTTAGCTTCGTAGTGGAAGGAGCTCAGAGGAGAGAGGGAGAGAGGGACTGACGGAGAGAGAGAGAGAGGAGGAGCTTAGCCGTTCATGATTTGTCTGTGGGCATAGTTTGGTAGGAGACAAGGAGGGTTGAATTAGATGCCTGTGACATGGCTATTTTCTGTCCAAGAGAAGAAGTCTAGTTGTGAGGGATCCCCAAATGGCTCGGGCCATTTGTAACATATCAGAAGTTAAAGGGCAAATTGGTCCCAAATTGAAAATTGTTCTTTTTATTTAGGAGAGAGGGAGAGATTAGGAGAGGAGGAGGATAAGAAAGTGATCATTCAGAACCAAACTTTCCACTCCAAAATCTACGCAAATGCCATTAAGAGCATCCACACCACTATCGCTGCTCCTTGCTTAAAGCTAAGAATAAAGAGCAAAATGGCAGAAAGTCTCGTACATTAAAATATGTACATCAGTTCATAACCAAAAATGCTAATGAACATTACACAGTTTACATTTAACTTACTTAATGCTATGAGGACCGATTGAATCTACCGAATGTATACCGATGTGAGTTGGCACGGAGGGACCCACGCACTCCTACTCTCTCTTTGCAAACAAAATTGGCGGGCAGAACTTGAGAAAATTTCAAAACTTTTTGGGTTTTCGAAAATTTTGGTCCCACAAATTCATTTTGATTCCGAAAGGTCTCTCACTCTTCTAGTAAAATCTCTCTCTCTCTCCTCTGGAAATACATTTCTTCTCCCAGTTGATTCTGCAGCTTCCTCTTCTTCACCTAGACCACCGACGCCCACCACCATCGCCTCCTTCTCCCAACTTACCTACGCGGGTTTGACACAACCATCACTGCCGTTCCATTGTCACAGCTCGAGTCTCGCACGACCACGACGCCATCCCTCGACGCCCCGACGCTGATCCGATGCAACCATCATCGCCGTCCCGTCTTCCTCTTCCCCGTCAGTGTCGTCCCTTTGGTAAGGAATTCCTCAACCAACTTTGTCCTGATTTTTTTGAAAATCCCCAAATCTGATAGTATATTAGGGCTTGTGAACAAAAGGGAGATTTACAGTGCGCTCCTATTCCAAATTTAACCCCAAATGTTTCTCAAGTTTTGATTTTTAAAAACAAGTTTTGAAAATTCGTTTGAAGTTCATGAAATATTTTGATGTTGGAATGTCTCAGTATACTTGGATTTTTTTTTTCTTTGAGAAATTCTCTACTTAGTTGGGGACGTCATGATAATGATGTGGGAATAATAGTATCAATTCTACTACCAAGAATAAAGTAAGGACTCGTCTACTGAAATCTAGATGGAGCAATATGAGAATGCCATGTGTAAAAAGGTGCAAAAATAAGAAGACGAAGACGCCCATTCTTTCAACCGCTCAAGTTAAGAACTTGTCCCCTTATGGGTTTGAGAATCAATTTCAACAAGTATACACAAATGCCAAATTTAAGGATTTCCGAGATGAAGTAGTAGGAAGATTGCATGCCAAATGGAGCGCGTAATGGTAGTGGATGATATGGAGGAATTTGAGGTAGAAAAAGACGAACAAATCGGTGAGTCTGGTTTTTTGAAAACTCACTTTCCATGTTCGGTTTTGCTTCTTGTAGCTTTTATGCTTTTAGTTGTTGTTAGCTCCTTTTGTTCCTGTAACGGATGTTATCCCTGAACTTTGTTTTGGTTGGTTGAGCTTTATAATATCTTGCACTTACCGGAAAAAAAAAGAAGAAAAAAAAAAGCAGTCAAAAGATACTAGTTGTACTTGTTTAATTTTTAAGGAAATTTTATGCAAGCATATGTTCGTTGTTTGGTCAAAGAAGAAGCTCACTCAAGTGCCAGACAAATACATTTTACAAAGATGGAGAAAAGATGGGGGGAGGAATCATACATTTGTTAAGGTTAGCTATGCTAATTGGTAACGCAAACCTGAATGACATTTTCGTTTTGACACAATGTTGGCACTTTTTCATTGAGTCGCCGACAAGGCCTTTGATTCCGATGGAAAGAGTAAGAGGGCTGTGGCTAATTTGCTTGAAGCGGAAATGGAAAAATGGTGGAAGCTTGGCTTTTATATAGTTGAAGGAGTGAAAGGGTGGAAGCTTTGGTTTTGTAGTGTTGAAGCTTCCTGTTTGTATATATTGGGCAGTTTATAGACATGCAAGGTTGATGCATTATGCCCCTATTTTTTTTATCATGGGACATGGGCCATGGAATGTAATTCTCTAACTATGTGAACTGTTTATGCACTCAATGGATTATTACTTATTAGCATTTCTTTAGTTGGATGGATGAAAAAACTGGTACCAATACTGAATTATAGCATTCAATTTCATTACATATACAAAATGCAAATTGCCACTAGCTGTGTCTATGTCTGTGTCTGTATCCGTTGTACAGATTTATCTCTATTCTTGTTTGTGTCCGTTTTAAAAAATAATCGGGAGGTTAACATGTTCCATATTCGTGTCTGTTTTCGTAAAAGACATCTCTGTATATTGATGCAGTCTTTATTGTAAAAAAAGGCATGGCAACAAATGATGTCATGGGATGAGAATATGTTAGAGGAGACAGTATAATGAAGTACTTTGATTTGATTACGGCAAGCTCCAAATAAGCCTTTTTGAGGTTCTTTTCATGTTTGTGCCAACATGCCTTTCTAGTGTGAGAATGATACTCACATCCAATGGTACATAAAAATATTGTGCAAGTGTTTTTTTGCTTGAAGGGAGTGATTCCTTCGATAATCAAGTGTGTGACTTGGTTACGTGAGCGTCTTCTGCAATTAGCAACGTCAAGTGACTTTCGTTGCCCCCGATAAGTGGCATCCCAAGATTATCCTAACCTCGCGGGTCTCGGCCTACATCAATCCTCTTGTCATACCTCCCCGCATTCCTTGCTAGCCCCAAAACCTAAACAACAAACACCAAACCACAATCAATAACGTAAAGACCAAAATTCCCAAGAAAACAGGCAAAAAAAATGTCGAGAAGTGAATTATAAATGAAAAAATCGCTGCCCAAATTATATTTCAAAGGGTGTTCCTGTTGGTGGGCATAGAGAGAATTCACACAAAACACTCAACTTTTATTAATCAATCACAAAATTATACTCTCTCCGTTCCGATTTGTTTGTCCACTTTTTGACTTTTGCTTGTCCCAAATTGACTGTCCAGTTTCAAAAATTATTGGGTAAGATTATGTACATTTCCTTTTTTGCCCTTTATCTTTGTTTTTTGGAGTAAGTTGGAATTCAAGTGCGGAGTAATAAAAATTCAAACTTTCTACTGTAACTAAACAAACTGAAAATTTTTCATTGCATTTTACAGATTAGATACATAAACTCATAGAGCCAAAATATACACCAGATTCTAACAAAAGAGTTCCTATCTACAATGCCTTCATGTGTTTTATCCCTTCACCAACTTAAGGACTTTGAATCAAACACAGCCATCCAAAAATTTCTTCCGCTGAAGGCTTTGCAAAAAAGGTGAAGCAAAATGTGGAGAGTCAACCTGGAGAGAGACACAAAAAAACAAACTGAGTGACAACACCTTATTGCATTAACCCGGCCAGTTGAAATTTTTCCTACTTTAAACACTAAAAACAAAAAGATAAACAATTGGTTGTTTAACAAAGGGGAAAAAAACTGACCTTCTAGTTCCAGATGAGCCAATGCATTTTCCACAACATCACGATCACATTGAATATGAGATGGAAGATTACCAACTCAAACTAGTTGGCCTTTCTCCATATGTGGCAACTTGTAATTGTTTCCACCATAAACCTTCATCACCTCAACCATACAAGTTTGCAATGTTAAGAAAACGTGATTAAGAGTTTGTGACGACAATTCTTCAAAAGATTTCTCCACGACAGAAACAAGCTGGTCGATTGTCGAAGGTGCATGTTGATGTTGCAAAGATTGAATTGATGTAAAAAACCCGAGATCTAAAACATTCATGTCCGGACTATTGGGAGGTTGAAACGACAAACGGATATTGAGCCCATCTTCATGTGCAGCTTCAAGAAACTTGGGATCCAATGGATGAATGTGTGCCTTCGCATTATCTTGTTGAATGACTATCGTTTCCATTTCGCCGGAACGCGGCCACTTAACTCTAATTGCGGGCAGAACCTTCTCAATCAAGCATGATCGACTAACATCTTTGGTTACTGTTACAGCCTTTGTTACCAAAGTACCAGCAACTCTATTCTTACTCGTGCATTTTGCAGGTACCTTACAAGTGAATGGAAAAATTCCAATTTTCCCGGAAAACACCTCATTCCCATTTGCATCAAACCGTGGTCGAGCTACCGCCGCTAAAAACATGACTTTTATGATGAATTTTTTGCTTTTGCAAGTGCGATGCGGTTCTTCCTCTTCCGGTAGCAAATAATATCTCTCCGATTCTCTCGTCAAATAAAACCACTTTTCATCAATATGCACGTAATTGTACATATCTTTGAAAAATGGTTGGCTTTCCAAACTACTAGGCTCAAGCATTGATAAACAGAAACAAAGCCTTGATCTCTTACCTTCTTCCGATAAATCTGGCTTCAATGCATTTGTATGTGGCCTCATTAAGCCTTCTTTGATTCGCCTATGCATAGTTGATTTAGGAACTTCCAAGGCTTTTGATAATGAGCGGATATTAGTTCGGCGTTTGAATTCCAAGCTGAAAATTTTGCTGCGCTCGATTTGAACTCGCTTGCGGCCAACTCTCCCGAGCAGTTTCGAGGACACATCAACCACGGACCCATTAGCAATACAAGCCTTCCCTTGTTGCCAAATTCGACTTATTGTTTTTGGATGGACAGAGAACAATGCAGCAACCTCACTAATAAAACCCCCTCTTGGTTTTCCATAATCAAACTGTAGCAAAAGAGCATCAAAAATTGCTTGGCGTTGTTCATTGGTGAGATTTTTTTTTGATCGACAGTTGCTTGAGGATTTCTCATACAAAGACTCCATTACTGACTGGAAATATTAGTGGACAGAAAAAAGGGATTGGGATATGGAATAGGTGGAGAGGGTGCAAATTAGGGAAGGGAAGAAAACGTGTTACTAGAAGAAACAGAGTACCATGAAAAGCGAGAATTTTTATTGGGTAATTTGAGTTGTAGTGGGAAGCCATTTCTTTGAGAGGAGTAAGAAAGAGAATGACTTTTTAGGGGAGAGTTGAGTTTATAGTGGGAAAACTTCTTTCAGAGAAGGAAGACTTTAAAATGAGGAAAAGTTTGAAATTAAATTCAAGTTTTGCCCGCCAATTAGTTTAATGGAGTAAAAACAATTTGGTCTACTGATTTTTGGCGCCTATTTTTTGAAAATACTTGTACCGTACAACCTTTCCCCTAGACTTACTGTATCTAGAAGATTGCAAATTACACAAATTTTTTTTGTAAATTCAGAATGATGAAGGGTAGTTTTGAAAATCTAATACATTTTAGTAGCAATCATTTGGTCCCCTTAAAAAGTTGGAATTTCGAGATCGGACAAACAAATCGGAACGGAGAGAATATAACACAAACTCACCCCTCACATCTTACACATACACTCTCTCACTTGCACAGCACATATGGTGGGGGATATCCCCATAGGGGTTCCCACGTTCTCACACTCCTCTGCTTCCTCTCTTCTCTCTTTACCCACACCATTACACACCAAATGCACATATACATTTATGCAATTCACAAACAAACCATAGCCACATAACTCAATCTACTGTGCCAATCCTCACATGCAATCCCGCCGAAAATAGCTAGTTTAGGTCCCTCTCTCTTTCCTCTCAACTACTCTCGTCTTTCCAATCATCACATACAATTGGCCCGCATAATTAAGTCTACCATTATCCAACAGTTTCGTTATGTTGTTTTTATACTAGTTGGTGTTTGATCAATGCATCAATCACATTATAAACAGTTTTGGGCAAATAGATTAGCTTATGTAGATTCTCATAGTCCTTTTTGAACTTATTATGTAGTAGACGAGTCCTTACTTTGTATTCTTGGTAGAAGAATTGAATACTATTATTCCCAAATCATTATCATGACTTCCTCAACTAAGTAGAGAATTTCTCAAAGAAAAAAACTATTCCATGAACTTCAAACGAATTTTCAAAACTTGCTTTTAAGTGGAGATCTCACCAAAAATCAAAACTTGAGAAACATGTGGGGTTAAATTTGGAATATAGGAGTGCACTGTAAATCTCCCTTTTACCTTCACAAGCCCTAATATAGTATTAGATTTGGGGATTTTTTAAAAAATCAGAACAAAATTTTACCAAAAGGGACAGCACTTATGGTGGGACGGCAAGAGGAAGGTGGGACGGTGTGACGGCGGTGATGGTTGCATCGGATCGGCATCGGTGCGTTGGGGGAGGGCATCGTGGTCATGCGAGACTCTGGCTGCGACGAAGGAACGGCGGTGATGGTTGCGTCAAACCTGCGTAGGTAAGTTCAGAGAAGGTGGCGATGGTGGTGGGCGTCGGTTGTGGTAGTGAAGAAGAGGAAGCTGCAGATTCAAATTCAATTTGGAGAAAAAATGTTTTTCCAGAGAGAGAGAGAGAGAGAGAGAGAGAGAGATTTTAGAAGAGTAGAGATGTATTGGGATCAAAATGAATTTGTGGGGCCAAATTTCTGTGCCAAAAGTTCTGAAATTTTCCCAAGTTCTCCCCGCCAATTTTTGTTTGCAAAGAGAGGAGTAAGAGAGAACAGAAAGTCTACAGTTACTGATCGGGAAATTCTAATCGGAATCCCGACGCTCCGCTGGGCACTCTCCGGCCACTGGATGGCCGATCCGATCCGTCCAATAATTCTAAAAAAAAAAACCCGAGTGGACCCGCGCGAGAATAAATGGCATCCGACGTGTGTAAGTGGCCGATTCAAGCACTCCTTTTTTGGCCGATCCAAACACAAAAATGGAGTGCTTGGATCGGCCACTTACACAAGTCGAATGCCGTTTATTTTTGCATAGGCCCACTCGGTTTATGTTCTAGAATTATTGGACGGATCGGATCGGCCGTTCGGTGGCCGAAGCGTGCCCGGCAGAGCGTCGGGATTCCGATCGGGATTTCCCGATCGGTAACTGTAGACTTACTCGAGAGAGAATGGGACTGCGTGGGTCCCTCCGTGCCAACTCGCATCGGTATACCGTCGGTAGATTCAATCGGTCCTTATAGCATTATTCCATTTTTTTTCAACACTATACTAATATCATCTATTTTACCTATTCTCTAATACAATATTATTTCTTTTTCTTTTCTTCTTTTTTTTCAAGAAAAGTACAGAGGAGGGCGGGTTTGGAAAGCTTGGGAAATAATAATATTAAATGGTTTACTCATGAACAATTGCTAGGTATAATATCATCTATTTTACCTATTCTCTAATACAATACTATTTCTTTTTCTTTTCTTCTTTTTTCTCAAGAAAAGTACAGAGGGGGGGCGGGTTTGAAAAGCTTGGGAAATAATAATATCAAATGGTTTACTCATGAACAGTTGCTAGGTAAATATACCTATGTACTGTGGCCGGAGGTATTCTGCCTTTGGGTTTCCCTAGTCTGCTGCATGGGTAGTTTTTTGATTTGTCTAGTTTAAATAGCTTAAAATTAGTGTTTTCCTCTTCTGATGTACATGCTCTCAGCCTCTTGTCCTCCCTCTTTACTTTGCAATTTGTTTACCTTTGCTATAGTGCCTCTTTAGAACAAACGAGGCACTATTCATGATGTACATGCTCTCAGCCTCTTGTACTCCCTCTTTACTTTGCAATTTGTTACCATTGCTACAGTGCCTCTTTAGAACAAACGAGGCACTATTTATTATACTATATTATTTTACTATTTAATTTGTACCTCACCAATGAGTCTTTTGTTTTCTTTTTTAAATCAGATCCGAGCCAGTTTGCGCGTCTCGACTAATTTCGGGGCCTTGAAGGTAATGTTCAGGCATAACCCCAGTGCTTTAATTTTCAATCCGTTTGAACTTGTGCGAAAATCTTATTTTTTTTATCATTTTATCTTAAAGTGTCATAATTTTTTTTTGTCTATAGGGCTCTTATAATTAAGTTTTTACTTTACAGGGTTCAGAATAAAGAACAGAAACTTGAATATGAGAGCACTAAAGACAAAATTAATTATTGATCAAAAGCATACTATAGAGGATAATTCCCATGATCCAAGTTGATCAAAAGTGTTTTAATGAACCAAATAACATATTTTCTGAATGTATCCCACAAATAAGTTATACCATTGATTGTTAAGATGAATTGTCAAAATTGAACAAAAGAGACTTCTTTGCAACGTGTCCTTTTTTCATACCACAAAACCTAAACTGTGAGTTTTCTTCTATATTCATCAATGTTTACGGCCTTACGGGTTAAGCACCTCTCCATATCTATAATTCATACTCCTCGATCAAGACTCTCTTTTTTGGGCTTTACTTGGAGCGCATAACAATGATCCGTAAACAAAACAAAACATCTATAATTCACTAGTTCATCTTGTAGATTATGCGAGCAAAACATCTGTGCAAAAAATCATATTGGTCATGAACAGATCGTATAAAATGGAAAATTTATGTTCCAAATTTTACTTGTCAACAATTAAGTAAAAAAAAGTTGCAAATCATCCATGCATTTATTTATATTTGATCAAGATGTTCGTATGGATGAACTTCTCTTTGGAATCTACAAGATGAACAAGTCCAATCATTGTTGTGTGGCCTAAGTGAATCGGGAAAAAAAAGAGAGAGGAGTCTAGAGGAGTATGGAGGATATAAATATAGAGAGGAGATTAACCCCGTACTCAAAATGTGATGCATAAACATGGTCATTGTAGTATTACTTGACATGAAAGGAGAACAAAATTATGACATAACGTCGCAAAAAATGAATATCTACAACCTCTCTTTTTTTTTTTTTTTAACTGTAACGAAGGCCTTATTTTGCTTAATTTAAGGCACAACAAGCCCTGATTTGACACCGATGGGCCTCATTTCTTGTCGAAAAAGACGTGATTGGGATCATTCGTTTTGCTAGGCTCGTTAGCTGTTTAATTATGCAAAAATCACATTGATCGGATATAGGCATAGGTGGAGACATGAACGAAACACATTTGTCTTTGAAGCTTAATTTGTCTCAAATTCATAATACCCACTAAATAGCCTAAATATGTGTAGCGAGTAGTATGAATGTGAGTCGTTCATGTTTTTTGTAGGGAGGTATTCCCGAGCAAATATATTAAGTTGCCGAACACGTGATGTTTGGGAGCACATGTTTAATACGATTGGACTTATCGCCGGGCAGTATGGAGGACAGCGATATGGACCAATGATATGAGAAGTCATTTGTCCATGCAGTCTGTTCGGCTGATTAAAAGGCCAATGACATGTGAAGTCAGTGGTGTAAACTATATGTTTGGCAGATAAGAGAAATTTGGACCAAGTTACATGTGAAGTCATTGGTCCAGGCAGTCTGTTCGGCAACGAGATGGCCGAACAAGGACAGAACCCCAAATCAATTGTTGGAACATGGGGAACATTCTGGAAGAATCCAGAATGTTAAGTATTCCGTTAAGGAATAAGATCCCGAGAATATAGGATCTAAGAAAGATACCCAATGAGAATGGGATGTTCGGCCAGTAAAGGAAAAGAATCCTAAAAAGAACTCTTTTCCATTAAACTGATAAAGGAAACGAGAATCCTTGATATCTTGGGTTTCCTATACGAGTTGGGAGTCCTATGGAAATAGGGATGCTTGGGCAACAAGCATACGCAAATCTATAAATATGAGGTAAACCTAGAGGAAAAAGGTACGCAATACACTGCATTCTGATTACTTTCCTACTGATAATTAGGGTTCGATTTCTAGTACGTGATACTAACAAAGGCATCGGAGGGCCTTTGCCACGAGAGGCAAAGGTACACTCACCCCCTGTCTATTTTGCAGATTAGGGTTCAGACGTCGAGTTAGGGTTTTGGTGAAGAGGCACGAATAAGCCGTTGCAATCCAGTTGAACCGAAGCATCAATTGTTTTCATCCCCCTACAATTGGCGCCGTCTGTGGGAAAGAACAAACTTTTCTGAGAAAGTAATCATGACAGATGAAAATCCAGTCACTCCGTTCAGTCCAAAGGACCAGTTGGGTGGGGGAAGGGATAAATCCCCACCAGGCGCTCCGAGAAAGCCCACTGGTAAACATGACAAAGATAACTCCAAAGAAAAAGGAGACAAGACTGCTACTGGTTCCACGAGAAGGAGTAAGTCTCATCGAAGAGAGGAGTCAGTTACTCGTTCAAAGAGTACACACAACGATGATGATGTCCTTGATAAAAAGAGAAGAGAAATCGAGGAGTATGCTCGTTTAATTAGAAAACGAGAGTACGAGATACGGGAGCTGCAAAGGGTTCGAGAGCACCCAGAAGATTCTGGACTCTCTCGAAGGAATTCCTAGAGAGACGGACGGGCTCTGGTGGTTCATAAGTAGACTCATTCACGCAGAAGAGGGAGCAGAAGTCCTGTTATAGGGCGTCATGAGGCTTCTCCACGAAAAAGGGGAAGAAGAAGTAGAAGCCGAACACCCGAGAGAAGGGCTTCTTCACGAAAAAGGAGGAGCAGAGACCGAAGTTCTACCCCCGAGGAAGAGGACACAAGAAAACATCATCGAGACAGGTACGAAAGACCTGATGCTGATTGGGTCAAGGCTTCGGCCCACAAGTCAAAGGAGCAAGAGGATGGGACAGTGACTGCACGAGAAGCAGCACGCAAGGCCCTGAGTAATATTGCAGCCTCCCTCTTTACAAAGAGGCTACAAGAAGCGAGGTTGCCGAGCAGAGTGAAGCACGGTGCGTTCGTACTTTACGAGACAAATACGGATCTCGTGGCTCACATACAGCATTATCAACAGGCCATGTTTATGCATGAAGGGGATGATTCCATCTTGTGCAAGATGTTTCCCTCCAGTCTTGGCAAGGTGGCTTTATCCTAGTTTCATAAATTGGCCCCAAGATCCATACGAGGATGGAGGCAGTTGGCAGAGGAATTCACTGCTCAGTTCTTGACAAGCAGAAAAGCCCCAAAGACTTTTGAGAGTCTTTCCACCATGAAGCAGGAGGAGAACGAACAGATCAGGGATTATGCAAAGAAGTACTGGGAGACTTTCAACGAGATTGAAAGTTGCAGTGAGGAGTATGCAATTGCCACTACAACAAATATGACTTTTAATAGCATAATACAATAGCATTCTTTTATAAATGCTATGAAAAGTTGCCAACTACAGCGTGAGTACTTTTAATAGCATAATACAATAGCATTTTTTGATGAATGCTATGAAAAGTTGCCAACTACAGCGTTTTATACTCACGGAAGAAAGAGGAAAGACTTCTATAGCGTTCCGTATACACGGAATAATTTTACAGCGTGTTCATTAAAAAGCCATCCTCATATGTAGCGTTCAACCCATAGCAACAATCAGAGAGACAGAGAAGAGGCGATTTCTGAAGAACCACACGAACGATCCAAGAACGACGACGACGACGAACGGACTGCCAAGGTATCTCTCTCTCTCTCCAGATCTGTCGATCGATTCCAGAGATTAGGGCTTTTTGGATTTGTTTTTGTTTCGAACCAAAAAAAAGGGTTTTGTTAAACGCATATATCCCTCTGAAATTTTCATTTACCTTTGAAATTTTCAGTCGATATATTCCGAACAAACCCCAAATTTCTGAATCATTATCCATGCAAACTGGTTCGGATGGACCGGCTGTTGTTCTAGGGTTCTGTTTGTTTTAGGTTGCTTCATTTTTTCTCAATCGTTTCTCAGAATCGTTTTCCTTTACGCATGTCTCTTCTCAACCGTTTCAGCCTTTTTTCAGGTAAGTTCGTTCTTCTCTATTTTTCTAAGATAAATCAATTTAGGGTTTACAAGGTTATCCATTTAAAGGGTTAGGATTTACTTTATCTGAGTTATCAGTTTTCAATCGAAAACAAGCTCAATGGAATCTCTTGTATTCTTCTTCTTCGGCATCTCATGAAGCAATCAAAACCTGCTCGGAAGTACTTCTCGCAACCATCACACGACCACCATATCCGGAAACGGAAATCTTGCGAATTCCTATCCTTAAATGATCTGATTTTACTGTTACTTAATTTTGGATTTCTTAAAAGTATGCGTTCTACGTGTTCGATGAAATGAGAAATGAGATAGATACACGCACACGCGCATATGGATAATCTAACCCATCTTACGAAATATTTTTGTGCAATCTATAGAGCCTTAATTGCCATATAACAGCATGTATTTGCAAAGTACCAATTGATTATCTTTTCATCCTGTTATAATACATGCCCTTGGTTTTGTCCCTTTCTCTCTCGCTCTCTCTCGGCAGCTTCGAAACATCATTCAAAATATGGAATTTACCTTCGCAATGCAGCAACCGTTTTCCTAGCGAGTTTCGGTAAGCATACAACTTTATAAAATCTTCATGATTTCATAACAATGGTTATTGTTTTACTCCCTGTTCACCCTAAAAAAAGTGTGTGCATGAAGTTCATTTGTTGGTCTTTGAGTGTGTCAATTCATTTTGCAGGTATAAGATTTTGGCAATTGCAAGACTGTTGAATCTCAAACCTGTCTCTCTGCCTCAATAACTCTAGGTGACTCACGGTTATGCCATCCACTTGGTATTTCTTTCTCTCTGTTGTCCCTAGAAAGTAGAAACTGATTACTGGATATAGGCATTGTGTTGCTAAATACAGTTGAAGTTTATATCTCATTCTGCACAATTATCTCTTGTGGGTAATCTGACTAATTGGTAATGGTACCTTACCCACTCGTGTTTAGATGTGCATTATCGCATGATGTGCAGATTATTAGTCTGATGTGTAGAACAATAAACTCTATACGATGTGCATAACAATAAGCAAGACTATTATTCACCCAAGACATAAACAAACTAATAAAAGTACTAGGGCATGTTTGGACACTTCCTTTTCCATTATGATTTTTCCATTTTTTCCATTTTGGGATATGTATAATATGCACACACCACTCCATGAGATATCTACACCAACGAATTTTAGTTGTAAAAATCGTTACAATAAGGAATGTATCTTGTTTGCTTAAAATATGACCTTGAGTGTTGGATTGTGAATTCAAATTGCTGAAACTGAATATTAGTTGCTATCTTTTACCCCTAGAATGATTTTTGTGCTAAAAGGGTGTTTATGAAGATTGTCTTGTTTGATTAGCACATTGGTTATTCATTCGAAATGTACTCTAAATGCCTCATTTACTTGGATTATGGTTAATAAAATAGCTTAGAAAAGGCTCATGACTTATGAAGTTTTTTTCCCCCCTAGCAAAAGCCTTGATCGGGAATGTTAAACCTAAATTAGAACATAGTTGACTTGGAGACTTGACATCGTTGTTGCAGTTTGACTTGTTCTATGTATACGTGTGTGATTTCATGGTTATGTTCCACCATTCTAGTAACGTGCTTCATGAATGCAGATTTGTATGGACTCTCACCTGTTTATGTATGTAGCAAAGTCATCCATACTCTCACTATATATATGATTAAGATATGTTTTCTGTCTTCTTCTTTTTGTGTCCTGGTGTTGTTGCTGTTGTTTTGTTGAGGTTGGGGTTAGTATTTGTAAGGGTATTGTGCTGTTTTGCCTTAGTCACACTAAGTATTTGTAGCCCACAAACAATTCTGATCTTGAACCTAGATTTCCCTCTGTCAGCCCAATGATTTAGGTGCTTCCCATCTCATAATGAGGTGCTAGCAGTTGCACGTCCCATTTCTAACTTTGGTGATGGGCATGTTAGTACTCAACATTGGACACATAAAGAGGCCAGAGTTAGGTCTAGTTCTCCTAATAGTATAAGTTAGCAGCTGCCCGTCCCATTTCTTGCACAGTAGGTTGATTACCCTACCTATTGAGCCAAAAAGGTTAAATAGGTATTACAGACTCTAGTTCTCCTAATAGTATAAGTTAGGCCTTTTTAACAGCCCTCCTTATAAGATGCCACTTTACTGTCCAGCAAACAAGAAGATTACTAGTGAGTAGGGAAAGTAATCAGCCATAGAATTCGTGCACTTGTTAAATTAGAAGTTTGAACTAGTAAGAGGTGATTATCAAAAAACTAGTAAGAGGTTAGTTTTGACTTTGGCTAGCACAAACATTGTTGAACAGAAGTAGTAGAGTATAGGAAAAAGATGAAAACTTGTTTCTTTGTTTCCACCCCACCAGTTAGAATATGGTATTCTGACTGCTGGAAATTGAGATATTATTGCTGCAATGTGCTTAAACTGTAGAGTACAGGGCTTGAAATATGGATCAAGTGCAGGTGAGAGAAATCATCTTTACCTTGTTTAAGGGCTAATAATAATTATGGGAATGATTCCATCTCGTTCCCCTGCTTCTGGTTTTCTTTTACTTCAGAGTAATTAAAACAGGGGTAGCAAGTCGGAGACTCCCATGGATTGATCTTTTTCAATTACACCGTCCAAATCTTTCTTTCTTGTCTTTTTTGCCAAAACTTTGACTCTGATTTTGGTGTATGTCGTTCACCAATTAGTCATAGTATGGCTGCTTTTGAGATTGTTCTTGATTTTGCTTCTCTCCTACTCATTTCCTGATTGGCATGCATATTGGGTCCTGGATCATGTGCCTTGACTTGTTTAATGAAGTCCAAGTGAGACTAGCTAGACTTAAACAATGAGATTAGTGCATGTTAGCATTTTGATATGTTGAGGACTTAAATTTTGCTGACAGTTATCCATCATATTCTTTTTTAACTGCAATTTTTATTTCATGTTTGGATTGTTTGCTAACATTTTGTTGCTTTAAAGTTGTTTTTCTAGTTAATAATTTTTACTATATCAATTGCGTTACTTTGAATAGTTCTATACTTGCAGGTATGTATTCGCCATTGGAAGCAAAAGGTCAATAAACTCAGCGAAGAAGTAAGCTTCAGATAAAGAACATCTCCGCGGGTGAAGAATTGGGATACTTGAATGAGATGGCTGGCTAGTTTAGGATTACATTTTCTAGAAAGGGAGATTACATTAGTGTTTTTTTTATGAGTGTAATTAGTCTGAATCTTAAATGTAGTGTGTTGGAAAATTATTCTCCAAACTATTGTAATGAATCTTCATCCATTTGTTGAATTACTCATCTTACATTGAAATTGTATCGCATTTGGATGTACTTTGGAGTTGAGAATGGAATGCAGGTTTTCTGTATGAAAATGCTAGTATATTGGTATTTGTAGTATTTTAAAAAATGCTAAAATTGGCTGAGATAGCGTTCACAAAATGCTATTGTTTACCTTTAATAGCGTTCATTAGATGCTGTAAAAAAAATAAGATAGCAGGCAAAAAACGCTATCAAAGGTACAAAATACAACAGCGGACAATGAACGCTATAGAAAGTTTTTTAACAGCGTGCAATGAACGCTATAGAAAGTTTTTAACAGCGGGTAATGAACGCTATAGAAAGTTAAGACTTTTAATAGCATGGGCTAATACAACGTTCTTCAGAACGCTGTCTATTACCTATTACAGCGTTTTTTCAACGCTATTGAAAGCGATTTTTGTTGTAGTGTGCTACCTTCAAAACTGGTTTGCCTGTTCGGGGAGAGCTACGTCGCTCATTGAACAAACACCCGGTAGCCACACTTGCTAAACTGATGGAACGAATGGAACGAACGAAGGCACCTGCCAAAAAAGTGGATAAGCCAGAGCCCAAGACTTATAGAGAGAGAAGGGAATACGGGCAAGCTAAGAAAGAGCCGTACAAGGACAAGCAAGCTCCTGACCTTAAATCCTTCTTTTCTATCACTACAGTTTGGAAGGAGCCAATTTACAAGATTCTTTATCGAATAAAGAATCAGCCATATTTTAAATGGCCCCCGAGTCTAGGCGGAGACAAAGATGCAAAACGTGCTACGAATCAGCACTGTAGTTATCATAAAGATTGAGGCCATATGACTGAGGACTGTGAGATGTACAAGAGGCACCTTGATGATTTGGTCTCTCGGAGCTATCTCAAGGAGTTTATCCAGGAGGACCCTAAGGAGAAAGGGAAGGCTATGGAGCTGGGTTACGAACAAAATCCTAAAGGCGTGATCCATATGATACATGGGTTGGCTACACCTCATACGAGGAATGAGGTGAGGCTGTTGCAAAGGCAAGTCAAACACGATCAACATGTGATGTATTTGGGAAATAAGAGAGGACGAGAGAATGATGAATGCAACGAGAGCATAGCATTCACTGATGATGACTTGGGGGAGGTCCAAATACCCCACAACGATGCATTGGTCGTAACCCTACGAGTTGGGGAATATGACATCGAAAGAGTTCTAGTGGACTCGGGAAGTTGAACAGAGGTATTGTACTATGATGCATTCAAGAAGCTGGGGCTGGCCCAATCAGACTTAGAACAGTCTACAACACCCCTCATTGGGTTCGGTGCAGGAGCAGTCTGGCCCCTTGGAAAGGTAACGTTACCTGTTCGGGCTGGATCAGTGGTGTTGAGAACAGACTTTTTAGTGGTCGATGTCCCTTCTTCCTATAACGCAATTATAGGGAGGACATGGTTGCACAAGATGAGAGCAGTCTCCTCGACTTATCACCAGATGGTGAAATTCCCAGGATCAAATGGGATTGAAGTCCTTAAAGGCAACCAGAAGGTGGCACAGCAATGTTTGATTTCCATCATCAAAATAGCCCCAAAGGTCCACCATGTTCATACATTAGAAGTACCAAATCAACCAACCATCGAGGATGTTGGAAGAAGCCCGGCTGAAAAAGTGGTTGAAGGCCTGGAGAAGATTCAGATCAACGAGACTGGTCCTGAAAGATATTTTTTAATTGGGGAATCACTACCAGCAGACGAAAAGGCTGAATCGATAAAATTTCTAAGGGAGTATATTGATGTTTTTGCATGGGTGCCAGAGGAAATGCCCGGGGTGGATGCAGATGTGATCTGTCACCATTTAAACATTGACTCTCAGCACAAGCCAATCATTCAGAAAAAATGAAGAACAGCCGTGCAGCATGTAGATGCAGTGATTGAGGAGGTCGATCGTTTACTGGAGGCCAAAGCAATACGTGCGATCTATTACCCAGAGTGGTTATCCAACACTGTTGTGGTAAAGAAGAAGAATGGGAAGTGGCGTGTCTGTGTGGACTTCACAGACCTAAACAAAGCGTGCCCTAAGGATAGTTTTCCTTTGCCCAGGATTGACCAATTGGTTGATGCAACCTCTGGTTACGAGCGAATGAGTTTTCTCGATGCATATCGAGGATATCATCAGATTGCTATGTTTGAACCTGATTAAGAGAAGACTTCGTTCATCACACCACAAGGGTTATACTGCTACAGTGTCATGCCGTTTGGGCTGAAGAATGCTGGGGCTACATACCAAAGACTTGCAACCATTATGTTCAAGAAGCTCATTGGAAAAACTTTGGAAGTTTACATAGATGATATGGTGGTAAAGAGTCGAGAAAAAGGAGGGCATATTACTGATTTAAAAGAAGTTTTCGAAATCCTAAGGAAGTATAAACTAAAACTCAACGCCTCGAAGTGTGCGTTTGGAGTTGGTTCAGGAAAGTTCCTGGGCCATTTGGTAAAAATGAGAGGGATAGAGGCAAATCCCGATCAGATTGATGCATTGCAGAGACTACAGAGTCCCAAAACTACCAAGGAAGTCCAGAGGCTGACTGGAATGGCAGTAGCACTTAACAGATTCATCAGCAGGTCAAGTGACAAGTGCAGACCCTTTTTTCAGCTATTAAAAAAGAGGGAGGGATTTGAATGGGGAGCAGAATGTAAGCAAGCTTTCCAGGACCTGAAGAAGTACCTGGCCGAACCCCCACTGTTGTCAACTCCACAGCCAGGTGAGTCTTTAATTCTGTACTTAGCTGTTTTCGAGCATGCAGTAAGTGCAGTCCTGTTGAGGGATTTGGGGATAGAACAAATCCCTATTTATTATGTTAGCAAGACATTATTGGACGCAGAGACGAGATATCTGCCTTTAGAAAAACTTGTCCTGGCACTTAGGACAGCCACAAGGAAATTGCCACACTACTTCCAAAGCCATAAGGTTGTGGTTTATACTGAGTATCCATTAAAATCACTACTTCGAAAGGCAGACTTCTCGGGAAGGGTCTCGACATGGTCCATGGAGTTAAGCCAGTACGATCTCGAATATCAACCACGCACAGCAATCAAAGGCCAAGTGTTGGCTGATTTTGTGGCAGAGTTTTATGAAGGATCAACCCGAAGCCGAACAGGATCCCAAAGAATGGAAGCTATTCGTTGATGGATCAGCATGTAATACTGGTTCTGGAATTGGAGTTGTCCTTTTTCCTCCTCAAGGAGTTCTGATTGAACTATCTGTTCGGCTTGGATTCAGTGCATCGAATAATGTGGCTGAATATGAGGCACTCTTGGCTGGATTGAGAAGTGCAAAGACCCTTTAAGCAGAACGGGTCAGGGTGTATTGTGATTCCCAGCTTGTTGTGAATCAGCTGTCCGGCGAGTACGAAACTCGGAATGAAAAGATGGTGGCCTACGTGCAGGCAGCCAAGGACTTGCTTGATACCTTCGAGAGGGTATATATTGAGCAAATAAGTTCTGGACAGAATGCTAATGCAGATTCTTTAGCTTGGTTGGCTGCAGCTGTACCAACTGAGTTCAAAAGAAGGGTGGCAGTAGAATATCTAAATGAGCCGAGCATTGGGAGGAGTGTAGACTTAGTCTTGGACGTGAACCAAGGACCAAGTTGGATGGACCCAATCATGGAGTTCTTACGAGACGAGATACTCCCTTCTGACAAAAAGGAGGCCCACAAGATAAGAGTCAAATCTGCTAGGTTTTGGCTGTCCCCAAAGGGTAAGTTGTATAGGAAATCATTTACAGGCCCATATTTGCTATGCGTACATCCTGAAATGGTACAGAAATTCCTTCATGAAATCCACGAGGGAACATGTGGGAGCCATGCTGGAGGGAGATCCAATGCCCACCGAGCAATTACTCAAGGCTACTGGTGGCCACACATGCAAGAAGATGCAAATGTGTATGTGAAGATTTGTGAGAAGTGTCAAAAATTCTCACCAATGATTCGAACACCTGCCAAGGATCTGATGCCTTTGACGAGTCCCTGGCCTTTTGCCCAATGGGGGATGGATATCGTGGGTCCATTGCACAAAGCAACTGGGAATCCAAAATTCTTGCTTATAGCAACTGATTATTTTACAAAGTGGATTGAGGCAGAACCACTGGCCAAAATCACTGAACCTATGATAGAAAGGTTCGTGTGGAAAAGCATCATCACTCGCTTTGGGGTCCCTTACTCATTGATTACAGATAATGGATCCCAATTTCAGAAGAAATTCAAGGCTTTTTGTGCCCAGTACGGAATACGAAACTATTATTCCACCCCAGCCTACCCTCAGAGTAATGGGCAAGCAGAGGCTTCTAACAAAACTATCCTTGATGGGATCAAGAAAAGGCTGGACAAAGCCAAGGGGAAGTGGCCTGATGAGTTACCGTTAGTTTTGTGGGCTCACCGAACAACGCCTAGGAGGTCTACGGGAGAGACCCCTATTCATTGGCATTTGGAACAGAGGCTGTCATACCTTTGGAAGTGGGTCTGCCGACCAACAGGACTGCTTTGGTTGAAAGTGGAGGCAATGACAGGGCCCTAGAAATCGAGCTTGATCTCGCCGAGGAGAGGAGAGAAAAGGCATTGGTACATCTTGCTTCTTACCAAGAAAAACTGATGAAAAGCTACAACAAACATGTTCATCCTAGAGAATTTGGTGTTAGGGATCTCGTGCTACGAAAAGTGCTCGGGAACACCAAGGTGGCCAACGAAGGCAAGCTGGGGGCCAACTGGGAAGGCCCGTATAGAGTAACCGAGATTGTAGGCATAGGAGCCTATAGATTGGCAGATCTGGATGGTGATCCAATTCCGAGGCCTTAGAATGTTCATAATTTACGAAAGTTCTTTGTTTAGAAGTATTAAAATCTGTCTTAGATTTGCACTACGTGATTGTGTGGAAATTACGAATATAATTTCCTTGTTCTAGTTTCGATTATTTTTGCAAAGGGTACGACTAACGCCCTCTTGCGTTTTACAGGTTATGAATAAAATCACTTCTTAGTATAACTGTTGTATTTGTTTTTAATACGAACTACGAGTTTAGTTTCCCTCATTCGTATTGGGGAGCAGGGTATACATTTTAAGTACGTGAAACTTAAACACAAGTATGAAACACTTATGTGCTTTTCAAACTTTTAAGTACGTGAAACTTAAACACAAGTACGAACACTTGTACGTCTTTTTTAAGTACGAAAAACTTAAAATAGTTAAAGAGATACAAGTACGAAAACACTTGTACGTCTTTCTTAAGTACGTGAGACTTAGGAAACAAATTGTATGTTTGTTTTGGTTCTTAAGTACGTGAAACTTGCATAACGTAAGATGATCAAAAGTACGAAATACTAGAGATTAAACCAAACTTGCATCCGAACAGATGCAATATAAAGGAAGCCGAATAGATCATATAGTAGTGCCACGAAGGGCCGAATACCTGTATCAAAACAAATGTTTTTGAAAGTCCTAGTGCCACGCAGGGCCAATGCTTATGGTCACGCAGGACCAGTAACCAATATCAAACAGTTCAAACAACTTACCAAATTCAGTCCACATTCTGGACTACTGGAACATCAGTATTGATCTGAGTATCTACACCATCATCGACTGGATTCTCCTCCAGGATTATGGGTTTGTTAACTGCATCACGAGCAGGAGACTGGACGGGCTGAGATCCAGATGGAATATCTTCCTCTGCTCCAGTAAAATCTTCAATTTGCTGCTCAAAATCATCTTCCAGGGGCACTTCGTGCTCTTGGGGAGCTACAGCCCGGTTGCTCGGTAATTCATTCTCAGTCCAGAGAGGGGAGTCGTCTGCAATGCCAACCTTTGTTAAACATGTTTCCCAGCAAGCAATCCAAATCTGATCTTGAATGGCAGGAATCTGATCAACGTAGTTAGCAGTTGTGGTATCAAAACCCTTCTGATACCCTTCTTCATAAGCAGCTTTCTTGGCACTGTCAATCTCTGACAAAGCATGATTGAGGCTTTCTTCGGCAATTTCGAGTTTGCCTTTAGCTTGATTGAAGTCAGACTTGGCTTTGTCTCTTTCTCTTTCCAACCTAGTGATTGTTCGGAGCAACCTGGTGTTGTCATTCATCAGCCTGACCCTCTCAGCATCAGCTTCTTGGTACTTTTTACCCAAAGTAACCATCTTTTGAATGAACTAGCAACATATCAAACAATTAAAGACAGGTGTAGCAATACATGTTTGATAGTGTACGAGATATACATAAAGACCTTACGTGTAACTAGAAGGAAAGATCAAGTCACAAATACCTTTATACCACTGACAAGTCCAGTAGAAACGAGTCGGTCAGGTGCAGATGCATTTTCTTTTTGCATGTCAACTGGGAGCAGCAACCCTTGAGCTAGGGCAAGTGCTGTTTCAGATGAACCAGCACTGTCCCCGACGTGAACGGGACGGTCTCCCCTAATGAAAGGAGGAGTCCATGTCTGAGGAAGGACTTGAGTAGTTGGTGAGATGGGATGATGAGTTTCGGTATCTACTTGAGAAGCAGTACCATCATGGTCATCTACCCTTGGACGTTTGTCTCTATGAAGGTCAGTGGCCTCTGTAGTGGTGTCCATTTCTCGAGGAGAAGATGATGACCGTGCAGATCCCCCCCTATTGCGACGAGATCGTGGGGGAGGGGCGCCAGTTGAAGCCACCCGGCCACTCCCACGTCCCCGAGAAGAGACGGTGAGGAGGGAGCTGAGGTTTAAAGGCTGACGTGTCATAGTGCTTGAGATAGGAGGAGATGGAGAATAACCTGAAGACGAGGATTGGCTAGTCACACGGCTTGGAGCTGGCTGTTCGGGTAGTGGTTGAGAGGAAGCCTGACTCCGTGATGATCTTCGAACTCTCACTCGTGGTAACGGAACTCCTTCAGAAATTGGGATTTCACCCAGTTGACCAGCTACTGTCACTCCAGTGTTAGCTCTTGTGGTCCTAGGCTGGGGAGCAGTGGAGGTGGAGGCAGTACTAGTGCTGGGGTGAGCAAGCCTTCTGTCTATAACCCCTCTATATGAAGGGTCGTATCCCAGAAGCACTTCTGCGTTACGACCCCGACCAGCAGTAGAAGTATCTGGTTCGCCTGTATACTTTAAAACTTTGTTGATGTCCTCTGTTCGGATGTTGCTCGGAACGCAATGGGGTGAACGAATAAACAACACATATCACCTTTTTAAATTCTAGAATGATTGAGGCCTATTTGTGCATCACATGGTCCAAAGATGAGAGCGCGTAAGTTTCGATTTATTCGAAGGTCGGCAAATATTATTTCAAATTCGTTGGCAAGTTCGGAATTACAAGGTTCTAGTATTATAATATAAAAAGCTAGACATCCTGCTTGATTAGTGTATCAGCTCGATTGGAGGGATAACCATCTTTTTCAATGTCCCAACGACAGGGGAAAAACCAACGGACCCACAATCCTTCTTGATGGGAATGGCACTTCTGCTATTCTACATCCCTTCTAGAAATAAATGGCTCTATGAGTTGCACTGAAGTAGTCATTAGTACTTAACAGAATTAACTCTTTGGTTCGAAAGTGAGACTTGCCCATGATGCAGGTTAATTGACATTCACCACTTGAAGTCTCGAACCACTTCTTCCGACATTATTTGATCTGATCCTTCCTCTCAATAAATAGATATGCAACCCGAATTTTCACTAGGCCACTCGGAAAAATATTTTGAACAGTTCGGATCACTTGTGTGGAATCCGAACGTGAGCTCCATGAATGATGTGCACCCTTCGTTGGTACGCATAGAATTATGCGCAAATAATCTGCCACTTTTCTTTTTATTTAAATCATTACAATTGACAGCGAGCCAACAAAAAATTGGTTAGCGCATAAATGTTATTATCATAATACAACCACATTATTCTTCAAAGTAGCTCATCAGCTTACTAGGGTTTTACCTAAGCCCTTTTATTCCGTTAATCCTTGTATAGTTATATTTTCTGTTTTCCATGAGTTTCATGCTCTCCATGCTTGTTTGGCTGCAATGAAAACAAAAAACACATACATTAGAAAGTTAATTTTTGCATTAAAATCTGACCACAAGAGACCTGAGTTTTGGTCGTATGTTTAAAGCGTTGCAGTGGTTAATTACTGCGGATGGCTTACCGCTTACATAATGCACTCATGATCGAATGTCACTGCCCCGGCCATCATTTCAAAAGAGTTTTTCCCACAAAAATTCTAGTCCCACCGTCCCATAATTTTAATCCCTATTGGGATTTAAGTTGTTACGGTGCATGGAAAAGATACAAAAGAAAATGCTTTTGGAAATGTAATTTTTTAGTGCCAAAACGTATGGCATTGAATCCCAGGAGGCCAGGACCAAAATTATTGAATTGGGTGAGTATATGTCCATCATTTTTCTTAAATTTTAACTTCAAAATGCTAGTCGAGATGCGTGCAAATTGATCTGGACACCTGGTTATCGAAATGAATAAATAAATAAATAAATCAACATGCATGAATTTTATGGTTGGATTGAGACCTATATACCTTGTTTTGAGAGATCCCAATTGTTATCAGCTGCAACATGCCAAGCAAAGTAACCAAGCAACCCTTCCTGCTTAGCATATGCAACCTTGGCAGAGATACTCTAGGTGCCATCATACCCTATCCAAGTTGTCCCAGCATAGCAATAGTTCGAAACAATTGTGCCATTGTACACCGTTGCGGCCTTGTTTTCGGCTATGAACCCCAAGATCTCCCCGTAGCGCATCACCCCGTTGCCTGATCCAACCGGCCCATCAGCCAGTGCCATAAGCCCGTGGTTGTTCGCGTCCGCGAGCCGCCATGCGTACCCGTAAAACGGCATTCCGAGGACCAACTTCTTTGGGCTCATGCATCCCGGCCTGGATCCAAGACCCGAACCCCGTAACATACGCTAATCGGGCCCAACGGATCGTATAGGGCTGCATGTGAGTTGATAACTTTGGCCCATGTAGGGTCGTAGAAGTCATAGGCCATCAAGTTGATCCAGTCCAAGCTATTGGATATGGACTGGACGGGATGGTTCAGCCCATTAATAGAAGGCCGCGGTTAAAAGAAACGGTGGTTGTCCGGCGGATTGGGCCTCGGTTGCCACCGTGGCCCGCCACTCGTTGAGGAGGGCAACCATGTTGGCCATATGACCTGTTGGGTATTTAGACGTCAAAAAGGGAGCCTATGAGAAGATTGTATGAAATTTGAAATTACCAAAGCAAACACTCTTAAAGCTTCACAAGCAATAAATTTTTTTTCCCTATCAATTTGTTTCCGGGCGTAATTATCTATAGCATCGAGACGCATGGATGTCATTCTAAAATCATTTGAGCCTCTCTTTTTTTTGCAAATTTTGACGGTTTAATACAACTTTAGGACTATCTCAAGTCTCGTAAATATCTATAGCATCGAGACGCATGGATGTCATTCTCAAGTGGTCCAAAAGAACCCACTGAATGTGATAAAAACAAATTAATTTCGTAGGGAGAGGAAAGAGATTTCAAGTTGTGGTAAAATGAATGGGTAGTCACGAAAGTCAAGTGGTTAGTAATTGACACCCTAGTTTAATTCAAAACTAAACAAAACAAATGAAATAAACCTCAACCTAAACTTACTAGGATTGATTTCACAAACATTACTTACCTTGCCAAATGCCAAATTTTTGGAAGAATCAATGAAATTTTTCCAAGAAGCCGATTGGCTTGCCATAGAAGCGAAGGCGGTCTTGTCGGCGGAGCCACCGCCGATGGACAAGAGGATTTTGACAGAAGCTTTTTTAAGCTGGATAGTTTTGGTGAACTGAGAAAATGGGGCATTGTTTGAGGAGGAAATAGTGACTTGATTTGTATTGGAATCAAGATCATCAAAAGCACAAAATATGTGAGTAAACAAAGTAGAGTCTATATCTAATGCTGCCAGACCACTGTTGGGGAACCAGTAAACGGAGTTCACAAAAGCTTGTCCTGTTGAGAAGTGGAAGTGGAGAGAGAGGAGAGGGAGAAAGAAGAGGGAGAAACGGGTATACATGGAAGCCATTGGACACAAGGGGATGGTTTTCGTCCCTGGGACACAACAACGAGCATGAGTGCGGTACAAGCACAAATGTGAAAGTGTCTTTAAAAAATGTTGCAAACTCTTAAATTTGCTAGAATGAGGATTGAGATTGAAACTATTGATTGTGATGTTATTTAAGAACGAAGCAAAAAAGCCTACGTGCCCAAGAAAATTTCAATTCCAAAAGATTGAGACTCTCTCTCTCTCTCTCTCTCTCTCTCTCTCTCTCTCTCTCTCTCATAAGTCACAACTTGGCAGTTGGCAGGCAAGATTTTAGATGTATAACCAATTCGGTCATGACAATAGACGTCTCAATATGTGCCCGTGTTGATAACTACCCGTCTTTGTAGTCAAATAACAACTCGTTCCAAACTTCCATTTGCATTCATTTTAGGGCAATTTTTGGCTGCTCCTGGGGCATGTCCGCAGTCACGCATTTGGGTGTGTGCATTAGGGTTACGATAGCTATAGATACAGATTTTGCATTCTAGTTTTAGATTTTGTTATAGAATCTAGATTTTAGATCTTGATAGAAATAGATAAACATGTTTACTATAACTATGAAAATATGATTAATTATTTGTAATGGCCCCCAAGAACCTAATAAAAATTACTTCTCTGTCCCATACCGAATGACACTTTCATCATTTTAGACCTCTCAAAAATTTAACTATGATTTTTTTAACTTATATGAAAACTATTTTTTATACGATATTGATCCTATTTGATAGAACGTAATTACTTTTCTCAGACAAATTTTTCAAGATTATAAAATACTGTAAGTTAGTAAATATTTTGAGAGATATGAATGCTGAAATCATCGAGAAAGCAACTAAATTAAGGGATAGCTGGTCCGAACACTAACAACAAAATAAAGAAGTTAATGATTCATACACGTATATATCTAGGGAAATGATTTTCTCAGAGAAATGTCTCCGAGACACGACACGCACTCATCTACTGCTTTCCTTTTTTAACATGTACGAACACATGTATTACATAGGGGTTGGCTTCCAGAGATTACGAAATTAGAATAAAACTTCTTTCTTAGAAAAAACACCCACTACAACTAAAACTATTCACACCAATTAAGATGTTAATTCTGTTAAAAAAAATAAATTAAATAAATTAAGATGTTAATTCCTAGGAGAAGATCACCATTTTTTTTTCTTTTCATTATAGTTTTTCCTGCTAACTCCCCTATCTTGGTTTTCGTTTATTCAATCTGTTTACAAAAAAAAAAAAAAAAAGGTTGACCAGCTTGGTCCAAAAGCTATAAGGTCAAAAAAGCATTTTATAATGCTTATTATCTTTTGACTTTTCTCTTTTGAATACGAAATTGCCCGTCTACTATTAATTTTTTCTTTTTTACCAATTGGCCAATAAAAAGGAAAATGACTTCTTGACTCTTAAAATGCTCATGGAATACAATCTTTGTCATGAACCCCAAGGCCCAAGGTGTAAAAGTAGGTTTGAGAAAGTAACAAAAGGGGCTTGCCCCCAAGACTTCGCAAGTTCAAAATCAACGAAGGCTAAATATTTCAAATTTTGAGGGTAGGTTTGAGAAAGGGGCTTGCCCCCAATAAAAGTAGGTTTGAGATGCGCTCAAGCTACCCCCAAAAAATAGCCGGCTATCCACATATGACCTAATCAGCAATTGCAACGAAATGCGAAGGTTGTAGATATTTGACTCAGTATCTGTGGGGGCTTGGTAGGATACATGATAAGTGCCAAAATATACATATTTTGGCCCTCTAAACTACATTTGTTAGTCATTTATTTTTGTTAATTGATATTTATTTTGTTCTTTTGTTGTTTATAGGTTGTTTGAGCTCGTTGTTCGAGATTTTGAATTAAAGCAGAAGAGACAAAAAACTTGGGGTCTAAATGCATAGTATTTAAAGAAGAATTATTGGTTTGTCATTTCATGAAGCCTACGGAACCTTTTATGTAATTAAGGCATTGAAAACCCTGACTATATTAGGCCTATTATGGATTGACTTCAGCAGGTTTTGGACGAGAGTTCTGGCCGTGGAAAAAAAGAGGAATTGGTTTCAATGTGAACAGCAGCTTTGGACGAAGAACGGGCTGCCATCAGGAAAATTCCACTGTTAGAATATAGTTTAGTTTTCTTTTAGCTCTCTTCCTTTCATGTTATTTGAAGTTTTGTTCAATTATTCGCACTCTAGTAATTCGTATTGATTTTCGTTTTTTTATCAAAGTTGTTCGTTGATTCTTGTTTAACTTAGATCCTGTGTTTATTTTTTTTCTCCAGTATTAGAAGCATGAATCAAATTAGGGTTTATTCTATTTCTTGCATAATGATTAGTGAGTAGTCGTATAGGTAGAATTGCGGGGTGATTAGCACACCGTGACCAGTTCCGGTACTGCTCCTATTTTCAAACAATAAAAAAATAAAAAACCTTCCCGTAAATGAACCCAGGCATAGTCGTAACCCATGTGAACGGAGGAATGGGGGTCCAAAACTTATTCTCCGTTGCGCATGGGTAAACGGCGACCCTAAGGTTCGCATCTCTCGGGGTATCTTTTTCTCTCTAAAATCGAACGTTTTTAAGAACACCAAATGGACCAGGTTAATCTAGGCTGGTTGTGAGTGCTATGAACCCTATGACCGTACCTCCTTTTTAATTATTTGAAAGTACAATTAATTTCTAGTTTTTAGTCAATCTTAATCAATCGACAAGGGGTGGCTACCTAATAGCCCGTTAAATTAGAACAACCCGAGTTTTTAGTCAGCACACATCACTGTCTCTATGGATTCGACTCTGAACTTACCAGACATTGTGTTATGTCGGTCTCCGCCCTATGCTTGGGGTAACCCATTAATTTAGGACTAAAAAATCGCCAAGCAATACATAACATAGAAAACAAGAAAGTGTCCAAGAAACAGAACAAGCCGTCCATTCTCTCTTTCATGGACACTTTCATGTTTTCTTTTTTGTGCATTATAGCATTTCTCGTTTTAAAGAATTTTGTATAGAAATTTACAGGAATGAAAGAAAATCAAGAGAGAAACACAAAGAAATCAAGAAACCCAAGAACTCAAACAAGAACAAACTCATCTTTACTTTCCCAAATTGATTTATCTGTCTTTGTTCGATGATGTACAAATGAACTCAGAAGCCTTTATATACAACTCAACTACAATGACAGCTGGCAAAACCCCTTCTCAACCGACTTACATCCTCCAATTACACTACGCCAGCTCAGCTAAAATCAATCCAACTAATCACTGTTACATCACTAAACACACTACTAAACACAGTTACAAATAGACTTGTTATTAGTGACTTTTGCTAACATTTTGCCTGTCCAAACTCCTCCACCTCAGCCAAGTTAGTGGAGTACCGGATGATATTATCTTTTAAGATATTGTAAAAGAGCTTGTCTCGCAATGATTGTATAATGCATTCAAAACTAGGAGTGGACGACGACTTCATCCATCGTCAATTGTTATATCAGTTTTTTAAAATTTTGGATATCAACTCATAATATGGTTGTAATTAAAAGGACCTTGATCCGATGGTTTACCATTAATTTTTTTTTTTTATAACTCAGATCACCTTACTTGCACCTCGACTCATATATCTTGGAGGTCAAAAGTCCAAACCCACCGCCCACTCCAGGTATTGAATGCATACAATTATTGTGATTACTATACCTGGTCAAAGAATAATGACAAACATTTCCAGAGTAACAACATTGCAGAAGGCTAGCTCATGTCTTCTTGAAACTTCGATGAACTAAAAGGAGCAATAAAACAAGACAAGTTGTATTTCTGGCAATATACACAGAGGGATAGGAATAATCATATTTGCCCAAACTTCAGAAAGATGTGACAGCAAAAGCAAAATCCTAACAAAAAAAATTAACTGTTACGGTGCTTACTCTAGTCATGAAAAAAAGGAGAATTAACCTTCATCGGGCTACCAATTGGGTAATGGATACATCACCAACTGACCAAATTTCTTGTTGAGATGTAGATTCGTGAACTTGAAGTTGAACTTCATCTTCATCTCTTCTTGTAGAAAAAGCAGGTCTTTTGGGGATGTTCTTGGTGGCAGTTTCATTTTTCAGCATTACCGAGAGTTCCAACATAGAGGGTCTATCAACTGGATTTTCTTGGACACATAGCAAAGCTATTTGCATGCATTTCACTAATTTACAAGATGAATTTGTATCGTCGAGTGATGGATCCATGAACTCCATGCCTTTCCCACACTTCCACAAATCATATGCCTGAAGCATTTCGATGCAATGCATCTTTAGAGTTCACAGGAAGGAAATCAATTCGCAATATTCATGTCACAATTTTCAAAATTACTTACATAGTCTAGGAGGTTTAAGTCTTCATAAAGGCCATGTGAACAATTATTCCGCTTTCCGCTAATGATTTGTAAAAGAAGAACTCCGAAGCTATAAACATCTAATTTGGTGGAGTATATGCCACGTTTTACATATTCAGGAGGTATATAACCACTGCAATGTTGCATAAGTGAACAAAAACAGATAACTAGATGGGTAATATTTGAGACTAGAACACATTATGTAGTGTGTATTGTAAGAAAGAAGGAACTTACTATGTTCCAACAATCCGGCTAGTGTTAGCTTCGAATTCATCTTTCTTGAAAATTCTAGCCATGCCAAAATCCGCAATCTTGGGCTTCATCTCGTTGTCTAACAAAATGTTGCTCGCTTTCAAATCCCTGTGAATTATTGTCAATCTTGAGTACTCTTGGAGGTACAAGAGCCCTTGAGTAACCCCTTCAATGATTTGAACTCGATTTTCCCAATCTAAAAGTAATCCCCTGGTTGGAACTACGCGAAAGAGATTTGGATAGTTAAAACATAGGTGACACCTCATGTTAAAACCACACTCAATTATTGTTCACCATTAATTTAGAAGCATTAAAGATTGCTAACCATAGAGATAATGATCCAGGCTTTTGTTCGGCATGTATTCGTAGATCAACATCTGTTCTTCTTTTTCGGTGCAAAATCCAAGAACTCTTACAAGATTTACATGTTGCAGTTTAGCAGTAAGCATCACCTCGTTCTTGAACTCTTCAAATCCTTGTGTAGAAGTCCTTGAAAGTCTCTTTACTGCTATTTCTTGTCCATTATGTAATACACCCTACAGGCGAAATAGACACCGCTTATTTAGTTTTGATTTCTCAATTTTATGCGAAGACGAATAGTTTTACCTTGTAAACAGGTCCATATCCACCCTCTCCGAGCTTATTTTCAAATGAAAAGTTATTGGTAGCTTCTACAAGGTCGGTGAGTCTAAATACTAACAAATTAGGAGCATTTGCGTTTCCAGTAGATGCCATAGTAGTTTTGAATAAAGATTGCGATTCTTTTCCTTTGCCCATCTGTCCTGTAACCAATGAAAAAAACATGCGGAACATTAAAAGGGTGAAGGGAAATGATTTATGCACAAAGTTTTCTCGGCTGTAAGAACTTACCTTTGTTTCTGCGTGCTCTTTTACGCAGATACCACATCGCATAAACTAGTACAAGGGTAACTGTAGTTGCAGTTGGAAGCAAGATTAACAAGAAGGGTCTCTTGTTCCCGAGATTTTTCTCATCTTCTTGTGCTATGAAATTGTGCATTAGAGAAAAATGTGAGAAGACAATCTAGCAGTAGACAAGAGAAACAGAACACTCTTAACCGTTCCAATGGAAAAACACAATGATCATATATTGCCCAAAATTAGTTTCAACTATACTTAGAGGCTCTCAGAGATAGTCCTCTTGACGACAATTGTGTTCCCTAGTTCTTCTAATTTTTCTTTATCATGACTCTTTTGTGAAATCCCAACTTCTTAGCTCAGCCTAGTGGATCAGGAGGAACAATCGGTTTGAGAAATCTTCTCAAATTTACAGGTCACATTGAAATAATGCATTGTTTGTATATAAAAGCACAACTTATTAGATAGCATGGGATGTATAGTACTCACCTGCCTGAGTAAGCACCCAATTTTCAGCATCATCTTCGACTTGCCACACAAAATAACCTAGCAAATTCCTCTTTTTCGCATAAGCTACCTTTTTTTTCACGACCTCAACATCGTCATAAGCAATCCAACTCGATCCGATGACGCAGTAATTCACAACATAGGCTGCATTATAGTACTCCGAAACAGCTCCGGATATCTGGATGTACGCCTTAAGATTCTTGTAGCTCATCCAACCATTGTCGGCGGTCCCCTTTGCCGGTGCACCGACTGCACTGTCATTCGGGTTCACGAGCGTCCAAGTATAGCCGTAGAAAGGCAGCCCCAAAACAATCTTGTTAGCCGATAACCCGCCGTTAATCCAATCATTGATTCCATCTTCTGTATTCATCAGTTGATCACCTCCTGGATCATGCAATGCTGCAAAGGCAGCCGTGTAATTCCACGAAGTAGGCGTGTAGTAGTCAAATGCCATCACATGTACCCAGTCCATGTTCTTCTTAATAGATTCAATTGGAAAACTTGCATTGTCAAGGTATGGGGAGAACGGGACACCCATTGTCAAGATGAGTTGAGACCCACTTGAGTTTCCTGACTCTGATTCGATCGCTAATCGCCACTCATCGAATAGGGTGGCCATGTTTGCCATTTCAGAGCTAGTATTGACTGAATCCCAGTGAAAGTCCAGCCCATCAAACCAATATAATCGAGCTGTTTTAATGGAGGACTCAATGAAGGACTTCCTGAACTCAGATTGGCTAACCATCGAGGAAAGAGTCGAAGACTTCGCCGATCTTACACCGATCGCTAAGAGCGTTGTGACCGTTGGATTCTTTTGCCTGACAGTGGGAGTGAAGATGGAGAAGGACTGGGCATCTGATGAAGAAATGGAAAGTTGGTACGTGGAAGGGTTTAGGCCTGCCATACCGCAGATGAGGTGAGTGAAGAGGGTTGAGTTTATGTCGGTTACAGGGAATTTGCTGCCGGAGAACCAGTAACCGGATTTGATCCATGTTTGAGCAGATGAACATGGGAATTTGGAGGAAAGAAAGAGGAGGAGCAAAAGGGTGGGTGTAGTCAGTGCCATGGCCATGGAAGAGTGGTAGCTTGACATTTGTGGCTAATTAGCAAGCAATTGATGTCACATGGGTTTAAATTCGAGAAAAAGTTACTATACCCCGGATGAGCCGGTAACTTTTGTCCGGAAAACCAACAGACTTACTCCACACTCCACACGCCATGTAGCAGAAGCTGCAGCATGAGCATTAATGCTTCTTAACGCGTTCTTTCCTTTCACTCTCTTTCAACAAATATGGATGGGTCCCACCCTAACCCTTTGAGTTAACATACTATCAAAAAAAGGTTCCTCTACCCGCATGAAAAGCAGTAAAGCTACATCCATCGGTGAACTTCCACCCAAACTTTATACAACACTGTTTTGGAAAATAGAAGTTGCTGTGTTTGGATAAATTTTTGAAATTTTTTGTAGGATTATGAGTAGAGAAAGAAATGAAAGCAATAAGTATAATGATTTGAGATAAAGGTGAGAAATGATTGAAAGTATAAGTAATGAGTATTTTTTGAGTTGAGAATTTTTTTTCGAAAAGCAATCCAAACAAAGTATCACTCCAGAAAAGAAAAGAAGTTGTTTACATTCCAGTGTGAGCTAGAGCAGCTTCGCCAGAGTGAGGAGATGGCTACTTGCGTAGCTGGACGGTCTGATCCTAATCACATATGAGTACTGCTAGGTGTACCGACCATTTTTGGACCGAAACCGTACCGACGGCCGCGCGCGGCCGTCTCCGGCCACCGGACGGCCGATCCGAGCCGTCCAAAAATTTTAAAAAAAAAAACCGAGGGGCCCCACGCGGGAATTAACGTCATCCGATGTGTGTAGGGTGCTTGATCTAAACACCCTATTTTTCGTGTATACATATATACACGAAAAATAGGGTGTTTAGATCAAGCACCCTACACACATCGGATGACGTTAATTCCCGCGTGGGGCCCCTCGGTTTTTTTTTTTAAAATTTTTGGACGGCTCGGATCGGCCGTCCGGTGGCCGGAGATGGCCGCGCGCGGCCGTCGGTACGGTTTCGGTCCAAAAATGGTCGGTACACATAGGATTTTCGAATCACATATATATCTTTAAGCGACGCCAAATTTCTCATGAAACTAATACTTGCTAATACGGTGGTTAATGATATCTTACTCTCTCCGTCCTAAACTGAATGACAATTTTAATATTTCGGACATCTTAAAAAATTATTCATAATGCTTTCCATAAGTAATACTCTATGAATTTTGTTTGATAAATCTGAATCAGACTATTATATGATTTTCAAACTTATAGAGGCAAATGATAATGGCAAAACTCATTTTGATCCTGCCAAAACTCCCACTTGTTAAATGACTTATTTATCCTCCTTCCAATCCATCATTCAACCTCAGCAATTCAACCTTCTCTCTGTGCAAACTTTTAAAATTATACTCTCTCTCAACAATTCAACCTTCTCTCTCTACTATACTAGACCCACAAACCCAACAAGAGATGGCGATGAGCAAATGGCGAGGTAATCCATTGGAGGAAACGCCCGCAAAAGAAGCTGGTGACAAAGGCGGCGAGGAAGTCGATGCCGGCGACGTTAGGGGGTGAAGAAGCCGCACAGGTTCAGGCTGGGGACGGTAGCGCTGAGGGAGATCAGGAAGTACCAGAAGAGCGCCGAGCCCCTGATCTGTTGTGGCCGTGTTGTAGGAGGCGGCGGAGACGTAGTTGGTCGGGTTTTTCAAGGATTACGAATCTGTGCACAATTCACGGCTAATGATATCCAGCTGGCGAGGTCAATTTGTGGGGAGAGGGTTTAGTTAGGGTTTGTAATTTGGGGGATTTTTGTTCTGTGCTATAGTAGTATATGTTTCTCTCTGTCCTTCTCTAGGATTAGTTGGTCTTTTAGGATTTGCAATGTTAATTTCTGGCAGGATCTTGGGTTTAATCTGTTTCTACTTGTTGAAATGTGACTAATGGATATTTGAATCTTATTACCAAAAACAGAAGAAATGAATTTGAGTTGATTTGCAGGGTACAGAAATGACGAGAGTATAATTGGAGATTGCAGGGTGTAGAAATTAATAATGACGAGTAGAAATGGTGATAAGGTAACAGAAATAGAGAAGTAAATTTCAAAAGGCACAAAGGCAGACAATATCATTCATTTTGAGACGAAATGAGTATATATTAATGCCATTTTGGATATACCTAATCATGGTGTATAATCTTATTAACACAGTATATGCTACCTCTGGTTTTCTTTCTTTTCCCGCTTTCGGCCTTTCAAATGGCTTGTCAGGGCGACTTGACTTAGTCTTGTCTGTTTTTAAGGCTCCAGTCCTTCACCCATCAAAAACGGCAAAAATAGAACAGTCTTTCAAATAGACCATTTGATGGGAGAATGGAAAAAGGGTTGAATTGAAATAAAGAAAATCTACTATCGAGGCGGTAGCGCAGTTGGTGAGGCCCACTGCTCCCCTCAATGCAGACGGAAGTTTGAGTCCCACCAGGTGTTCGAAACCAGTTTGCAGATTAAAAGGGAGACTTTTTACCAGTTATGCACTAAAGTGGTGCCGTGGTGATGACGCTTTTTCTCGGACGGTAGCTATGGCTCGAACCGGACATTTTATTGACGAGTAGGGAGTTCCTATAGTCAAGTCAAATGGAGTTGTTACGCTGATTGTCCCCTCCCACCTTTCTTGATGATCAAAATAAATAAATAAATAATAAGATAATCTTATTTTTAATTTTGCAATCTTTTTGAACTGATGTAAAAATCTTATTTTTCTAATCATTTTATTTTAAAAGATCGTAATTAATTTTTAATTCTAGGGCTCTTGAAGAGCCCTGCAAGAACCATAAAACCAAATGAAAAAATTAAGTTTTTCAATTTTTAATTCGTTTGAATTAGTACAAAGATATTATTTTTTTGATCATTTTATCCTAAAAGAACATAATTAATTTCTAGCTCTAAAGCTTTCGTTGAAGAGCTCTAAGAGAAGCATAAAACCAAATATTTCTACACCAAGATAACAATACAAAACGGCGTCGTATAGGTTTCGGTGGAAGTTCAAGTCAGTGGGCATAGCTTTACCGCCCAAAAAGGCTATAATTCCGTCCAATTTCAAAGCAGTGCCAGCCTTTTCCACCTACGTGATTGACTGATGTAGGTGGTTGAGGCAAATTGACCACATTACCCTTTTCCCCCAATCTGAGATGCACCTCCTTCTTTCAGTAATGCTAAAGAAATTGACAGGAGCCACCGACCATGGTCATAGACGATGCATGTATAATCCAAATTGTTCAAAATTTTAAAAAAAAAATCTCGAGTGGGCCTCAAATTTATTCAATATGAATAAATCCTCGATTCAATCATTTTAATTTTCGGTACTCATTCTAAAGCTTTAACTCAAAGTCAGCTTTTTTACCGTGGCATCTCAAACGGTAAAAAAAGGATAGCCAAGCCCGGCAAGCCTCTTATTTACAAGACAAGTCAAATGGTCGGTGGATTTGGCATCCATTGCAATGATATGTCTGTCAGCAACGTCAAATCCGATTTTTTCTTAAGAAAGTGATCATTGCATAACCAAACTTTCCATTTTCCGCTTCACCAAAAAAAAAAAAACCAAATTTTCCAAAATCTACGCTATATAATAATGCTAAGAGCATTCACGCCCCTAAAGAAAGTGATCATTTCAGAACCAAACTTTTCACTCCAAAGTCCATCTACGCTTTAATAATGCTAAGAGCATTCACACCACTGTCGCTACTTCTTGGTCAAAGTTAGATTAAAGAGCAAAACGGCAGAAAGTCTCCTGCATCAGCTTCTAGTCCTCCCTCTCTACTTTGCAATTTGTTTATGTTGTGTTTAGATAAGTTTTTGAGAAATTTTTTATGAGAGTAGTAGAGGTAATAAGTGAAAAGAAATAGAGAGAGAAATAATTGAAAGCAGAGGAAATCTTTTAAAAAAAACTTTTGAAAAAGTAAAACAATTAAGGCATTACCTTTGCTCATCATACTATATTATTTTACTATTTAATTTATACCTCACCAATGAGTCTTTTGTTTTCATTTTTAAATTGGATCCGAGCAAGTTTGCGCATCTCTACTAATTTCGGGGCCATAAAGGTAACGTTCAGGCATAACCCAGTGCTCTAATTTTTAATCCATTTGAACCGGTGTGAAAATATTATTTTTTATTATTTTATCTTGAAGTGTCATAATTATTTTTTGCCTATAGGGCTCTCATAATTAAGTTTCTACTTTACAGAGTCCAAAATAAAGAGCAGAAACTTGATTATGAGAGCCCTAGAGACTAAATTAATTATGACTCTTTATGATAAAATGATAAAAAAAATAAGATTTTTGCACCGATTCAAATGAATTAAAAATTAAGTATTTAATTTTTTTAATAGATCACTATAGAGTATACGTATTACATTTGAGAAAAAATAAAGAATAATAATAACATCTCAATATTATTTTGGAAGAAGAAGGAAATAATATATTAATAGACCATAAGTTAAAATAGTGAGTCTGATGCAGTATATATTTTAAAAATGACTAACTAAAGTAATAAAATGATATTTTAAGGTGTAATTTGGTCTGAAATTTAAAAAAGCTGATACGGATGTTTTTACCGCTATATAGAGTTCCTTAGCGTTAAATCAAGCTAGACATCCTGCTTGGTTAGTATATCTACTCGGAGAAATAACCATCTTTTTCAATGTGCCCACGACAGGGGAAAAACCAACAAACCCACAATCCTTCTTGATGGAAAAGGCACTTCTGTTGTTCTACATATCACTCCTAGAAATAAATGGCTCTGTGAGTTGCACTGAAGTAGTCATTAGTACTTCACAGAATTAATGCTTTGGTTCGAAAGTGAGACTTGCCCATGATGCAGGCCGGTTAAATGACATTCACCACTTGAAGTCTCGAACCACTTCTGCCCACATTATTTGATCTGTTACTTCCTCTCAATGTATAAATAGCTATGCAACTCGAATTTTTACTAGGCCACCAGTAAAAATGTTATTAATAGTTTGGATCACTTGTGTGGAATCCAAACGTGGGCTCCATGCACGATGGTGAACGCTTCGTTGGTACTCATAAAATTATGTGTGAAACATTTGCCGCTTTTCTTTTTTTATTTGAATCATTACGACTGACAGGGATCAAGCCAACAAAAATTGGTTAGTGCGTGAATGATATTATCATAATCAGGGACAGAGCCAGGAATTTCACCATGCTGGGATGATCATACATGCGAGAAAAAAATATAAATACACATGTATAATAATGTAAATACATTAAAACTCAAAATAACGTAAATACATAAATCTGTTTAACTAATGAGATCGATCTTGATGTATGTGTCTTATTTTTTTTACTGTTCATCTTTTTTTTCATTCATCACAACTGGACGATTTCGGTCCAAGGGCTTTCATGTTACTACTTGATTTTACCAGTCAAAAAGTAAAGAATTAGAAGTCTAGAATAACAATTAGAGAAAGACATACCTACAACTTAGATTTCACCAAAATTAATGAGGGTTTCCAAAATCTTTTCTCCTCCGTTGCTATTTTCTCGAAATTGCCTTGAAGTCTTAATAATTGGATATGTTTGTGCCAAGAGAGAGGGAGAGGGTTTGGTGTGCCATTGAGGTTTTAAAGCAAAAAGAAATAAAACTGTAAAATACTAAACTCATCTAACGAAAGTTGGAAGTTTATTACTTGAATATTCACAATATTAACCCTCTAGTTTTATGTTTTGTTATATTTTAACTCTTTAGCCTTTAGTAATTAATGTTAGTATCCTCGTATTTTAAAGGTTACTATTATATATATATTTTCAAAATTCTACACATGAACGAGCCTATATAATTTCATAGGAATTTATTTATTTTTATATGCAATAGTAGTGTTTTTTTTTTCCTTGTAGAGGCGACTGCCCCTATTGGTCCCACCCTGACTCCATCCCTATCATAATACAACCCCATTATTGTTCAAGGTAGCTCATCAGCTTGCTAAATTAGGGTTTTACCTAAGCCCTTTTATTCAGCTAATCCTTGTATAGTTATATTTTCTGTTTTCTATGAGTTTCTCCCCATGCTTGTTTGGCTGCAATGAAAACAAAAACTACATCATTTGAAAAGTTAATTTTAGAATTAAAATCCGACCACAAGAGACCTCAGTTTTGGTTGCACGTTTAAAGCATTCCAGTGGTTAATTACTGCGGATGACTTACCACTTACATATTAATGCACTCATGATCGAATGTCATTGCCCCATCATTTCAAAAGAGTTTTCCCAACAAAAATTCTACTCCCTTCGTCCCATAATTTTAATCCCTATTGGGATTTAAGTTGTTACAGTGCATGAAAAGATACAAAAGAAATTGCTTTTGGAAATGTAATTTTAGACACGAAATGACATGGTTGCATTAATTCGATTAGTTTTTATTTTAGTTTATTGTTATTTATTGTAATTTTGTTTGTTAGTTTTGGTACTCTTAGCTACAGGTTATGAGGCGACAAAACGAGCAAAGATCACAATGGGCAAGCGGTGCCGTGATATAACGCGATTTCGTTTACCCATTGTGAGTTTTGTTCTTCTTTTTGGTGAATTTGTGTCTGTGTATAGAGTACCCCATTCTTACAATTGAGGGGTATTGAACTTACATGCTTGGTCTTCGGTCTTTGGAACCCAAACTTCTTCCTCTTCATCTAGACTTAGAAAGGAGACACAGGGTTCACAAAAAGACTAATTTAGTCACAATGGCTGATGAGCAGAGGGACTTAGTTGTACCTGACCCCTTCCCTCTGAACTCACATTTCGCCCCCACAACATACATTACACCATCATGTGTACGACTACCCACAATCATGGCTAACAACTATGAGATTAAGCCCGGTACACTCCAAATGCTCCCTAAGTTTCAAGAGCAATCTCAAGAGGATCCATATCAACACATCACTGAATTTGAAGCCCTCAGTTCCATGCTTTTAATTCATAATTTTTCGATGGATGCATTGAGATTGATTTTGTTTCAATTCACTTTGATAGGGAATGCCAAACATTGGCTTAGTACTTTGCTAGCTAATTCTATAACATCTTGGGCGCAAATGAGTGCGGCATTCCTTAATAAATTTTCCCCATAGGAAAAACACTCCAACTTCGGCAGGAGATCACCACTTTCAAACTAGTTGAGAATGAACAGTTCTATGAGGCTTGGGAGCGATATAGGGATCTCATTCGTAAGTGTCCGCACCATGACATACCTAAGTGGCAATTAGTACATTGTTTTTATTCCGGGTTGCTTCTGCTGCATTGTGTGATGGTTGATGCCTCATGTGGAGGCTCTGTGATGGTTAAGCATGAAGAGAATGCCTAGCAATTGTTCGAAACTATGAGCGAAGGGTCCCTACAAAATGTTTCTTTTGAGAGGAGAGGTAAGTCAGTCACTGCTGGTTCTGATAAGCCACGAGGTATGTACGAGATTAAACCATCTCATGACCTCCATTCTAAAGTAGAAATATTGACTGAAAAGGTTGAAAAGCTTCTTTGCATGGGACCGGCCACCTCACAGCCTCCACCTTCTTAGAAGGCATGTTCTTTATGTGCTAGCTCGGCCCATTTCATTGCTGATTGTCCTGCAGCCCCACAATTTCCCATTTTTGTGGAGGAGTAAGTTAACACCGCACAGGGGTACTCTAATGCACGGGGTTTCTCCCAACCGGGTAATGATCCGTATTCTAGTACTTACAATGCGGGTTGGGCCAAACATCCTAATTTCTCGTGGAAGACGGAACAACAGGGCAACAGTTTTGTCCAACAACCTAGGCCATTTAACACTCAGTTTAACCCTGCGGCCTATCTCTCACAGAACCAGCAGCAAGCACCTCCCTAATCCTCGCGGGGTCCACCCTTTAAGGAAAAGGTGCTACAAGCGGTTGACAAACTCAATCATACCCAACAGCAGGTGCGCACCAACACACAGTCCATCGTGAGGTTAGAGACCCAAGTGGGGCAAATAGCCAATGCACTGAGTCGTAGGGAATATGGTAGGTTGCCCAGTTAGCCTCTCCAACCCCCTAAATGACAGTTTGTGGTTCATGAAACAGCCCCTGCTGACGCTAAGGAAGTCATGACATTGCGCAATAATAAAGAGGTCGAAACCCGACCAGAGAAAGAGAAGCCGAAGGAGCATTTGGCTCCCTTCGACCCCGATGACTTTGGCGAGGAGTGTTCATAAAGCAAGGAGGGAACCCATTTAGTCACACCTGCACCACCCACTCCCATGTCAAAGGGCTTTAAGGTGCCACCCTATGTGCCTAAAGCCCCGTTCCCATCATGTTTGAATGCACCATCTCCCTTTCTTAAGAGGGGAGTATCTATGGATGATACCCTTGAGGTATTCAAGCAAGTGAAAGTTAACATTCCACTCCTAGATGCCATCAAACAAGTCCCAATCTATGCAAAATTTCTTAAGGACCTTTGCACTCAAAAGAGGAAAAATAGAACCAATATATCTAAAAAGGTCCTTCTCATCGAGCAAGTGAGCTTTATTTTTTAGTTTGACGCTCCCTCTAAGTTGCAAGACCCTAGTACCTCGACTATTGATATAGTCATTGGAAAACATGCCATAGAGCTCGCAATTTTAGACGTAGGGGCTAGTGTCAACTTGATTCCGTACTCGGTATATGAACAATTGGGGCTTGGGGAGTTGAAGCCCACATCGGTTACCTTGCAATTAGCTGGTTACCTTGCAATTAACTGATAGATCCATTAAGGTGCCACGTGGAGTAGTTAAGGACTTTCTTGTTAAGGTTAATGATTTTTACTTTTCAGCTGATTTTACAGTCCTTGACATAGAACTGATGCAAACCCTTAAAAACCAAACTCCAGTTATTCTTTGTCGTCCCTTCTTGGCGACTGCTAATGCAAACATTCATGTGAGGAGTGGGGAGATGGAGGTGACTTTTTGGAACATGACCCTTAAACTAAATGTTTACAAGGCTACGAGACCTCCTCTAATGGAAGAAGACTGCTTCGCAGTCGATGTCATAAAGGACTTAGTGGAGGAGGCGTTGCCTAATATTTTGACCGATGACCTTCTGGCCGCTTGTTTAGCTCATTTTGACTTTGAGAATTTTGATATTGATCAGTCTATCGAGGAGGTTAATACTTTACTTGGTTCCACACACCTAATGGTCACCCCTCCTCAAGAAATCAAAGTTGAGCCTGGACCCATTCTTCTGAGTGAGCCACCCACTCCTTTTGTAGGGTCCCCATTAGAGCTTGGGTTACAGCATGTGCCTCCTGAATCTATGGTTCCATGTGTTAATTTAATAGAGGCGATCACAATAGATTGTGGACATACGGAGTGTATTCAAATTTGGGGGGTAGCTGGTTCTTGCACAAATATTCATGGTTCAGAGGGAGAGATGAAGAGTAATGTGTCTTGTCCGGTCTTAATTTTTAGGGTGAGTTTTGAAACTTTGCCATTTAAGCACATTTTTCCTTGGTATGATGATTTTATTCGTATGGTGGCTAGAGGGACAATTCTGACTTGGTTATGTGATCAACTATCTTTCATTTTTCTAGACGGGTCGGATGATATCTTTTGGAATGATCCATCTCGTGTAAATTTAAGAGGAGGTTAAACTGTTCTTAGAGCGTTGAGTGTGAGGTGGATCGTGACAAGTCCAAGAGACTTTATATCCATGGAGGATGAGATACCTCCGGTGTTTGTCATTGTCGGGGTTCAGATTTGGATCAGTCAGCTCGGGCTCCGCTCTTTGCTCCTTCCTTACAGCTCCGTGCGTCCTCTGCTCAACCTTCAACAAGTCACTAGGGTTGGTGGCCGTGACGGGAAGAGCGTCGACGGCCTCGGGAAAGAGATAGGCCTCGGAAAGAATATAGACCTCGGGAAGAACATGAACAGTGCCATAAACAGTGTTATTTCATGCTTCAGACGAACTAGTCGGCGTTTTCCACCAATTGTCGGGATCTTGATCGTGAGAGGATTCCGGTTCCTTCCTCCGTTTGCTCCACGCCTCCACTGCTGGACCTGCAACAAGTCACTAGGGCTGTGGAAGCCCAGTGACCCTCCGACGATCAAGTTAGATGTAAGGAGAAAGGTTTAGGTCCAGGGTTAGGGTTAGGGTAGAACGACCTACCTCTTTAGGTTAGAGTCCCTTTGTATTTATAGATCTTGGTTTGCTTGGCCTCCAAGCTAGCGCGTGAAGGTCACGCTCGGGTAACCGCCTCGGCTAACATCATAGATGATGCACCGGATAAGGCGGTTACGGAGCACATGGCCAGGTCATCCCTTCGCGAGGATTCTTCTCGATGATGTGTCTCATTAGGCGCAGGAGGCTTGCTCGGGAGCCCTCGATACTGTGTTTCGGGGGTCGGTATGGAGCCCTCGGATGCCCTCGGTGATATGTCTCTAGGGTCGGTACGGAGCCCTCGGGTGCCCTTAGTAATATGTCTTCGGGGTCGGTACGAATCCCTCGGTAATATGCTTCCGGGGTCAGTATGAAGCCCTCGGTGGTATGTCTCCGGGGTCGGTACGGAGCCCTCGGCAATATGCTTCCGGGGTCGGTACGGAGCTCGGTGGTATGTCTTCGGTGTCAGTACGGAGCCCCATTTATTTGGGCCACTACAATAACCCCTCAACTTCTCTCGTGACGAGTAGTGTGGCCGAATATTTTAAAATGTACGAAGCCCCAGAGAGATGTGTCGAGCCTCATACCCGTTGTTCGTCGGTTCATGGGTTCGATTTTAGGAAACCGAGGCACGAAGGAGGCACGGAAGGGTTCCGTCGGTTCGTGGGCTTGGCTTTGGGAAACCTAGGCACGGAAGGGTTCCGTGCGTTCGTGGGCTTGGCTTTAGAAAACCAAGGCACGAAGGAGGCACGGAAGAGTTCCGTCCGTTCGTGGGCTCGGCTTCGAAAAACCTAGACACGAAGGAGGCACGGAAGGGTTCCGTTGGTTCGTGGGCTCGGCTTCAAAAAACCAAGGCACGAAGGAGGCACTGAAGGGTTTCGTCGGTTCGTGGGCTCGGCTTCGGGAAACCTAGGCACGAAGGAGGCACAGAAGGGTTCGGTGAGTTCGTGGGCTTGGCTTTGGAAAACCAAGGTACGAAGGAGGCACGGAAGGGTTTCGTCGGTTCGTGGGCTCGGCTTCGGGAAACCTAGGCACGAAGGAGGCACGGAAGGGTTCCGTGAGTTCGTGGGCTTGGCTTTGGAAAACCAAGGCACGGAAGGGTTCCGTCCGTTCGTGGGCTCGGTTTCGAAAAACCTAGGCACGAAGGAGGCACGGAAGGGTTCCGTCAGTTCGTGGGCTCGGCTTCGAAAAACCAAGGCACGAAGGAGGCGCAGAAGGGTTCCGTTGGTTTGTGGGCTCGACTTCGGGAAACCTAGGCACAATGGAGGCACGGAAGGGTTCCGTGAGTTCGTGGGCTTGGCTTTGGAAAACCAAGGCACGAAGGAGGCACAGAAGGGTTCCGTCGGTTCGTGGGCTCGACTTCGGGAAACCTAGGCACGATGGAGGCACAGAAGGGTTCCGTGAGTTCGTGGGCTTGGCTTCGGAAAACCAAGGCACGAAGGAGGCACGGAAGGGTTCCGTCCGTTCGTAGGCTTGGCTTCAGCAAACCTAGGCACAAAGGAGGCACCGAAGGGTTCCGTCGGTTTGTGGGCTCTGCTTCGGAAAACCTAGGCACGAAGGAGGCATGGAAGGATTTCGTCGGTTCGTGGGCTCGGCTTCGGAAAACCAAGGCACGAAAGGGTTCCGTCGGTTCGTGGGCTCGGCTTCGGGAAACCTAGGCACGGAAGGGTTCCGTGAGTTCGTGGGCTTGGCTTTGGATAACCAAGGCACGAAGGAGGCACAGAAAGGTTTCATCGGTTCGTGGGCTCGGCTTCAGGAAACCTAGGCACGAAGGAGGCAAAGAAGGGTTCGGTGAGTTCGTGGGCTTGGCTTTGGAAAACCAGGGTACGAAGGAGGCACGGAAGGGTTCCGTCGGTTCGTGGGCTCGGCTTCAGGAAACCTAGGCACGAAGGAGGCACAGAAGAGTTCGGTGAGTTCGTGGGCTTGGCTTTGGAAAACCAGGGTACGAAGGAGGCACGGAAGGGTTCCGTCGGTTCGTGGGCTCGGCTTCAGGAAACCTAGGCACGAAGGAGGCACAGAAGGGTTCGGTGAGTTCGTGGGCTTGGCTTTGGAAAACCAGGGTACGAAGGAGGCACGAAAGGGTTCCGTCGGTTCGTCGGCTCGGCTTCGGGAAACCTAGGCACGAAGGAGGCACGGAAGGGTTCCGTGAGTTCGTGGGCTTGGCTTTGGAAAACCAAGGCACGAAGGAGGCACGGAAGGGTTCTGTCGGTTCGTGGGCTCGGCTTCGGGAAACCTAGGCACGATGGAGGCACGGAAGGATTCCATGAGTTCGTGGGCTTGGCTTCGGAAAACCAAGGCACGAAGGAGGCACGGAAGGGTTCCGTCCGTTCGTGGCTCGGCTTCAGGAAACCTAGGCACAAAGGAGGCACCGAAGGGTTCCGTCGGTTCGTGGGCTCTGCTTCGGAAAACCTAGGCACGAAGGAGGCATGGAAGGGTTTCGTCGGTTCGTGGGCTCGGCTTCGGAAAACCAAGGCACGAAAGGGTTCCGTCGGTTCGTGGGCTCGGCTTCGGGAAACCTAGGCACGGAAGGGTTCCGTGAGTTCGTGGGCTTGGCTTTGGAAAACCAAGGCACGAAGGAGGCACGGAAGGGTTTCGTCGGTTCGTGGGCTCGGCTTCAGGAAACCTAGGCACGAAGGAGGCACGGAAGGGTTCCGCGAGTTCGTGGGCTTGGCTTCGAAAAACCATGGCATGAAGGAGGCACGGAAGGGTTCCGTTCGTTCGTGGGCTCGGCTTCGGAAAACCTAGGCACGAAGGAGGCACGGAAGGGTTCCTTCGGTTCGTGGGCTCGGCTTCAGGAAACCGAGGCATGGAAGGGTTCCGTCGATTCGTGGGCTCGGTTTCGAAAAACCTAGGCACGAAGGAGGCACGGAAGGGTTCCGTCGGTTCGTGAACTCGGCTTCAGAAAACCTAGGCATGAAGGATTCACGGAAGGGTTCTGTCGGTCAATAGGCTTGGCTTCGGAAAACCTAGGCACGAAGGAGGCACGGAAGGGTTCCGTCGGTTCGTGGGCTCGGCTTCGGAAAACCAAGGCACGAAGGAGGCATGGAATGGTTCCGTCGGCTCGTGGGCTTGGCTTCGGAAAACCAAGGCATGAAGGAGGCACGAAAGGGTTCGGTCCGTTTGTGGGCTCGGCTTTAGGAAATCTATGCATGACGAAGGCACGGAAGGGTTCCGTGAGTTCGTGGGCTCGGCTTCGCGAAACCTAGGCACGAAGGAGGCACGGAAAGGTATGGACGCTTCCAAGCTTGTCGAAAGCTAATTTCTGCCTTGAATCTTGGATTGATTGCTGTGTGGGGCACGGTGAACGCCTTCTGTGCTAGCCCATTTTCTCCTAAAGAACCATTTCCCTTGAAGGGGCAAGGCGGTCTTTTTACGGACTTCCTAGGCCATGGATTCTTTTGGCGGATGCGTACGTTGTTGAGCAGCGGACGATCCTAGCCCCCGCCAGAGCAAGAGTTGGAGGACAGGTGGAAGAGCCGCTTGGTCTTCACCAATTTCTCTCATTGCGTCGCCACTTTTTGGTTCTTGGATCTCGACATTTCCGTCGTGAAGAACGCCTATAAGCGAGGTGAGAGTTGTTGAAGGGGAGGAGCGAACATCAGAGAGAACGACTAATCCCCAGCAGAGTCGCCAATTGTCGGGGTTCAGATTTGGATCAGTCTGCTCGGGCTTCGCTCCTTGCTCCTTCCTTACAGCTTCGTGCGTCCTCTGCTCAACCTTCAACAAGTCACTAGGGTTGGTGGCCGTGACGGGATGAGCGTCGACGGCCTCGGGAAAGAGATAGGCCTCGGAATGAATATAGACCTCGGGAAGAACATGAACAGTGCAATAAACAGTGTTATTTCATGCTTCAGATGAACTAGTCGGCTTTTTCTACCAATTGTCGGGATTTTGATCGTGAGAGGATTCCGGTTCCTTCCTCCGTTTGCTCCACGCCTCCGCTGTTGGACCTGCAACAAGTCACTAGGGCTGTGGAAGCCCAGTGACCCTCCGACGATCAAGTTAGATGTAAGAAGAGAGGTTTAGGTCCAGGGTTAGGGTTAGGGTAGAACGACCTACCTCTTTAGGTTAGGGTCCCTTTGTATTTATAGATCTTGGTTTGCTTGGCCTCCAAGCTAGCGCGTGAAGGTCACGCTCTGGTAACCGCCTCGAGTGATATCATAGATGATGCATCGGATAAGGCGGTTACGGAGCACATGGCCAGGTCAGCCCTTCACGAGGATTCTTCTCGATGATGTGTCTCATTAGGCGCAGGAGGCTTGCTCGGGAGCCCTCGGATGCCCTCGGTGGTATGTCTCCAGGGTCGGTACGGAGCCCTCGGGTGCCCTTAGTAATATGTCTCTGGGGTCGGTACGAAGCCCTCGGTAATATGCTTCCGGGGTCAGTATGGAGCCCTCGGTGGTATGTCTCCGGGGTCGGTACGGAGCCCTCGGCAATATGCTCCCGGGGTCGATACCGAGCTCGGTGGTATGTCTTCGGAGTTAGTACGGAGCCCCATTTATTTGAGCCACTACAATCATACTTTATTTTGTAAATCCACTGACATCCTATTATATTTGCACCAGGTGGTGGTGGAACAAGACTCCAAGTATCTTGTTTAAGCAAGGCTTGATACCCAGTATTCATAGCTTGTTGCCAGACTTGATGTTTATTGGCTTCAGAAAAATGAGTAGGCTCTTTTACTGGTAAAGAAGACTCATTACCAACTACTGTCATGCCATTAAACTTTTTAGGTTTAACAATGCCATTCTGAGATCTAGTAGTCATAGAATGATGAGGTACAATAGAAGGTAGAGAAATTGTAGGAGCAGAAGTTGAAGGAATAATAGAAGAAGAAGGAGAAGAATGGGACAACATAGGGACAAACATCTCATCAGGATGATCAGCAGAAACATGTGACATAGTAGGAGAAGAATTATGTAGAATAGGAGAAGAAAAAGCTTAAGTATGTGAAACAGACACTGGTACAACAGAAACACCTTGAGTATTAGTACATGAAGTAGAAGTAGAAGACAGAGATGACATAGGGACAGAAACAGGAATAAGTATGTCATCAAACATAGTTAAAGGAACATGAAACTTAGAGGAAGAATTAGTGGAAGTCCCTGGGGATTGTATCAACTATGAATAAGGAAATTATGTTTCAACAAACTTGACATGCCTAGAAGTGTACACTTTGCTTGTACAAGGATCATAACATCTATATCCTTTTATATTAGGACAGTATCCTAAGAAAACAGAAGGAGTAGATTTTGGAGACAATTTACGTGTGGCATAGGGTTTTAACGAGGGATAGCAACAACAACCAAAAGGTTTAAGAAACATGTAATTAGGAGCAGAATGAAACAATAGAACATAAGGAATTTTGAAATTAACACTAGTATGAGGTATTCTATTCATAAGAAAAACTATTGTAGTTAAAGCTTCAAGCCAAAAGGAGGTTGGTAGGTTAGCTTGTAGAAGAAGAGTAATGGTAGTCTCAATCAACTGTCTGTGCTTTCTTTCTGCACGACCATTTTTCTCAGGAGTATGAGGACATGAAGTTTGATGGATTACGCCATTAGTCAAGAACAAGTGAAGAAGAAAATGATTAATGAACTCTCCCCCATTATCACTCCTGACATTTTGAATAGTAGTGTGAAATTGAGTTTTGACATAAGCTTTAAACTAGGCAATAACATGTTTGATCTCTGATTTATAGTGAAGAGGGAACAATCAAGTATACCTAGTAAAATCATCCACAACAAGCAAATAGTATCTAAAACCTTTATGAGAAGGTATTTGAGAAGGCCCCCACACATCCATATGGACTAATTGAAAAGGAGTAGAAGCAACATTTTCTGAATTGGAAAAGGGAAGCTTATGACTTTTAGCCATATTACAATATTTGCAATTGACTAACTGTGGCTTGCTTATGAACAGGTAAGCCATGCTATTTTATTTAGGAAAGAAACAAAGGTAGACTTAGATGTCCAAGTTTTTGATGCCAAAGCATGGCAGAAGAAGAAATGCTTACAAGTGCAGTAGAAAAAGAAATCCCAGACTTAGGTTCAGTAAAGTTCAGTATGGGGTACAATCCCTAATGATAAGGTCCCTTGTACAAGATCTTGTGAGAAGTCTTGTCATGAATTACAAGACCAAAGGAATCAAAGATGAGAAGACAATCGTTATCTTTGGCAAACTGATAAACAGAAATCAAGTTGTGAGTAATTTGTGGAGTATGAAGAACATGAGATAAAAGTAAATGACCTGAAGGAGTTGGTAAGAGTCCTTTTCCAGTGTGAAAAATCGGCAAATTTGTTCCATTTCCAATTCTAACACCATTAGTGACAACAACAGGTTGAGGATTGATTACATTCTAAAGATTATTAGTGATATGACTGGTTGCTCCACTATCAAATTACCAGGGTTGTGCCTGTGGTGTAGTGAAAGAAGTCTAAAAATTGGTAGGCATAAGCATTAATGAAGAATTACCCATGTTTATTGCTGCTGGTGGAGCAATGTTATATTGAGGAGAGCCATGTGAAACACTTAATGAAGGACCCATATTCAGAGTAGAGAAAGCCTCAGGCATAGCAGCAAAATTAGCTTGTGCAGGACTAGTATTCAGAAAGAAGGGCATAGTAGTTGAAGAGGAAGAAACCTGTGGCATACTCTGAGAGGGTTGAAACATTGGAATCCCTGCATTATTACCCCAAGGAACAGAAGAACCTGCTCCTCTCTATTGAAAATTGGATGGTGGCATCTGAGGAGAGAAATTCATTTGTGGTGGTCTATAATAACAATAGTTGGTAGAAGGATTACTCCTTCCACAAATGTCACAGGGCAGTCTTGGACCTCAGCCACTTCCTCTAGGAAAACCTCTAGAATAACCAAACTGTTGGGATCACTACGCCAAATTTTGGCTTTACCGGCGATAGTATTACCGACATTAATTTAATGCCGTTAAAAGACACTTTTAGCGGCATTAATAAGACCGCCGGTAATAATTACCCTAAAACGGCGGTAATCCAAAGACTGCCGTTTTTAGTGACTTTTTCCGGCGGTTTTTTAATTACCACCGGAAAAAGTAGAATGTACGGTTATTTTTATTACCGGCGGTTTATTACCGCCGTTTATAATAAAACCGACCCGTATAATATAAATAATATTATTTATCCTAGTTGAACCATAATGCGGGTTAGCCGAGTTGGTCGCACGCGCGTTCAAAGATCCGGAGGTTCCGGGTTCGAGTCACAGGGAAAGCAAAAAAATTTAACCACCGATTTTATTGCCGGCGGTATTATTACCGGCAGTTCTTTATCGCCATTTTTAGTATTACCGGCGGTTTTCTAATGCCGCTTTTGTTTTTCCGACAATTGTTTTTCCGGCGGTTTATTTCCGGCGGTTTTTGAACTATTACCGGCGGTTTTAAGTATTACCGGCAGTTTTGGGACTATTAACGGCAGTTTTCTCATGCCGCTAATGCTAAAATTTGGCGTAGTGGATCCAAAATGTTAACCAAACTGATTAGGCCTAAATTGGTGTGGGCCAAACAGTTGTGGTCCAAACTGTTGTATACTATATTGTGGCCCAAATTGTGAAGAACCAAGCTGTGAATTCTCAAATTGCCGTGGTAAAAATTGAGTGCCAAACTGATTTGAAACACCAAACGTATTTGAAGCCTGATTTGAACAACCAAGATAAGGTGATTGACCAAACTGAGGTGATACACCAAAAGAATGAAACCCCTGATTTGGAACCCTATAAGGTCCAAATGATACATTAGGAAACTGAGATGGCCCTGAAGCACTACTGTTTACTATTTGTGATCCATGTGTAGCAACCAAAACAAAAGAATTTTGAACATCAGTCTCTGATGGAGATTCTTGAGTCAACTGAACATCTTCACTTTTCAACATTGTGACAAGTTCATCAAAACACACACTATGTCCTTTAGTGCATATAGCACGAACATCAGTTCTAAGTCCATTAAAGGCTTTAGGTAAGCCATGTAAAGTCCTAAAACGAGTTCATCATCCTCAATAGGACTACCAACAAGAACCAATTTTTGTGCTAACTCCTTGATCTTATCAATATATGAATCTATGGTTGATGTTTTAGACAAACTATGTAGTTGATCTCTGAGTTCTTGAACATGTGATTCAATCAAGGAATTGTATCTATTTGACGAAGAAATCCAAATTTGATGCACAGATCGTAACCCTAGGACATATGGTAATGTGTTCTGAGAAAGAGAAGCAGTGATACAAGATCTCAGTTGTGAATCAATCAACTTCCAAAGAGAATAAGTAGAATTTAGAGTTATATTTCACCTTGTTCATCACGGAGCTGTGAAGGCGAACCATCGAGATATCCATAAAATCCATTTGCTTCCATTACACTTTCAACTTGAACTCGCCAGAGGAGGTAATTTGATCCATCCAATTTGATATTCACCAAAGAATGAAAATTTTAAACCAGGAATGCCAAAGACGATGGTAGGGTTACAACCGATGTAGAAGTTGTGGCATTTGCTGTAGACATGTTGCAAAGAACAGGATCGTGCATCACGGTCTTGAGCCGTTAGCCTGAAGAAGAGGTTGAATTGAAATTGAAACCCTAATTGAAATTGAAAACCCTAAGTTGCAGAAGAGGTTCGCTCTTGATGTTCAAGCCTAGGATCTACAGACTTCCTTCATCATGGGCTATGATACCATAAAGAGAAAACATTATTTGATACAGTACATGATTCAAGGGAGCGGGAGGGAGAGAGAGAGAATCTGGTGTTCTATTTCATTTTCCGTTGTTTTGTATAGAATGACCATTACAAGCTATATATGTCCCCGACAATACAAAGCAAAGGGTTTAGCCCCACTAATCACCGTAACAAACCTAACTAATTACCCTCTAACTTTCTAACTCACTTCAGACTTTAATGCCCTTTCTTAATAATGTAGACTCTCATCGTCATCTCAATCTTCCTGTAGAAATTAAAAGCAGGTCTTTTGGGGGTGTTCATGACGGCAGTTTCATTTTTTAACATCGACGAGAGTTCCAACGTGGAGAGTCTATCAGCTAGATTCTCTTGGACACATAGCAAAGCTATTTGCATGCATCTTACTAATTTACAGGATGAATTTGTACCGTCGAGCGATGGATCCATGAACTCCATGCCTTTCCCACACTTCCACAAATCATATGCCTGAAGTATTTCGATGCAGTGCATCTTTAGAGTACATAAGAAGGAAATCAATTCGCAATATTCATGTCACAATTTTCAGAATTACTTACATAGTCTAGGAGGTTTAAGTCTTCATGAAGTATTGTGTGAAACTGTGACCTAAGTGTGGAAGTTAAGCTATTCAAGAGCACCTGAATAGTTTGTGCTTTGTACTATTGATATTCATTTGAGCTGAGATCGAAGCTATTGAGCGATGATACTTAATTGCTCTTGACGATTGGGAATGATCTCAATCTCAGACCTTAACTTCCAGGCTGAACCCATGGAAATCTTGAATTCTTTTGTCAGAACATCAATTGCGCTATGGTAGGGTTTTGCATCTTGATGATAATGGAGTTCCGCATAATGCAAAGTTGACAGTGTAGGAATCATCTGAAAATATGTCAAACTTTATCCCCGAGTAATTCATTCCATCAATGAGGGAATATTTCCCCTACGAGCATGTTCCAAGAGAGGTCCAACCATTAGAGCTCATTCAAGTACTTCAGTAAGTGCCCGCAAAAGGCTGTTTTGAGATTAACAGAGCCCTAAAAAAAAAAAAAAAAAAACAAAGATCAGGAAAAAAAAAAAAGAAAATGAATTGAGCCTTCGAAATCCAACTGTTAAAGTTGGTTTTCGATTAATCAATGGCCATGAATACGGTGAGGAATTTCAACCATTTTAATTGCTGATCCTTTCCTTCGATTACTATACCTGGTCAAAGAATCATGACAAAAATTTCCAAAGTAAACATCATTGCAGATGGCTAGCTCATGTGCTCTTGAAACTTTGATGAACTATATGTAGCAGCTCGAGCACTGAATTTTTCTCTTATTTTCTTTAGGCATGGTGTTTATTATGCAACCTGGTTGTGAGCAAATGCTACTTAACAGGAGCAATGCTTATGCCAGAGCCAACTCACCCACTAGGAAATTGAAGCAACACGAGTTCTACTTCTGACAATATATACAAGGGAATAGGAGCAATCATAGTTACTCAAATTTCACAAAAATGTCCCAGCAAAAGCAAATTCTTAACAGAAATATGAACTGTTACGGGGGCTACCCTAGACATGAGTAAAAGGAGGCGAATAAACCTAGCTTCATCGTGCTACTGTTTGGGAAAAGGATACATCACCAACTGACCAAATTTCTTGTTGAGATATTGTAGAATCGATCTCGAACTTCATCTTCATCTCTTCTTGTAGAAAAAGCAGGTCTTTTGGGAGTGCTCATGGCGGCAGTTTCATTTTTCAGCATCGACGAGAGTTCCAACATGGAGAGTCTATCGGCTGGATTTTCTTGGACACAGAGCAAAGCTATTTGCATGCATCTCATCAATTTGCATGATGAATATGTATCGTTGAGCGATGGATCCATGAACACCAAGCCTTTGCCACACTTCCACAAATCATATGCCTGAAGTATTTGAAGGTTGTCCATCTTTAGATCGAGTTCACAGGAAGGAAATCAATCCGCAATATCCATGTCTCAGTTTTCATAATTACTTACATATTCTAGGAGGTTTAAGTCTTCATGAAGGCCATGCTTGACGATTTTCTAATCCTAAATTAATGGGTTGCTCCAAGCATAGGGCTGAAACCGACGTAGCACAATATCCGATAAGTCCGAAGTCGAATCCACAGAGATGGTGATGTATGCTGATTAAAAACTCGAGTTGTTATAATTTAAATGGGCTCTTAGGTAGCCACCCCTCGTCGTTTGATTGAAATTAAATAAAACCTAGAAATTGATTGTACTTTTCAAATAATTAAAAGAGAGAGATATGGTCGTAGAGTTCATAACACTCGTAGCCAGTCCAGATTAACCTGCTACATTCAGTATTCTTAAAAATGTTCAACTTTAATTTGGAAAAGATACCCCGAAAGATGTAGAACCTCATGGTCGCCGTTTACCCATGCGCAGCGGAGAATGAGTTTTGGACCCCCATTCCTCCGTTCACATGGGCTCCGACAATGCCCGGGTTCGTCTGCGGAAAGTATTTTTCGAATCTACAATTGTCTTTTTCATTGTTTGAAAATATGAGCAGTGTCCAAACTGATCACGACGTGCTAATCACCCTACGACTGCTCACTGATCATTATGCTTAAAATAAAAGAAATCCTAATTTGATTCATGTTTTTAGTACTGCAGAAAGAAAATAAATACAAGATTTAAGTTAAACAAGAACCAACAAACAACTTTGATAAAAAATCGAAAATCAATACGAATCACTGAAGTGCAAATAATTGAACAAAGCATGAAAAAAACTTGAAGAAAAAAAAAACTCAAAAGCAAAATAAATAATATTCCATACATAAGGCTCGACAGCCGTCGTCCAAATAAAACCTGTTGTAAAACCCACATGCCGCAGCGCCGATCCTATGTTTTGTACCGTCCAAAAACCTACCACGGCAGCAACAGCAGCCTTTTTTTCCTTTTTTCCCAGGACTCCCTCAACCTCACGTCATCAGTAGGGTTATATAGGAATTGTAGATCTTAATTACACAAAGGCCCTTTGGACTTCAAGAAATAATAAATCAACCATTCAATTTTGAATTATTTCATATTTTAACCCCAAACTTCTTTTTATCCAAAGTTCTGGACAACGGGCTTGAGCAACCTATAAACATAAAAACACATAATAAAAATCAGTAAACAAAAATAAAAGACTAATAAATGTAGATTGGAGGGCCAAAATATGTATATTTTGGTACTTATCAGGCCATGTAAACAATTATTCCACTTTCCGCTAATGATTTGTAAAAGAAGAACTTCTGAAGCTATAAACATCTGATTTGGTGGAGTATATGCCACGTTTTACATATTCGGGAGGTACATAACCACTGCAATATTGCGTATGTAAAAAAGAAGAAGAGAAAACTAGATGAGTACTATTTGTGACTAGAACACTTTAGGTAGTGTGTATTGTAAGAAATATGCCACTTACTATGTTCCAACAATCCGGTAAGTGTTACCTTCGAATTCATCTTATTGGAAAATTCTAGCCATGCCAAAGTCCGCGATCTTGGGCTTCATCTCGTTCTCTAACAAAATGTTGCTTGCTTTTAAATCTCTGTGAATTATTGTCAATCTTGAGTACTCTTGGAGGTACAAGAGCACTTGAGTAACTCCTTCAATGATTTGAACTCGCTTTAACCAATCTAAAAGTGATCTCCTGATTGGATCTACGCGAAAGAGATTTGGATAGTTAAAAGTTAGGCGACACCTTATGTTAAAACCACACTTAATTATGGTTCACGATTATTTTAGAAGCATTAAATTAAGATTGATAACCATAGACAAAATGATCCAGGCCTTTGTTCGGCATGTATTCGCGGATCAACATTTGTTCCTCTTTTTCAGTGCAAAATCCCAAAACTCTTACAAGATTTACATGCTGCAGTTTAGCAGTCAGCTGACCTCATTCTTGAACTCTTCAAATCCTTGCGTAGAAGTCCTTAAGAGTCTCTTTACTGCTATTTCTTGTCCATTACGTAATATACCCTGCAGGCAAAACAAACACCTCGTATTTAGTTTTGTTTTCTCGATTTTATGCGAAGATGAATCATTTTACCATGTAAACAGGTCCGTATCCACCCTCTCCGAGCTTATTTTCAAATGAAAAATTGTTGGTAGCTTCTACAAGGTCAGTGAAACTAAATACTTGCAAAGTAGGATCATTTGCATTTCCAGGAGATGCCATAGTAGGTCTGAATAAAGATTGGGATTCTTTTTCGTCATCCATCCATCCTGTAACCAATAATAAAGAACATGTGGAAAATTGAAGAAAGACGTTAAGAGAGTGAAGGGAAATGATTTAGGAACAAAATTTTCGCAACTAGGAGGAACTTACCTTTGTTTCTGCGTGCTCTTTTACGCAAATACCACGTCACAGAAACTAGTACAAGGGTAATTGTGGCTGCGGTTGGAAGCAAGATTACTAGCAATAGCTGTCGATCTCTTGTTTCTAGGATCTTTCTCATCTTCTCTTCTTGTGCTATTAAATTGTACATTACAAAGGAATGTGAGGAGACAATATATCAGTAGACAAGAGAAACGGAACACTCCTATGCCTACCAATGTAAAAAAAGAAAAAGAAAAAAAGAATCATCATATATTGCCCAAATTATTTTCAACAGTACCTAAAAGGCATTAAGCAGAGAATCCTTGTGACGACAATTGTGTTCCCAAGTTCTATAATTTTTTTTTTTCGTTTTGTTTTTTTAATAACTCAGGGTGTCTAGCAGTGGCAGATGCATACCTGGAGATGAACACTGATCTCTAGGGGTGTAGTTATGAATAAGAAGTAGCATAATACTTGGTCAATTAAACGAAATTTCAAATATTCAACTCTGCGTCATGTTAGGCTGTAGGTGTTTTGTTAGCATGTTGACCTGCTTCTACTGTTTTATTATTTTGTTTGTTTTCTACGTTTTCTTTATTGTAATACAGGGTGTCTCGGACCAGCTTGCACTCGGACTAATCCCTACGTACAGCCCCTCCCACAGTCGTTTCACACACTTGCGCATGTGGTGAGGTGACCACAACAGCTGCTAGCAAGGGGAATGAAGGTGCTATGTGGGTGGTGGTGGCTAGCTCCTAGTGGGTGCTTCCTAGGCTTATTTACGGATTATAATCAGGATTTTCTTAATCTAATTCCTGATCCTATTAACCCCACCCCACCAACCACCCCCCCCAACCACAAAAAAAAAAAAAATGAACTGGCTCTTGGGCGGATTCAACCGTCACTGATAAACATTCATATGGCAAGTTCACAGAGATGGTTGATTCCATCTCTGTAAGTAAATTTTTCGTTTATTGCAGTATGATATGATAAACCAAACAAAAAAAACAAAATTGTAAATCCAATCAATTAGGGTCGGCTATGTTGCTTTAACGTTTTACCAGTCTTAGAAAGCATCCAATTGTCATCATTGGGGACGTGTCATACTTCGTAACCCAGAAGCTCTTTCTCCCTTATGTAGGAAACCTTAGTTCTGATAGCCTCCGCATCATCATAACCGATCCAAATCGAACCATTAATGCAATAGTTCGTGACATAAGTCGAGTTATACACTACTTTTTCTCCATCACATAGCATATATGACTTGATGAACTTGTAGAAAATCAACCCATCAGGCGTAACGGCGGGACCTGTAGCAGGCGATCCGATCTCATTGGTCGAGGGGTCCAGAAGTGTCCACGCGTACCCATGGTATGGTAACCCCAAAACGATCTTTTTAGCAGGTAATCCTTTGCTAATCCATTCCTTACTTCCATAATCCATACTTACATTGCTTGAGGGGTCATACAAAGCAGAATGAGCGCCTGTGAAGTTTTCCATGGTGGGTAAGTGATAGTAATAGGCTACGATGTGTACCCAATCGAAGTTCCTGAGAATCGACTCCATCGGATAACTTGTGCTGTTTTTGGAAGGCAAATAATGACTGGCCAGCGTTAAAAGGAGCGGTGATCGGGTGGAATTCTTCGATTCCCTGTCTATCGCGGTTCTGCAATCGTCAAAGAGAATTCCCATATTTTCCTTCTCGGTGGTGTTTGTGCCCGATTTGACGCAACAAAGTTCCAGGCCGTGAAGCCCATAAAGAAGGTCGAGAAGTTTGAATCTCCAGTCCAGATGGGCAGAAGTGTTGTGATTGATGGGTTTTTTTGCTGAATGATGTCGGTGAAGGTGAACATGTATGGCTCATCAGAGGGTACGATCAAGAGCTCATAAGTTGAAGTGTTGATAGATGCAAAAGCAAATGTCAAGTGAGTGAATAGAGTCGAGTCGATATCGGGGATGGGGAATTGGCTGCCGGAATACCAGTAACCTGCTTTGATCCCGGTCTGGGCCTCTGAAGAACTTGTTAATGGAGGAAGAAAGAGGAGGAGGGAAATGATGGTGAACAACATTTTAAGATGGCTTGAGCCTGGAGATCCTGTTGATGAACCTTGGAACTTTATGTAGCTGCCATCCTGAGGACTTAAAAGTCATTTTCTTTTACATGCGACTTTCACGTTGTAGAAGTACGAAAAAAGACTAACTTTAATTTTTTAGATTAGTTGTTTTAGGTTAAAGTGTGAAATACTTTTTTGAGTATTATTTCACTCTTGCCCATTGAATTTAGTTTTGGAATACTTTTTTGAGTCTCGTTTCTTAGAAAAAAAAGAAGAAGAAGATTTAGGACTAGTATGTAACAAAAAATAAGGAAAAAAATCTAGCCGTGGCAAAACTATATAAGTTTGGGATAATTTTTTATTACACACATAATAATTACAATTTCTAAAATTTTTGTCATGGCGGCCGCCCATGGCTCCACTCCCTCTTTACTTCAGCATATCCTCTCCCACCCACTTGTGTAGATATTCATCTACTTGCCTTGTGTTTCAACCACCAGGCTTGGTCTGGCTTCCATTTTAGCACACAAGTGCAAACCTCTGGCGGTGTATATATTCTGTAGGGTTAAGCAATGTAAACAGAGAGAGAAGGGTAGTGAGTTGGGAGAGAACTCCACTTGTAAATCTTTAGTCTGTTTCTAGTGAGATTGGTCCGATTCCTCCGTGGATGTACGATCTTGGAGAACTACATAAAACTCTGTGTTTTGTGTGTTTGGTGTGTTTGGTTTCGATCTTTGGGGCACAACAATGAGTAGGAGTGCGAGTCCAAGCACAAACATGAAAGTGTCTTTAAAAAATGTTGCAAACTCTTAAATTTGCGAGAATAAGGATTGAGATTGAAACTATTGATTGTGATGATATTTAAGAACGAAGCGAAAAGCCTACCCAAGAAAATTTCAATTCCAAAAGATTGAGACTCTCTCTCTCTCTCTCATAAGTCACAACTTGGTAGTTGGCAGGCAACATTTTAGATGTATAACCAATTCGGTCACGACAATATATAGACGTCTCAACACGTGGCTGTGTTGATAACTTCCCGTCTTTGTAGTCAATAACGACTTGTTCCAAACTTCCATTTGCTTTCATTTCAGGGCAATTTTTGGCTGCTCTTGGGGCATGTATTTAGGTGTGTGCATTAGAGTTAGGATGGCTATAGATACAGATTTTGCATTCTACTATTTTAGATTCGGTAATAGAATCTAGATTTTAGATCTTAGTAGAAACAGATAAACATGTTTACTATAACTGTGAAAATATGATTAATTATTAGTAATTGCCCCCAAGAACCTAATAAAAATTACTTCCCCATCCCATACCGAATGACACTTTCATCATTTTAGACCTCTCAAAAAATTCACTATGATATTTTAACTTGTACGAAACCTTTTTTTATACGATATTGATCTTATTTAATAGAACGTAATTACTTTTCTCAGACAAATTTTTCAAAATTATAAAATACTATAAATTAGTAAATATTTTCAGAGATATGAATGCCGAAATTATCGAGAAAGCAACTAAAGGGATAAGCTAGTCCGGACACTAACAACAAAGTAAAGAAGTTAATGATTCATACCCGTATCTAGGGAAAAGATTTTCTGGGAGAAATGTCTCCGGGACACGGCACGCACTCATCCACTGCTTTCCTTTTTCAACATGTACAAACACAAGTATTACGTAGGGGTCGGCTTCTAGAGATTGCGAAATTAGAATAAAACTTCTTTCCAAGAAAAAACACCCACTACAACTAAAACTATTCACACAAATTAAGATGTTAATTTCTAGGAGAAGATCACCCAATTTTTTTTCTTTTTATTATAGTTTTTCCTGCTAACTACACTATCTAGGTTTTAGTTTATTCAATCTGTTCACACAAAAAAAAAAGGGTCGACCAGCTCGGTCCAAAAGATGTAAGTTCAAAAAAAGCATGTTTATAATGCTTATTATCTTTGACTTTTCTCTTTTGAATACGAAATTGCCCGTCCACTATTATTATTAATTTTTTTTTTACCAATTGGCCAGTAAAAAGTAAAATGACGTCTTGACTTTTAAAATGCTGATGGAATACAATCTTTGTCATGAACCCCAAGGCCCAACGTGTAAAAGTAGGTTTGAGAAAGCAACAAAAGGGGCTTGCCCCCAAAATTTCGCTAGTTTAAAATCTACGAAGGCAATATTTCAAACTTTGGGGTTATTAGAGGTTTGTCCAAATCCCAAAATTAATTGAGATGCGGTCAAGCTGCCACCCAAAAAAACAGCCAGTTATCTACATATGACCTAATTGGCAATTGCAACGAAATGCGAGGGTTGTAGATATTAATTTGACTCAGTGTCTGTGGGGCCTTGTATGATACAGAACATAGAAAACATGAAAGTATCCATGAAAGAGAGAATGGACAGCTTGTTCTCTTTCATGGACATTTTCATGTTTTCTTTTTCGTGTACCATAGCATTTCTCGTTTTAAAGAATTTGGCCTGTCCAAACTCCTCCACCTCAGCCAAGTTAGTTGAGTGGATGAAATTATCTTAAGATATTGTAAAAGAGCTTGTCTCACAATGAATGTATAATGCATTCAAAACTAGGATTTCAGCGGACGACGACTTCATCCATCGTCAATTATTTCGAGTTGAAGTACATATAAATTGTTATATCAGTTTTTTAAAATTTAGGATATCATCCAATATGTCTTCTGGTGTGAAGGAATATTTCAACTCATAATATGGTTGTAATTAAAAGGACCTTAATCCGATGGTTTATCATTATTATTATTATTATTATTTTTTGATAACTCAAGTCACCTCACAAGCACCTCGACTCATCTTGGGGGTTCAAAGTCCAAACCCACTGCCTACTCCCGGGGAGCTCAATTATGAAGAGTTTGGTTCAAATTCCAAATTGCTTGTAAGGTATTAAATGCATACCATCATTGTGATTACTATACCTGGTCAAAGAATAATGACAAAAATTGCCAGAGTAACAACATTGATGAACAAAAAGGAGCAATGATTGTTCTAGAGCAAGACAAGTTGTATTTCTGGCAATATAAATAGAGGCATAGGAATAATCATATTAATTTGCCCAAACTTCAGGAAAAAAGGAGAATTAACCTTCATCGGGCTACCAATTGGGTAAAGGATACATCACCAACTGACCAAATTTCTTGTTGAGATGTAGACTCTTGAACTTGAACTTCATCTTCATCTCTTCTCGTAGAAAAAGCAGGTTTTTTGGGGGTGTTCATGGCGGCAGTTTCATTTTTCAGCATCGACGAGAGTTCCAACATGGAGGGTCTATCGGCTGGATTTTCTTGGACACATAGCAAAGCTATTTGCATGCATCTCACTAATTTACAAAATGATTCTGTATCGTCGAGCGATGGATCCATGAACTCCACGCATTTCCCACACTTCCACAAATCATATGCCTGAAATATTTAATTCAATGCAGTGCATCTTTAGATCGAGTTCACCGGAAGGAAATAAATACGCAATACTCATGTCACAATTTTCCAAAATTACTTACATAGTCTAGAAGGTTTAAGTCTTCATGAAGGCCATGTGAACAATTATTCCGCTTTCCGCTAATGATTTGTAAAAGAAGAACTCCGAAGCTATAAACATCTGATTTAGTGGAGTATATGCCACGTTTTACATATTCAGGAGGTACATAACCACTACAATATTGCATAAGTGAACAAAAAGAGATAATTAGATGAATACTATTTGAGACTAGAATACATTAGGTAGTGTTTATTGTAAGAAATATGCCACTTACTATGTTCCAACAATCCGGTCAGTGTTGCCTTCGAATTCATCTTTCTGGAAAATTCTAGCCATGCCAAAGTCCGCGATCTTGGGCTTCATCTCGTTGTCTAACAAAATGTTGCTGGCTTTCAAATCCCTATGAATTATTGTCAATCTTGAGTACTCTTGGAGGTACAAGAGCCCCTGAGTAACCCCTTCAATGATTTGAACTCGTTTTCCCCAATCTAAAAGTGATCCCCTCATTGGATCTGCGTGAAAGAGGTTTGGATAGTTAAAACTTAAGTGACACCTCATGTTACAACCACACTCAATTATGTTAGAGGCATTAAGGATTGCTAACCATAGACAAAATGATCCAGGCTTTTGTTTGGCATGTATTCGTAGATCAACATTTGTTCTTCTTTTTCGGTGCAAAATCCCAGAACTCTTACAAGATTTACATGCTGCAGTTTAGCAGTAAGCATGACCTCATTCTTGAACTCTTCAAATCCTTGTGTAGAAGTCCTTGAGAGTCTCTTTACTGCTATTTCTTGTCCATTACGTAATATACCCTGCAGGCAAAATAAACACCTCTTGTTTAGTTTTGTTTTCTCGATTTATTCGAAGAATAATAATTTTACCTTGTAAACAGGTCCGTATCCACCCTCTCCGAGCTTATTTTCAAATGAAAAATTATTGGTAGCTTCCACAAGGTCAATGATACTAAATACTAGCAAATTAGGAGCATTTGCACTTCCAGGAGATGCCATGGTAGATTTGAATAAAGATTGCAATTCTTTTTCGTTGTCCATCAATCCTATAACCAATAAAAAGAACATGTGGAAAATCGAAGAAAGACGTTAAAAGGGTCAAGGTAAATGATTTAGGAACAAAATTTTCACAACTGGAAAGAACTTACCTTTGTTTCTGCTTGCTCTCTGACGCAGATACCACGTCGCAGAAACTAGTAGAAGGGTTAATGTGGCTGCAGTTGAAAGCAAGATTACTAGCAACAGGTGTCTCTTGTTTCTAGGATCATTCTCATCTTCTTGTGCTATGAAATTGTACATTAGAGAGAAATGTGAGGAGATAATATAGCAGTAGACAAGAGAAACAGAACACTCCTCTCCCTTCGAATGTGAAAAAAAAATTCTATTATTGCCCAAATTAGTTTAAACAATACTTAATAGGCGTTAGGGAATAGTTCTAGCTTCTTCTTTTTTGTTTCGTTCTGTGTTTTGATAACTTGGGGTGTCCGGCAGTGGTAGATGCACACCCGGAGATGAACACCCATCTCTAGGGTGTAGTTATGATTAAGAAGTAGAATAATAATACTTTGTCAATTCAGCATCAAATTGCGACAAAATTCTCAGCTCTGCGTCACGTTAGACTATAAGTGTTTAATTTGTTAGTAGTGACCTGCTTCTATTGTTTTGCTTTCTGCCATTTTTTTATTGTAATGCTGGGTGTAGTGGTGGCAAATTGAACCCAGACCCATCAACTAAAAAATAGACCCAACCCAACCCATTTATTAGTTGGATAAGAATGGGTTCAAACCCAGCTAACCCATTATTAGTTGGGTCATAATTGGGCATTAATTGGGTCAACTTAAATGACCCAATGGGCAATGAAAATAACCCACCAAATTCCAACCATCACCCAAATTCCAACCTCCCCTCTCTCTCTCTCTCTGTCCCCACGCCCCCCCCCGTCTCTCTTTCCCCCCCCCCCCCCCCCCCCCCCCCCCCTCTCTCTCTCTCTCTCTCTCTCTCTCTCTCCCTCCCTCTCTGTCTCCCCCCCCCGCGAACCGCATGCAGGAGCGTGGCATTCTCTCTCTTTTATTCAATTATTTTGTGCTAAATCACATACGTCCAAAAATATTTTAAATGGTCTGAATTAAAAATCAATTATGACCGGTAACAATTATTTTGACCAGTCAAAATTGAAAGCACATCTCATCCATTAATTGCGCGAATGGACCCGTGAAATTGTGCTCCGCTGTGAATAAATTTCTCTCATGGTAGTCCCGCAAAGGGTTTGGATTAAAAAATTGACTTATTTTTTTGTCCTTATTCAAATTTTTTTTGTTTTGTGTCATATTTTTGTGACTTATTAATTTGTTTTGATGAGAGGAATCGAAAAAGTAAAAAAATTTGATCGAAACTTATAATTTTTTGAATAAAGAAAAAAAAAATCAATAAGACAAAAAAAATTACTTATTCTCGTCTTTTTGAAAAAATTTATGAGTTTCGATCATAATTTTTTTTTACTTTCTAATTTTTCGATCATAATTTTTAGTATATATGTAATTGGGTTAATGGGCGGGTCAGGTTTGCTTTAAAATAAATGGGTCGGGTTGGGTATGGGTAATTAGACTCATAATTAATGGGTCTAAATGGGTCAATGACCCATTAAAGACCCAACCCACTAACAACTTACCCAATTTGACCCAAACCCGCCCGTTTGCCACCCCTAGCTGGGTGTCCCAGGCCAGCTTGCGCACAACTCGGACTAGTTCTTGCGTACAACCCCTCCCACAGTCGTTTCACACACTTACGCATGAGGTGAGGTGATCCCAACAGCAGCTAGCAAAGGGGAATGAAGATGTTGTGTGAGCTTGGCATTGTAATTCTTGTTGGCTAGGGGTGGTGGCTAGCTCCTCGGGGGTGCTTCCTAGGCTTATTTACGGATTCAACCGTCACTAATAAACATGCAAGTTAATCACAGAGATGGTTGATGTCATATCTGTTAATAAATTCTTCCTTCATTGCAGAATGATAAATCAAACAAAACAAAAATCAATCCTTAAGCCCCAATCAACAGACTCGGATCCTGTACATTTTCCCTGGGCAATCCAAAGCTGAAACAGACACGCGTGATTCACCTTTGTAAAAACTTATTCACGGAACTCCGTGAATAAGTTTTTCTCAATATCGATGTCTATTAAATTCTCTAGAGTAGTGTATCACTCATTTAAAGAGATTTAGACTTCCGGTCTTCGTAGTCAATAACGACTCCTTCAAAACTTCAATTTGCTTTCATTTGAAGTTAAAGTCCTCTAAAAGCTACCCAAATTCAAATTTGAGAATTTGAGAATTTCATTTTTTTTAGCTTTTCAGAATTTGTAAAATCTAAAAATCTGTTATCTAGAATTTTTGATAAACGCTCAAAAGTTGATTCTAACAATTTAAAATCTGCAAAAATAATTTCTCGCATACATGTCCTAGTCGTGGTAGGTGTGGTTTGGAAAATTTAAGTAGAATACCAAGAATTTTTATTAGTCTTTTACTCATTTGACCCGTTAATTTTTCAGTATGCCATATCTGTAAGTATATTCTTCCTTTATTACAGTATGATAAACAAAGAAACAAAAATCGAGCCTTAAGCCTCAATCAATTGGGATCGACTACATGATGTTGCTTTAAAGTTTTACCTGCCGCCTTAGAAAGCTCCCAATTGTAATCATTGGCGACATGCCATACTTTGTAACCCAGAAGCCCTTTCTCTCTTGCATACGAAATCTTAGTTCTGATAGCCTCCACATCATCATAACCCATCCAAACTGAATCATTAATGCAGTAATTCGTGACATAAGTGGAGTTATACACTACTTTTTCTCCATCACATCCCATCTTTGACTTGATGTCCTTGTAGAACATCGAACCATCACGCGTAATGGCGGGACCCGTTGCAGGTGATCCGATCTCATTGGCCGAGGGGTCCAGAAGTGTCCACGCATACCCCTCGTATAGTAACCCCAGAACCATCTTGTTAGCAGGTAACCCTCTGCTTATCCATTCCTTAATTCCATAATCCGTACTTACATTGCTCGAGGGGTCAAACAAAGCAGAATGAGCGCCCGTGAAGTTTTCCATGGTGGGTAAGTGATAGAAGTACGATACGATGTGTACCCAATCGAGGTTCCTTTGAATCGACTCCATCGGATAGCTTGTGGTGTTTTTTGAAGGCAAATAATGACCGGCCATTGTCAAAACGAGCGGTGATCGGGTGGAATTCTTCGATTCCCTATTTATCGCAGTTCTCCATTCGTCAAAGAGAATTCCCATAGATTCCATCTTGGTTGTGTTTGTGTCCGGTGTGACGCAACAAAGATCCAGGCCGCGAAACCCATAAAGCCTGGCTTTTTGTATTGATGATTTAATGAAAGAAGTTCTGTGAGAGGGTTGGGTAGCCATTGAATAGAAGGTTGAGAAGTTTGTATCTCCTGGCAACTGAACCAAGATGGTCAGAAGTGTTTCAATTGATGGGTTTCTCCGCTGAACGATGTCGGTGAAGGTGAGCATATATGGTTCATCAGAGGGTTGGATATAGAGCTCATGAGTTAAATAGTTGATATACGCAAAACCAAATGCCATGTGAGTGAACAGAGTTGAGTCTATATCGGAAACCTGGAATTGGCCACCAGAAAACCAGGAACCTGCTTTGATCCAGGTCTCTGAAGAACTTGTTAATGGAGGAAGAAAGAGGAGGAGGGAAATGATGGTGAACAACATTTTAAGATGGCTAGAGCCTGGAGTTACCGTTCATGAACCTTTGAACTATATGTAGCTGCCATCCTAAGGACTCAAAGGATACTCCCTCCGTTCCAAATTAATAGTCCATTTCGGTCTCCAATGCATTTTTTAGATTGTTAATATCTTTCAATCTATAATGAATTTTATGTGCAATATAGATCTCATATGATATATCTTAATTAGTTCTATTATACAAAATTTTGAAAATTTTTAAAGACATTGTAGATTGAAAAATATTAACATTTTAAAAGTTATATTGGAAACCGAACCGGACTATTAATTTGGAACGGTGAGAGTATTTTCTTTTACATGCGACTTCGTTTCACCCAAAAAAACAAAAAACAAAAAAAAGCCTTCACGTTATAGAAGTCAATTAGTCCTCTAAAATATCTATGAGATTGACTTAATCATGGAGGGGCCGTGAGTCTCTTATCTACAGAGTCGCGCGATCTTGGACGTCCATTTTAGTTTTGGACGGTCTGGATTTGAATGAAATTCTTTTCCGGAAAAGTTTTATTCGGACCGTCCAAAGTCGAAACGGACTCTTCCTCAGAAAAGTTTTATTTAAATCTAAACCATCCAAAATCGAAACGGACGCGCGCGATTTACCTCTGTAAAAACTTTTTCACGGAGATTCATGAATAAGTTTTTCTCAATATCGATGTCTATTACTTATTTAAACAGATTTAGACGTGTTCATAATTTCTTGGGCCGAGAAAGATGGATGGAGATCATATGGCTCCAGTACTCTTGACTTGAGCGTTTACTCTCCCACCTACTTGTGCAGCTATTCTTTTACTAGCAATTGAGTTTCAACCTCCAGGCAGGAGTAATAAAGGCTAGGGCAGATATTAAATGCAATATTATGTATTTCGAAGAATGTGGTGGTGGTTTGATTCTTATTTTGTGTCGTTCATGGTGCCCTAGCAGATTCAAAATCCTTGAGTTGAAAAGGAATTATAGCGGTCGGGTTGTCAAGTGTCGGGTCAATCTTCAGCCCTTAATATCTGAATTCCCCGACATGGAATGGAGAGACTAGAATAACCTTAGTGGATAAACTCTTCTACTAGCGTGAACAAGAGTTCCGTTTTAGCCTCTCAAAGCGGTGTATTCTAGAATCTAGCTGTAGGGTTAAGCAATGTAAACAGGGAGAGTGATGTTGGGAGGTGGTTAAAAAAAACGTGCAACAAGGACAATCATAAAATAAGTTTGAATTAGAGATACTTTCCCTACGGACAAACGATAACTTCTCAAATTTTCATTAATCAAATAATGAACAACTTCTTAGCCCTAAGGCTTAGTGGCACATCCCGTATTTTCTTAAATATTAATTTTACTTTAGACAAAATAAAATAAAAATAAAAAAGTCAAAGAAAGGCATTCGGTGCCTTGTAACTTGTCGTGCATGTAGTAGTGTGCATGTGTGTCTTGTAGAATTGGACGTAGAACACATAGGGTGAGTTGGTGGATTTAAGACTTGATGACTAAGCATGTATTTTGTATATAGGTAAACTTTGAAACATTATGGTGGAAAGAAAACTGAAAATAATAGGCATATTTCAAACAACAGAGTTAGACGTGTTATTAGTTTAATTTCGGTGGTGATGAAATTTTACTATCTCGCTCTTGGAGGTGTAGCCTGCATGTCGCTATGATCGCGATTTAAGATACCGGGTAGTGTGCAATACATTTCTAGCTAAATCTCTTTGCAAAGAGTATTCTTTGATTCTCTCATATTTGTACTCATTTGATGTCTAAACTTGTTGATTTAGTTATTGTCACTTTTTGTTTCGTGACACAGAAAGTATTTTGCTGAAAACCATGGAACAGATTGCTACATGTTTTAGCCCACTGGGTCATAGAACTATGAAAGATATATGATGGACTTCCCCACGGGGAGTCCAGTATGTTTATGGGGCCCATGTGCCCAATACAGAGCTTTAACCTGGGTGGTGCTTGACATGTTATCAAAATGAGCCGGGTATGAGGCTACAAATGAAAAGCGTTCACAATGATCCTATCTGATTTGTTATCCTAGTTTATTGAGCATATTCTTATTGTTAGCCATGTTATTGTTCTCGTATTGCATATACTACACGGACGTTTTATATTTTTCAGGTGCAAAGCAAGTTAATGGGGACCCGACTTGGAGTATTTGGAGTAGTTAGTTTTAGAGATTACTTAGAAAATCCGTATCGTTTTGGAGGTTTTTAGGTCCACCATGTATATTTGTTCTTGAGGACTTTTAATTATTGGAGATGTATTAATTTTGAGACAATGTGAAAATTCGGGTCTTCACAGTTGGTATCAGAGCTTAGGGAATAGGTCTTACATGGGACTGTAAGACGTGGTGGGCAATGTGATTTTTGAGGTTATAGAAACAAAAATGATCAGAATTCGCAGCGGAAGGGTGGTTGGGACTTTTGAGATTATAAGGATCCCTAATTTTCTCAAGGTTATAGGAGAATTTAATTGATTTGATCAAAGTTCGCAGTGGAAACATAGTTGAAACTTCTAAGGCCATAAGGATAATGATTTTTGAGGTTATTAGGATGATGGGCATTTTGAGGTCATTGAAAGGCTAAATTTCGAGGACGAAGTTTCCTAAGGTGGGGAGATTGTAACATCCCGTATTTTCTTAAATATTAATTTTACTTTAGACAAAACAAAATAAAAATAAAAAAGTAAAAGAAAGGCATTCGGTGCCTTGTAAATTGTAGTGCATGTAGTAGTGTGCATGTGTGTCTTGTAGAATTGGACGTGGAACACATAGGGTGAGTTGGTGGATTTAAGACTTGATGACTAAGCATGTATTTGGTATATAGGTAAACTTTGAAACATTATGGTGGAAAGAAAACTGAAAATAATAGGCATATTTCAGAGAACAGAGTTAGACGTGTTATTAGTTCGATTTCGGTGGTGATGAAATTTTACTATCTCGCTCTTGGAGGTGTAGCCTGCATGTTGCGATGATCGAGATTTAAGGTACTGGGTAGTGTGCAATACATTTGTAGCTAAATCTCTTTGCAAATAGTATTTTTTGATTCTCTCATATTTGTACTCATTTGATGTCTAAACTTGCTGATTCAGTTATTGTCACTTTTTGTTTCGTGACACAGAAAGTATTTAGCTGAAAGTCATGGAACAGATTGGTACATGTTTTAGCCCACTGGGTTATAGAGTTATGAAAGATGTATGATAGACTGCCCCACGGGAAGTCCAGTATGTTTATGGGGCCCATGTGCCAAATACAGAGTTTTGACCTGGGTGGTGCTTGGCATTTTATCGAAATGAGCCGGGTATGAGGCTACAAATGAAAAGCGTTCACAATGATCCTATTTGATTTGTTATCCTCGTTTATTGAGCATATTTTTATTGCTAGCCATGTTATTGTCCTCGTATTGCATATACTACCCGGGCGTTTTATATTTTTCAGGTGCAAAGCAAGTTAGTGGGGACCCGAGTTGGAGTATTTGGAGTAGTTAGTTTTAGAGATTGCTTAGAAAATCCGTATCGTTTTGGAGGTTTTAGGTCCACCATGTATATTTATTCTTGAGGACTTGTAATTATTGAAGATGTATTAATTTTGAGGCAATGTGAAAATTCGGGTCTTCACACTTACATCCTTATTTGTAATGATAATCTAGAAATACTAAAAATGGAATAAAATAAAATAAAGCTAAAAATCTAAGTCTTGGAGAATAAAAAAAGAAAATAGAATCAACCTAGATGAGAAAACCTAATACAATTTACGCTACACGGAACGAATTCTGCGAAAATTACTAAAATACCAAATAAGAAATTCATATATTTCTAGAATAACTAAAATATCAGCCTGCATGAGGGTAGTGAGTTAGGAGAGAACTCCACTTGTTAAATTTTGGTCTGTTTCCAGTGAGATTGCTCTGATTTTTCCGTGGATGTATCCGATTTTAAAGAACCACGTAAAACTTTGTGTTTGTGTGTGTTTGGTTTTGATCCTTGGGGCACACCCCCTAAGTCTCAATACGTGCCCGTGTTGACAATTCCGGTCTTCGTAGTCAATAACGACTCCTTCAAAACTTTCAGTTGCTTTCGTTTGAAGTCAAAGTCCTTTAAAAGCTACCCAAATTTAGATTTGAGATTTTCATAATTTCATTTTTTTTTTTAGCTTTTCAGCATTTGTAAAATCTAAAAATCTGTTATCCAAAATTTTTGATAAACGCTTAAAGTTGATTCTAACAATTTAATCTCAAAATCTGCAAAAATAATTTCTCGCATACATGCACTAGTCGTGATATGTGTGGTTTGGAAAATTTAGGTAGAATATCAAGAATTTTTGTTAGTCTTTTACTCATTTAACCCGTTAATTTTTCATAAATTGCTCCCAAGAACCTAATGAAATGTTACCTCCCCATCCCATGCCGAATGACAGTTTCATCATTTTAGACCTCTCAAAAAGTTAACTATGATTTTGTTAACTTAAATGAAAACCTTTTATATATGATATTGATCTTATTTGATAGAACGCAATTACTTCTCTCAAATGAACTTTTCAAAATTATAAAATACTGTAAATCAGTAAATATTATAAATTTTTGAGAGATATGCATGCCGAAATCATCGAGAAAGCAACTAAAGGGGTAACCTGGTCCGAACACTAAAAGCAAAGTAAATAAGTTAATCATTCATACTCGTACGAACACAGGTATTGTGGGTTGGCTTCTAGAGATTACGAAATTAGAATAAACTTCTTTCGGAGAAAAAAACACCCACTCTACTATCTATGTTTTAATTTATTATCTTTGCCTTTTCTTTTGAAAACGAAATTGCCTGTCTACTATTTTGTTTTACCAATTGGCCAATAAAAAAGAAAAAGGACGACTTGACTCTTAAAATGCTGATGGAATGCCATACTTGTTATGAACCCCAAGGCCCAAGGTGCAAGCAAGTTTGAGAAAGCAACTAATCAAATGCGCGTAAACTGGAGAACCCACTCTTATCAACAACCAATGGAAGAGTGTACTTTATAAATCAATGCAACCCCAACTATGAGAGAGAGAGTGTAGACACCCTATTTTGGACTTTCCAGATTAGTTTACTTACGGCATTTGATTCCCCGATGATGAAACGGATCAAGAACACCTAGGAAATGTTAGTATGTTTGAGCTTTGAGCATTCCAAAACCCTTTCAGATCCCTTTCAAACTCTCTAAACCAGAACCAAAAGGCCTCAACAAAACCCAACTTGCATACGCCGGTAATCAACTGGCGTGCGCCGGTCCTCTGCCACGTGTCAGTCATCGGTCAACTTTGACCGTTGACCAAGCAAGAACTGGAGTACGCCAGTTATTAACTGGAGTACGCCAGTCAAACTTCCGGTCAAACTTGTGTTTTTAAGCATGCAGAAGCCATGGGTAGGGGTCTACAGCACTTGGGAACCTTCCAATCCATTGAAAAAGCATTCTCCGCCGGGGGACATTTTCTTACACCCATCCCATCACCTTTCTCCTCTCATCCAATGAGAAGGAAGGCTTAAGGCTAAGGCTTCAGTCACTTTGACTGGCCTTAGCCCCTCTCTCTCCCTCTTCCCCTATATATAACCCCATATACTTCTATTTGAAAGGGTTACAAAAAAAAAAAAGAGTTCCTAAGTCTCTTTCTCTATCTCTCTCCTTTGGCTTCTTGCTTTCTCTTCTTCCATCACTTAAAAGAGTAAGCAAGCAGCCCCTTTCATACATCATCCAAGCCCAAACATTTATCATCCATCCCTCAAATCTCAAGCTCAAGCTCAAAACACACCATCAAACTCAAAAGCAAAAGGTATACACCTTTGAACTATTTTTCTGTTCTGATCTCTGAGGGGAGCTGACAGGGTCAAGGCTGGTAATCAATACCAGTCCTGGCCCTAACGCTGTCAAGGCTTCAAAAATAAAAAAAATCGTTTCTGACTAGAATCGGCGTGCGCCGGTAATAAGCCCGCGTACGCCGGTCCGTGGCAGAACGTACAGTTTTAAATTTGATCTGTTTGGAGTCTGTCTGGAACTGGCGTACTCCAGTTAATAACTAGCGTACTCCAGTTCCAAGCCCTCCAGAACTAGCGTACTCCAGTTGTGAAATGGGGTCCAGATCTTTGTTTTATGCTTTATTTCCTGTCTATTCATCACCTTATTGCATGCTAAAAACTAGTCTACTGCTTTTTGTATTTAGAACTGTTTAGTTGTAATATTCAATATTTGTCCATATCGGTTTTAGAAAGCCTCTGGGATGCTTTCTGGTCATGTTCCAGAACCCAGATGATGCAAAGCCAAGCACTGGGTAAGGGGCGTAACTGGCGTACGGTCTCATACGATTGGCGTACGGCAGTTATGCCAAGATCCAGTGGCTGGCCCTTGCATCTTAGCTTAGTCTTGGCCTCTCTTAGGTTCCCACACTGTTTATGGGGTGTTCTGTTTATTTTCATGGCTTAAAGCCGTTTCATCTGTCTGTAATTATATAACTGCTGATGTATTGACTGCGTGGTTTGCCCTGGGTGTGCGCTGGTCCCTTTCCAGAGCCCAGAGGGTTGCAAACAAGGACTGTGAAACCTGATAAGTGGAGTACGCCAGTTTAGATGTGGCGTGCGCAGGTTGTACCAACATGCAATGGCTTGGCCAGTGCATGCTGGTGTGGATCCTGCTCATGTTCCTTCAGGGTAGTGTACTTCGATTCAATCAGGTTGCCCAGTGTTTGTTTTCAATCTATATTTATCATTGCAAGCAAGTCATTCATAAAGCATTTTGTCACCTAATTGCAACTTGTTACAGTTTTAACCCCCATTAACTGTTCCCCCGCCCTAACTGGCTAAAAAATGATCAAATGAGAGAAAAATGCAAGCGCTTTTACAAAATGCCCGAGTAGAGACCGATCTCCGGATTGGGCGAGAGGGGTGCCATAAAACCCTTCCCCTCTCGTAACCTGGCTCTCGAACCTCAGATATCGAAGGTGACGACGGTCCAGTCTACAAGCCTTTTCAAAAATCAAACAAACGTGGCAAACGTTTTCGAGTTCGGTTCCTTGGGTGCTCTCACCGCTAAAACCCGAGTGGCGACTCTGAATCGAGGCGTTTCGCCGCGCTTTTCCAAACACAAAAGGGCCGCACCCAATTTCACAAACAAAATTTTCGGGTGGCGTGCCCACAGTGGCGACTCCGCTGGGGACCATTGCGTTGATTGATATTTGGCGATTAATACATAATTGAACAATTCTCAAAAGCTTGTCAAAACAGCACGCTTCGCGCTGCTGAAGAACGGAATGGTAACGTAACAGGATCTCAGCATCCGACCAATCCGAACTGGGGCTTTTACTATTGTTCTCTTGTGTAGTTTTCTCCAAATATCAATTAACAAAAGTGAGCCAAGCTTCAAAAGGCATTTGTTTTCAAAAGCGTTGCATTTCTCTCTCATTGAATCATTCTTCGGCATTCTCCGTTCGTATCGATGGTTGGTCAGCCCCGTTGAGGTGTTTTGGGTAACCGACACAGTTTACTAGAGCCCGGGGTCCTCGAACGCCCAACAACCTTGGACGATGATGAGTCGTACTACCGTTCGACCATTGCTTTGCTCCACGCGTTGCAATGGGAGGTATATCACGGCTCTAGTCAGAGGAACCCCTTTAAGCCAAAACCGGCCTCTACAGCGTTTACAAAGCACTAGAACCTTTCAACATAAGACAGGAACCCGCAGGGTAGGATTACTTGTTTCTAACCCCATATCCTGTCTATGTGTTACCGCTTTCCTTATCGCATGCTTGTACATACATTCATGACCGTTTTTGCGTAGGAGCATGCTAGGGCGGCTTTTAGGATATCTTTTGTCGAGTCTGTCTTGCGCCCGTTCGGTGTTGCCTTGGCCCGATGACGAGTCATGCATCTCGATGGTGCATGTTTTCAATTTTCAAAGTCCTTGGATCAACGAGACTTTGGGAAATCAAGACTTTCTAAGTCCTTGTCTAAACGCCCGATCGAGGTTTCAAACAGAAAACTCCGAAGTTGAAACTTCGATAAGGGAAAAGTCAAAGACTTAGGCTGTTTTGGCATCTCTTAGTGACAGTCGATTCAATCAAGGATACACCCTCGAAAAGAATATCCGAGGATTCATGGCAACGTCCAAATGTCATGAGATAGACACTCTTTAGTCATAGAGTCTAGGAGGACACCGACGACGATGACATGCGCTTTGCATTCCTTCAAATTCTTTCAAAAAGCTTGCTGCAGGAACGCCACTGAGTTCTCATTTACTTTGCTGTCAAGAGCTCTAGGCCATTTCACCGAAAGAAAGAGCCAAGCCTACTCGAGAGCGTCTGCCAGGGGCGTTTCACTGTCACTTCCAAAGCCATATCACCCTCCTCAACCATTAATCCAAAATGGCAGCACAAACAGAGCTGACTGAGCTGAAGAGGGCTGTTCAAGAAATGAACCAGAAAATGGACAAGCAAATGGCTATGGTCCAGGGACTGGTTGACCTTTTTACCTCTGTCATTTCAAAGACAGATCTGGGGCTAGTCAAAGAACCTCTTCAGGCCCACCACACTCCTGCGGTCGGAACCAAGCAGTGCTCGAAGGACATGTTCAAAGACCTGGTTAAGTTTCATGAAGCCAGGACTCACCCGAAGGAGAATGTTAGATCCTTGTTCGAAGCCAACGCCGAAAGGAAGGATATGCGCGGCAAAGAAATCAATCCCAAAGGCAAAAGAGTGCATCATGTTCCTCAATCTGGTCGTCGGAACCCACCAAGGACCTTTTCCCGCTTCTCCACACCTTTGTCCTCGGTTTATGAGAAGCTCTTCGAAGCTGGCTTCCTCAAGCCACTCCTTCCAACTCCTTCGCCTCGAACATTCCCAGCATACTACAACCCAAACGCCTATTGTGCTTTCCATCAAATGCCCGGCCATCTCACAGATGCCTGCTTCCGCCTTCGACATGAAATTCAAAATCTCATTGACAATGGCACTATTCAAGCTCCACTCCCAGCAAAGCCCAGCGTCATATCCAACTTCATGCTCCAACACGGTTCAAACCCATGTGTTAGCCAGATATCCATCAACTCTACTCAAATCAACTCAAGCTCCACTCAAATCAAACCTAGCTCCACCATATTCAGCCCAACTCTTTTCATTAGCCCAGAAAATCAAACCAAGCCAATTTTGTCTTTCCCATCCGAACCTGAGGTTAACCTGATGGCCATAGGTGCGGTCGAGGTCCTTACCGCTGATACCTGGGTTGACAGTGATGAGCAGTCTACAAAGGAGGAACTCAAGAGGAAGCTTAATCAATCAAAGGAGAAAACGGACTGGCTCGGATCCTTCAAACATGAGAATTTAGGGCTGTTGTTCAAGGAGTTCTCTCAAGTGGGTTTGGACGAAGAAGCTGAAGAAGCCGAAGTGCTGTTGCTTGAGCCTGTTGTCCTCTAGCTCCCACCTCTCTGCGAGGAAGTCAAGGGTAACTATAAAAGTTGCATTTTCAAAATCGCGTCTCTTTTGCATTGACACTGTTGAGTATGAGTCTGACATAGTGTCTGTCAAGTCGTCTAAATCTAGCTCTGAGTCGGAGTTTGTGCTTCTTGGCCCTCCATGTCGTAGCTTTTATTCTCAAATTGAGTCTTTTTGCTGTACTTGGCAATCCCGAGGGTTCTTATGATATGCATTATCCCGCTTTTAAATACTTTGCTGGCTTTTGAATAAACCGTGTCGACCCCGACGACGAAGGGATAGATCTCGATGGGATCATCCCCAAGGAAATGTGTCCCCTCGCCGAAAGGGAAGACGAAAGGCATGCTTAGCCTCTAAAAAGAAGAGGTAATTTCAAATAAACTTGAAAGATGGGGCAGACCCCCGGATGGTTCAAATTGGTTCAGCGCTGTCCCCATAGGAGTATTGCGCCCGTTGAGACTTGTTCAAAGAATTCAACAATATCTTGGCATGGTCTCACAAAGCCACGCTTGGCGTTGATCATGGGATAAAGAAGTATCAAGTCCCCTGCCGCCGGATGCCAAGCCAGAAAGCAGAAGCTCAGAAGGCTCCAGGCCTCGTACCATGCTCAAAACAATAACAACAGTGTTCCATCAAACACACATTAAAGAGGTACAAAAGTGGCCTGGAGCGAGGCATTCCCAATTGTAGCAGTCAGGACCCTTTCACTATCAAAGCCGTTCTATCTGGGGCTACAATCAAAGATCATCGACCTCGACGGTAGCACATCAATACCTCGGTCAACATGGATCAACACAAGTGTTGCTTTTTCCTGAGAGAAGCTCGTTGGACTGAAAACCCCAAGGGTGGGCAGTTCCAAGCAAAAGTTAGAGCAGCCTGCTAGACCGAAAACCTATGAAGGCGGTCTAGGCAAAAGTTGGCAAAAAGTCGAAAGCTCGCTAGACCGAAAACCTGAAAAGGCGGTACTAGGCAAAAGTTAGAGCATAAAAGGAGAGGTAGAACACACGAGTGAACCTTTGCCTGAACTACGTTTTGACCTGATTCCCAGAAAGGGATACGTAGGCAGTCTCTCTTCGAGGCTCGGTCATACTCTATCAATTGGATCCAATGTTGACGTTTTGGTGCACATCAAGGGTCAAGAAAGGTCGAGAACAAGACAAGCCGAAGTGCTGACTGGTAGGCTGAAGTCCATTGATTCATTGGAGAATCAGAAGGGGGATGCCATTCGTCTTTCAAGTTTAATGCAAACTGCTGTTTTCAATTTTAAAGCTGAGCAAAAGCCTTAAAATATTTTGAAGCATCAAAAACAGAACGAAATGCTTATGAGGCCTAACGGCTCACAGTTTATTCTAAGTTCAGCAAACGTTTATTTTAAGCGGCTGCAGCAGCTTTGCAATCTCGCGCGCTAGTTTGAGGCTCACACGCACTCGTACAAAAGTGATGCGCGTTGATCTCAAGCATGCGCGCGCTTCTTCATTTCCTGCATCAGACAGCAGTAGGCAGCCATCACGCCTAACAAAGATTTTTGGCCGCTCGGGGGCACATTTCAAATTCAAAGCACCTCAAATCTCGTTGAAGGGGCTTTTACCAAGTCTTGTCATGCTGTGCGAGTCATATGGTCCTAATGTGGCTGCACAGGGGTGTCGGTGTCAGTCCGGGCCTATATGAGTCATCATTTGTGTCTTTTGTCCATCTTTGCGACACTTTTCAAGTTTCTCAATCCATTGTCATGTCAGGATGTTTTTTCTAATTTTACCGATTTGTACGGGTCAATGTACATTTATTGGACCTTATGCAAGTGTCAGTTTTACCTGTCTAAGGGATACTGTGAATTTTGGCACGTTAATGCCCAAAATTTCATTATTTTCCATGTGTCTAGGAGTCCGTGACATATCCAGGGCTGTTCTTCCTTTCTCATTTGAGCTAGGCGAGTCTGTACATATATGTGTATGTTTGTCGATTCAGTTCGCTTGTCAATGCAAATTAGATATTAGTGATTGGTTTATGCATTCTTTTAGACATTCTCAAAAGAGAGTCAAATAAACTGAAAAATGCAATTTACATTGCTACCCTACCATCCGTAATCCGCAAGTAGTGGAATCTTGTGAGCAGCAAGGGCATGTCGGCTCAGGGCCAAGCAAAGCTTAACTATGGGGCTCATCCGCCCAAGCATCAAAGGAAAAGGGCACGTCGACCCAATGCCACTTCTAAATGTCAACTGGGGCAGGCCAGCCCCCTCAATGTCTATCTATCTGGGAGTGCATCTAAGAAGCAAAGGACAGTAAAGTAAAAAGGCTCAGTGGTAGTCCTCAGAGGTAGAGCTCAGCCTCGTTCTCGTCGTTGTCATCACTCTTGATCTCTTTGAAGTACCTGGGGCTCCTCTCCCATCCGCCTCTTCTGAGGAGGCTTTCGCTGGCGCGCTCTCTTTCTCTCACTCTTTTTTAATCTCTTAGACTACTCTCTCTGAACCTCTGAAAACTCTTTGGCACAAGCCACCCTTTCTATGGGCCTTTCTTTCAACTGTACACCTCCAGTCGCTAGTTATCTATTGCTCTCGTATCTCTGAGCTGTGGCTAAGGTGACAGTATCGCTTTCTGTAACTCTTGTTTATGTGGCCATCCTAGGCCATCAATCCTCTAGAGGCCGCCCTAGTCTGCCCTTGCATTTTCAATTTATGCATTCAATTTCGTACATATCATTGCATATTGTATATCAACTGTTGAAAACAGGGAAAATCTATCCAGCGTCAAAGCATGCCTGTCCAGTATCGAAAGCAGCAAGTAATCAGGATTTTGGGGGTTCATACCTGGGATCTAGTCACTACTGGAACTGGAGCCGAAGCTGCTGCTCTGGGAAAGTGCAATTGTAAGGGGGGTGCCACATGTTGTTCTCCCTATTCATTTCTCCATGGCAAATGTCAAGCACACAGCCTCACTGTCCCACTCCACTAGCACTTGGAGCACACTTTGGCAATCAGAATACAATTCAAAGCAGCAATGGCTTGTGCTACCCATTTCAATCAAATCAACGACGATCAGCCATGTCGTCCCTCTCAAATCAAATCAATGACGATCAGCCATGTCGTCCCTTCCCAAATCAAATCAACGACGATCAGCCATGTCGTCCTTCTCAATCAAATCAACGACGATCAGCCATGTCGTCATTCTCAATCAAATCAACGACGATCAGCCATGTCATCCCTCTCAATCAAATCAACGACGATTAGCCATGTCGTCCTTCTCAATCAAATCAACGACGATCAACCATGTCGTCCTTCTCAATCAAATCAACGACGATCAGCCATGTCGTCCCTCTCAAATCAAATCAATAACGATCAGCCATGTCGTCCCTCTTAATCGAATCAACGACGATCAGCCATGTCGTCCCTCTCAATCAAATCAACGACGATTAGCCATGTCGTCCTTCTCAATCAAATCAACGACGATCAGCCATGTCGTCCTTCTCAATCAAATCAACGACGATCAGCCATGTCGTCCCTCTCAAATCAAATCAATAACGATCAGCCATGTCGTCCCTCTCAATCGAATCAACGACGATCAGCCATGTCGTCCCTCTCAATCAAATCAACGGCGATCAGCCATGTCGTCCTTCTCAATCAAATCAACGACGATCAGCCATGTCGTCCTACTTAAATCAAATCAACGACGATCAGCCATGCCGTCCTTCTCAATCAGATCAATGACGATCATAAGGTTGTCCCACGGTCTATCCGTCTGCAACTAATTGTTCCCCACGAGAGTCCACCTCGGCTTGCCCCGAATGAATACCTCTCCTTCAATCTAGCTTCAAACACTTCTTCCAGCAGCCTTATTGCTCTGTCTCGGATGGTCTTTGATAAGGAGATTGGCTCTGATTCCCAACAGATGGAATTTAACCTACCTGACACGACCTACCCGTGTTTGTTGGAAATTATGTGTGCCAAGGATAGCTTGATCCCCTCAACGACGGTCCACCCGTCCAATTTCAAATCAACGACGATCTATCCGTCTAATTTCAAATCAACGATGGTTCAACGAGTCGTCCTTCAGTGATGACCCACCGTCTCAAATCAACGATGGTTCCCGAGTCATCCTCAACGATGACCCACTATCTCGAATCAACGATGGTTCAACGAGTCGTCCTTCAGTGATGACCCACCGTCTCAAATCAACGATGGTTCCCGAGTCATCCTCAACGATGACCCACTATCTCGAATCAACGATGGTTCAACGAGTCGTCCTTCAGTGATGACCCACCGTCTCAAATCAATGATGGTTCAACGAGTCGTCCTTCAACGACGACCCACCGTCTCAAATCAACGATGGTTCAACGAGTCGTCCTTCAGTGATGACCCAGTGTCTCAAATCAACGATGGTTCAACGAGTCGTCCTTCAGTGATGACCCACCGTCTCAAATCAACGATGGTTCAACGAGTCGTCCTTCAGTGATGACCCACCGTCTCAAATCAACGACGGTTCAACGAGTCGTCCTTCAACGATGACCCACCGTCTCAAATCAATGATGGTTCAACGAGTCGTCCTTCAAACGACGACCCACCGTCTCAAATCAACGATGGTTCAACGAGTCGTCCTTCAGTGATGACCCACTGTCTCAAATCAACGATGGTTCAACGAGTCATCCTTCAGTGATGACCCACTGTCTCAAATCAACGATGGTTCAACGAGTCGTCCTTCAGCGATGACCCACCGTCTCCAATCAACGATGGTTCAACGAGTCGTCCTTCAGCGATGACCCACCGTCTCAAATCAACGATGGTTCAACGAGTCGTCCTTCAGTGATGACCCACCATCTCAAATCAACGATGGTTCAACGAGTCGTCCTTCAGTGATGACCCACTGTCTCAAATCAACGATGGTTTAACGAGTCGTCCTTCAGCGATGACCCACCGTCTCAAATCAACGATGGTTCAACGAGTCGTCCTCACCGATGACCCACCGTCTCAAATCAACGATGGTTCAACGAGTCGTCCCTCAGGGATGACCCACCGTCTCAAATCAACGATGGTTCAACGAGTCGTCCTTCAGCGATGACCCACCGTCTCAAATCAATGATGGTTCAACGAGTCGTCCTTCAGCGATGACCCACCGTCTCAAATCAACGATGGTTCAACGAGTCGTCCTTCAGCGATGACCCACCGTCTCAAATCAACGATGGTTCCCGAAGTCATCCTCAACGATGATCCATCATCCATGTTCAACGATGGTCCGTCCATTCTGAATGACTACCTCTACTTCAGTCCAGCTTAGAGCACATTTTCCAGCAGTCCTATTGCTCTGTCTCGGATGGTCCTTGATAAGGAGATTGGCTCTGATTCCCAACAGATGGAATTTAACCTCCCCGATGCGACCTACCCGTGTTTGTTGGAAATTATGCGTGCCAAGGATAGCTTGACCCCCTCAAACGACGGTCCACCCGTCCAATTTCAAATCAACGACGGTCCACCCGTCCAACTTCAAATCAACGACGATCTATCCGTCCAATCTCAAATCAACGACGGTCTACCCGTCCAATTTCAAATCAACGACGATCTATCCGTCCAATCTCAAATCAACGACGATCTATCCGTCCAATCTCAAATCAATTCAATCAACGACGATCAGCCATGTCGTCCTTTCAATCAAATCAACGATGGTCTACCCGTCCTTCAAATCAATTCAATCAACGACGATCAGCCATGTCGTCCTTTCAGTCAATCAACGATGGTCTACCCGTCCTTCAAATCAATTCAATCAACGACGATCAGCCATGTCGTCCTTTCAGTCAATCAACGACGGTCTACCCTTCCTTCGAATCAATTCAATCAATGACGATCAGCCATGTCGTCTATCATCCTTCTCAATCAAATCAACAACGATCAGCCATGTCATCCCTTTTCAATCATTCAACGACGATCAGGATATCATCTGCTTCAATCAATCAGCGACGGTCTACCCGTCCTTCGAATCAATTCAATCAACGACGATCAGCCATGTCGTCCGTTTCAATCCATCAACGGTGATCCGAATATTGTCCCACGGTCTATTTGTCTGCAATTAATCGTTCCCCACGAGAGTCCACCTCGGCCTACCTCGAACGAATACCTCTACTTCAGTCTAGCTTCAAACTCATCTTCCAGCAGCCTTATTGCTCTGTCTCGGATGGTCTTTGATAAGGAGATTGGCTCTGATTCCCAACAGATGGAATTTAACCTACCTGACACGACCTACCCGTGTTTGTTGGAAATTATGTGTGCCAAGGATAGCTTGATCCCCTCGACGACGGTTTGCCTGGTCATTATCAAATCAACGACGGTTTGCCCATCCATTATCAAATCATCGACGGTTTGCCCGTCCAACTTCAAATCAACGGCGGTTCGCCCGCCCAATTTCCAATCAACGACGGTTCGCCCGTCCAATTTTCAATCAACGACTGTTCGCCCGTCCAATTTCAACAAGCGACGGTTTTCCTGTCCCTTCAATCAACAACGCGGAGGTCTGTCCTGTCCACCAATTCAATCGGCAATAGCCTGCCCGTTCAGTTCAATCCATCAATCAGGTTCTTTCAGTATTCGTGTCTGCTTTACTAGCCTGCTCTGTTCTAGATAGCCTTGAGAGGGTGTCTAGAAAACCTTTGACGTTACTTGTACCAAGACAATGGTGCTCCAAGTGCCGTCAAAGGGGGGCTACTGTAGACACCCTATTTTGGACTTTCCAGATTAGTTTACTTACGGCATTTGATTCCCCGATGATGAAACGGATCAAGAACACCCAGGAAATGTTAGTATGTTTGAGCTTTGAGCATTCCAAAACCCTTTCAGATCCCTTTCAAACTCTCTAAACCAGAACCAAAAGGCCTCAACAAAACCCAACTTGCATATGCCGGTAATCAATTGGCGTGCGCCGGTCCTCTGCCACGTGTCAGTCATCGGTCAACTTTGACCGTTGATAAGTGTCAAAATATGTATATTTTGGCCCTCCAATCTATATTTATTAGTCTTTTATTTTTGTTAACTGATTGTTATTATTTGTTGTTATGTATAAAGGTTGCTCGAGCTTGATGTTCAAGATTTTGGGGTAAAGACGGAAGTTAGCAAAAGTTTTGGGTCAAAGCGCGAAGTAGATGAAACCCAAGGGCCACTATGTGATTAATCCATTCAATCCTATAAAACCAACTTTTTTTTTACCCTACGGTCGTCAGTCAGCAGCCGTGGAAAAAAAGAAAAGAAAAAAAGGTACCAGGCCGTGGGAAAGAAAGGAGAAGAACGGGGCTGCGGTACAGGGCTCTCTGACACAAGACTTTTGGCTTTCCGCAGCATTATTTTACAGTGACTTTTTACAGGAAGAAGGACGACGAACGGGGCCATCGGAAATAACAAATAACGGGGCTGCCGAGACGTTTCTTTTGGTTTGATTTTTCTTTCAACAGGTTTTCTCTTACGTTATTTTGTTTCAGAGCTTTTCCCTTCAAGTTTTTAATTTTTGTTTGAGTATTTAAGTATTCGGTAACTCGTTTTAATTTCTGTTTTTAATTAAAATTGTTCGTTGATTTTCAATTAGTTGTTATCTTTCGTTTATTCAATTTCTTTCTCCAGTATTAAAAGCATGATTCAAATTAGGGTTTCTTGTGTTTCTTGCGTAATGATGAGTGAGTAGTCGTGTAGGTAGGGTCGCGGGGTGATTAGCACGCTGTGGCCAGTTCGGGCACTGCTCCTATTTTCAAATGATAAAAAAAGCGATTTTAGATTGAAAAATACTTCCCGTGGACGAACCCGGGCATTGTCGGAGCTCATGTGAACGGGAGAATGGGGGTCCAAAACCCATTCTTCGCTGCGCATGGGTATACGGCGACCCTAAGATTTCGCATCTTTCGGGGTATCTTTTCAATCCAAAATTGAACGTTTTTAAGAATACCAAATGGAGCAGGTTGATCTGGACTGGTTACGAGTGCTATGAACCCTACGATTGTACCTCTTTTTAATTTTCTAAAAAAGTATAATCAATTTCTTGTTTTAGTTAATCTCTCAATCAAATCGGAAAAGGGTGGCTACCTAAGAGCCCATTAAACTAGTTAAGCCCGAGTTTTTAGTCAGCACATTTTACCGTCCTTAGTGGATTCGACTCCGGACTTACCGGATATTGTGCTACATCGGTCTCCGCCCTACGCTTGGGGCAACCCATTAATTTAGGATTAGGAAATCGGTCAAGCATTTTTGGCGCCGTTGCCGGGGACGGTAACGTGTGTTAAAGAATTCGGGTAGTTAATTTTATTTTTGTTTTTCTTTTTAGTTTTGTTTGAGCCATCATAGGTAGAGGTGCGCAATCCTCCATTGTAGGAAAGCAATCACCTCTAAAGCCTAAGTACTATCGAGACAATACCAGGCGTCTCGTAGCCATTGAGAGAGAGCCGAGAGTAATCGTGGAGGGAGAGTCTTTTAGTGGTGATTCTTTTGATATCGGTGGCCTTTTCGTTGATTTAATAATTGAGCCACCAATAGCAGAGCCACCGATGTCGATGCGTGCACACATGCATCCTGAGAGGACCACTCCTCTCGGTCCAATTGTTCTACCAACCGAGACGGTGGAAGCACGTAATGCTTTCACCATTAAACCTGGTACACATAATGCCCTTCCCCAGTTTCATGGGAAGGAGAATGAGGATCCGTATGAGCACGTCCGTCATTTCGAAGGGTTGGTGCGCACCCTGGCCACTACTACTCAATGGGAGAATGCTTGCCTTAAGCTTTTCCCAGCCTCGCTCAGGGACAATGCGGATAAGTGGCTGCGGATGCAGAAGCCACAATCTCTCACGACGTGGGCTGCTGTCCGAGATTTATTCTACAAGAAATATTTCTCGGAAAGTAAATCGAAATACCTGACTCGCCAAGTCCAATCGTATAAGCAAAAAGAGGGCGAGTCATTTTTAAGGTGCTGGGAGCGGTTCAAGGACTTGCTGTTGTCCTTACCGCATCATGGTTTCGTGAAACACCAGTTGGTGTCATTTTTTTATTTGGGCTTGAATGTTGCTACGGTCCAACAAATGGAGTACCTCTGTAAAGAGGAGGATTTTCTTGATAAGTCCCCAGACGATGCGTGGGACTTTCTCGAAGAGTTGGCCGAGAAGCACCGAAGTTGGGAACCTTCCGACCTCGGTGATAGGGCCATGGCTGCACAGGGACCCAGTGGGTCTGGCATTTTTCCTTCTAGTGTGCGAGAGCACAATGTCCAGTCTCAGCTGGACAAGATGGCTAAACAATTAGAGGACTTGAAGCTTAAGCAAGTCCATCAGGCGAATGAGGTGAGAGTCGAAGAGGTGTGTGCGTTATGTGAGTGTCCGGGGCATCTTGTCACTGCTTGCCCCGCATTTCCCATTGTCAAAGATGCATACCATAGTAATCAGGCTGAGGTGAACGCGCTTAACCAGCGTTGGGATCCTTATTCAAATACCTACAATCCAGGGTGGGCCCAAAATCCACTTTTGAGTTGGAGGGATCAAAAAGCCCCGGTGCAACCCCAAGCACCACCTCAGCCGCAAGTTCAGCAGTTCCGGCCTCCTCAAGGCCAAATGACCCAGTTTCGTTACCCACCTCAGCAGCAGCAGGGGTTCGGTCCTTCATCTTTTGGACCACCCCCAGGCATAAACCATCCCCCGCGGGATAAGCAGACTGATGAGATGATGAAGGCTCTCATGCAGTCTCAGTTAAGCTTCACTGAACAAACCAAACAGGCAATTGGTGACATTAGGACCCAATTGACCCAGTTGACGGCGGCAGTTGGACAAGTCCAACAGGAGAAGGGAAAGTTTCCTTCTCAACCTTTAGTCAATGCCGCTGGTACCCATTTTGTGGGCGATTCTTCTGGCCCAAGTAATCCGAATCTCAGTCTGGAAGATGCTAAGGCGATCACCACTCTCAGAAGTGGGAAGGTGATTGACAAAGATTTGCCCCCAAAGAAGAAATCGGTACCACCCCCGGTGCCGGTAGCTATTCCAGCAGTCGTTCCAGACTTGGGAAGTGTTCCTGAGGTAGAGAAAGAGGCGGAGTCTCCTGAAGTGGTGGTGCCTGCAACTGCGGCCCCCGTGACTCCAACGCCACCTGTTGCTCCATATCCAAATCGCTTGGTGGCGAAACCTAAGGTCAATGTGAACTTTCAAATGCTTGAATTATTCAAGAAAGTTCAGTTTCCAATCTCTTTGATGGAAGCCATTGACGCAATTCCTCAGTTTGCTAAGGTTTTGAAGGATTTGTGTACATCGAAGCGGAGAACTAAGAGTCAGGACAAAGTGCTTCTGACGGAGCAAGTGAGCTCCATTCTCCAAACTGAGATCCCCACCAAGTGTAAGGACCCTGGTTGTCCCACCATCCCTATAGCGATCGTAGGCCAAAAGTTTGATAAGGCTTTGCTGGATTTAGGAGCGAGTGTCAACCTGCTCCCCTATTCAGTATACTTAAAGCTTGGCTTAGGCGATTTGAAAGCCACTCCAGTCACGCTACAGTTGGCTGACCGGAGTGTGAGAATTCCAAAGGGGGTGGTGGAGGATGTTCTAATTCAAGTGGGCGAGTTTCTTTTTCCAGTCGACTTCATTGTCCTGGATACATGCCCAATACCAGAGGTCTTTGAAAAGACTCCTATCATCCTAGGCCGTCCATTTTTAGCCACCTCCAGTGCTGTCATGAATTGCAAAACTGGACAAGTCCAATTGTCGTTTGGGGACTTGAAAATGGAGGTGAATGTTTTCAACGTAGATAGCCGGGTTGAGGATGATGAGGAGATATATGAGGTGAGTTTGATCGACACGCTGGTACAAGAGCATGTCGATAGTGTGTTATACAAGGATCCTCTGGAGATAACCTTAACCGCCGAGGAGGCGTCATTTTTAGATTCTCCAGAGGTAGGAAGTTTAATGGAGATGCTTGCAGTGGAGGATGTGTGTGGCGCCGCTTGGAACCCAGTTCTTGAGCCGCTGGGCGCCCCACTTCCTACAGCTTTCCCATCATCTGTCCAGCCACCTAAACCAGAGCTAAAGCCTCTGCCGGACACACTTAAGTATGCCTTCCTTAAAGGCGATGATACTTTTCCGGTTGTGATCTCTTCATCCCTTGAGGTAGATCAAGAGGCTAAGTTGCTTACCATGTTGAGAAAGCACGTGGGTGCGATAGGCTGGACAATAGCAGATTTGCAGGGTATTAGTCCAACGGTGTGTACACACCGCATTTTTCTAGATGAGGATGTGAAGCCTACTAGGCAACCTCAGCGTCGTCTGAACCCCAATATGAAGGAGGTGGTTCGGGCTGAGGTGCTGAAGCTTTTAGATGCGGGTATTATTTACCCGATAGCCCATAGTGAGTGGGTGAGCCCAGTGCAGGTGGTGCCTAAGAAGGCAGGAGTGACCGTCGTGAGAAACGGCGAGGGCGAGCTAGTGCCGACCCGTGTTCAAACCGGGTGGCGAGTTTGCATAGATTACCGAAAGCTCAATGCGAGCACCCGAAAAGACCACTTTCCTCTCCCATTCATTGATCAAATTCTGGAGAGAGTGGCTGGCCGGGCGTTTTATTGCTTCCTTGATGGGTACTCTGGCTACAATCAAATTGAGGTAGCCATGGAGGATCAGGAGAAGACCACCTTCACGTGCCCTTATGGTACGTTTGCCTACCGTCGCATGCCCTTTGGCTTGTGCAATGCTCCCGGAACCTTTTCAAGGTGCATGATGGGAATATTTAGCGACATGGTAGAGAAGATCGTGGAGGTGTTTATGGATGACTTTTCAGTTTTCGGGGATTCGTTTGACGAATGCCTCGAGAACTTAGGAAAAGTCTTGCAACGGTGCGAGGAAAAGCAACTTGTGCTTAATTGGGAGAAGTGCCACTTCATGGTGACCCAAGGGATTGTGTTAGGACACATTGTATCATCCAAGGGTATTGAGGTGGATAAGGCGAAGATTGATTTGATCGCAAATCTTCCTACTCCAAAGTCTGTAAAAGACATTCGATCTTTCCTCGGTCACGCCGGTTTCTATAGGCGTTTCATTAAGGGATTCAGTGCTATCTCCCGGCCGTTGTGTCATTTGCTGTCAAAAGACACCCCGTTTGTGTGGTCTGAGTCGTGTGAGGAGGCCTTCCAGACATTGAAGCGGAGTCTCACTACTCCGCCGATTGTTCAGCCTCCAGATTGGAGTTTGCCATTTGAGTTGATGTGTGACGCCTCCGACTATGCAGTCGGAGCGGTTTTAGGGCAGAGGCGAGGGAAAGATCCCTGCGTCGTTTATTACGCGAGCAAGACGTTGAATGAGGCACAGATGAACTACACCACTACCGAGAAGGAATTGCTCGCGGTGGTGTTTGCCTTAGACAAGTTCCGGTCCTACTTGGTGGGTTCGCAGATTGTGGTGTATACCGATCATGCGGCATTGAAGTATCTGATGACCAAGCAGGATGCGAAGGCTCGCCTTATCCGATGGATTCTTTTGCTGCAAGAATTCCACCTTGTGATTAAGGATAAGAAAGGGGTTGAGAATGTAGTAGCCGACCACCTGTCTCGGCTGGAGTTTGAGGACCCCACCTCTCATCTCCCCATTGTGGATTCTTTCCCTGACGAGCAGTTGTTCGCTGCTAATGTGTGCCCATGGTTTGCAGATATCGCCAATTATTTGGTGACTGGGCAAATTCCACCCCATTGGTCCACAGCTGAGAAGCAGCGATTTTTGAGAGAGGTCCGGCAATATATTTATGATGATCCATATGTGTTCAAGTATTGCGCGGACCAGATAGTGCGCCGGTGTGTCCCCGAAACTGATCAAAGGGGAATTTTAGAGTTTTGTCACACCGAGGCGTGCGGAGGTCATTTCTCCGCAAAGAAGACCGCCGCCAAAGTCAGTGAGTGTGGTTTCTTTTGGCCGAGTCTTTTTAAGGATGCGTACGTCTTTTGTAAGTCGTGTGACCGGTGTCAGAAATTAGGCAAGGTTGGCCCGCGGAATATGATGCCCCTACAGAACATTTTTGTGATAGAGGTCTTCGATTGTTGGGGTATTGATTTCATGGGCCCGTTTCCGGTGTCATACGGTTATGAGTACATCCTCTTGGCGGTGGATTATGTCTCCAAGTGGGTTGAGGCAGTCCCCACTAAGACCAGTGATTCCAAGGTCGTACTAGAGTTCTTACGAACTAACATTTTGTCAAGGTTTGGCATGCCACGTGCCATTATCTCTGATCAGGGTACGCACTTTTGCAATAGGTCTTTTGGGGCATTAATGAACAAGTATGGCATCTCTCACAAGGTGTCTACTGCCTATCACCCTCAAACCAACGGTCAGGCTGAGCTAGCAAATCGCGAGATTAAGGGGATTCTAGAGAAGACCGTGAACCCGAATAGGAAGGATTGGTCACTTCGGTTGACTGATGCCTTGTGGGCCTACCGCACTGCTTATAAGACCGTGTTAGGTGCTTCACCCTACCGGCTCGTTTATGGTAAGGCCTGCCACTTGCCCGTTGAGATGGAGCATAAGGCCTATTGGGCAATTAAGACGCTTAATGCGCGTTTACCAGAGGCGGGTGCCCATAGGAAGCTCCAGTTGTGTGAGCTTGAGGAAATTAGGAATGACGCGTATGAGAGTGCGAGTATTTATAAGGCTAAGGTTAAGGCGTATCATGATAGAAATATTCAGCGCAAAACTTTTAGTGTTGGTCAGAAAGTGTTACTGTATAACTCGCGCCTTCATTTGTTTCCTGGTAAGTTGAGGTCCCGTTGGGATGGTCCCTACGTTGTGTATAAGGTTTACCCGAATGGTTCTGTAGATATTTGTGACCCGAAAAATAATAATATTTCCAAGGTTAACGGGCAACGTCTAAAACCATTTTTGGAATATGTGGAAATAGGTGAACCTGATGAGGTTTTGGTCGATCCTGTTTATTCGGATGACCCTGTTGTGTAGCCGTTGGGCTACGTTCCGACGGGTAGCTTTCGCGTACCACTGTCTTCACTAAGAAGTGGACCCGGCCCCTAGCAATAGGGGTACCCATCATTGACTTGGGTTTTGGGAATAATCTTTGTACACTTGTTCTTTTATTTCTTGTTAATCAATAAAATTCAAAAAAAAAAAAAAGAAGTAGAAATTGGAAAAGGGGAAAAAATTAGCATAATGGTCTGGTATAGCCACCTGGTCGAAGCTATGTATGTAGTACTTAGGAGGTTGGGTCTGACGGCAGGCGCGTAGTTAGCAGCGAGAATTCTGTCTGAACCATCTGACTTCAATGTCCAAACTCTGTGGAGATTGCTTCACAAACGGAGTGGTGGGTAAGGAATCTGGTAGCCCCAGAGGGAGTGACAGCCTATTAGATGATGGTACCACTTCTCAAGATATCGTTGAATCCTATGCATACTGTCCTTCCAACAAATAGGGAAACACAGTCTTTGGCCAGGGAGAAAAGTAGTACCCGTGTCTTTCGCGTGAAGAAAGTGGATGATTTTTTTTTTTTTTTTTTTTCCTTTTATTTCTTGCTTTATTTATTTATTTTAGTTTTTTTTCTTGCTGTTTTGGAGGCTAACATTTTGCAGGTTGTTCGATCCAAGTTGGGGGGTCTCCCTCTATCTATAGTTTACTCTGCTTAGTCTCTCTTTTTCGAGGTGATATCTATTCTCTCTTTTATGTTTATGTCCTATCTTTATTTTTCATGCTTTCAATGTGGACATTGAATAGTTCAAGTTGGGGGGAGGAATCACTTTGTTCTTTATTTTGTCATGGGATTTAAAAGCTGTTGAGATTGGCTCTTAGTTGATTGAGTTTGTGATGTGATAGTCATTGTTTTGATATTGTGGAGGCATAGTAGTTCTTTTTACTAGCCTGTCGCGAAAAATCTGTCATGGCATTTATTTTTAGCACATTTGCACTTCACGTCTGTTTGGGCTTTGGTTGCTTGTGAGCTGTGACTTGATTATTCTTGATGGCTTGTTTAGTGGAGACTTATGCCCCATGTGAGTTTAGAGCCTTATCTTTTCTTGGAGTGGTGTCAAATAAACTTTTGTTTGTCATGAAAAAAGTAAATTCGTTGTTGATCTCATTATTTTTGTCGTCAAGTGTTGGAAATGTTTTGAATTGCCTACTTATCTTTTGGATTTGGAAAGTTGCATGGTTGTGTTGCCCATTGGAGAGGATTATAGGCCATCTTTGCTATTTAGAGCCGGTTCGTTTCTTCATTCACACATTTATCACTTATGAACCAATTTGAGCCTCATGCATACAGCCTTTTTCTTGTTGAGCTCCACCATCTATATTGTATCTTGAGAATGGTTAGTTAATGATGTGAAGGTGAACTTTTGAGAAGGAGATGAGTAGAGTTGTGAATTGAGTTTTGATTGACTGGTGATCTTTTCCATTCAAAAAAAAAAAAAAAAAAAAAGAAAAAAAAAAGAGCAAAAAGGGAAGACACCATATTATTGTGGAAAATAGTAGTTGTTCTAAAAGTGAGTTTGTGTTAAAGGTAGGAAAGAGAGATGTGACAGAGTTGAAAAACAAAAAGAGAAGAAAACGAGGGCACGCATCGTTATATTGCCCTACGTGAGTTGTGGTTAGCCTATTCTCGGACACTTGAATTTTTTACCTAGCCTTGAAACATTTTCCCTTACCTGACATTATAACCCAAATGAAAGTCCTATTTGATCCTAGGGGCAATGGGCTGTGAATTGGTGGATAGAGAGAGTTTCCAATACTTGGCATTCTGTTCATGAGATCGTGTGTCCACTTTATAGAGCGTTCTTTTCGTGTCATTATGTGCGGAAGTATTTTGCTTAATTTCATTTACATAACGTTCGCCTGCACATATTGAGAGTAATATGCACCTTGTTTCGAGTGATTTCATTTGTTGAGTGCATGACACAGTGAGATTTGAAGTCGAGACTCGGTCCAGAGAGAACTTTTGGTTATTTCTCACTTGTGACCGAAGCCCTTGTTCACACACGCTGAGTATAAGTGCCATGACTCATTTTTCGGACTTGATAGTACCTAGAACTGCTTATGCCCAATATCTCTTTGCGATGACTTCATATTCTTTGCTTTAGATATCATTGACCTGTTTTACAGGTTTTCGGGTTTTGAGTGAAAAGAATTCACAGTGTTTGTGGGTGTTCATTGCTGTAAACCCTCACGAGACTCCACTCGTCCTCTGGGGATCGCCTAGGGGTTTAAAAGGCTTGTTGCACATGCTAAGTGCAATCGTGAGTCCTACGAAAGTGACATAGTTAGAATTTATTTATTTATTTTGTTTTTTGCTCGAGGACTAGCAAAATGTAAGTTGGGGGGTGTGATAAGTGTCAAAATATGTATATTTTGGCCCTCCAATCTATATTTATTAGTCTTTTATTTTTGTTAACTGATTGTTATTATTTGTTGTTATGTATAAAGGTTGCTCGAGCTTGATGTTCAAGATTTTGGGGTAAAGACGGAAGTTAGCAAAAGTTTTGGGTCAAAGCGCGAAGTAGATGAAACCCAAGGGCCACTATGTGATTAATCCATTCAATCCTATAAAACCAACTTTTTTTTTACCCTACGGTCGTCAGTCAGCAGCCGTGGAAAAAAAGAAAAGAAAAAAAGGTACCAGGCCGTGGGAAAGAAAGGAGAAGAACGGGGCTGCGGTACAGGGCTCTCTGACACAAGACTTTTGGCTTTCCGCAGCATTATTTTACAGTGACTTTTTACAGGAAGAAGGACGACGAACGGGGCCATCGGAAATAACAAATAACGGGGCTGCCGAGACGTTTCTTTTGGTTTGATTTTTCTTTCAACAGGTTTTCTCTTACGTTATTTTGTTTCAGAGCTTTTCCCTTCAAGTTTTTAATTTTTGTTTGAGTATTTAAGTATTCGGTAACTCGTTTTAATTTCTGTTTTTAATTAAAATTGTTCGTTGATTTTCAATTAGTTGTTATCTTTCGTTTATTCAATTTCTTTCTCCAGTATTAAAAGCATGATTCAAATTAGGGTTTCTTGTGTTTCTTGCGTAATGATGAGTGAGTAGTCGTGTAGGTAGGGTCGCGGGGTGATTAGCACGCTGTGGCCAGTTCGGGCACTGCTCCTATTTTCAAATGATAAAAAAAGCGATTTTAGATTGAAAAATACTTCCCGTGGACGAACCCGGGCATTGTCGGAGCTCATGTGAACGGGAGAATGGGGGTCCAAAACCCATTCTTCGCTGCGCATGGGTATACGGCGACCCTAAGATTTCGCATCTTTCGGGGTATCTTTTCAATCCAAAATTGAACGTTTTTAAGAATACCAAATGGAGCAGGTTGATCTGGACTGGTTACGAGTGCTATGAACCCTACGATTGTACCTCTTTTTAATTTTCTAAAAAAGTATAATCAATTTCTTGTTTTAGTTAATCTCTCAATCAAATCGGAAAAGGGTGGCTACCTAAGAGCCCATTAAACTAGTTAAGCCCGAGTTTTTAGTCAGCACATTTTACCGTCCTTAGTGGATTCGACTCCGGACTTACCGGATATTGTGCTACATCGGTCTCCGCCCTACGCTTGGGGCAACCCATTAATTTAGGATTAGGAAATCGGTCAAGCAACCGTTGACCAAGCAAGAACTGGAGTACGCCAGTTATTAACTGGAGTACGCCAGTCAAACTTCCGGTCAAACTTGTGTTTTTAAGCATGCAGAAGCCATGGGTAGGGGTCTACAGCACTTGGGAACCTTCTAATCCATTGAAAAAGCATTCTCCGCCGGGGGACATTTTCTTACACCCATCCCATCACCTTTCTCCTCTCATCCAATGAGAAGGAAGGCTTAAGGGCTAAGGCTTCAGTCACTTTGACTGGCCTTAGCCCCTCTCTCTCCCTCTTCCCCTATATATAACCCCATATACTTCTATTTGAAAGGGTTACAAAAAAAAAGAGAGTTCCTAAGTCTCTTTCTCTATCTCTCTCCTTTGGCTTCTTGCTTTCTCTTCTTCCATCACTTGAAAGAGTAAGCAAGCAGCCCCTTTCATACATCATCCAAGCCCAAACATTTATCATCCATCCCTCAAATCTCAAGCTCAAGCTCAAAACACACCATCAAACTCAAAAGCAAAAGGTATACACCTTTGAACTGTTTTCCTGTTCTGATCTCTGAGGGGAGCTGACAGGGTCAAGGCTGGTAATCAATACCAGTCCTGGCCCTAACGCTGTCCAGGCTTCAAAAATAAAAAAAATCGTTTCTGACTAGAATCGGCGTGCGCCGGTAATAAGCCCGCGTACGCCGGTCCGTGGCAGAACGTACAGTTTTAAATTTGATCTATTTGGAGTCTGTCTGGAACTGGCGTACTCCAGTTAATAACTGGCGTACTCCAGTTCCAAGCCCTCCAGAACTAGCGTACTCCAGTTGTGAAATGGGGTCCAGATCTTTGTTTTATGCTTTATTTCCTGTCTATTCATCACCTTATTGCATGCTAAAAACTAGTCTACTGCTTTTTGTATTTAGAACTGTTTAGTTGTAATATTCAATATTTGTCCATATCGGTTTTAGAAAGCCTCTGGGATGCTTTCTGGTCATGTTCCAGAACCCAGATGATGCAAAGCCAAGCACTGGGTAAGGGGCGTAACTGGCGTACGGTCTCATACGATTGGCGTACGGCAGTTATGCCAAGATCCAGTGGCTGGCCCTTGCATCTTAGCTTAGTCTTGGCCTCTCTTAGGTTCCCACACTGTTTATGGGGTGTTCTGTTTATTTTCATGGCTTAAAGCCGTTTCATCTGTCTGTAATTATATAACTGCTGATGTATTGACTGCGTGGTTTGCCCTGGGTGTGCGCTGGTCCCTTTCCAGAGCCCAGAGGGTTGCAAACAAGGACTGTGAAACCTGATAAGTGGAGTACGCCAGTTTAGATGTGGCGTGCGCAGGTTGTACCAACATGCAATGGCTTGGCCAGTGCATGCTGGTGTGGATCCTGCTCATGTTCCTTCAGGGCAGTGTACTTCGATTCAATCAGGTTGCCCAGTGTTTGTTTTCAATCTATATTTATCATTGCAAGCAAGTCATTCATAAAGCATTTTGTCACCTAATTGCAACTTGTTACAGTTTTAACCCCCATTAACTGTTCCCCCGCCCTAACTGGCTAAAAAATGATCAAATGAGAGAAAAATGCAAGCGCTTTTACAAAATGCCCGAGTAGAGACCGATCTCCGGATTGGGCGAGAGGGGTGCCATAAAACCCTTCCCCTCTCGTAACCTGGCTCCCGAACCTCAGATATCGAAGGTGACGACGGTCCAGTCTACAAGCCTTTTCAAAAATCAAACAAACGTGGCAAACGTTTTCGAGTTCGGTTCCTTGGGTGCTCTCACCGCTAAAACCCGAGTGGCGACTCTGAATCGAGGCGTTTCGCCGCGCTTTTCCAAACACAAAAGGGCCGCACCCAATTTCACAAACAAAATTTTCGGGTGGCGTGCCCACAGAGAGTGAGAGGACTTTGGAGTCCAACAAGCAAATTTTTTATTTTCTTTCAATTGAAACACAAAGCCCCCCCCCCCCCCCACCGAAACCAAACCAACTATAAGAGAGAGAGGATTTCAGAGAGCGTACGTAGATGTTGTTGATATACTATTACATTTTGTAAACATAAAAAAATATATATTTGAATTGAAAATGCGCTTACTTGATTAATATATTTCTAAACCAGCAATTTGTCATTATTTAGGAAAATATTTTTTATATGCCAACCAAACACCAAAAAATAAATGTTTAAAATTTATTTTTTGAAAAAATATTTTACATCGAAACAAGTGGAGCCGTGGTAAAAGAGCTTGTCTCACAATGATTGTATAATGCATTTAAAACTAGGATTTGAGTGGACGATGATTTCATTAATTCATCGTTAATTATTTCGAGTTGAAATACATATACATTTGTTATACTATCAGTTTTTGTAAATTTAGGATATCATCCGATGGTTGTAATTAGAAGGACCTTAATCCGATGGTTTACCATATACATTTTTATTTTTTGATAACTCAAGTGATTGGATCAGTTTACACGCATCTCGACTCATCTTGGGGGTCCAGACCCACCACCCACTTGCGGGGGAGCCCAATTATGATGAGTTTGTTCAAATTCCTAATAACACCACAGCTCCACGATCTCTCACCAAACGCTCTGATACCAATTGTTGGGAATCAAGAGAGAATTCACATACTAACAACTCTACTTTTATTCATTTCTCAATCAAAACATACAAATACATTTAACTCACAGCCATACAATCTCTCAACTGCCCTCTTAACTCACCGAACCAAAATAGTTAGGCTAGGTCCCTCCTTCATCACTCGATCTCTCAACTGCCCTCTTAACTCAACGTGCTAAAATAGTTAGGCTAGGTCCCTCCTTCATCACTCGATCTCGACTTCTCCTCTGTCATTCCACTCTCTCTTTGTCTCCTCAACCAAACAGAACAAGGCCCACACACATGCGCACACAGTAATCAATTAAGTTTAACTTGAGACTGGAGCTCCTGTTGATGAACCTTGGAACTTTATGCAGCTGCCATCCTGACGACTTAGAAGACATTTTCTTTTACATGCGACTTTCATGGTCTGGCATGGAGTTCAATTTTAGCACACCTCTGGCGGAGTATTCTGTAGGGTTAAGCAATGAAAACAGAGAGAGAAGGTAGTGGAGTTGGGAGAGAACTCTCACTTGTAAAGTTTTCCCGTTCCGGAACGATAAATAAGTACTTATTTTTTAAAAAGGTAATTTCAAGCTCAAAAATCATGTGCTTACGAAAATAATTTTTCTATCAATATGGATCTTATTTGATAGATCTCATTGAGATCTTTAATATGGTATAAAAAAAATTGAAATTTTTTTTCCATTTACATTATTTTTGAGTTTAAAAATATGAAACAAGTATTTATTTTTTAAGAAAGTGTTCTGAAATGAAGTTAGTCTGTTTCTAGTGAGATTGCTTTGTTTTCTCCATGGATGTAAGATTTTAGAGAACCACGTAAAACTCTGTGTTTTGTTTGTGTTTGGTTTTGATCATTGGGGCACAATAATGAACACGAGTGCAGGTACAAGCACAAAAGTGAAAGTGTCTATAGAAAACAAACTCTTAAATTTGCGAGAATGAAAATTGAGATTGAAACTATTGATGGTGATGATATTTAAGAACGAAGCGAAAAAGCCTACCCAAGAAAATTTCAATTCCAAAAGATTGACTCTCTCTCTCTCTCTCTCTCTCTCTCTCTCTCTCTCTCTCATAAGTCACAACTTGGCAACTGGAAGGCAAGATTTTAGATGTATCTCCAATTCGGTCGCAACAATAGACATCTCAATACGTGGCCGTGTTGATAACTTCCCGTCTTTGTAGTCAATAACGACTCGTTCCAAATTTCCATTTGCTTTCATTTCAGGGCAATTTTTGCTGCTCTTGGGGCATGTCCTCAATCACACATTTGGGTGTGTGCATTAGGGTTACGAGAGCTATAGATACAGATTTTACATTCTAGTTTTAGATTCTGTTATAGAATCTAGATTTAGATCTTGGTAGAAATAGATGAACATGTTTACTATAACTATGAAAATATGATTAATTATTAGTAATTGCCCCCAAGGACCTAATAAAAATTACTTCCTCGTCCCATACTGAATGACACTTTCATCATTTTAGACCTCTCAAAAATTAACTATGATTTTTTTAATTTTTATGAAACCATTTTTTATACGATATTGATTCTATTTGATAGAACGTAATTACTTTTCTCAAACAAATTTTTCAAAATTATAAAATACTGTAAATTAGTAAATATTTTTAGAGATCTGAATGCCGAAATCATCGAGAAAGCAACTAAAGGAATAAGCTGGTCAGGACACTAACAACAAAATAAAGAAGTTAATGATTCATACCTATATCTAGGGAAAAGATTTTCTCGGAGAGATGTCTCCGGAACATGACACACAATCATCCACTGCTTTCCTTTTTTAACATGTACAAACACAGGTATTACGTAGGGATCGGCTTCTAGAGATTACGAAATTATAATAAAACTTCGTTCTGAGAAAAAACACCCACTACAACTAAGGCTTCGTTCTAGAAACTTTCTTAAAAAATAAGCAGCTTATTTCACATTTTCAAACTAAAAAATAAAGTAAATGAAAAATAATATTTAAATTTTTTTTTTGCATCGTATAAAATATCTCATCGATTAAGATGTTAATTTCAGACAAGATCCATATTGCATATTTTTAGATTTCAATAAATTCATAATTTTTTAGTTTGAAATTGCCTTTTTTAAAAATTAGGGCTTTTTTTTTAGTTTCGGAACGGGGCCTAAATCTATTCACACCAATTAAGATGTTAATTTCTAGGAGAAGATCACCATTTTTTTTTCTTTTTATTATAGTTTTTCCTGCTAACTCCACTATCTAGGGTTTACTTTATTCAATCTGTTTACAAAAAGAAAAAAAAAAAGTCAGACCAGCTCGGTCCAAAAGCTATAAGGTCAAAAAAGCATGTTATAAAGCTTATTATCTTTGACCTCTCTTTTGAATAGTAGTACGAAATTGCCCGTCTACTATTAATTTTTATTTTTATTTTTACCAATTGGCCAATAAAAAGGAAAATGACGTCTTGACTCTTTAAAATGCTGATGGAATACAATCTTTGTCTTGAACCCCAAGGTGCAAAAGTAGGTTTGAGAAAGCAACAAAAGTGGCTTGCCCCCAATATTTCGCAAGTTCAAAATTCACGAAGGCTAAATATTTTAAACTTTAGGATTACTAGAGGTTTGTCCAAACTCCGAAATTAATTGAGATGCGCTCAAGCTGCCTCCCAAAAAAACAGTCGGTTATCCACATATGACCTAATCAGCAATTGCAACAAAATGCAAGGGTTGTATATATTTGACTCAGTATCTGTGGGGCTTGGTAGGATACATAACATAGAAAACATGAAAGTGTCCATGAAAGAGAAAATGGACGGCTTGTTCTCTTAATTTCATGGACGCTTTCATATTTTCTTTTTCGTGTATCATAGCATTTCTCATTTTAAAGAATTTCGCCATTCCATGAAAGAAGCAAATCATGATCCCATGATTTTAGTCATTCCAATGACTAAGATATTCGATCAATCTCATGATTGGTTGCCTAATTACTGTAACTTGTTTCTATAAGAAACCTAGTCTCTGTTTTTTATTTCCTTGTAATTAGCTGTTGTAATCCTTATATAAACTGAACAATATACAACCTACCTAATCAAGGAGGTTTTCATTCTTCTTCTCCTAATTATCGTTCATGGTATCAGAGCAAGAACGACCCATGGACAAGACTCCTTCCTCCTCTTCTTCTTCTCTACCTCTCCCAATCTCCTTTTCAACATTTCTCATCTCTTCAACGTTCCTATGGATAGAACAACTATCTGTGTTGGAGATCCCAATTTGAGGGTGTGCTGGAACTACATGATCTTAAAGAAGTTGTTTCCAGCAAAGAAACTCCTCCAAAGAAACTTGAAGATGGCTCTATCAATCCAGCCTACTCTAAGGACAAACTTGTTCTTAGTTGGATCAAATCTACTTCCTCCCCTGCGATTCAAACTTTGTTGATCTCTTGTTCCACAGCTTTGTAGACACCCCATTCTGGACTGTCCAGACAGCGCTATTTTCCAATCTTTTATTCCCCCAATGATGATTATAGTCGAGAACAGTCTGAGGATGATGGTGTTTGAGCTTTGAGCGTCCCGAGCCTCTTTCAAACCCATGTCAAACCTTTCAAGCCAGAGCCAAACGGCCCCAACGAAATCCAACTGGCTTACGCCAATACATTGATGACGTACGCCAGTCATTTGCCACGTGTCGATCATCGACCATCGACTCAGCTTTCACTGGTGCACGCCTGTCCATATATGGTGCACGCCAGTCAATCCCAGTCAAATCAACTTTATTCAGCCACATGGACGAGACTTTGGTGGCCACCCTGACGTCGGCCACAGTATCCCTGATGATTACTCTCGGCAGAGACGCTCCCCCTCTCTCCTACACCCCCCATCAAGGCAAGTCCCATGCATTTAATGCATGGGAGGCTCCATTCTTGTTCCAACCAGCCAAACAAGGCCTTGGTCCCAAACTGATCTCAGTCTCTCTCTCCTATAAATACCCCTCTTGCATTCATTTGCATGGGGTTAGACACATTAAGAAGCAAAGGACCTTCTTCTCCTCTCTTCTTGCTCTCTATCTCTCTTCTTCCATTGAAGGAGAAAGGAAGGCAACCCACTTCCATACACCCTACTGATATACAGTCACCTTCTAAGCCTCCATCTTCAAGTCTTAAGCTCAATACCACCTTCAAACCTCAACACAAAAAGGTATACCACCTTTGTGTTTCTTTCTGTTTTCAACTCCTGAGGGGGACCAGTAAGGCCCAGGCTAGTAAGCGATACTAGTCCTGGCCTTAACCGGGTAACATACAACAATCATATGAGATGATACTTGGCGCACGCCAGTTCCCCCATGCCGTACGCCAGTCATGGCAGTGCGAGCACTACTGGCGTGGGGATCATGGATCATCATTTCTATTATCTTATCTTTCTGTCAATCACCCTTGCATGTTAATAACCAGTTTACTGCTTTCTGTATCCAGAGTTGCTTAGCTGTAGTAGTCACTGCTTACTTCTTCATATGTTTAAAAGGCCTCTAAGATCCTTCTGGTCGTATTCCAGAACCCAGATGATGTAAAGCCAAGCACTGGATCCAAAGATAAACTGACATACGGTCTATTATGACTGGCGTACGGCAGTATTGTCCAGGATCCAGGGGTTGGCCCTTGCATCCTAGTCTTGTTTTGGCCTCCTTTCTATCCCCACACTGTTTCGGGGTGTTCTGCTGCTTTTCATGGCTTGAAGTCATTTCATTTGTCTGTAACTGTATATATTTTGTTCTATTAAACTGCGTGGTTTGTCCTGGGTGTGTGCTGGTCCCATTCCAGAGCCCAGAGGGTTACAAACAAAAACTGTGAAACCTGATAAGTGGAGTATGCCAGTTTATTAATGGCGTGCGCAGGTCTAATCGGTATGCAGTGGTTCGGCCAGTGCATGCTGGTGCGAGACCTGCTCACGTCCCTTCGGGACAGCGTACTCCAACTCATCCGGGTTCCTCAGTGCTTGTTCCCAATTTTTATTTATCATTGCAAACAATCATCCATAAACATTTTGTCACCTAACTGCAACTTGTTACAAGTTTTAATCCCCATTAACTGTTCCCCGCCCTAACTGGCTAAAAAATGATCAAATGAGAGAAAGATGCAAATGTTTTACAATATGCCCGAGTAGAGACCGATCTCCGGATTGGGCGAGAGGGGTGCCATAAAACCCTTCCCCTCTCATAACCTGGCTCCCGAACCTCAGATATCGAAGGTAACGACGGACCGGTCTACAAGCCCTTTTCAAAATCAAACAAACATGGCAAACGTTTTCGAATTCGGTTCCTTGGGTGTTTTCACCACTAAAACCCGAATGACGACTCTGAATCGAGGCGTTTCGCCGCGCTTTTCAAAGAGGGCCGCACCCGATTTTAAACCAACAAAAATCAAAAATTTTGGGGCGTGTGCCCACAAGCTTCCGAAGCATGGACCGTCCTCGAAAAAAGACTCTCTCCTTTGTCTAAGGTCCATATTCGTACACTTCGTGATCAAGTTCGCACACTCAAAAGGATGCGGACAAATCTGTTGGTGATTTTCTACTGCACGCCAAGTCACTCGCTGACTCTCTTGCTGCTGCAGGATCACCTATCTCAGACAATGAACTCATTGACTACATAATTGATGCTCTTGGCCTTGAATATAAGGATTTCATCACTTTTCTTAATCATCATCCCACAACTTCCTTTGATGAGTTCTATGATCTTCTACTTCAAGAAGAACACCTTCTTAAAAGGATGACAGCTCTCTTTCTCTGCTGGAACAGAATTTGCTGCCAATCGTGTCCCCCAAAATCAGCAGCCTTCTACCAATAAACATCACAATAACCACCACCACCACCACCACAACAGAGGTCGTGGGGGGCGTCATGGAAGAGGCCTGGGAGGCCAATATTATTTTGATAACCGAGGAGGCCTTTATTCTTCAAATAACTGAGATTCAACTTCTCATAGGTTCCATGTACTAGATAATCGCCCCCCTCTTCTTCCAACACCAACCTTCACTTCCCTTTGCCAAATTAATCTGCAACCAACAAGGCCACAATGCAAAAGTTTGCCTAGAACGTGGTAACTTTGCTTATGCCGACGAGTCCGTGGCTAATACTACCTTTGGTACTTCTTATCTTGCTGATCCAAATTGGTGCTTGGATTCTGGAGCAACACATCATATGACACCATCAACCTCCACTCTTTCAGATGCTCAACCATACACAAGTACTGATTCTATCGTTGTCGGAAATGGATCACAGTTGCCTATCTCTCATGTTGGTCAAACTGTTGTGTCCACTCCTACAAAATCGCTCTCACTAAATGGAGTTTTGTGTGTACCTGCGATTAAGAAAAATCTTCTTTCCATTCATCGGTTTTGTCATGATAATGACTTCTATTTTGAAATGGATTCTAACGGTTTTCGTGTTAAGGACAACAAGACTGGGCATGTAGAGACCTGAAAAATTTTAAAATTTTGAAATGTGTATTAAATGCCCAATTGGAAGAATATAGTTTATTAGGTGATTATTTGAATTGAGGACTAGAGTGAAAGAATAGAAACTAAAGGGAGTATGAGTGTGATATAAAAGATATAGTAGTATAAATAGGATGTGTGTGGTGTAGGAGATGATTTCATCTACTTGTATCTCTCTCTCCCTCACGTTTTCTCTCTCTCTCTCTACCGACCTCTCTCTCTCTCTTGCTTCCTCACACAAGACTCCACTCCATCTCTCAAATACTCCAAGAATCAACCACCCTTCGGCCTTCCGATCGTGTCCTTGAGCTCGGAAATCCTCGGGTTAAGCTTGGATCGAAGCTTCGAAGTTTGTGGAGGCTAGGGCTTGTCCAAATCACTTGGATCTTGGTTATCGTTGCAAGGTAGGGACTTCTTTACCTCTTTTATGTGTTTATATGTTGATTTGATGAAAGAATCGATCATTGATTGTCTCCCTTGGTTCATTCGAAAGCTGTTCGAAATCTGCAGAAATCGCTTGAAATCGCCCAGGGATCGATCCCCAAGCATGAGGGATCGATCCCTCACTTCAAAACTGGATTTTTACCTATGGGGATCAATCCCCATGAGAGGAGGGATCGATCCTTCCCCTTTCTGGAAATTTTGCTCACTTTTTGAGTTTCAGCCCAACTTCAAACGACCATAACTTTTTCGTCTGATGTCCGTTTCATGTAAATTCTATATCGATTCGAAGGTCTTGAAGTCAGCTTTCATTTGCTACTAGAATCACCTTAAATCTCTTAGTACACAGAAAGTTATGACCTTCTGAGTAGAGATGTGTCAGTCTATCGATGTCTTTGGTTATTCCTAAGGTTATTCTTGTTCTGTGTTATGATTCCCTATATGATTAGAACATGTTTAAGTCACTCTTGAGCATGATTGCTTATGTTCTAATGACTTGTTATTTGATCTTGTCCCTTAGTACTCATTAGAGCTTAATATTAATGACGTTGGTTAGGGAAATGTACCGTAAGGTCGATAGGAGTACTATGGGCTATACGGGATAAAGTGGTGAGTGTTATGGGAAGACATGAGTTTGTCTAGTGATCTGATGGGTAGTGTTGTCACTCGTGCCTCGTCTTGTTGAGCTTCCTAAGTCCCTTTGGCACTCTTTCGGTAAGATTCTCGTTTAGAACCTAGAGGATAGTGTGTCATGGAGTCATTTCTGGGTACGGTACGTGACGAAGGGCATCGTGATATACTTAGAAGAATAACGTGATCTTAAGGTACTTATTAATGTACGATGTGACAACTTGACTATTGGTGTTATGTAGAACGAGGGGTGAGTCGAGATAAAAAGTTTGGAAACAAAACGGAAATACGAGTTAATATGTGAACAACCTACTTAACATTAATATCTCTCTCCTATACTTGAAATTAGACTCATGAAAATGCGTAGGATGAATGTGAAATGGATGTACGGGGTCACGAGTACTCGGAATGTGTTGTGGGTATATGGGGCCCAAAAACCCAGAACGTGAAATGGATATACGGGGTCACGAGCACCCGAAACGTATTGTGGATATATGGGGCCCTAAGACCCGGAAAGTTTCTTAAGTTTACTATTTGATGAGTCAATGAACAATGAGCTACTTGGACTCGTGTTGGAGATCTCTGGGAGATGTACGGGGTTCTCAAGACCCGGAATGTAAGTCTTTTAACACGGTAATCCTCGCAGTGTTATACGGTGATGCAAGGGGTGGAGATTGGCGATCGTGAGTCGTGTTGAGATTGTTAGAGTTGCCAATGTCTTGTGAACTGGTTGGCATATTGTGATAATAGCAAGTCCTAGAATGATTATCTTGAATGTTTGGCTCATCCTTGAGTGGATTGTATTTCGTTGTTGAGCTATATCCCTTTATTTTCCTTCTTTTGCCCTTATCATCATATTTATACTTAGAATTGGTAAAGATTTTTCTACTGGGCTAGTGTAGCTCAACCTAATCTTTCTTTTCAGGTTCAAATGCGGGGCAATAGATTACATGCATTGTATGCTTGGAAGTGAAAGACTTTTGGAAGCGGACATTATCAGTTATTACATCATCTTTGTAAAAAATCTCATTTTGTTAAAGATGGTCTTTTAATTAATTACACTTGAATCATCTTTTGACTAAAGTTTGTAGTATTCTAAATGTGTTCGTACTTGTGTCTAAACTAATTTGGGCCGTGGTGCCAAAGTTGTAATTATCTAAACTTAGGGACTTGATTTGTAATTTAAGACATGTGGGAACTCTTTTGGGTAATATATAAGATATGCAAGGCTTTTCTATTAAAAATGTATTATTTAATTATGTTGAAAATCGAGGGCGTGACAGGATAAATTATTCTCAGTGGCAGTAGCTCCGCGGGCCTATACCACATTCATACCCTTCCAAGTATTTCTAGTCAACTGGTCTTTTATGGAGAAAGAACAAACCAAGATGTTTGGCAAGCTCACCTTGGTCACCCCTCTTATGGAGTTTTTCGAGTACTATGTCAGAAATTTGATTTACCTATTGCCGGCAATATTGTTTCCAATAAAGTTTGTCATATTTGTCCAATGGGCAAATCCTGTAGACTTCCGTTTTTGGCTTGGAGCTTTAATGCTAAAAACCCGCTTGATCTTTTGCATCTGGATTTGTGGGGGCTGGCCCCAATTATGTCACGCTCAGCTTATCGGTATTATCTTTCTATTGTGGATGATTGTACTTGCTATGTGTGGATTTATCCTCTAGTTCGAAAATCTGATGTCCTCTCTATCTTTATAGTATTCAAGAAAATGGTAGAAAATTATTTTTCTCGTACTATACAAGCAATTCACACTATCAAGGTTGTTCAAACAGATGGAGGTGGTGAGTTTACTAGCAAACCATTCACAAACTTTCTTCGTCATCATGGCATTGCTCAACAGATCCCTTGTCCCCATACACCGCAACAAAATGGTGTGGTTGAGCACAAGCATCGGCATATTGTTGAAAAAGGCCTTTGTGTCCTCTCTCAGTCTCACTTACCTTCGAGTTTTTGGGTGGAGGCATTTTCCACGGCCGTATTCCTCATTAATCGGTTACCTATGCCGTAACTTCGAAATCTGTCACCATATGAAAAATTGCTAAATCGGGCACCAGATTACCGTTTCCTCAAGGTTTTTGGATGCACTTGCTTTCCTCACTTGGTTCCTTATAATAAACACAAGCTATTACCAAAGTCTACAAAGTGTATTTTTATTGGCTATGATAGCAATCACAAAGGATACCGGTGCATGACATTATTATTGGACGTATTTATGTATCTCAAAATATCACTTTTGATGAAATGCTATTGTCTATGGTTCCCTCTTCACCGCCCGCCCCCCCCCCCCCCCCCCGATCCATTACCCCATGCCTTGACTGCTGATCTTGACAACTCTTTGACCCATGAATCGAACTCTTATACTTAAGCCTCTAAATTTCCTCATTGGCGGCAAGCCATGGAAGATCTTGACAACTCTTTGACCCATGAATCGAACTCTTATACTTAAGCCTCTAAATTTCCTCATTGGCGGCAAGCCATGGAAGATGAGTTTGCTGGTCTTCATCGAAACCAAACTTGGTCACTTGTCCGCCATACATCCTCAATGAATATAGTTGGTTGTCGGTGGGTTTTCAAAGTCAAGAGAAATGTTGATGGCTCCATTGAACGACATATAGCTCGTTTAGTGGCCAAAGGGTATAACCAAAAGGAGGGGTTAGACTATGATGAGACCTTTAGCCCTGTGGTCAAACCCTCAACCATTCGTGTAGGGAGGTATTCCCGAGCAGGTACATTTAGTTATCGAACACGTGATGTCTAGGAACACGTGGTAAATACGACTAGACTTACCGCCGAGTAGTTCGGTGAACAGCGATATGGACCAGTGATATGAGAAGTCATGGCTATAAATAGACTGTTCGGTTATGATACAGCCGAACAGATGATGTAAAGAACCTAGCACGTGATACGAGTGATCACGGGTTGAAAGCAATGCAATCGATATCCGAATAAATGGTACGTGGGACCATAGTTTGAATATAGACAGGACAGTCATCATGCTAAACAAGTGTTCGGCAATATGGACCAGTGACATGAGAAGTCAATGGTCCAGGAAGGTTGTACGGGCTCAAGGACCAGTTACATGTGAGTTAACTGGTCCAAGACGTCTGTTCGGCTATGAGACGGCCGAACAAAGATGGAACTCCAATCGAGAGTAGGAGCAGAGAGAATACTCTGGAAGATTCCAGAATAGTCATGTCTCATATAGGGATAAAGATCCCAAGAATATAGGATCTGAGAAAGATACCCAACGAGTATGGGATGTTCGGCTCTTAAAGGAAAAGAATCCTAAAAGGACTCTTTTCCATAAACTGATAAAGGAAACGAGACTCCTTGATATCCTGGGTTTCCTATACGAGTTAGGAATCCTATGGCAATAAGGATGCTTGGACAGCAAGCATCCATAAATCTATAAATATGAGGAAAACCTAGAGGTGAGAGGTACGCAATACTGCATTATTATTGCTTTCCTACTGATAATTAGGGCTGAGTTTTCTAGTACGTGATACTAACAAAAGCATCGGAGGGCCTTTGCCACGAGAGGCAAAGGTGCACTCACCCCCTGTCTATTTTGCAGATTAGGGTTCAGACGTCGAGCTAGGGTTCCGGTGAAGAGGCACGAATAAGCCGTTGCAATCCAGTTGATCCGAAGCGTCAATTGTTTTCATCCCCCTACAATTGGCGCCGTCTGTGGGAAACGAAAGAATTCCCTTTTGAAATACGACCATGGTGGAAGTAACTCCAGCAACGCCGCATGAACCAAAAGATGTGTTAGATGAGGGAAGGGACAAATCACCACCTGGGGCTCCGAGAAAGCCCCAGGGTGGGCACAGAAGGAACACGAGTAAGGACCGCCCCCTTACCGTGCATCATAACTCCAAAAATAGAGGAGATGGAGAGACGGCTTCGAGATCCACGAGAAGGAGTAAATCCCATCAAAGGGATGAATCGATCGCGCACTCCAGGAGTGTGCACCATAGTGACGACGTTCTTGATAGGAAGAGGCAAGAAGTCGAGGAGTATGCTCGTCTGATTAAAAAACGAGAGCATGAGATCAGAGAATTGGAAAGAATTAGGGATCATCCGGAGGATTCTGGCCTGTCTCGAAGAAATTCTAGAGGCAATAGGTATGCTGTGGTACCATACAGAAAAGCTCCTTCACGAGGAAGAAGGAGCAGAAGCGGGAGCAGAAGTCCTGTTAGAGGGCGTCATGAAGTTTCTCCACGAAAAAGGGGAAGAAAAAGTAGAAGCCGAACACCGGAGAGAAGGACTTCTTCACGAAAAAGGAAGAGCAGAGACCGGAGTTCTACCCCCGAGGAAGAGGACACGAGAAAGCATCATCGAGACAGGTACGAGAGACCTGATGCTGATTGGGTCAAGACCTCGGCCCATAAGTCAAAGGAGCAAGAGGATGGGACAGTAACTGCACGAGAAGCAGCACGCAAGGCCCTGAGTAATATTGCAGCCTCCCCCTTTACAAGGAGGCTACAAGAAGCAAGGTTGCCGAGCAGAGTGAAGCACGGTGCATTCGTACTTTACGAGACAAATACGGATCCCGTAGCTCACATACAACATTACCAACAGGCCATGTTTATGCATGAGGGGGATGATTCCATCTTGTGCAAGATGTTTCCCTCCAGTCTTGGCAAGGTGGCTTTATCCTGGTTTCATAAGTTGGCCCCACGATCCATACGAGGATGGAGGCAGTTGGCGGAGGAATTCACTGCTCGGTTTTTAACAAGCAGAAAGGCCCCAAAGACTTTTGAGAGTCTTTCTACCATGAAGCAGGAGGAGAACGAGCAGATCAGGGATTATGCAAAGAAGTACTGGGAAACTTTCAACGAGATTGAAAGTTGCAGTGAAGAGTATGCAATTGCTACGTTCAAAACTGGTTTGCCTGTTCGGGGAGAGCTGCGCCGTTCATTGAATAAACATCCAGTAGCCACCTTGGCTAAATTGATGGAACGGATAGAGCAACACGCCAGAATGGAGGATGACATACTCCGTGAGGATGGCAGGACGGTTGCCGAACAGCAGCAGACACCTGCCAAAAAGGTGGATAAGCCTGAACCCAAGTCTTACAAAGACAGAAGGGAGTACGGACAGGCTAAGAAAGAGCCATACAAAGACAAGCAAGCTCCTGACCCCAAGTCCTTCTTCTCTATCACTACGGTTTGGAAGGAGCCAATATACAGGATTCTTTATCGAATAAAGAATCAGCCATATTTTAAATGGCCCCCAAGTCTAGGTGGAGATAAAGATGCAAAACGTGCTACGAATCAGCACTGCAGTTATCACAAGGATTGGGGCCATATGACCGAGGATTGTGAGGTATACAAGAGGCACCTTGATGATTTGGTCTCTCGAGGCTATCTCAAGGAGTTTATCCAGGAGGACCCTAAAGAGAAAGGGAAGGTCATGGAACTGGGTTACGAGCAACACCCTAAAGGCGTGATCCATATGATACATGGGTTGGCTGCACCTTATACGAGGAGTGAGGTGAGGCTGTTGCAAAGACAGGTCAAGCATGATCAGCACGTGATGCGGTTGGGAAACAAGAGAGGGCGAGAGACTAATGCATGCAACGAGAGCATGGCATTCAGTGACGATGACTTGGCGGAGGTCCAAATACCCCACAATGATGCATTGGTCGTAACCCTACGAGTTGGGGAATACGACATCGAAAGAATTCTAGTGGACTCGGGGAGCTGTACAGAGGTGTTGTACTATGATGCATTCAAGAAGCTGGGCCTGGCCCAATCGGACTTGGAACAATCAACAACACCTCTAATTGGGTTCGGTGCAGGAGCAGTTTGGCCCCTGGGAAGGGTGACTCTACCTGTTCGGGCTGGATCAGTAGTGTTAAGAACAGACTTTTTGGTAGTCGATGTCCCATCTTCCTATAACGCGATTATAGGGAGGACGTGGTTGCACAAAATGAGAGCAGTCTCCTCGACTTATCACCAGATGGTGAAATTTCCAGGATCAAATGGGATTGAAGTCCTTAAAGGAAACCAGAAGGTGGCACAGCAATGCTTGATTTCCATCATCAAAACAGCCCCGAAGGTCCACCATGTTCACACACTAGAAGTACCAGATCAACCAATCATCGAGGATGTTGGGAGAAGCCCGGCTGAAAAAGTGGTTGAGTGCCTAGAGAAGATTCAGATCAACGAGATTGATCCTGAAAGATATTTTTTGATTGGGAAATCATTATCAGCAAACGAAAAGGCTGAGTCAATAAGATTTCTAAAGGAATATATTGATGTTTTTGCATGGGTGCCAGAGGAAATGCCAGGGGTGGATGCAGACGTGATCTGTCATCATTTAAACATTGACCCTCAACACAAGCCGATCATTCAGAAAAAACGAAGGGCTGCCGCGCAGCATGTAGATGCAGTGATTGAAGAGGTCGATCGTTTATTAGAGGCCAAGGCAATACGTGAAGTCTATTACCCAGAGTGGTTATCCAACACTGTTGTGGTAAAGAAGAAGAACGGAAAGTGGCGTGTCTGCGTGGACTTCACAGACTTGAACAAAGCATGTCCTAAGGACAGTTTTCCTTTGCCTAGGATTGACCAATTGGTTGATGCAACATCTGGCTACGAGCGAATGAGTTTTCTCGATGCATATCGAGGATATCATCAGATTGCTATGTTCGAACCTGATCAAGAGAAGACTTCGTTCATCACACCACGAGGGTTATACTGTTACAGTGTCATGCCGTTTGGGCTGAGGAATGCTGGGGCTACATACCAAAGACTTGCAACCATTATGTTCAAGAAGCTCATCGGGAAGACTTTGGAAGTTTACATAGATGATATGGTGGTAAAGAGTCGAGAAAAGGGAGGGCATATTTCTGATCTAAAGGAAGTGTTCGAAATCCTGAGGAAGTATAAATTAAAGCTCAACGCCTCGAAGTGTGCGTTTGGAGTTGGCTCAGGAAAATTCCTGGGTCATTTGGTAACTTTGAGAGGGATAGAGGCAAATCCCGATCAGATTGATGCCTTACAAAGATTGCAGAGTCCCAAAACTACCAAGGAAGTCCAAAGGCTGACTGGGATGGCAGCAGCACTTAACAGATTCATCAGCAGGTCAAGCGACAAATGCAGACCCTTTTTTCAGTTATTGAAAAAAAGGGAGGGATTTGAATGGGGAGCAGAATGTGAACAAGCTTTCCAGGACCTGAAGAAGTACCTGGCCGAGCCCCCACTGTTGTCAACTCCACAGCCTGGTGAGTCTTTAATTCTGTACTTAGCTGTTTCCGAGCATGCAGTAAGTGCAGTCTTGTTGAAGGACTTGGGGATCGAACAAATCCCCATCTATTATGTTAGCAAGACGTTGTTGAATGCAGAGACGAGATATCTGCCTTTAGAAAAACTTGTCCTGGCACTTAGGACAGCAACCAGGAAATTGCCACACTACTTCCAAAGCCATAAGGTTGTGGTTTATACTGAGTATCCATTAAAATCACTGCTTCGAAAGGCAGATTTCTCGGGACGGATCTCGACATGGTCCGTAGAGTTAAGTCAGTATGATCTCGAGTATCAGCCACGTACAGCAATTAAAGGCCAGGTATTGGCTGATTTTGTGGCAGAGTTTTCCCCCACTGTTGCTCCTTTGCCTCCTACGAGAAAGGAACAGGCAGCTAAGACATCATCCTTGAAGGATCAACCCGTAGCCGAACAGGATCCCAAAGAATGGAAGTTATTCGTTGATGGATCAGCGTGCAATACTGGTTCTGGAATTGGAGTTGTCCTCTTTCCTCCTCAAGGAGTTCTCATTGAACTCTCTGTTCGTCTTGGATTCAGTGCATCGAATAATGTGGCTGAATATGAAGCACTCTTGGCTGGGTTAAGAAGTGCGAAGACCCTTAAAGCAGAACGGGTCAGGGTGTATTGTGATTCCCAGCTTGTTGTGAATCAACTGTCCGGAGAGTACGAGACTCGGAATGAAAAGATGGTAGCCTACGTGCAGGCAGCAAAAGACTAACTTGATACCTTCGAGAGGGTATATATTGAGCAAATAAGTTCTGGACAGAATGCTCATGCAGACTCTTTAGCTTGGTTGGCTGCAGCAGTACCAACAGAGTTTAAAAGAAGGGTGGCAGTAGAATACCTCAATGAGCCGAGCATTGGGAGGAGTGTAGACTTGGTCTTGGACGTGAACCAAGGACCAAGTTGGATGGACCCAATAATGGAGTTCTTACGAGACGAGATACTCCCTTCTGATAAAAAGGAGGCCCACAAGATAAGAGTCAAATCTGCTAGGTTTTGGCTGTCCCCAGAGGGTAAGTTGTATAGGAAATCCTTTACGGGTCCCTATTTGCTATGCGTACATCCTGAGATGGTACAGAAGTTCCTTCATGAAATCCACGAGGGAACATGTGGGAGCCATGCTGGAGGCAGATCTATTGCCCACCGAGCAATTACTCAAGGCTACTGGTGGCCACACATGCAAGACGATGCAAAGGTGTATGTAAAGATTTGTGAGAAATGTCAAAAGTTCTCACCAATGATTCGAACACCCGCCGAAGATCTGGTGCCATTAACAAGTCCCTGGCCTTTTGCTCAATGGGGGATGGATATCGTGGGTCCATTGCACAAAGCAACTGGGAATCGAAAATTCCTGCTTGTTGCAACTGACTATTTTACAAAGTGGATTGAGGCAGAACCACTGGCCAAAATCACTGAGCCTATGATAGAAAGGTTCGTGTGGAAAAGCATCATCACTCGTTTTGGGGTTCCTTATTCATTGATTACAGACAATGGATCCCAATTTCAGAAGAAATTCAAGACTTTTTGTGCCCAATATGGAATAAGAAATTTTTATTCCACCCCAGCCTACCCTCAGAGTAATGGGCAAGCAGAGGCATCCAATAAAACTATCCTAGATGGGATAAAGAAGAGGTTGGACAAAGCAAAGGGAAAATGGCCTGATGAGTTACCGTTAGTTTTGTGGGCTCACCGAACAACGCCTAGGAGGTCTACGGGAGAGACCCCCTATTCGTTGGCATTTGGAACAGAGGCTGTTATACCTCTGGAAGTGGGTCTGCCGACCAACAGGACAGCTTTGGTTGAGAGTGGAGGCAATGACAGGGCCCTTCAAATCGAGCTTGACCTTGCCGAGGAGAGGAGAGAAAAAGCCTTAGTACATCTTGCTTCTTACCAAGAACAGCTGATGAAAAGCTACAACAAGCATGTTCACCCTCGAGAATTTGGTGTTGGGGACCTTGTGCTACGAAAAGTGCTCGGCAACACCAAGGTGGCTAACGAAGGCAAGCTGGGGGCCAACTGGGAGGGCCCATATAGAGTAACTGAGATTATAGGCATAGGAGCCTATCGATTGGCAGATTTGGATGGTGATCCAATTCCAAGGCCTTGGAATGTTCATAATTTACGAAAGTTCTTTGTTTAGAAGTATTAAATCCTGTTTTGGATTTACACTACGTGATTGTGTGGGAATTACGAATATAATTCCTTTGTTCTAGTTTTGATTATTTTTTAAAACAAGGGTACGAGTAACGCCCTCTTGCGTTTTACAGATTATGAATAAAATCACTTCTTTCGAATAACTGTTGTGGTATTAAAATACGAACTACGAGTTTGGTTCTCCTTATTCGTATTGGGGAGCAGGGTATACCTTTTGAGTATGTGAAACTTAAAAGTTTTATAAATTTTTAAGTACGTGGCACTTAACAAATACAAGTACGAAACACTTGTATAGAATCCCAAGTATGTGAAACCTGGGTATACATTTGAATGCAAGTATGAACACACTTGTATGTATTTTCTTAAAGTACGTGATACTTAGCAAGTATGAAAATACTTGTGTGTTTTCTTTTAACAAATACAAGTACGAAATACTTGTATGGACGTTCAAAGTACGAGATACTTATATGGTGTTTTAAGTACGTGATACTTGAGAACCTATATTGGCTTGACTTAAATGTAAGCCACATTTAGTTCAGTACGTGAAACTGAGACACAAGTATACTTGTAAAATTTTCAAGTATGAAACACTTGTAAGATTTTCAAAACATTAAGTACGTGAAACTTAAACACAAGTACGAAATACTTGTGTGATGTTCTAAATACGTGATACTTAAGGGATTTTGTGAAAGTACGTGATACTTAACAAGTATGAATACACTTGTAAAGTACTAAACTTAAAACAGTACGAGACACTGGGAAACAAATGTTTTTAAGTACGTGAAACTTAGACTCAATACAAAATAAGCATGTTTGTAGGATTTGCTTAAAGTACGAATACTTATGCACATAAACGATGCTTAAACAGTACGAAATACTTAGATTGAAATTGCATACGAACAGATGCAGCAAACATGGAAGCCGAGCAAAAAAAGTTATGCCACGAAGGGCCGAATACCTGTTTTAAAATAAAGTATTGATAGTACTGCTACCACGCAGGGTAAAGAAGGCTATGGTCATGCAAGACAAGCCGGATGATTTATCTTAATCTAGGTTCTGAACCTCAGGAGGGACGGCAGCCTCAGCAACAGCAGCAGCAGTTTGTACCTCTGGGATAACTATCTCAGTGGTCATTTCCTGAACAGATGGTTGCACGTCATTTTGTGATTCAACTTGTATATCTTCATCAACATCTGCAAAATTGTCAATCTGTTGATCAACATCATCTGCTTGAGCTGCAACTTGGCGACTTGGTAGATCATTCTCAACCCATAGGGGAGAGTCCTCAGCAACTCCTGCCTTTGTAAGGCATGCCTCCCAGCAGGCAACCCAGATTTGATCTTGAATATCAGGCATCTGCTCGACGTAACTTGATGTTGTGGCGTCGAAACCCTTCTGATAACCATCTTCAAAGGATGCCTTTTTGGTGCTGTCCATCTCGGCCAAAACATGATGAAGGCTCTCCTCTGTGGTCTCAAGCTTGCCCTTTGTTTCAGACAAATCAGCTTTAGCTTTATCTCTCTCCCTCTCTAATCTCGTAACTGTTCGGATTAGCCTGGTGTTGTCATTTAAAAGCCTGATCCTCTCGGCTTCAGCTTCCTGGAATTTTTGGCCCAGTACGACCATTTTTTGGATAAACTAAAGCAAATAACAAAACGTAAGTAACTTTTCTCTTAAATATTACAACATTGGAGCTTTTAAAAAGAGAAGTTTATGTTACCTTGATTCCACTGACGAGACCAGTGGACACAAGCCGATCAGGGGGAGACGAAGACTCTTTCTGTAAGTCAACAGGGAGTAACAATCCTTGGGCCAGAGCAAGTGCTGTTTCCGACGAACTAGCACTGTCCCCGACGTGAACGGGACGGTCTCCTCTAGTGAATAGAGGAGTCCATGTTTGAGGAAGTACTTGGGTAGTTGGTGAAACGGGGTGATGTGTTTCGGTATCTGCTTGGGACGCAGTACCAGTTGGGTCTTCTGATCTAGGCCGTTTGTCTCTGTGAGCATCACTGGCCTCTATGGTAGTCTCCACTTCACGAGATGAAGTGGAGCGGTTCGAACCTCCTCTGTTGCGACGGGGTGCAGGGGGGGCGTTCCCTGTGGAAGCTACCCGACTAGATCCCCGTCCCCGAGAAGAGACGGTGAGGAGGGAGCTGAGGTTTAAAGGCTGACGTGTCATGGTGCTTGAGTTAGGAGAAAATTGAGAATAACCTGAAGAGGATGATTGACTGGTGTCAAGATTCAATACTGGCTGTTCGGGTTGAAGAGGAATGACCTGTCTGGATCTTCGAACTCTAACTCGAGGTAATGGAACACCTTCGGAAATAGGGATTTCACCCAATTGACCAGCTACAGTTACTCCTGCGTTAGCTCTTGTGCTCCTAGGCTGAGGAGCAGTCGATGTAGAGGCAGCGCTGGTGCTAGGATGAGCGAGCCTCCTGTCGATGACACCTCTGTACGCAGGATCGTATCCCAGAAGCACGTCAGCGTCACGACCCCGACCAGCTGTTCGGGTACCAGGCACGCCTTTATATTTCAGAACTTTGTTAATGTCCTCTGTTCGGATGTTGCTTGGTGTACGTCTGGGACGATGATTAACGTTTTCAGCTGCAAAATTCAAATTGAAAAACCAAATTTAGTCCATGAGAAAAGCTACGAGAAAGCAGTAAATGAAGAATTGTAAAAGAGGAAAATCAAAAGCATACGTGGATAGCCCCATATGTGGGGGCAATGGAGCCCCAGCACTTGGCCATCTTCCCCTAAAGGCTCGAATGCTCCAGTTACATAGAGGAAGTCGATCTCATGGTCACGAGCAGAATCTGGCAGATTGAGCACGAAGCGCTTCTCTGCCCTCCTAACTTTGAAGTAGTAAGTATTGTACTCAGGGTTTAGTACTATACTATACCACCACTGGATGTCCCAGATTCCTAAATTGGTTTCTAGAATCCCATTTAGGGCTATAGTCCCCATTATCAGTCTAAAAACGTTCGTAGAAACTTGCATGGGTGTAAGACGGTACCAGCTTAAAATCTGGCGGATGAGTGGATGAAGGGGGAAACGGACCCCGCCTTCGACAATGGACACGATTGGGATACACATTCTATCCCACGATCCAGCATCCCTATCCGCTCCTAATGGAGCGAGTTCAAGCCCTACGTTTTCAGGGATATTGTATTTTTCTCTAAATGCCGCCATGGCAGCAGGGGTATCACAAAGCTTCCTAAACTTACTGGGTCTAGGAGGGTTGTCATCCGCCATGAGTATATTCAGAAAAGAAGAAAAGATGGAAATGGGTACGAATTGAAACCCTAGAAACGACCCACCAAATCTGAGAATGAGATCTCAGATAGAAACCTAAGAAGAAGAAGGGGAATGAGAGCAAGAATCTTACGAGAATATTGTGACGATTCCCTGGAATCCAATCGAGTTTGCAGGCGGCGGCAATGGCGGAAAGCTTTACGGAGAAAAACTGAAAGTTTGAATGTTTTGGATGAAAAACCAAAGAGAGCCCTTTCAGGGGTTTAAGGGTAAGAGACGGAGACGAAACGTCTCCTCTCACGCCGTTACAGGAAAAAGTAACGGAAAGCAGAAACCGTTCTGACGCCGTTTCATAGAACGTCAGTTCGAAGTTAATGCTAGGCATATGAAACGTGCCACGTGGAGTCGTTTACCCCGAAATGGTATAATGACATAGGCGCCAAAAGGCATCAATAAGATATCGAAATTATTACTGCACGGGATCAAAAGAGTTTGGTCTAGATAGAATTCTGTTTCTAAGCATCATATATTGCCCCCGAACAGTGGTAAATATATGAAGCTGGGGAGCAATTGTAGGGAGGTATTCCCGAGCAGGTACATTTAGTTATCGAACACGTGATGTCTAGGAACACGTGGTAAATACGACTAGACTTACCGCCGAGTAGTTCGGTGAACAGCGATATGGACCAGTGATATGAGAAGTCATGGCTATAAATAGACTGTTCGGTTATGATACAGCCGAACAGATGATGTAAAGAACCTAGCACGTGATACGAGTGATCACGGGTTGAAAGCAATGCAATCGATATCCGAATAAATGGTACGTGGGACCATAGTTTGAATATAGACAGGACAGTCATCATGCTAAACAAGTGTTCGGCAATATGGACCAGTGACATGAGAAGTCAATGGTCCAGGAAGGTTGTACGGGCTCAAGGACCAGTTACATGTGAGTTAACTGGTCCAAGACGTCTGTTCGGCTATGAGACGGCCGAACAAAGATGGAACTCCAATCGAGAGTAGGAGCAGAGAGAATACTCTGGAAGATTCCAGAATAGTCATGTCTCATATAGGGATAAAGATCCCAAGAATATAGGATCTGAGAAAGATACCCAACGAGTATGGGATGTTCGGCTCTTAAAGGAAAAGAATCCTAAAAGGACTCTTTTCCATAAACTGATAAAGGAAACGAGACTCCTTGATATCCTGGGTTTCCTATACGAGTTAGGAATCCTATGGCAATAAGGATGCTTGGACAGCAAGCATCCATAAATCTATAAATATGAGGAAAACCTAGAGGTGAGAGGTACGCAATACTGCATTATTATTGCTTTCCTACTGATAATTAGGGCTGAGTTTTCTAGTACGTGATACTAACAAAAGCATCGGAGGGCCTTTGCCACGAGAGGCAAAGGTGCACTCACCCCCTGTCTATTTTGCAGATTAGGGTTCAGACGTCGAGCTAGGGTTCCGGTGAAGAGGCACGAATAAGCCGTTGCAATCCAGTTGATCCGAAGCGTCAATTGTTTTCATCCCCCTACAATTCGCACTATTCTTTCTCTTCCCGTCTCTCAAAAATGGCCCTTAAAGCAGCTTGACGTTCGGAATGCCTTTCTCAATGGTTTTCTTCAGGAAGAAGTTTATATGAAACAACTCTCAGGGTTCATTGATCCTCTTCGCCCTCAGCATGTGTGTAAACTCCATCGCGCTCTTTATGGACTTAAACAAGCTCCACATGCTTGCTTTCATCGTCTCCACTCATTTCATATTGACAATGGATTTTTCAACAGTCAATCGGATGCGTCTCTTTTTATTCGGCATTCATCAACCCATTCTCTCTTTCTCTTGGTGTATGTTGAAGATTTAATTGTCACAGGTAGTGACACTATTGCCATTAATGATTTTATTGAACTCTTATGCTCTTATGTTCAGTGTTCGATAGCTGCAAATTGGGTAATCTTAGTTTTTTCCTTGGCACGGAGGTCACCCGTACTACTGACACATTGTATCTCTCGCAATGCCGATATGCTACTGATCTATTGTCTAAGTTTAATATGGCATCCTGCAAGCCTTTTTCCACCCCGCTTCTTGCCCCCTCTAGGCTCTCTCGACTTGATGGTGATATTTTGGAGGACCCTACTCTTTATCGTAGCATGGTTGGTGGTCTTCAATATCTTACTCTTTCTCAAACGGATGTCACCTTCGCCGTCAATCAAGTTTGCCAAATTTTTTTCAAACTCCCAGAACTTCAGCCGTTAAGAGAATTTACCACTATGTCAAGGGCACCATTGAACATGGCCTATCTTTTCACTCCTTGAGTGATTATTCTTTGAGAGCTTTTTTAGATGCAGATTGGGCAGGATGCCCTGATCGACGCTCCACAACAGGCGCTTGTATTTTTCTTGATCCTAAGAGCATCTCCAGCCTTGACCCATTTTAAGATTCAAATTTAAAAATGGGACAAAAACTACAAAAATCTCTCTCCAATTTTTGACTCAAACCCTTCTCCATTTTGGGTTTTACCCATTTTTTTGCCCAAATCTGAAAAAACTTTTGTCTTGACCCATTTCTCCAACAGCTAGTTAGAGAGAGAGAGAAAGAGGGAGATGTGTAAAATTTGGGTTTGATGGTTAGAGATGTGTAATCCCAAAATTTGACTCAAATTTGAGAAAAAATATGAGTGAAGGCTGGAGATGCTCTAATCTCCTCACATGGACCGCAAAGAAACAATCCACTATCTCATGGTCTAGCGCAGAAGCTGAATACCGCGCACTTGCTACCACCACTGCTGAACTCCAATGGTTCCGTTACCTTTTTCGTGAACTTGGGATTCCACTTCACTCCCCGCCGTGCATTTTCTGTGACAACATTTCAGCTCTTCACATGGCCGTTAATCCCGTATTTCATGCCCGGACCCGTCATATAGAAATCAACTATAATTTTATACGGGAGTTCCTCGCTCGAGGAACATTGCAACTTTAGTACGTTCCTTCTAATAATCAGCTGGTTGACATATTCACCAAAGGGCTCACTCGCGCACAATTTTGTTCTCTTGCCGTCAAGCTCAATCTGCACTCTGTTCTATCTCGCTTGAGGGGGCGTGAAGGAAGCAAATCATGATCCCACGATTTTAGTCATTCCAATGACTAAGATATTCAATCAATCCCATGATTGGTTGCCTAATTAGTGTAACTTGTTTCTATAAGAGACCTAGTCTCTGTTTTTTATTTCCTTGTAATTAGCTGTTGTAATCCTTATATAAACTGAACAATATACAACCTATCTAATCAAGGCTGGACGATCTGATCCTAATCACATATCTTTAAGCGAAGCCAAATTTCTCTTAAAACCAATACTTGCTAATACGATGGTTAATGATATCTTACTCCCTCCGTCCTAAACTGAATGACAATTTCAATATTTCGAACGTCTTAGAAAATTATTCATAATGCTTTCTATAAGTAATACTCTATGAATCTTGTTTAATAAATCTGAATCAGACTATTAAATGATTTTCAAACTTTTAGAAAACATCATAAATTTCCCAAATAGAGAAGAAAATTTCAAAAGGCATGCATGCACAAAGGCAGACAATATCATTCATTTTGGTACGAAATGAGTATACATTAGTGCCATTTTGGATATACCTAATCATGGTGTATAATCTTATTAACACAGTATGTGCTACCTCTGGTTTTCTTCTTTCCCCACTTTCGGCCTTTCCAATGGCTTGTCAGGGCGACTTGACTTAGTCTAGTCTGTTTTTAAGGCTCCAGTCCTTCACTCATCAAAAAGGCAAAAATAGAACAGTCTTTCAAATAGACCATTTGCTGGAAGAATGGAAAAAGGGTTGAATTGAAATAAAGAATATCTACCACCGAGGTGGTAGTGCAGTTAGTGAGGGCCACTGCTCTCCTTAATGCAGAAGGAAGTTCAAGTCCCGATAGGTGTTCGAAACTCGTTTGCAGATTAAAAGAGAGACTTTTTACCAGCTATGCACTAAAGTGGTGCCGTGGTGACGGCGCGTCCTCTTGGACGGTAGCTATGGCTCGAACCGGATATTTTATTGACGGATAGGAAGTTCTTATGGTCACGTCAAAGGGAGGTGTTATGCTGATTGTCCCCTCTCACCCTTCTTAATGATCAAAAAAGTAAAGAAATAATAAGATAATCTTATTTTTAATTTTGCAGTCTTTTTGAACCAGTGTTATGCTAATTTTGCAGTCTTCTTAATGATACGTCTGACAGCAACATCAAATCTTCTTAAGAAAGTGATCATTTCAGAACCAAACTTCCCATTTTCCGCTTGACCAAAAAAACAAGAACCGAACTTTCCAAAATCTACGCTATAATAATGCTAAGAGCATTGACACACACCCCAAAATCTACGTCAAATCTTTTTTTGATCATTTTATTTTTTTTGAAGAACCAAACTTTTCACTCCAAAGTCCAAAATCTACGCTTTAATAATGCTAAGAGCATTCACACCACTGTCGCTATTTCTCGCTCAAAGTTAGAATAAAGAGCAAAACGGCAGAAAGTCTCCTGCATCAGCTTCTTGTCCTCCCTCTCTACTTTGCAATTTGTTTATGTTGTGCTTAGATAAGTTTTTGAGAAATTTTTTATGAGAGTAGTATGGATAATAAGTGAAGAGAGATAGAGAGAGAAATGATTGAAACTATGGGAATTCTTTTGAAAAAAACTTTTCAAAAATTAAAATATATAAGGTATTACCTTTGCTCATCATACTATGTTATTTTACTATTTAATTTATACCTCACCAATGAGTCTTTTATTTTCTTTTTTAAATCAGATCCGAGCCAGCTTGCGCGTCTCTATTAATTTCGGGGCCATAAAGGTAACGTTCAGGCATAATCCAATGCTCTAATTTTCAATCCGTTTGAACCAGTGCGAAGATCTTATTTTTTATCATTTTATGTTGACGTGTCATAATTATTTTTTTCTATAGGGCTCTCATAATTAAGTTCCTATTTTACAGAGTCCAAAATAAAGAGCAGAAACTTGATTATGAGATCCCTAGAAACTAAATTAATTATGACTCTTTATAATAAAATGATCAAAAAAATAAGATTTTCTCAACGATTCTAATGAATTAAAAATTAAGCATTTAATTTTTTAATAGATCGCTATAGAGTATACGTATTATGTTTGAGAAAAAATAAAGAATACTAATAACATCTCAATATTATTTTGGAAGAAGAAGGAAATAATATATTAATAGATAGACCATAAGTTAGAATAGTGAGTCTGATGCAGTATATATTTTAAAAATGACTAGCAAAAGTAATAAAGTGATATTTTAAGGTGTAATTTGGTCTGAAATTTAATGAGGCTGATACAGATGCTCTTACTGCTATATAGCGTTCCTTAGCATTAAATCCAGCTTGACAACCTGCTTGGTTAGTGTATCTACTCGGAGAGATAACCATCTTTTTCAATGTGCCCACGACAGTAGAAAAACCAACAAACCCACAATCCTTCTTGATGGGAAAGGCACTTCTGTTGTTCTACATATATCACTCCTAGAAATAAATGGCTCTGTGAGTTGCACTGAAGTAGTCATTAGTACTTTACAGAATTAATGCTTTGGTTCGAAAGTGAGACTTGCCCATGATGCAGGCCGGTTAAATGACATTCACCACTTGAAGTCTCGAACCACTTCTTCCGACATTATTTGATCTGACACTTCCTCTCAATGTATAAATATATAGATATGCAACCCGAATTTTTACTAGGCCACCAGTAAAAATATTATTAACAGTTTGGATCACTTGTGTGGAATTCGAACGTTGGCTCCGCGCATGATGGTGAACCCTTCGTTGGTACCCATAGAATTATGTGTGAAACATTTGCTGCTTTTCTTTTTTTATTTGAATCATTACGACTGACAAGGATCAAGCCAACAAAAATTGGTTAGCGCATAAATGTTATTATCACATAATACAACCCCATTATTGTTCAAAGTAGCTCATCAGCTTTGCTAAATTAGGGTTTTACCTAAGCCCTTTTATTCAACTAATTCTTGTATAGTTATATTTTCTGTTTTCCATGAGTTTCTCCCCATGCTTGTTTGGCTGCAATGAAAACAAAAATCACATCATTTGAAAAGTTAATTTTAGAATAAAAATCCGACCACAAGAGACCTGAGTTTTGGTTGTACGTTTAAAGCGTTCCAGTGGTTAATTACTGTGGATGGCTTACCACTTACATATTAATGCACTCATGATCGAATGTCATTGCCCCATCATTTCAAAAGAGTTTTCCCGACAAAAATTCTACTCCCTTCGTCCCATAATTTTAATCCCTATTGGGATTTAAGTTGTTATGGTGCATGAAGAAGTTACAAAAGAAATTGCTTTTGGAAATGTAATTTTTTAGTGCCAAAACGTACGGCATGGAATCCCAAGAGGCCAGGACCAAAATTATTGACGGGGGAGTATATGTCTGTCATTTTCCTTAAATTTTAACTTCAAAATGATAGTCAAGATTCATGCAAACTGGTCCGGATATCTGGTTATCGAAATGAAAACAAAATCAATGTGCATGAATTTTTTATTTTTTATTTGGTAAATGATGCGTTTTTTAGCCAACCAAACAAGAATCTTAGGGGAGAACCCCTTATGCAAACAACTTTACAAAGAGAACCTACTACAAACTACTAAAATCAAACTAGCAAACTAGCAGAAATGCGCCAAAGATCACATAATCTTTGGTTCTCTACATTTTAGGGATGCTCCTCCATGTACAAATTCAAAGTCTCATATTTTCTGCTAAAATACAATCTGGATTCTTTGGATTCCCTCAAAATTAAAAACACGAGAGTTCCTCTCAAGGCAGATAAAGTATACCCCAGCAGCAACCAAATGCTTGAACACACAAGAGCACGGAATGAATGCCCTTTGCAGAGGCTAATGGCATAATTTAGCTCATCCTCCCATCCACAAGCTGGTCGAAGAATCTGAAATTTGTTGAGAATAGATTCCCATATTTGTCTAGAATAAACGCAGTCAAAAAATAGGCGAGAAACAGTTTCCGCTTTTTGTGAGCAAAGAATGCAGAGATGGTCTATTTGCATGCCCCATTTTTTGAGTCTATCATTTGTCGAACGCTTCTTAAGACAGACAATCCAAATTACAAATGCCCACTTAGGAACGTTATTAGTGAACCAAACAAGAGAGGACCATTGAACCTTGGGATTTTTGTTCCGAATTGCTTCCCAAGTATGTTTTGTTGAGTAAGAATCTGTAGGAGAGATTGTCCAGGTTATTAAGTCTTCACTATCCCCTAAAGTTAAAAGAGATGAAGGGGTAGAGCCCTGAATGTGTTGTATAATTCTGTTCCTAGGTCTTGGCCAATGTCAAACACCATTCAAAATGCAAAGCTGACTTTATCATATAAAGAGGATCCAAAGCTGGATATACTCCTGTCATCAAAGAGTTTGTACAGAGGTCCACTTGGATGCCAATTGTTAAGCCATAAGAAGGTAGATTGCCCATTACCTAAGGTATGTCTGACGAAGTTCTATGCTAAAGGTCTTAATTTCTGCAACTTTCTAATTGTCCAAGAACAGTCATGAGGGATTGGCATGTACCAAAGATTGTTGCTTTTAATGATGTAGCTATGAATCCATTGGACCCAAAGGGTGTCCTCCTTTTTACTCAATGCCCAAAGGTGACACATCATGGAGGTTTTGTTCCAAAGTTTCAGAGACTTGAAGCCAAGACCACCTTCAGATTTTGGAGAGCAAACGTCCATCTACTTCACTTTAGCCCCAGCCTTTTTGAGATTAAGACCAGACCAAAGAAAGGCTCTAAGTAATGCCTCCACTTCCTTCAAGATTTTTTGGGGGAAAATAAACAAGGAGCACCAATATGTTTGCATGCTGAAAAGCACAGACTGAATCAAAAGAGCTCGACCTCGAAAAGATAGAGAACGGTTGGACCAGCAGGCAATTCTTTGTTGAGTTCTTTCTTTTAGGAGGATACAATCTTCGTACTTCAATCTGGAAGATATGAGAGGCACACCTAGATATTTCACAGGCAAGGATCCCTTAGGAATAGGTAGGGGCGGACCCACCTTGGGGCACGTGGGATCACATGCCCCCACGCCTTTTTTTTTAAAAAAATTCCAAGATTTTTTATGTATATATATTATATATGCTATCATGTATAGGATGTTAAAGTTTGGTGCAGTGGTAAGTGACAGGACATGGGAAAGGATGGGCGAGTCCCACTCCCCTAACTATTTTTGGTTTTTTTTCAAAATTCACTAGAAAGCGAATTTAAGTCAGCATGTTTGGCAGTCTGGTTCCAATTCCTAACCCCCAATAGTTTCGCAGAGAACTCTTCCACAATCAAGGTTTCCCTCACTCTCCAACGTCTCCAATCATTTGTGTAGTACTCAATAAGAATTCGCACATTGTATTTGTACATTTTTGATTCCCGAAACTTGTACTTGTAGAGTTAATAATAGGAAAATAGATGATGAATATGTGATAATTTTGTTTTAACGCATATAGTCGAAGTGCGCAAGTTTGCTCAAGTAGCTTTTATTAAAATACATAAATTCTTTAAAATTATTATATTATCATGAATGCTAATTAAAATTATTTGGGTGTGATTGTGTTTAACTGTAACTCATATATTATGGCGTTACAAAGAAAATTAATGCTTCCACTATATCCAATTCTTGGGTCCGCCATTGGGTATGGGGAGGATGTTAAGAATGGCAGCTTTAACGTCAGTACCAACACCAGAAAAAAGAATTGGCTTTTTTGCAGGTTTGGTTTTAAGCCTGAAGAATGATAGAATTCATCAAGAGCTTCTTTAATAATCTTCATGGACTTGCAGTCAGCTCCAGCTAGAAGGAATAGGTCATCAGCGAAGGCCAAATAAGAGATGGAAAGATCATTGCACTTAGGATGGAAAGTGAACTGGTCTTGACGTGCATGAATTTATGGTTGGATTGAGACCATATACCTTGGTTTGAGAGATCCCAATTGTTATCAACTGCAACATGCCAAGCAAAGGAACCAAGCAACCTTTCCTGTTCAGCATATGAAACCTTGGCAGAGATGCTCTGGGTGCCATCGTAACCTATCCAAGTTGTCCCAGCATAGCAATAGTTTGAAACAATTGTGCCATTGTACAGCGTTGCGGCCTTGTTTTCGGCTATAAACCCCAAGATCTCCCCGTAACGCATCGCCCGTTGCCGATGCGTTACCCGATCCAACCGGTCCATCAGCCGGTGCCATAAGCCAGTGGTTATTTGCGTCCGCAAGCCGCCACACGTACCCGTAGAACGGCATTCCGAGGACCAACATCTTTGGGCTCATCCCGGCCTGGATCCAAGACCCGACCCTGTAACTTCCGCTAATCGGGCCGACGGATCATATAGGGCTGCGCGTGAGTTGGTCACTTTGGCCCATGTAGGGTCGTCGTAGAAGTCATAAGCCATCAAGTTGATCCAGTCCAAGGTATTGGATATGGACTGGACGGGATAGTTCAGCCCATTAATGCTTGGGTTGCAGTCGCGAGGTCGTTGGCTTTGGAGTTTCGAATGATTGGCGGCTAGGCAAGAGAAAGGTTGTTCAATGACAGCAGGGGAGTGTATCTTTTGCTTTATCTCCTTTTTTTAATTGTTTCACCTTTTGGTGGCCGTCGTGGGTTCTCTCCCCTCTGGTGGGACTTTCTCCGGTTGGTTTATTCACGCCGGTGTCTTCTCCCGATCTGATTTCCCCAGACCCGGGCGGTGGTTAATAATTTGAGGTTTGGTTTTGAGTTTGTGGTCCCAGATTGCTATCCAGTCTCGCCATGTCCATGAGATTTGCCGGTTTTTGCCGTCTCATGTCTAGAGCTCGTCGTGACAACGGGGGCTCGCACCAGAGTAGCGTCTAGATTTTTGTGACAGCGAGGACCTGTTTGTTGGCATTTGATTGTTGGTGATCCGTGGCCTTCTGACAGGAGTGTGCCGGCGGTTTTGACTTTGTTAATTAGGTAGCAGTTCCGAGGGATTTTCCACTGGCTTTTGTTGGGTAGCAGCTCCAATTGCTTATCTGTTGGCGTGTTGAGGTTGTTTGGTATGGATCTAATCTTTGGACTGTTCCCCCGCCGTTGTGGTTTCTTGTTCCATTATTTTGGGACAAGTCTCATCCTTGGTGTAATGATATTTTGGTGAGTTATAATATCAACTGCTATCATTGTGGCAAAAAAAAACCCGGTGCTCTTGACGATTGGGAATGATCTCAATCTCAGACCTTAACTTCTAGGCTGAACCCTTGGAAATCTTGAATTCTCTTGTCAGAACATCAATTGCGCTATGGTAGGGTTTTTGCATCTTGATGATAATGGAGTTCGGAATAATGCAAAGTTTACAGTGTAGGAATCATCGGAAATATGTCAAACTTTATCCCCGGGGAATTCGTTCCATCAATTGATTCTGCTTAAGATTATTCACTAGCTAGTTGTTTGAGGGAATATTTCCCCTGCGAGCATGTTCCAAGAGAGGTCCAACCATTAGAGCTCATTCAAGTACTTACGTAAGTGCCCAGCAAAAGGCTGTTTTGAGATTAACTGAGCCCTTAAAAAAAAAAAAATTGGTCTGGAAAAAAAAGAAATTGAATTTAGCCTTCCAAATCCAACTATTAAAGTTGGTTATCGATTAATCAATCGCCATGAATACGGTGAGGAATTTCAACCATTTTAATCGCTTATCCTTTCCTTTGATTACTATACCTGGTCCAAGAATCATGACATATATTTCCATAGTAGACATCTTTGCAGATGGCTAGCTCATGTGTTCTTGAAACTTTGATGAACAATATGTAGCAGCCCAAACACTGAATTTTTCTCTTATTTTCTATAGGCATGGTGTTTATTATGCATCCTGCTTGTGAGGAAATGCAACTTAAAAGGAGCAATGATTATGCCGGAGCCAATTCACCCACTAGGAAATTGAAGCAACACGAGTTCTATTTCCTATCTCCTACCGTTAATAATAAGGGGGAGGCTTTCGGTGTCCCAATTTGGCTCGATTTTTCCAATTATGTCCCCCGCCAGTTCCTGGCCGGCTGGCCGCGTGGTTTTCCAGGGGTGGTTTCGTCATTTTCCAGCCTAGGCAAAAAACGTGAACGTGATTACGCCACGTCTCCCCCGTCCTTCACTTCGAGAAAACAGAGAGAGAGAGAGAGAGATGAGTTTGGGGGTTCCTTCTGTTTCTCTGCTCTGCCGCGTGCCGTCGAGAGGTATTCTGCGGGATTCGTGATCGATTAATTTTCAAGTACTTCTTTAGGATTATGTGCTTTGTTCTATATTAGGTTTATAGTCGAGACTCGAGAGTTTGTGTATCGTTTCTTTTGCATTAGCTTTTCCTCGAATTTTGTTGTTACTGTGAGAAGGAGAATTGCTATTTCAGGTTACAACATCTGATATTCCTTGAAATAGCATATATTAGTAGAATCTTCATTTTGATTATTGCTTGCTTGTTGCTTAATTTTGTCACGAAATACAAATTAGCCTGTTTAAAATTTTAGTTAGTAACTTCAATGGTTTAGGTACTTGTTTTTTTTTCCCCTGCCCTTAAATAATAAGGGGGAGGTTTTCGGTGTCCCAATTTTGGTCGATTTTTCCAATTGGGTCCCTGGTGTGTTGCCGGCCCTGTGGTTTAGAGTGGGGTAGTGCTGTCATTTTGCTTCAGGCGCTTCAGTGGTCACCTGTTGCCATCCGATGCTGTTGCGCGATTCGTGATCCATTTGGTCCGTTGATTCCCACCAAACTCCTGCTCGTCCTTTTCTCCTTTTGCCATATATTCTTCCTCTCTCTTTTTTGGCCTGGTTTCTGTTCCGCTGGTGTTGTGTTTGTTGGGCTTGTTTGCTCCGGCTGATGGTGAGTGGTTTGGGATCTTCTTGTCCTTTTTGTTCTGCTATGGGTGTGTTTGGTTTGGATCTTGCGCGTTACTACTAGGTCAGCTTCAATGTGTTTTTGGGCCATCGGTGTTCGGGTTTGGCCATGGGTTTTGCCCCGTTTTCTTCCGCGTGTTCCCGTTTAGCCAATTTTCCGCTTCTCCTGTGCTCCAGTTTCTGTTGTTTTTTATTTTGGTGACTTCTTAAATTTTGCTGCGTTCTGCTACTTTTTGTTGCACTTAGTTCTTCTTTATTATTATGCTGAAGGCAAGGAGAACGAAAACTCTTTTCTGCTTTGTTTTGTCATCTGGCTTATATTTTCCATGTGCCGTGTGTGCCTAATTTGGGTTTTAAATGTTTGTTCTAGGATGGTCATGCATGAGCCCTTTGTGCGATGGGACATAATCATGCATGCTTCAGGTGGGTCCACAAGGGCTGGTGTGTACTATTTACAAACTAGGCAGGGTGAAAAGGAAAGGTGGTTTATGCTGATGCTATTCCTGGTGAGGGAAACCGCATGACGTATAGACCGTTTGACAATTTCCTGCAATAGTACCACGATGTGTTGCCTTCAAGTCGTCTGCCCGAATGGGATTTCTGATTCCAGCTGGGTGCTTGGTTGGACGGGATTGTGTATTATTCCTTCCTGCGGTATAGTGAACCAGGTGCAATTGTGACTTCTTTTGTCTGATTTAGGTATTGGCTAGATCTGTGCTCCAGTTATTTTGCAGGCTTATGTTTTCGGTTCTTTTCCAGATTTGTTTCCCCTTGCCATTGTTTTTGTGTCTTGTTTGATCCTGACTGTTGGTTGAGTAGGTGTGGGCAGCTGCTGACATTTTACCGGTGTTGGTCCGCGTGGTGTTAGTCAGGTTTGTTTTGCTGTTATCTTCTTCGCGCATGCCATGCACCTAATTTCCCTTGTCTGGCCAATCATGGTGTTGCTATTACTCGCAGCAATTGCCATTGGGACTGCAACAGTACTTTCCTCACTGTGGTTCAGCTACGTGGATTTTGGTTTTGCATGGATACAAGATTTGTCCAATTGAAGTTGTCGATCAACGGTTTTGTGATGGTTGGGATAGTTTTTATGGTGTGCATCAGTTAAAACCTGGTTTTAAGGTCATCTTTGCGTGTGAGCGTAAATGGATTTTCCACACTATTATTCTTGGCAAAAATGGTCGGGAAGTGTGCCTGCATTGGTTAGGTCAGAATATGCACCATAGGGAACTTAATCCTCCTTTAGGTCAGTGTAGCACCATGTTTATGGGTTGTATGTTGTGTGACTGAATAGCTATCTGCGTGCCAAATCTTTTGCTTGGCTTAGGCCTGCCACCAGCTTTTGTTAATGTGTTCATTATGTCATTGTCTTTTATTAGTGAATCTTTGCACGTCTTGCTTGCCGTCTTCTATTTCGCATGAGCAAACTGTGCTCAAATTTGGTCATTTGCACCTTCCGGTGGTTCAACTTCGCTCGGTAAATACTCTCATCTTTTGTTTGATTTATTGATTCACAGAGGAAAAAAAAGTTTGTGTAGCTTTTAAAATTTGTGGAAATTCTTGTCTGCTGTGTGCCCTTGCTCTTCTTGCACAGGAGTTTGACGTGCGCCTTGAGGAAGCCTTCCGCAAATTTGATCTTGACGAGATGGTTATCAGAATGGCGGATCGTGTGTGGAATGTGCCCATTAATGATATTCACCTCGATGCTGAAGTGTTTGACGATTCTTGGCTGCACTTGACCTGGATTTTCTTGATTACCTTCTGGTTATCATGTTGCCCACTCTTGAGTTCCGGATTGTCATCTTCCCGGTAGATGATGACATTGAAAAAATATATAGTTGGTTTTGATGTTCGTATGGTGTTGTTGGGTGGTGCAGAGTTGCGGTTGTGGTAGTGGGTTGGACAGGGTTTTTAGAACTTTGGTTCCATGCACGTAGGCCGTGCGTTTTGGTCCTGTATTCCTTGTATAGGTAGATTGGAAATTACTTCATAGGGGCTGCGTGCTTAGTATGTGCTTCTGTCCAGGCTTAGCTTTTGTTGTATGCCTATGCTTGTCTGTATTCACCACTTCGACATGTTATCAAGTTTGCATAGCTTTGGGCTATGTTCTATTTTTCACTGTGCATGGCACACCCTTCTGGTTTTGCAGATCAAAATTTAGTTTGTTGGGTGTCTTGACAATGGGTGTGCATGGTGCTTCAATTCATAATTTGGATTCTCCGCCAGTTGTGCCTTATTGTTGTCCTTTTCGGTTGGTGAATGAAAAACAAATTTCCTCTTCGTAATCCCTTCATTGTAATTTAGCGACATATACATGTGCTGCTTGTGTGAAAATAAGCTGCTTGCAGTTTCGTCCTACACGTGATGCTTTGCGTGCCCATAAATAGCTAATCTTCTGCTGTTATGTATATCTATCAAACACTAATAGTTTGTCTTCTCTGCTATTTTAGACATACGCCTACTGATCTTTTTCAAACTTTATATCTACTCCCTTTTCGTTTTTCCAGTGCATGCTAAGTCCATGCCCACAATACAAAATGCAACTTTAACCCATGTTATCTGTAAATGTCTAACAGCAATAACCCATGTCATCTGCAGATCTAACCCACGTATCTCCCTTTTCATTTTTCCTGCCCTTAAATAATAAGGCCTCTCAACAACCAAAATCCCAGTTCTTGTTCACTGTGAATGCCTTCCTTTATCCGTAATTCACAACGAAATCCTTCAACCAAGTATATATTTCCACATGTTCACTTTTGCAATAGTTAAACCATTTCTCCATTATACATGGCATGACTCATCAATACAATTCAATGGGCACAAAACTCGTGCCATGCACGAGGCCGGACCTAGTCTAACAATATACACAAGGGAATAGGAGTAATTATATTTAGAGGAATTTTTAGGCCGGCCTCGAAAATTAGGTTTGGACTTAATTTAGTCTTGCACAATTATTTGTATTTTTTATTCCAACAATGTCCCTTCACACGCATCAGCGCATGGAACTAGAGAGCATGTAGTATAGAAAAATTATCCAATGCTCCATGAGCATTGGTGCACCATTAAAACATTGTTTAAATTTCAAAAAGTCATATCTTTTGTTGTAGATATTCATTTTTTTTTTTAAATTATATTTTTGGAATCTACTCGACGATATCTATTAAATAAGATCCATATTGAATATGAAATTATGTAAGGTTAAAAAAAATACCATTTACTATGAGAATTATTTCTATGCGAACTGTCTCTCCATGAAAACCGTCTTTATGAAAACTGTTCCTATGAGAACTGTCTTTACGAGAACTATTTTGGACAAATACCATTGGATATGTGAATTGGCTATGAGAACTGTCAATTCTCATAGTCAATTCTATGAGAACCATGTGAAATGGCTATGTGAACCGAAAAATATACAGTTCAAATAACCTCCACACAACTAAAATACACAGTTCTCATAGAAAATGCATAATTATCATATAAAATACATAGTTCTCATAGACAATACTTAATTCTCATAGAAAATACACAATTCTCCTAGAAAAATATACAAAAATGTCCCAGCAAAAGCAAAATCTTAACGGAAAAGATGATCAACTGTTACGGGGGCTACTCTAGACATGAGTAAAAGGAGGAGAATAAACATTCATCGTGCCACTGTTTGGGAAAAGGATACATCACCAACTAACCAAATTTCTTGTTGAGATATTGTAGACTCTTGAACTTCATCTTCATCTCTTCTTGTAGAAAAAGCAGGTCTTTTGGGAGTGTTCATGGCCGCAGTTTCATTTTTCAGCATCGATGAGAGTTCCAACAAAGAGGGTCTATCGGCTGGATTTTCTTGGACACAGAGCAAAGCTATTTGCATGCATCTCATCAATTTGCATGATGAATATGTATCGTCGAGCGACGGATCCATGAACTCCATGCCTTTGCCACACTTCCACAAATCATATGCCTGAAGTATTTGAAGGTAGTCCATCTTTAGAGTTCATAGGAAGGATATCAGTTCGCAATATCCATGTCACAGTTTTCAGAATTACTTACATATTCTAGGAGGTTTAAGTCTTCATTAAGGCCATGTAAACAATTATTTCGCTTTCCGCTAATGATTTGTAAAAGAAGAACTCCGAAGCTATAAACATCTGATTTGGTGGAGTATATGCCACGTTTTACATATTCGGGAGGTACATACCCACTGCAATATTGTGTAAGTAAAAAAAAAAAAAAAAGAAGAGAAAACTAGATGAGTACTATTTGAGACTAGAACACATTAGGTAGTGTGTATTATAAGAAATATGCCACTTACTATGTTCCAACAATCCGGTCAGTGTTACCTTCAAATTCATCTTTTTGGAAAATTCTAGCCATGCCAAAGTCCGCAATCTTGGCCTTCATCTTGTTGTCTAACAAAATGTTGCTCGCTTTCAAATCCCTATGAATTATTGTCAATCTTGAGTACTCTTGGAGGTACAAGAGCCCCTGAGTAACCCCTTCAATGACTTGAACTCGTTTTTCCCAATCTAAAAGTGATCCCCTGATTGGATCTACGCGAAAGAGATTTGGATAGTTAAAAGTTAGGCGACACCTTATGTTAAAACCACACTCAATTTTTGTTCACGATTATTTTAGAAGCATTAAAGATTGCTAACCATAGAGATAATGATCCAGGATTTTGTTGGGCATGTATTCGTAGATCAACATCAGTTCTTCTTTTTCGGTGCAAAATCCAAGAACTCTTACAAGATTTATATGTTGTAGTTTAGCAGTTAGCATGACCTCATTCTTGAACTCTTCAAATCCTTGTGTAGAAGTCCTTGAGAGTCTCTTTACTGCTATTTCTTGTCCATTGCGTAATATACACCCTCCAGGCAAAACAGACACTGTGTATTTAGTTTTGTTTTCTCGATTTTATGCGAAGATGAATCATTTTACCTTGTAAACAGGTCCATATCCACCCTCTCCAAGCTTATTTTGAAATGAAAAATTGTTGGTAGCTTCTATAAGGTCAGTGAGACTAAATACTAGCAAATTAGGAGCATTTGCATTTCCAGGAGATGCCATAGTAGTTCTGAATAAAGATTGGAATTCTTTTTCGTCGTCCATCCATCCTGTAATCAATAAAAAAGAACACGTGGAAAATCGAAGAAAGATGTTAAGAGAGTGAAGGGAAACGATTTAGGAACAAAATTTTCACGACTGGGAGGAACTTACCTTTGTTGCGTGCTCTCTTACGCAGATAGCACGTCGCAGAAACTAGTACAAGGGTAACTGTGGCTGCGGTTGGAAGCAAGATTGCTAGCAACAGCTATCTCTTGTTTCTAGGATCTTTCTCATCTTCTTGTGCTATGAAATTGTACATTACAAAGGAATGTGATGAGACAATATAGCAGTAGACAAGAGAAACGGAACACTCCTATGCCTACCAATGTAAAAAAAGAAAAAGAAAAAAAGAATCATCATATATTGCCCAAATTAGTTTCAACAGTACTTAAAAGGCGTTAAGCGGAGAATCCTCGTGACGACAATTGTGTTCCCAAGTTCTATAAAAAAAAAAATTTCGTTTTGTTTTTTAATAATTCAGGGTGTCCAACAATGGTAGATGCATACCCAGAGATGAACACCGATCTCTAGGGGTGTAGTAATGAATAAAAAGTAGCATAATACTTGGTCAATTCAACGAAATTTCAAATATTCAGCTCTGTGTCACGTTAGACTATAGGTGTTTTGTTAGCATGGTGACCTACTTCTACTGTTTTATTTTGTTTGTTTTCTGCGTTTTCTTTATTGTAATGTAGGGTATTTCGGACCAGCTTGCACTTGGACTAATCCCTACGTACAACCCATCACATAGTCGTTTTATACACTTACGCGTGAGGTGAGGTGACCACAACAGCTGCTAGCAAGGGGAATGTTGGTGCTATGTGAGTGTGGCGCTGTAATTCTTGTTGGCTAGGGGTGGTGGCTAGCTCCTAGTGGGTGCTTCCTAGGCTTATTTACGGATTATAAGAAGGATTTTCTTAATCTAATTCTTGCCTCTATTACCCACAAACCCCAAACACCCCCCAAAAAAAAAAAAAACTAATAAAAATAATAAAAATAATAAAATAATAAAAATAAAAATAAATGGACTGGCTCTTGAGCGGATTCAACCGTCAGTGATAAACATTCATATGGCAAGTTCACAGAGATGGTTGATTCCATATCTGTATGTAAATTCTTCCTTTATTGCAGTATGACAAGATAAACCAAACAAAATTGAGCCTTGAACCCAATCAATTATGGTCGGCTTGGTTGCTTTAAAGTTTTACCTGCCTTAGAAAGCACCCAATTGTCATCATTGGCGACGTGCCATACTTTGTAACCCAGAAGCCCTTTCTCCCTCGCATAGAAAACCTTAGTTTTGATAGCCTCTACGTCATCATAACCGATCCAAACCGAACCATTAAAGCAGTAGTTCGTGACATAAGTCGAGTTATGCACTACTTTTTCTCCATCACATAGCATATATGACTTGATGAACTTGTAGAAAATCAACCCATCTGGCGTAACGGCGGGACCTGTTGCAGGCGATCCGATCTCATTGGTCGTTGGGTCCGCCAGTGTCCACGCGTACCCATGGTATGATAACCCCAAAACCATCTTTTCAGCAGGTAATCCTCTGCTAATCCATTCCTTAATTCCATAATCCGTACTTACATTGCTTGAGGGGTCATACAAAGCAGAATGAGCGCCTGTGAAGTTTTCCATGGTGGGTAAGTGATAGTAATAGGCTACGATGTGTACCCAATCGAAGTTCCTGCCACTACAAGAAAAATTGCATTGGGTGACGAATAAATATCGTCACAAATTGCTTGTTTTTCGTCACAAATAATATAGGTGACGAAAAAAAAATTGTCGACTAAAGGTTGTCGAGGATTCCTACCTGGTGACGAAATCTATTTTTCGTCACCTATAGTGTCTTTTGATGACGAAATATTTCGTCATCAAAAAGTAAATAATTGGTGACGAAATTTTTTTCCTCACTTATTGTGTTTTTTGACAACGAAATTTTTTGTCATAAATTATTCCTTTTGGCAATGAAAAAATTCGTCACTGATGAGTCTCATCGATGACGAAAATTTTCGTTGCAAAAGACATTTTCATATGGGAAAAAAATCCTTCTTTCTTACTCTTGCTGGGTTTCGAACCCAAGTCTCTTGAATTTTTCGCGCAAGCTCTAACCAACTGCACCACACACACTTTTCAGTAAATATTTGAAATATCTAATATATAACATATATGTTTAACATAAAAATATATATCAAATGTAATTTTGAACCTTCAAACATTAAAATTAGTAATTTTGATAAACATGAAAGTTGTAGGCAATTGAGTTATTGTTCAAACCCAATTTGAATTATCTCAATCGGAGTTTTTAGTAAAGAGTTATGTTCAAAATACATTTAGTGACAAAGCGCAATTCATAAATTTCGTTACGAAAGGTACCCATTTGATGACAAAATATATTTTTCGTCGCTGAAAGCGTTAAAATGGTGACGAAATTATTTTTCGTCACCAAAGTTAAGCATTTGGTGACAAAAAAAATATTTCGTTACTAAATTGGTCTCATTTAGCGACGAAATATTTTTTTTGTCACCAAATGATTATCTTTGGCGACAAAAAATAATTTCGTCACCTTTTTTTAAGCTTTTGGTGACGAAAAATGTATTTCGTCACCAAATGGGTACTTTTGGTGACGAAAATATTTTTTTCGTCGCTAAACAGGTATAATTGGTGACAAAATTATTTCGTCACGGAAGTTGTCAAAACGGTGACGAATTTATTTTTTCGTCGCCAAATATACTCATTTAGTGACAAAATTAAATTTCGTCGCCACTTTTTCGTCACCAATTTTCATTTTTCTTGTAGTGTGCGAATCGACTCCATCGGATAACTTGTGTTGTTTTTGGAAGGCAAATAATGACTGGCTAGCGTTAAAAGGAGCGGTGATCGGGTGGAATTCTTCGATTCCCTGTCTACCGCGGTTCTCCAATCGTCGAAGAGAATTTCCATATTTTCCATCTTGGTGGTGTTTGTGTCTGGTTTGACGCAACAAAGTTCCAGGCCATGAAACCCATAAAGCCTGGCTCTCTGTATTGATGATTCAATGAAACTACCTCTGTGAGAGAGTTGGGTACCCATTGAAAAGAAGGTTGAGAAGTTTGAATCTCCTGTCCAGATGGACAGAAGTGTCACAATTGACGGGTTTTTTTGCCGAACGATGTCGGTGAAGGTGAACATGTATGGTTCATCAGTGGGTGCGATTAAGAGCTCATAAGTTGAAGTGTTGATATACGCAAAAGCAAATGTCAAGTGAGTGAACAGAGTCGAGTCGATATCAGGGACCGGGAATTGGCTACCGGAATACCAGTAACCTGCTTTGATCCAGGTCTGCGCCTCTGAAGAACTTGTTAATGAAGGAAGAAAGAGGAGGAGGGAAACGATGGTGAACAACATTTTTTAGATGGCTAGAGCCTGAAGAGTTCCTGTTCTTGAACCTTGAACTATATGTACCTGCATCCTGAGGACTTAAAAGACATTTTCTTTTACATGCTACAGACACGCCTCTCGGCCACTCTCCAGACACTCTTCTCTCACAAGCAGTGGAACACGCAGATGTGGAGCCGGAAAAAAAGAAAAAGAAAAAAAGAGTATGTCTAAGGCCGCCAGAAAAAGAAAAAAAGAGTATGTCTAAGGCCGCCATCTCCACAAAGTCAAGTCCTATAAAGAGAGAGGGAGGGTAGTGAGTCGGCAGAGAACTCCACTTGTAAAGTTTTAGTCGACCTGTTTCTAGTGAGATTGCTCCTATCCTTACGTGGATGGACTCGATTTTGAGAAATCGCGTTATAAAACTGTATTTGTGTTTGTTTTGTGTGTCTGGTGCGTTTGGTTTTGTTCCTAGGTCGACACAAGAACGAGCATGAGTGCAAGTATAAACACAGTTACACAAATGTGAAAGTGTCTTTAAAAATAATATTACAAGCTATTAAATTTGCGAGAATGAGAATTGAGGTTGAAACTATTGATTGTGATGATATTTAAGAACAAAGCGAAAAAGCCTACCCAAGAAAATTTCAAAAGATTGAGGCTTGCTTGCGCGCTCTCTCTCTCATAGGTCACAACTTGGCAGGCAAGGTTTTTGATGTATAACCAATTCGGTCGCGACACTAAAGTCTCAATACGTGGCTGTTTTGATAAATTCCAGTCTTTGTAGTCAATAACGACTCATTACAAACTTCCATTTGCGGCTCCAAAGAATTACTCTTGACCGTGAAGAATTACTCTCGGGGCAATTTTTGGCTGTTCTTGGGGCATGTCTCAATAGCCAATTCTCGCAGTCAAGCATTTCGGTGATTTCATGCATTAGGGCGTGTTTACGATTGGGTCTGTAATCCCCATCCCTTGTTTTCCCGAATTTGTAAAGATGCCTCTTGGGAGGTAATTAGCTAATTTATAGAAAGTATTGGCCGATAAAAAAAGACTCTCTGGGCACAACTATGTATGGAATCGTTCGATGTTTGGACGAAATTGTGTTTTAAAATTGTGTTTCTGACAATACTAAACTTCATATGGTACACGAAATAAAAAGCACAGCGAACTAGTCATAAACTGCTAAATATCTTTGTCAACTTCCTCGCTTCTGAATCAACTCCAAAGGGTGCTGTCAAATTGCCGTGGCATCTCAAACGGTAAAAAAAAAAAAGACAGCCAAGCCCCTCAAACCTCTCATTTACAAGTAAAGTCAAAATTTGTCAAATAGTAGGTGGATTTGGAGAAATTTTTAAGTGCTGAGTAGGCACCAGGTAGTATCCGAGCAATGCATCTAAGCCGTCCATTCTGATTTTAAACGGCTCGGATTTGGAGAGAGAAAAATGAGAGAGAGTGGCCGGGTGAGAGGAGAGAGGGTTTCAATCTGGATCGTCCAACACAATTTTGGACGGCTTGAATGGTCTGCTCGGGCACCACGTGGGCGTACCCACCCGGCACCCAAAAATTTCTCATGGATTTGGCATCCCTTGCTTAATGTTTGATCGACAGCCAAGGTCAAATCCGTTTTTTTCTTAAGAGAAAGCGACCATTTCAGAACCAAACTTTCCACTCCAAAATTTGAAGTTAAGATCAGGAGGTAGAATTTGAAAATGTCAAATTGTCACGTGAATCTTCAAAAAAATTTGGCTTTTTAAAATTTAAACCTATATTGATATACGAATATGTAAAATAAATTAAACCGAGTGAACAAGCATCACCCCATCGTCATCCAGTCATCACCAAACTGTCAGGTGGTGGTATTCTAGGAGCATTGAGTAATCACTCCTTAGGAAGCAGCTAGATTTACCACTTAAGGATGAAAAGTCTCCTTTTTTGTCTTGGTGTACTTGTTTGCAACTTTGCATAATTGACTTGGTAAGGTTTTAGAGTTTATCCTGAAATTTATGTATGGACTTGGTCCACCATTGCCCTATATTTTTCAAAAAATAAAGTGGCTTAGAAACACAACTTTAATGGAAAACGGCTTTTATGCGGTCCAAAAGCGGACTATAGAGGACAATTCACATGATCCAAGTTGATCAAAAGTGTTTTTAATGAACCAGATAATATATTTACTGAATGTATCCTACGGATATGTTGTACCATTAATTGTTAAGATGAACTATCAAAATTGAACAGAAGAGACTTCTTTGCAACGTGTCCTTTTTTCATACGACAAAACAAAAACTGTGAGTTTTCTTCTGCACTCATCAATGTTTACAGGTTAAGCACCTCTCCATACCTACAACTATTGTTGTACCCATTCGATGCACAAGACAAAAAAATTACATTGATATTTTCTTTTCTGTTCCAGTGTATCAAACGGGTACACCTCTAGTTGATAGAAAATATAGTTTAAGAAAAAGAATTTGAATTTTTTTGTCTCGTGCATCGAACGGATACAATGCTAGTTGATAGAAAAATATGATTAAAGAAAAAAATATAGAATAAGAAATGAAGTATCATATTAGGAATTTAGGAGCCTCATGATGTTCAAATTAATATGCAATTATAAAATATATAAGGTAAATAAAGCAAATTGAAAAAGTATTGTTTTTTATTTTTGTATGATACTACTTCTAAAGTCTCTCCCTCTCTCACACACACACGGTTCTCTCTCTCTCTCTCTCTCTCTCTCTCTCTCTCTCTCTCTCTCTCTCTCTCTCTCTCTTAATTTTAAAAATTAAAAGAAAAGAAAAATCTAAGAAATTAGGACTGAGAGTTTGGAGGAATGAGAGACCAACACACATTCCTATAATACTACTAGCGCTTGTACGTGTTCGATGCACGAGACAAAAAATTCATATTGGTGCATTTTGGCCCACATATCAAGCAGACAGGCACAAAAGTATTTGATGAAAACGATAATTCAATTTTTTCACACTAACATTATGGGGACATTATTCACATTCTATGCATTGAAAGATATATGTGTGGTGGAGAATGAGTATGGGACATCATGTTGCTATGCTTCAGAGGCGTATAATTAATAATTTTGTGTCCATATTCACACCTCTCTCTCTCTCTCTCTCTCTCTCTCTCTCTCTCTCTAAACAAAAAAAAAGTGAAAAATCCAAAAAATTAGGAATGAGTGTTTGAAGGCATGTGGGGCTCAGATACATTTCTATAATATATTGATAGATAGATTCGAAGAAATTTAATAGCCATCCTATTTTGTAGACGTATGTAGGTGTCCATCCTACTAGATTTGAATATTTAAATCGACATCCTGAAATTTAAAGAATACCTAAAACACCATTAATCACGATAAATACAAAAATCATGACAAGAACAGGAATTATGGCAAAGTCATTCAGAATCATGACAAAATCATCCGGGATGTAAAACTAACATAAAAAATTAGTCTAAGGTCCTGCAATTCTATTACTATATAGGTGAAGAAATTCAGGACGTAAAACTAACATAAAAAGTTAGTTTAAGGTCCACTGAAGAATTTTAGGACATAAGTATTTGTGTAGAAGAGGACCCCTATTTAAGTCTACACCTCGAGACTCTTTTTTGGGCTTCATTCGCGTAACAATGATCCACCCCAGTTCATCTTGTAGATTATGCGAGCAAAACATTTATGCAAAAATGGAAAATTTATGTTCCAAATTTTACTTGTCAACTATTAAGTAAAAAAAGTTGCAAACTATCCATGCATTTATTCATATTCTCTCCAGAATCTACAAGATGAATAAGTCCAATCACTGTTGTGTGGCATAAACATGGTCATTGAAGTATTACTCGACATGAAAGGAGAACAAAAATATGACGTAGCGTCGCCAAAAATGAATGGAGTATCTACAACCTCTCTCTCTCTCTTTTTTCCCCCCGGAAACAGAGACCTTATTTGTTATTTTGCTTTAAGTTATTTTGTTTTAAGGCACAACAAGCCCTGATTTCACACAGATGGGCCTCATTTCTTGTAAAAAAGACGTGATTGGGATCATTCATTTTGCTAGGCTCGTTAGACTTTTAGATATGCAAAAATCACATTGATCGGATATAGGCACAAGCAGAGACATGAGCGAAACACATTTGTCTTCAAGACTTTGTCTCAAATTCATAATACCCACTAAATAGCGCCTAAATATGTGTAGCGAGTAGTATAAATGCGAGTCGTTCATGTTTTTGCCGATATATTAAATGTGTGATTTTTTGGTCAAGAGACCAACTCAATGGGCGCGAACGAAATAAACAACTCATACCATCTTTTTAAACTCTAGAATGAGGCCTATTTGTACGTCACATGGTCCAAAGATGAGAGAGCGTGAGTTTCGATTTATTCGAAAGTCAGCGAATATTATTGCATGTTCGTTGGCAAGTTCGGAATTGCAAGGTTCTGGTATTAGAACTTGAAAAGTTAGACCTCCTACTTGATTATTGTCTCCCCTTGGAGAGGTAACAGTCTTTTTTGATGTGCCCACGAAAGGGGGAAAAACAACAAACCCACAATCCTTCTTGATAGGAAAGGCACTTCTGCTGTTCTACATCCCTCCCAGAAATAAATGGCTCTGTGAGTTGTGCAGCTTGTGCTGAAGTAGACATTAGTACTTTAAAGAATTAATGCTTTGGTTCGAAAGTGAGGAGTTTATTGACGTTGACCACTTGAAGTCTTGATGCCCTTCTGCCGACATTATTTGATCTGATCCTTCCTCTCAATAAATAGATATGATATGCACCCCAATTTTTCTCGGACTGAGGGAGAAGGGACAGCAGCGTGCTGTCGCCGCCTAGGGGGTCCCGCTCCGGTCTTGCTTCGATGATCGAAAACATTCACTTCGTTGAACTCGTCGAATTGAACAAATATGCAAAAAATCAGTTTAATCGGATATCATTAAGTGTTTGATCGGAACACATATAACTTTGCCAACAATGGGTTCTAGTAGATTTGATCCAATGTTTCGGACCCATTCCTTTGAAGACAAAAAGGTTTCGACTAGGCACTTAAAGATATCCGATAGAACTGATTTTTTGCATGTTTATTCAACCCAACGAGCTCTACGAAGTGAACGTTTCCGATTATTGGAGCGAGACCGGAGCACGGCCCCCTTGGCCTGACAGCGGGCTGCTGTCCCTTAAAGGGACAGCAGCTCCCCCAACTCCAATTTTCTCTCTATAAGGCCACTAGGAAAAGTATTTTGAACAGTTTAAATCACTTATGTGGAATCCAAACATGGACTTCGTGCATGATGATGAACCCTTCGTCGGTAAACATAGAATTATGCGTGAAAAATCTGCCACTTCTCTTTTTTATTTAAATCATTACGATTGATCACAGTGCGCCAACAAAAATTGGTTAGCGCATAAATGTTAATTATTATCATTAAAAAATACAACCACATTATTCTTCAAAGTAGCTCATCAGCTTGCTAAATTAGGGTTTTACCTAAGCCCTTTTATTCGGCTAATCCTTGTATAGTTTTATATTTTCTGTTTCCCATGAGTTTCATGCTCCCCATGCTTGTTTGGCTGCAATGAAAACAAAAACCACATCATTAGAAAAGTTAAATTTTTAGTGCCAATTATCAAAGCAAACACTTTGTCCTAAGATTCAAAAGTAAACCCGTTCTAGAAACTGAAAAAAGTACTTATTTTTAAGTACCTTTTTTTGTGTGCTATTTTTAAGCTTAAAATTAATGAGCTTACTGAAATATAAAAATACTAGTGTTTGCCCGTGCCTACGGCACTACGCAACCCGGTTGGAATTGTCCGTGCCTATGGCACTTGCTAGTTAGTGGCTCAAACACTAAATCAATTCATTAATGTGTAATATGTGATTATTTTCTTAGTGGCACAAAAGAAAATTACCCGTGCGTACGACACTCTCCCAACTAAACTTTTAAGCTAGCTACAAAGAACTATCAATTTGCTTATGGAATCTCAGTAAATACCAAGTAAAAAAGTTAAAATAGCACTATAATAGATCTCCCACCACATACATTAAACCCATTTGCAAAAATGAAAGAACATATTAGAATCCAGAAATCAAAAACCTCAATGTAACTTCAATCACTAATAGTTATCAAACGCCATAAACTAACCATATAAGGAGTAAAAAAAATTAGTTCGGACCGCAAGAAAAAAAACAGGCTATCGAAAAAAGCTTCAGGCTTTAGTTGAAATACCTAAGTGTAAGCGATCACCGGATGCATAGTGCTTGCTTGTGCCTACGGACTACCCCCATGATAACAGAAAAATGAAGGAAGAAAAAGAAAAAGAAGGGCCTGAAAACATATGGACCTAGCTCGTAGACTACACTACTAAATTATTATTCAAAACGGAACGTCAAGAGGAGTCAAAATAACAAAACTCGATTATGTGTAACATTTAACAACACACCCACCCACCCACACCAAAAAAAATCACCCAAATTTCTTGAATATTCGGAACAGACACAAATTCCACCCGAAACAGCAGCTAGATTGAAATTTAAACACTATTTGCACCCTGAAAAGAAACAGACACCAAAAACTCTCAAAAAAAATCCCAAAAGAATGTTTCACACGGCTTTCAAAAAATAGTTTCTTTGTTAGACCAATTACCTTTGCTTTCATGGAACTTTCTTAACCCAACTTTTACGCAGCTTTCTTCAACCAGCTTCGCCGGAATAAATTAAAAATTCCAAATGAATGTTTCCTCTTTTTTTGATAATCGAAAAAATGTTTCTTGGCCTAGTTTCTGACGGGATTTGTAGATCTCGATAGGAATTCGAAAGATGACAGGAGAGAGAGAGCAGGAGGGGACCCAATCGACAGAAGCTGGTGCATGGGTAAAAAGAAGATATGACATTTTTGTGAAATATTTGAAAATTTGTGGACACTTTCTTAAAAGAGTTGAAAAAAACACGTCAACCCTTGGATCAAGCAAATCTGAGCCGTTGCAACAACTTATCCCCACACCCTTCTGTTTTATAATAGAGATGCAATATGAATTTTGTTTGAAAGATCTCATTAAAACAAATTAAAAATTATTTTCATAAGCACATTATTTTTAAGTTTAAAAATTGAAATAAATATTTATTTTTTAAGAAGGTTTAGTGGAATTCATCAAGGGGAATTTTTAGGCTGGTCGTAAAAATTAGGTTCGGACTTAATTTAGTCCTGCACAATTATTTATATTTTTTATTCCAACCATGTCCCTTCACGTGCAGCAGCGCACTGAACTAGAGAGCATTTAGTATAGAAAAATTATCCAGTGCTCCATGAGTATTGATGCACCATTAAAACATTGTTTAAATTTCAAAAAGTAATATCTTTTGTTGTAGCTATTCATTTTTAAAAAAAATTATATTTTTGGAACTTATTCGACGATATCTACCAAACAAGATCCATATTGAACATGAAATTATGTAAGATTAAAAAAAATATCATTTTCTATGAGAACTCTCTATGAGAATTGTTTCTATGATATTTGTCTCCATGAAAACTATCTATGAGAATTATTTCTACGAGAACTGTTCCTATGAAAACTGTCTTTATGAAAACTGTTTCGGACAAAAATATCCTTGGCTATGTGAACTGGCTATGAGAACTGTCAATTCTCATAGTCAGTTCTATGAGAATTATATGAAATAATTATGTGAACTAAAAAATACACAGTTCAAATAGTCTTATCACATACTTAAATAGACAATTCTTATAGAAAATACACAGTTGTTATAGAAAATACTCAGTTTTCATGTATAATACTCAATTCTCATAGGAAATACACAGTTCTCATAGATAGTTGTCATGAACAATATACAGTTCTCATAAAAAATATACAATTCTCTTAGAAAAATACACAGTTCTTATAGAAAAATACACAGTTCTCATAAAAAAATACAATGTTTCCATAGAAAATACACAGTTCTCATAGACAGTTCTCATGTATAATACACAATTCTCATATAAAATACATAGTTCTCATAGACAGTTTTTACCCTTAGCTATGTGAACTGGTTATGAGAACTGTCAATTCTCATAGTTAGTTCTATGAGAACTATGTGAAAATGGCTATATGAACTGAAAATATACAGTTCAAATAGTCTCACCATACACTTAATACACAGTTCTCATAGAAAATATGTAGTTGTCATAGAAAATACACAGTTCTCATGGACAATACTCAATTCTCATAGAAAATACATAGTTCTCATAGATAATTGTTATGGACAATACACAGTTCTCATAAAAAATATACAATTTTCATAGAAAAATACACAGTTCTCATAGAAAAATACAATGTTCCAATAGAATGTTCCAATAGAAAATACATGGTTCTCATAGACAGTTCTCATATATAATACACAGTTCTCATAGAAAAATACAATGCTCTCATATAAAATACACAGTTCTCATAAACAGTTCTTATATAAAGTACACAGTTCTCATAAATAGCTCTCACAGAAAATACACTGTTCTCAAAAAAAATACACAATTCTCATAGAAAAATATACGGTTCTCACAACTCTCAAATATAACAGATTCATTGACTTGTAGTCAAACACCACCTTCGAATTCAAAAATCAACAAATTAACTTAGAAAACTTAAAGATACCAGAAGAAAACAACATCATCTGAATTATCCCACGTGCCTTGCATACAATCACTTAATCACAGCACCTCAATCGGCAATCAATACGACTTCCAAAACTTCTGCTACATCACCAACAACTCCAAGGATCCCTCCGACGATTTCGACGATGATCTTGAGTAGACAATCAAGACCTACCAACTCAACTTCAACCTAGAAACCACCGGAACCCTCGATGATCCGACGCTTAAGTAGTTGGAGTGGCCTCGATGCGGTGTTGTGCACTTAATCAACGGCTCAACCTCCATGAACGCCGGAAAAGGAAGACCTTCGCCGCCACCGTAGAAGCACTGATCTAACCTACGTGTTTTTTTCGACTGGAATCTTAGATTTCCCCAACTCGGCTGACGGCGGTGGTCCATTAGGGGAGAGAGAGAGAAAGAGACAGAGAGAGAGAGAATTTCTTAAGATGGGTTTCGGTCGGCCGTCTTAAGAGACAGAGAGGAAGAATGGCGAGATGGAATTGACGATGTGAAATAAAAAGGGCAAACAAGTCAGGCGATAACATATCCGAGTCCATACAGGTTTGAAAATAATATTTAGGGTTGGGATCAAACCGAGCCTAAAAATCAGGACCGGCCTCTAATTTTCTAATTCATCAATTCGCTTCCGGGCATAAGAAGGCTCTTCTTTCAGGAAATGTCACCCTCGGTTTTCGTATAGCCAACGTTATTGCTCAAACACCCATGGTGAAGTGGATCAGAAGGTGGGCTACTTGGGATTGCAACATTCGGGGGAGCGTCAATAGCACGCTGCGAATTCACAACTTTTTGACATCCATGTTGGAGACTTGGAGCGACTCACTAGCCATTATGCTACCACCCCAGGTCGTCCGCCTTTGAATTTCCAATATTACCCTTTTGAGGGTGAATTAAGCTAAATTCAAAATATTAAAATCACAAAAGAATTACTCCCATGAGACACCAAAATTGATACACATTTGCAGCTCATTAAAGTACATATTTGGTGAAGAGAATAAAGAAAACTAGGTTAGAGTTGCTTGTTAACAAAGCGTGGGAGATCAATAAGACGATAAGCAGTTTTGCTAAAATAATACGAGTTTTTTTTTTTTTTTTGTGTGGCAAATTTTGATGGTTAATTTAACACAACTTTATGACAATCACAACTTTATGGCAAATTTTGATGGTTAATTTAATACCAAGTCATTCTCAAGTGTTCCAAAAAAAAAAAAAAAACATTGAATTAATGTGATAAAACAAATTAATTTTGTAAGAAAGAGGAAAGAAATTTTAAGTCAAACCTTTCACAAAAGTCATGTGGTTAGTAATTGACACCTTAGGGTGAAGACATGTCTTTTAGTTCAAACCTAAAAGGTGCATCTTTTAGCTACGCAATACTTCTTTTTTACGTACAATAATTAATTAATGGGACGAATTATTCCTAACAATTGTTCTAAGAAAAACAGATTACTGGGATTGATTTCTCAAAATTGCAACATTACTTACGTTGCCAATGTTATGGAAGAATCAATGAAAATTTTCCGAGAAGCCGATTGGCTAGCCATAAAAGCAAAGGCGGTCTTGTCGGTGGAGCCACCGCCGATGGACAGAAGGGTCTTGATAGAAGGGTTTTTTAGCTGGGCAGTTTTGGTGAACTGAGAAAATGGGGCATTGTTTGAGGAGGAAATAGTAACTTGCTTTGTATTGGAATCAAGATCAGCAAAAGCACAAAATATATGAGTGAACAAAGTGGAATCTATATCTGATGCTGCTAGACCATTGTTAGGGAACCAATAAACAGAGTTCACAAAAGCTTGTCCTGTTGAGAAGTGGAAGTGAAGAGATAAGAGAGGGAAAAAGAAGAGAGAGAAAAGGGAATACTTGGAAGCCATTGGACACAAGGGGATGAGTTTTGTCAATGAATTGTACTAGTATATAGGTTAGGATGAGAAAGAAATGCACATATATAGTGATCTCTGAAGGAGTTATCCATTGCTCTTTTGACCAGATAAAGGATATGCAAATAATCTACTTTACATATCTGTCAAAGAGTATTGCTCTCAGCACCATATAGTCATATTTGCAGTCGGTCTCACCACACGTTTGTCGAGACCGAAGTTATAATCCCACCATATCCATTACATGCTTCTCAACCACTCCCCAGACACTATTTTCTCACAAGCACTGAATGTCAAAGACCGCCATCTCCACAAAGTGAATTTACTTGCACGATATAGAAGTCGAAGTCCTATAAAATATCTCTGTCTATTTAATTAGCTAGAATAGTCTTTCAAAAATAGTAAGTACTTGTTTGCAATTTTCAAATTTAAAAATAATGTATTTACGAAAATAATTTTTTGATTTTTTTGCATCGTTCAAAAGATCTCATCGACATCTACTAAACAAGATTTATATTGCTCAAAAAATTAAGTCCAATATTTTTAAACTTAAAAATTACAAATAAATAAGAGTACTTATTTTTTTTTTAATAAACCTACAGAACATGCACGATGGGGATGGAGCGAGTGTTGACTGATGGATGGAGATACGCCTCGACTCCTCTATACTTCAACATTTCCTCTCCCACCCACTTGTGTAGATATTTATCTACTACCATTGTATTTCAACTAGGAAAGTAAAATAATTGGGTCATTCGTAAACTGTTCGAAGCTAGGCCTAGTAAGAATTCGTTCGAGTTCGATTGTCTGTTAAATGAATCATATCTGAACCTCAATATTAGGCTTGTTTGATATATAAACCAAGCCTGAACCTTATAGTATTCTGCTCGGTTAGACTCGCGAATCTGTAGTTAAATATAATTAATAATTATTGAGGAGTCTATATGCAAATATAAAAAATTTCTAGGTTATATATATTTTGATACTTATTTTTCTCCTAAATTCTAAATGACCAATGAGAGAGTTTGGATGTGGTTGAGTTTAATCAGTCGAGCCGAACCAAATCCAAGCCTTGACGAACTCAATTCGAGCGTAGATTTGGCTTGGCTCGGCTTGGTTCGTTTGAGTTTAACTAGCCGAACACAAGCTTTGAAAAATGTTAATGAACCAAATTCTAGCCAAGTTGTTCAAGTTCGAATCGAACCCAAGCTGAACTCGAACCACTTAATGAACCCGAGCCGAACTTAACAGGATTCTGCTTGATTCGGCTCGTTTACAGCCCTAGTTTCAATCACCAGGAGTAAAGGCTTGGTCTGGCATGGAGGATGAACAAGAGTTCCATTTTAGCCCATAAGTGCAAACCTCTGGCGTGTATTCTGTACGGTTAAGCAATGTAAACAGAGAGAAAGAGGGGGTAGTGAGTCGGGAGAGAACTCCACTCGTTAAGCTTCAGTCTGTCTCTAGTGAGATTGCTCCGATTCCTCCGCAGATGTACGATCTTGGTTAACCACGTAAAACTCATTGTTTGTGTGTATGGTTTTGATCCTTGGGACGCAACAACGAGCAGTAAGATATGACAGCAATAGCAAAATCCTAACGAAAAAATGAACTGTTGCGGGGCTTGCTCTAGTCATGAAAAAAAGGAGAATCAACCTTCATCGGGCTATCGTTTGGATAATGAATACATCACAAACAGACCAAATTTCTGGTTGAGATGTAGACTCATGAACTTCATCTTCATCTCTTCTTGTGGAAAAAGCAAATCTTTTGGGGATGTTCATGGCGGCAGCTTCATTTTTCAGCATCGACGAGAATTCCAACATGGAGGGTCTATTAGTTGGATTTTCTTGGACACATAGCAAAGCTATTTGCACGCATCTCACTAATTTACAGGATGAATTTGTATTGTCCAGCGATGGATATCCATGAACTCCATGCCTTTCCCACACTTCCACAAATCATAAGCCAGAAGCATTTGAAGGTAGTCCATCTTTAGAGTTCACAGGAAGGAAATCAATTCGCAATATCCATGACACAATTTTCAGAATTACTTACATATTCTAGGAGATTTAAGTTTTCATGAAGCCCATGTAGACAATTACTCCGCTTTCCACTATTGATTTGTAAAAGAAGAACTCCGAAGCTATAAACATCTGATTTGGTGGAGTATATGCCCTGTTTTACATATTCGGGAGGTACATAATCACTGCAATATTGCATAAGTGAACAAAAAGATATAACTAGATGAGTACTATTTGAGACTAGAACACATTAGGTAGTGTGTATTATAACAAATATGCCACTTACAATGTTCCAACAATCCGGTCAGTGTTACCTTCGAATTCTACTTTCTGAAAAATTCTAGCCATGCCAAAGTCCGCGATCTTGGGCTTCATCTCGTTGTCTAACAAAATATTGGTTGCTTTCAAATCCCTATGAATTATTGTCAATCTTGAGTACTCTTGGAGGTTCAAGAGCCCCTGAGTAACCCCTTCAATGATTTGAACTCGTTTTTTCCAATCTAAAAGTGATCACCGGCCTCATTGGATCTATGTGAAAGAGATTTGGATAGTTAAAACTTAGTTGACACCTCATGTTAAAACCACACTCAATTATGGTTCACAATTATTTTAGAGGCATTAAAGATTGCTAACCATAGACAAAATGATCCAGGCTTTTGTTCATGTATTAGTAGATCAACATTTGTACTTCTTTTTCGGTGCAAAATTCAAGAACTCTTACAAGATTTACATGTTGTAGTTTAGCAGTAAGCATGACCTCATTCTTGAACTCTTCAAATCTTTGTGTAGAAGTGCTTGAGAGTCTCATTACTGCTATTTCTTGTCCATTACATAATATACCTGAAGGCAAAACAACCACTTATTTAATTTTGTTTCCTCGATTTATTCGAAGACAAATAATTTTACCTTGTAAACAGGTCTGTATCCACCCTCTCCGATCTTATTTTCAAATGAAAAATTATTGGTAGCTTCTTCAAGATCGGTGAAACTAAATACTAGCAAATTAGGAGCATTTGCATGTCCAGGAGATGCCGTAGTAGTTCTAAATAAAGATTGCGATTCTTTTTTGACGTCCATCCATCCTATAACCAATAAAATGAGCATGAGGAAAATCGAAGAAAGACTTTAAAAGGGTGAGGGGAAATGATTTAGGAACAAAATTTTCACAACTGGAAGGAACTTACCTTTGTTTCTGCGTGCTCTCTTACACAGATACCACGTCACAGAGACTAGTAGGTAACTGTGGCTGCGGTTGGAAGCAAGATTACTAGCAACAGGTGTCTCTTGTTTCTAGGATCATTCTCATCTTCTTGTACTATGAAATTGTACATTATTTCTAGGATCATTCTCATCTTCTTGTACTATGAAATTGTACATTAGAGAGAAATGTGAGGAGACATATAGCAGTAGACGAGAAATAGAACACTCCTATCCCTTCCAATGTGAAAATAAAATATAAAAAATCATATTATTGCCCAAATTTGTTTCAACAATACTTAATAGGCGTTAGGGAATAGTTCTAGTTATTTTTTGTTTCGTTCTGCGTTTTGATAACTCAGGGTGTCCGGCAGTGGCAGATGAACACCTATCTCTAGGGTGTAGTTATGAATAAGAAGTAGAATAATAGTACTTCATCAATTCAGTGTCAAATTGCAAACAAAATTCAGCTCTGCGACACGTTAGACTATAAGTGTTTAATTTGTTAGCAGTACGTGACCTGCTTTTACTGTTTTGTTTGGTTTTGCTTTTTGCCATTTCTTTATTGTAACGCAGGGTGTCTCGGGCTAGTTTGCGCACAACTCGGACTAATTCCTACGTACAACCCCTCCCACAATTATATCACACACTTACGCATGAGGTGAGGTGATCCCAATAACTGCTAGCAAAGGGGAATGGAGATGTTGTGTGAGTTTGGCATTGTAATTCTTGTTGGCTAGGGGTGGTGGCTAGCTCCCCGGAACCGTCACCAATAAACATTCATATGGCAAGTTAATCACAGAGATGGTAGATGGCATATCTGTTAGTAAATTCTTCCTTCATTGCAGTATGATAAACCAAACAAAACAAAAATCGAGCCTTAAGCCCCAATCAATGGACTTGAAACCTGTACATTTCCCCGGACCATTCAAAGTTGAAACGGACGCGCTCATTTCACCTTTATAAAAACTTATTCACGAAGCTCTGTGAATAAGTTTTTTCTCAATATCGATGTCTATTCAATTCTCTAGACTATCACTCATTTAAACACATTTAGACTTTTTTATAATTTCTTGGGCTGAGAAAGATGGATGGAGATCATATGGCTGCACTCCTCTTGAATTCAGCGTTTCCTCCCCCACCTACCTGTGCAGATATTCATGTACTAGCAATTGTGTTTCAACCACCAGGCAGGAGTAATTAAGGCTTGGGCAGAAATTCCTAAATGCAATATTATGTATTTCGGAGAATGTGGTGGTGGTTTGATTCTTATTTTGTCTCGTTCGTGGTGGCCTAGCAGATTCAGAATCCTTGAGCTGAAAAGGGATCATAGCGGTTGGGTTGTCAAGTGTCGGGACAATCTTCGGCCCTTAATATCTGAATTCCCCGACATGGAATGGAGAGACTAGAATAACCTTAGTGGATAAACTCTTCTACTAGCGTGAACAAGAGTTCCGTTTTAGCCTCTAAAAGCGGTGTATTCTAGAAACTAGCTGTAGGGTAAAGCAATGTAAATAGGGAGAGTGATGTTGGGAGGCGTGTTAAAAAAGAAGAACGCGTAACAATGACAATCATAAAATAAGTTTGAATTAGAGATACTTTTTCTTTGGACAAGCGATAACTTCTTACAGACAAGTAATAACTTCTCAAATTTTCATTAATCAAATAATAAACAATTTCTTAGCCCTAAGGCTTACATCCTTATTTGTAATGATAATCTAGAAATACTAAAAAGGAAATAAAATAAAATAAAGCTAAAAATCTAAGGCCCCGTTCCAACTAACCTTCTTTTTTGAAAACTTCTTTTTCTTCAATTTTCAAACTCAAATATAATGAAAATGAAAAATAATTTTTTGATTTTTCTTGCACCGTATAAAAGATCTCAATAAAATCTATCAAACAAGATCCATATTGGTAGGAAAATTATTTGCATAAACATATAATTTTTGGGCTTGAAATTACCTTCCTTTTTCCAAAACCTTCTTTTTTTAAAGTTGGAACACCCCCTAAGTCTTGGAGAATAAAAAAAGAAAAAGAAAGAAAATAGAATCAGAAAACCTAATATTCTAGGCAATTTATGCTAAATGGAATGAATTCTGCGAAAATTACAAAAATACCAAATAAGAAATTCATATATTTCTAGAATAACTAAAATATCGGCATGCATGAGGGTAGTGAGTTAGGAGAGAACTCCACTTGTTAATTTTTGGTCTGTTTCCAGTGAGATTGCTCCAATTTCTTCGTGGATGTATCCGATTTTGGAGAACCATGTAAAACTTTGTATTTTTGTGTATTTGGTTTTGATCCTTGGGGCACACCCCCTAAGTCTCATTACTCGCTCGTGTTGACAACTTCCAGTCTTCATAGTCAATAACGACTCCTTCAAAACTTCCATTTGCTCTCATTTGAAGTCAAAGTCCTCTAAAAGCTACCCAAATTCCGATTTGAGATTTTCAGCATTTCATTTTTTTTAGCTTTTCAGCATTTGTAAAATCTAAAAGTATTTTATCCAGAATTTTTGATAAACGTTCAAAGTTGATTCTAATATTTAATCTCAAAATCTGCAAAAATAATTTCTCGCATACATGCCCTAGTCGTGGTAGTTCACTACAAGAAAAATGAAAATTAGTGACGAAAAAGTGACGACGAAATTTAATTTTGTCACTAAATGAGTATATTTGGCGACGAAAAAATAAATTCGTCACTATTTTGATAACTTTCGTGACAAAATAATTTCGTCACCAATTATGCCTGTTTAGCGACGAAAAAAATATTTTCGTCACTAAAGGTACCCATTTGGCGATAAAATACATTTTTCGTCGCCGAAAGCTTAAAAAATGTGACAAAATTATTTTTTGTCGCCAAAGATAATCATTTGGTGACAAAAAATATATTTCGTCGCCAAATGTGAGCAATTTAGTAACGAAATATTTTTTTCGTCACCAAATGCTTAACGTTGGTGACGAAAAATAATTTCGTCACCATTTTAACGCTTTCAGCGACAAAAAATATATTTCGTTGTCAAATGGGTACCTTTCGTGACGAAATTTATGAATTGCGCTTTGTCGCTAAATGTATTTCGGACATAACTCTTTACTAAAATCTCCGATTGAGATAATTCAAATTGGGTTTGAACAATAACTCAATTGCCTACAACTTTCATGTTTATCAAAATTGCTAATTTTAATGTTTAAAGGTCCAAAATTACATTCGAAATATATTTTCATGTTAAACATATGTGTTATATATTAGATATTTCAAATATTTACTGAAAAGTGTGTTTAGTGCAGTTGGTTGAAGCTTGCGCGAAAAACTCAAGGGACTCGGGTTCGAAACCCAGCAGGAGCAAGAAAGATGGATTTCTTTTCCCATATGAAAACATCTTTCACAACGAAAAATTTCGTTACCGATTTCTTATATTAGTGACAAAAAATTTCGTCACCAATGTGACCCATCGGTGACGAATTTTTTCGTCGTCAAAAAGCATAATAAGTGAGGAAAAAAATTTCGTCATCAATTATTCACTTTTTGGTGACGAAATATTTCGTCATCAAAAGGCACTATAGGTGACGAAAAATAGATTTCGTCACCAGGTAGGAATCCTCGACAACCTTTAGTCGACAAATTTTTTTTCGTCACCTATATTATTTGTGATGAAAAACATGCAATTTGTGACGATTTTCATTCGTCACCCAATTGAATTTTTCTTGTAGTGGTTGTGGTTTGGAAAATTTAGGTAGAATACCAAGAATTTTTGTTAGTCTTTTACTCATTTGACCCGCTAATTTTTCATAAATTGCCCCCAAGAACCTAATTAAATGTTACCTCCCCGTCCTATGCCGAATGACAGCTAGTTTCATCATTTTAGCCGAATGACAGCTAGTTTCATCATTTTAGACCTCTCAAAAAGTTAACTATGATTTTGTTAACTTAAATGGAAACCTTTTGTATATGATATTGATCTTATTTGATAGAACGCAATTACTTCTCTCAAACGAACTTTTCAAAATTATAAAATACTGTAAATTAGTAAATATTATAAATTTTCGAGAGATATGAATGCCGAAATCATCGAGAAAGCAACTAGAGCGGTAACCTGATCCGGACACTAAAAGCAAAGCAAAGAAGTTAATCGTTCATACCCGTACAAACATAGGTATTATGGGTCCTGTAACGACCCTGAATTTCGGTAAATAAAAATTTCGTTAAATATTTAAATTTTATTTTAATTACTTGAATTACTTTTAAAAAATTCCTTTTAATTTCTAATAATTTGTCATAATTAGATTTGAGACTTATAAAAATTGAATCTTTTAACCCCGGACAATATGGTCATTTTCTAAAGACAAGTATGCTTGTAAAAACACTTGTGTATTTTCCTAAGTGAGTAAATAAAATCCTTAAATCATATTTCTTGACTAGAAACCCTACTTAGCGAGCCTAGTTAGCTTCTAACCAATTAATTGAGTAACCTAACTACCAATTCATCTAGTTACTTCCTTCTAATCCTAGATGAGCTTTTACCCATTGAACAATAAATGTTAGAAAAAATTTTATCCATCGGACAATAGAGTGAATCTAGATTTCTACCAAGAATACTTTACTAGATTTGTTAAAGGTACATATATATAGTTATATATTGTTATATACACACATGCCTACAGTACATGCATATATAATTCAAGTATAGATTACTTTACCTCTTTAACCTTTGGTCCATAACCGCTAGGAAAAATATTATCTATTGGATAATAAAGTCAATCTTCCAACAAGTACTAGGATTTACTAAATAATTCATTTCCTAGATTTTCCATGTGATGATATATATATATATGTATATATATATATATGTATATATGTACCTTATAATATATTACCCTAAGATACACTAAGTACATAATCTAGTTTTTTAATAAAGGATTTTGGTCTTATAATTTTTTTTATTGGATACTTAGAAATCTTACTAGATTTCATAGTACTATTATATATTTGATTACTTGGACGTGTGTGTGTGTGTGTATATATATATTAAGAACATGTGTTTATTAGTATTGTTTATTTAGAAAATCTTGACTTGATCAAAAATCTAGTAGGATCACCTAGTACCTATGCACTTATTTTATAATAGGACATGCTCATACATATATATATATATATATATATATATATATATATATATATATATATATATATATATATATACACACACACACACACAAAGGAGAGAGAGAGAGAGAGAGAGAGAGAGAGAGAGAGAGAAGGAGAGAAGAAGAAAAGGAGATTTGGTGAGTACCTTGCCTTGATCTTTCCATTGTACTTGACTTGATTGCAATCTTTGGTTGTATACTTCTCCAAGCAAAATCCTTGTACCATAGTCCTTGTATATGTATTTAACCATTAAATCTTTGTACAATCCCACCAATCTTTCCAAAATCCTTCCAAATCCAATCCAAAGTACCAAAATCTAACCCATCAAGCTTTCAATCAAGATTTAAAAGTGAGAGAGAGAGAGAGAGAGAGAGAGAGAGAGAGAGAGAGAGAGAGAGAGAGGGACATGCCTTGCCTATAAATACAAGGCCTTTCCAAGCCATTCTCACACCTTCACTCATTTGCTCTTTCTTCTCTTTAGAAACCATTTTCGTTTTCCAGATAGCCTATTGCCTTTCACAAATCCTCATTTTTTTCCTGCTTAAAGTAGTTCTTAGAACCAACTCCTTTCGGAAAAGTTGTAGAGCACTTCGAGACCTTCAAGTTAGATCCAAGAAGCACCCTAATCAGTCAAGAAATGACAAAGATATTGACATCCGAAATTCAGTAAAAATCTCGGATTTTCAGTTCCAGACAACATACTATATCTTCCTGTATCATCATTTTTCTCCTACCTAATGTAATTTCTAGGATCAACTTCCTTCACAAAAGTTGTAGAGCACTTTTAGAGCTTCGATTTCGATCCAAGAACGATCATATTCGGCCAAATATTGACCGAGTTACTGCCATCCAAAGTTTGATCCAAATTTGCGAGTTTGACCGCCCGTAGAATTTTCCAACTAGCTTATTCGGCCCCGACTAGTTTCGGATCAAGGTAGATTAATCTCTACTCATTCTCCCTAGTATAATTTAAGTTATTTTTGCTTATGATAAGGCATGTTAATGATTAGCAAGCTCGTTTTACTAAAATCTTAAAATGAAATTACGATCTTGTAGAATTATCTTATTCCCTATCTCTAAGTATATGTAGATCTTCCGTCCTCATTATCTCTAAGTATAATATTCTTAACCATTTTCTCTAAATAGATAAGATTATCTACCATTTCTAATGTTTGGAATGCATGATAGTCAACAAACTTATTTTTGCTAATGGAAGTATGAGCATGTCGGAATAAATGACTTTTATTCTAATATACATATGTTTATTTGAACTTCCCATAAAGGAAGAAAACACGGATTTTGAAAGATTAGAAATTATCGCTTGATTAGAAGTATTCGTATTTTGATTTTTAGGATGGATATCAGCATGTATGCATGAATTACTTGTATTACTTGTGATAAAGCATAAGTGATTATTCACTCCAAAGGCGTCCGTGCATGTGGCGTTATACTTTAAATGGTGATTTGAGCATGATTAGTAATATAGAGTTGGATAATCATGTTAATTTAGTTTCAAGATTACAATGAATGATTTATGAATATATATGTGATAAGTCCTACCGCGGAGTCGTTGCATGAAAACGAGACACAGAAATCGAAAAAATAGAAACATCACACCTAGGGTGTGGTTAATCAAGAGATGTGTTTTGAAACCGCAATGTGGCCGGACTTGGTAGCTCATTGTGTGTATGAAAACCCGCGATGAAGCCCGACTTGGTAGCCCATCGTGTGGATTGTGAAAACCGCAAGGTGGCCGGACTTGGTAACCCATTGCGTGGATTGTGAAAATCACAATGTGGCCGGATTTGGTAGCCCATTGTGAAGATTGCCAATGGGGCCGGACATGGTAGCCTCATTGGTAATATGGCTTGGTTATCCGCGGAGAGGAGCCGATGCAGATTTTGTGTGCCAATAGGAACCCGGGACGGCAGAAACATTGTGAGGATACTCAGGAGACCGGAACAGCGGAATCGAGATTGGGTGTGTTAAAAACGAATTTTGGAAATGTTGATTTGGCAAATGAATGGTGAAACCAGTGACACGGTCTACAAAATGTCACGTAGGAGAAACTCAGAAAATCATCGACACCAACGTTAGTGGATAGTGAATGTGGATGTGTCATTATTAACTGTTTTGTCAATTATGCTTGTACTATGTGATCTATTGTTTGTAATTTAAGGGTTAGGAGGTATGGATTATTCAATTGAGCTCTCGTAGCTCATGGTGTTACCTTTGGTGACCCTGACATATTATACTGGTGGCGACGCTGGTATAATGTGTCAGACTTCGTAGATGATCAATGTGAGCTGTATACCTTGGAGGCCTTTGGAGCTGAAGAGCTAGTTAGGATGGAGGAGCAGGCGGAGCTGTAGTTAGGAACCTTAGTTTCCCTCCCCTTTTGTAATGAAAATACTCTTATGGAGGTTGTGATGTAATAAAGAGCCAAACTCTCTTTATTTATGTAATAAAATGCCTTATTAACGTACTCAAAATTCGGAGCCTTACAGGTCCGCTTCTAAAGATTACGAAATTAGAATAAACTTCTTTTGGAGAAAAAACACCCACTCTACTATCTAGGTTTTAATTTATTGTCTTTGCCTTTTTCTTTTGAAAACGAAATTGCCCGTCTATTATTTTGTTTTACCAATTGGTCAATAAAAAAGAAAAAGGACGACTTGACTCTTAAAGTGCTGATGGAATGCCATACTTGTCATGAACCCCAAGGCCCAAGGTGCATGCAAGCAAGTTTGAAAAAACAACTAATCGAGATATGCGCAAACTTAAGAATCCACTCTTATCGACAACCAATGAAAGAGTGTACTTTATCAATCATTGCAGCCCCAGCTATAAGAGAGAGAGAGGACTTTGGAGAGTGTACGTACGTATATGTTGTTGATATACTATTACATTTTGTAAAACATAAAAAAATATTTGAATCGAAAAAGCGCTTACTTGATTAAAATATTTTTAAGCCAGCAATTTGTCGTTGTTTAGGAAAATATTTTTTATATGCCAATCAAACACCAAAAAATAAAAATTTAAAATTTCTTTTTTGAAAATACATTTTACACCGAAACAAGGGGAGCCGTGGTAAAAGAGCTTGTCTCACAATGATTGTATAATACATTTAAAACTAGGATTTGAGTGGACGACGATTTCATTAATTCATCGTTAATTATTTCGAGTTGAAATACATATACATTTGTTATACTATCTGTTTTTGTAAATTTAGGATATCATCCAGGATGGCATCTGTTATCAAGGAATATTTCAAACTGATAATATGGTTGTAATTAAAAGGACCTTAATCGGATGGTTTACCATATACTTTTTTTTTTCCCTGATAACTCAAGTGCCTGGGTCAGTTTACACGGACCCCGACTCATCTTGGAAATCCAAACCCACCGCCCACTTGCGGGGGAGCCCAATTATAATGAGTTTGGTTCAAATTCCTAATTGCTTGCCCGGTTTTGAATTAATAAAACCATTGTGATTACTATACCTGGTCAAATAATAATGACAAAAATTTCCAAACTTCGATGAATTGTTCTCTTATTTTCTTAGAGCTTCCACGGTGGAATAACCAAAAGTCAATAATCAAAAGTTGCCACATCATCGTTTGATTAGGCATTTAAGGGGTTATTAAGGTTAACAATATAGAGGTCCACAATGATACAATCAAATTTGAATAACCAAAACTTGCCACATCACCTTTTCAATTTATAAAAATCTAAAAATTTTGAACATAGAAAACAATTTTTTAAAAATTGGCTTCAAACTAATAAAAATAGGTTATTAGAAAAAGAGAAAATAGTTTTTTGAAAACTTTGATTTCAAAAAAATTTCAGGAAAAAGTTAATAAAAAAATAGTTTTTGAATTTTTTTTAAAAGAACAGTTTTTGAAAAAAAAATTTAATTAATAAACTGTTTTTGCAAAAAAAAAATATTTTGGGAAAAACAGTTTTAATAAAAAAATAGTTTTTACAAAAAAAAAAATTTTTGCAAAAAAAATAGAAACTTTTTTTAAAAGTATTTTTCTTATAAATATGTTGAAAATGGAAGAGAGAGAAGATTTTTGTGTTATGATGGTGTACTTAATTGAGAAAATGTGGAGACAACTAAATTTGATTATTGGCAAAAAGTTGCTAGTTTTAATTATCTAAGGGTAAAAATTTGATGAGTTGCTAAGAGATTGCTAAGTTTGATTATTCCACTATGAGCTCTTTTTTGAACCAATGTTGCTAACCTTAACCATATTTTAATTTTGATTATACCACTATGGATGCTCTTAGGCATGGTGTTTTTTATGCAACCTGCTTGTGACGAAATGAAGTTAAAAGGAGCAATGCTTATGCCAGAGCAAAATCTTATTCACCCACTCGGAAATGAAGCAACACGAGTTCTATTTCTGACAAAATACACTGGCCGGGGAATGGGAGTAACCATATTTATTCAAATTTCACAAAAATGTCCCAGCAAAAGTAAAATCTCAACGGAAAAAATGAACTGTTACTGGGGCTATTTTGATCATGAGAAAAAGGAGGAGAATAAACATTCATCGTGCTACTGTTTGGGTAAAGGATACATCACCAACTGACCAAATTTCTTGAACTTGAACTTCATCTTCATCTTCATCTCTTCTCGTAGAAAAAGCAGGCCTTTTGGGGGTGTTCACGGCAGCGGTTTCATTTTTGAGCATCGATGAGAGTTCCAACATGGAGGGCCTATTGGCTGGATTTTCTTGGACACATAGCAAAGCTATTTGCATGCATCTCACTAATTTACAGGATGAATTTGTATCGTCGAGCGATGGATTCATGAACTCCATGCCTTTCCCACACTTCCACAAATCATATGCCTGAAGTATTTCAATGCAGTGCATCTTTAGAGTTCACAGGAAGGAAATCAATTCGCAATATTCATGTCACAATTTTCAGAATTACTTACATAGTCTAGGAGGTTTAAGTCTTCATGAAGACCATGTAAACAATTATTCCGCTTTCCGCTAATGATTTGTAAAAGAAGAACTCTGAAGCTATAAACATCTGATTTGGTGGAGTATATGCCACGTTTTACATATTCAGGAGGTACATAACCACTGCAATGTTGCATAAGTGAACAAAAACAGATAACTAGATGGGTAATATTTGAGACTAGAACACATTAGGTAGTGTGTATTGTAAGAACCAAGGCACTTACTACGTTCCAACAATCCGGCTAGTGTTAGCTTCGAATTCATCTTTCTGGAAAATTCTAGCCATGCCAAAATCCGCGATCTTGGGCTTCATCTCGTTGTCTAACAAAATGTTGCTTGCTTTCAAATCCCTATGAATTATTGTCAATCTTGAGTACTCTTGGAGATACAAGAGCCCTTGAGTAACCCCTTCAATGATTTGAACTCGTTTTTCCCAATCTAAAAGTAATCCCCAGGTTGGATCTACGCGAAAGAGATTTGGATAGTTGAAACATAGGCGACACTTCATGTTAAAACCACACTCAATTATTGTTTACCATTATTTTAAAAGCATTAAAGGTTGCTAACCATAGAGATAATGATCCAAGCTTTTGTTCGGCATGTATTCATAGATCAACATCTGTTCTTCTTTTTCGGTGCAAAATCCAAGAACTCTTACAAGATTTACATGCTGCAGTTTAGCAGTAAGCATCACCTCATTCTTGAACTCTTCAAATCCTTGTGTAGAAGTCTTTGAAAGTCTCTTTACTGCTATTTCTTGTCCATTATGTAATACACCCTGCAGGCGAAATAGACACCGCGTATTTAGTTTTGTTTTCTCGATTTTATGTGAAGACGAATAGTTTTACCTTGTAAACAGGTCCATATCCACCTACTCCGAGCTTATTTTCAAACGAAAAGTTATTGGTAGCTTCTACAAGATCAGTGAGTCTAAATACTAGCAAATGAGGAGCATTTGCATTTCCAACAAATGCCATGGTAGTTTTGAATGAAGATTGCGATTCTTTTCCTTTCCCCATCTGTCCTGTAACCAATGAAAAAAACATGTGGAACATTAAAAGGGTGAAGGGAAATGATTTATGCCCAAAGTTTTCTCGACTGGAAAAACTTACGTTTGTTTCTACGTGCTCTTTTGCGCAAATACCACATTGCATAAACTAGTACAAGGATAACTGTAGCTGCGGTTGGAAGCAAGATTATCAAGAAGTGTCTCTTGTTCCCGGGATTTTTCAATTCTTCTTGTGCTATGAAATTGTGCATTATAGAGAAATGTGAGAAGACAATCTAGCAGTAGACAAGAGAAACAGAACAATCTTAACCGTTCCAATGGAAAAACAAAATGATCATATATTGCCCAAAATTAGTTTCAACTATACTTAGAGGCTCTCGGGGATAGTCCTCTTGACGACAATTGTGTTCCCTAGTTCTTCTAGTTTTTCTTTATCATGACTCTTTTGTGAAATATCTCTAACATTTGATTCGCGATTTTCGACTCAACAACATTTTCCCTCCATGGACTGCCATCAAAAGGGTCAAATGTTTTTTGATAGCAATCCGATTTTGAACTGAAGACGTACACCAAAAAGTGAAAAAAAGTTCCAAAACCCTGCATTTTTTTTTGGCTAAAATTAAAATGGCTACCAGATGCATTCCACAGGGACGAAATCCCAACTTAGCTCAGCTTAGTGGATCAGGAGGAACAATCGGTTTGAGAAATCAGGTCACATTGAAATAATGCACCGTTTTTGTATATAAAAGCACAACTTATTAGATAGCATGGGGTGTACAGTACTCACCTGCCTGAGTAAGCACCCAATTTTCATCATCATGTGAGACTTGCCACACATAATAACCTAGCAAATTTCTCTTTTTCGCATAAGCAACCTTCTTTTTCACGACCTCAACACCATCATAAGCAATCCAAATCGATCCGTTGACGCAGTAATTCACAACATAGGTTGCATTATACTCCGAAACAGCTCCGGGACTCTGCATATACGCCTTAAGATCGTTGTAGCTGATCGCACCATCTTCATCTATCCTGCTCCCCTTTGCGGTCCCCTTTGCTAGTGCACCGACTGCACTGTCATTCGGGTTCACGAGCATCCAAGCATAGCCGTAGAAAGGCAGCCCCAAAACAAGCTTGTTAGCCGATAACCCACCATCAATCCAATCATTGATTCCATCTTTTGTATTCGTTCTACTTCCTGGATCATACAATGCTGCAAAGGGAGCAGTGTGATTCCACCATCCAGGCATGTAGTAGTCGTATGCCATAACATGTACCCAGTCCAAGTTCTTCTTTATAGATTCGATTGGAAAACTTGCGTCTGGGGAGAACCGGACAGCCATTGTCAAGATGAGTTGAGACCCACTTGAGTTTCCTGACTCTGATTCGACTGCTAATCGCCACTCATCGAATAGGGTGGCCATGTTTGTCATTTCAGAGGTAGTAGCGGCTGAAACCCAGCAAAAGTCCAGCCCATCAAACCCGTATGATCTAGCTGTTTTTATGGAGGACTCGATAAAGGACTTCCTGAAGTTGGATTGGCTAACCATTGAGGTGAAAGTCGAAGAATTCGCTGATCCTCCACCGATCGATAAGAGCGTTGTGACCGTTGGATTCTTTTGCTTGACAGTGGGGGTGAACGTGGAGAAGGACTGGGCATCTGATGAAGAAAGGTTAAGTTGGTATGTGGATGGGTTTAGGCCTGCGAAAGCGCATATGAGGTGAGTGAAGAGGGGTGAGTTTATGTCGGTTACAGGGAATCCGCGGCCGGAGAACCAGTAACCGGATTTGATCCACGTTTGAGCAGATGAAAACGGGAATTTGGAGGAAAGAAAGAGGAGGAAAAGGGTGCGTATAGTCAGTGCCATGGCCATGGAAGAGTGGTAGCTGATGTTTGTGGCTAATTATAGCAAGCAATTGATTGCCAAAACAGATGGCTGCGATTGCACGGTTTCGTGAATAACTTATTTACGGCTCTCGTATCCAATTCGGTCACGACATTAAAGTCTAAATATGTGGCTGTGTTGATAACTTCTGATCATAGTCAACAACGACTTGTTCCAAACTTCCATCAATTATTTTACAACCACAAACACTTACACAAATATTTATACAAAATCATTCACATTTACATTCAAGCTTTAGATTCTGCTATAGAATCTTGATTTTAGATCTTGGGGTAGAAACAAATAAACATATTTACCATAACTATGAAAATATGATTAAGTTGCAGTAAAATGTAAAAACTGATATTATTCTATATATATGGACTCGCGTGCATCAAATGATTTTGGATACAGTTGGACCGAAATTGTGTTTCTGACAATACTAAACTTCTTATGGTACACGAAATAAAAAGCACAGCAAACTAGTCAAAAACTGCTAAATATCTTTGTCAACTTCCTCTCTTCTTAAGCAACTCCAAAGGGTGCTGTCAAATTGCCGTGGCATCTCAAACGGTAATAAAAAAAGACAGCCAAGCCCCTCAAACATCTCATTTACAAGTAATGTCAAAATTTGTCAAATAGTAGGTGGATTTGGAGAAATTTTTTAATGTCGAGCAGGCACCACGTAGTGTCCGAGTAGTGCATCTAAGCCGTCCATTCCTGTTTTGGACGACTTGGATTTGGAAAAAGAAAAAGGAGAGAGAGTGGTCGGATGAGAGGAGAGAGGGTTTCAAATTGAGCCATCCAACACAATTTTGGATAGCCTTGATGGATGATCTGCTCAGGCACCACATGGGCATACCCACCCGGCACCCAAAAATTTCTCCTGGATTTGGCATCCCTTGCTTAATGTCTGACAGCCAAGGTCAAATCCGTTTATTTCTTAAGAGAAAAGCTACAATTTAGGAACCAAACTTTCCACTACAAAATTTGAAGTTAAGATCAGTGAGTAGAATTTGCAGATGCCAAATTGTCCTTCAAAAAAAAAAATTGGCTTTTTAAAATGAGGAGGTCCTTATTTTAGTTAAAATAAGGATCTCTCCATTTCTTCCATTTCCCGTTCGAATTACAATGATCCGAGCCGCTCAATATGTTCAGAACGTGATTTTAAGAGTACACTTTAGGAATCAACAAAAAAAATGACCGGGAAGGGCTTCATCCAAGCAGTTTTTATTTGAACCGTTCGATAAAAAATAAACAAAAACTGCTCGGATGAAGCCTTTCCGGTTATTTTTTTTTGCTCATTTCTCGCGGGTACCCTTAAAATTACGTTCTAAATACATTGAGCGGCTTGGATCATCGAAGTTCTATCGGAAAAGAGAGGTCCTTATTTTATTAAGTTAAGGTGGTCTTTAGGAGAAGGGAACTATATATATATATATATATATATATATATATATATATATATATATATATATATACACGAATATGTAAACTAAATTAAACCGACTGAACAAGCATCACCTCATCATCATCCAGTCATCACCAAACTGTCACGTGGTGGTATTCTAGAAGCACCGAGTAATCACTCCTTAGGAAGCAGCTAGATTTACCACTTAAGGATGAAAAGTGTCCTTTTTTGGCTTGGTGTACTTGTTTGCAACTTTGCATAGTAATTGACTTGGTAGTTTACTCGGTCCTTAGGAAGCAGCTAGATTTACCACTTAAGGATGAAAAGTGTCCTTTTTTGACTTGGTGTACTTGTTTGCAACTTTGCATAGTTATTGACTTGGTAGTTGAATGGGGGCCAACTTTGCATAGCAATCTATCTCTATTTTCTTGTTCCCGTTCCACTAAAGTTCATATTTTTTAAGTACTTATTTTTTATTTTACGAGACAGATTATTATCTCATAATATATTATTTTTAATTCAAAAAATAAATATTTATTTAAAAAATAATTATTTATTTTAGTTAGTGAAACACTCCAATCAATTCTGATTTCTATCTACAATGATGTAGTCCAAATGTATTGGTATCTTTCGTAGATTCCAGTTTATTAAGAGGCATTCCCGTGACACGTTGCACTTGTGCCATTGGTTTTCGTTAGCATAGTTGGAGTATCGTTGTAAAGGCTATAGTAGCGTAAAAGAGTCCGTGAACATTGTAGGCTATAAGGAATATTGTGACGTGCGTAATTGGTAGAGAAGTACTTGTTTGATTAAATTGAGAAATGACCGGATGGTTTGGTGCTTGTAAATTGGAAACGCGAATTGAAATGTGAATAACAAACGGACACAATGAGAACATTTAGGACTCATCGATGGATGAGTGTCTGGCAGAGGATATCGGGGTCCTTTAATTGGCCCGACAGGAGCTAAATGCTCATATTGATTACTTCAGGACCTCCTTATAGGTAAGGTGCCTGGCAGAGGACATCGGGATCCTTTAATTGACATGGCAGGAGCTAAATGCTCATATTGATTACTTCAGGGCCTCCTTATGGGTAAGGTGTCTGGCAGAGGACATCGGGATCCTTTAATTGGCCCGACATGAGCTTTGGCTCAGACACATAACAAGAAATTGGATTATGAAGTTGATGAAAGAGATTATGGTTTTTGGTTAAAGGATTCTGATAAAAATCCTCTGGCATTCTGAGCGAATCAACGATTTCCGATATTTGGGTACAAATCAACGGATTTTGGTATTCTGGCTCGAATCAATAGAGTGAGTGTTTTCTCACTCTGTTTGATATAAAAAGGAATGAGAAAATGAAATTGCATGGTAATGAACGAAAGACGAATGAGAATTAAACGTGGTATTGATAAATATGAAGATTTGTGATAACAAATGAAATGTGACTAAGACTATTAAGGAGGACTGAAACCCAAATTAATGGTATGTTTAGGCTAGAATGGGAATATTAGCGATTCTAGCTTAGCTTGTGAATTGTTAGGATTGTCTAAAACCCCTTGGCTGTAGTATGTAGTATGATGCATGTTGAGAATCATGCGAGCTTTGGGCTTATCTGTGATATTCATTAACTCTAGAAGCATAACTCATTATATTTTCATATTACTTGAGTATAGATTTCTCTACTGGGTGTGTGTATGCTCAACCCTATCTTTTTCAGGTACAAAATAAAGAAGTTGGCATGGCGTGCATATTGTGATTGTTGATCATGTCTTTCAAAGCTATAAAAGAAACGATTATTTGCATTCGATTCGAAAGAAGTATTTTGGGAAAGACATTTGTTCCAACCGTAAAATCATTTTCTTCGGACATTGGTATTGTGGTAACTTGGGGCCATTGAGCCAAAGAAATGTAATATCTGAATCTTATTTGAGAACAGGGGAAAGGAAGATCTTTGGGGGTATTAGTTGTATTACTGCGAGAATTTTATTTATCAAAAGAGTATTCATTATTTATGTTGAAAATTGAAGGTATGACAAAATATGTATCGTCGGGCGATGGATCCATGTACTCCATGCCTTTGCCACACTTCCACAAATTATATGCCTGAAGTATTTGAAGGTAGTCCATCTTTAAAGTTCACTGGAAGGAAATCAATTCGCAATATCCATGTCACAGTTTTCAGAATCACTTACATATTCTAGGAGTTTAAGTCTTCATGAAGGCCATGTAAACAATTATTCCGCTTTCCGCTAATGATTTGTAAAAGAAGAACGTACTCCGAAGCTATAAACATCTTATTTGGTGGAGTATAAGCCCTGTTTTACATATTCGGGAGGTGCATAACCACTGCAATATTGCGCAAGTAAAAAAGAAAAAGAGAAAACTAGATAGGTAATATTTGAGACTAGAACACATTAGGTACTGTGTATTCTAAGAAACAAGGCACTTACTACGTTCCAATAATCCGGCTAGTGTTAGCTTCGAATTCATCTTATTCTATTGGTTGATACTCGTGATCTCTTCTTTAAAAAAGAATAGCAGGTGAACAAAAACAGGGAAAAAGAGCTGGAGGAACTACGAAAAATTGAATGCATAATTACAAAGGGAACAATCCCAATTGACACAACCCCCTTCCATCAGTAACACAACCTTCCATTCATCTTGGCATATACTTTGTTAAGCAAGCAAAAACATGGTTAGTCAATAAAGAGAATTTGAAGCTCATATTAGATTTAGTCTGTCAGGTTCACAGGAATAACAAAGCCTAGAGCTCTTGTCTTCATGAACCTTTGAACTATATGTAGCTGCATCCTGAGGACTTTTAAGACATTTTTTTTCTTTTACATGTTACTTCTACTTCCTCTGACCCCCAAAAGAACAAAAAAAGTCAAAGAACAAAAGCCGTGGTGATCCACTAGTATTATATTTTGGGAGAATTTCAATGCAATCCTATACGGACGTGGGGATACTACAGGGTGCCTTGCAAGACTGTTTCACAGACGGTTATGATACGCCCTACATGCCCTGTAGTGCACCCAGGATTTCTGGTTCCATCCTATACTACAAAGTGGTAAACCAAAAACTTCCCTACAGTGTGTGTATAGTGTGTACGTGGTTTTAAGACTTTTGCATAATTTTTTAGCTGAGAATGAGGAGCAAGAATATTATTGAGGTTTCCAACTCTCTCTCTCTCTCTCTCTCTCTCTCTCTCTCTTGTGAAAAGGTATCACTGTCACAGCTTAATTATTTCGTGAATCGTGACTCAAATGTGTACTCTTTCCCAAATATTTCATACGTGATCAGTCGTCCATATGAATCTCGAAAAGAAAAAAAAAAAAAAAAAAGAGGGATCAGTAGTCCATCGCTCTTTCTACAAGTGTGGACCAAAGAGGCGTGCACGATTGCTAGTACGAGTACAAACATAAAAGTCTCTCTCTCTCTCTCTCTCTCTCTCTCTCTCTCTCTCTCTCTCTCTCTCTAATAAGTGACCTGGACTCTTCCAAGAAAGTGCCTTACCGCTTGGCAAGCACGTTTTTTTGATTTAAAAACCAATTTGGTCACGACAATAAATGTGTCACTATGTGGCCCACTGGCCTTGTTGGTCAGGTGTACACTATAGGGCTTCTTTCTCGTTCTCGTTGATCAGTTCGCTTCCGCCATTCATTCTACAATCAATACACTTACTTTATTTCTGGAATATTTTTGAAATCTGAACCATTAAAAATATTTTTTTTACGAATCAAATTGTGCACTATACCTCTGCAGCACGTGCTGGGATGTCCCCGGTCTTTATGGTCAATAAAAACCAGGAGCACTGCAGGGTCCCGCTCTTTAAAAGTCCATAACGACTCATTCCAAACTTCATGGTTCCATGTGCTTTAATTTCGTTTCACGGCACTTTTTGGCTGCTCTTGGGGCATGTCCTAATAGCTTCTTGCATTCACACATTTGTGCACAGATTTTATTATGGGGCCCACCACGGGTCCCACACTAATCATCCGAGCCGTTCATTAAATGTAAAACATTTTTTCAACGGTCCCCGTAAAAAATAAGCTCAATATGATACCTATAGGTGCTTCATCCAATTATCTAACTTTTCATTCAGATTTTCGGATAATGAAAAGTTATATGGTTGGATCGAGCACTTATAAGTATCGGATTGAGCTTATTTTTTACGGGGACCCTTAAAAAAATATTTTACATTTAATGAACAGCTTGGATGATTTGTGTGGGACCCGTGGTAGGCCCCACAACGAAATTTGTGCATAATCTGTGCACAGATTGTTTGTGTGGGTAGACTTTCTGGAATTTTTCTCTTATTTTCTTTAGGCATGGTGTTTATTATGCAACCTGCTTCTGAGTCACAAGTTGTGACGAAATGCAACTTCAAAGGAAATTGAGCCACCACAAGTTCTATTTCTGACAAAACACACAGGGGAATAGGAGTAATCATATTAACTCAAATTTCACAAAGACGTCCCAGCAAGAGCAAAATCTCAACGGAAAAATGAACTGTTACGAGAGCTACTCTAGTTATGATAAAAAGGAGGAGAATACACCTTCATCGTGCTACCGTTTGGGTGAAGGATACATTACCAACGGACCAAATTTCTTGTTGAACTTCATCTTCATCTCTTCTTGTAGAAAAAGCAGGTCTTTTGGGAGGGTTCATGGTAGCAATTTCGTTTTTCAGCATCGATGAGAGTTCCAACATAGAGGGTCTATCGGCTGGATTTTCTTGGACACATAGCAAAGCTATTTGCATGCATCTCATCAATTTGCATGATGAATATGTATCGTCGAGCGACGGATCCATGAACTTCATGCCTTTGCCACACTCCCACAAATCATATGCCTGAAGTAATTCAACGAATTAAGTCCATCTTTAGAGTTCATGGCAAGGAATTCAACTTGCAATATCCATGTCCCGACTTTCAGAATTACTTACATATTCTAGGAGGTGTAAGTCTTCATGAAGGCCATGTAAACAATTACTCCGCTTTCCGCTAATGATTTGTAAAAGAAGAACTCCGAAGCTATAAACATCTGATTTGGTGGAGTATATGCCACGTCCTGCATATTCGGGAGGTATATAACCACTGCAATATTGCACAAGTGAACGAAAACAAATATTTAGATGAGTACTATTTGAGACAAGAACACATTAGGTAGTGTGCATTGTGAGAAATATGTCACTTACTATGTTCCTACAATCCGGTCAGTATTGCCTTCGAATTCATCTTTCTGGAAAATTCTAGCCATGCCAAAATCAGCAATCTTGGGCTTCATCTCGTTGTCTAACAAAATGTTGCTCGCTTTCAAATCCCTATGAATTATTGTCAATCTTGAGTACTCTTGGAGGTACAAGAGCCCCTGAGTAACCCCTTCAATAATTTGAACTCGTTTTTCCCAGTCTAAAAGTGATCCCCTCATTGGATCTACGCGAAAGGGATTTGGATAGTTAAAACTTAGGCAACACCTCTTGTTAAAACCACACTCAATTATGGTTCACGATTATATTAGAAGCATTAAAGATTGCTAACCATAGACAAAATGATCCAGGCTTTTGTTCGGCATGTATTCGTAGATCAACATTTGTTCTTCTTTTTCGATGCAAAATCCCAGAACTCTTACAAGATTTACATGCTGCAGTTTAGCAGTAAGCATGACCTCATTCTTGAACTCTTCAAAACCTTGTGTAGAAGTCCTTGAGAGTCTCTTTACTGCTATTTCTTGTCCATTACGTAATATACCCTGCAGGCAAAATTGACACTCCGTATTAGTTTTGTTTTCTCGATTTTATGCAAAGACGAATAATTCTACCTTGTAAACAGGTCCGTATCCACCCTCTCCGAGCTAATTTTCGAATGAAAAATTGTTGGTAGCTTCTACAAGGTCAGTGAGACTAAATACTAGCAAATTAGGAGCATTTGCATTTCCAGGGGATGCCATAGTAGTTTTGAATAAAGATTGCGATTCTTTTTCGTTGTCCATCCATCCTGCAACCAATAAAAAGAACATGTGGATAATCGAAGAAAGACATTAATAGGGTGAGGGAAATGATTTAGGAACAAAATTTTCACAACTGGAATGAACTTGCCTTTGTTTCTGCATGCTCTCTTACATAGATACCATGTCATAGAAACTAGTACAAGGGTAACTATGGCCGCGGTTGGGAGCAAGATTACTAGTAACAAGAAGTGTCTCTTGTTTATGGGATCTTCCTCATCTTCTTGTGCTATGAAATTGTACATTAGAGAGAAATGTGAGGAGACAATATTAAAAAGAAAAGAAAAAAAGAATGATCATATATTGCCCAACTTTTCATATCTGTAAGTGAATTCTTCCTTTATTGCAGTATGATAAACAAAATCGAACCTTAAGCCCCAATCAATTGAGGTCGACACCATGATGTTGCTTTAAAGTTTTACCTGCCTTGGAAAGCACCCAATTGTCATCATTGTGGACTTGATTTACTGTGTAACCCAGAAGTCCTTTCTCCCTCGCATAGGAAACCTTAGTTCTAATAGCCTCCACATCGTCATAACTGATCCAGATCAAACTACTAGTAACGCAGTAATTCGTGACATAAGTGGAGTTATACACTACTTTTTCTCCATCACATCGCATGTATGACTTGATGAACTTGTAGGACACCGAACCATCAAGCGTAACGGCCGGACCCATTGCAGGCGATCCAATCTCATTAGCCGTCGAGTCCGCCAGCATCCACGTGTACCCATGGTATGATAACCCCAAAACCATCTTTTCAGGAGGTAATCCTCTGCTAATCCATTCCTTAATTCCATAATCCGTACTTACATTGCTTGAGGGGTCATACAAAGCAGAATTAGCGCCTGTGAAGTTTTCCATGGTGGGTACGTGATAGTTATAGGCTACGATGTGTACCCAATCGAAGTTCCTGCGAATCGACTCCATCGGATAGCTTGTGCTGTTTTTGGAAGGCAAATAATGACTGGCCAGTGTTAAAAGGAGCGGTGATCGGGTGGAATTCTTCGATTCCCTATCTATCGCGGTTCTCCAATCGTCAAAGAGGATTCCCATAGCTTCCATCTTGGTGGTGCTTGTGTCCGGCTTGACGCAACAAAGTTCCAGGCCGTGAAACCCATAAAGCCTGGCTCTCTGTATCGATGATTCAATGAAACTACTTCTGTGAGATGGTTGGGTAGCCATTGAAAAGAAGGTTGAGAAGTTTAAATCTCCTGTCCAGATGGACAAAAGTGTCACAATTGACGGGTTTTTTTGCCGAACGATGTCGGTGAAGTTGAACATGTATGGTTCATCAGAGGGTTTGATCCAGAGCTCATAAGTTGAATTGTTGATATACGCAAAAGCAAATGTCAAGTGAGTGAACAGAGTTGAGTCTATATCAGGAACCGGGAATGTGACACCGGAATACCAGTAACCTGCTTTGATCCAGGTCTGGGCCTCTGAAGAACTTGTTAATGGAGGAAGAAAGAGGAGGAGGGAAATGATGGTTAACAACATTTGAAGATGGCTAGAGACTAGAGCTCATGTGTTCATTAATGAACCTTTGAACTATATGTAGCTGCATCCTGAGGACTTAAAAGTCATTTTCTTTTACATGCGACTTTCATGTTATAGAAGCCAAGTCCTATAAGATATCTGTATCTATTCAACTCTCTTGAGTAGTCTATTACTCATTTAACCGATTTAGAATTTTTCATGATTTTGTGGGCTGAGAATTACCAAGGATTTTATTTTGTGGACTTAAGAGACATGCAGGATGGCGATGGAGTGAGTGTTGGGACTGATGGATGGAGATGTGCATTAGGATATTAATAGTCATCGACTCTACAAAAAAATTAAAATAACATAACAAAAACTATAGTAGATGATATTTGTCATTTGCACAAGGAGTACGAAAAAAGACTAACTTTAATTTTTTAGGTTAAGTTGTTTTAGGGTTAATTAAAGTGTGGAATACTTTTTTGAGTATTATTTCACTCTGGCCCTTTGAATTTAGTTTTGGAATATTTTTTTGAGTCTTCTTTCTTGGAAAAAATAAGATCTAGGATTAGCATGTAACAAAAAAATAAGGAAAAAAAATCTGGCGGTGGCGAAACTATATAAGTTTGGATAATTTTTTATTATACACATAATAATTACAATTTCTAAAATTCTTACCGTGGCGACCGTCGCCACTAGAGCCCCATGGCTCCGCTTCCTCTTTACTTCAGCATTTCCTCTCCCACCCACTTGTGTAGATATTCATCTACTTGCCTTGTGTTTCAACCACCAGGCTTGGTTTGGCATGGAGTTCCATTTTAGCACACAAGTGCAAACCTCTGGCGGTGTATAAATTCTGTAGGGTTAAGCAATGTAAACAGAGAGAGAAGGGTAGTGAGTTGGGAGAGAACCCCAATTGTAAAGCTTTAGTCTGTTTCTAGTGAGATTGGTCCGATTCCTCCGTGAACGTACAATCTTGGAGAACTACGTAAAACTCTGTGTTTTGTGTGTTTGGTTTCGATCCTTGGGGCAAAACAATAAGCAGGAGTGCGAATACAAGCACAAACGTGAAAGTGTCTTTAAAAAATATTGGAAACTCTTAAATTTGCAAGAATGAGGATTGAGATTGAAACTATTGATTGTGATGATATTTAACAAAGCGAAAAAGCCTACCCAAGAAAATTTCAATTCCAAATTACTCTCTCTCTCTCTCTCTCTCTCTCTCTCTCTCATAAGTCACATCTTGGCAATTGGCAGGCAAGATTTTAGATGTATAACCAATTCGGTCAAGACAATAGACGTCTCAATACGTGGCCATGTTGATAACTTCCCGTCTTTGTAGTCGTCAATAACGACTCATTCCAAACTTCCATTTGCTTTCATTTCAGGGCAATTTTTGGCTGCTCTTGGGGCATGTCATAAACATGTTTACTATAACTATGAAAATATGTCAATCAAGCTCAACCCAGAAATGTTGGCCAACAATTGTTCATCAGTCTCGGAGGATTCTCTCCAGACTAATCCCGAAGTCGTCCGAGAGGCTCTTGCAACAATGGCTGTTGGAGGTGAGTTAGGTATTAATTTCCGCCATAATGATGATTTAATCCTTCGTAAGATGATTGAATTGGAGTCTCAGGAATCCTCTCTTGTTCGTGAGAGAGTACCTGGAGGCCAGGGTAGATTTTTTCTATCTTTTCCGTGGAGTTGTTGTTGTTGGGGTTGATTGTTATTTATGCAGATAATTTCTTGGAATATTAGAGGATTAGGGAGTTCGGTAAAGAAAAGATTTTTGTTCAAGCTGATAAAAAAAAGGAAGCCCGATATGGTGTTTATTCAAGAAACGAAATTGGAGAGCTTTGATGTTTTGGCAGACCAGAGATTGTGGGGGGATTGGGCTTTGAATTTGCATGTTCTGGTGCTTCGGGGGCTTCTGGGGGATTATTAGTGATTTGGAGAAAAGTTTTTTTCAAAGCTGATAGCATTTTTTGCAACAGATCATTTATCCTGTTGCATGGCGTAATTAATAATGATTTTCCTTGCTTTGTGGTTAATATTTATGCCCCTAATGATGTGGTGGCAAGGAGAGGGGTGTGGGAGGAATTGCTTGTGTTGAAGGCTAACTCGACAGTTCCTTGGTGTATTGGTGGTGATTTTAATGAAATTAAAATGGTTAGTGAGAGGGTATGTTGCCAGAGGATGGAGAGGGGGATGAAGGATTTTCTTGATTTTGGTAACAGAATGGAACTTCTTGATCTCCCACTGCTGGGAAGGAGATTTACTTGGACTAATTTCCAAGATCGAGCGGTCCATAGTCGTTTGGACAGATTCTTAATTTCCCATCAGTGGCTTGAGAAATTTAGAGTGCTTCAGTAGGGGCTTCACAGACCTATATCTGACCATTGTCCGATTGTGCTCCATGATGATGGCCAGGATTGGGGTCCGAAACCTTTTAGGTTTATGGATATTTGGTTGTCGAATCCGAGGTGTATGACAATTGCAAAGGAAACGTGGGAGAACACCCTGGTAAGTGGATGGGCCGGATTCAAAATCTTGCAAAAATTGAGGGCTGTTAAGGATAAACTCAAGGTGTGGAATAAAGAGGAATTTGGCGATGTTATGTCACGCCCTTCTTTTTAAACATAAATAACAATACCATTTGAAGTATAAAACCTCACAATAGTACAACCAATACCCCAAAATACAATACGGCTCCCAAATCCTCAATTTTGTCCACAAATATAATGTTTCAAATTAAGACATCCCAGTACATTACAATACAATTTGATTTTCAAATATATAGGTAGCTCCTAAAGAACCCCTTTTTATACAAAGATGCACTCCATGCACTTCATATCACTACCCCTGTGTTGTACCTGAAATGATAATAGGTTTGAGCAAACACGCGCCCAGTAGAGAAATCTTTACACAAGCTGTATGAAAATAAGATGAAATATGTACCAGAGATGAATAAGTTTCAATGAACAACACGAACAACAAGGATTTACCACAATAGACAAATGGATATCGACTTCTATGTTCTAAGCATCTTATCGTGATTCCTATCAGACTCATGTCGAACTCAAGCTATACTAAATTCACATCAAACCGAACAAACTTACAATAGGTTCTCAACCACCTCATTTACTACATGCGCAAACACCACAATCCATCACAATTTCATATTACGGAATATCAACTCTCTTTCCCTTAAAACTTTCATTTTTACTTCAAATGACTTGGGAAAACCAAAACCAAACCAATACGGGTCGAGCTCCGGAATCCGAGCTCGAATACCGGAATCCGTTGACTCACACTAGAACCATTCCCACTTTTCATGTGTCCAACGCCATCTCATCGTATATGTCTTGAGCCGAAGCTCCTGCCGGGCTAATTATGGGATCCCGATATCCCCTGCCAAGCACCGACCGCGAAGGTTAGGCCTTGAGTGATCATTTTGAGCATAAGCTCCTGCCAGGCTAATTATGGGACCCTGATATCCCCTGCCAAGCACCTACCGCGAAGGTTAGGCCTTGAGTGTTCAATATGAGCGTTAGCTCCTGCCGGGCTAATTATGGGACCCCGATATCCCCTGCCAAGCACCTACCGCGAAGGTTAGGCCTTGAGTGATTATTTTGAGCATAAGCTCCTGCCAGGCTAATTATGGGACCCTGATATCCCCTGTCAGGCACCCACCCATCGATGGGCCCCGAATGTTCGCGCGTCATTTACAAGTTCAAGTGTATCGTTCGTACAAATGTCGTGCAAGAAGCTTACATTCATAATTCTATAGTTCCATCACATTGAACAATCCCCTATGCATCACACGTAGCACATGGGACAAACAAAACCACCTGATTTCTCATTATGTATGTATATAATAATATAAACTCCCTTAAATGACTTAAGACTTTGGACAAAAGTTGGTACTTCACTGCATCAGGAGATTTTACTTTTGACAAGTTACCTACCGGTAGGAAATGGGTACCTACCGGTACAAACACAAAACAGTAAGCACCCAATATCATGGCAACAAAATTCTATCGGTAGAAAGAAAAGTTCTACCGGTAGGAATCCGGACACTACTGCAAAATGATATAAAGATCACGGTACAAAAATTAAAAAGATCTCACTTTTTGTAAAAGCGTAATAAAATGTTATAGACTATAGTTTTCATCTCAATTATATGAAAAATCTGAGATGGAAAGATTTTTTAATCTCAGTAATCTAAAAAGTGAGATTGTAACTTGAAGAATAGATCTTATTCTAAAAAAACTGAGATTATATATGAAAGAATATATCTCATTTTGAAAAATATTGAGATGAAAAGATTTTTTAATCTCAGTAATTTAAAAGTGAGATTGTAACTTAAAGAATAGATCTCGATTTTGAAAAACTGAGATTGTATATGGAAGAATATATCTCATTTCAGAAAAACTGAGATAAAAGGAATCTTTAATTTCAGTCATCTAAAAACTGAGGTTGTAAGTTAAAAGCATATGTTATATATTAAATATTTCAATTATACATTGAAAAGTGTGTGTGGTGTAGTTGGTTAAAGATTCTATATTAAACTCAAGAGACTTGGGTTCAAAACCCAGCAGGAAAAATACAGTTGGATTTTTTCCCTTAGGAAAACACCACTTTTAATCTCGGTTTTTTCCAAAACTGAGATTATTTCTCTCTAAACAACCACAGTTTTATAATAAAATTGAGATGTTAAGTTATTAAAGGTCACGATTTTATCATTTTAATCATAGTTTTTATGTTTTTAGTCACGGTTTAAATGAGTTTTAATCACGATTTTTATCTTGTGGTTAAAAGATAGAGACTTTTAGTTACGCCTTGATAGACCACGGTTTTGAATGCGAGATTAAAAGTGAAAGATCACACCAAATGACCGAGATCTTTATCTATTTTTGTAGTAGTGGGAATTTGGCGATTTTTCACAGCATGACAGATTGACATACCTCCACTCAAACCATCATAACTTTCCGTGAACTTAGAGTTTTAAGACGATTCCGGAGGCAAATGAAAGCTAACTTCAAGACCTTCAAACTGAGATAAAGTTTGCGTAAAACGGACATCGGATGAGAAAGTTATGGCCATTCGAAGTGGGCTGAAACCCAGAAAACGAGACAGATTGCAGACCAGATTTCAAAAATCCACCATTAATTCAATTCTCAACGGTTTTAGGTGATTCAAGCGGCATTAGAACGGGCTCTAAGTATACTCTATTCCATATGAAAGAACCAAAATTCAATCATGAGTTTAAGAAGGTGTAAAACCCCAAAAACAAAGGCCCTGTCCTGCAGATTTTCGGAAATGGAACAAACAACCTCAAACAACGAAACAATGCACGATCTAAGTACATAAACACCGTATAAACACATAACGAGGGTAAAAAATCCCTACCTCATGGGTTTTGAGCAAAACCCGACCCTTTGACCAAGTCAACCGAGCTCCCACGCGGTCCGATCAAGATTTTTCTTGGATATTCGGAAAGCCCGTGCTCCGTATAGCAATTTTAATTCTTGGACTTCGTCCGGAATCACGGTCTATGGTGTTGAGATCGAAGAGAGAAGGGAGGAGAGAGTTTCGGAGGAGAGGAGAGAGTTTGGCCGAGAGAGCGAGAAAAAGAGAAATGGGAGAAAGTAGTCTCCTGGGGAAATTATTGGCATGGGGAGTAATCCCATGCTCCCACCCCACACACACACACGTGAACCTCTCGCACAATTACCCTTATATCCTCCCACGAATCCGTCACACCGAATATTCGAACCGTCTATTTCAACGGGCCGTACATTAACAAAGGAAAAAAAAATACAGCCTACAATAAAATAAAATAAAATAAATCATGGGTCTCTACATGTTAACTCAGCTCTGCAAGTAGTGGAAGCTGAAACCCACCGTTTCGATTTGTTAGCGGAGGAGAGACAGCTAAATATGGAGGAAAGAGCTCTGCTTTGCAAGGCTAACTCGGAGTTTTGGAGACTTACTCGCTTAACTGAGTCGTTATGGAGGCAAAAGTCTAGAATCAATTGGTTGAAATTGGGAGACAAAAATACAAGGTATTTTCAAGCTATTGCCAACAGTAGGTTCCGAAGAAACATGATGGGTTCAATTACGGCTAATGGTAGATTGGTAGAAAATCCGAAAGAGATAAAGGAAGCAGCTGTCGAGCATTTTAGCACTAATTTTAAAGAGGTTAGAGCTGTCCGTCCAGTGCTAGGGGGAGTTTTTCTTAGGAGACTTTCAGCTGAAATTTCAGTCCGACTTGAAAGGATGTTTGAAGAGGAGGAGGTTCTTGCTGCTCAAAAGGAATGTAGCAACCTTAAGGCTCCGGGTCCAGATGGATTTAATTTCTCCTTTGTGAAGCAAGGTTGGGGATTTATGAAGGATTTGATTATGCAGTTCTTCTCTGATTTTCATTCTAATGGCAGACTCACAAAAGGTATAAACTCAACTTTTGTTGCTCTGATTCCTAAGGTGGATTGTCCTTTATCTTTTAAAGAATATAGGCCCATTAGTATGGTGCGATGGGTGTATAAGGTGTTATCCAAAGTGTTAGCTAATAGAATCAAAACCTACTTACCTTTAATAATCGGAGAATCTCAAGTTGCTTTTATAGGAGGAAAACAAATTTTGGATGGAGTTCTTATTGCAAATGAGGTTATTCACAATTGGAAAAACTGTGCGCAAGGGGGGCTAATTTTGAAAATTGACTTTGAACGGGCATACGATTGTGTCAATTGGGGTTTTCTGCTAGATCTTTCAGCTAAAATGGGCTTTGGAGTGAAATGGTGTGGGTGGATTAAGGAATGTGTCTCAACGGGATCTATGTATGTATTGGTAAATGGCTCTGCTTCAAAGGAATTTAAGATCAAGAGAGGTATTAGACAAGGGGATCCGTTATCCCCCTTCCTATTTAATATTGTGGTAGAGGGGCTTAACATTCTACTGGAGAGAGCGAAGGAACGGAACATTATTAAAGGAACAAGAATTGGGGTTAATGGGGTTACGGTGACGCATCTTCAATTTGCGGATGATACAATTCTTTTTTGCAACAATGACTTGGAGGAGCTGTCTAATATTAAAAGAATCCTTAGATGCTTTCACCTCATGTCAGGTCTAAAAATTAACTTCTCCAAAAGTTCCTTATGTGGCGTTAAAGTTCCTCAACAGGATGTGCTTTCCCTAGCTCAAGTGATGGGTTGTAAAGTCGATCACCTTCCAATCAAATACTTGGGCTTGCCTTTGGGTGCTAGTCCTAAAAGGCTCAAGACGTGGGATCCTGTGGTTGAAAAGATGGAACGTCGTTTAAGTGTATAGCGTGGAAGATACAATTCTATTGGGGGTAAACTCACCTTGATCAATTCATCTCTTGTCAATCAACCTATTTACTTTATGTCTATCTTTAAAATGCCAGTGGCAGTAGCAAAATCGTTGGAGAAAATTCAAAGGAAATTTTTTTTGGGGGGACACGATAGACAAGAGGAAACTCCACCTGGTTAAATGGGAGGTGATTTGCAAGAAAAAGGAGAATGGGGGTCTAGGAGTGAAGAAATTGTTGGTGCAAAATTTGTCCCTTCTAGCCAAGTGGTGGTGGAGGTTCAATAAAGAGTCTAATTCGTTGTGGGTGAGGGTGAACAGAGGGAAGTACAGTTTGGAGCAGGGTTGTTGGTTTCCTAGTATGCCAATCTCTGGTAAGGCCTCAAATTTTTGGCGGGATATATGCAATTGGGGAAGTGTCCTCGTGTATCGGAAGTATCATCCAGGAGGGTTTTCGAATCTAAATTCGTTCCGGTTTGGAGATTTCTTTCTGGAACCATGTATGGTTGGGGGACACAACTCTTAAGGAGGAGTATCCCCGTCTGTATCTAATTTCTACTCAAAAAGAAGCAGTTGTCAGTGCAATTTCAGGTGGTGTTGGAATGGATAGATGGAATCTGTTTTTTAGTAAAGATTTACGCGATTGGGAATCTTTTCAAGTGGAGGAATTAAAGCAGAAGTTACAACCAATTTTTCTGGACTCGTCTTGTCGTGATCTCTTGAATTGGAGATGGACCTCGGATAATAGGTTCTCGGTGAAATCGGTGTACAATCAATGGGAAAGCAATGAGCACTCAAGAAATCCGGTGTTGGGTGCTCTGTGGAAGAACCTTAGCCCTCCTAAGGTGGAAATCTTCGCTTGGATGGCTTTGCAATCCAAGGTGGCTACGCGTTCTGTGCTTTTGGGTAGAAATTTGATTCCAGAGGGCCAATCTACTCTGTGCCCTTTTTGTTCGCTGCACTTGGAAACTCCGCAACACCTATTTTTGCACTGTCACTTTTCGTGGGATGTTTGGTCACAAATTCTAGACTGGTGGCATTTGAGATGGGTGTGTCCCGCATCTCTGGAAGCTCATTTCGGGTGGTGGATGGAAAGTAGATTTAGAAATTTGGAGAAAAAATTGTGGGAAGTTACTTTCTTTGCGACGTTGTGGTCTTTGTGGTTGACGAGAAATGATTATGTTTTTAACAACGCCACATCGAGAGCTGGGGTTGTGGGCGAGCAGATTAAAGCTAGAGTTGCTATGTGGATAAAGGCAAAGTTCAACATTAAGGTGTACACGGTCGAGGATTTTAAGGTTTTTTTGGATGGAATTAGAGTGTTGAAACTGTAAAGATTGTTTGCACTGGTGTATGAGGTGTTTGTTTTTTCCTCCAATTTTCTGTTGGAAGTCATTGTAAGGGGCGTGGCTTTTTTTGTTTTGTTTTTCTGCTTTTGCTGATTGTTTGTGTAAGTTTTTTTAGCTTTCGTCACTCGAGCCCCCTCGATGTACCCTTTCGAGTTTATATATATGTTTCGTTTTGCCGAGCAAAAAAAAAACTATGAAAATATGATTAATTATTAGTAATTGCCCCCAAGAATCTAATAAAAAACACTTCCTGTCCCACACAGAATGACACTTTCATCATTTTAGACCTCTCAAAAAATTAACTATGATTTTTTTAACCTATATGAAACCTTTTTTAATACGATATTGATCTTATTTGAAAGAACGCAATTACTTTTCTCAAACAAATATTTCAAAATTATAAAATACTACAAATTAGTAAATATTTTGAGCGATATTAATGCCGAAACCATTGAGAAAGCAACTAAAGGGATAAGCTGGTCCGGACACTAACAACAAAGTAAAGAAGTTAATGATTCATACCCGTATCTAGGGAAAAGATTTTCTCAGAGAAATGTCTCCGGGACACGGCACGCACTCATCCACTGCTTTCCTTTTTCAACATGTACACACATAGGTATTAGGTAGGTGTCGACTTCTAGAGATTGCGAAATTAGAATAAACTTCTTTCGGAGAAAAAACATGCACCCACTAGAACTATTCACACCAATTAAGATGTTTAATTCTAGGAGAAGATCACCATTTTTTTTTCTTATTATTATAGTTTTTCCTGCTAACTCCACTATCTAGGTTTAAGTTTATTCAATCTGTTTACAAAAAAAAAAAAAAAAAAAGGTCGACCAGCTCGTTCAAAAAGCTATAAGGTCAAAAAAGCATGTTATAATGCTTATTATCTTTGACTTTTCTCTTTTGAATACGAATTTGCCAGTCTACTATTAATTGTTTGTTTTTTTACCAATTGGCCAATAAAAAGGAAAATGACTCTTGACTCTTAAAATGCCGATGGAATACAATCTTTGTCATGAACCCCAAGGCCCAGGGTGTAAAAGTAGATTTGAGAAAGCAACAAAAGAGACTTGCTCCCAAGACTTCGCAAGTTCAAAATTTATGGAGGCTAAATATTTTAAACTTTGGGGTTATTAGAGATTTGTCCGAACTCCAAAATTAATTCAGATGCAGTCAAGCTGCCACCCAAAAAAACAGCCGGTTATCCACATATGACCTAATCGGCAATTGCAACGAAATGCGAGGGTTGTATGTAGATATTTGACTCAGTCTCTGTGGGGCTTCGTAGGATACATAACATAGAAAACATGAAAGTGTCCATGAAAGAGAGAATGGACGGCTTGTTCTCTTTCATTGACATTTTCTCATATTTTCTTTTTCATGTATCATAGCATTTCTCGTTTTAAAGAATTTCGCCTGTCCAAACTCCTCTACCTCAGCCAAGTTAGTTGAGTGGATGAAATTATCTTAAGACTAGGATTTGAGTGGACGACGACTTCATCCATCGTCAATTATTTCGAGTTGAAGTACACGTAAATTGTTATACTATCTGTTTTTTAAAATTTAGGATATCATCCAATATGTCATCTGGTGTCAAGGAATAATTGAACTCATAATATGGTTGTAAGTAAAAGGACCTTAATCCGATGGTTCAGCAAAAAAAAGACAGGGAAGGCCTTCGTCCGAGCAATTTTTATTTATTTTTTATCGAACGGTTCAAATAAAAACTGTTCAAATCAAGCTCTTCCCGATCATTTTTTTTGCCGATTTCTCGCGAGTAATCTTAAAATCACGTTCTGAACATATTGAGCGTCTCGGATCATCAAAATCCGATCGGGAAAGGCCAGAAATGGGGAGGTCCGCATATAAGGTCCTCATTTTAAGGTCTTACTTGAAGATTTTTATATATATATGTATATATATAAAGTCCCCTTCTCCTAAGGACCACCTCATTTTAATAAAATAAGAACCTCCCTTTTCCGATCAAATTTTGATGATCCGAGCCGCTCAATGTGCTCAGAACGTGATTTTAAGGGTAACTGCAAGAAATCAGCAAAAAAAAAAATTGGGAAGGGGCTCATCAGAGCAGTTTTTGTTATGTTTTTATCAAACGGTTCAAATAAAAACTGCTCAAATCAAGCCCTTCCCGGTCATTTTTTTTGCCGATTTCTCGCGAGTACCCTTAAAATCACGTTCTGAACACATTGAGCGGCTCGAATCATCGAAATTCGATCGGAAAATAGGGAGAAATGGGGAGTAAAATAAGGACCTCCACATTTGAAAATAACTGTATATATATATATATATATTTTTTTTTTTATTTTTTTTTTTTTTATTTTTTTTGATAACTCAGGTCACCTCGATCACGTGCACCTCGACTCATCTTGAGGGTCTAAAGTCCAAACCCGCCGCTCACTCCCAGGGGAGCCCAATTATGCGGAGTTTGGTTCAAATTACTAATTCGTAATTGCTTGCAAGGTATTGAATGCATACAATCATTGTGATTACTATACCAGGTCAAAGAATAATGACAAAAATTTCCAGAGTAACAACATTGCATATAGCTAGCTCATGTCTTCTTGAAACTTTGATGAACTAAAAGGAGCAATGATTGAAGCAAGACAAGTTGTATTTCTGGCAATATACACAGAGGGATAGGGATATTTGCCCAAACTTCAGAAAGACGTGACAGCAAAAGCAAAATCCTGACAAAAAAAATGGACTGTTACGGGGCTTACTCGATCTAGTCATGAAAAAAAGGAGAACTAAACTTCATCGGGCTACCATTTGGGTAATGGATACATCACCAACTGACCAAATTTCTTGTTGAGATGTAGACTCTTGAACTTGAACTTCATTTTCATCTCTTCTCGTAGAAAAAGCAGGTCTTTTGGGGATGTTCATGGCGGCAGTTTCATTTTTCAGCATCACTGAGAGTTCCACCATGGAGGGTCTATCAACTGGATTTTCTTGGACACATAGCAAAGCTATTTGCATGCATCTCACTAATTTACAGGATGAATTTGTATCGTCGAGCGATGGATCCATGAACTCCATGCATTTCCCACACTTCCACAAATCATATGCCTGAAGTATTTCAATGCAGTGCATCTTAATTTAGAGTTCACCGGAAGGAAATCAATTCGCAATATTCATGTCACAATTTTCAGAATTACTTACATAGTCTAGGAGGTTTAAGTCTTCATCAAGGCCATGTAAACAATTATTCCGCTTTCCGCTAATGATTTGTAAAAGAAGAACTCCGAAGCTATAAACATCTGATTTGGTGGAGTATATGCCACGTTTTACATATTCAGGAGGTACATAACCACTGCAATATTGCATAAGTGAACAAAAAAAACAGATAACTAGATGGGTAATGTTTGAGGCTAGAACACATTAGCTAGTGTGTATTGTAAGAAAGAAGGCACTTACTACGTCCCAACAATTCAGCTAGTGCTAGCTTCGAATTCATCTTTCTGGAAAATTCTAGCCATGCCAACATCCGCGATCTTGGGCTTCATCTCGTTGTCTAACAAAATATTGCTCGCTTTCAAATCTCTATGAATTATTATCAATCTTGAATACTCTTGGAGGTACAAGAGCCCCTGAGTAACCCCTTCAACAATTTGAACTCGTTTTTCCCAATCTAAAAGTAATCCCCTGATTGGATCTATGCGAAAGAGATTTGGATAGTTAAACAGAGGCGACCCCTCATATTAAAACCACGCTCAATTTTTGTTCACGATTATTTTAGAAGCATTAAAGATTGCTAACCATAGAGATAGTGATCTAGGCTTTTGTTCGGCATGTATTCGTAGATCAACATCTGTTCTTCTTTTTCGGTGCAAAATCCAAGAACTCTTACAAGATTTACATGTTGCAGTTTAGCAGTAAGCATCACCTCGTTCTTGAACTCTTCAAATCCTTGTGTAGAAGTCTTTGAAAGTCTCTTTACTGCTATTTCTTGTCCATTATGTAATACACCCTGTAGGCAAAACAGACACCGCTAATCGATTATTTCACCACATTACGTATATTGTTTTGTTGCCTCTCATTTATGCAAAGCCAAATAATATTACCTTGTAAACAGGTCCATATCCACCCTCTCCAAGCTTATTTTCGAATGAAAAATTATTGGTAGCTTCTACAAGGTCAGTGAATTTAAATATTAGCAATTGCGATTCTTTTTCTTCGTCCATCCATCCTGTAACCAATAAAAAAAAACATGTGGAATGTCGAAGAAAGATGTTAAAAGGGTGAAGGAAAATGATTTATGCACAAAGTTTTTACGACCGGAAGAACTTACCTTTATTTCTGCGTGCTCTTTTACGCAGATACCACGTCGCAGAAACTAGTACGAGGGTAACTGTTGCTGCAGTTGGAAGCAAGATTACTAGTAACAAGAAGTGTCTCTTGTTTCTGGGATCTTTCTCATCTTCTTGTGCTAAGAAATCGTACATTAGAGAGAAATGTGAGAAGACAATCTTGCAGTAGACAAGAGAAACAGAACACTCTTATCCGTTCCAATGGAAAAACACAATAATCATATATTTTGCTCAAATTGGAGGCTTTCGGGGATAATCCTCTTGACAACAATTGTGTTCCCTATCTTCTAGTTTTTCTTTAGCATGACCCTTTTGTGAAATATCTGTAACATTTGATTCGGGATTTTCGACGCAACAACATTTTCCCTCCATGAACTGCCATCAAAAGGATCAAAGTTGTGTTTTCCCGTGTTTTTTTTATAGCAAGCTGATTTTGAACCTCCATGAACTGCCATCAAAAGGATCAAAGTTGTGTTTTCCCGTGTTTTTTTTATAGCAAGCTGATTTTGAACCGAAAAATGGCTACGAGATGCATTCCACAAAGACAAAATCGCAACTTCGTTGCTCAGCTTAGTGGATCAGGAGGAACAATCAATTTGAGAAATTTTCTCCAATTTACAGGTCACATTAAAGAGAAACTTATTTATGGAGCCGCTGCAAACAACCTATTTACGGAGCCGTGCAATTCCAATCGTCCGTTTCAGCAATCAATGGTTGAGATATGTTTTTAAACTATTATCGGTAATAGATCTATTACTGCTAATAAATTATTTTTAATCCGAATCACCCAAAACACTTTTAGAAGGTCGAGATTAGCTCTGTAAATCTTATTTACGGAGTTTCTCCACATTGAAAATGCACTGTTTGTATAAAAGGACAACTTAGATAACAAGGGGTGTATAGTACTCACCTGCCTGAGAAGAAAGCACCCAATTTTCATCATCATATGGGACTTGCCACACAAAATAACCAAGCAAATTCATCTTCTTTGCATAAGCAACCTTAATTTTCACAACCTCAACATCATCATAAGCAATCCAACTCGATCCAATGACGCAGTAATTCACTACATAGGTTGCATTATACTCCGAAACAGCTCCGTATCTCTGCATATACGCCTTAAGATCCTTGTAGCTCATTGAACCATCGTCGGTTATCGCTGTCCCCTTTGCCGGTGCACCGACTGCAGTGTCATTCGGGTTCACTAGCGTCCAAGCATAGCCGTAGAAAGGCAGCCCCAAAACAAGCTTGTTAGCCGATAACCCGCCGTCAATCCATGCATTGATTCCATATTCTGTGCTCACTTCACTTCCTGGATCATACAATGCTGCAAAGGCAGCAGTGTAATTCCACCAACTTGGCATGTAGTAGTCGTACGCCATCACATGTACCCAGTCCAAGTTCTTCTTTATAGATTCGATTGGAAAACTTGCGCGCATTGTCAAGGTCTGGGGAGAACTGGACAGCCATTGTCAAGATGAGTTGAGACCCACTTGAGTTTGCTGACTCTGATTCGATCGCCAATTGCCACTCATCGAATAGGGTGGCCATGTTTGTCATTTAAGAGCTTGTACTGGCTGAAACCCAGCAAAAGTCCAGCCCATTAAACCCGTATGATCTTGCTGTTTTCATGGAGGACTCGATGAAGGACTTCCTGAACCCGGATTGGCGAACCATCGAAGAGAAAGTTGAAGAATTCGCTGATCCTCCACCAATCGATAAGAGGGTTGTGACCGTTGGATTCTTTTGCTTGACAGTGGGGGTGAAGGTGGAGAAGGACTGGGCATCTGATGAAGAAATGGAAAGTTGGTACGTGGAAGAGTTCAGGCCGGCGAAAGCGCATATGAGGTGAGTGAAGAGGGGTGAGTTTATATCGGTTACGGGGAATTCGCTGCCAGAAAATCAGTAACCGGATTTGATCCATGTTTGAGCAGTTGAACATGGGAATTTGGAGGAAAGAAAGAGGAGGAGGAAAAGAGTGGGTATAGTCAGTGCCATGGAAGAGTGGTAGCTGTACTAAGCAAGCAATTGAATGTCATGTGGGTTTCAATTATCTTTATCTTGTGTTCACTTTCGCATGAAATGGTCATCTATGAAGAGAAAAACTTCTTTACGGAGCATTCTGTAGAGTAAGTTTATGGAGCTCAATATCGGCTAAAACAATCTATTAAGGCTAATAGATAGGTAATAGATTGTTTTTAATCTAGTCTGTCCAAAATACTTTTGGACGGTCAAAATTGAGTACCTCCGTAAAGAGCCGTTTTGCAGCAGCTCCGTGAATAAGTATCTCTCCATCTATAGCTCCGTGAATAAGTATCTCTCCATCTATGAATTATAAGAAGTCTCTATCTTATCAACTTGTCAACAAACAACAACTATCATATCTACTTGTCAACGAACAAAACTATCATTAGTGGAAAGAGAGTGAAAGACTGGATTTTCTTGTAGTCAAGAAAGTGGAAGGAAGAGGATGTCATTGGGTAAAAAGGTCATACAAATGAAAGAAAGAGGAAGGTGATGTCGATTGGTTAGAACATGTGATCAATGGCAACATAATAGTACAGGGAAAATTCCAATTCTTGCCCCTTTGGCATAGTCAGATGTGCACGTAACTTTTGTTTTTTTTTTTTAGAAGTCTAGGAACATTACTTCCGAACATTACTCTAAGCACAATGTACTAAGCAGCCCATTATGTAGCCTCTTTTTGTTTAAGTTGTTCCTCCCGTTTTGATTGGGTCTGTAATCCCCATCCCTAATTTTCCCGTATTAGTAAAGATGATGCCTCTTGGGAGGTAATTAGCTAATTTATAGAAAGTTTTGGCCGATAAAAAAAAACTCTGGGCACAACTATCTATGGATCTGTTCGATGTATGGAAACTCACGTGCATCTAACGACTCTGGATACAGTTGGATCAAAATTGTGTTTTAAAATTGGGTTTCAAACAATACTAACTTCTTATGATATGCGAAATAAAAAGCACCGCAAATATCTTTGTCAACTTCCTCTCTTCTGAAGCAACTCCAAAGGGAGCTGTCAAATTGCCGTGGCATCTCAAACGGTAAAAAAAAAAATTAATACTCCAAGCCAAGCCCCTCAAACCTCTCATTTACGGAAAAATTTGCATCCGGGCTGTTCATTGTGTTTTTGGACGGCTAGGATTTGAAGAGAAAAAGTGTTGAGGTGAGAGGAGAAAGAGAGTTTCAATTCGAACTGTCCAAAAGTATATTGTACGGCCTAGATGTGCCGAGCAGGTACCACATGAGACATACCCACTCGGCACTGAAATTTAAAAACAAAATTTCGGGGGAATTAAGGTTCAGTGGCCGTTGGGACAAATAAGTCTCAAGTCATGGACTAGTTTTTATGAAATTCCTCTAGATATGAAATGGCTTATTTACTTTTTTAGTCTCCAAAGTATTTCAGTCGTGCCACTTTGGTCCTCAATATTCCAATTGTAAACATTGCATTCCCAACGTATCAATTTTGTGTTTAAATGGTTCCTAGAGGTCACACCGTTCATTCCCTCCGTCAAAATGAAGGGCAAACTTGGTATTTCACCACTCCATAGCTTCATTTTCTTTTTTGGTCCCCAAAGTATTTCTGCCATGCCATTTTGGTCCCCAATATTATACCAATTGCCAGTCAGGAGTGGTGGAAGGACTAATGTGGAGGTAAGGGGTGGTGGAGACTACCATACACAGATCTGCGAGTTTTGACAAAGTACTCCTGTCGACACGACACGACACAAGTGCGGGATACGTACAGAACCCGGCGAAAAAAAAATCATCGCTGTAGTCATTGCAGAACGACGTTCTTCTAATGCGCTGTTTTTTCTGCCTTTTCAATTAGGGTTTATTTTATTTGTGGGCTTTAGGGTTTGTTTTATTTCTTTGGGGTTGTAAAGTTGGTTTTTGGCCCTCGCTCCACAAACCTTCTTAAAAAATAAGCAGTTTGTTTCACATTTTTAAATTTAAAAATAATGTAAATAAATTATTATTTTTTTGCATCGTTCGAAAGATCTCAATGAGATCTATCAAACAAGATCCATATTGCTAAAAAAATTATTTGCGTAAACACATTATTTTTGAGTTTAAAATTGTCTTCTTAAAAAATAAGTACTTTTTTTGTACTCCCTCCGTCCCAATTTGTTTGTCCAATCTCGGAAACTTATTAAGGAAACCAAATCCTATCCATTGATTTGAAAATTTACATGATCTAGTCCATTGATTTTGAAATTGGACAGTCAATTTGTGACATACATAAGTCAAAAAAGGGGACAAACAAATCGGGAGGGAGGGAGTATGTTTCAAGGGTACTTATGCTTTACTACTAAAGGGCTTGTATCTTCCACAATAGAATAAAATAAACAATAAAGCTGGGCTCATCGCACTTTTGTCCACCGCATGGCCACCACACATCGTGCGGGGCTCACTCCGGATCCTAAAAAAATACAGAAAAATATGCATAAATTTTAAAATAATTATTTGTGGAGCTTTTAAAAAAATCAGCTCCAACGGATATCAGTAGAGTATGTTTTATGAATTCGTAGAAGTGAAAATGCTCAATTTCGTAGTTTTGCCCTTATAAATTCAGAAAACATATCTACCGATATCTGTTCGAGTTGACCATAAATAATTATTTTAAAATTTATGAATATTTTTCTGTATTTTTGTGGGGCTCGAAATGGGCCCCACATGACATGTGGGGGACAAAAATGCAGTTGGCGTATCAATCCTGTAAAATAAATGGGCCTTCATTAGCCTTTTGATGGGCTTTTATTATACTTTGATGACAAAACAAAGAAATAAAATGTATTTTGGGTTTTTCATACATAAATTATATATCTATCTTGTTATGGAAATTTACAAATATAAAAAAATATTTCAAAAAAAAGTTATTTAACATATCTCCGCACCTGTGTCTAAATCTAGCTCCATATCCACGTATTCCCAATTTTTGAATTTTAGGTATCCAACCCTTAGATATGCACTTGCACCCAATACGTGCACCCGTCTCCGTGTAACATAAGATGGAAGAGGTGGTGCAGGAGCTAGGGAAATACCAAGTTTACAATTGGTATATTAGGGACCAAAATGGCATGGCGAAAATACTTTGGAGACCAAAAAAGAAAATAAAGCTATGGGGTGGTGAAATACCAAGTTTGCCCTTTATTTTGACGGAGGGAATGAACAGCGTGACCTCCAGGGGCCATTTAAACACAAAATTGATATGTTGGGAATGCAATGGTTACAATTGGAATATTGGAGATCAAAGTAGCACAACAGAAATACTTTGTAGACCAAAAAAGTAAATAAGCCGATATGAAATGGAGAAAACTAATTCGCAATACATGAGAATGGCCACATAAAAAGACTAATATACCCCTTTGTGTCATTCTGATTTTCCAGCAAAAAAGCACACCCAGGCACGCATATAGATACATACATATATAGAGGGGAGGGAGAGAGAGAGACCCTAATTTTGAAATCCTCAAATTGACAACTTAAATCTCAAATTTCGACACAACAGTGATAAAGAAACCAATACCCATTTTAGAGACCCTAATTTCACAAGCAAAACCAATCTAATCTCCACGAAATTTCTCCATCAATCTTGCGCACATGCATGCAAGTCTAGATAGAAAGGGATCTAATTTAAACTCCACAGATTTCTCCCTTTCGTACAGAGTAATTCCCACGCAATTTTCTCGAGATCCAATCAACGTTCCTTCTCAAAGAAAATTTGAAATTTCGTCGACGTCCAGTGGAGATGAAACCGCACCTTTCTTTGGCTTCCTCGGCGCCGCTGCTACTATACTCTCGTCTTCTCATGTTTTGATTTCACAGCTATTCCATTAATTTGGGTTTTATTTGGGTTTTTCCGACAGGGTTTTTGTGTGTGTATGTGTGAGAGAGAGAGAGAGAGAGAGAGAGAGAGAGAGAGAGAGAGAGGTGGGTTTGGCCGTGGGATGGTAGTGGTGGTGAAGAGGTTGAGATTCTGAGAAGGGGGATTTGTGTTTTGTTCTTAGAGCTAGTTTATCAGCTTCTCTACTTGCTGCTATTAAGGTAAAATCGAGAACTTCAATAAGAAAATTCCCTTGCAGCAGAATAGCAAAACCTGAAGCCAAACTATATTTTGCTACAGTTCGTAGGTAAATTTACCTACAATCAACTGTTCACAAGCTTTTTATTTTTTTATTATTACTTTCTCTCTCTCACACACATACACATTCCATAAATCAAATTTAGAAGTAGGGAAAGAAAAAAATAGTATTATTTTATGAAGTGATAGTTAAAATAAATAAGATTGGTGTAATATACGTTGAAAGAAATATGAGTAGGTAAAATATAAAATTTACACTGTTTATTAGCATTTTTATCTATTTTTACCTATTAGTTGGTGTAATTGCTCTTACACCCTATAGAGGACAAGGGGGCCAATGAAATGTCGTATAGGGGAAGGGATATTTTTGTCCGTGTAAGTTTGAAATACCATGTCTTGGTAATTATTTGTTTCCTTACCATTACTTCATAATTTCGAAAAAGTAGTTCGTGAGTTGAGACTTATTTGCCCCTTGTTCCACTGAACTTGAATTCTCCTTATTTGCAAGTAAAGTCAAATGATAGGTAGATATATTTGGCATCCCTTGGTTGATGTTTGACAGAAAGGTCAAATCCGTTTTTTTTGTTAAGAATAAATTCTTTACACTATCGGTATAAATATTTGTTTTTTTCAAATCAATTGTAATGCATCACATCGTCATGTTTTATTAATTGGGACTAGTATTTTGACACATGTCGCGATGCAATTGATTTGGAGAAAACAAATGTTTACACCGGCGATATAAAGAATTTATTCTCCTTTTTCTTAAGAAAGTGATGATTTCAGAACGAAACTTTCCTCTCCAAAATGTAAAGTTAAGATCGGTGAGGTAGAATTTGCGGATGCCAAATTGGAAAATGTCAAATTGTCCCGTGAGTTTTTTTTTTTTAAATTAACTTTCTAAAATTTAAACCCATACTGATATACGAATATGTAAACTAAATTAAACCGACAGAACAACCATCACCCCATCGTCATCTAGTCATCACCAAATTGTCACGTGGTGGTATTTTAGGAGCATTGAGTAATCACTCCTTAAGAAGCAGCTAGATGAAAAGTCTCTCCTCTTTTTGACTTGTACTAGTTGGCAACTTTGCGTCGTAATTGACCTGGTAGTTGGAGGTTTTAGAGTTTATCCTGTGCCCTATATTTTTCAAAATAAAGTAGCTTAGAAACACAAATTTAATGAGAAACGCTTTTCTGCAGTCCAAAAGCGGACTGCAGAGGACAGTTCGAATGATCCAAGTTGATTAAAAGTGTTTTCAATGGACCAGGTAACATATTTACTTAATGTATCCAATCGATTTGTTGTACCATTGATTCTTAAGATGAACTGTCAAAATTGAACGGAAGAGACTTCTTTGCAACGTGTCCTTTTTTCGATTTGTTATTTTTCTTTAAGGCACAACAAGCCCTGATTTCACATAGATGGGCCTCATTTCTTGTCGAAAAAGACGTGATCGGGATCATTCATTTTGCTAGACTCGTTAGCTGTTTAATTATGCAAAAATCACATTGATCGGATATAGACATAGGTAGAGACATGAACTAAACACATTTGTCTTTGAAGCTTAATTTGTCTCAAATTCATAATACCCCCTAAATAGCCTAAATATGTGTAGCGAGTTGTATGAACGCGAGTCGTTCATGTTTTTGCCGATGTTTGAAATGTGCGACTCAATGAGGTGAACGAAATAAACAACACATATCACCCTTTTTAAATTCTAGAATGATCGAGGCCTGTTTGTGCGTCACATGGTCCAAAGATGAGAGAGCATGAGTTTCGATTTATTCGAAGGTCGGCAAATATTATTTCAAATTCGTTGGTAAGTTCGGAATTGCAAGGTTCTAGTATTATAATATGGAAAGCTAGACATCCTGCTTGGTTAGTGTATCTGCCCGGAGAGATAACCATCTTTTTTCAATGTGCCCACGACAGGGGAAAAAACCAACACACCCACAATCCTTCTTGATAGGAAAGGCACTACTGCTGTTCTACATCCCTCCTAGAAATAAATGGCTCTGTGAGTTGCACTGAAGTAGTCATTAGTACTTTACAGAATTAATGCTTTGGTTCGAAAGTGAGACTTGCCCATGATGCAGGCCGGTTAATTGACATTCACCACTTGAAGTCTCGAACCACTTCTGCCGACATTATTTGATCCTTCCTCTCAATAAATATTTTGAACAGTTCGGATCACTTGCGTGGAATCCGAACTTGGGCTCCGTGCATGATGGTGAACCCTTCGTCGGAACCCATAAATGATTTTATGCGTGAAAAATCTGCCACTTTTCTTTTTTATTTAAATCATTACAATTGACAACGAGCCAACAAAAAATTGGTTAGTGCATAAATGTTATTATCATAATACAACCACATTATTCTTCAAAGTAGCTCATCAGCTTACTAAATTTAGGGTTTTACCTAAGCCCTTTTATTCGGCTAATCCTTGTATAGTTATATTTTCTGTTTTCCATGAGTTTCATGCTCCCCATGCTTGTTTGGCTGCAATGAAAACAAAAACAACATACATTAGAAAAGTTAATTTTAGAATTAAAATCCGACCACAAGAGACCTGAGTTTTGGTTGTACATTTAAAGCGTTGCAGTGGTTAATTACTGCGAATGGCTTACCGCTTACATATTATTGCACTCATGATCGAATGTCACTACCCCATCATTTGAAAAGAGTTTTCCCGACAAAAATTCTACTCCCACCATCCCATAATTTTAATCCCTATTGGGATTTAAGTTGTTACGGTGCAAGAAAAAGATACAAAAGAAATTGCTTTTGGAAATGTAATTTTTTAGTGCCAAAACGTACGGCATGGAATCCCAGGAGGCCAGGACCAAAATTATTAAACGGGGGGAGTATATGTCCGTCATTTTTCTTAAAATCAACATGCATGAATTTATGGTTGGATTGAGACCTATATACCTTGTTTTGAGAGATCCCAATTGTTATCTTGTGCAACATGCCAAGCAAAGTAACCAAGCAACCCTTCCTGCTTAGCATATGAAACCTTGGCAGAGATACTCTGGGTGCCATCATACCCTATCCAAGTTGTCCCAGCATAGCAATAGTTTGAAACAATTGTGCCATTGTACACCGTTGCGGCCTTGTTTTCTGCTATGAACCCCAAGATCTCCCCATAGCGCATCGCCCCGTTGCCCGATCCAACTGGCCCATCAGCCGGTGCCATAAGCCCGTGGTTGTTCGCGTCCGCAAGCCGCCACGCGTACCCGTAAAACGGCATTCCGAGGACCAACTTCTTTGAGCTCATCCCGGCCTGGATCCAAGACTCGACTCCGTAACTTCCGCTGATTGGGCCCGACGGGTCGTACAGGGCTGCATGTGAGTTGGTCACTTTGGCCCATGTAGGGTCGTAGAAGTCATAGGCCATCAAGTTGATCCAGTCCAAGCTATTGGATATGGACTGGACTGGATAGTTCAGCCCATTAATGCTTGGTGCGTAATAGAAGGCCGCGGTTAAAAGCAACAGTGGTTGTCCGGCAGATTGGGCCTCGGTTGCCACCGCGGCCCGCCACTCGTCGAGGAGGACGCCCAAGTTGGCCATTTCTGAAGTGGACTGTGGGTACTCCCAGTCAAGATCCAAGCCATGGAAGCCATATGACCTGTTGGGTATTTAGAAGTCAAAAAAGGACCCTATGAAATTTGAAATTGGTAAATTACCGAAGCAAACATTCTCTTAAGCTTCACAAGCAATAAATATTTTTTCCCTATATCAATTTGCTTCCGGGCATAGTTATCTATAGCATCGAGGGCATCATTCTAAATCATTTGGTTAGTAATTGAATGTGATAAAAAAAATTAATTTTGTAAGGAAGAGGAAAGATATTTCAAAGTTGTCGTAAAATGAAAGGGTAGTCACGAAAGTCATGTGGTTAGTAATTGGCAACCTACGACAAAGACATGTCTTTTAGTTCAAACCTAAACAAATCAAATGAAATAAACCTCAATCTAAACTTACTAGGATTGATTGCACAAACATTACTGACCTTGCCAAGTTTATGGAAGAATCAATGAAACTTTTCCGAGAAGCCGACTCGCTAGCCATAGAAGCGAAGGCAGTCTTGTTGGCGGAGCCACCGCCGATGGACAAGAGGGTTTTGACAGAAGGGTTTTTAAGCTGGACAGTTTGGGTGAACTGAGAAAATGGGGCATTGTTTGAGGAGGAAATAGTGACTTGATTTGTATTGGAATCAAGATCAGCAAAAGCACAAAATATGTGAGTGAACAAAGTAGAGTCTATATCTGATGCTGCCAGACCACTGTCGGGAAACCAGTAAACAGAGTTCACAAAAGCTTGTCCTGTTGAGAAGTGGAAGTGGAGAGATAGGAGAGGGAGAAAGAAGAGGGAGAAAAGGGGATATTTGGGAGCCATTGGACACCGGCGGATGAGTTTTGTCAATGAATTGTAGCATATAGGTTAGGATGAGTAAGGAATGCATATATATAGTGATCTCTGAAGGAGTTATCCATTGCTCTTTTGACCAGATAATGGATATGCAAATAGTCTACTTCACATATTTGTCAAAGAGTATTGCTCTCAGCACCACAGTCATATTTGCATTGGGTTTCACCGCATGTTTTTTGAAATCGAAGTTAAGATCCCACCCTATCTTACTGGCACAAAAGAGAATGTTAATTTACTGAACAAGAAACTCTATGGACTTAACCATTGCAACAAATTTATATAAATTTGGCCATTGATCAATCCTGTTCAAGATTGTTATAACTATTAGGTAGACAATGAGTCCTGAACATAAGATTGTGGACCCTTATCTTCTTTTGCAATTAAAATGCGAACTTAGATCTAATGGTAAAAATGTGAAATAAACTGTTTATTTGGGTTTTGTGGAACAACCCTTCTTCTTCTTTTTTTGAGAAATTTCAAAATAAGTACTTATTTTTTAAGAAGGCTTTTGGAACGGGACCTTAGTCTATTGGAATGTAGAGTGTTGTTTAATTTTGATCTTTTGGCATATAGTAATGCTGTTGTTGGCTTGTTGTATTGGTCTAAAATGTCAGCTTGAATTTTCTTGGGCGGAGAAAGATCCATTATCTCACGATAACAGAACTTGACTTTTGAACGACAGATGGTTCATGATTTGTTCCACCATAGTCCTGGTCAACCATTTCGCAACAGAAAAAATGCCAAGTGATGTTCTGGATAAAGAAATTTCACATTTTCATGGTCCTTACGCATGGTAGTACAGTATTCTGTGCTCTTTTTTTACTCCTAACTCAAGTGTCCGGGTCAGTTTATATACACATTGACTAATTTTGAAGCTTAATTCCACTACCCATTTACGTGGAGCCCACTTAAAACCGGAGCAAATCTCCGTATAAACTGACCCTAAAAAGGTTGATAACACTTGGAAGGTTTCAAACGGGGCAGTTGAAGGGACATTCAAAAAAATATCCCAAATCTCAATCTCATAGTTCCCGATCAAATTTTTATGATCCGAACCGTTCAATATATGCAGAATGTGATTTTAAGATTGCCGCGAGAAATTAACAAAAAATATGACCGGCAAGTGCTTGTTTTGTATAGTTTTTAATTGAACAGTTCATCAAATCTAAGCTAAAAACTACTCAAATCAAGCCCTTCCCGATCATTTTTTATGCTGATTTTTCACGCTCTGATTACATTGAACGGCTTGGATCATCAAAATTTGATTGAGAACTATGAGGTGTTTTTTTAGGTGTCTAATTAGTTGTTCCCGAAACCGCCCCGGGTTTCAAACTCGAGAACTTAAGATAAAGCAAAGAGATGTGATTTTGGCACTCAAGTTTTAACCAGTGGCACTCCACATTTTATTTTGTAATCTTACATGATTAAGATACAAAATGAAGTGCCAATGGCTAAAACAAGAGTGCCAAAATCAATTTTCTAAAGCAAATTCTTAAATTTTAGGCTTTAACCACCAAGTAAGCCCCTAAATTTATTTTGTACTTCTTGCAGGAAACAAAATGCAAGTATGCAACTTCTCAGATTTGAAACTTCTACCCAAACTAATCATTCTCCTGTTAAGGGGGGCTTTCTTTGGACTACAAGTTATTGCATGTTGTCAAGTTGTTTATGTTAACCCACAATTTCTTCCTCTTCATTTTCTCCTATATTTTTTCCCTCTATTTTTTTCTTCACCCACCCATATACCATTTACAACTTATGGATTAGTGCAAACAACTTGACATTTTTGGACAATAAGAAGTTGTCCATAACTTATTAGTTAGTGGAAACGCCCCCTAATAGTATCACCAGATTGGGAGTGGGCCTGGAACGGCCCATGTTTGTACACCCCTTGTCACCGAATTGGGAGTGGGCCTAGAACGGCCCATGTTTGTACTGGGCTTTACGCTTCACTCGTGCTGTAACAAAATTTTGTTTTCAGCTTGAAGGAAAATTTGATTGGTTGTTGGGTTTGCTCTCAATACTATTATTGACTAAGGTTTGATTTTTGGGTCAAGCAGTACGAAATTTTGTTGGGTTAGGCAGTAAGTAATTTCTTGTGTATTTCCTAATCTCGGCGGTAATCTATCTTTAACCACACTGAACTGACCCGTAATTTATCCAAAAGAAAATTAGTCGGCCAAAGGGCTTGTATCTAAATGGTATTCCCAGTCCCTCCCTTGTGGAAAGCTAGGGTTCGAGCCCCATTAGAAGTGGGCCCGATTGGATGGTGTATTCGGCGGGTGTATTACACAATACACCCCGGATGAGAAATCAATACACCGTTTGGCATCCACTTTTTCCCCTGTATTAGCTAATCCCCGTATTCACTAATACACCGAGAACAACCATAAATTATTGCTACCCCTCCAGGTAGCGGTAGCTAATCCGGGTGTATACGCCTGATTTTTTACCAAAACGCCCCTCCTCAACCCCCTCCCCCAACGGCTCTCTCTCTATTTGCTACAGAGAGGAAACAAGAACACCACCATCACCAACAACAGATCACCACCAGCACCACCACAAAAACAAATACACAAAAAATATATATGTATACGTAGAGAGAGAGAGATGTACCTGTTCTTGGGGGTGGGTTGTGTACAGATCGGAGAGAGAGACAACCCACCGATCGGAGAGAGAGAGAGAGAGACGATTGCCAAATTGGGATGGGTTGTGTACAGATCGGAAGAGACAATCAGTGGGGCTGCTCCTCCTCCTTATTCTTCTTCTTCTACGCTTTTGTCTTTCTTCTCTCTCTCTCTCTCTCCGTGTGCATGACTCTCTCTGTACAGACAACTATACAGTTGGGATAAAGGAGACAGGCAGCCGATACTCCCAATGTTGGGAAAATTATCATGTGTGGTTGAGATCAACCCAAATAAATGGTTTAGAATAATGGAGAGCAATCCAATGGTCACAAGCAATTTTGAAAAACACGTGTGACCCTATGTAATAGGATGGGTTCCAGAACTCCAAAAAGCAGTTTATTTTTTAAGAAAATAATTTTAAGCTTAAAAATAATGAGTTTATTGAATTTAAAAATATGCAATATAGATCTTCTTTGAAAGATATCATCGAGATCTTTTATTATATTATTTTTGAGTTTAAAAATATGAAATAAGCTGCTTATTTTTTAAGAAAGTTTTTAGAACGGAGCCTTACTCCTACAAGTTCCCCATCTTTTAAAACAAAAACAAAATTTATATTTTACAAATTTGTTAAATTATTTAATTTGTTAATGAAGTAAATTATTATAGCTTAAAATTGTCAAAAAGTAATTAAATATATTAAGTTTTGCAATTATATAATTAATGTTATACATAATAAAATTTGGGACTGCACAAGGGCAAATGAGTCATTGGACAATTTTTTACATCATACACCCTTCTTTCTAATACATCATCCAAACCATATATATTTTAATACATCATCTATAAATGTCGCATCAATGTGGGCCCTCCCTTCTTACCTAATATCCCTTACTATCTTATCTCCCTCCATAACTAATACACCCAAAACTCATATCGCATCCAATCGGACCCAGGGAAAAAAAATTAACCAAAATATACGTAAACTAGCCCGGAAAGTAGTCCGTTTAAACAAAACCAAAATTTTGTTTTGTGAAAATTGGCATATATGGATAAATAAAAACTTCTTTACAGAGGCTTCGTAAGAAAGGTTTTTACGGAGGTAAATAATCTCATTCGTTCAAAAATGTTTTAAATTGTGCAGATATTAAATAAATTATTCTCGCGAATAGTTTAAATATTTAAACTATTTACACGAATAATTTATTTAAAATTCGAACCGTTCGATTACCGCAACAAAGGTGAGATAGGGCAGCGCGAAATCTCTTTTATGGGACCTCCGTGAAAAAGGCAACCTCATATGGCTATGGAGTAGTGTAGTACCACAGGAGAAAGACCATACATGTACCCGAAATTGTATCCCTTTCGTATAGTAATGTATTTTGGCAAGTTATTGCACCTCCCAACCTTTTGGTGTCTGTTCGGTTGTACCCCTCTCTCTCCTCCGTCCTCCTCAAACCCCAGTTGCCGCTCACCAATGGCTAGTTCCGTCCGAATCGCCGTTGTCGGAGACGTCGTAAGCTCTCCTTCTCTCTCTACATATACACGTATATCTGTATATCTAACATTATATCGTATCTGTTGGTTTTGTTAGGCTGTCACTCTGTTTGTGTATCGTGGTTTTTTCTAAATTTTTCCATAACCGGATGTCCGGGCTGCACCCACCAATACTAATTTTGGTGTGCTGAAGTTAACAACCAGGCAAACCTCCAGTGACCAGAATGTTTGGCCTTCAAAACCTCTTAGGATTCGAATTTGTGTATCGTGGTTTTTGAGTGACTGTTTTTTGTTGAAGTAATGTAAACCCTAGGTTTTAACATGTATGCCTCCCCAATTTTTCTCTCTACTTTCTTTTAGACAATTGAAAATGACACATCATCCCAAAAAGATTGAACATTTCGGGATTGTTGATGCCATCATTGACTCTCTTTTTATCCCTTTAGTATCCTATTTTACCTTTATCTTCTTTGCGGTCAACTCTTTCCACGCTCACATCTTCCATTGTAATAGTATGATGCTCCATCTTCCGCCTGTTTTGTGTTCGATAAATGCAATCCCATATTGGCTGAGAATGGCTGATCACTTAGGGCCCGTTTGTTTGACCAAGCTAATAGTGAAGCGATGAGATATGTAATCTCATACATTTATAATGATGGGGTTAATAATGTTGCATCTCCGTTGTATTGCATATATCTCAAACTCTGTGGGATCGTATATCCGACTTGTGTTTTATCCGAGCCACATTACTTTAACGGAACGTCACATACGTGGTCCTATGGATATTTAACTCCAATTTGATGCTTATATCTGGTCAAACAAATGGCCCGTTGGTATACAAGGGGCCCTCTCCAGCTAATAGCTCTAGCTTTTTGGTTGAATCCAAAGTTTTTACATACTCAACCTATTCCAAAACCACCAGAAAGACAAAGGAGATGTTTAAGTTTGATCTACTATCCCCCTTCAAGGACTTGAGAAACCCTAACCAATATAGTACTAGAACTGGTCCTTTACACTTCTTGGGCACCAGGACTTAAGAAGGTTCGAGGAAAAATTTCCACAGTGCTTTGAAGCCTCCAAGGGCAGTCACTCAGACTGTCAAGGCAAGCTCAATGAAATTGAACTCTTATTGAGCTGGTGGACAATGTAGTTAACTAGAAGCGGTACGAAGGAGAAGGAGCAGGCTAATAAGGCTGCGATCGCGCATGCATAAACTATTCAACATGATAAAGTCAAGGCTGAGGTTGCTGCTCTAATTGTCAGCAAACAAAGGGTAGAATGGTTTCTTGCTCGGGCTGAAAAAGCATGAGGATCTTAATGCCTAGTTTTCTCGACAGCAGCTTGCCTTCTATATGCTGAGATTATTGGAAGCTATATTTTAAATTGCCTGTCGTCAATTATGCTTACCATGTTCAGCCTTTAATTTCTATGTCAACATCCATCTTCGAGTGTAAGGAGTTAATGTTGTGATCTTGTGGACCACACCTGATCATTTTCCCTCTTCTTAACAGCGGAGAAATCCACAAGTAACTACAATTAGTGCATTATTCAGCTATTAAATTCCACTTATGGAGACATTTGACGTGTACTGTCACTGACTTTAATGTCTGCTCAATCATCTGAAACTCCTAGGCAATGTTTGGCCTTCCTAGCTTTGTCAGCATATCTGTTGACTCTAGGAGTTAGTTATCCCAATTCAGGCATAATTCTGCTCATTTAGGTTAAGCATAGCGGCATGCCTAGACAAAACAAATTGATCTACCCCGAACAACAAAGAACACTGAAACAAGTGCAAAAACACGAGAACACAAGATAACGTTGTCTGGAGTGAGCAACTTTGAGGTTCCAATAAATAAAATACACCTCAAAACAGTCTTAGTGTTGCTTTAATCTTTATTCAGTTATTCTCTTAACCTCTCCTAATACCTGGTATAAAGTATGCAAGGGTTTTCAGGCAGCGTTCCATAAGTGGACCATGCAACGGCTTCCAACCAATTTTTTATTAGGGAGTGCAAATTGTGCTATCACTTTCGTACTAGTTCTTAGTTTTAATGACATCTCCGAATAAGCTTGTACTTGTAGTATAGTTTAAAAAGTTTGATGTAATCTGATGCTTCTGTGCACATGGACTAACAACACATACTCATATTTAGCTTTTGTTTTATTTGGTAAGGTTATTTCACTGAATGAGTTTAGTTGAGAACATGTTTTTTTGTGTGTGTGTAAGTTGCAGTAATTAATATGGCCATTGTTACTATATAAATAAATAGGAATAAATGCATGGACTACTAATGTTTTTTGTTCTTTTCGCAATCTTTTAAATGTTTTTTGAAGCATGATGACTGGAATCTACAAGAAGATACAAAAGCTCTTCAATTATTGCAGGTATTACTTATGCCTTTCTCTTGTTTGTATTTGTATGTTTTATGCTTTCAGGTTTGTCGATTACTCAGAAGCTTCAAGCCATTGAACTTGCCTTCCTCTTGTTTGCAGTTGTATGTTTGATTCTTACAACTGTGTAAGATAAATCTGAAGCTTGCAGCCAGCCTTACAAAATCTTGTCAAATATATCCCGTAATAGAGAGAAAACAGGGATTACACCTTACAGATTTTTTGGATCTTAAATGGAATGGAACTTGATATGTTGCATGATATGACTTATTGATAAAAGGGGTCTTCCATTTGATGAAAAACACTTAGCTTAACAAGAAACATTAGCATCACCAACTGGTATGCCTTGTCTGACACTATATTTGTTGATGTTGGAACACTGATAAAGTAAATAGGATGGGGTTCTCTTCACGGAGAATTCAAAATAGTGGTTTAAGGCCCTTGCTTATGCTTGGTTGGTCACTGGAAATAATATTTAGCTATGGTGATGCTATGGCTGCAACTATAGAACTGGCCCCACTATTTTCAATCAATGTTAATTTGCTAAGATATCGAGAAATTGAGTGATGGAAGCAACTTTTTATTTGAGATGTGCCATTGTTTGTATTCGCAATATATGCTTTTTTTTTTCTTTTTGAACAGCAATATATGCTGGCTTTAAGTCAGTAGTTTAATTTCTAAGTTTAACTTTGTGACAATTTTCTTCTACGAACCAGGTGTAGTTTAAGATGCTTATAACCATATTCATTCTAGTGCCTCTGTTTCCTCTTCCTGTCTAACATGCATTTTATTTGAAATGCAGCCGGATTTGGTACTGTTTACAGGCAAGTCATGTTTTTTCTTGTTTTTGTACTTGATATTTTTGACGGATCTGCTTTCAGATATTCTCTTCCCTTCTTCAATTTCTTGATGCTACAATAACTTATTTGCATTTGTCGGCTTTACCAGGTGATTTTGGAAATGAGAATGTTGAACTTGTTAGGAGCATTGCGGATCTAAAACTTTCTAAAGCAGCTATATTGGGAAACCATGATGCCTGGAGGACTCAACAATTTGCTCAAAGGCAAGTCATCTGTGTCGAAGTTTCAGACTAGTTTGGATTAAGAAACAAGGAAGTTGCACTGAATTATGAGTCTATGAAAAGTGAGAACATGGTCGCATTCAGAAGCTTCATGGAATTATTTAACCTATATCGACTGGCTTTGTTTGCATGATGTGTATGCAGGATCTTCAATTCAAGTTGCTCTAATTTATACCAGAACTTGATTATATTTTTTTATTTGCTTTTTTGTTCTTCGATTGTGTCCTGATTATCCTTTAACACTATATCGTTTCAGCCATACTCTCTTCTTTCTCCCAACATCATGTTCCTCTTCTTCTCATATTATCGTCTCTAATATCTTTTTTTATGATAAGTGGTACATTTCTTATAAAGCCCAAGCACAAATACAACAAGGTTCAAGGGGATAAAACCCTTAGAGACAGAAAATGAGGAGCCACTGCAGGCACAACCAAGCAAAAAAAACAGAAAAAGCAACACAGAAAAACAAAGGAACAGAGGCTCTAATATCTCTTCTTTGTTTAGTTTTCGCTAATGGTGATTATAGCTTTCTCCACACGGAGAATAGAAAAACTATCCACAGTTGATCACTAAATTTGACTAATTTGAAAGTTTAAACCCTTTTAAAGTTTGGCTGCTATTTTTCTTATATAGGAGCTTCGACGAGTAGGCGAGTGGGGTTTTCACAAGCTGCATTCTCCATTCTTTTGTCAACTCCACTCCTGCTGCTGCAGCCATCACCTAGAATCAGAAGTCCTAGATTAGTTCAATTTACAGAGGGTTAGATTAGTCCTAGATTAGTTCAATGGCTATTGTCCAACATACTTTAGATTATAAAGTAGCTAGTTCTATGTCTGATGTGTCAAAGATGCAAGTTTAAACGTAAAGGCCATTTTTTTCTCTGACAGTGTCATGGATTTGATTTTGTAGGAGGAAGGACAGAGTCCAACTTCAGCTGGAATGGTGAGCATTTACAGTCTCTACTTTTTCATTTTTACAGTATCCGAATTTTTTTATTTATGTACATGATATGGAACTCTTTAATTGCCTCAGTAAGCTTCCCTCGTCATATAAAGAAGAAAAACAGAAAGATAGTTGTTCTTCCCTCATACTACAAATGCCCTGTTTCACACCTCAAGCCTTTCTGTCTTAAACAAAAGTGGAAGGAAAATAGAATTGCCAAAGGTATAGGGCTGCATATGAGCACTTTCTCATCTTGCTGGTAAAATCTTTTTTGTCTAATGGTATTGCAATTGAACTTGTCCCATAATTTTGCTAAATGTTTCAGTTTAGCAATTGAACCTATCCCTTATGTTTTTACTAGCCCATGCTTGTCTTAGTGGGCCAGATTTAAACTTAGATTAAAATCTATTAAGACTAAACTACAGTAACTACCCATGTGTTTCTACCCTTATGATGGAGCAACAACTAATCATTAGATCCTTAGGATTTTGTGATTGTTGGAGTTTGATTTGTGATATTGTCGAATGCCTTTCTTGCCCAGGAAAACTGTAATCATGCATTTTATTCATCAAAAAATTCCAAACCAGAACGGAGCGTTGATTGGGACTTAAGCTCAGCTTTTTTTTTTTAATCAACTTACTTAATCTCAGTTTGACATTGACTTATTTGAAAATATGAGTCACGTTGATGGATCTTTTGTATAACTTGCATGACCGAAGTCTATGGTACTCTTTTCAACTGTTTAGTTGATAAGGACTAATTTGAGTCCATTATGTGATGGGCAGTCTTGGTGAAGAGCATGTGGGTTATCGACGCGTGGATTATCCTTCATTAAAGCTGAGTATTGTTGGCGGACGGCCTTTTTCTTGTGGGGGTGAGCATTTGTTCCGGAAAGCACTTCTGGATGCAAGGTTAGTTTTCCATTGCATGTTACTTACAATCTGTTTACTCTGTCTTGATCGATAGTGATTGTGCTAGTGCATTTTGACTGTTGATACCAGTTATCCTAAATTGCCATAGCATCTCCAATGGTCAGCCATTTTCCAAGCCAAGACAAAAAGGCAGGAGGTTCCAAGTATTGGTCCCTTACAGTCGGCCATTTTCACAATAAAGTAATGACTTTGCTGCTTCTCAACCCAGATTTTGTTTCAGCCGTTTCTTGCCACATCAGCCATCCCATGAGAGATTGTGGGGATATCTAAGCACACCCCGAGTGATCCAATGGCTGCAAGGTCCTGATTAAACAAAGAGAGCTGCCCCTTCAGCTTGTATTGCACGAATGGTGCCCCTTCAGGGCAAGTGATCCAACTGTCCAAGAGATGGTTGTTATCTAATAGCAGCAAGTGATGGTTGGCCAAAAAATTGGCTTTGGCACCGTCAGCAGATTTGCCAACATTTGGCAAAATGACACTGCAGCGAGCCAAAAAAAATTGCTTTGGCTGTGGTTATCTGGTTCCAATCATTGGAGATGCACTAAGCTTAATGATGGTTTGTTTTCAGTATTCGAGGCATTAGACTATGCTATATCTGTTTCTGTTCTTCCATTGCTTTCTTTTTTCTCCTTATTCTTTTTTAAGTCCCTTTTAGTTTTTAGTTGAACATACTGATGATGCATCCATTTGTTGGATTTTGTGATTTCTTCATAGGAGTCAGGTAGGATTAAGGCAAAATGGCTTGCTTTTATCACGTGGTTTAGATTTTAGTGCATATGTGCTGGATCTTGTTCTTAGTTATTATGGGGTGAATTGCAACTCATCAAACAGAAATGATTCTCTTAGGTATGGCATCCAAGACTTTGATGGAAGTGCAAAGAGAATCTATGAAGCTGCTTTAGGTGCCCCAGAGGATCATTCTGTTATATTGCTCGCTCACAATGGTCCCACAGGTCTGTAAATCTAATCCATATCTTCTAGTCTTTCTATGACAAGCTGCTCTCTTTAGATGGATAGTTTCTTGTTACATCTAAGCAGGTCTAGGTTCTAAGATCAATGACATTTGTGGAAGAGATTGGGTGTTTGGAGGTGGTGACCACGGTGATCCAGGTAGTACCCTTTTGGCTCAGGTCCTTGCTCGTTTGGATTTCTTGTTCCGTAGGTTCCATATCAGCAAGCCCTCTAAAAGGGTTGATAGTAGACCATTTTACTGAATAAGCTTGGTAGTTGGCCTGTTTTGTGTCATTTCATTATCTGTTCTGACTTTGTTTTTCCAGAAGAAAAAAAGACCGTAGAAATTGTTTGGGTGAACTATTCCAAGAACTGTATTGAAGAAAATTTTGACTTCTCAAGAAATACCAAAAAACTGTTCGTGAGTTTCAAACTGTTTTTGTACGGAATAGAAACTATTTGAAAACGATTAGTGCATTTGAACCTGTCACTGGTTTTTCCTAAACCAAGAAAACAATTACGGAAAAGGTGTCAAAAAATACCCAATAGGAAATAGTAGTTCCTCTGATTCACTTTTTTACTGGAAATGTGGCATCGTTTTGTTTGCCAAAAATTGGAATTACTCTACTTCACAATGTCTATTTACCAATTTATATATGGCACAGACTTAGCACATGCCATTTCCCACTTGAAGGAGACGACACAGTTATGCATCCCTTTGGTTGTGTTCGGTCACATGCATAAAGAGCTGGCTTATGGGAATGGTCTGCGAAAAATGATAGTAGTTGGGGATGACAACACAATCTACCTAAATGGTGCCATAGTTCCTAGGGTTAAAAGATTGGGTAATGATCAAACTGCCGACACCCAAAGCTCCATGAACAACAAAACCTCACTCTCCTCACCAAATGCAGAAGACACGGTTCGAGCTTTCACTTTGGTTGAGATATCGGGCGGAAAGTTGCAGAAAATTGCAGAAACTTGGGTTTCTGTCACTGGAGATGAGACCTCATTGCAAGAGGAGCACATATTGTATAGGAGAGAGCATGGAGGCACAGAGAATCCTATTCAGTGAAGATATGAACGATTATTATGCCCAGTTGTACATTAATACATGTATATATGGATATCTATATATGCAATTGTTTTGTAGCTTCATATGGAAGAAATTGATGGTGCTTCCATTGCACTGAGTTGATCAACTTATAACTTTTTGGTTTTGCAACTTCTAAAGAGCAATTAAAAGAGGCACATAGGCTTTTGTGCAATTTGGCAATGAACTGCAACCCTGCATTCCGGCCATTTTTTGACCCATTTTGGAGTCAATTTGATGATTGGACTCGTCCATATTGTAGAACTTGTCAAGTACAACAACCACACAACAAAGCAAGTTTATTAGATACCAACTAATCTGATCGGAGTGCAAATATTTTTACGTGTTTTTAAGTTGTAATCCAGTGTACTTAGCTCATTGTATTTCAAATGAATGTGCTTAGATGGGATATTAGTCGGTAACTAATTAACCTGATTTTTTATGTGGTTGTTCTACTCAACAAGCTCTACTATGTGGACAAGTTCTACCATCAAAGTGACTCCAAAAATGGCTGGCTCCGAAAATGACCGAACTGCACTCCTTGCAATCCACAACCAAACAGCAGAAAAGCCTTTTCGTATCACATACTATGGTCCATTGCAGATTGTACTTCGACCCCACCCCACTTGGATCCCATCCAGTTTTCTTCTGTCCATTATGGTCCATTTGAAGGCTGAGATTTACTCTCAGAAATCCAAGGTTCCCATCATGCCACGCACAGTCTTATTTTTCTCTCAAACGGCGCTAGCAACTTGCAAACGGAAAAGCCCCATTCAACGTGAAAAAAAAAAAATTCATAAATGGGCATGATTTTGTAGGGCCCCCATTTCGGGTCTCTCAAAAATGTTCAAATCACAAGTTATTCTTAAAATATTTTTTTATAAGTTCTTGTAAAATATTAGCTCAATCCGATATTTGTAAAGGTTTTTTCAGCATTCGTAGAGGCTTTACGAATTCTGAAAGAGCCTTTATCAATATCAAACCGAGCTAATTTTTTTCAAAAATTCATAAAAAATATTTTAAGAATGACTTTTGTTTTGATACATCTTTATAGGACCAGGGGCGGGTCCCGCAAAAATAAAATAAAAATCAAAAGTCAAGATTTTTTTTATTTTTGAGCAATGATTTTTTTTTATTTTTGCGGGACAAGTCATTCTTAAAATATTTTTTATGAATTTTTTTTTTCACGTTGAATGGGGCTTTTCCGTTTGCAAGTTAGTGCCGTTTGAGAGAAAAATAAGACTGCACGTGGCATGATGGGAACCTTGGATTTCTGAGAGTAAATCTCAGCCTTCAAATGGACCATAATGGACAGAAGAAATTGGTCTTATGTTGCGGATCAAAAAAAAAAAAAATTGGTCTTATGTTTAGGCTGTGTTTGGATGGTGAATTTTCCAAACGGAGTTGATGGTTACCAAATTTTTAAATTTTGCTCATGCAAACTATTGTCTTCTTATCTTTTAGACTGTGTTCTTTTAAACTTATCTTAAAATAAGTATTATCAAAAAAAATATTGAAATAAGTAGGTTTGTCATTATTTAATTTTTTTTTGCATTTGTTAGTTTTGCGCCAAATTTTTGTGGGTTATTGATTCGTCTCGACGAGAGGAATCGGAAAAGTAATTTTTTTTTATTTTTACCCAAGTATTTTGAAATATAATCACTTTTTAGCAAAAAAAAGTAAAATAAGTTGACTTATTTTGAGAAATAAGTGGTTTTTTCCTAAATATTTGGGCCCGATTTCTCTCATCGAGACGAATCAATAATCTACAAAAGTTTGACCCAAAACTAACAAATGCAAAAAAAATTCAAATAATGACAAACAAATTTATTTTAAGATAAGTTTAAAACAACACGGCCTAACTTCACTTTCTCATTCTCGTTCCCCAATTTTATTGACAAATTATGATCCTAACACAGTCGTAGTTGGATAATCCGTTAATGATTCGCTTCTTAAGCTCCTTAAAAGTGATGTGATTTTAAATCATTGTTTATGTGTTCAGACAGTGGCATCTCCACATGAAAGTCATGTTCCATTAACTAGATTTCCGAGAAAATACATGTTGTCTTAAAGCCAGACAACTACCAAACAATGTGTTTCCATTGACTAATCTTTTTGTTAGAGAAATTATTCAGCGTTCCTGAATACCTTGTGACGTTGCCTCCGTGGTACTCCCAATCATTTACGCAGCGACGTATGCCATTATCATTCACTCATGCGGAGTGGTTGAAAAACAAGGACCGACTCCTATAGTGTTGCGGTGATCTTTTATTTGCGGAGAATACAACGTGGTACTCCAGGAGTGTCCAGCAGAGTCATCCCTATTTTTTTAGGGATTTAAAGCGAAAATAAAAAATAAGACCCTTTTGTTGAACTATTATAAAGAATAAAATGATAGAAAGGCCACCTAAAAATCAAAATTTTTTGAAAGCCTAATATCCGTAATACAAACTTTAACTCAAAGCCGACTCTAATGACCAATGATTTGACCTTTTATTAACCCAACAAAACAGAGTTCCCTTTTCAACTTTAGTTTTCTTTAGGACCCAGCTTTGGTTTTTGCACCAAGTTCTAAGCATTCTACTACTACATTTCTATGGGGCCTTTTTTGACCCAGTCCATTCCTTTGAGGACAAGCTTTCTTCCTCAGGAATGAGGAATCTATCACAACGCACTTCATGGAATCACAACTTAGGACTTGCCCCACGTCTTTGTTGGGTTTTGCTGTGACATGCATAAAAATCCATGAAATCCGTTGTGATATCGAGGTATGTTCAAACATTTAGGGCACTTTTCCGGGGCATAAAACCAAAATCTATGATGGGAACCTTTGAACAATTACGAAAGGTATTGAAGCAGGAGGGATCCTTAGAAGTTGTAAATTTTCCGAGACCTATAGCAGCCGACACCGTGAGTTTTAGCTCAACGTTGGCTCTGAAACATCCGTCTTAATATGGTACTTCTCATATGACGATTCCTCCCATGGTCCTATTTGATGATGTGAATCATTTATTTTGTAGACTTAGAGGCGTCATTTTTCGCAAATCAGCACATATTTTATCTTATAATAGTTGTGTTGAAAAACTTAGAGCCCTGCTACAGATATGAAAATAGAGGACCATGTTTATCCCGAACAAAACTTTGGAATGGATTGCAAAAAAATAAAAAAGAGGCAAACATATCGGGCAAAGGAAAAGGGGGGAATAGGGATAAAGGGAAAATTGGGAGAGAGGAGGGAAAAAACAACGTGGGTCTTGGGGGTATAAGATGTACTAATTTGACTTTCTGTTTTTTCCAAGTAATTAGATTACCCCGTAATCTCATATTCCCAGAGTAGTGAAGGTATCAGATTCATCTTCTATTTAGAAATTTGATTGCTTCTGAATTGGGAGATTAGTAATCATATTCTCATTCAATCATTATCCAAACGTGAGAATCTCATAGTTCTCGAATCATATTTTTATTCCCCCTAAAATGTCTACCATCCAAACACAGCCAAATGTCTCAAGTTCGAAATCTGTCAGGTTCTATTATCTTTTTTGGAGTCAGTCCATACAAAGCTTCGTTCTTGCTTTAATTAGAACCCCCGCACGTGTCCAATGTAATTGGTTCTACATGATTAGTTGAGGTGTGTAAACTGACCTAGACACCTGAGTTATAAAAAAATCATTAAGCCGATAATTAAAAGTTTAACCTATAAATCATTGAGACAATGAACTTAAGCGTGGCTTTTAAATTGAGAGAGAAGCAATTATGGTAGCATGAGGATAAATAACACAACTTCCAAGAGTTGGGTTAAGAAGAAAAATTATCCCATTCATGGTCATGGTCTTTGGACACTGCCATGTGATCTTCTAACATTCTTTTCAACAACACATCTTTGCAATAACACCCAATTTGTGTAGTCTTACATGGATTTCGTTTGATAACAGTGATAGATGGATGTGATTCATAAAGAGATGAGTTTATGATTAAAATTGATAATGAGAAGGGATTGGTAATGAGAAGAGATTAGTAATGAATATGTTTATTTGAGATGATATTAGATGATGGGATTGGATTGATAAAATGAATTGATAATGAGAATGAGTTAGGTTTGAATTATTAATACCATCTCCCCCAAAGTATTCCTAATACCCCTAATCCCCAGCTTGTTAGTCCATTGAATTCATAATCCAAACTCCAAACAAAGTATTGATAGTCTCTTGAAATTGATAATTCAATCCTTAGAGCGAAGAGGGTTAACAAATGGGACTGAATGTGTGATAGAAAAAAGGTATTGAAAAATAAGTAACCGTGTCTTTAAGACCATTGAATAATTACTCGGGTTAACGAACCATCAAACTTTGTGTTCATTTCATTTGACTGAACAAAGGAAAACGGGGGAATGTATGACTCTGACACTGCCTGCAGCAGCCTTTGACCAACACTCAGCCGTCCATCACCCTCTCATCTCACCAAAGATCTTTTGCCACTTTTACTTACATTTACCTCCCTGTACTACGTAATAATAAGCAATATCTAGCCACAATTTTAGTGTCTTTTCATGTGAAACCTCCAGTTACTATTTTTTTCTTTTTTTCTTTTTTGGGGTGGGGGGGCTTTAGGGGCTCCCACTTCACCTTTCATTGCATTTCTTACAAATCAAAGCACGGAGAATCCGAAAGTAGACGTCCTATAGTGTATCGAATATCGGATAGCGATATGGACATGATATGTGTTGGATATGACAGATAAGTTTTTAGTATTTGTTTGAAATGTTAGCTTTCGGATATCTATTGAATATACGCAAATATGCCTATTGAATATGCGCGAGATACTTCCAAAATATGGAGGGCGTTAAAAGATTTTGTTTTTTTTTTTTAAAGTATCCAATAAGGAACAAATAAAATGTATGAATTATATACACTAGACAATTAGTCATTACATACATTTGTCTTAAACAACAAACAAAATCTTGGCATGCGAAGTCGATACATCGTCTTTCTGTTCACAACTTATCTCTTAAGTTTATTGGTTCAAACTTTGAACACAGATAGATATCTCTCACTCACTCTATCAATTTATCGTACTCTCTCAAAATACATCATTTCTAACCATTTTTTAATCTAATAATAGAATAATAATTGTAAATAAAAAAATGTAAAATTGTTATAGATGTATATGACATATCCATATCCATATTCTGCATTATTTAAGTTTTGACATACTACCATATCCATATCGTATCATGATGTACTATTAAAGTACGTTAATTTCTTTTTTTTATGACTAATCAATTACAAACTTATGTGGTAGATGATTTAAGATCCTATCATGTGACGATTATCCAATTATTCTTTGATGTTATACAAAATAGACCCCATCATGCTATTCTTAAATTATCTTAAACCCTTTATTTTACATGACTCGATGTGCTTATTCTCATAAAAAAATTGGTTAATCAAACATCACTCATCGTTTGAACAAAACACATCTGTCACATAAAAATGAAAAGCCAAACATTGGTCGTTCATTTTTCTTCAATGAAATATAAGTCGACCAAGGTTTTGTCAATATTCAATCGTCCTAATTCACAACAGAAGCCATAAACGCATCGAGATCTATAAAATGAATTAACTCACATTCAAATAAAATTGTGACTATTCCACGTCGGATCCCACATAACCAATGTACATTTTTTATTCCATGATGAAAAACTATACGTGAGAGATATGGCCATCATTTATTTATTGGAGATGAGTACACATAATCACTAGATACAACAAGTACCATAGTCAAACGTCAACATATACATCATCACCATCACAGCCATCGTCACCCCCCTCTGTTCTTTATTCTCCCTTCAATTCTTTTCTCTGAGAGGCTCTGTTTCGACTCCTTCCCGCTTAGATCGGATCTACCCTCCACCACCAACAACAATCCACACAAAATCCAAAGCAGAAAACTTTTACAAAAAAAAACCCAACAAAAATTTACCCCAAATCCCTCAAAAAAAAACAGAGGAAAAAATGAAAATCCACATCTTTCTCAACCCAAATCTCCATGGGAAGCTTCAAATTTCCCATCAAACTAACCCAACATCCCAAAAAGAGAAAACCCAACATAATTAACCCCCAAATCCCTCATTTCCCATCAATTTCCCCCCAAAAAAAACAGATCAAAAGAACAAATTTGACCTCATTTTCCGTAGATATCATCAATTAGTGAATATTTTTTGGTGGGTCGGCGTCAAGAGACCTCTTTTTTTTTTTATGGGGAACGTGACGTCGAGCGTGGCGGCGAGGTTCGCGTTCTTCCCGCCGGACCCACCGACGTACGAGGTGTACAAGGACGGGGAAGACGACGACGGACGGCTGGTGTTCACGGGGCTCACGGCCGACAAGAACGTCCGCGTCCACTTGCTCGAGACAAAGGGCGGGAACAAGATTGTGGCCACTTTCTGGAAACACCCGTTTGGGAGGTTCACGATTTTGTACTCCCATGGAAACGCTGCCGATTTGGGGCAGATGCAGGAGCTTTTCATTGAGCTCAGAGCTCACCTCCGTGTCAATATCATGAGGTATTTTTGGGAATATGTATTGGCTTTGTTTTTGTGTTTTTCTGTTACTTTAATGGTGTGGAAATAGGTGATTGTGGGTATTTTTTTTTGGATTTTTTTCCCTTTTTCTTTTCAATGCTTATGTTCGGTGATTGTTTGTGGGGTTTTCCATTCCGTTTTTTTCATGAGATATTTTTTGGAGTGTGTTGGGTTTGTTTGTGTTTTTATGTTTAGTTGGGTGGTTTGGAATCTGGGTTTTGTTTGGATTAAGGGATGATTGAGAATCTGGGGTATGATGGGGTATTTTTTTGTTGTTTACTTTGGATAACTCTGGTGTCCGGCCAGTTTACGGACGCTTCGATTATATTTTCTGTGTTAATGGTGTGGAAATGGGAGAGTGTGGTTTTTATTTAAAAAAAAAAAATTCCCTTTTGCCTTTCAATGCTTATTTTGGTTGTTTAGGTATTCTTATCAGATATTGAGGCTATGATATCTCTCTCTCTCTCTCTCTCTCTCTCTCTCTCTCTCTGGATGTTTTTCAGTGTCATGGAGGTAGTTTTTGGATGTATTGGTTTGTTTGGGTTTTTGTGGTGTTTGGGTGATTTGGAATGGGTTTTGTTCGGTTTGAGGGATGATTGGGAATCTGGGGTTTTGTGGGTTTTTTTCCAATGCTTATTCTAATTGGGTTTGTTTGTGTTTTTCTGTTATTTGGATGACTTGGAATCTGAGTTTTGTTTGGATTGAGGAATGATTGAGAATCTGGGGTTTTATGGGTTTTGTTGTTGTTAATGGTATGGAAATGGGTGATTATGGGTTTTTTTAAAAACCCCCTTTTGCTTTTCAATGCTTATTTTAGTTTTTTTTTTTTTTTTTTAAATTTAAAATGCTTGTTTTAGTTGGGTACTGAAATTGTGGGGTTTTCCATTCCCTTTTGCTTTTCAATGTTTGTTTAGTTTGGTATTCTTATCCGTTACCAAGGACTACGTATATCTACGGTTTAGGAATTTGGGTTTCTGATTGGGTGATTTCCTTTGGATGATAGCAACGGTTGGATTTTGTTCTTGTTCTTCTATGCTGTTGCAAGATCGAGATTACGTCATTGTTTGTTTGCATTTCAGCGCCATTATTGGTCTGGCGTTGAATTTTTACAACGCATTTGTATTGTGTCGAGGAGACTATATAGATTTGTGTTCTTTATTCTTATTATTGTATCTTGTTTTTCTAATAGTGTGGTAAGGGTTTGATGGAACTGAAATGGTTGTATGAGGTTGGTTATCTTTTGTCTGGTAAATTAGTTCCTTTTGATATCCTTCTCATTCCATCTGCCTCTATATTGGAGAGTCTTCTCTACTTGGTTTGTTGCTAACTTGCTAAGCTTTCACAATTTTATGTACCTTTTGATGTTCCATTTACTGCTTGATTGTATAGTTCTTGAACATCGCCTCCTGCTTTGTGTCTGATTGTTCTACTTGTTCCTCAAAGCATGCACAAGTTTCAGTCCTGTGGGTGAAATGAGTTATATACCCATTACGTATGCTGTGCTCTTGCAGATCTGTTTTTGCACCTGCGATTTTTGGGTTTGTTGCCGTTAATAATGGTCTGTATTCCCTGTCTATTCTCAATGCTCCAACAGCTAAGGCCTTTGTTTCGTTCCTTCCCTTTTTGGTTTGGTTTTGTCCTTTGGTTGCATGTTGAAGACCTACAACTGTTTGATGTTTCTTTCGCCTGTGAAATACACTGGGGTGATGAGTCTGTACTCCTAAGTTGTATTACAATCTGCTAAATCACACAAATAGGGTTCTTATATGGATTTTTTTAGGCACATATCATTGTGAATCTGTTAGGTTTGTGGAGGTATTTCTTCTAAAATGATTCAAGTTTCCTTTTTGGTTTTGTATATTAATGAGTAAAAACACTTAAAATACCCATGTGGAATCTAACTACAGCTGATGTTATTTTTAACCGTTAAAAGCCTAGCGGGATGCCAATTGGATATCTTTAGTATAGCTTTTTGTAGGGCTGTTACTGACTCGACACATTTGCTATTTTGCAGCTATGATTATTCTGGGTATGGAGCATCCTCTGGTAAGGTAATTATAATATGAAACCAATCTTCCTGTATAGTTAGTCTCTGGATTGAAAAATCTAGGAGGCTATGTACAAACTCCTAATTACTCATTAAATTTCCTCTCCAAAAAAACTCGGAAACTTTAAAGGATAAGTGAAAGATGCAATTAAGTACTGTGATCCAGCTCCTTTCTTCTGATCATACATGTTTTGGCTGGTTGCCTAAATCTGTTACTGAGAAATGGTTACCGCTTGTATTTCACAGCCATCAGAGTTAAACACGTACTATGACATAGAGGCCGTCTACAATTGTTTGAAGAACGAACATGGAGTTAAGGAGGAGGATGTGATTTTGTACGGCCAATCCGTTGGAAGTGGACCCACGCTCCACTTAGCTTCTCGTTTGCAGAGGTTGAGAGGTGTTGTTCTTCATAGTGCAATCCTTTCAGGCATACGAGTATTGTATAATGTCAAAATGACATTCTGGTTTGACATCTTCAAAGTAAGTTTCAATGTGTGGTTTTTCTTATCTCAAATGTTCGATGTGTAATTACCTCTGCTGTATATTGACAAACCTCTGCTCCTATCTTCAGAATGTAGACAAAATACGGAATGTCGACTGTCCGGTTCTAGTTATACATGTAAGTTCCCATCGCTGATTAGTTCTCTCTCCTTTCTTTCCAGAGATATTTCCAGCTATCCATTTTGTTTTCTGCAAATCTTATCACGTCCATTCTTGGCAAAGCTTTTCGTTTTTGGCATTTGATTTTAAATTTTTTCTGCAATTACATCACATTGAGATTACCCTCATCTTGCTTGTAACTCCTGTTGGAATGACTATCCTTTTCTTGTTATCGTATGCTGTACTATATTGAGAAACAATCTAAAGTTCAATGAAAACAAATTGCTATGTCAAAACCATGATCTCTCGCCATGCTATCTTTTTAACAAGATCTATGTCAAGGTTTTTATTGTCTTTCATTGCTATGTTATTTTTCTGGTATTTTATGACTAAAGAACATGAGGGTGTGTCAGTATCCTTAGGGAGCTCATTAATCTTTGGAGAACATTGATCAAGTTTCAAAGAGATAAGCTGTGATTAACGCTGCCATTTGTCAGTCTCTTAAGAGACTAGGATGTTCAAATAATGTGTACCCAAAAATGGGATGCTAAGGTGGGTGAGTTGGAAGCTTTTGTTTGAAGGTATCACCTCATGAATGCTTTCGTGTGCAGTTAAAGGAAGCACAAATTAGGGAAAGGTTATTAAATGGATTAGTCGTGGCATGGTAGAATACAACGAGAGGCTGCACAAACCATGGGTTGAGGTACATATCGGGTTGGATCGATGTTGAATGACCAGGTCCTTGTCCATTTGAACGCAAGTGGGCACAACAGAAGATAGCGGTCAAAAAGCTTGAAAAATATGCTTGTTGCGTTTTTAAAAAAATCTAAGAACTTGTAGATTAAATGATGGAAAACTTTGAGGTAGTGGACTCCAAGTAGTTCCTTGAAGTTAGTCTATGAATTCGGAGTAAGGGAGGATTGGAATCTGTCGAGGTTAGTCAATGCTACTGTTTAGACAAGCCTTGGTCGAGGGTGGTGTTTACCGTTTTAAGAGCTGCCAATGTTTTGAACTCCTTGACAATGGAACTTTAGGAAATGAGTTCCCAATATTTTGACTTTGTAGAAGTAGTGATGCATGGAATTTCCTCGTGCAAATGATACTCCATGTATCTTGTTCTGCTGGTTGATTGGTAGAGTGAGCTAGAGACGATTTTTGGTTTAGTTGGTGCTGTTGCGGTTGGTTAAGTGGAGTGTTGTCTTTAGATGGTATGTAACTAGATTATATATGTACTATGTAGCACGGACACGGATACTGACATGGGATTTCTTAAAAAATGGGGACACAGACGCAGCAGGGGACATGACAAAATATCCATAAATATCCCTGTCCAAGGACACGAGAACATAAATACCATATTTTCTTAATGTCACCCTTTCACTTCTATTTTCCAGCATATTAAGATGGTGTTTATGAGGTAAAAAAATAGAGCATTTCATTCCAAATACAAGATAGCATACTTGTAAGCTCAAGTTTGTGGACGGCGGGAATTCAAAAACTCAAGTATGTGGACATACTCGATGGGGAATACCCTACAACACTTATCGGAAACATATCTCATAAGCTTAGTTAGGAGTCGAGTATCCAACATGATCTCCGACCAATATCTTGTCCAGTTACCTAGGTAGCTCTTTGCTAGCTAATCTGGAAAATGATTGTCCTTGATTATTGGCATGTGAAGGCTTTGTGATGAGTATATGTTAGAAAACCCCCTTTTCCCTACATTATGATTCCTTTCTACTCATTCTCACTCTTGATTTTGTGGTATCCGAGCTCAGGTTAAGCGCCGATTCAAAATTGCTTTACGTTATTTCTCCTATGCCTTGATGATAATTTGCAGGGAACAGAAGACGACATTGTAGACTGGTCCCACGGAAAGCGACTGTGGGAACTAGCCAAAGAAAAGTACGATCCGTTATGGGTCAAGGGTGGCGGTCATTGCAACCTCGAAACTTATCCCGAGTACATTAAGCACTTGCGCAAGTTTGTGAACGCGATGGAGAAGCTCTCTTTCACAAAGGAAAACAAGTCTCGTCTTGGTCCTACCGATAGTATGTCAGAATCCAAACACAACAAATGCTTAAGATTCGGAAGAAGATAGCTGCAAGCCTGCAATATCTTTCCTTTTCCCGCCTGAGTAGTGAGCATAGATGGCTAGTCTTTTTTTTTTTTTTTTTTCCCGAGGAATGCTATTTGTGTAAAGAAAAGATGCGCTTGCTTGATCGGCGATGTTTGGCAGTCAACCTCATTTGGCTCGGTATTTTTCTTAAAGGTTTGTGTTGGAAGGAAATTACTTATTTTGGCCCTATTTTGTAGCAGTCAAAACGACTTATCGACATATATAGGGGTATTTCAATAAGAGTTACGCAAAGGATAGAGCCAGAAGAGTCAGTAGGGCGGTCGCCCTCTTACAATTTTTAAAAATCCTACTATTACATTGAAAAAAGAAAAGTTATTATCAAACCGTGTAGCCCGAACCCACCCCAAGATGTATGGAGCCCGCTTGAATTTTGCCTAAAAGATTGCATATAATCATGTCAAATTTACACCATTTTCCCAACAGTTTTGTGTGACATATATGAACTGCATGGCAAGTCCATATTGTTTGTGATTAGTGATGGGTTGCTAACAGATATTAGAACATGCAAGAATCAAAATCAAAATTAACTGCTTTTGCGGTTTGATTTTGGTTAGGTTCTACGTATAAAGTGGTTGCATTCCGGTTATTAAATAGCTATAGAATTGCGCAATTTGAACCGTACATTTCCTCATTATTGTGGATTTGTAGTAGTTCAAGAAGATAGCAGAATGTAGGTGCACATTTAATGGGCCGGATTGGGTTTAAATCAGGCTTGCACACGTTATTAATGGACCTTATGCGTGGCCAAGCCCCGTTCAGTTATAAAAGAGGTCAAATGTATACACCAAGGGTTGCCCAAGTGATTCGGGCGAATGCCCAGATTTTGGGAGAATGTCTCGAGGTCTGGGGCAGGATGAGTACCTTGGGCTGCTCTAGCTCTCCCAGAGGTTTGGATTGTACAGTCGAATTTATATATTGGCTTGGTTATAGAGCTATTCCTCTGTTTTAAAAAAAAAGAGGTCAAAGGCTAGGCCGATTGAAGTTTACTTCCCATGCCCGTCAACTCGTTTAATTTGTACTAAAACAATTAAAAAGTGTCGTTTAATTTGTACTAAAACAATTAAAAAGTGTAAATTAATAATTCGTAATTCACAACTTTGATTTTCCTTAAACAATAAACAAAATAATCTATGTAAATATTATATGCAGGACGGGGACAACTGAAGTTTCAGACCTATCTTGCGAGCATAAATATCAATCTCAAACCTTTATCAATGCGTACTAGCTTGGTCAGGCTGGGCGGTTCATTTTTTGTTTGCTTTCCGTTTATGAAATATATTGATTTATTTTTCAGTTGGTGGGTTGATTAATTGAAGAGATAAAACTTAGCAAATCTATCTACCAAGGTGAGCTAGGATTGTACTACCCATGGGTCCGATACCGGAGCTGATTTTATGCGGCTTTTACTTGTAGTTTGCTTTTGTTCTAGTTGTAATTTACTCGTATTTTAATACAACGGGATGATCTTTCCTGCCAATTAAAGCTTAGTATAAAAAATTACCCTTCATCAATAGGTCGCAATCCTCTTAAAATACAGAAATTTTCAACTCCCTATTGTGCATGCCACTTTTAAAAACAGACAATTTCGTAATCATCAAAGTGACATATGCAATCTATTTTGCCTAATAGATTGCATATAATCATGTCAAATTTACACCATTTTCCCAACAGTTTTGTGTGACATATGAACTGCATGGCAAGTCCATATTGTTTGTGATTAGTGATGGGTTGCTAACAGAAATTAGAACATGCAAGAATCAAATCAAAATTAACTGCTTTTGCGGTTTGATTTTGGTCAGGTTCTACATATAAAGTGATTACATTTTGGTTATTAAATTGCTACAGAATTGCGCCAATCTGAACCGTACGTATCCTCATTATTGTGGATTTGTAGTAGTTCAATCGAGAAGATAGCAGCATGTAAGTGCACATTTAAAGGGCCAGATTGGATTTAAATCAGGCTTACACACGTTATTAGTGGACCTTATGCGTGGCCAAGCCCTGTTCGAATATAAATGAGGTCAAAGATACACATCCAGAGGTTGTCCCAGTGGTTCGGGCGGATGCCCAAGTTTTGGGAGAACGTCTCAAGGTCTGGGGCAAGATGATTACCTCGGGCTGCTCTAGCTCTCCCGGAGGTTTGGATTGTGCAGTCGGGTTCATTTACTGGCTTGGTTATAGAGCTGTTCCTCTGTTTAAAAAAAAGAAAAAAGAAAAGGAGGTCAAAGGCTAGGCCGATTGAAGTTTACTTCCCATGCCCGTCAACTCGTTTAATTTGTACTAAAACAATTAAAAAGTGAAAATTAATAATTCCTAATTCACAACTTTGGTTTTCTTTGAATAATAAACAAAATAATCTATGTAAATATTATATGCTGGACGGGGACAACCGAAGTTTCAGACCTATCTTGCGAGCATAAATATCAATCTCTAACCTTTATCAATGCGTACTAGCTTGGTCAAGATGCGCGGGTCACGGGCCGGTGTGCACCTCTCCTGTAGTGCATATAATAGGGCAAAATTGTTTCCTAATAGGATTGATGGGGCAATTTCATAACTTAGGAGAGGGTATCTGAAAAATTTTATAGTTTTTGTAAGGAGAAATTATCAACGAAATCCAAACTCATACAAAGAATGACCATTTTAATTATACAAGTGAACCGCCAAAGCATGTGCACCACTGCTATAAACTACTTGTTAGGACCACGGGCCACGGTTCGTTTTTTTGTTTGCTTTCCGTTTATGAGATTGATTTACTTTTCAGTTGGTGGGTTGATTAATTGAAGAAATAAAACTTAGCAAATCTATCCACCTAGGCGAGCTAGGATTTTACTACCCATGGGTCCAATACCGGAGCTGATTATATGCGGCTTTTACTTGTATTTTGCTTTTGTTCTAGTTGTAATTTACTCGTATTTTAATACAACGGGGATGATCTTTCCTGCCAATTAAAGCTTAGTATAAAAAAATTACCCTTCATCAATAGGTCGCAATCCTCTTAAAATACAGAAATTTTCAACTCCCTATTGTGCATGTCGCTTTTTAAAAAGAGACAATTTCGAAATCATCAAATGACATTTACATTGGTTGAATTTTAGGGACTAATTAAACAAACTTCCTTAATTAAGTTGGTTAATGTTGTTTATATGGTGGTTACTGAGTTTAATTTTTACATAATTAAACGATGAGTGTTTGCCCGCTTGATTATTTTTTTTAAGCCGTCTGATTATTAAAAGTTTAAACCCCATAATGTACAGCTAATTTGAACAAGACACTGATCTTCTCCAGCTAAGAAAGAATCTGAATCTACATTAGTTATATAACATCTTCGTATCCTTGGATCACACGTGGGACCACTGGTTGCAGTCCTTTTTCGGGTGCATCCTGATCGAAACCGGTCACTTTTTTGAATTTCGTCAAAAAAAATTATCCATATCAGAGATAAATTTGATCGGATTTTGAAATCCAAACGAAACCGAGGTGCTTTGAATTACACTTGACACTGTTTCGAATTGGGGGATGATGCGCACCTCTGTGCCGTCTGATCGTACATCCGACGGCTCGTATGTCATTCTAAGAATTTGCAGTAGAATGACATCAAAATCTCCAGCAATGTCTTTCTCTCGATCTAATTAGTCAATTGGCTTCAAATGTCCTGTTGGAGCCATGGAATTATGGAACGAACTCGAAACCGAGAAATCTGCTGTCCCCTAAGGGACAGTGACAGCATGTGTGCTAACCTCATTCGGGCCATTTATTTTGGCAATGAATGACACAGATTTTATCTAAGCCGAACAAATCTCAACTGTCCATTAGTTTATTACTAAGATGAAATCTGAGCCGTTCATTGCCAAAATTGGACAGCCCAGATGAGTCAACACACATGCTATCCCCTAAGCGATAGCTGGCTTTCCAATTTGAACTAACTCTAAGTATGCACCCTTGCACTACAAGTTTCCGGTTCCGGAGCAGACTTAATTAAAGTAGAATAGAAGGCCGGGAATTAGTAGTTTTCTTTCTATTGATCAGGTTTTTTAATTAGGCCTCTCGAATTTGAGTTTGGGGCATTGACTTTCGACTTCTTAATTTAGGTCATCTATGGAGTATAAAAGAACAGAGGATTAAAGTATTGCTAATCATATAGTATTATTACTCGAAAAAAATCTAGAGGTAGCAAACACTTTAGTTTGAGGTAAATAAAATAAAAACAATGGTATGAATCTTGAATTTTTTTTTGAAATTGTGGGGCGGCGACGGCCACCACTTAATCTCCCCTAGCTCCATCATTGCATGCAAGGCACATATTATTTAGAGCATATAGATTTACGTCTTAATTAATTTGAATAACTATACAATTTAATTATTTATCTTTCCGTTCGTTATTGAGACCATTCAAGACCATAACACTATATATAACAGATACTCAATCACCATCATTTTCTACGGCCCCGGCCAATACCCATGACATAACCACTTGCTGCATTTCACGAATAGGGTAGAAGCAGATAGCTCTACGAAGGATTATGTGACTATTCCCGTGCATAACCACGAGCTGCACTTTACGAGTGACGCATACATTATAGAGTATACTTTAGTTAAAACTTTGGCATAAGTCGAAGTCCAAATTTAGAGAGGGTACATTACGCTATTCATAAAATGTGAACATTTTCTCTTTCGATGGTTTCAGTTTCGTATCTGAAGCAATTTTTTTTTTGAACCAAAAGACATAACTTATATTAGATCAAAAGTGTTACAAAGGCTGATACATTTTTGCAAAACAAGGTACTACTGTGCCCATCTGATCTTTGGACGCAGCGTCTTACGAAAAGTCTGGTGTAACACTACGTAAAACAAAAAGCCCTTAGAGTTGCTGCTGCATGCTTTGATGCTTGATAATAAGTCAGCTACCTCATTAATTAACCTCGCGATAACAAAACATGACTAGCAACGACGAGAATTCGCCGTGTTTCCACTAAAATTTTTCAACAACTTACGGCGTTTTACCAAGTTGTTCTCACTAATCAACAAGTTATTGGTTAGCGAAAACAACTTAACATTTGGTAATAACTTATTGATTAATGGAAACAACTTGACCTTTTTCAACGACTTTTCACTCACATACCCAGCTACGACTTATTAATTAGTGGAACCAACCAATAATTTTTTGACAACAAAATCTACTCAACTTATTGCATTCCGTAAACACTCCTAGAAGCTAGTCCCAGAAGCTCCCGAAGCTCCCAGAAGCATTTTGATTGTGGTCAGAAAGGTACATTCTCAAATACTGTTGATTTCGTCGGTTGATAATGACATGAAAACGATTTGGATTCACGTGGTGACATGCACAATCTTTAACTGACCAATAACGAGACCAAACTTTATTCAAACGCCTACCCAATACTTGATCACTATCATTCATTTACTATATATATATATATAATACAGAACCATTGGCTGCGAATTACGTGTAACAAATTAAGTGACGCTTACATGACAGACTCTATTTAAATAATTTGGCCAATCGAAGCAAATAGAGAAAATAAAAATTTCAAAGATGCTTCTTTTAACAAACCAAAACACACAAAAGTTAATCCATAAGCAGGAGACGTACGTTGCTTCTTTTATATTTATGTAGGATAGTTGATGCACACAATTTCCGCGTAAAATCATCGAGTACCGAACTCTTCTGACTAAAAAATAAACCGAGTGTTTTTTCTCTCAGCGGTTGGATGTCGCCACTCTTGCCTGTGGTTTCATTCAATTTCGGATTGGATGTAATTTTCATTTTTCTCTTTCTTTTCTTTTGGCCTTCTTTTTGTCTCAAGTCTTCTCTCTTAAGCTTAGAGATTGGTCACTCCTCGATGTACCATTTGTCGAGTTCTAACAAAATTTTGTTGCCCCTCAAGTTCTGCGGTTTGATTTCCATAGTAAGCAAAAATCCCTTGGGTCAATAAAGATTTATCTGATGATGTCTCTTTTGCATATACAGTTGACTGGTGATGTTTAATTATTTCTCATCTTGAGCTTGTTTGTAGTTTGCGTGTCAAACTATGCTGGTACTTTTTTGACAGTCTAGTTTGATTTAACGCAATTATCGCGATATTTTAAATGTATCTCCCACCTTCTGTTGGCGGAAACATAATTATTATAATGCATGACGTCTCTCTGGCTACTAGATTGGAGTCACTAGAATTTGTCTGTTTACAAAAGAAAAAAAATAAGGTAGCGTATGAGTAACTCCATGTTACCTCTATAAATTTATGTTGTAATTAAAAAAAGGGGTGAGCAAAATAACCGTCAAACCATGAATTCAGCCCAAACCAAATCAATTCGATTGGTTTGGCTTGGTTTGGTTTTTTAGTGACGTGGTTTGGTCTTGATTTTAAAAATCTAGAAACCGTGTTAAATGATTTGGTTTATGGATTTGCGTTAACGGTTTTGGTTCCAAATTGATCTGAACCGTATAACAGACACATATACTATAATTTGTTTAGATATAGTAAATATAATTAATTTTCTGATCTAATTCTCCATTCCACCACCCTATTCTTTTACTTCCAAGATTAATTCCCTAAACTTCTATATGTGATAACTTATTCCTACAATATTTTCAATACACTAAACATACATGTACAATCTGGACTTAGCCAATTGATTTTTGAGTCTTTTCAGCCTCCATGCTCGCACAGTCATGCAACCGTCATCCCTATGTACTCCACCAAATTAAAGCAAGCAATTAATTTCGAAGGAGTTAGTATCATGTTAAACTGCATTATGCAAGAAAATTGTAAGTCACTCAATGGCAAGTATATCGACTAAAGACACCAAGTTTGAGAACATAATAGGCTGATGGCTCTAACTGAAAGTTATTCCTAAGCAAACCTTAAAAAAGTAAATAAACCTAAGACCATCATTTCCATGAAACTATATCAAATATCTTAGTCCCTGGACAATACAATCAATATACAAACCGTTCATAAAGATGACGAACAATTGAAACTCAAATTTAGTGTGCAAACAAAACTTTATAAGCTTCTTGTTGCAGCCTTCTCAATTAGCTTAATGTACCATTCATAATGACCAATGACCATAGACAGACGAATAGGAAAAAGCATCAAATCTAATACGGAGCACCCCAACTGCGTCACATGACTACGGTGAGGGTTAATCTAAGTCTTATTTTTACACATTTTGCATATTAGATGTTGTTGGACAATTTTTTTGTTTTTCCAAGATCTAACAGTCAAGGGTTCCCAGCTGAAACCACCACCAACTAAACCTTTTGCATAAATAATTTTTTTAGTTTTGCCTGGCGTGATCTATTAAACTGTGCATTTCAGACCAGCTAGAAATTGGCGACAACATTATATCTATTCATGTGTATAAAAATAGATGCAAGAGATGTTTTACCAGATAGAAATCAACCACATCATTATACTATTTATGTGTATATTAAAAATAAATGCAAGTGACATTGTACCAGTGATTGGAACTCCCTTTGGTAACTCCAATCGATGTGGTTTGCACCAAAGTCTACGCCTCAGCCACCCAGCAACAACGAAAAACAGCCAGCAAAACAAAGGCACTACAATAAATGCAACCAACAACATCAAATGCAGCAGCAAAAACAGCTAAATGGACCAAAAGTTAATCATCAGTACCATACTCTCATGAATTGAAATCCAAAATGAACCAAAAGTTATTTTTTTTTAAAAAGAAAAAGAAGAAAAGTTGAAGGAATTAGCAATACAATATGCAATAATTTAATTTGTGCTTACCACTAAAGTCGTAGATGTGCCATGGTGCCACTTTTAGGATCAAAACTCCACGGAACAGAAGTTGATAAAAACCATTGATGACCAAAAGTAGCCTGTTCAAAACCATTACACACCCACCAAGTCACGGCGCAAGCGGGATAATTTGTTGCATTTGACGCTACTTTTACTTTCATGAAACATAATACATTCTCTTAACTTAAATTATCACGAAGTTTAAATTGGTCGTCATACCTTTAAGTAACATGCAAAATCAATTGTATTTAACATGTCTAAAATTAAAGTAAATGAAGGAGAGTCAGCACGATGCACGCGATCTGAGACGACGTCCTATAATATCCTTTGCAAAAGAGTAGAAAAGGACAGAGTTACACAGAAGGAAAAAAATGATAAATTGAAGGAATTTGTTAACCTATTATTGGTAGAGAGAAAACAAAAAGAAAACAGAAATGATAGAGGTACCGAAAATGGGGGAGGGATTTCGTACCGACGGCTGCCGGTGGGCCGTCTCCGGCCACCGGACGGCCGATCCGAGCCGTTCAAAAATTCTAAAAAAAAAAACCGAGGGGCCCTACGCGGGAATCAACGGCATCCAAGGTGTGTAGGGTGCTTGATCGGAGCACCCCTTTTCGTGTGTACACGAAAAGGGGTGCTCCGATCAAGCACCCTACACACCTTGGATGCCGTTGATTCCCGCGTAGGGCCCCTCGGTTTTTTTTTTTAGAATTTTTGAACGGCTCGGATCGGCCGTCCGGTGGCCGGAGACGGCCCACCGGCAGCCGTCGGTACGAAATCCCTCCCCCATTTTCGGTACCTATAGCAACACTCAAAAGAAAATAACGTATGATATGGTTTTTCACATTTTCCCTCTGGTTGCTCTTGATCAATATGATGATTTCTCTTGCAAAAAGAAAATATCAGAGGAAAGTATAAAAGAAAATCCAACCAATCGAATCTATCTACAAAACAAATGTCAAAAATAAAACATAGAAACGAAACCAAGGATCAAACTACTCACATTAATATGTAGGTTTTCAAAGATTCAGTCTCAATATTGCTCATCAGAAAGTTGAACCACTCCTGCATAATACGAAAAATTCAAAGAAAAGAAACAAAATTCAAGAGATTAAGAATCAGTGTATTAAACCTACCTATACGTTTTCGGGGGGAAAAATAGGAAAAACCATCATCGAAGAGAAAGCAATAGCTGGGCGGCCAAAAAAAAAAACTAGAATGTCTTCCGAGGGGTAATATATAGGAAAAAATAATATATATGAAAAGTGTTTCTTTCAATTTTAAATTTTGAAACGGAAGTCGGCAATTTCTCAAAATCAATTCTTACGTAGATGGCAAATCTTGCTCAAATTATATATGGGAAGTGTTTTATTTTTTTTCCTACTCAGCTGAGAGTTCCTTTTGAACGAAGATTACCATATATATCTTTGTCCAAACAATGTAAGTTATTTACTAAATTGCCATTGGTTTGTATGTGAAGGATGGAGAAATTTGGACCGTTGGATTAGTTTGTATGAGTAGATAAAATTTGTGTTAGAGAGAAATCTGAACCGTTGAAAAAGAATATTCCTAAAAATACCCGTCCTGTTTTATAATATAGATTTATGAATTAAGATTCGATGCCGTAGATAGAGTACGTGAATTGTAGTCGTCTGGTGCGCCAAAAGTCTTATTGTAATGACGTGATTCATGCTACATTTTTTATGGTCAATCTAAGTATGTGGAAGAGCTCCGACGACAAAAATTAACTTTATTCATTGATGGTGACAATCGCGATTTCATGACGTTAACTCTTGAAAAATAATAGATCGATGGTCTACTTTTAAAATTACATATATATTGTACTATTTTCTTTACTCAAATGCAATGAAATCCGTGACTTCAATCATCGAATCCATTTGAATTATATAAATATCGTACATACATCTAGACTTACAACGAACCAATCAAAATTTCGAAATATATATACCGTGGTGGACACCACGGGTCATCCATGGAGAAGCATATACATATTTAAATTAAGTTGCGTACATATTTATCTAACTCAACGGAGTTGTAGGAGAAATTTTACCGTATAATATATCTAGTTAGATGGAGAGATCGGCGGCGGGAGCCCAACCTTGCCGTTAAACCGAGCCAGCCTAACTACACCGGAGCCACTGCCGTACTAACCACTAAAGCCTAGTCTCGCCGTTAAGCCGAGCCGGTCTCTCCCAGATGTACGTAGAGACCGGCGCGGGGAGCCAACCTTCGAAAATGAAAGCCGAGGCAGTCAGAGCTAGCCACTACCACCATCTACCAAAACTCTGAACAATTCCCTGCAGCAACACAATCTTCAACAGCAGCAACATCAAACTAGAAGAGACGAACTGCCGGCCCTTCGCCCGAATGAGAGCTTAGAAAGGTCCCCCGGTCGGAATTCGACACACAAAGACGACCAAAATCGACCCATCCATGGGGACCGCAACCATCTCGCCACCACCAGAAAGAAATTGAACCAATCAGACCGCCATCTTCACTAATCGTTTTTGAAAAAAAACCCTATAAAAACAGAGATTAGAAAAAACTAACTACACTTCCACCTCAACCACACCACCACCCTTCGCCTCTACCCAGATAAACCAGATCAAACACCACCACACCGCCGCCCACGACCACCAAACATCCGAAACACCCAACGCCGCTAGGCCTCCAGAGGTAGCCAAGGAAACCTTTGGTCGATGACGGAGTGCACCACACACCGCCGCCACACCCTCCCCGCAAAAGAGGGCCATACGTGCCCGAGAAATAGACAGAAAGAGGGAAAACGGAAAGTGATCTCGATCAGGAAAGGAGGGAAAGGGGAAGGAGAGAGTGTAACGCCCCGATTTTCAAGGAATTTCGGGGCGCATTACCCTTAAAATACGCTGAATTTTGCAAACTACTAGGCCCCTATTTGTCCTTATACAAAAATTAAAATTTCAAAATAATACAAAATAAAAAATAAAAAATCTAACATTTTTATTCAATAACATCCCCAGAGCGACTATAGGTTTGACACGGATTCCAAGCAACGTTAGCCCAGCCTCCGTTCCAAGGGTCCCACCTGTATCAACTGCTCCAGTGTAGAAACTTGCACCCTCTGGCAAATTGATCGCCGAAGCAAACGATTTGCCAGGATACAAACGTATTCGTGAGTGATAAATCACCCAGTAGATATCCCTAAACCCATAACCCATAAAAAAAATAAGCAATAATATAATAATGGACATAAAGGATAAAGTTACAGCAATCAGAAGCATATTATGAATTATCTTGTCTTTAAGTGATTTCTAGATTTTTTTACCATGAGAAATATTCCTCTCAAACAACCTCTGAACTATGGCAACTCTGCCGATTTACCCTCCTTTTGCTTGCCCAACCTGGGGTCCCAGACTAATAAGACCAAACTACATGTCGGGTCGAACTCGGCTGTACCATCACAAGGAGCGAATGATAAACCAACCAATCATGAGAAATGATACCCATACTCCAGTTTCAACCAATAAAAACTCCCCCGAAAATTCCGGAAGATAAATCCAACAATGCCATATTCAAGGTTCGCGCGATATATCGAAATCCACCGGTCTTAAATCACAAGTGCCGATCCCGTTACCCATTCTCTTAGTAATCAACGGTCCTCGGCCACTTTGGCTATCTCCTGACCATAACCGTCACAACAGTGACTAACATCATTCCACTTTCCATAGAGTTTAAACGTCTAATTGACTATTCCAAAATACGAACACCGCTCATGGTACCTAAGTCCACATTTCTACGTTTCATAGCACACCAAATAATAATGAAAAAAAATTATAATTCAACGATCACATTCTCATGAATGCTATTAATAAGCGCGTTCTAGTCACATAACTGATTATAATAAACACGGTGATAATATATTAAACTTAGTATTTTAAACTAATACAAATTGTTATTTAAGAATATACTACTAACTTATTAACGGACGGTGATAAATTAGTAATATTACAATTGAAAAATCTCTTAAAATTTCTATTTATTGGTTAACAAAGTTTATATACCATCAAATCTATTGTTTTTACCAATTATGAAATTTTAAGAGGATATTTTATTACTACTTATAATATTAAGTGAATATCATAAATATCTTTTATCCACTAATTTTCTTTCTAAAAACTTTTACTAAATAAAGGTATTATTAATTTAAAAACCATTTTTTTCCTTGCTCTCAAAATATTATATGTAATTATCAAGTAGTAAGAGAAATTTGAGCATACATATAATCTAAACTTTTTACAAAAAAAATGTCACCAAATAACCACTTAATCTACTATATAAATTAAACTGATATAACGATTACGCTTTATACTAAACAGATATTACATAGTCATAAAATAATATCAAGTAAGTAGTTTTTAGTATTAATAATATCAAAAAGACTGTAACATACATATCATAAGGGTTATCTTATACAAACATAGTATCACATAGAGCGTCGGATTCATAAATAATATCAAAATGATGAATCTGGCAGAAAACGTATAGTAAGCTATATTTTCCGTTCGGGCTCATTTCAAACCCTATTAACTATTCAAAACTACTCTATTATACTTAGAGAGAGTGGGAGAAGGGGTACATACTTTCGGTTTGGTCAAAACAAGCTTAAAACGGGTTTTTTTTCGAGTTTTTTGGTTGCAAAGAAGATGATGAGTATGGGGCGTAGGGATGACTTCAAATGATTTGGGGCTGGTTCTGAGATGCTTTGGGTTCTTATGGAAGGTTGGTAATATCAATTCGGAGTTTGGGGGTGGTGTAAGAGGCAAACCCACTTTTCTCTCTCTAAGCTGCGAACGCGGGGGCTCTGCTGCCCACCATGGTGGGCAGCAGCCCCGACCCACACCTCCACACCTCACACACGGCACCGTTTTGATAAAGGGAAAAAAATAAATTCTTCCGCTTGCAATCTTATGGAGCAGAAACGTGATTATGAGAGCCTTAGAGTTAAAATTTAATTATGTCTCTTTAAAATAATATGATCAAAATAATAAGATCTTCACGTCAATTCAAACGGATTGAAAATTGGAGCACTTAATTTTTTAATCATATTTTTTAATATATAAACGGTCTAAAAAATTAAGTGTGCCACTCTTTAATTCGTTTGAACAAGTACGAAAATCTTATTATTCTAATCATATTATTCTAAAGAGATATAATTAAATTTTGTCTTTAGGACTCTCATAATCACGTTTCTAATCTATAGGATCTTAAATAAATAGAAGATACTTAATTATGAGAGCCCTAGAGACAAAAATTAATTATGATACTTTAGAATAATATGATTAGAATAATAAGATATTCGTACTTGTTCAAACGAATTAAAAATTGGTATACTTAATTTTTTTAAACAGTTTATATATTAAAAAATATGATTAAAAATTTTAAATGCTTTAATTTTCAATCCGTTTGAATTAACGCGCAGATCTTATTATTCTGATCATATTGTTCTAAAGAGACATAATTAAATTTTAGCTCTAAGACTCTCATAATCACGTTTCTGTTCCATAGGATTGCAAGCGGAAGAGTTTATTTTTCTTCCTTTATCAAAACGGTGCCGTGTGTGAGGTGTGGGTTGGGGCTGCTGCCCATGCCATGGCCAGAGCTTAAGCTTTCACTCTCCTACCTTTCTACAGGTTTTTTGAATGCACAGTGAGAGAGGTGTGTGTGGAGCTGTGGTTTCGGAAGTGTGAGGGGGGTGGTATTTATAGGCGTCGAACCCGGTCGGGCAGGGGCTGTCTTTCTTAATGGCCAAGTTGGCCTTTCAGTCATGGGAGAAGGAGAGAGAGAGAGGGAGAGGGAGAGGTTCGACAGAGAGGGAAAATGGGAATGTACGGAGGGAAAGGGGGAATGTACGGAGGGACAGGGGAATGTACTGTGAGGGAGGGAAAATAATTGGGTGTGGGAGGGTGTGCATGCGTGGAAATGTGCTTCGCGGTGTTTGGTAGCCTGGATTTTGATTTCGGAAAATTACGAAATTAATACTGTAGTCTAAATAAAATATTTTGAGACTAACCGCAGTCTCGATTTATGAAAACAAAATCTCGTTGATCAAAAATAGATTTTTACGAATACGGACACACCCGATTCATTTTAATCGAACTAATTAGCTAGTTAATCAACCTAATTAAATAAAACAGATTATTAACAAAGAAAATAATTTTTGAAAATAATATCACGAAATTTTTATTTAATACTCTCTCCGTCTCTAAATAAATATCCGGAGCCAAAACTAGGCTTTACAAAACATGCATATTTTTTTATTAAAAAATTTAATTTTTTTTCACAATCTAATAGAACTCATTGCTATCTATTAATATTTTTAGGGACGGAGTGAGTAAAAATTTTGGGATATTACAGAGAGAGAGAGGGAGAGAAAGCACGGAGGGGAAGGAGGGAGGGAGGCGCCTCATCCGCGGCGGCGGTGCCGAGGAAAAAAAACCGTAGCAAAGGAATTCAATGTTAATTTGAGGTAGTGTTTAACTATTTGGTACACTTCACAAATTCAATGGAATGCTGGTGTTTTTGTGTTCTCTCCAAGTGAAAGTTTGTGTACACTTTTTTATATGCACGGATTCACACACAAATTTGTTCAGAACTGCTCTATGTACATGGGTTTCACGAAATAATAAAGGATCCTTGTGCATCTGACGATTACGAAAAATATCTGTGTCCGCATAAATTTCTGTATTTCTGATCAAATGATAATTTAGGAGCTAATGATTGATTGCCTTTGAATCATGAAAGATTAAGAAGCCAAAAATTGACACAAAAAAGTGAGTGAGGCCCCGTTTCACTATAGTTCTTATTTTTTAATCAAGTATTTATTTTCTGCTTTATGAGATAAGTTATTCTCTTACAATATATTACCTTAATACTCCTTCCGTCCCAATTTAGTTGTCATTTTTGAGAGTTCGTGCCACTTTTCAATTAATTATATCTTGTAATTTATAATGTTTTAGGTGATTTTAAAAATATTGAATTATAGAACAAATCGAGATCTATCAAATAAGATCCATATTGAATATAAAATTCATTACCACTTTAAAGATATAACTAGTTTTCTAATCCAGTTAAAATAGAACTAGAACAAATAAATTGGGACGGAGGGAGTAATATCTTTCAAAACGGGTTAGGAGACCTATTCATCAAAACAGGTCTGTTTTCTTTTGCAAGGAAGCAAAACGTAAAACGTCAAAACAAAAAGCAGAAAACAGAGAATGTATATTCATTATGTAACCAAAAAATGCATGCTACCGAAAAGAATATGAGTACGTACAATCATGTACATACACCGCATACATACACATTTTGGGTACGTCTCGATTCTTATAAAAATAATACGAGCCGCTCATTTTATTCAAAATAGTTTGTTTAGGGCCTCTATAAAAAATCAACTTTTTCGGATATCGGAAGTAGCGTTTATAAAATATCCAACTTTGCTTCAGAAACATAGGCCTGGATTTTGAAAAACAAGGGTTAACTAAGGCTATCCACAGTGGTATAATCAAAAATGGATAACCAAAAGTTGACACGCCAGCTTTTGATTATTCATTTAAGAGATTGCTAAGCTTAACAATGTTGAGGTTTACAATGGTTACTTTTAGTCCATAACCAAAATAAGGAGTCCATTACAATTTCACACAATCTCTCTCTCCTCATCTGTTTTCTGCCATTCACTTCCCTCCATTACGTTTTTTTTTGGGCAAAAGTATATCGAACATATGGTGTTTTTCTTAGTGTCATCTATCAAAACTATACCGAAACTTTTTTTTTCTTCCTATTTCTGTAGCCTATATCACAAATCCACCACTCTCTTAATTTTTCAAAAAAAATCAGAAATGTTCTTGAATTTGGAAAAGAATGCAAGATTCTTCTTCTTCTTCTTTTTGCAAGGTTCTTCATTTGCTCAACCATAGAGGGAGGGACAAAAAAAGAATAACCATTTTTTAGTCAAAAAAGTCTTCTTTTTTTTTGTGTGCTAAAAAGTGATTATTTCTCAAAATACTTAGGTAAAAGTTAAAAAAAAATTACTTTTCTGATTCCTCTAGTCGAGACGAATCAATAACCCATAAAAATTTGGTGCAAAACTAACAAATGGAAAAAAATTCAAATAAAGACAATTTTCAGATTTAAGTTAAGTTTAAGTTAAATTAATAAGAATGCAGCCTAAAATAAAAACGGAAAAAAAGAGTGAAATACCTTAATCCGGCAACGATGAGTTAAATTGTAGATGATCGAGAAATATGAGCTTCATTTTTTAAGGAAAAGAAAGAGAAACAATTTGTGGTTGAAGTGAAAAAGATATAGAGCAAGTGAAGAAGAGAAAAAGAAAATACTAGTTGAAATACGCCTGTATATAAATTTTGGAACCAATTAACTTATGTAGTATGGGGTTCACAAGTTTTGATTATTGAAAAAAGTTAGCTTTGATTATCCAAAGCCCAAAATTTGATTATTTCTAAGGATGTTGTTAAATTTGATTATACCATTGTGAGTCATTTTTTGCATAAATATTGTTAACTTTAACAACAACTGACTTTTGATTATACCACTGTGGATGGCCAAAGGTGAAAATTCTATAGATATAAAGACTATGCGGAACCCCTCGTGAATGATTTTCAAATACAAACGTTCAGTATCTTCCCATGATTTAGTAAATTAGATAGTATTGGTTTGTGAAAAGAGGAATGCTACATACACTACACACTTTCACTACACCATCCATTACATTTTTTATGGGACTCATTTCGGGTCCACAAAAAATACAGAAAAATATCCATAAATTTTAAAATAATATTTTAGAGGGCCCCGTAAAAAATCAGCTCTAACGGGTATCGATGAATATTATTTCTGGGTTCGTATGTTCGAAACTGCGCAGTTGAGCATTTTCACTCATATAAATTTAAAAATAATACTTACCGATATCGGTTAAAGTGGATTTTTTGCAGAGCCTCCTAAAATATTATTTTAAAATTTATAGATATTTTTCTGTATTTTTTGTTGGATTCAAAATGAGTCCCATAAAGAATGTAGTAGATGGTGTAGTGAAAGTGTATAGTGTATGTAGCGGGTCAATCTTCATAAATTTCATCGTAAATACATGTACTTAAACAAATAAAAAAGCGGGAGAGATAAAAATGATGCGGGGACGTCATTTGTCTGCTTGCCTAACCAAGCACAAAATAATGAGGGATGCTATTCACACAGATGAATAGCGTACAGATCATGCACTGATCAAGTTGTGGGGCCCACTATGGGTCCCACAAAAATGATCCGATCCGTTCATTAAATTTAAAACATTTTTTCAAGAGCTCTGGCGAAAAATCAGCTCAATCCGATATCAAGAAGCACTCGATCCAATCATTTTACTTTTCGTGCAGATCTGAAACTGAACAAAACGTTAGATGATTGGATCAAGTATTTATAGGCATTGGATTGAGCTAATTTTTCAGGAGGGCCTTTGAAAAAATGTTTTAAATTTAATGAATGGATCGGATCGTTTGTGTGGAACCCGTACTGGGCCCGACATCTCGATCAGTGCAAGATCTGTGCATTTTTCATCTGTGTAGGTATCATTTCTGCAAAATAATTCATAGATCTTTGGACTTCATTACCAAGAGAGAAACTCTACAAAATAAAGCCCGCAAAGAATTGACGTTCTATTGTCGTCATTTTATATAGTTACATTTGAAGTAAGATCTTCTGTGCTGAAAATTCATGTGCCGAGAAATTTTTCTGCCGTTAGATTTAAAACATAAAAAAAATCATATAATCTTACGGCCGAAAAATTTCTCGGTACAGATACACAAGAATTTTCGAGATAGAACAGATTAGATCCGTTACATTTATCTATCTATGTTAGTAATGTGTCAGATGATGTAAGCCCTTATGTGTATCATCTTATGGAGAAATTTTTCAGTGCTGGGTGGGTACCACGTCACCCGGCTAACGTGATACCCACTCGGCACTGGAAAATTTCTCCATCTTGTGCGATTTAACCACCATCCAGCGACGGGGTTGTTATTAGCATGCCGAATCATCAGATCTACAAAGAAAGCTCCCATGAGTTTGGCCTCATCCAATCCCAGCCAAAACTAAACTGAGTCGTCTCTTCTAAGATCTCAGGTTCGATTCTCCTTATCAACAACTTTTGTGGTTACCTCATTCAATTATCCTTGCTAGCAAATTTTATGGTCACCTCACCCCACACGTAAGCGTATGAAATAGATTTGGGAGGAACTGTAAAAATTAATTCGATGTGCACGCAAGCTGACCCGAATCACCATGAGCACCACGTATGCACATCTTCATATTCGCCTCGCCCTTGACAACCACCATCCTCCAAAGTTTATGTGGAACCACCTGCATGTCATGACCGAAATTCGATTAGTAGAATATAACGCATAGGGCGTTATGGATGTACCACACAATGGGATAATCAATTATTTGAATTTACTCAAAAATACTTAGCGTGAAGAGTCAACTATTTCTGCGAAGAATCTCTGAGAAAATCCAAACCATTAGTTGCAACAATGGACAGTCCAAAATTGGACTCTCTCCTCACATCCAAAACTCACAACAGCCAAGGTGCCGACACACAATATATGCATGTATATAGTATCACAAGGGACAATTATTTAATACTTCTGATGTATACTCTTTCCCCTCACATAAGTTATAACATGGGCTCATGCAGGACTTACATGTAGGCTCCACATGTTATGTGAGGGAAAGAAGTACTGAATAATTACCCATTCTTTGCATACTCAACATGGGAATGAATTTAAACTCTTCCAAAAAAAATTTCACTTTGTATACGTGAAATTATCAGAGTATTCTCTTTTTTTTTGGGTAAACATTATCAAAGTATTCTTAATTCAATTTTAATATGTGAAAAGTAATCCTTACTTCTTAGTTGTCATTTCACATAACTATAAGAAATTTTTTACTTAGCTGTCTATTATAGAAATTAAAAAAGAAAACAGTTAACAGAAAACAAAATTATTATGCGGAGTGATTTTGCCACTTCCCTTTGTGTCTATATAAGATGATGTGTTTTTTGCGAGAAGGAGGGTGGATACAATATCAAATATGACTGTCTTTAGAATCGTTCGATGCACGTTAGTCAACATTTATCAAATGGCTTCCAGGTATAAATGTGTCCCGAGTTGTGTTTCAATATTATATGTGCGGAGATATACCTCACACTTTTGTAGTTACAGATGACCAATAAGAAAACAATTTGCCCACTACCTGTAAATGAATTACTACTATTATTCAAGAACGTAAAAAAGACTCCCAACCAATCACGTGGCGACAACCCAAACAAGTGGAAAAAAAATAATTATCAATGGTCAACGGAAGGTTCAGATCAGCGAGGATGATTGAGCATATAATGCAGGACTTATGTTTGGTCCCCACTGAATAATTTTGCAATCACGTGGAGCTCAACCGCCAGAATCTGGTAGAATTCCAATTTAGTATCTAGACAGAATCTGGTAATGATTTTTAGGATTTAAATGCTAATTAATGATTTTCTCCCTTTTTCCTTTCTGGGGAAATCATTTATATCCTCCAGCTAAAAACTCCTTTCTTTGATTTCGAAATGTGCTTTAATTTCATTCCCACGAATCAAAAGATAATGTTGTAAATTCACGTATATAAGGACAGAAAAGGAATTAATACATATGGTAAAAAAGGAAAGTTCGTAAATAAATTCCTTTTTACTATGGGTAGGGAAAACCGAAGAAGGAACGAGCCTTCACTTTACGGACTTGGCTACTCTTCCAGTGCACTACCAATGGATAGAGTGTGTTTGCAACAAAGGAAAAGATAGTAAAGATGCCAATTGACTGCCAATATGATTCCCTTAGCTAGTGGTTTTAATTTCTCACGCATCGACAAATAATGTAATAAATTCACGTATACACGGACAAAAAAAGAGAGAATACAAATAGTAAATAAGAAAGTGTATAAATCAATTCCTTTCATTTTACTGACCCGGCCTCTCTTCTGGTTGGTAGTCAACTTCCAATTGAGTGTGTTTGCAACATATTATTGAACATAAGATTAGGAAAATGATATTGGGACTCTAAAAATTAATACAAGCACTCCAAAAAAATAAAAGAAAGTGCTTTGGAATTACACTGATTTTGGAGTGTCAGTGTCATTTTCCTAAGATTAAGCTTGCAAATTCTTATGTCAATTATACGTAATAATTGTTTTTTTTTCATGATTCAAGTGTTTAGACCAGTTTAGCACACCTTGATTTATTCTTTTTGGGCAAAAATCTATATGAACTTACCCCACAAGAGTTGATAGAACCTATTTGTGGGAACGAAAAATATCCATTTGTTTTGAAGAAGTAAAATGAAAATAGGTTACCATGCTAAGTTGGAAATTAATTACATGGGATCCTTCAATATGGTGCAGCATTTTCTTTATATGAGTGAATTGAAAATTTTCAAAAATAGTGAGTCGTTGCTTTTATGTCACCAATAAATTGATTACCTTTACCATCTTGTCTTAAGTTTTATGGGAATTTCCCCATATAGATAAATCCCTCATATACTTAATTCACGAAGGTATAATTAATTGGTACTCTAGACTAAAATGCCTCGTGAAAGTGTACAGTGGGACTATTGAATAATTTTCTGCAACGACTATACTATCTATATGAAAGTACACAATTTTTGACACAAAATCTAATCGGACCACCACACTAATAATCAGAGTCGTTCAATTTATTTGGATATCAATGAGTACTTGATCAATTCATCCGAGTTTTTTCCCGTCAAATTTAGGAACAAATACCGATCAAGTCCTTACCGATATCTGAATAAATTTATGGAGAGCTCTAAAAAAAATATTTCAAACAAATTGACCAATTCAAATTATTCGCGTGAGACCCTCCAAAATGGGTTAAATGTGAGATTTTTATATTTTGTGAAAAGTGCGTTAAATGTTGTGTCCAGAGAGACCGAGCAGAGAATACAAAAATATGCTTGCTTTCATGTGCCGGTGTGTTGTTGGTTGAAAGTCCAGTTCTGTTCTTGCCAATTCCCATCACCATCGTTGTGAATTTTATTTTAGTATTTTTGTTGTTGGTAAAGACCATCGTTGTCAATTTTACAGCTTTACTTGCTACAGCCACTCTCTCTCTCTCTCTCTCTCTCTCTCTCTCTCTCTCTCTCTCTCTCTCTCCATCATTGTCAATTGTACAGCTTTATTCACTTGAACCAGTCTCTCTCTCTCTCTGATCCCTCCATAAAGAGCGCGCCATTTGCCATCTGGGTGTGTTGGGAAAGTTTTTCTTTTGGGAAAGTTCCAAAAGAAAAACTTCTTCCATGGTCAAAACCCAACCTTCATGCTGTGATCTCTGTTTTTGTGCTCTGTTTTGATCTGGGTTTTCATAATTTCGCTCTCCAAATATGACTTTAGAGGAAATTAAAGGAAGTTTAGGGGGTGAAAATGATAAATTCCCAGTGGGTATGCGGGTTCTTGCCGTTGATGATGACAGAACTTGGCTGAGGATATTAGACGAATTACTAAAGAAATGCCATTATCACGGTCTGATTCTCTCTATTTCTTGCTTTTTCCTGTGTTTAATTCTTAATTTGAGTTTGAATTGTCATAAACCCTTTGTAATTGTATTGTTTCTGGTTGAATTTTCGCCCAATTTTTGGTTTCTAATTAGAATTTTGACTCAACATCATTTCTAAATGGGTTCGGCTTTGTTCATCTAATTGTGCATGGTGGTAATTTCTCTTTGTCAATGGTGTTTCAATTTTCTGTTTTTTTCCCCCCCTGAAATTCTTGGGGTTTGGGGAAGTGGGTCCTACTTTATTATGTGCCTAAAAAATTCCAAAATTCTGGTGATTAGTTTTGATTCATTCTTGTATCCTGTAATGAAATCTTTGTAATCCTTTCAGGTTTTTTATATGAAATTACCACTTGTTCAAATAAAAAATTCTTTTTTTTTAAAAAAAAAAATTCTTGGGGGTTTGGGGAAGTGGGTGCTTTATTATGTGTCTAAATTCCAAAATTCTGGTGATTAGTTCTGGTTCATTTCTGTATTCTGTGATGAAATCTTTGTAATGCCTTCTGGCTTTTCAAATGAAACTACCTCTTGTTTAGAAAAAAATTCCACTTTTTTCCCGAAATTCTTGGAGTTTGGGAAAGAGGGTACTCTAGGATGTGTCTAAATTCCAAATTTCTGGTGATTAGTTTTGTGTTAGATAAGGTTCAAATGTTTGTTTGGTTAAAGTGTGTTTTCGATTTCTTTGATTGGTGGATTATTTTGGAGATATTGAAAAAAAAATTTGATTGCTCAATTGTCTTCCCAATTTGGGTACGTTATGAATTTGTGCTCAGATAAGGTTCAAATATAATTGCATGTTTTAGAGTATTTTTTTTCCATATTATGGCAATTCTGCTACCAATTATTTCTTTCTTAGGATACAATTATTCTAATTTGATGGCCTTGAGTGGTCTCAAATTCTAGTAATGCCTGTCGATCCAGTCGTGTTTTCTACATTAAAAAACGGTGAAATATTTATTTTTCATGGCAGTTCAAGCCATATTTTGTGCTTTTATACCATTAACCAACAATCTCAATAGAAATTTCAGATTTTCAGTTACTGTAAAAAGTTGCTGTAGTTCCATTATTTTCTTTGATCACTTTCATTGGATTCGTTTGTAGTGCGCTGGTTTCAATCGTTCCCATCTCGAATTCTATGTCTTTGGTTTTGGACTTGTATGCTAGCTTTGTTTTTCTTGTATTCTAATATGGGTTTTTCTGTCAAAGTAATTGACACTTTCGCGTTTTTGGTCTTGGCAGTCACAACAACTAGTCAGGCAAAAGCGGCTTTGAAAATGTTACGGGAAAACAAAAACAGATTCGACCTAGTTATCAGCGATGTGCATATGCCGGATATGGATGGTTTCAAGCTCCTAGAGCTCGTGGGCCTTGAAATGGACCTACCTGTCATTAGTAAGAAATAGCCTCTTCACTGATCTTTCACATATCATAACCCAAAAGACTTTTTGATTTTGTTTTTGAAAGTAATCATAGCATATAAGTTTGCGTGGAATAACAATCGTTTCTGCGAATTTTTTGTTTATGTCCCAGTGCTGTCAGGAAATGGCGATCCCAAGCTTGTGATGAAGGGGATTACACACGGTGCTTGTGACTATTTGGTGAAACCTGTTCGAATCGAGGAGCTGAGAAACATATGGCAACATGTTATCAGGAAAAAGAAGTTTGATTCTAAAAGTGAAAACAATTCCAACGCTCAAGACAAGGGTCACCAAGCAGGTGGACAAGCGCATTCGCCTGATGGGGCCACTGATCAAACTAGGAAGGCAAGTAGAAAAAGAAAGGAAGATGAGGAAGAAGAACAAGAAGAGGAAGAAGGTGAAGAGAATGGACATGAAAATGAGGACCCGGCTACCCAGAAGAAGCCTCGGGTCGTTTGGTCCATAGAGCTTCACAGAAAGTTTGTTGCAGCTGTTAACCAATTGGGCATCGAAAGTAAGCAGTTAGTAGTTATCACAGTGCTGCAATTTTCTTTGGATTTCTTTCTGAGTCTTTTGATTACTCGTTCCTCTATCTTCCATGACTTATGCAGAAGCTGTTCCTAAAAGGATTCTTGACATGATGAATGTTGAAGGGCTTACAAGGGAAAACGTGGCAAGCCATCTTCAGGTACAGAACTTCCCTTTTCCCATTACTTGTAGTATTCCCTTGGGATGTGTTTGGATCCTGGATTGTGGAGGGAAAGAACAGGTAAGGGAAACATATCTTGGATTTGTGTAGGAAAATTACTTATGTTTCCTTTCCCTCGACAAATCCCCTTGCAAATCGAAGATTGTAATACAGCCTTAACTGATGTTGTAAAACAGCCATCCCTTGACCAATTTTTAGATTTGGTTTGAGATTTTCCACTCTTTGGGGAGTGTTTAGGGCCTTTTTGTATTGGGGCCTCTTTTTGTATTTGGGAGGCAATCCCTTTTTATAAATAATTATTTACTTATCAAAAAAAATAAAAAAATGTTGTCTTGAAGTGAAACACTCTGAATCGGTTGGTCTGGTAAGTACTAAGTTGGAATCTCCAAGAAGATTTTGTGAGGTCACAAGAAGCATTAAGAAGTGGAGATGAAATGCATGTTGGATCTTCCGAAGTGGTCTCTCTTGTGAATTATTAATTGGAACGTGGAGAACGATACTAGTCTTCTAGTAAATGAAAAAATAGAGTTTTGACAGGTTACTTAACATTGGGGGCTGCTTACATAACTGATTAGCTCACGTAATTGAAAAGACTCCATACAACCATTCACCTGCTGTAATTCATCGGCTCCCTACATATATCTCAACATGTCACTGTGTCAGACCTCCCTGAAACTCTAATCCGAGGAAATAGTCTAGGCTTGAAGTGTGCATGAAAAAGTTTTGAACCCATCACCCATGCAACAGAAACACCTGTCTGAGATGTATTGGGTATTTTACATCCACTGTAAGGGAACGCTAGTCTATAGGATTTATAATATATTGCACTTTATTTATCTTGTTTCAACTATGTAATTAGTCGAGGAAAACTTTCTTCACAAGGTATTCAAAGCCCCAGGAGATCTTGGGTTCAGCTCTTTTTTTTATTTGTTCCCCGTGTGCATTATGCTTTTCTATAGGTATGGATGTTACTATCTCCACGTGGGTGCTGGCTATATGTATACACTGTTCGGCCTATTTCCGGACCACTTATTGCTTTGAGACAAATCGGTGATCTAACAACCTAAACAACTTTTTATTGCAAAACAAAATTAGCTTGGCTTACCCAACGGTTAGGAACGACATAGTTAAAGCTTAGTAGCATAGACAGAACAGATCTTCCTGAATAGAAAAAAATGATTAGTGCTTATTGACAGTCAGACTACAATTTCATACCGGTTTCCAACATGCTTATGCTTTTGTCTTGTGTTACAGAAATATAGGCTTTACCTGAAACGAATCAGTTCAGAGGCCACACAGCAAGCAAACATGGTTGCTGCATTTGGGGGTAAAGATGCTTCTTATATGCGCATGAGTTCACTAGGTGGGCTTGGAGATTTTCGCACATGGGCTGGACCTGGGCGATATTCAAATTCCAACATATCACCATATCAAACAGGTGGAATTCTAGGTAGATTGAATAGCCCTGCTGGAGTGAACCTCCGTAGCCTTTCTTCTTCTGCACCATTCCAACCTGGCCATGCCCAAAACTTAACCACCCTTGGGAAGCTCCAGCCAGTTGTTTGGCCGTCAAACCAAAACCCCAGTTTATTTCAAGGGGTTCCCACATCCTTGGGGCTTGGCCCATTTCAACCAGGTGGTGCTTCGAGCAGTCCTTTCACTGTACATGGAAATGGACAACACCTGCAAGATGGGGGCCTATTTAGTAGTCAACCTTCTTTCAAAGTGGGTTCACTGACTTCAGAACCTTTTAACACTGCCGTTGGTGGTTCTAATGAAAGCTGGCATAGTACAGTTGAAGTGCCAAACTACTCGCCAAATTCTTTGTCATTGAGTGGACCTTTCGATCACGATCGGCTGACTCCAAATAGCATGAGGAGCAACAATTCTTCCATGGCTGCACATATTCAGAATGGTCCACTTGATTTTTCTTCTACCAATTCTATTTCAGCACCCATGGAGGATTCAAGAGGAGAGATTCATTTCCAAGCAGGATCTGTTGGTAATGGTGTTCGAAATATGAACCAAGAAACGGCCAAGAGGTGGGACTCAAATCAGATTTTCAGTCCTTTCAACTCTGTGGTTCCTGCCAATGGTGTTGTGTCCCCCTTAAGCCAGAGTATGGGTCAAACCAATGGAGTCTTCCATAGAAAGACTGATCCAGCGTTGGTCAGCCGATCACATAGCAGTGCTCCAACTCTTGCACAGCACATTGGGATTGAGAAATCATTTATGGACCCAAAGATGAGGTCCAATGAAGACTACACTTCGGAGCAAACCAAGTCACTGGGTGGTCATGTTCATGGCGGCTATGAGTCCTTGGATGATATAATGAATGCAATGATCAAACGGGTATGATTGTATATCAATGGTTCCTTTTGTAAGCATAATACCTTATAGATATTCTGTTTCCAAATGACACTTTCAAAATGTTGTTTCAATGAGCATAAAACATAGAGTCTGAGGAAGGCTACCTTAGCCATCTATAAAATGACTTGTTTTCCATTCATATGTTTCAACTACCATGCTGCACATGATCTCCTCCAGTGTATTTTCTAAACATCATGATTCCGTAATTGCTTTCTGAGCATTTCATACGGGATTTCGTTTGTATGATACAGGAACAAGAAGGATCATTGGATGGAGAATTTGGATTTGGTGCTTACACATTCGGATAATGCTCGGAAGACACTTGTAGCTGTTGAATCTCAGAGAAGAGGGAGAGCCTCAGCAGTAAAGTTTACTACTCTGAGGAATCTGTAACATTGTGTAATTAGTAGTTTTCTTTCTGTTCCTTTCCTTTTCCTTGTTCTTTTAGTGCACGGTTTTTTATTTCCCTCTTGTACCAAAGTTTGATTCCATGCCTACAATTGCTAATGTTTGTTCTAGATTTTGTTGGAACGATGACCTAAGAAGTTCTTGACATCTGAAGGATTTTCTTTTGTTTTTCATTTGGAAGACTGAGCTTCTTTGCAGTCCCATTTGCCCACACCCAGATCCCTCCTCGATCATACAAGGCGCCATATTCTAGGGCTGGTAGAATAGAAAGTTCACGCAAAAATTTAAGTTGATCGGATGAAATGAAATAAATGGTCTAACCATTTTTTTTACAAAAGTAAAATGTTTCGATCAAGTGATTACGGGTATTCGATAAATTTGAATTGTTGGCAAGACTGTCAAACGGGCCTTATAATATAAACAACTAATATTATAGAGAAGAGATCCAGATGTGGGAAACTGTACCCTACCGTTGGACTGTGGAGGAGAAGCAGAGTTAAGATGTAACATGAATTCGCATCTTATAATGCATCCCATGTACATTAGTTGGATTAGATTTATAGTGATTGTGGACTTGTTTTGAGTTTGACGTAATTTTGATACATATATTCTCCTACCGCTTCTAATAAAACAAATAATCTGGCCAACCAAAATCTTTTCCCAACATTGATTCTTAACTTTTTTCCCCTCACAATCTTCATCAATTAGGAGTGTATGAGCCTAAAGAAATGCTTATCGAGATCAGTACGACCTAGGCTACGATTTGTTCCGCTTGATTTTTTGGATATTTTGTTTTGGTGATTTAGGAAAATTGGATTAAAGATGTCAGAGGAAATTGGTATCAGAGCGTGGGTTTTCGACCTAGGCTACGATTTGTTCCGCTTGATTTTTTGGATATTTTGTTTTGGTGATTTAGGAAAATTGGGTTGAAGATGTCTGAGGAGTCGTCTAAGAAATCGGTACCAACCGGGTCCGGCACCGGTTACGCGGTGAGGTCTTTGGTTTCGAATGCGACATTTGAAGTTGAAAAATTTGATGGGATGAACAACTTTGGTATGTGGCAGTGTGAAGTTCTGGATGTTTTGGTTCAACAAGTGTTGGATTTTGCTTTGGACGACAAACTGGAGGACATGAGCGATAAGGATTGGGATAAGTTTAATCGTCAGGCTTGTGGTTCCATTCGGCTATGTCTCGCAAAAGATCAAAAGTATTTTGTTATGCAGGAAACGAAGGCGAAGGATCTTTGGAAGAAGCTCGAGGATAAGTTCATGACCAAGAGCGTAGAGAATCGCCTCTACTTGAAGAAGAAGCTCTTCCGTTTCCAGTTCCGTGCAGGTAGTTCTATGAACGAGCACTTGTCTGATTTTAATAAAATACTTGCTGATCTTCAGAATTTGGATATGCCAATATTCTCGACGAGGATAAGGCTTTGATTTTGTTGAATTCTCTTCCTACTACGTATGATCACCTTGTTACTACTTTGTTATATGGTAAGGAAGAAATTCGTTTTGAAGATGTGTCGAATTCTCTAGTTAATAATGAGTATCGTTTAAGAGATAAGCAGACCCATCAGGACACATTCAGTCAGGGTTTGGTTGTAGGGAATAAGACTCGGCCCCAATCGAGTAAAGTTCCCTCTTTTGCGAATACAACAGGTATTGCAAAAGACGAGTTTGCTTACTGTCACAACAAAAGTCATTGGAAAAGGGTTTGTCCTGTCTTAAGGAGGAAGAAGGACTCCAATTTCAATTATGCTTCTGACGAGGATGATGATTTGAAAGCTTTGGTGAGTCTCATGCCTGTTAGCCACTCGATAGAGTCGGAGTGGATTTTGGATTTTGGTTGTGGCTGTCATGTGTGTCCCAATAGGGATTGGTTCTCTAGCTTGAAAGAGTTAGATGGCGGTGATATTCTTGTGGGTAATGGCCATGCTTGCAAGACTTTGGGGATAGGTACGATCAGCTTGGTTATGCATGATGGATTCATTTGGACATTGGATAACGTTCGGTATGTACCGAGCATGAAATATAATCTCATCTCTCTAGGTGCCTTAGAGTCCGCAGGTTCGGTGATCACTTTGAAGAACGGAGCTCTAAAGGTTTCATTTGGCAATTTGGTTGTGATGGAGGGCGTTAGGCGCAATAATCTGTATTTTCTTGAAGGGAGTACAGTGTTGGGTGGAGCAGCCACTGGCGCTTTGGATATTGGGGAATCTGTTCTGGATACTACCGTTTTAGTACACGAATGCTTTGATGATTTGGGGAAGCAATATGGGGTTCGTTTTGGGGAGCATTGTGTTTTGGAGAAGCAACTTGGAGTCAAGTTCGGCATGGCAGTTGACCGTTTCATTGGAGCACTTGACTTTGTTTCAGGGTCTGTTTGGTAAATGTTGATTCTCATGAAGGTACGTATCAATCTGGTTTGTTAGTCTATTTTCATTCTCGCTGCTATTGGATCTATATTTCGGAATTTGATTTTGGGAATTTGTTTGGGTATTTTTTGCTGGTGGAGATAGATCATCCGAAGACTAACTTGCGTTTCAACGACGAATTAGAACATTGGTATTTGGTACTGCAGATTTGAAGACCATGGTCTGTGGGGTTAAGTTCAAAGATTTTTTGAACTTAATCCGCCTTCCACTCGTTTGAGCGCCCTTTGGGGTGCACGCGCCTTAGGGCGTGGGTTTGAGGCAACCTTGGAGACGGTTTGGTTCTTTTGCGTCTTAGGGTTGGCTCTTGGTTTGGTTATGGATTTGGATTTGGCTATCAGAACTTGGAATTTTAGAGTTGTTGCAACATTGTTTTTGGTTCTGAAGATTGCTCGAAGCTTCAGAAATTAGTTTGAGGTTGTTCCCATGCTTGGTTTGTTTTGGGTTCATCTGCAGTTTGGTGATCGGTTTGGTTTGTTCGTTGAGGACTTGGTTGCTTCCTTGGATTTGATTCGTCCTCTCTTTGACTTTTTTTGGTTCGAGCTTTTGGAGAGAGTTTGGTTTGTGGTAGTTCGATTTGTTTTTTGGTTTTGGCTTCGCTTGGTATTTGGGTTTGGATATCTCGCCGAGGTAGATTTTTGTTGAATTTCGGCTCGATTTTGGAGTTCACAGCTTGGTTAGTCCGGACCAAGATCTTGGTGGTCCGGACCAGTGCTTGTTACGCGTTTCTGGAGCAATCTGTTATTTAGGCCCGCGGTCAAGTCCGAACCAGTTCGTCCGGATGAACCTCGGCACCTTTGGGCGTCCGGACCCCGTCCTGACTTCGTCCGGGCTAACTTCGACCAATTGTTCCAGATTTGATCGTCGCTCTCTGATTTTTTGGTCCGGACCACCGTACACTTGGTCCGGACCAGCAGGCACATGGATCTGCGCGTTTGGAGTTCGTTTTTAGGGTTTTTTTGGAGGCTTCAAAGCCCAATATGGTTAGGACTTGTTAGGGAACTTATCTTTGGGTATAAATACACTTGTTATGCCTCTTTATTGGTGTGAGAGAAAATATTAGGTATTTGATTAGGGTTTGATAGAGTTGCCTCCTTGTTTTGGCTTTTTGTAGGAGAGTTCTGCAGATTTCTTCTTTGTAGCTCTTCGAGCATTCGTATTTGATTAGTAAAACCATCGATCGACTGCCCGTGGACTAGGCTTACATCCCAAAGTAAGACCGAACCACGTATATCTGTGTTTGTGTCTCTCCTTTTGTTTGATTTCTCTCTCCTTCTCTCACGTTTGGTTTGCTTCACACATCTATTTTTCTTCAATTCAATATTCATAATCACCATCTGTTTATTCAGCTTCCGCACAACATGAAAGACCTTTACCTAATAATTCAAACATAAATCACTACATAGAAGTAGTTCAAAGGAAGATTATGAGCATTTACTAGGATTTGGTTCATTTCATCAGTGTATGCTTCCCAGATCTGCTCCAGTGGATAGAGAACATATATTGAAACCCCACACTACTCATACACTCTACATGAACAACCTCAAAAATAAAATAAAATAAATTCATTAACGGTTGGAAATGGTAATCAGAAACTAAATAAGCAGATTGATTCAAAATGCATACATACATACATGCAATAAGCAGAACGGTCGATTTAATACCAATTGTACCGCGATTTAATAGTACGTACAGTAAACAGAACGGTCGATTCAACCTCATACATACAATAGTACCACCAATGCACACCTTTTCTTAGTTTCTTGGTCATGCCATTGTCAACAATGAGAAGACAGAGGAAAGGAAAGGAAAATTTGCGATGCTATGAACTTCCTTTTCCTTTCCCAAGGCTTCTCCAGAATCTCCACTGCCAAACATACGAGATAGAGTTTGGGAATACATAGAAACATCCCTCAGACACAAACCACGAGATCAGAATGAACTTTACGGTTGATTTAGTCAAGCTCAACGAGCTGAGCTCTTCTCTCTGCAGCTCTCTTCCTCACGAATATCCCCCATCTCAAAGCAGCTTTTAACTTGAGCCACCCCACAACAGCCCTTCCTGAACTTCGTCCACGCTCCTGCCCATATGTCTGATCCAACTGATGCTCACTCAGAGCATTGTAAGAATAACCACCCTCAATGGAATGGCCAAATGCGGACCCCGTTCCAACACCAACCCCCGTGCTGAATGTCTTAAGAAGTCTCTGCATATCGTCACCATCCAACATTTCCAAACTTCTCAATCGGATTTCCTCGGAGAAGTCCTGAAGTCCCTGCCCATCCCTTGGCCTTGACAATTCTCCCGGGAAAAAAGAACCGCCGAATTCTGACATTCCAACCGATCCATAATCCAATGAAGCCATTCCTGCCATTGAATCAGACCTCATGAATGGGAATTCACTCAACTGAGAGTTTGAAGGGAGATGGTTTTTCATTTGGCATTGTGGGATTGTTTTGGAGGAGATGTGTTGCTGCTTGTTCTGTGTAGTTGTGACGGGATTCTGGTCTGATGTAGTCTCAGATGAGGCTCTTGTTCCATAGTTTCTAATTGATAGAGAGTTTAGAACTTGGCCATCGTATTCAATAACTTGGTTCCAATTCTCGTATGCTGTTTTCACCAGTGAATCAACTGAAACCTGTAAACAGAACCCAAAGGAGTTGGGCCATATTTTTACGTAAAGTTAACGAGTCAATAATCTTTATCATGTTTATGGATTTCCCATAATAAGACTAGGAACAAAGCCTAGTTCCCATACCACTCGAACTAGTGTGGATGACTAGTCATAAAATCTGGTTCAAGTGTTGACATAATTTGAAATCATTTTCTTTCTTGTGAATGAACTTGAAATCATTTCAGTGGTTAAGTCCATATAATAGTTCTACAACATGCAGAGAGCAGATAGAAGTAGTTGGTCCATCTCTACCCAAGGCATCCGAGCAAGGTTATCTCCCCTATGCAAAGACAAGTGATTGTATTCATATAAAAGATGGCAGTGAGGACTTTCTAAAACCAATCCAGGAAACCATGAGAGCAGGAATCACATGACAACAATAATTCTACCAATCCAATCCTAATCAATGGGGGTCTGGACAGGGAGGATTGAGGACTTAACCTTTGGCAATATATGCACAAAGCAACTGTTCTCGAAACATTTTATCACTGAAATAGTGCCCGCTTATACCTTCAAAAATTGAGAAACTCAAGCCTCAAGGGATGCTATGCTGTGTAGGAGTGCAACCATGCCCCCCAAAACAAAGCCGGAAGGCATCAAACAGCAGGCCTAGAGACCCCATTCATATATTAAGATTGATCCATCCCGGGGAGAATTAACTTCACACCATTTTCTACAGATGGAAATTTCTGCTTTGCAGAACTTCCTCTCAAATCCAACATATGTGACGGTCAACGGAAAAAAGCTAGCATCTTATTGAAAGTTGAAATGTGTATTTTAGAGACTAACAAGTTTAATCAGCTAAAACCCGAGGTGGATTAAGGTATAAGGTATTTCAGATGTTATGAAAATAAAAACCTCAGACCTTTTGATTGTGCGTAAGCGAGTCCAGAGGGAAGAACTGGCCATTTGCAATAAGGCCTCTAAGCTCATAGATATCATTGAAGACCGCGCCCATGCTATTTGTTCCATCTGAATAGTATACATACAGCTTTTCGCCCAAAACGCACGTCTTCGCATGTTCCACAGTATTTTCCCACATCCTATTGGACATTCCACTTCCAAGAATCTACAATATGTTCATCGGAGAGAGAGAGAGAGAGAGAGAGAGAGAGAGAGGTAAGAACAATACCTAATTCAACACCAAAGGTAAAGGGAACATTGAAAAGGAAGGAAACGAGATAAAATTGAAACCCTTACATTTCTCAGCCTCTGTGGATCCCTAACAAGAACCCTGAGGAAATTTTCAACAGTTATGATATCAGCCTTTATCAACTTTTTGTGCAGCGCTCCATCCTTTGCTATTCTATCCAATCTCCAAACTTCATCTTGCAAAGCAGGCGGGTAATGTTTCTTGTACACTACAATACAAAAAACAGTTCACCAACTTAAAAGCCACAGTAACATAACACAATTGATCACAAAAGGAACTTTAGTAACTAAATTCTTTAACAAGTAATGTTAAGCCATTCGAGTCCCTTCTGCCTATTTTACTACGTCAGAGTTTTTTTGGCTGGGTGTCACTTAAAGTGAAACATGCCACCCTTAAACCAGGAATATCATGATCCATGGTTCTTAAAAACAACTCCTTACACAAGTGCAAGCTAAAGAGAAATAACATCAACGGTAACAAGAATGGCCGAGGCAAAAGGCTTAAAAGCAGGACATCTCAAGCTTGACTCCTTACAAACTACCACAAATTAACTGACAATCACATGCTTCCTAAAGGATTTGTATCAATCCAAAATGGATCAGGAAACAATGCCAATTTGAAGTGTTCTTATACAATCGTTCATTTGAAAACAACAGAACATATGAGGAACAATAGGTGCTTTGTAGATCTTCCTCTACTCGTGCCACATGAATTTCCATTCGAAGATTTGGAGCTAACATGGGTCCAAACACCCAAAAAGAGTTATTGTACAACTGAAGCAGGTAAATCTTCTACAATCATTTCAATTACGAGGCTATCAAGGGCCCTCATATCCTACAAACTAAGGTGGAAACAACCTGACTTAGTTTGACCAATAAAGAGAGGAGACTGAGGGACCTTTGCAATAACATGTTATGCTTTTGCATTAAATAAGAACATATCTCCTGCATTATATTGGAAACTTTACCAATCGTCAGAAAGTATCTCAACAATACTGGCATTGCACCCATGGCACAATCATTCCAACAGAAATACAGAATCTCAATGCTCTTGCTTTATGTATCCAAAACAAACTGATCAAAGAATAATTAGTTTCATTTAAAAGACCACCAAAGCATGGAACAAGCACGCGCATTCTAGCATGGCAGTGTGTTACTATATCTTGCAATGACAGACTACCGGAAACTTTGGATCCGAGTAAAAGGCAAGGACATTGATTGGTCTTTACCTCAAAACTGGTTTCGACAGCCATGCTTTATTTGTCAATTGTCATCACAAAATGAAACAACAGATCGTCATGATTTAACTTTTTCTCTTTTCCACATAAGGAAGTAACTAATGCTGAAATAACTTACATTCACCCCTATGATCTTTAACTGCAAAAGCCTCGGTTTTAGCCTCACGAACACGAACCTCCTCAAAATATCCAGTAGCAACCTTCACACCAAGCCTAAACTTTCTGCTCCTTGTCCAGCTCGAATTGTCAGTGAAAGTCATATCTCCCAGAGTGCCCACACCTTCCTTGAGAATTACCTGTAAATCCCCAGTAAGAAGTGGCCTTTTCCCCTCACGCTCCTTTACTTCATGGTTTTCAAAGTCATCTTTCGTCCAATCTTCACCAATTTCCTCATTGAAGTCACCTTCAAGCACCACAACATTCAGTTTGGCTGCTGATTCCGGTCCAATTTGTACTACATTTCCGGTGACTGCATCTATAAGGACAACATGGACTGCTGCTCCTTGCTCTCCCTCAACCCTGCTGCCTGTGAAGAGGTGAGGTGGCATCCTTGTTTTAAAGTGAAGCTGCAAGTTTTTTCCTTCTGGGCCTTGTATTCTTGGCGGTGAGGACCTGTCAGAGAAAATGTGCTCAATTACATCCCAACCAGAAGATTTAAAGGGTCAAGATTAAAACGTAGACAATTAAGTAAAAACCTTTAGGCATAAAAATTGTCAATTCTGTTTGAGACCATGAGGTCCTTATGTACAAAGCATACAATCTCACATTTAGGTCGTCATAAATAACAAAAAAGAACGTTAAAGCAGGCCTTAAATACACAAACACACCTTCCAGCTAGTTTAGCATGGCCTAATTTTGTCAAAGCACGCTCCACTTCTTCACTTACCTGTTTTTCCAATAAAATTAGTCCAATGTTAACAGTAATGGGATATACTCCCATGATAAAGAAAAAATCAGAAATCATTCCGATATAATGTATTTACAATCTTCTTAAGTCTACCAGGTAAAAACAAAAATTGTGTGTAGCAGAAGTATCATTGGACTGGTCAGAATTATAAGATGATTTGTGAGAAGAAATTTAAGAAAGTTTCACATGCGACATGCCTAGTGTATCAGAATGGATGGCAACAATGCAGTTAAGATACTTCAGCACATCTAAAAGGCAAAGTGAAAGCCTTCATGTAGCGTCATGACATTGAATTTCATCTCTTATTGGTAAACACATCCAATAAGACACTAATCATAATTTAATCTAATCCAGCAAAAATTCATGCTAAAAAGTAAATATTTAAGACAACTTACAATTCTGCGGAAAAGTGGCTCCAATGATGAGCAAAGTCTTTGCAAACTATCCAACTTCAAAGCCTCCACAATCACACTGTAGGACAATTTGAACCAAGATAAATTAGGAAGACCCAAATAACTGATGTCATTCATTTACATGGAGCAGTTAGACAGATCAAATGTATTACCGAGAAACAATTTTTGTGAGTTCAACACTGTATCACTCGAAAAAGTTTTAAGCAGTTTGGAGCTTATGGAAAGCCCCAAACACTTGAAACTATTTCAGTCAGTTGGCGAAGATGCATAGTCCATGGCAGATTACAGATTAGAAATACTATCTTGAGATCAGACATACGCAGTCAGCATGTTGTAAGGGTAACTTGAGCACAGACTTCGTACTGCTAAATATTAAAACGAGGTTTGCAATACAAAATGAGAACCTATTCATGGAATTGTTCCTTGTGCAATGTTCCAACCATCGTAACTTAGTCAAAACCTGCTCGTTTTGTAACTTAACCGCTGTCTAATAAAGAAAAGGTTGATTCTCAATGGGTGCTATTTGATAGAGATGTTGAATGATAGAAACTAATATCAAATAGACATTAACATTTAGTGTTGCTAGGATTCCATGTTAAAACAAAAATTGAATGGACACTAAATTCAACCCACAGTTGCCATCTAAAGATCCAAAGCAGAAGTACTGTTAATCATCTTGAAAATGTCTTCCGTCATTTTGTTTACTTTCGTTCCTAAGGCATGAACACCTAGAGCAATCAGGTTATCCCTCCACACTACAAGGCTATTGTTAATGTTTCTCAAGATCTTGGCCCCTAGTTTGTATTGGCTTAGACTCTTAGCAATCTTCTTTCGTTGCATCAATATTGAGTGATTAAGCTATTACATGAAATTAAGGCAGTAAGGTATAGATACCTAATTGTTTAACAGAATCTCAAGACTTCACCACCATCTCCGATACACAAAATATAATGTGCTTTAACTCCATGGTATTCTCCATTCACTCTTTCTTGTTTCCAAGCCTACTAGTTTTCCATGTTGACTCATTCGTAACAACTGATTTGATAACTCGGTATCCCGCCGAATGAAGGGACTCCGTCAATTAGTGAGGCCCCGATCAAAGCTGGGGCAAAGCCTTGTATGGACTGAGCCAACACAACAATTGGTACCAGGTGGGATACTCCTTGAACAGAACCAAACTCCTAAAATCCCTGTCACTCCTAAATCTGAATAACATGATAACTGTAACCGACAATCTGGATTTCTGAATCCATGATGGCAACTAAAATTCGTTTGGCACTCCTTTATAATTCTGTTCTCCAATCAAAACAAATGGTTTCTCTCAGTGTCTCCACAGCAATAACAGGTTATTCCATAACCTAATACATACATCAATGCATCAATGTAATCCTACACACATGCTTCATTTTCTCTTATGCAGCAAATATCAAACTTTTAGCACCACAAATTCCAACAAAATCAAAAATCAAACATTCTCAGTACACCCACCAACAGAAACAAGAAAATGTGGAGTAAAAGTTTGTATATGAGTAATTTGCAAAAAAGACCTAGCCAAACCGGGCACTTTGGGCTTCTTCAAATTTGGCTTCCCACCATCTTGATCTTCCAAACTTTCTTCATACACTCTCTTCTCCACTCTCCTGCCTTTTGAACCTTCCATTCTTGGAAAAACTAACCCAGCTACCCAAACCTAATTATCTTTCCAGATTAAGCAAAAAAAACCAACTTGTGTTTTGCTTATTCACAAATCCAGTAATTAAACATCTAAATGGAAAAGATAGAATGGTTTTGTAAAATGGGTTCCTCGAATTTCAGCCAAGAACATGTAGACACAGCGGTCTGAAGCTTGAAGGAAAAGGAATATCGCTTGCAAAACTGGGATACAGATCTGATAGCAACGAGAGACTCTGTCTGTGATGGTGATTTGTATCACATCTGTGTTGGGTGAGGAAATTTTGAATTCTTTAACATCGAAACCGCGTTTTTGGTCTCTAGGGGGTTGTCTTCGTGGACTTTAGTGTACTTTAAAAGTCCATCTTGTGCGTTCATACTTGGAAAAATTTCAAAATACTCCCAAACTTTGATCTCAATACCTAATAAACATCCATGTTTTAGCAAATTTTAATTAGGCATCTAAATTATTGAGGCGTTATTCAATTAGGTCCCCGTCAAATTGCAAAGCGAAATTGTTGACCTGAGTTTTTATTTTTGTTTTATGTCTTCTCTCTTTAGTCAATTTGGATTAGTACAATTAATGACCAAGGTTGAAAAAGAGTTCAATTTAGATATTGTTAATGTGATGCTAGAGCATTTTGAAGGGGTTAGTTGGGTTTCAATGTGTGGGGAGAGAGTGATATGATTGTGGAATTGAAAAAGGAAAGACGGAAGAATAGGTTTGAAGGTTTTATATTTGGGTTATGGATAAAAGTTTGGATTGGGGTTTAAACAAAAAGTTGACAGATTTAGACAGTGACCATGTAATTTTAGGTCATGTAAGAATCCAAGTCATCATATAACGAAATAATAACCCAGGTTAGCAATTTTTTTGTTAATGATTTAGCGAATTTAGATGGCAACAACCTAATTGAATAATGTCTCAATAGTTGAGATGTTAAATTAAAATTAATTAAAAGTTTGAGTGTATATTAGACATGGAGGTCAAAATTCGGGGGTAAAAACGTAAAAGGGTCTAAAGTTGTCCAGAAGCTAAAAATATAAGAAAAAATTACACATTCTTTACACTATGACGACATTATACTTTTTTTTTATGTACTTTCACATACTTCATATTTTTTTTACACATTCAATGCTAGTTCTGCTTTTCTACAATTTAAAATTGGACTGTAGAGAGCAATCTATATAATCTTGCATATTTAAAATTATTTTTCATGGTTCAAGTATACAATTAGCATGCATACATTTTCAACCTTAGAAGGCAATTAGTAAAAAAAGAGAGTGTGAAAGAATGTTTGGTGGAAATTAAGAAAAATGTTACAATATCAATTAATCTTTTTTTCATTTTAGTTTTTATTACTCGGCTTGCTTTCTAGTGAAAAAATCTTGAAATTTATTTCGCTCTTAAATCACTCGTAAGATTTTCAGTCAATTTTGTTTCACAAAAAAATGACTAAATTGGACTCCCATCATGCCCGTTAAATTGATAGGAACAGATATTTGTCTAGAACAAGTTTTCCACCAAGTTCGATGACAAAAGATTTTGGGAAAAAGTTTGCAATTTGCTGAAAAGATGCGATAAGTTTCAAAACAATCCACATTTGGCACTTAATCAGACTCATCGCTAATGGTACGGTGAAATTTGGGAAAGAGTTTGCAATTTGCCGAAAAGATGCGATAAGTTTCAAAACAATCCACATTTGGCACTGAATCAGACTCATCGCTAATGGACAGTGAAATTGGAACTCCGGAACGGAAATTATTGGAGTTGCGCATAAGGTGACATTTACTATCATGCAGTGTTTCAAAGTAAGGCAAATATGCGGATCAAAAAAAAAAAAAAAGTAAGGCAAATATAATAAAAGGAAGTCTTACATGATTATCTCTTATAAAGTCCGTCTTTACAATTTTGTTCTCCTTTTTTCAATTTTGGTTAGACGCCAAAAAGGAAAATTTTAATCAGGTTAAATCCATACTGCAAGGATCCAAGGAAAGAGGGTGTCGGATCTTAAGTTACATATATAATTTGTTTGTGCGTGGGCGAATATGAGAGCATCTTTTAAAAACGTTCAAAAGTACTAAAATTTGTAAGAAAGAAAATTGAAAACGTAAGCGCAAAGTGAAAGTTTACGGGAACGGAGAACCCTACCTGAGACTATTATGTGACTAAGGTGAGACCCTCCAAGAAGGGAGTTCACAATATGGGTCAGGATTGAGTGGATCCTCACCCTCTCAGCCTCTCTCCACCTTCAATAGACTGACATCATTTCTCTGGTGAGAGGAGAAAATGTTGAGGAAAACTTTACTACTGCTATTTCCGTGAATAGTTTTTAAAAAGTGTATCACAGCGATTCATTTTGGTATTGGATGGTTTAAATTCAAGGGAAACTTTTTGGAGAATCTTTCTCGGATAAATTTTATTTAAATTCAAACTGTCCAATGCCGACACATACAACTAAAATAGTTCAGCTCCGTCAATGGCTTATTCACGGCTACTCCGTGAACAAGTCAATCATTTTAAGTCAATCTCTAAAATGTTGGTACTACGGACAACCGAACAAACTGGCGTTTCCGGATATCCTGTCCACGGAAGACACATCAGCGTCCTCCTAAAACCAACGCCTTGGATGACTTTAAAAACTTATACTTGGACCTGTAGTTTAGTTTTTTAACTCCAGTTTTATTTTATAAGCAGTTTTTAACTCTAGTTAATTTTGAAGACCGCATACCTCTTAAACAGTTTTTTTAAATGAAGAGACAAAAATTATTTTTAAAAAGTGTTAAGCCAAAACACCTGTTACTAATTCTAAAGGATAATTTTTTTTTTTGTCTTCATCAAAAAAATTTCACCTAGTTAGTTTTGAGTCAATTTTTTTGCGAATAATACCAAAGAAAAAAAAATGAAGCAAACTAAATTTTTTACATAAAAGAGAAAAATAATCCGAAAATTCTATTTGGTTTTGAATTATTTGTCTTAAGTGAAAATTTTTAAGATTTGATCATAATTTCTTTTTTTTACTTTTTAGATTACTCTTGAAAGTTGAAGACGAACAAATAATTCAAAGAAAATTGACGTAATACTAACAAAGGAGAATTTTTTTGAATAAATACAAAAAAAAAAAAATCCTTCTAATGTTAAAATTGCTTTATTAAGCCAAAACACATATTTCGATTTGTAAGCAAAGAAATGAAGTTAAAATTGGTAATTTCTAATACGGCCGGAATGGGGATTACAATTTCATGTACATAAAGAGTCTGCAATTCTGGGAGCATCTTAGAACAGTAGCGAGGTCTTTTTCTTTTTTTTTTTTCTGCTCAGGATGGGCAAGATTGAACCAGTGTAGCGAGTCTAGCGACCCTCGATCAATTTGGGAATCTACCCAACCTAGCTAGAATGTAGGGAGAATTTTTCATAAGTCCACTATAGCACTTTCCAAACCCATCTAGTCCACTTCTAAGTTTCATAACCCATTAAGTCCACTAATAATTTCAATGACAAAAATATCCCACCTAAGAAACAAGGGCTTTGTTTGGCTAACACGAAAATATATTTTTTCTATTTTTTTTAGTTTTTGTTGCAATCAAGCCTCCGCTGCCGCCACCACTGCCCCGCTGCCACCACCGTTGTCGCTGCCGCCGCCACCATCACGCCACATATAACGTTATATGTGTAACAAAAAACGTATTTTTTCATTTTTCTCGATTTTTTTTATTGAACCCACTACACTTAACATTTAACGTTATATATGTGACAAATTTCTCTTTTTGCTTTTTCCTATTTTTCTTGTATTGATTTTTTAACGTTATATGAGTGATAAAAATTTCCTAGCATACAATATTATGTGTGTGGTAAAAAATTTATAACATGCAATATTTCTTTTTGATTTTTCTTGTTTTTAGTCTTTAACGTTATATGTTCATCCATACAAAATATATAACATTATATGTGAGTTTTTTAATATTTAAATATCGCAAAAAAAAAAAAAAACCAGAACATATAACATTATATTTGAGTTTCTGCAACTATGAATCTCACAAAAAAATAGAACAGAACATATAACATTATATATGAGCTTCTGTAGTTCTAAATCTCATAAAAAATAGAATATATAATATTATATCTGAGCTTCTGTAGCTCTAAGTCTCACAAAACATGACATATAAAATTATATGTTCTCAAAACAATATCATATCTTTTCAACAATATTATATATCTTAAAAATTAAATTATATGTTCACATATCATGCCACCATTATCCTCATTTTCAGTCGCGCCTTGAATCCCAAGTTGAATGTTGATGACATTAAATAACAACAAAAACACAAAAAAATATATTTTTTGTGTGACACGAAAAACACACATATAACCTTACATATTTTTTCAAAAAATACAACCTGTTCCAATCTTATATGTCTAGCTCCAGAAAAAATACACATATAACCTTATATATTTATTCAAAAAACTCTAAGTATATCAGAAACAAGTCGGAGAGGCCGCTGCGCGGACCAAATTAATAAATGATTGATGAAAAACACAAATATAACCTTATATATTTATTCAAAAAAATTCAGATCTCTAATCCTAGGAAAAGCACACATATAATCTTATGTATTTATTCAAAAACTTTCAAATCTGATGATTGCTCCACCGGGGTTCTGACAATCAACAGAACTGCTCCACTGGGGTCTGATAATTGCTCCACTGGGCTTTGTTGGGTAAACCAAAGTCTCCCTCTGAGATTCCGATTTTGGAAATTTGAATATTAAATTCAATTGTTCCACAGATAAGTTGAGTTCCTCCACCCAGAGGATTTGATCATAGCCAACTCCATTGGGTCTGTGATACTCTCGACTGATGCTCTCGAGGCTTGCGTCCTCGTCCTTATTCTTTTCCCCGGCGGACAGTTCACCAGGGGAGGGGTGGAGAGAGAGAGGGGGGGAGAGAGGAGGCTCAGATCTGTTTTGTGATCTAGGGTTTCTCTCTATATGTTATATAGGAGGGTTTTTTGGTCTTGAAAAATATCTCTTTTAAAGTAAATTGGAGTTATTAGGTTATATAACTATATTAGTGGACTAGATGGGTTATGAAATTTAGAAGTGGATTTAGTAGGTTACAAACATGTTATAGTGGACCTCCCACCAATTTTTTATAGAATGTATGGACTTAAGGCTCCATTCTTTTGGAATTAACTTAAATCTGAAAATTGTCTTTATTTGAATTTTTTTTGCATTTGTTAGTTTTGCGCCAAATGTTTTTAGATTATTGATTCGTCTCGAGGAGAGGAATTGGAAAAGTAAAATTTTGACATTTTTACCCAAGTATTTTGAGAAATAACCATTTTTTAGCGCAAAAATAAAAATAACATTTTTGTGCTAAAAAGTGATTATTTTTCAAAATACTTGGATAAAAGTAAAAAAATTTATTTTTTCAATTTCTCTCGTTGAGACGAATCAATATTCCACAAAAATTTAACGTAAAACTAACAAATGCGAACAAAATTCAAATAAGGATAAAATTTTCAAATTTAAGAGTCTTAAGCCATAACTATCCTGCCAAGTTCAATTGGAGCGCTTCCTCGCCAAATAATATACAAGAAAATTACATTTGTTCTCACAGTAACGGTGATCATATCCGAGAAAAAAAGAAAAAGAAAAAAAAATGATCATAAAGATGTGAAATTGGGTACACACATTTCATGATGACAAAGGAAAGTACACTCCAAGATGAGGCTGCTCTATCCAGCCGGACAATCCAGCCGGACTCTTTAGTCACAATGTCCTCGTTCAAAGTAAACTGCGCTGCTGCTTTCAATTTTGCACAGCGTCCATCCGCGCTCTTAATCTTTGTTCTCGCTGATTTTATTAATTTGAGATATGTTTTATAGGCACTTTCACGCTCGCGTACCCACTCCATCGATTTATTTATTAGTTTTTCCATAGTTAAGTTGAGGCGATTTTCTATTCTAATTCCATAGGTCCATATGCAATTCCTGGCAAAGTAATCTTAACTAATAACCCGAGCAAAGGTAACCCGAAAGTTAACCCCCAAATGTCTCGAATTATATCAAAGTGAATCTGAACTATTTATTTACTCCATTCGTCCTCATTCTTTAGTTGTTTTTGGGAGTCCGAGACACTTTTCAATTGATTATATTTTGCAATTTATAATTTTTTAGGTGATTTTAAAAATATTTTAAAAGAGTTCATTGAGATCTATAAGTAATTGGAACTTTATGTATATTCATACATACTTTACGATTTGGCTTTGCGTTTGGGTTTCGGGTGCGGTATTATATGGAATTGAACTCGAACAGCATCCCACCGATGTTTTCATTTAAAAATATATAAAAAAATGAACCCTGTTAATCAATAAGAACTGCTCCGATCGGTGCGGTTTGGTTTGGGTAAGATTGTCATCCCTTAACTCACGTAATCCTTCAACAAACCCGTCGCTCCCGCTCTCAATCCTACCCTCAATCTTCATTCTCGTAAATTTTAATAGTTTAAGATATTTTCGGAAGTTTCCTTCATGGTTGCTCACCCGCTCGCGCTCGCACTCACACATTATGTGCCCATCCCTAAAGTTGAACCAGAGTATTCCTCCCTAGTGTTTGACTGGACGTGGTTATATGTCGTCTTCAAACTGAAAATTTCCTTTAAATATCGGTTCACAAGGTAAGTGAGTAATAAAGTGAAGTAGATAATTATAGTAATTTTGTGTATCATAATTACTTTTCTTTTTGTTTAAAAAAAATACTTTCTTTTTGTCAATAAATCTTTTCATAATTACATTCTAAACGCAGGCCAACCATTTGGGAAAAAGAAAAATTTGTCTTCTTAGTTTCCTAAATTCCTAGCAAACCGTAGATTGAACATTTTATGAATAATAATTTATAATATGGTCTCTCCCCAGGGCTATAAGTTATGAATTAATGAATAGGAATGTTATGAATTTCTACACGGATTGAGAAGTCACTTATCGTGTACGTTCTCTCCTTCCATCTTCTCCCTTTGATACTTATGTTCATATTTTGCCTTAACGTCACGGATGTTGAGTAGGCTATTCTCTCCTTCCATCTTCTCCCTTCGATACCTATGTTCATATTTTGCCTTAACGTCACAGATGTTCAGACCAAGTAGGCTATAAATTATCAGGGCCCAATTCATATTAAAATTTCCAAATAGGGCTCTCGACGTAATTCATAAATAAAAAAGATAAATCAATTGAGAGCTTTCTTCTTAATTAATATCAACAGAGTGCCGGAAAAAAACGAAGAGATCAGTAGTAAAATACTAAGGTCAATGTCACTTTTAATTCCATATATACAATCACAGCCACTTTCTTAAGCATACTATTATGTAATTACCCCACTCGTTCCATTCCAAATATATAGGAGAATTAAGTACTTATAATTAAGTAATCTACTTCCATGCATGTAATTAACATAACATACCCACTATCTACATCTCTCTCCCTCCCTCCTTCTAATTACGTGGACGACCAACTCCTGCGGAAAATGGAAAAAAGAAAAAAAAGAAAAAGAAAAACCCAAAGTCAGAGAACAAAATTAAGTTTATTGTTAACATGAAAAATAGATGACTATTTAATTACCTGATCAAAACCCAACACCGGGGATGAAATCTCCCCAACCAGGATCAATACCAATGTCGAAGGGGTAATGCGGTGGTATCGGCAGAGGTGACTGGCCCGGTGTCTCGGCTTCGGAGCCGGACACGGAGTGAGGGTGGGACGTCGGCGGGTCTCTGGGACCTCGGGACTGACGAGGCACTGGATCACGGCGCCGTCGGCAAAAGGCCAGATACACAACGTAGATGGCCCCCGAAATGATCACCCCGGTGCAAATCCGACCGAAGGTACTCACCAACAGGCTATGTAGCATGGACGGTGAGCTCCCCGGAGGTGGCGGTGCAGCCAAAACGCAACAGTAGGGAATGGGGGGCGGCGGTGGACAAGTACTGGTCACTGGCACGGCTGGAAACGGCGGCAACAAAGACTGTGGTGGTGGTATGGAGGGAGTGTCTAGTGGTGAAGTGAGAGTGGGTGGTGGCAAGAACATAGTGTCCGGTGGTGAGGAGAGTGTGGGTGGGGAGAAGGTGAGGTGGCGGACTCTACAGAGAGTCAGAGAAGGAAATGCAAGGAGAAGAAGCAAGAGCAACATTTCTGATGATCAGTTTTTGAGTTTAGAGCAGAGAAATGGTAGAGCCAAAAGATATAATTAATGGGGGAGGGAGAAGGCAAACCGAGAATACCCTCTGATCCCAACAGCTAACTCAAGAGGTTGTATTTATAGGCGTGTAAACGGGAGTCAATAACGTAGTCAATTAGAATGTAGTCACTGCACATGTCTACCGAGCGTGTGGGGCCCACTCCGGATCTCTAAGAAATACGTAAAAATATCCAATAAGTTTAAAATAATTTTTTATGGGTCTGTAAAAAATCAGCTCCAACAGATATCAGTAAAAAAAAAAAATTTCGATTCGTAAGGGTGAAATTGAGCAATTTCACCATATGAATCCAGAAAAAATACTTGCTGATTTCCGTTGGAGCTGATTTTTTTATAGAGCTCCATGAAAAATTATTTTGAAATTTACGAGTATTTTTGTTTGTATATTTGTGGGACCAGAATAGGCCCACCCGCTTGCGGTAGACATGTACGATAAGCCTAGTCCATTTCAAAGCAAAATCACTGTTAACAATTGGAATGTGCTTATCCATTTCATAGGAAAATTGAATGTGCTTAGGATTCAAGGTGTTTTCTCTGTTGTGATTTGAGTTCAAGACTTTCTAAAAATATGTTTGATGTTCTAAAAATCTCTGTTCCAAAGGACCTCATTTTAAGAGGCAAATCTTGATTAGAAGAGAATTTTCTGAAGCATTTCATGTGGTTGCTACATCAAACGGATATTAACCGGCTAGGAAGGGCCGTAAAGAGTGTCCTAGCAAGTGACACTAAGTACTAATTCTCATTTTTGTCTATGTAACACAGACACAAGATACAAAATTTTTTTAAAAAGAGGTACACAAACATTGCGGGGGACACAGGACACTAGAATTTTAAAAGTACGGGATCACGGACATGGCAGTGAAAAATCTTCTTAGTGTTTATGAAAATATATGAGAGTCCAGGGACCAGAGCTAGACCATTACTTGCAATTACTATATGTGTAATTTCATCTTCTTCTTTTCAAGAGAAATAAAAGTTAAAGAGATGTGATCCACGATGAATAAAATCTCAATGCGCTCTATGGATTACAATTGTATTCGAATCCCATAAATGCAATATGGGATTTATTGGTTTGGATCATCCGTCATCTTTGATAGTGTTATAGGTGTGGGTAATTCGCTAGTACGGACTTAACGTCAACAAAGTAAACATCCATTACTGTAAACGTATTGGCAACTATCACAAGCTAATTCTAAAATGGGAACAAAACAGAGAGAGAGAGAGAGAGATATCTGAGGGGGGGGGGGGGCACATAATAGGAACGAAAAAAAATAAGTAGCTGAGATAAGGGTGAATCTCTTTAAAGGAATGGCAAAACCCCAATGATTTTACAACAACACACAAACACTTACACACACGTTCACTCACAATAGGAGTGGACCCCAGTCATACACTACACACATACACGCACCCCTTTTGTGAGTGTGTGTAAGTATTTGTGTGTTTATGTGTAGTTGTAGCATTGTTATGCAAAATCCAGTGGCGGACCGAGGGGTGTAAGCGGGGACCCGGGTCCTCGCACACCTCCCAATTATCCCACTACCGATATTATATTTTGAAGTTAATTTAGAAAAGTTCTATAGGATTAGCCCCTGCAAGTTTCTTGAGCGAAAAAGAAAGTTGAAAAAATTTCTAAATATGTTTAAAAAAAGACCCCCTTAAATTTCAAGTTATCAACCATTTTTCGATCGTGATTATGGAAATAAATACGATTGTGCATATGTACATGATCTCGTCTTCTTCTAAGAAATACTAAGTAGCAATATTTATATTATATGCAATTTTTTTTATTAATGTAAAAATAAAAATAATTCGAACCCTGTTGAGTACAAATTCTGCTCCCGCAAATGGCAAAACCCATGGAATTACGAGGCGCATTAGAAAGTTACATGGGGTTTAATTTTGGAGGTGACAGACAAATGGTTTAAGATGTTACTAGAGAGAGAGAATATATATCTCTGTGTTGCAAGGAATATATTCTTTCTTCCCCCGACCTCAGATATATGATGATTAACCACTGCAAATATCTCAATGAAATAAAGTGGTCCTCTATTTTTTTTTCCCATTAAAGAAGTTACTAGACCATCACACTCTTTCTTTCCCCCACCTCCAAACGGAAGCTGCTTGCTGCTCGTGCCACTGCTACTCGACAGCGAAAGGGGATTCAGATGGTCCTCACACAAAGATTGCTTCATTGGTAGTGAGAAATTAGCTAGTCCTTATGGGCATGGTTTGAAATATTAACGGTTATCGGCCGGTATCAATACGTACGGAAGACTGTTATGAACGACATTGCGGTGTGAAGGATAACAGCATATGTATCGGTGATACCGTAACATTATTGGTCGACAGGGGCCATCCTGGTAAATTATGGTCGTTGCGGTATCGGTAATAAAAAAAACACAAGTGGCAAACTTGAAAAAAATTCAGAGAACCACTTATAGTGAAGTTGGTTGCTTATCTATCTCCTCCCAGTGGTGACCAGGATTCGAATCCCATGGGGGGCCGGGCTTTGGGGGCCAGAGATATGAATAGCCTTTGACCTCCGCTGATGTAAACAATGTTGACCAAAAAAAAATTCTTCGAAAAAATTTCAGAAAAGATGAAATAATCAAAAAAAGGTTTTCGTTCAGTTTCCATTGTCTTAAGTGATGGCATTGGGAACTTATCCTTAAATGTGACTATTAATTAGCAAGAAGATATGTACTCTGTTATACTTGCCTTCGGAAAATATTTTTATTCTTCTATTCACCCTAGCTTGTCGGATTGAGAAACCATGGATTTTGATCAAATTAACTTATATTTTTTCAGTTTTGGTCAAAATAATTGACCTTTTAAACTCGTCTTGACAGAAGAAACTAGAAAAAAAAAAAAAAAAAGAAGAAGAAAAGATGAATAACCAAAAAAAAAAAAATGTTTTTGTTCAATTTTCATTGTCTTTAATTTAGTGATTTTTTCATTAAAACTTTCAATTGTGATCTTTTTAGGTTTTATATTTCTCTTGTCAAGATCAATCAAAAAGGTAAAAAAGAAGTTATCCCAAAATCAACATTTTTTGAAAGAAGACAAAAAAAAAAAAGAAGAAGAAGAAGAAGAAGAAGAAGCAAAAGGAGTAATTTCGTCCAAACCTCATCTAGAATTAAGACAAGAACAAAAAAGACCGGTGTGACCAAAAACTTCTTACAAGTTTGGATATCAATCTTAATAGGAAAGCTTAAGATTTTTATTGTTGTTATTATAGTACTTAAGAGCCATAATTCTCAAGAAATGATGATTGTGAATGCATTTAGAATAACATGAGGCTGAGCGCATTATTTTACGTACGCTATATGATCATCACTCTATATGACACCAATTTAACAACTTTTTAGACAATTAGTATTAGTATATATATGTGTGTGTGTGTACGTATACGCACTATGTCATATTAAAAGACGGAACCAGGATTTTACCCTAGCAGTGGCGAAATGTATACTGAAAAAAATAAAAAGATGCATTGCAATATGTGTACAACACTTCTTTTCTTAAAGAACGAGTCAATTATTTTCTTGACCATGATTACTTACCACATTAGTTTATGCAAATCAATAAATTGCTATATTTCTATCATATAGTGCAAATACCATCTATTACTCAATACAAACTCAATGAGCACTACAACAAAAAACGCTTTTAATAGCATGCAAAAAACGCTATAGTAGGTGATAGATAGCGTTCCGGAGAACGCCTTATTAGCCCATGCTATTAAAAGTCTTAACTTTCTATAGCGTTCATTGCTCGCTATTAAAAACTTTCTATAGCGTTCATTGCCCACTATTAAAGAACTTTCTATAGCGTATATTGCCCGCTATTGTTTTTTGTACCTTTGATAGCGTTTTTTGCCTGTTATCTTATTTCTTTTTACAGCATGCAATGAATGCTATTAAAGGTCAACAGTAGTGTTTTCTGAACGTTATCTTAGCCAATTTTAGCTTCTTTTTTTAAATATTACAAATGGCAATATACTAGCATTTTCATACAAAAATCTGCATTCCATTCACCACCAAACTACATCCAAACGCGATACAATTTCAATGTAAGATAAATAATTCAACCGAAGATTCATTACAATAGCTTGAAGAATAATTTTCCAGCACAAACTACATTTAAGAGTCAGACTAATTACACTCATAAAAAAAACACTGATGTAATCTCTCTTTCCAGAAAATGTAATCCTAAACTAGGCAGCCATCTCATTCAAGTACCCCAATTCTTCGCGCACGGAGATGTTCTTTATTTGAAGCTTACTTTTTTGCAGAGTTTATGCCCTTTTGCTCCCAACGGCGAACACATACCTGTAAATATATAACTATTTAAAGTAACCCAATAGATATAGTAAAAATTATTAACGAGAAAAACAACTTTAAAGCAAGATAATGTTTGCAATTAGAAAAAGAAGAATATGATGGATAATTGTCAGCAAAAACCAAAAACAATCTCAGAAGCAGCCATACCATGACCAATTGGCAAACGACATATACCAATCCGTGCGCGATTGTGGAACATAACTATTCATGTGAGAAAACTATGTAAAAAGCTGGAACTTCAACCACACGCATATAACTACCAGCCGAGCCACTTAGCTATTCAAACACATACATTATTGATCAATGGTGGCAAACAATGAGCATAGTGCTCTTGCAAAAGATAAATGACACCGGTATCACTAATCATTCCCATTAACCAAATGGGTTAGAGTTGTGTGCGCGTGTCGACATACGCACAGCGGGCTAGCACAGTTCACATTAACCTATTGGGATATAGTCATTCACTATCATCAATGTTCAGATCCACATTACACCAGTACCCTCTAAGTTGCATTTGAACTACCAATTTATCAAGGAATTTTCTTATCAATTAAGATTTAGCAAAAAAATAGAAAGTGGATGAACTTATGACAAAATAAAGAAAAGGGATAATAGCTAGGTATAATAATAGTAGAGCATTCATAGGAATCTCCACTAAACCACTCATAATTCAAAGCTATCAAAAGTATAATTTGTTGTGTTTAATGAACTAGCAAGAACCAGAAAAATATATGGTAGAGAAAGACGCTGAAAGAACAAGGGAAAGAAAGGTGATTGGGAATCAAAACTTGCAATCAATAGAAGCACCCTGATTGAGAAGACCAGATTCTCCCTACTGTATCAGATGATGTATGTGAAGTATTCTTTGAACATGGTTCTGTTTGCCAAATTAGTAGCTTAACTGTGTTTTACCTTTGTTTTCGTGGCTTAGATATTACTGTGTTTTAAACAGAAATAATAATGGAAAAAAAAAAGGCTTTGAGTATCAATCAAGCATGAAGCTAAGCTTGACTAACCTTGGACACAAGACTTTGAGTGCTGATTCTGCCATCAGACCAAAAAAATATGTGCAAATTTTAAGCTTGGTAGCTCAATGCAGAATTAATTCTTCACATTAGGAGAAGTATACTTATGTTAGATGGTTCAACACTTGGAAATCAAAAAGTTTTGCACTAGTACCCAAACAGAGAGAGATACCAATCTTAATCATAAAAATCTGAGCTTCAAAAAGATGTGCAAACTCTCATCTATCACAATTCTGCTCAAAGCTTCAAGCATACAAGAGTCCACTTCACTTACATTACAGCTAGAGATTTACTACAAAAGCTTGGGAGATTACCCGTAAAACTATTGGGGTTATAAATACTTTCAAATTCGATACAACCAAAATGGGGTGTTGGAGGGGTTAACTGGGTACAGAGTGACATAGACCCTACCTCCCGTAATATTTGTGCCATGTGATTGCCTAAACCTTGACCTCACATTCTCATGTTCATTGGAAAGGTCTAAAAACATAGTATTATACAAGCATGATTTATCTGAATTGAATTAGTTTAAAATAGTTCTAATATTGTCAACCTTATAGGAAATATAGGACCAACTGCCCCTTTGATTGTGGACTCCGCAAAATAGAGGATTCAGGTGAACTAGATCAGTTGTAAAACCGTGCAAACAAGAGACTAATATAGCATTGCCAATGAACATACTCACTGATTTGACTAAATCAAATATAATCAACCCTTAATTTAGCCATACAGCCCAAAAGCATGCTAGAAGACAGGGCCCTAATAGAGAAGGTAACTTGACATATAAGTGCTACCTGATCAGAAGAAGATCCATCAACTTTGTGCACTAGAGCCCTGAATAAGACTAGCACAAAAAAATTACTCTTGACTGCAACTAACTCGACACATCTCTGAATACGCCTTTTGATTCATCAAAAAACCATCTGCAAAATAAGATCGTTCTCCAATAAATTACACCCACAATCCGATAATTCATCTCCACTAGACTGAAAGCATGGAAAAAAAGAAGCTTTAACATAAGAAATATTGTCATATACGCAGCGGAAATAGTGAATCATGAAAACAGGTGGTTCATGTCACATTATTGGCATCTAGATTCAATGATTCATACTCTGAAGCATGAATAGCTTCAGAATTGTGATGCTTCATTATGAGCACTGAAGATACCCCATTGAAGCAAATAAAATCACTACAGAAAGTAAAGTAAAGCAATGAGACAATAAACCCATGAACATTGACAAGAGGTTTCTTGAAGCCATCCAACTTTTATAGAGAAGCAACTTGCAGGCAGCAATAGAAGACAAGGAATAGATGTGAGAAACAATTAAACATACTTGTACTGGAAAAGTGGCTGTAATCCATCATTTGCCCCTAGCCCCAAGCGGGATCTCCTCTCACTTTCTTCATTAAACTTGCTTGGAGGAAGGACTACACATGGACCACGAATCAAGCCAGCCACTATGGTGTTCCCGTGATTAGACTCATAAACTAAAAAAATGCAACAACGAGTAATTATGGGGACTACACTGTTACACATAAATTTAGGTGTTCATTCAAATCAGAAATTGACATGGAGTGGTAAGCCTGTCGATGCCTTCCCAATCGGAGTTAACAAAACCCTGACATTCCAGCCGAATGATTAAGCACTGCAATAACCATGACAAACTTCCGGTATATGCAGTGTAGCCTGAGGTATAGGCGATAGAATGGAAACAGAGGTACTATATGCATTGAACCAAAAAAAGAAATAAGCCAAAGGTAGTTACACTTCTATAGTAATGGTCTCATACTTTCATCTTCCATTGGCTCAAGTTGAGTACTTTCTGAGTGATTATAGCAAAAAATTAAGTCATTGTAGATATAACAAGTTTCTTATCTACTGTAAGATGTGAAGATTATTTCATCTTGCTTTGAGCCATGATGGAAAAAAGAAACCCGTCAGAATTGACTGAAATATTTCGTCTTGCTTTGTACCTTTGATGCACCATTGAACAGAAAAGGAACTTACTGCAGCACCAGATCGAACAGAAAGGAGAAGAGGCTTGGAAGGGTCACCAAGGAATGCACCCATGTCCTTCTCAACACTCTCTAAGCCTTCCCGTATCTCTTCCCACAGACCGTCAATTCGTTCAGATTCTACATATGTGTACAAACGAAAAGGTATAGTTAGGCTACTAACGAGAGTGTTTTTTATTTTTTTGTGTCCATCGTCAAATAGTTCAGATTCTACACAAAAATGTTATACTCTTCTTCAACACTAGAATCTGTAAAAGCAAAGCCTCATGTAGCACGAACATTAATCCGACTTGATCATAGCTCAAGAGAATGAGAAAATAAAACTAGAACTTTGCAAACCGTATGTAAAAAGAGCAGTCCAATGGGAGAAAAATAACACTCTACGAAACGCATCCCAAATAACAAAAGACAACATCAAAGAAACAAGCACCACCTGAAACAACATATCCAAACTGGAAAAACAGAAATTTGCAGCCCCCACAACAAAGTATTTTGTGTATCTAACAGAGAAAATATCCTAGGAAATGGTCTATCATTGTTGACACCAACACAATTTGTATGTCTCATAAGCACATCAATGCTGACAACGTAAAATTTATACTACATGGCAACTCTAGTGGTCCCATCTTTTCTGAATAATAAAAGTGAAGCACAAGGTTCGCATGGATATCTGATGATCAATAAACTTAAAAGAACATATAGATATTCCATTGTTCATGGATTTACCCATCATGGTGTCTCTTTTGCTTGGTTCCTCTAAGTACGTCCAACACCTGAGTCAGAGAATCCATAGGACAGTACAGTTCAATATCACATGAAAATGAGGCTACATGAAAACGTAAAATTTGATACTTTAACAAGGAAAGTTTCTTAAGTAAATTATGTCAAACGACCTTTGGAGGTTCTTTTCCTCCCTGGAATAGATGCTTAAGGCAGTACAGGACATCACTGTAATCTTGAGACCTGAAAACCTACAAAATGCAGGTAATAAATATTCAACACAAAGGCAAAACCAAGCCTCAAAGCACTTCAAAATGAAATGAAATCAACAGAACTACCGAAGCCAACGAAACTACTGCAAACACAGTTACGATAACTCATCCCAGAGAAGATAACATCTATGCACATTCCAAAAATCCTAACTTAAGGGGATCTCAAGACCTTACTTATATAAGTCTTGACTCAACTTTAAACTCAAGTTAAAAAATTCCTAAAACCCCAGCCACTCAAACCCAAGGGAGACATTTTTTAACTCAAAATTTTCACGGCTACTTCATGGCTTTCAAATTTATCATTCTTCCAATAATTAAGCTTGTAAGCATAAATTTGGAGTTATTGAATTCGGATTTGCCTAGTATTAAATTACCTCATATAAACTAGAGCTAATACCCAAATATTTTCACTCCAACCAAGTCAAAAGTTGAGTAAAAGGCTGGCGAAGACCCAACTAGTCTGGACAAAATCTCTAATGGGTCACATAACAACTTCTACTCGATCAAGAAGCATGGACACAAAGACGAATGTGAATTGACAGGTAAGCCATAGAAAATTGTTGAAAACTTAAACAATTTAGATTGACTAATTCTGCATTATGTTTCAGTTTAACAAAGAAGACAGAAAACACAATCGGGTAACGTTTCCTTCCCTTCCCTTTCCACTTTTAATATCTAATACTTAATTTATAGTTAAGTGAAAATCATAACAAGTTTTGAGTTCATTTTTTAGCTTTTAATCATATGAATTCCTTAACAATACACAATCATTTTGCTTATACTGCTCAGAGCTCAATGACCAAAGGCAAAAAGGTGAAAATATACAGACAAATGCAGACAAGTTCAAGCAATTGACCTTGACCTATAAGTATTCCTCACGACCTATAAGTATTCCTCACTTGCGGGAAGAACTGAATGGGCACTGACATTATGTACCTTTTGACTCCTAGGAACAACTCACAACAGACGTAAAGCCCCAATTACTTATCGAAAACAGAACATAAAGCCCCAATTATCACCATCATTCACTGTCCCGCCACCATGCGATTACCACCGGTTCCGTCCTCCCTATAAGCGCAACATTCTTGTATTTGGCCACACAAGTGCATAATCCTAGAATCATGCATGCTAATGATTGAAACATTAAGCCCCGACAAGGATTATTATTACCATATTAGTGCATAATAAGTGCAAAACCTAAAATGATATCACATGCTAATGAATGAATATTAAAACCCTAGCCTTGTATTTGGCCAAGAATTAAGAAAACTACTGAATCAACCTTGATTAGGGCTTTTCGAATACGGCTTCATTCTTGTCCGAGTAGGGAGCGAGGGAGCATAAAAACGATCAAGGTTGGTCATTAATAATGATTGAAGAGTACCTAATAGCTAGCTATTAGAAAAAATAGAGAAAAACGACAAAGAGAAAACGATTAAGAAGAGACAGGGGTAGAGAAAAACGATTCAGAGAGATACGATCGAGAAAAATGGACAAACCTGAAAAAAACAAAACCCTAGAATCACAGCAGATCCATCCAAACTAGTTTGCACAACGACTGAGAAAATTTCAGAGGCATCTGTGAAGCGCCAAGGTTTTTCGTCGAATATTACAGAAAACGATGGACTACATTTGCTCAGTCCATCGATCCCTGGTCTTCAAGCCCTCTGTCGGTGATGAAAACCTCGGCAGCGGCGGTGGCTTCGGAGAGCAGTCGAGAATCGAACTCTTTTGGAAGCCTCAAGAGAGATGATGAGGACGCGCCGACGATCCGGGGGCGGGTTCGAAAATTTCAGAGCGTGTGAGGCGCCAAGGTTTTTCGCCCAATATTTAGCTAGGTTGAACGTGCGCTGTTGTCCGTAAATGAGTTTAATGAAAACGCTATAAATTCCTTTCATGTTTTTAAAACGCTATTGTTGGTCCTGTAGTTTAAGGAATGCTATTGTTGGTCCTTACAATAGCATTTTAAAAAGAATGCTATTGAATTATGCTATTAAAAGTGGTATTTGTTGTAGTGGAGGGATTCAAAACATTCAATAATTTCTCTAACTTCAATTGAATTTTGAAAAATTGAAGAGGATTAACCTTTTCTCAATGGAGTTTGAGAAACTCACACAAAACGCCAAGCGATAGATGATTTTTTAATTTTCGGAATTTCACTACTGCACAGTGCTAGCATTGGAAATTTGAAAATCTAGAAGTCCACTAACGAGAAATCCACTACTGCTGAGTCGTGCACAGTGCTAACTATTTTGGTTAACTTGCTTAATTTTTTAGGTTGAGTTATTTTATGTTAATTTATTTTTTTAGGTTAAAGTGTGGAGTTCTTTTTTTTTTCTTAATTAGACCTCATCCTTTATATTATTTCACTTTGGCCTATTGAATTTAGTTTTGGAATACAATTTTGGGTCTTCTTTCTTGAAAAAAAAAATAGAGGATTTAGGACTAGTATATAGCAAAAAATAAGAAAAAAAAAATCTAATGGTGGCGAGTCTATATAAGTTGGGGATAATTTTTTTTTACATATAATAATTGCATTTTCTAAAATTCTTGCCGTAGCGGCCGCTCCTACTAGATGCTTCCTGGCTCCATCCTTGGTCATACATCCCTCGCATTATCGAATCATTTATGTGAAATATAAATTTAAATATATATGCTTTTTCGTATTCCTATCGAGTGTCAATACATGAAGGTATTTATATGGTGATCACCTCTTATTATATATATACCTCCCACCATATGTTCAGTAAAGTCATATATACAATCGCATCCGGAATATACAAAAACTATTTCATGTAAGTTTTGGTATCCTTATTTACTTAGTTACAAGCCAATTAACCATTTAATTTGCACCTTTACGACCAAAAGGCTGTTGATTTTGTCACTCCTTTTTTGTTAGGCGTTAACAAAAAGGGAGTGTGGCAAAATCATTTTCCCACCAAAATTGTCATATAAACTTTTAGATCCTTGTATAATATTTATGGGTATATTTGTGTTCCAAGCACTAGGCCAGGAAACATAAAAATTAATCCCGGTCCAGAAAATTCTTAGTATGAAAATTTTGGACCAATTTCCAGGTCATTTTAGCTAGTTGATTTGCACATTTAGTAGCGTAATTGCCGCCAAAACTGTTCAATAATCCAAGATCAGACGTCCCATGAAACCCTACAAATTGCAAGTTGATGTGAGGCTTGCCCAATCGATCGATCTAAACGTATGTGTTATACACGATTGAGGATTTCAAGCACCTGGTTTTTTTTTATCGGCAAAAATAATTTTTTTTTACTCATAACATGAAGTACAGACATAATTGGAGTTTGGATACACCGGCTTGACCCCAAGATCTTCTTCTCCAAACCACACGGAAGAAACGGATTTAAATCCAATAGGTTGAGCCCATACCAGGAAAAAAAACCCCACTAAACCCTACGATTGGTAAGGAACCAATCCAAACACCCATTGAGACAAAACCCATGACACCAATTGGGACAAGCCTATAACACCTTTCGGTTAAGCCTAGCACCTAAAAACCCAAAATAACTGAGCCTGTACCCAATGTTTGAACCAAAACCTAAACCACCCCAATGGCAACTAAGCATTCCAATTGCAACCTGATTGGGCCAAGCCCATTTGCAATCGTTCTGGCCCACACCAAACACTCAACACCCACAAACCGTAGGACTTCAAGCAATGTTGGATGCCGTTCGTAGAATAAAAGAGTGAATTTGTATTTTTCGCATTTCCTTAATTTCCTTCTCTGTTTTTTCTTGCTTCATCAGTTCATCCAATCATGTATTGGTCCTATTGGATGTGTTTTGCCTTTTTCTATTGGTTCTAGCCTTTGCACATGATTTCGCTAGGATTTGGGTGTCTAACAGAATTGGTGTACAAGCCATGATGCACATGCTTGAGCTCCTCTCGATGTACACTTATCGAATTATTTATTAAAAATGTGTTCAGTTATCAAAAATGTTAAAAGTAAGCTTGGCCTTAAGGCAAGGCCCAATAGATTGTTGAGAATAATCTTCCCTTAGGCCCCGTTCAGTTGTCAGGAAAGTACAGGAAATGATGGAAAAATCAACTTTCCCATAACTTTTGTAATGTTTAGTTGCCAGGAAAGTAGTGGGAAACATGTTCTTAAATTTTCCTGCAAGATTTACTTTCTTGCAAAAGTGATCCGGCCAAAAGCATAGGATTTTGCGTCACGGGAAAGTTTTCTCCATTGTGGGGCCCAAATAATTGGCGGGTAAGAAAAAAAACGAATGACGCCAATACCAAAAAAATACGAATTAGGTTCTTAGAAAGACACTTTGAGATTTACTTGAGTAACAACAATTTCGACTACTGTGGTGCTTTCTGAGATAATTGTTGTGGAAAAAATTAGTAATTGATTTTTTTTTGAAGTATTTATTTATCTTGTCATTAGCCTTCAGTTTTGTTTTGTACTTACTAATTATCAGTTTATCAATGAGTTTTTGTATCGTCAACTAATCAAGGATAGTTGTTTAACATTTGTTTATTTAGTTATCATCTACTTATTTTTTAAGCTTCATTTTTTAAGTTTCATGTTAAGGCTTTGCATTAGATAGAATACATTTTTCGGTATGTGTTAGTTCTCAAAGTTACTTTTAGCCATGGAAAATAAAAAAGTTTTTCATAAGTGTCTTTTTCCGACAAATGAACCATTAAACTTTAGTTTTCCTACAAAATTTTTTTATCAAATGAACACTCACAAGAAAATAGATTTCTTTTTTCTTTACTTCACTTTACTTGACTTTTCTTAAGAACTTTCCAGTACAATATTCTTGCCAACTGAACGGAACCTTAGGGCAACGGTTAAACACAAGGGCTACCGCACCCAAGAGCTAGGTTCGATTCAGCATCTTTGTCGTAATCTTTGTAAAGGTTTGAATGGTTGGGGAAAAAAATAAAAAATCTCAATTTTCAAATTTAGCATGTTGAAATTTTAAATTAGGGGTATTCAAGAAAACTGACCTAACAGATAAAGCGATCTAAACCATCCGATTTGATCTAGTTATTGTTCTGAAAAATATAAAACAATAATTTTGATTCGGTTATTGATTATTAATTTATGAACCGTGGTTATAATCGAATCGAATCATTTAGTAGTAACATGTACAACACCCAAATCCGAATCAAGTATTTGGATTTGGTAAGTTAATTTGTTTAAGATTCTATTACGCACTTGTTCCCTAATTAATTTGTTTAGGATTCTACTCAAACAATGTCCTAAGTAATAATATAGGGTAGTAAAGCTAGGTTATTAGATCTTTCAAAATATTGGCTTATTTACCTTTTTGGTCTTCAAAGTATTAATTTTGTTTCATTTTTGTCCCCAATTTAAACATTGAAGAGATTTAGTTCCCAACGTATCAATTTTGTACCAATCAAGTTCCCAACGTATCAATTTTGGCTTATTTACCTTTAGTTCCTAACGTATCAATATTGTACTATCAATCAAAATAAGGGGCATCCTCGTCATTTCACTCCCCAAATTTTATATCTAAGAAAAACGAACAAAAAAAAAAAAGGAAAGGAAAGTGGTAGCCATGGTCGCACTCCCGCTGCTCCACCATCCTCTTCTCCCTCTCTCTCCTCACTTGTTTCTCTTCCCTCGGTGTATCCTCTGTCCCTCCTCCTCCGGCCTTTCTTCTTTCCCTCGTCGAATCGGCCCAAATTGGTCATCACTCCGACCTTCAGCCAAATCAGCACGTTTACCGGAGCTGATTGAGGGAACTTATTAGCCGCCGGCAACGTGGCAGCCGGAAAGGGAGGAATCGTTCTCGCCGTCCTCGGCGGCGAGGGACGAATTCAGAATCGGTTTGCTGTGGACCAGAGGAAGGAGGTCGTTTGACAAGGCAGCGGAGAGGCCTGATTTCAGCGGATGGAACTGGTGGTTGTGGTTGTGCAGGGAGTGGGGGGGTAGGTGGAGGCGGTAGGGTAGAACGGGAGACGACATCGCTCGAATCGGAGAGAGATCGCAGGAGGACCAAACGATGTCGCTCTCGTCGAGCTTGAAAGGGATGGGGTTGAGATCGGGTGGTTTGAGCAGTCTGACGAACCGGACAGCCATGGTTGACTGGGGAGTATCTGCTGCTACTCCTCCTCCTCGGGTGTGGGTGAAACCAGTGATGGTGTGATGATCATTAGTTGGTGGTTCAATTTTTTGTCTCATTTTTTTTCCCATGGGTTTTCTGGTGCAAGAATGAGTGGGGGAGGAGGATTGGTGGCTGGAGAAAATTGAGGGATGGAAATGGTGGGCAAGCCAGGAGAGTGATGATTGGGTGCAATTTTGTCCCCAATTCCAGAAAGAATTTTGGCTGCAGCTTTCCCTTCTTTGTTTTTTTCCGTTTATCTTAGACAGAAATTTGGGAGAGCGAAATGACAAGGATGCCACTTATTTTGACGGTTGGAGCTACCAGCGTTAGGGTTGGGGACTTGATTGATACAAAATTGATATGTTGGTCGTTGGGGACTAAATCTCTTCAATGTTTAAATTGGGGACGAAAATGAGAGAAAATTAATACTTTGGAGACCAAAAGGTAAATAACCCTCAAAATATTATGTTACCATGTTTTTTTTGGGTATGATTTCGTTCTTCTTTGGTTAGTCTAGATTTCCTGTTATACATGTTCCTCTAATTAGTTTCGATTTCTTAGTCAAACATTTTGGAGCCTATTTAAAGAATACTAGGAGGAGTTGATTGATTGCACATTAACCCAAAGAGAAAAAAAGAAGCAACAACAATAACTAGAAGAAAGAGAGGCATGGGTACAAACCAAAGCACACCAACAGACCAAACAGTACCAAATGAACCAAATCAAGGTTTTGCGCCGGATCTTTTTTATTATCCACCTCTAAGCACGCCAACAGATCAAACACCAAATCGCCAAGTTCAAGGTTACTCGCAGGATCCTTTTGCTTCTCCACCTCTGAACACACCAACATACCAACCACCAAATGGACCGAATCGAGATTTTGTGCAGGATCTTTTTTCTTATCCATCTCTAAGCATGCCAATAGACCACACACATAAACAACCAGTTCAAGATTATTTACAGGATCCTTTTAATTATCCACCTCTCAGCACACCAACATACCAAACACCAAATGGGCCAGTTCAAGGTTTCATGCAGGATCTTTTTTATTATCCACCTCAAAGCAGACCACCAGAGCAAATACCAAATCGACCAGTTGAAGAGTACTTGCAAGATCCTTTTAGTTATCCACCTTTGAGCATACCAACAGATCGTCAAACATCCGGTGGACCAATTCAAGGACGTTACTTGCGAGGTCCTTTGAATCCACAGCCTCTTGTTCGAACATTTGACCCAAAGCAAAAATGTATAAGCTGCGGCAGGCTCAAGGTTGGTGGACTCCCTCTCTAACTACAAACTTATTCTTTAACGCGAAAAATATATATATCTCGTGTGGAACATTTGGTTTTTGCATGTGTCTCTCTCAGCAACACGTATCTGTACAAGTTCTCAAACGTTGTTTGTGTGTGATTTTAAAATTATTGAATAGTTATCAGTGTTTTCGAACCATAATCATTAATTTCCTCTACAACTAGGGTTGGCATATCAAGTTCTATTTGAGCTATATATGTTTGTTTTACCAGAGAACATGGGGAAGGAAAAAACATTTCCAAAAATGAGAAAAGAAATTTAAATCAGAATAAGGCTTTACAATATATCGGCAGCCCTGAACTAGAGAGATTATGAATTCTAATTATCAGATAAGCGCATCGTAATCTTTTTGCTTGCCAAATATTGAAGGGATTTTACAATTTTCTTTTTGGAAATGATCATAATGACGGAGTTGTGTTTCTAAATCTTGGAATTAAAGAATAAAATTGATACGTAAATGATATTTTTGCATTCTGATTTGAATTAATCTCTTTTAAAAATGATATTTGGGCGTATATCAAGGGTGATCTCTATTGGTAAAGGAATATTTTTCCTGTTTATAAGATCTTTATTGCCTAGTTAATAAATTTGTAAGGGTTAACGACAAATTACCTCCTTAGACTATCACCCTTTTTCACTTTACTCTCTTCATCTGGAAAATTCTATAACTTGCCCCCTTAGTCTATGACTTAGTACCACTTAACTCCTTTTGTTACTCTTTCGTCCAGAATTGAGCGTTGTACTCCGATATGACATGCAAATCTGACTAATTTGAGATGAAATTGTCCCTTTTTGTTTGATAGGATTTCTAAATTAAGTTAGGAGAAAATGTTCCAACTAATTAATGATGATTTTGTTTTTTTGGGAATCAAGTGAAAATAATTTACCAAGCTATTTAAATGACTATGTGCGTGTTTGCGATAGCTGTGGATATAGATTTGAGATTTTAGTTTTAGATTCTGCAGCAGATTTTAGATTCTGAATTACAATAAAAATTGAAAAACCTGTTTGCTGTCAAGATTATCAAAATTTCAAAATTTTTTTTAAGAATGTGTGTTGCAGAATCCCGAACAAAAATGCTAAGAACACATCTAAGTGTACATCAATTTGTACACCTTCTATCATGAGTGATTGTGGGACCCACTAAATAGTATTGTGAGTCCTATGATCACTTATGAGAGAGATGTAAAAAAAAATGTAAATTATGATGTGTCTCCTAGCGTTACTCGAATACCAAAAACTATCCAAACCAGCTTTGGAATTTTGAGAATTTGTTTACCTTTTCAGGTTCTTAGAATCTTTAGGTTCTAAAAATCAGTTATGTAGAATTTTTGATAAACATTCTAAACTGATTTTTATAAGCTAGAATATAAAAATTTGTCAAAATAACTTTGCGCAAACACCTAATCTACGACTAATCAAAAAAAAAAAAACACCCAATCTATGGTTGTCAAATAGGAGAAAAAAATTGTTTCGAACAAAAGTAGTGTTATAGTGGTAATCATCAGGCGACTAGAAAATTCTGTACAACCCGTATAAAAATAGGGAAAAAAAAAAGTGCTGAAATCCTATCTATCTATCTAGAACTCGTGTTCCGAGGAAATAAACATATTATTTCAACCTGAGTTACTGGTGTTAATTAGTTTAGCATGACATTAATTATTTACACCTAATTAAGATTGTGTTGATGCTAAAACTAATTAACGTTCACTTTTGTACAGTACATGCAGCCAGCAACCAACCTTGGCGATGGTCGATATCTATGTCCAGATTGTCTTCCTATATCTCTCATGGAACCCAGCCAATTGGAACCGATTATTGGTCAAGTACATAGCTTTTTCGACGACTATTTGAAGCTTCCAGTGAAAAAGGACATTCCTATTTTCTTCATCGACCCAAATGAGATGGGTAAACATGATGGGGTAAGTTACACCCCGTCTCCGCTATAACCAAAAAAATATATTAAAAACTTAATGCATTTTACCATCGCATTTCCACTAACAGAAAAAGTTTCAGCATTTTACCAATCTCGTTTCCACTAACGAAAAAGTTATCAACAAAATTTTTTTTTTGGTACAATGGAGACTCACAAACCTATCAACAATTTATTTATTACCGGAAAAAACTTGACATTTTTCAACAATTCATTTACTATCGGAAACACCTACTACCACAAATAAAAATTTAAACAATTTTCACTACCGGAAACACCCCAAAGCTCGAAACACTTAAAGGCCTACAAAGCCCAAATTTCACAAATAAAACCCTAGAACACCTGAAGGCCTAAACCCACCAAAGTGGATTAGGCCCAGCCAAAAGCTGGCCCACAGAAACCCAAAACCTAATTACACTAAACAGTACCACACTGGTCTTTTTTGTTTTGGGAAGTCTTCTAAGGTTCGGACGAACTTACTCTTTATGCCTTTTGTTTTTTTTTTTTTTTTTGGGGTTGGGGGGTGGGTTTTCTTTTCAAAAATTGTTGATGTTGTGATAAATATTTTTTGCCTTTTTTTATTTATCTTGACGAGCGAAACATAAAAACTAAAAAGACCCCAACCGAAAGCTAAAAAAAATTCCGTAAAGAAAACTAGTTTTTGGTTATTTTATCTTTTCAGAAAATTTTCAAGTTTGCTACATTTTTTCTATTTTTCCTAATTTATTTTAATTAAATAATCACCCTAAGTGAAATTACCACGTAAGATTTCATCCTGTCCACTTTTAATGTTTATTTCGGTTACCCAATCGGTTCGGAGATTACCCGAACCCCGATTGGTTCGGTTATGGTACCTTATTCCTCTCCCCGTTCGGGTATCGGGCGGATATGGTTCGGTTATCGATTTCGGGGATCAAATACGGAAATCTCCATATCCGCCCCGAACGTCATCCCTAAATGTTTATGTTTTCATCCTTCTAGTGGGTCAAAACCTTTCTTGCCCTTTTTCAATGATATCGATCTGTACGTATACTTGCATTTTCATTTCTGATTTCTTGAGATTTCATTAAGATGGTTCCGAAATTAGTAGAATTCATTGTTATCATAATTAAAAACTTTTTGAAATATTGGGAGGAATTCAACTAGTGGGATTGATATTATATCCGTCTATAACGAATTGCATCCAAAATTCAAAAGCCATTGCATATGCAGTAAGTCGTGGGTACAGAAAAACTGTACAGATTTTGTACATAGATTTTTCTTGGGGTCCACTACGGGTCCCACACAAATGATTCGAGCCGATCATTAAATGTAAAATATTTTTTTAAGGGCTCCTGCAAAAATTCAGCTCAATCCGATACTTATAGGTGTTCAATCTAATCATCTAATTTTTCATTTAGATTTCAGGATATGAAAAAGTTAGATGATTGGATCAAATACCTATAAGTATCAGATTGAGCTGAATTTTTGCGAGGACCCTCAAAAAAATGTTCTACATTTAGTGAACGGCTCAAATCATTTGTGTGGGACCCGTAGTGGGCCTCATAAAAAATCTATGTACAAAATCTGTACCATTTTTTTTTTTTGTACCCATAGACTTGCTAATTGTAATGGTTATCATCCCATAATCATATTCAACTCCGTCACCTTCGGTTGAGGAGTGAGGATTTGGACTCTAAATTATTACTCTACTCCAACATCCACTCATTACTCTTTTCTCCAATCACTACTTTTATTTTTATCTCTATCTCTCTCTAATCATTATCCTATCTCCATACCCTAATCATTACAAATTCAAATCCAAAATCCATATCCAAAAACCTTCAACCGAACAAGCACTCATCCTAGTAGTAGTCACCCAGGTACTCATCCTAGTCAGAAATCGGGAACATTCCAGCAACCCATTGGTACATAACTAAGGGCATGGGTAATTCGATTGTGCTATATATCGAACACTGTACTGGATCTTCGATATGATGGAACATTGTACTGATCTTCGATATGATGGTAAATTAATCAATTGTAAGGGTGGAATTTATGTACCCAAAATTTACCATGTTCAAATAGTTTGGGGTTTCCGATATGTTGGTATTTGCTTGATACCATGAACGACGAAATACACCATGAAATTTGCTTGATAGAATACACCATGAAATACACCATATATGAAGTATTCTTGTTAGATTCAAGTTTTTTTTTTTTTTTTTTGTTGGACAATCATTCGTCTCAATGAGAAGAGTGAAAAAGTAAAAATTTATGACCAAAAGAAAAAAAAAATTTACTAAAGACGAAAAAAATATATCAAGCAACTGGTATACTTTATTTGAGTATTTTCTTTAATTTTTTTTACTTCAGTCTATGTTTTATATACTTTTTTGATGCCTCTCGTCGAGACGAATGATTGATTCATAAAGTTACGATGAAAAACAAAAGAAAAAAAACCAGAAAAAGTTTATGGAGAGAGACAAATTCTTAATAACCGAACTACCTTTTCGTCTTTTCCAAACAGAAGAGCTAAAGTTTGGCCATTAATGGTGGTGGGTCAGTTGGGATCTGGTAATGACGGGCAAATTGACATCACTCGCACGAATGATTATGTATTTTTCCTTAATGTGGACAGAATTAGTTAGAATAATTTTGTGCGAAATGGTGGAAGTGCATTTAGTTTGGTATCAGAGGGTAAAAATGTCAAAAGTGGCATCCATGAGACAAGTCTTACCAGGAGCTCAGTGTAATTTCAAATAAAACAGGGGACGCTTTTTGAAATTGTTAGAAACATCAAAGGAGTTATATGTAATTTACACATAAATATATCATAGAGGCAACCCATGAAAGTTTGTATTCTGTTGGATGTCGTAGGAGCCTCATCCTTCATTCATTCTCATGGGGTGGCTCCCGTCGGCAATGTACTTTGCCTTTCTCTGCTATGGTACAGATCATGAAAGTGATCCGATAGTCTTACGAAGTTAAAGTGTTATACAATTTACTGTATATGCCGTTCGGTTTCGTTAGGTTCCTTATCGATAGAGTTACCAAGGTGCCAAATCCTCAATGCACCGACTAATCCCAAGCCCTTGGACCTAATAGCTACTCCCATCCTAACTACAAAGTCACGATGTCCTTTTCATGTATTTATTATCTTGTTTACACATAAATTTATTTATAAGATCTTCCTGTGTAGAAATCAAAATGAATCGATTTTAAGCAATAAGATTTCTACTTCATTGAGTTAGTCAAAATTTACTAACATCTTGGTGTGATGTTGTCTGTACAGAATCCTTATGATCAAGGGTTGACTTTATTTGATGATAAAGCTACGATAAAAATTGTAAGAACTGGCCTTTTCTTTCCACGATGAATATATAGCATATTGACCTAATTTTAGGAAATACTTAATTATCACATAATGTTTTGTATGTTCACTCTTTTTCTGCCCATACACTTAATCATATATCATTACTAACTCAAAATGGTCTTTCATTTTTTTCAGTATATATATGCATATATTGGTCTAATAATGTTTATATACTTATGTGCAAACTAGGTCGAAAGATGTGTAAGGAGAGGGACTGATATGGAAGTGGTTACAAAGAAGAAGAAAGTAAAGCGTGATAAAGTGGTTGCAATCTTACTTTTGTTTGGATTCCCAAAGTACTCTTCTTATCTGATCCTAACACGTACGACAAAAAATCTCTCTATTAGGGAGTAATTTTAGACAGTTAAACAAGCTGATTTAAGAAGGTGTTCAAGTAATAAAGTGAGAATAATTATTTGCAAACATACATAGTATCATTTTCTGGCATACGTCGATGATGCAGTCGCATCGAACCCTCCTAAATTATATCTAATTTTGCAGGCCCTCAATTTTTATTGTTCTTACAGTAGGCCGATATATCAATTAGTAATAGGTTAGTTATAGTATCCATGGTAAGTGATGGGTATATATCTTGATTACAAGATTATGAGAGCTTAATTACTACTTTTCATGCTAAAAATGGGAGAAAAGTGATACTTCAGTAATACATTTGGAATTAATCGAATGAGTATCAAGTATTTTGTACTTATTATTTGTAGTATTTGTCATATTTTTGAATGTTCACGATAAGTGATTTCTCAATCCTTATGCTATTACGAATATATGACAATCCATGTAGATATTACTATTCATAACTTATAGCCCTGTGGTGTGGCATTCCAATCGTCCATTTCGGCGCTCAATAGTGCGAATTTCATCTCGACAATGAACAACTCAGATCGATAAGGGTTGGGATGAAATCCGGACCATTGTTTGCCGAGATGGACAGCTCAAATGCCGCAGTAATGCCCTTTCCATTATTCCAGTGTGTACAACACATACATCTTGAATTCTAAACTTTTTTTTTTTTTTTGAGAGAAATTCATAGTATCAAGAAACAGATTCAATTTTCACATTGCAGTCAATTTTCACGTGAAATGTGACTTCCATGCAGACTGATACTAGGGGCAACACTAGCTCATGAGATGGGGCATGCATTGATAAAACTCCAAGGTATAATTATTTCAGGCTCTCATACCTTTCTTGATTAAATTTTCAATCTCTCATATCATACAAATAATAATCTTATACATGGTGATAATATCCTTGTTCTATACCATTTTTTTTAAACGGCAAAAAATATTATTAAAGAAGCTCGATAATGGGTACACGTACCATTGATTATTATACTTTTATCTTATTGATTGTTACATGTGGCATACGTACCATTGACTTTGAAATTTTATGAGTATATATTGCATCACATGATAATTTAATGTCATAAACAATATTATTCGCGGATAAAAAAAAACAATATTATTTGAAAAGTTTATTAGTTATGAGGGCGGAGTTCCATATGGTCAAGTGGGGTTTGAGCCCATTTTCATTTTCATATTTTTCTTAGATTGACCCTACAAGTCGTATGAAATTTCCCAAAGCATGGCAACCACATCAAACTTATAACTTCGCCCTCCTTTTAACACTAGAAATTTCCTTAAAATCGATCAATAGGTGATGACAATTTCATTAAATGCTAAAAAAGTTAAATTTTCAATTCTCATTTCGTTCTTACGGGTACACTTTCATAAATTTATGTTCAACATCAGGAGTTTGGGTTGTCGTAGGTGGATTGCTAGTAAGGCTCTTGGGCCTGTAATATAGGTTGGCTCTCATATCGGGAATTTGGGTTAAGTATGTGTATGTTTAATTAAGAGGGTCCTCATACCCTTCTTTAGCCAGCAATTGCTTAGTGGAGGTGGTAAGTAAAATTACTCTCTTACCCCTCCGTGTTTTAAAAAAATTATGTTCAACTTTTACGAATATCGATACACACTTTTTACACATCAATTGGTGCTCTGAAGGCGATCAGTAACTGAGAATTTTCGATAAAAAACACGTGTAGGTTCCCCACTGCCTGAGATCTCTGATTCCGCCCCTTGTTTACTATCAAACTACTAATAATATATCTATTAATTGTTAATATATCTATTAATTGTTGATATAGGCTGGACCTTTATATTGGAAAGGAAAGTAGAAGAAGGCATATGTGAGGCGATAGCTTACGAGTGGCTAAAGTACGCAGTTCCTAATTGTGATCCATCGTACACCCAAAAGGAGGCTGCAATTGCAGAATGGTTGAGGATAAAAGATATGTCTGCCATTAAAACAGGAAGGTATGCGGCGGAATTTGGAGAGGCTCACAGAGCCATTAAAAAGTACGGCTTGAAACGCACATTGAAGCATGTTGCTCGCTGGAGGAATATTCCATAGTGAGAGAAACATTGTTGGAGTTTATGTTACCTCTGTTATTTTTAGAGCAAATTTTCGTAGTCGTCTCTCTAGTTTTACGGTTGTCTCAATTTCATTCCTCTAGTTTCAATTGCTACCAAATAAACCTTGTAGTTTGTTTTACGTTCCAAATTGGTAAAATCGTTAACACCGTCAATGAAACTAACGGAAAAATATGATTAAAAAATTAAGCACTCCATTTTTTAATCCGGTTGAACCGATGTGAAGATCTTATTTTTTTGATCATTTTATCCTAGATGGCCGTAATGAATTTTTGGCTCTAAGGTCTTTCAACGAGCACCCGAAGACTCTTTATTTAATTTCAGGGCTCTCTTATGGTGCTCATTGAAAAGCTTTAGAGTCAAAAATCCATTATGACCATTTAAGATAAAATGATCAGAAAAATAAGATCTTCGCACCGATTTAAATGGATTGAAAATTTGATCAGAAAGTGCTTGCTGATTATTTGGCTATAATCAGCATGAGCACTCCCTAATTATGTTTGATATTTATGCTAACGTTGGAGCTACTTCTAAGAATCAGGTGTTACCCAAGGTCTAATAATTGAATGTTTGTAGCATACTCATTTTACAAATTGGTATAAATGGCTTCATAGCTTGGTTTTCTGTGCAGTAATGCAGTGTTGCTTTTCCCTCTTAGAAGGGAATCACTACTTGACTACCACACAAAATTGCTTGAGATAACCTTATTTGGCAATATTTGTTGCAGCTGAGAGATGGATTCAATGAGAGTACATGTGGGACGTTTGACAGATTCGGGAAATATTTTCTTAGGTATAGTCTTCCTTTTCATTTTGCTAACATTCTTAGTGGAAAACAACCAAATATTATTGCCCGGTGAACTCTAAGGCTCCGTTTGTTTCAATGTAAAATGTTTTTTCCGAAAACAAACTTTAAACCTTTATTTTCTGGTATTTGGTTGACACTTGAAAATATTTTCAGAAATTGACAAAATAGTGTAGAGAGAGATGGGGGGGCTTAATCGGTAAAGAGATCTGAAAATATTGGAATTGAACGTGCGTTAGGACCGACAATCGAGGAAACTGAGCAGTAAAAATTTCAGTAGAGGGCAGCAGGCTCATTTTGAAAAATAACTTAGGGAAGATTCAAGGGTAAGTCATTTTCATCCAATTAATAGACTCATTTTTTATACAACCAAACACCGAAAAATAGGTAAAATATTTTACCGGAAAACATTTTACGTCCAAACAAACGGAGCCTAAGTGTGAATGAGATTCCGGAGTTATTTTATTGCCTTTGCTTGTTCTTGGGTTACTGTAAGACCTGTACTTTGAACAATATATCTGATTATTTATACATTAGGTGGTTCTTTTAGTGGCTTTAGTTGGATTCTTATATAGTATGGTATGAGCCCAGTGTAGATACAAATTACTCTAGGAATAGCTTAATTTGCATGAAAGATGTACAAGTCATGTAGTTGTGTGTGCACATGAAGTTCAGATGTAATTTGTGCATGTGTGAGTTCTAATTTTTTTGCTTTTTGTTGAAAGAGAGAGAAATGAACAAGTGTCAACCTTTTCTTTGTGACTCAACAATTTCTTTATAAAGATGAGAATGAGGATCTAGAAAGAAGAAAAGATAAACTAAAAAGGGAAACGAAACTCTAGATAGAGTTGTGGGGGGTGTTGCGGCTGTGATAAGGGGAGTGGTATTACAAATACTTGTTGAAAAAGACAAGGAAATGAAAAGTTTCAACCTTTTGGACTTTTCTGTGTCTCGATGTTGTGTTTGTTTGTTGTTTGGAGAACTCAAAAGCTATGCCCTTGAATTTAGGAATGGCAACGGGGCGGGGCGGGTTTTGCCTCACCCTGACTCCGACTCGAAAATTTAACCTCCCCTGACCCCGCCCTAAACCCGGACTGGGTAATTTATGGGTACCCCGGCCCCGCCCCACCCTAATAAGGTATCGAGTTTACCCGCCTTGCTCCTGCTCAATTTTTTTTTTCATTGAGAAAATATGTTCTAGATTTTAAAATAAGTGAGCATAGACAATAAAAGTTTATGAAATAACTATTATAATTTAAACAAAATCTATTATCTAAAAGCAAAATGGAAGAAATAGTTAATATTTTATGTGGTATTTTAGTTGTAAGAGTAAAAATACAAGAATAAAATTAGGTTTTTATACATAAAATAGTTCTGGACCGGGGCGGGTACCCGAACAGAGTTACGCCAACCCAAACCCGACTGGGGTTCACCAATTCTCCCCCGACCCCAAAAAATACAAACAAAAACCCGCCCCGATCGGGACGGGGCGGATTGACTTGCCATCCCTAACTAGTAATCCCAAACTGCTTTTGTTGTATTGTTAATTGTTCCTGTGTGCTGTCAGAGCCTTACGTGGGCAGCTTCATGCTTGCTCAAATTTGTAGGATGAAACCCATTGTGTTTGATACTAACAATTGAACTGATGAATTCCACAGCTGTAGTTTCGCGACCAATATATATCAGTCAGTATTGGTATTGCCGGATCAGTTGTAAATACTTTCCTTTGTGCTTTTTAGTGCTGCCGTTGGATTGGTATGCTGCAACAAATGTTCCTTTTTTCTTTTTCTTTTTTAAGGTAAAAGAAGATATTTTTGTTCAGTTAATTTTGGAAACTGGATGTTTTGGTTGAGTCCTCCATCTATTAGCCCTTCTTTTACAACAATCTCCCCAAAAAAACCCAAACAATCCAAAAATAAACAATAAACGCTAAATAAAATTCATTATTAGACCAATGAGCATGTTCAAGCGTGCAAAGCACATTGCTAAAAAGAATAAAACATAAACGAACATAACCGCTAAATACATTAATTATTAGATCAATGAACATAACCGAACGTGCGTACCACGCTGCTAAAATCCTAGCTAGTATAGACTAATATGGTTACATGAGATTTTTCATATTGTGAAAAATCGTGATTTACTCAAACTAGGTACAGTTATACATTCCTTAAATTGAGGGGGGCAAAGTTGTAGAGACAACGATGTGAGTTCAGAGACTTTACCACTCGATAGAAATTACATTCCTTAAATTAAGGGTGCGCAAAGTTGTAGAGACAACGATGTGAGTTCAGATACTTTACCAATCGATAGAAATTACTCTGTTACATGTGACTATGTCATGAGAACTGATCCTTACATGTGACTATTAGCAAGAAGACACTCTGTTATATATGACTTTGAAAGAATTGTCTTCAAAAATATTTTGCTGTGTTTGGAATCTTTGGATAGACTTTTGAGAATATTTGAGTTTGGTTTTTTGGGTAATGAGTGGAGAGAGAAATAGGGTAATGATTTGAGATATGAGTAATGAGTGGAGAGAGATAGAGAGAGAAATGAAAGTAATGATTGGAGAGTGGAGAGAGAAATGAAATTAATGATTGAAAGTATGGGTAATGAGAGTTTTTTGAGTTGGGAAATTTTTTTCAAAAAGGAAACCAAACAAAGCATTTGTATTTTCCTATTCAACCAAATTAACTTATGTTTTTAGTTAAGGACTCATTTTGTTGTGAGCATTTTTTTTTTTTCCAATTTTGATCAAAATAATACTAGACTTTTTGTATTTGTCTTGACAAAATAAATTGTGTTTTTTTTTTTCTCGGTTTACTTTGATGATGAAATCATTTGATGTTGTGTTTTTTTTTTTTCTCGGTTTACTTTGACGATGAAATCATTTGATGTTAGACTTTATTGAGGATCATCAAACATGCCAATATATGATCGATGAGGATTAACAATCCATCATTTCATGATGGGTTGTCGGGGGTGATGCTGGAGAGGATATGGAGTGATGGGACTGGGCATGGCGGCAATAGGGGTTGTCACTATTGTCTGTGGCTGTTGGGGTGTTGTGGCGGCGATGCTGCAGTGGGTGTTTGAGTGTTTCGGCAGGTTAGGGTTTTGGTTTTATTTTTGTTACGCTTTTTTGTTTTGTCCGGATGTTTAGGCCGGTTTCTATCCGGATGTTGTTCTGGTTCTTGTCCCGGTGGATCTTCCCATGAGGTTTTGCTCTGGTCTAGTTTTTCCAGATCAGGTGACTGATTTCCATAGGATTAATGTTATCTTTGATATGGAGCTCCGCCGTCCCGAGATGTTGGTGTCTGGGTACTAACTCCACGTTAGCCGATCCATGTTGACGGTGTGAAGAAGTGAGCGATAGCTCGTGCATAGGCGCTAGACACTTGTTTCGTCTCTTAGTCTTTTCATGTATTGTGTCTCTGTATTTTGGTTTTTAGGTGAAAATCTATATTTGCCGTATGGCCTGATCTATATTTGGAATTATTTTGTAGATGTCGTATGAATTGATTAATGAATATGCTTCTTCCGTTGTAAAAAAAATAAATAAATTACATCAAGATAAATGAGTTGCGATCAAGTTTTCATTGAGATCACATCATCATAAATTTAATCTAGATGATGGTACGTCAAACATCAGAATGGACTCAATAAGAGCCCAACAAAAGTGCCAACGACATGATGCGCGGGTCCCTAATTAAAGGAGTTGCATTTAGCTTTGGGTTTTGGGTGTTTTCTTTGTTGGTTTCTTACCAACTTTGGTGTGTAATCGTTTTCCCTTGGAGTCCTTGTTGGCTTGTGATTGTTGGAGTTGTTGTTTCCCCTTGTGGGTTTTCTCTTGCTCCAGCTTGAAGCTGTCTAGGTTCCTTTTAATCTTTGTAATTTGTTTCCAAAGATTAATAAATTTTTCGCCTTTCAAAAAAAAAAAAAAGGAGTTGCATTTAGGTTGCAAACAAATTGAGTGAGAGAGTAGTACTCCATAGGTCGTAGAAGATAAATAACATTTTTAGTAACTAAACAAATGTGTGAAACTTGATTTAGTTATAAGTTGAATCGATCTCAAACAAGTTTTAATTAAATTGTTTGTCAAGTTGAGTAGTTGTCGTTCGAACTTCAAACAAAACTTGCTGGCGATCGATAAAAAAAAAGGGTGGAGTATATTTGAACTTGATTCATCTAAGTATATACCAAGTTAGTTTCAAAATTTAATTATTATTCAACCACAAACACTTACACATACACGTATGCACACTAACATCTTTTGATGGGGAGTGAGTTTGTGTAAAAGTTTGTAGTTGTAAAAATGACTGTTCAAAATTTTACTAAGCCACAATGAATTGATTTTAAAGTGATGATCAAACAAGGGTAAGAGCCAGGGTTGGGTTGTATTAGCCCAATGCCAAAAATGAGGTATCACTATGAAAGCAGAAAAACTTCTTTACGGCGCTCAATCACTCGCGTTCAAAAATGTTTTGAAAGGTTCGAATTGAAAATCAAAATTGAAAATACATCTTAGTCATTAATTGCGCAAATGGACGGGTGAGATCGCCGTGAATAAATTTCTCTTGTATCAAAGATGCATTGTCGACAAAGAAAAAAAGGTTGATCAGAAAAACTACTGCTCCGAAAGATGCCTTGAGTTTTCTCGTAAAAGTACGCTTGGGCCACACGGATCTTGTTCTGCCCAAGAGTTTAGGTCGTGTTTGGATTGATGGAATATATTATATATATGAGGAGGTTTATCATGTTAGCGCAACCTACTACATTATGTATAAGAGAGAATGAGAGGAAGATGTATATGAATTGTAAAGTAGTTGTAATCTCCTAATTGGCCGAACGTACCATACATGCCTTCTCACGAGCTGGGTACCCTATTTATGCAACCAAAAAAATTCAAAAAAAAAAAAAAGATGAAAGGAGAATTTTGAAAATATCTCATATAGTAAGGAAGTTTTTGATTGTTTATTAAACCATGTTTGAACCTTGAACTTTATTGGAAAACATCAATTCATGGCAAAATGTACAGTTCATGAAATCAACGAAAAATTCCCATCTATTTGGACATGATACTCCATGATTCGATCAACAATTATACATGCAATAGTGGAGAACCTGTTAATTCAAGCTACTATACTAATGTCGCTTGAGTTGCTTGACTATTTCTATTCTTAACTAGTTTCTCCTCTACCTCGATTCCTCTTGTGATTTTGTCCACATTAGAAAAACAATCTCCTTTCATTGCAATTTTCATTTTTTGGGTGATGGTCACGGAGAAATTGCTGGGCAACAATGCTATCACTCCATCACACAAACAATTACACACACTCACTCAAAATGGGGGTGAGTCCCACACATGTTGGAGGTGTCTAGCGTGTGTGGAACCCACCTCTGTTATGCGTGTGTAAGTATTTGTGCATTTGTGTGTGTTTATATACTTATTGATAAACAAAGTTATAGCCAAGTTTAATCATAAATTTGCACGGTGAAATTATTTTGAAAAACAGAACTTAAGATGATGAAGTTTAAAAGAAAGGGGGACCAAAATGCTGCTTAACATTTTCCCTCGCCATAAAAAGGTTTGGGAATTGGGACCCGGGGTATGGATACTCCCCAAGGATCAAATCACCAAAAGTCAATTTCTTTTCTTTTAAAGAACTAGGGGACAACTTAGCCAAACAGCTCCTAGGGCTTAAAATGGATGGGGTTTGAGTTATGAACACCAAAGTGGAATAGTACTTACCTTTCAAAAAAAAAAGTGGAATAGTACTTAATTTGCAATACAAAACACGGGGACAGATCCCGTTCATTTGCTTCAAATCAGTTTGGTCTATTTGGACAGCTCAGATATAAAGGGGCGTTTTTAAAAAAAAAATTAATTAAAAACACTATCTTTAAATCTAAGCCGTCCAAAACACTTTCGGACAGTTCGGATGCACCCAAATTGACTAAACTGGTCAGAAGCAAATGGACAGGATCCGAGTCCAAACCCAACAACCCCCACATTTCTATCAACTCGAACACACTGAGCATTCCTCAAGTTCGAAACTTGGTACCTCTTGAGGTTAATTAGGTTGCAAGAGAGAAATTTCTTGTGAATCTTTTAGACTTGGCGTGAATGACTTACTTTTGATCGGGCCGGAGAGGAAAATAGTCGGATGCACATAAGTTGGTCCCAACAATCAGAAGAAATAAAAAAATGGAATAGTACGGAGTAAGTGAGAAAGCACCCTGATTATATAAAAAAAAAAAGTGAGAAAGCCCCCATTTGGGACCACAACACAAAGTTGCTTTCTTTTTTTTTTCTTTTTTTTTTTAGTAAATTAGAGGCCGATCCTGATTTTTATGCTCGATTTGATCCCAACCCTGAATATTATTTCCAAACTTGCTTAGGCTCGGATATGTTATCTCATGACTTTTTTGCCCTTTCTATTCCACATCGTCAACTCCATCTCGCCATTCCTCCTCTCTCTCTCTCTCTCTGCAGCCCAAATCGACTCCTCCGGTGATAATTTCCTCTGCTCCATTCTCTCTCTACAATGGAATCTGCTCCGATCCCCTCTCTCTCTCCTCTCCCATTCGTAACTCTCATTGTTCACACACGCCTTCAACCAAGCGGTCCAAGCCCCCGATGAGGTGTCCGCCATGATCCAGGAGGTTGACGGCGACGACAACGGCCACGGCGACTCCGACAAGGTCCTCAAGAACCTGAAGGAGGCCTTCTCCTTGAATGAAGATCAATTTTCAAGATTTCGTCGACAATCGCAATGGTAAAAATTGTGAAGTTGCACCGCTCAAACCAAGCCGCTTCGTACCACCATCATGCACAATTTTCGAGTCAAGATCTGAATCTGCCGCCGCCCTCAGTGGCAACAACGACAACTATTTTTAGAGGATGTTCGTCATCAACGGTGGTAGCAGGTTTTGAAAGTGTCGCCGGCGTCGTAAAAGAGCCAAATGGCTATGAATTCAAATTACTCCAGAGATAGCCCACTCCTCAACCACTTTCTCGAGTAATGCTTCACGTCGGTGATAATAAACTTTTGTATTTTCTGTAATTGTTAAGAAGTATTTCATATAAGATCTAGCCGTGAGAACATTGATAACTATATTTAATTTTGAATTTTTTTTGTTGTTGTTTTTGTTCAATTTTTGTTCGTGTGTATATTTTCTTTGAGAATTGTGTATTTTCCTACTAGAACTATGTATTTTTTACCAGAGCTGTATATTTTTTAATGAGAATTGTGCATTTTCTATGAGAATTGTCTATGAGAACTAGTTCACCTAGCCAGTTCACATAGTCCAGTTCACAAAGCTAATTCTTTATGAGAATAGTCGGTTCAAATTTTTCTGAGGAGATTGTTTTTCGTCTCCGTGTTTATCTTTGAGAGTTCTTAGAAAAGTGTGTATCTTGATTTTGCATCTCTGATACTCTTTACATGTACATCTTGATTTTGCATCTCTGCTGCTCTTTACATGTACTATTTATCTTGAAGGTGCTTGGGTTTAATATTTTTATGTTTCAATTGTTACTGCTAGGAGTTGAAGTATTCCTTTCAATAATGGAGTTTGAAAAAGGTTGTTTAGGTCACATAGTTCACCTTGTGGTTTGAGAACGACCTTCCACAATTTCATGCGGTGGGTCAAGCAAGAGAAGTTCAGCGGCTTCGGCCTATCTTACATCTGCAATGGTGATTCCACGTTTGCAATGGAAGTATAATTGCGTTCCTTATCTGTCCTATATACCACTGAATTGTTTATTTTGGGAGAGCTATGGATCTTCTGCTGTTTAGTCGGGGTTGAAATTGTGAATGTGGGGGTGTTTCTGGTAATTTACAAGGTTTTATCAGATTGCTAAGTTGGGCCGTTAAACTTGCCGTGGACTGTCTTACTAACATGCTTTTCTTCCTCCAGGCATAAAATCATTGGAGCAGGGGTTGGAAGAAGCCATACTGTGGTCGTAACTAAAGACACAATCTCCTTTTCCTTTGGCTGGGATAACCATGGGCAGCTGGCTCTTGTTCTGTAAAGAATGATGTTTTTTTTTTTTTTTTTGTTAAGGTTTGGCCTCGTGACTTCTTATGAGTTATGGTGTAAACGTTGAAACAATGATGCTCTGCAGAAGGGGTGGTTGCAATCAAGAAGCACGGACACTTCTCAGAACATGTCACACTCTTGGGGATAATGTGGACATGGGTTCAAAGTGTCCTATTAGTTCCGATACTTTAGGACTCTAATTCTTAGAGGGCTGTAATGCAACAGATGAAATAAATTTATCTGACTTTGCCTTTCTGTGGAAATTGAGTCATCTCCAGTATGCTGTCTTGTTTCTGGAGTTAAAAACACTGTCTGTGGTTGTGATTTTACTGTGTGGTTAACTACTGCTGAAGGAGCTTCTCTATTGTCTGCTTTTGTGAATTTGTGCTTCCACTTCACCCTGCCAATATTTTAGTATTTGACTTCTGGGGGTCAGAACTTCGCATCTTCTCTGATAGCTACCTTATACTGATGTCCCAATGATCTTGGTTTATAGGACTGCTGGTCTACCAAAATATGTTCTACTTGGGCATGTAACAGACAATGAGGTATTCCTTAGGAATGCGACCTGTTTCAGTTTTCCTTAATTTGCATCCTTAATGCCGTGTAAACTGTCAGTTGCAAAGCATCGACACCCCCATTCGTGACAGCCAATGTGTTGTAGATGGCCCTCCCATCTGCTAGTTTTTATTGGGGGTTTTCTTCTGTTGCAATGCGACAGCTGCCAAACATTTCAGACATGTGTTCCTCCTGCGGACACTTCTCCACACCTCTTAAAGACTCTTTAGTTTAGCTAAAAGCTCAAATACACACTCGGACATGGGTGTGCACATACATGCTCAGAGGTGGGTGGGTGTGGGTGTGTGAGTGTGGGCATGTGTGTGGCAATCTGCATGCTTATGCACTTGATGTGTTGTGGTTTGGGTACTCACCACAATTTTGTTCCTCAGAGTTCATTACTAAAGATAGCTCGGTAACTAAGGCTTGCTTATGAAGGCAAACCACGCCCAAAAGGCAAAAGCATTAGCTTCTCTTGCTGGAGAAACCATAGTGAGTTTTTTTGAACGGCGAAACCATAGTGAAAGTTGCTTGTGGAACAAATCATACAGGTATGCATAAGACCTTTTTATCATCTCTCCCCCACATTTGCTTTCGGGAAAATTTCTTTTATATCCCTTCGACTTTGACTAAAAATTTATTTTGGCCCTTCACCTTTCAATTTCGGCATAAAAATACTTCGACTTTCCAATTTTTTTCAATGTCATCTTTAAGAAGGAATCCACTTTATTTGAGTCCTGCTAGGGACCGACGGCCGCTCTGGGCCGTCTCTGGCCACCGGACGGCCGATCCGAGCCGTCCAAAAATTCTATAAGAAAAAAAACTAGGAGGCTTACGCGGGAATCAACGGCATCCGATGTGTGCAGGGTGCTTGATCCAAACCCCATATTTTTCGTGCGTGTGTGTGTGTGTATATATACATATCCCTAAAGGATGACATTGGAAAAAATTGGAAAGTTGAAATATTTTTATGCCAAAATTAAAAGGTGAAGGACTAGAATGAATTTTTGGTCAAAGTCGAAGGGATATAAGAGAAATTTTCTCGTTGCTTTGTTAACTGTCTTATTGACTTTGCCTTTTTTTCCTTTGGGGTATACAGTTTATGTGGATTCGAAAGGCTTTGTTTACACGTAAGGTTTACCAAAAAACAGTTCATTTCCTCACATTCCCTCTCTCTTGTTTAAACAGTGATTTCAAGGTTTCATGAATTGCATTTTACAATTTCCAGGTGGGGCTTTGTTGGGTATGGAAGGTCGGTGGCTGTTTATTTCCATTTGAAGTATGCTACTTGGGGTCCTTGCTTTTGAGGATTGCCAAAGCATTCCAGTTGCTGGATATGAAACTAGAGTTTTTCTGCAAGAATTGTAGTTTCTTTTCCATGATCTCTTTACTTAATGAGTTCTGAGTATAGGCTGGGACATAGAGAGCAGAAGCATGAGTGGCTTCTGCGTCATGTTGATGTTTTCACAAGGCACAAGTTCTACCTCCTAATGATGTGATTTCTGCGGGTTCTGTTAACCCTTTTTGTACTGCCGGTAGGCTTTGTGGCTGCCTTATTGGTTTTTAGATTTAATTGGATCTCAAAAAGTGGTTGATTTTTTTTTTATTCATTGCTTTTCCAATGATTTATAATGTTTGTTACTTTCAAAGATGATTTCTGTACACATTAGGCATCCTCGGACTGCTTTTTATCAAATAAGCCAATCCTGTTTTTGTTGTTCCCTTTTGTTGTTCTCTTTTCGTTGGTGGGATTAGGATCTTTTTTCTCTCTAATCTAATCAACAATCATACTGTGCTGTATGCAAAGATGCAACATATCATAACTGCACTAGAAATACTTGGTTAATCACCTGTACACGTCACTAGTTACTGCTGAGCTGCACCTCACCGTCGTGATCTTTTTGAAGCTGTTTGAGGTTAACGGTGTACACTTTGGGACTTGTTTGACATGTTGCCTTACAATTCCCTTTTTTTTTTTTTTTCCTTCCTGGAGTTCTATTCGACTTCTTCAAATAGGTTTTACTTGCCAAATCTCTACGAGAAATGTAGGTGTCTTCCCTTTGACCATTTCTGCAGCACAAAAGTACTAATTTTGTACACGCTAAAACTCTTGTTTCTGGAGTCTATGCAACTAATTTTCTTACAACTGCTTTATAGTATTTAGTTTCAACGTAGTTGTTATACTTCGTTTACTCATCTGCTACTTTGATTTTCTAGTATGCGTTTTGCCTATCATCTCTGCCATACACCCACATCCACAACAGGAACAAGCTGGAAGCTTAAACATTGTGCGTATGGGCTCTCTGCAAACATTATTGGGTGGATCTTATTTGCATATGACTAGTCCATTTTATGCAATTTTTTGTTGCAGCTTTCCTCACTTATCATATTTGCATATGACTGACTTGATAGTTGATACAACTCATCTTGCTTAATAATTTGGTACTTGGTGTCAACACTTCTTTTCGAGTGAAGGACAGTTGTACATGTGTGGAAAAATAAAGAGCATCAGTGATGACTGGGTTTACCAAAAACCTGTGAGGGATTTAAGGTCTGGTCTAGGCTTTCTTCATGCATCTAAAGTAAATTAGTGGTGTGTTTAGGTTTTGATTTACCAGATCTAGGTGCAACGTCACAAATTGTGCTCTTGATGCAGCTTCCATTTGCTTTTGGATCTGGTTCTATGGGCTTTTGTGTCACATCGTTGCTTGTAGTTGGCATGTAATTATGCTTATGACATACAAGGTGTAGCTAATTGAAAGTTGAAACCAAGTGTGTGCTTTATTGATTAATGAGGAAATGTAAGATATTAGCTTGTTACCATGTAAGAAAAGATTCGCTCATATTTGTGAATTGTGAGGAAGTTTGCAATAGAAAAGTCCTGTTCTAACACTAGAACAAACTGTTTCATTAAGTTGAGTAAGTAGGTTATTTTGCCCTTACAAATGTTATTTGTACTGCTGCATTTTAGTGTTTTACTGAATTTGCAAGTCCTGTTTTTTGTTTCAAAAAGGTTTAGGTTTGAACTCGTATAGATAACTTCCTTCCTATTTCCTCCATTATGCATATGTTTTCCAGTGGCTCATTAGCTGCGAAATTTTTTGAAGGAGATGTCAACTAAGTGATAGTTACGATTTGTTCAACGTATTGTCAAAATCAAGCACATTGAAGCATGCAACATTTTATTTGTTCGTTTTTTTACAGTGTGTGTGTGTGTGTGTGTGTGTGTGTGTGTGTGACGATGGTGGTGGTGGTGGTGAATATGTGGTTTGGGAATCTTGATTGTGTTCGCTTTGGGTCTCTAAAACCAACCCTCTATCTGCGCATGATATGTTTTGGTTTCATGTGGCTTAGGGTTTAGGGGCTTTGTTGCAGGAGAGCTTAGCTTGGGTTGGAAAATGTACTGCATGTTGTTCTTAGATAGGAAAATTAATGATTCTGCTATGGGATTTGGTTGATTACTCAATGTAATTATTTGCTATAGAAGAACGTAGGAAAGTGATTTGTAGTGGTAAACTGGTCAAAGCGTGGGACATTTGGGGTTCAAAACCTCCTAGGATCTGTTACTCCTTTGGGGCTAGTTGATATTGCTGAGAAAATGATGCATATTTGGTGAAGAATTAGTTGAAAAAAAGTCGATCAGCCTAAAGGATATTGCTGGCGAATTCTTGATTGAGTACGTGTTTAACCTATTTGCTATCTGCAAAGGAAGTAAGGAACTCAAGAGAATGAGGCTAATAAGCAGAGAGAAGGGATGTTTCTGAGGGTGGTTGCCCCTCTCTGTAACTTGACAGTCTTGGTCATCCCTTGCCCAGATCGTCGAAGCCAATGATTTCAGTTACTTTAAAAAAATCAACAACCCTCTGCATATGCAGGCGTATGTACATATCTGAGAGTGTGAGTTTGTGCAAGGAATTTGGTTTATGACCTGTTTGGTTCGCATTTCCTAATCCTTTCCTGTTTTGCTGCTGCTGTTGTTGCTATATACATACAGGAACCATGATCACTGAATAACCCAGTGTAAGAGGCTGTGATGATATTTTTCTCTAGTTCATATGTCAGAAGATGTGACCCATTTCCTGGCAGGGCAACTGATGTTGCAGCCATGGTGGGAAAACCCTTCTCTTCTACAGTTTCTGTCAATTTATCCACACACTTAATCAGATCCTGTTATACTGAGGCAATGTTCGAAATGGGGTGTATTTAAAAGCGCTCTGGAAAACATTTGTGAAAGCAACAACCAAACATGACCTCAGAGCCTTGTTCAATTGGAGATTAAGATTTTAGGCTGATTCTGATTTTGATCGATTAGTAATTTATGGCCAACGAATTCAGTTTTTAGTTACCTTAAAAGCCCTTGCATTTGATCCACTTTAAGAAACTGGGTGGTTCAGAAACTGAACTCAGAGAATGAGACTAATAAGAAGAGAGGAGATGTTTCTAAGGGTGGTTGCCCCTCTCTCTTGAAAAGATTATCTTGATCCCAGAATCAGATAGTTCACCTAAGGTGTTTAGTCGTCCTAGAATGGTCTCACACACTTTTATAAGTTGAGATGATTGCCTGTTGAGTGTTGGATCGTCGGACAAAAATGTTTTGGAACAAATTTATCAGCCCTTGAGCAAGACTAATGGTGGCTTAAAACGATGCATTGATCATGAACTTCTGGCTCATCCAGATAGCAATTGAAAAGCTACAGCTAAAGCACATGCTGTCGAGAAAATTTCTGCCTTTTATTTTAGTTCTCCCTTTCTCTTTTATTTTCATTAGAATTGAATGCCTATTGCCTAACTCAGTTTGTTTTGCAGGCATCTATTCATTCTGGTGATGACAACTATAACGTTCTTCACCAGCAGGGTGGACTGGTAATAATGGAACCCACGATGCCTCCAGAGGTAATGTGGTCTAAACTCAAGGATGAAAGAGGGATCTTACAAAAGTTCTCCTATGCTTTTGATTCTGATATGCAGTAGGTAATTTATAGTTGCCCAAGTTATGTATGTGCGTGTTTTCCTACACTTCATGCCAGTCAAACAAACCATTACATATAAAAGATGACCTTGCTAATTGGGGAACATGTTTCTCGATATGCATTCTGCTTACAACATGTACAAGATGTGCATGTATTTATTCCAACTTGCAAATGCTATCATTTAGATGTTGCATGATAGTGGCTTAAGAACGAATCTGTGAAAGGACTCCAATAGAATTCTCACAAGAAATTCTGGTTTTGGCTAGTCAAACAAAATATGGGTCTAGATACGGCTTGTTAAGGCTTTTAAGACACTTTAAGTAAGCACCAATGCTTTTTCTACTAGTTTTCGAGAATCTCGATTATGGTTATTCTTCCAACTTTGCAATGCTAGTGATAGGTTCTGCACGATGGAGTCGAACTGTTGTAAGCAGATTGCGTATTGAGATTGGCCGTGTTCTGTGTCCGACCTGAGCTGATTATCAACATCAGTAGCTGGAGCATATGAACAGTTGATTGCGATCCCTGTGAGGCCTTTCACACCCTTTGCCAAGGGAATAGACAAGCAACACCAGTATACAACAGTCTGAGTTCACCAGATGATTAGCTTGAAAAAGTTTTATGTGTTTTCACTCGACTAGCTTTGGGTAGGGTAGTATAAGCTTCTCGCTGTTTAAAGAAGCATGTTTCCACACCTGTCTGGTTTATTGTGGGGTTTTGAAAGTGCACTTCATCACATGCTCTTGCAATTACCTGCTTAGTTGAAGGATCCACAACCTGGCTATCACCAGAGTTCACCATATCAACTGCAAGTTTCATGAAGTTGAGAATGGAATGGTAGTCCTCCTCAGTAAATCCAATAATGCCATCAAATTGTAAGTTGGTTGATGGTTTTAAGTTGGCCACATCTTGGAAAGGTGAGTGAAATCAGCAATGTTGGTGAGTTTGCTCCTCCATATTTTCGACTAACACCATGGTGCCCAGCAAAGGCATGATAAGAACACAAATTTGAATCCACTGCTACATGTCAATCATTTTCTGGGTCATACCTGGTTTTTGGAGCAGTTGAAATCTGCATTGCCAAATATGGAAACCATTCCTTTTGTTTCAGATAGTGAGAGGGCATTAAAGGAGATTTGGTCAAGGTATTTGGGTTATTCTCAGTACCACCGTTTGAAAAGCTTCCAAAATAAAACTTGAAGTGGCCTTTCCATGGAGATGGGAGGGGTTCTCTACATGTCAATTTTGTTGCTGCCGCCCATGCAATCCGACTTTTCTTCTCCCTTTTTTAGGAGTTTAGATTCATGTCCTGCCATTGATGGTGGCATAAAATTTTGAATTTCCGTGTATCATTTATTCCTCGTCGATTTATTTGTAGGATTGTACTGTAGTTGCCATTGAGGTCACTTAATAGAACGGGCTGATTGAACTCTTGTATCTGTCTCTACTGGAGGCTTTTGATCCAGAAGGTGAGGAACAATGCTGGTTTGTTCAAGTTTTTGTGGTAGAGGTTTGGAGAAATTTTCATGCAGCAAACACATTTGGGTGACACAGTAAGAGCCCTTTGCTCCGCGGAAGGAAAATCAAAGTTGCACGTAGATCAATGATATGTGCTAGCTGCAGTTTTATATTATTGTTGTTGTGTCTGCGATTCTGCATGGTACGTTGTTTACATTTGTTGTATACACGTGAGCACTAGAGCAGTTATGTTCCTTCCGTAGTTATAGACAGTAATGGAAGTAACGGAACTAGAGTTATAGAGTAATGGAAATATGGGGACCAGACTTATAGACAGAAACAAAAGCTAGGGCGCGGATGATATGTGCTAACTGCAGTTTGATTGTTATAATACTGGGATATATTTAAATAACATATCCTAGCCTTGTTTTCCTTGTAGCCACGCATATCGTTTGAGAGTACATTTCGACTCACCGTATGAAAGAGAATAACTATCACATGATATAATTTTCGAGGAGTAATTGTGTACGACATCTAAATCCATTGTGTCTATTTCAATGTGCTTCAAGGTCTTAGTCTAGTGGAAACTATTTTTTGTGATTTTTAGCTGTGGAATGTGACAATTTACTACTCGACGGATTTAAACCCTCTTAAGTTGTGGTATGAACTCAACAGTCTTCTTCACCCTATGGTTGTCTGTTTAATGACCTCATTTAGTGTACAACTCTAATTGCACCGCGTTAATTTTTTACTCTAGTTTTTTTGGGAGCATTGTTGGTTGCGATTAAATTTGTTTCTTATATGCTGTTATGGAGGTACTTGGGATTTAACACAAGGACACGACATGTTTGATAGAGAATCGCCAGTGAGTTCTCGTCTTGAGGGCCTACCTAAGAGCAATAAAAATTGAGGGCCTGCAAAATTAGATATATCCGTGCCCAGAGGCCGCAATGGCAGCGGGGGTCGGAGCAACTTCTCTCGCCCGGAGCCAGCCGACGTGCTTATTGGACAACAGTCCAGGGTGTTGGATTCTTAGCTTGTGCTTTTCTTTCATCATTGTTCAATTTCCATCGGATTTTGATGTTGTCTTTGATATGGAATGATGTCGTCCCGAGGCTACTGGATGTCTAGGTACTAGCTCCACGTGTACCAATCCTTGTTGACGGTGTAGATCGAGAGCGATAGGTTCGTGCATAGGCGCTAGACAGTAGCTTCGCCTTTTGTGTTTCCTATATATTAATAGTTTATGGTTTCGTTGTGATTCTTTATCACTGTATTCGGATGGAAATCTCTGTAAGTACCAGAATGACTTTTCATTAGCTAAAAAAATAAAATGAAACCATTAAGATATGTATATGACCCCAATCCATGAGGCAACACCACCTAATCATTTTTCCTCTAGAATGCATACGCATTTCACGATTCCTGAACTCCACATGGGCAGCAGCACATGATGCGTAAGAAGTAGGAGCAACTTTAAACAGGTACTGTTTGTGGATTACATTTGGTAAGAATCGACTGTAAATATCCTAATTTGAGAAAACCATGATTTGAGCTAGGCAATATTCGTTCACGATTGCATTCAACAAAAATCGAGGGTTTAGGGTGTCTAGTAGAATACATGATTTGGAAACTACATGCTACTCATTCGTCTCATTTTGTTTGCTTTATACGAAAACTCGCGTCACTTTGGGTGTTTTTGGAGTTATTTGGTTTTTGGCCGTTGGTTTCAGGTTTTTTGGTGCGGTTGGCTTCTTGCCTTCTTTCGGCTTTGGTTCTCGAGTGGCGTTTTACCGGTGTGCCCGAGATCCTTTTAATTTTTATCTTTATGCTTTGGGGAAAAAAAAACTCGTGTCATTTTGATCTTAATTAAAAAAAAAACGTTCTTTTGAGAATAATTTTGAACTTTTTGCACCATTCGTAAGTTTGAAATAATCTTTTGCAAAAGAATTAGGGGTTCCCAAGAACAACCAATGATTACACAAATCAAATTACTCCCTCCGTCCCATAATATTTGTTCGGTCCGCAAAACGGAGACGTAAAAATAATACAACTTTTGTAAGAAAAGTTAGAAAAAATTTCATCAATTTACTAGATCTTGACGAGTTTTTTTAACTTATGAAAAAAATTTGAATTTTTTCTTGAAAGAAATACATTATTTTATAGTTCCCGTTTTGCGGACCGGACAAATATTATGGGATGGAGGGAGTAAAACCAAATGGAAACGAAGCACGACAAAGCCATAATTTTTACAAGATGATGAATTCAAACCTGTTGAATCCTAAAATCAATTGAGAGCTTTCTTCTTAATTAAATATCAACAGAGTGCCGGAAAAAAACAAACAGAGATCAGTAGAAAAATACTCAGGTCAATGCCACTTTAATTCCATTAATTCCATAAATACAATCACAGCCACTTTCTTAAGCATACTACTATGTAATTACCCCACTCATTCCATTCCAAACATATAGAAGAATTAAGCTCTTAATTACAAACCACTTTCTTATAATTAAGTAATGAAATTCCATGCATGTAATTAACATAACATATCCACTATCTGCATCTCTCTACCTCCCTCCTCCTAATTACGTGGACGACCAACTCCTGCGGGAAATGGAAAAAAAGAAAAAGAAAAACCCAAAGTCAGAGAACAAAATTAAGTTTATTGTTAACATGAAAAATGGATGACTATTTAATTACCTTATCAAAACCCAACGCTGGGGAAGAAATCTCCCCAGCCAGGATCAGTACCGATGTTGAAGGTGTAATTCGGTGGTGTAGGCAGAGGTGACCGGCCCGGTGTCTCGGCTTTGGAGCTGCATACGGAGTGAGGGTGGGACGTCGGCGGGTCTCTGGGACCTTGGGACCGACGACGAGGCACTGGATCACGGCACCATCGGCAAAAGGCCAGATACACAACGTAGATGGCCCCCGAAATGATCACCCCGGTGCAAATCCGACCGAAGGTACTCATGAACAGGCTATGTAGCATGGACGGTGAGCTCCCCGGTGGTGGTGCAGCCAAAACGCAACAGTAGGGAATGTGGGGCGGCGGTGGACAAGTACTGGTCACCAGCACGTCCGGAAACGGCGGCAACAAAGGCTGTGGTGGTGGTATGGAGGGAGTGTCTAGTGGTGAAGTGAGAGTGGGTGGTGGCAAGAACATGGTGTCCGGTGGTGAGGAGAGTGTGGATGTGGAGGAGGTTAGGTGGCGGACTCTAATGAATATTCTGCTGAATCCATTTCTTTTTCTAGGCCTGCCACTTTATCTTTTCTTTTTTAATGCGGTCTGATTTCTCATGTTACGCCTTACAGAGAGTCAGAGAAGGAAATGCAAGGAGAAGAAGCAAGAGCAACATTTCTGATGATCAGTTTTTGATTTTAAAAGATTTTAGAGTAGAGAAATGGTAGAGCAAAATGATATAATGGGGGAGAGAAGGCAAACCGAGAATACCCTATGAACCCAGCAGCTAACTCAAGAGGTTGTATTTATAGGCGTGTGGGAATTTAGGAGAAGTACGGTCTTGGAATAAAACTAAAAAGGGCTTTTGTTTTTACAGGCGTGTGGGAATTTAGGAGAAGTACGGTCTTGGAATAAAACTATAACGGGGTTTTGTTTTAGAGTGGAACCCTTGTGGGGTCCACAATGAATCCCATATAAATTATTGGAACCGTTCATTAAATGTAAAATATTTTTTCAATAGTTTCCGTAAAAAATCAGCTCAATCTAAAACTTCTAAGTGCTCGATCCAATCATCTAAACTTTCATTCAGATTTTCGAGTAATAAAAAGTTAGATGATTAGATCAAATATCTATAGGTATTCGATTGAGCTGATTTTTTACGAGAACTCTTAAAAAAATATTTTATATCTAATGAATAGCTCGGATAATTTGTGTGGTATCCGTGGTGTATACCACAACAAAATCTGTGTACAATATATGCACACATTGTCCGTGTGGACAGATTTATGAGTGAGAGAAATGGAGTGGAGGTGATTGAATTTATGGTGAAGGTTGAAAAACTTTTAGGGAAGTCAGGATTTGGGATTCCACGGAATTGGAAACAAAAATCCAATGAGAGAAAGAGAGGGGCTGGGTCAAGAGGTGGGGTTCCACGAAATTGGAAACAAAAATCAAATGAGAGAGAGAGAGGGGCTGGGTGACGAGGTGGGGTTGGAATTGGAAACAAAAATCAAATGAGAGAGAGAGAGAGGGGCTGGGTGACGAGGTGGGGTTCCACGGAATTGGAAACACAAATCAAATGAGAGAGAGAGGGGCTGGGTGATGAGGTGGGGTTGGAATTGGAAACAAAAATCAAATGAGAGAGAGGGAGAGGGGCTGGGTGACGAGGTGGGCTGGGTGACGAGGTGGGGTTCCACGGAATTGGAAACAAAAATCAAATGAGAGAGAGAGAGGGGCTGGGTGACGAGGTGGGGTTGGAATTGGAAACAAAAATCAAATGAGAGAGAGAGAGAGGGGCTGGGTGACGAGGTGGGGTTCCACGGAATTGGAAACACAAATCAAATGAGAGAGAGAGGGGCTGGGTGATGAGGTGGGGTTGGAATTGGAAACAAAAATCAAATGAGAGAGAGAGAGAGGGGCTGGGTGACGAGGTGGGGTTCCACGGAATTGGAAACAAAAATCAAATGAGAGAGAGAGAGGGGCTGGGTGACGAGGTGGGGTTGGAATTGGAAACAAAAATCAAATGAGAGAGAGAGAGGGGCTGGGTGACGAGGTGGGCTGGGTGACGAGGTGGGGTTCCACGGAATTGGAAACAAAAATCAAATGAGAGAGAGAGAGGGGCTGGGTCAAGAGGTGGTGGGGTTCCGCGGAATTGGAAACAAAAATCGAATGAGAGAGAGAGAGGGGCTGGGTGACGAGGTGGGGTTGGAATTGGAAACAAAAATCAAATGAGAGAGAGAGAGGGGCTGGGTGACGAGGTGGGACCCGGGGACCCTGCCGAGCGGCACCCCTGCCGAGCGGGTGCCGAGCGGCCAATCCGGCCGTTCATCTCGGAATCAACGGCCCGAATCGAAACATCTTTTTCCTTTTCTTTTTCTTTTTTTTTTAAATCCGTTCGGTACCTTTACATCCGGGCCATCCAAAACACTTTTGGACGGCCGAGATGCGCTCGGCACCGCTGCCAAGCACCTCTGCTTGGCAGCATCTCCCAATCCGACGAGGTGGGGTTCCACGGAATTGGAATCAAAAATCAAATGAGAGAGAGAGAGAGGGGCTGGGTCAAGAGGTGGGCTGGGTCAAGAGATCTATTTTGCGTCCATCTCGGGTTCCAAAAAATTGATCAGAGCCGCTTATTTTATTTTAAATATATTGTTCAGGGTCTCTGTAAAAAATCAACTCAATCCGATACCGGTAAGGGCAATTATGAATCATCCAACTTTGCTTCAGAAATTTAGGCCAAATTCTGAAGCAAAGTTGTATGATTCGTAAATGCCTTTGCCGGTATCGGATTGAAATGATTTTTAACAAGGACCCTAGACAATATATTTTGAACAAAATGAGCGGTTCCGATCATCTTTATAAGACTCAAAACAGATGCAAAAATAAATCTGTGTGCGGCTGCTGTACGGGGTTTGCTGTACCCCTAGCATTTCTGTGATTAACCACTGCAAGTATCTCAATGAAATAAAGTGGTCCTCTATCTTTTTTTCCCATTAAAGAAGTTACTAAACCATCACATGCACTCTTTCTTTCCACCCACCTCCAAACGGAAGCTGCTTGCTGCTTGCTGCTCGTGCCACTGCTACTCGACAGCGAAAGGGGATTCAGATCCTCACACAAAGATTGCGTCATTGGTACTGAGAAATTAGCTAGTGCTTATGGGCATGGTTTGAAATATTATGCGATGGTGTCGGCTGATATCAATAGGTACGGAAGACTGTTACGAACGACATTGCGGTGTGAAGGATAACAGCATATGTATCAGTGATACCGTAACATTATTGGTCGATAGGGGCTGTCCTGGCAAATTATGGTCCTTGCGGTATCTGTAATAAAAAAAAACGTCTCAAACTTGGAAAAAATTCAGAGAACCACTGATAGTGAAGTTGGTTGCTCATCTCTAGGGGTGTAACCGAGCTGAGTTGAACCGAATATTGACATGTTTGAGCTCGGCTCGATCAGAATTCGTCTGGCTTGAGCTCGGCTAGAGTTCGAATTGAGCCGAAAAATCTCGGCTCGAGCTTGCCTCGCCAAGCATGTACAAAGCTCGAGCTTGGCTTGTTAGTATTTGGTCTGGAATAAACGGAGCCGGCTTGAATTCGTCAACTTTTCAGCATTAATATTGAAAAATTGGCTAAACGAGCCGAGTCGAACCGAATATTGGCAGCTGAGCCGAGCCGAACCTATATGATAAGAGTTGAATAAATTGTTTTTATTTCATTGAGTTTCAATGGAAGAATACAATCATACATATAGGAAACCGAAACAACCAATTTGGAAGGAGAATAATGAGGAGAATACGTCTTCTACAATAAAGGTAATAATTGATCCTATTAGATGGTTGCCTTTGTATAGAGTTCCTGCCATAATGGGATTGATTTTGTTTCAGTGGTTGATATCAGTTAATACTCCCCCTCAAGATGGAGCATGGAGGGACGTAATGCCCTGCTTGGACGTCAAAATACGGAAATGATCAACACCCAATGCCTTAGTGAAAACATCGGCTAATTGGTCAGCTGAGGCAATGTGTTAAAGGCGAAGAAGACCTTATTGAACCCATTCACAAATGAGATGGCAGTCGATTTCAATGTGTTTGGAATGCTCATGGAAGACCGGATTCCGGGCGATATGTAAGGCTGCTTGATTGTCACAATGTAGAGAAACTGCAGAGGATAGTGGAAGTACTAGGGCTGCAAACGATCTGAGCCGCTCGCAAGCGGCTCGAAGCTCGGCTCGATAACGGCTCGGCTCGGCTCGGTTCGAGACACAAACGAACGAGCTCGAGCTAAAATGTTCGGCTCGTTTATGAAACGAGCCGAGCTCGAACTAGTCGAAACTCGGCTCGAATTGGCTCGCGAGCCCAACTATATTTTATATATATATATATATATATATATATATATATATATATATATATTACTTAAAAAGCTCGAGCTCGGCTTGCTCAGTTCGTTTATGATTACTTACAGAGCTCGAGCTCGGCTCGTTTATATATATATTACTTACAGAGCTCTCGCTCGGCTCGCTTGGCTCGTTTATGAAACAAATATATATATATAAGTAAGTACATCTCGAGCCGAGCTCGAGCTCGAGTCCTGCAGCTCGTCACGAGCTCGAGCCGAGCTCGAGCCAACTAAATTTTTGGCGAGCCGAGCTCGAACACTCTAAAACTCGGCTCGGCTCGACTCGTTTGTAGCCCTAAGTGGAACCGCTAAATCATGAAGCAAAGTGCGAAGCCATATCAATTCGCAAGTGGTCGAGGCCATGGCCCGATATTCGGCTTCAGCGGAAGAGCGGGACACAACACTTTGCTTTTTTGTGTGCCATGAAACGGGAATGGTACCAAGAGTAATGAAATAACTGGTGGTGGAGTGACGAGTCATGGGACAACTAGCCCAATCCGAGTTAGTATAGCTAGTAAGAGTGAGAACCGAACTGGAAAAGAAGAGTAGGCCATGAGAGACGGAGCCCTTGAGGTAGCGAAGTATGCGAATGGCAGCGTCAAAGTGAGGAACCCGAGGTGTATGCATGAACTGGCTTAGTAAATTGACGGCAAACGTGATATCGGGGCGCGAAATAGTGAGATATATTAGGCGCCCGATGAGCCGACAGTAGGAGCTCGGGTCTGAGATGGGATCACCGGAATCGGCCAAGAGCTTAAGATGTTGTTCCATAGGAGAAGAGGCTGGACGCAGCCGGATTGCCCCACGTCAGCGACGATGTCAAGAACATATTTGCGCTGATTAATGAAAATACCTTTAGCGGAGCGAGCCACTTCGATGCCCAAAAGATATTTGAGCTTACCAAGATCCTTTAACTGAAATTTACTCGACAAGAATTCTTGTAAGCGGCGAATGGACGATAAGTCATTGCCTGTAACAAGCAAATCATCAACATAAACGAGAACAACCAGAATAATAGAGCCAGTTTGCCGAGTAAATAAAGAGTGATCAGCTTGGGATTGTGTAAAACCATCCGATAGAAGTACTGTGGATAGTTTAGAGTACCAATTGCGAAATGCCTGTTTGAGTCCATAGAGGTACTTTTGTAAGTGACAGACACGGGTCTCCCCCTGTCGACCATATCCTGGTGGAAGAGACATGTAAACATCCTCGTCAAGGTCTCCATGCAAGAAGCATTGTTAACGTCTAATATGTGTAGATGCCAGTTACAAGTAGCGGCAATAGCCAGCACACAGTAGACGGTGACCAATTTTGCGACAGGAGCAAAGGTGTCATGATAGTTCAAGCCCTTAACTTGAGTATAGCCTTTGGCGACCAAGCGGGCTTTGTAACGTTCTACGGATCCATCTGCTTTTAATTTAGTTTTAAAAACCTATTTACAGCTAATTGATTTTTTTTCAGGGGGAAGAGGAGCAAGTACCCATGTTTTGGTTTGTTCAAGTGCATTCAGTTCATTAGAAATAGCAGCACGCCAGTGGGCATGCTTGATGGCCTGATTATACGAAGAGGGATCATGAGAATTAGATAAAGCGAAGATAAACGCGAACTGGGATGGTGAAAGATGGGAATAAGAAATGAAATTACTGAGTGGATAGACCGTACCTGAAGACTAAGTCGGAGCAGAGGTGGAGGCAGCAGTGGCTGAGGGGAGAGTGGGGTATATGTAGTCCTGAAGGTAGTTCAGGGGCCGATGAGTACTGGTTGGCCGAGAAGGGATGATGGGGGAAGAGGAGTCCAGGGATAGGGAATTAATGGTGGGTGGAGTCAGGTCGGTAGGGGAGGTGGGCTATAATGGGGGCTTTGGATGTGAAAGGGAAAAATAGTCCCAAAAAAAGTGACATCCCTATCAGATAAAAAATGTGTTCGTGTCGAGATTGAAAAGACGGTAGCCACCGTGGAGTGGGGGGTATCCCAAAAAACACAAGGAACACCGCGGGTTTGAAATTTGTCACGGCCGACATGGGATGTTTGTGCATAGCAAAGACATCCAAAAACATGTAAATATTTGTAATTGGGGGTTTTGCGAAAAAGTCGTTCATAAGGGGAGACTTTTTTAAAAGTTTGTGAGGGGGTGCGGTTAATGAGATAAACTGCGGTTAGGATACACTCGCCCCAAAATTTGATGGGAAGGTGAGCATGAAAGCGTAAGCATCGTGCCACGTTTAAGATGTGGCGATGTTTACGTTCAGCCACGCCATTTTGTTGAGGGGTATCAACGCAGGTTAATTCTTGTAAAATGCCATTGTCATGAAATAACTTGAGAATTGGACGGGATAAAAATTCAAGGGCATTATTTGACCTAAAACATTTGACGTTGGCATTGAACTGTGTTTTGACCATGTTAGAGGAAAAAATTGGATTTTAGAAAGAGCATCTGATTTGTAATGCAATAAGTACACAAAAGTAGTGCACGTGCAATCATCAACTATGGTAAGAAAATAACATGCCCCACAAGTAGAAACAGTATGATAAGCACTCCAAGTGTCTACAAATATTCGATCAAAAGGAATAGTACTTTTATTAAGAACTAATGTTTGAGCTCGGCTTGATCAGAATTTGTCTAACTCGAGCTCGGCTAGAGTTCGAATCGAGCCGGAAAATCTCGGCTCGAGCTTGGCTCGCCAAGCATGTACAATGCTCGAGCTCGGCTCGTTAGTATTCGGTCTAGAATAAACAAGCCGGCTTGGCTCGAATTTGAGCTCGAATTTGTCTTTCAGCCTTAATATTGAAAAATTGGCTAAACGAGTCGAGTCGAACCGAATATTGGCATGTTCGAACCGAGCCAAGCCGAACCTATATATTTCGAGCCGAGACGAACCTGTTTGCGAACCTGTTCGAGCTGAGCCCGGCTAGGTTTGAGCTCGGCTCGTTTATCAAACGAGCTGCAAAATCGAGCTTGAGCTCGCTCATTTATCCTTCGCACCGAGTGCTTACCGAGCCGAACTCGCGAGCTACTCAGCTCATTTACAGCCCTACTCATCTCCTTTCTCCCAGTGATGACTAAGGTTCGCGTCCCACAGGAGGCGGGCTTTGGGGGCCAAGGATATGAATAGCCTTTGACCCGCTGATGTAAACAATGTTGACCAAAAAAAAATACTTGGAAAAAATTTCAGAAAAGATGAAATAATCAAAAAAAGGGTTTTCGTTCAGTTTTCATGAGACATTTTTCAGTGCCGAGCGGGACACCAACCACGTGGTGCCAAGCACACATCTCGGCCGTCGCCCAGATCTATTTGGGCTTAAGGGGGTGTTTTGGTAATTTCACACTCAAAATTTACCCAAACAGATTTGAGCCGCCCAAAACATGTTTGGACGGCCAAGATGGTGCTCGGCACCACGTGGCTGGTGCCCACCCGGCACTGAAAAACTTCTCAGTTTTCACTGTCTTTAGTGATGGCATTGGGAACTGATCCCTACATGTGACTATTAATTAGCAAGAAGATATGTACTCTGTTATACTTGCCTTCGAAAAATATTTTTATTCTTCTATTCACCCTTGTCGGATTGAGAAACTATGGATTTTGATCGAATTAACTTATGTTTTTAAGTTAACAACTTATTTTGTTGTTTGCATTTTTTTTTTTCCAGTTTTGGTCAAAATAATTGACCTTTAGAACTCGTCTTGACAAAAGAAATTAGAAAAGACAAAAAATATGTAGCAAACGTGAAAAAAAAAAATCAGAAAAGATGAATAACCAAAAAAAAAAAAATGCTTTCGTTCAATTTTCATTGTCTTTAATTTAGTGATTTTTTTTTAAAACTTTGTATTGTGGTCTTTTTAGGTTTTATATTTCTCTTGTCAAGATCAATCAAAAAGGTAAAAAAGAAGTTATCCCCAAATCAACATTTTTTGAAAGAAGACAAAAAAAGAAGAAGCAAAAGGAGTAATTTCGTCCAAACCTCACCTAGAACTAAGGGGGTGTTTGGCAGGTGGATTTTCCCATTTTTTTCATTCCCATTTCTACATTATGGGTGTTTGGCACCTCATTCTCGGAATGGATTTTGGCAAAATAGATTCACTAATTTTAACTAAAGAAACAGAATGCAAAATGAGGCCCGAAAGAGCTTTTCCCATTTTCGGTCCGGAAGAGCTTTTCCTAGTTTTGTTCTTCAATTTTTGGTTATAGGGCTCTTTTAAGGCGCTCGTTCAAAGCCATAGAGCAAAAAAATTATTAATTATGACCATATAGGATAAAATGATCAGAAAAATAAGATCTTCGCACTAGTTCAAACGGATTGAAATTGGAACACTTAATTTTTTAACCATGTTTTTTAATATATAAATAGTGTAAAAAATTAAGTGCTTCAATTTTTAATCCGTTTGAACTAGTGCGAAGATTTTATTTTTCTAATCATTTTATCCTAAATGATAATAATAAATTTTTGGTTCTAAAGCTTTCAATGAGCGCCCTAAGAAAGCCCTATAACATAATAAAAGAGGAGAGATATAAACAATATATACTTATATGCTAGTAATCGATAAGAATACGAACCACCTGAAAATCTTAATAAAAGGGAGAAATAATAACACAATAATAAAGGCCAAGGGCAACTTGGTAAAAAATCAACCCATAATTCATTTTCAACATTCATTCACCAAACACTACTACAGTTTCAAAATATATATTCTGCACATATCTCTCAAACACTCTTATCATACTAAAAATACATTTTAGCCATAATTCAAAAAGCCAAAAAATTAAAAATGAAAAGCTAAATAGTAGGCTCCCAAATATCCCCTAAAAGACAAGAACAAAAAATTAAAGACCAGTGTGACCAAAAACTTCTTACAAGTTTGGATATCAATCTTAATAGGAAAGTGTGGGCACGATGCCCCGAAAATCCTCGATTTTTGGTTTTAAGGTCGGGTGCGGCCCTTGTTCGGAAAAGCGCGGCGAAATGCTTCGATTCAGAGTCGCCACTCAGGTTTTAGCGGTGAAAACACCCAATGAATCGAACTCGAAAAACGTTTGCCACTTTTGTTTGATTTTGAAAAAGGCTTGTAGACCGGTCTGTCGTCACCTTCGATATCTGAGGTTCAGGAGCCAGGTTACGAGAGAGGAAGGGTTTTATGGCACCCCTCTCGCCCAATCCGGAGATCGGTCTCTACTCGGGCATTTCTTTGTAAAACTTTTGCATTTTTCTCTCATTTGATCATTTTTTTAGCTATTTAGGGCGGGGGAACAGTTAATGGAGATTAAAACTGTAACAAGTTGCAGTTTATATGACAAAATGATGTGGATGCTTGCTTGCAATGATAAATATAGATTGAGAACAAGCACTGAGCAACTCGAATAAGTTGAAGTACGCTGCCTTGAAGGGACGCGAACAGGCTTCGCACCAGCATGCACTTGCCGAGCCACTGCATGCTGGTAAAACCTGTGCACGCCACACCTAGACTGGCGTACTCCACTTGTCAGGCTTCACAGTCTTTGTTTGCAATCCTCTAGGCTCTGGAAAGGGACCAGCGCACACTCAGAACAAACCACGCAGTTTAATAGAAGAGAAAATATACAGTTACAGACAAATGAAATGGCTTCAAGCCTCAAAAGACAGCAGAATACCCCAAAAACAGTGTGGGGACAAAAAGGAGGCCAAGACTAATCTAGCATGCAAGGGCCAGCTAGTGGATCTTAGGACAAACTGCCGTATGCCAGTCAGGGATGGTCGTACGCCACTTTTATCTTAATCCAGTACTTGGATTTGCACCATCTGGACTCTGGAACATGACCAGAAGGATCCCAGAGGCCTTTTGAACAGATGAGGAGTAAGCATAAACAACAAAACTTAAGCAGCTCAAATCATACAGAAAGCAGTAAACCGATTATTATCATGCTAAGGTGATTGACAATGGTGTAAACTAATGGAAATGATGATCGATGATCCCCACGCCAGTAGTGCACGTACTGCCATGACTGGCGTATGGCATAAGTATACTGGCGTGAGGGCCAGCCAGTGGATCTTAGGACAAACTGCCGTATGCCAGTCAGGGACGGCCGTACGCCACTTTTATCTTAATCCAGTGCTTGGCTTTGCACCATCTGGGCTTTGGAACATGACCAGAAGGATCCCAGAGGCCTTTTGAACAGATGAGGAGTAAGCATAAACAACAAAACTTAAGCAGCTCAAATCATACAGAAAGCAGTAAACCGATTATTATCATGCTAAGGTGATTGACAGTGGTGTAAACTAATGAAAATGATGATCGATGATCCCCATGCCAGTAGTGCACGTACTGCCATGACTGGCGTACGACATAAGTATACTGGCGTGCGCCATGTATCATATTGCACGATTGTCGTCGTTTTTTACCAATTTAAGGCCAGGAATAGTATTACTTACTAGCCTGGGCCTTACTGGTTCCTCTCAGGGGATGAAAACAGAAAGAAACACAAAGGTGGTATACCTTTTTTTTTTGTTGAGGTTTGAAGGTGGTTTTGAGCTTAAAGGTTGAAGATGGAGGTTATATAGTGATTGGATGTCAGTGGAGTGTATGGAGGTGAGATGGCCTGCCTTCTCTTTCAATGGAAGAGGAGAGATAGATAGCAAAAAGAGAGAAGAAGAAGGCTTTCACTCTTTAAATGTAGCTAACCCCTTGCAAATGAATACAAGGGGGGTATTTATGGAGGAGTGAGGGACTGAGATCAGTTGGGATCAAGGCCTTGTTTGGCTGGTTGGAACAAGAATGGAGCCTTCCATGCATTAAATGCATGAGACTTGCCTTGATGGGGGGTGTAGGAGAGAGGGGGAGCATCTCTGCCGAGAATAATCATCAGGGAGACTGTGGCTGACGTTAGGGTGGCACAAAAGTCTCGTCCATGTGGCTGAATAAAGTTGATTTGACTGGGCTTGACTGGCGTGCACCACATATGGACCGGCGTGCGCCAGTGATAGCTGAGTCAACGGTCGATGACTGACACGTGGCAGCTAACTGGCGTACGTCATCAGGGTACTGGCGTAAGCCAGTTTGGATTTTGTTGGGGCTGTTTGGCTCTGGTTTGAAGGGTTTGAAGGGGGTTTGAAAGAGGTTCGGGACGCTCAAAGCTCAAACACACCATCGTCCTTAGACTGTTCTCGACCAAAATCATCATTGGGGAAATAAAACATCGAAAAATAACGTTAACTGGATGGTCCAGAATGGGGTGTCTACAAAAAGCTTAAGATTTTTAGGTTGTTGATTTTGCCATTCTATTTTTTTAATAACGCCACTCCTCTGCAAGTGTATTTTTGTTGCAAAAATACACTTGTAGAAGAGTGACGTTAACAAAAAAAGAGAGTGACAAAATCATTTTTCGATTTTTATTGTTATTATTATAGTACTTAAGAGCCATAATTCTCAAGAAATGATGATTGTGAATAGGGCTGCAAACGAGCCGAGTTTTAAAGTGTTCGAGCTCGGCTCGCCAAAAAATTAGTTGGCTCGAGCTCGGCTCGAGCTCGTGACGAGCTGCAGGACTCGAGCTCGAGCTCGGCTCGAGATGTATTTACAGAGCTCGAGCTCGGCGAGCTCGGCTCGTTTATGAAACAGATATATATATATATATATCTGTTTCATAAATGAGCCGAGCTCGAATTTTGTAAGTAATCATAAACGAGCCGAGCTCGAGCTCTGTAAGTAATATATATATACTATAGTGGGGCTCGCGAGCCAATTCGAGTCGAGTTTCGACTAGCTCGAGCTCGGCGCCGAACATTTTAGCTCGAGCTCGTTCGTTTGTGTCTCGAACCGAGCCGAGCCGAGCCGTTATCGAGCCGCTCACGAGCGGCTCGGATCGTTTGCAGCCCTAATTGTGAATGCATTTAGAATAATATGAGGCTAAGCCACTACAAGAAAAATTCAATTGGGTGACGAATGAAAATTGTCACAAATTGCATGTTTTTCGTCACAAATAATATATGTGACGAAAAAAAATTTGTTGACTAAAGGTTGTCGAGGATTCCTACCTAGTGACGAAATCTATTTTTTGTCACCAATAGTGCCTTTTGATGACGAAATATTTTGTCACCAAAAAGTGAATAATTGGTGACGAAATTTTTTTCCTCGCTTATTGTGCTTTTTGATGACGAAATTTTTTGTCATCAATTATTCCTTTTAGCGACGAAAAAATTCGTCACCAATGTAACACATCGGTGACGAAATTTTTCGTTGCAAAAAATGTTTTCATATGGGAAAAAAAATCATTCTTTCTTGCTCCTGCTGGGTTTCGAATCCGAGTCCATTGAGTTTTTTGCGCAAGTTCCAATCAATTGCACCACACACACTTTTCAGTAAACATTTGAAATATCTAATATATAACACATATGTTTAGCATGAAAATATATTTCGAATGTAATTTTGAACCTTTAAACATTAAAAGTAGCAAATTTGATAAACATGAAAGTTGTAGGCAATTGAGTTATTGTTCAAACTCAATTTGAATTATCTCAATCGGAGTTTTTAGTAAAGAGTTACGTCCAAAATACATTTAGTGACAAAGCTCAATTCATAAATTTCGTCACGAAAGGTGCCCATTTGACGACGAAATATATTTTTCGTCACTGAAAGCGTTAAAATGGTGACGTCACCAAAGTTAAGCATTTGGTGACGAAATAAATATTTCGTTACTAAATTGCTCTCATTTGGCGACGAAATATATTTTTTGTCACCAAATGATTATCTTTGGCGACGAAAAATAATTTCGTCACATTTTTTAAGATTTCGGCAACAAAAAATATATTTCGTCACCAAATGGGTACCTTTGGTGATGAAAATATTTTTTTCGTCGCTAAATAGGTATAATTGGTGACGAAATTATTTCGTCACGGAAGTTATCGAAATAGTGACGAAATTAAATTTCGTCGTCACTTTTAATTTTTCTTGTAGTGAGCGCGTTATTTTACGTACGCTATATGATCATCACTCTATATATATATGACACCAATTTAACAACTTTTTAGACAATTAGTATTACTCCATCCGTCCCCTTATTATAGTCCAGTATTTCATTTTGGGCTGTCCCTTAATTAGTGTCCATTTGGTAAAGTTAGTGGGTAAGAGTTGGTATATTGTCTATTTTGTCCCTAAAAGTAGATTCCATTTTGAAAAGTTAGTGAGTAAAAAGTGTAATGATGATGGATAAGTAGAGAAAGTGGAGGAAAAAATTGATGTGAAAGGTATAATGATGATATTTTTTTAATAAGTTGGAGTTACGAAGTAGGACATTTAAAAAGGGACGGAGGGAATAGTATATATGTACGTATACGCACTATGTCATATTAAGAGACGAAGCCAGAATTTTACTCTAGCAGTGGCGAAATGTATACTGAAAAAAAATAAAAAGATGCATTGCAATATGTGTACAACACTTCTTTTCTTAAGAACGAGTAAATTATTTTCTTGACCATGATTACTTACCACATTAGTTTATGCAAATCAATAAATTGCTACTCCCTCTATCTATTTTTAAGTGTCCTACTTTATAACTTCAACTTATTAAGAAAATATCATCATTACGCCTTTCACATTAACTTTTACCCCTACTTTCCCTACTTACTCTCTATGGAGACATCATCATTATACTTTTATTCACTAACTTTTCAAAATGGAATCTACTTTTAGGGGCAAAATGAAAAATGTACCAATTTTTACCCATTAACTTTACAAATGCACACTTATTAAGGGACAACCCAAAAATGAAATACCGGACTTTGAAAAGGGGACGGAGGGAGTATATTTCTTTCATATAGTGCAAATACCCTCTTTTACTCAATACAAACTCAATAAGGGATTCAAAACATTCAATAATTTCTCTAACTTCAATTGAATATTGTAAAATTGAAGAGGACTAACTTTTTCTCAATGGAGTTTGAGAAACACACAAAACGCCCAGCGATAGATGATTTTTTATTTTCAGAATTCCACTATTGCATAGTGCGGGCATTGGAAATTTGAAAATCTACAAGTCCACTAACAAGAAATCCACTACTACCGAGTCGTGCACAACGTTGACTGTTTTGGTTAACTTGTTTAATTTTTTAGGTTGAGTTATTTTATGTTAATTTGTTTTTTTAGGTTGAAGTGTGGAGTTCTTTTTTTCTTAATTAGACCTCATCCTTTATATTGTTTCACTTTGGCCTATTGAATTTAGTTTTGAATACAATTTTGGGTCTCCTTTCTTGAAAAAAGAAGAAGAGAATTTAGGACTAGTATATAGCAAAAAATAAAGAAAAAAAATCTAGCGGTGACGAATCTATATAAGTTAGTGATAATTTTTTTTTACATATAATAATTGCATTTTCTAAAATTCTTGCTGTGGCGGCCGCTCCTACTAGATGCCTCCTGGCTCCATCCTTCGTCATATATCCCTCGCATTATCGAATCATTTATGTGAAATATAAATTTAAATATATATGCTTTTTCGTATTCCTATCGAGTGTCGATACATGAAGGCATTTATATGGTGATCACCTCTTATTATATGTATACCTCCCACCATATGATCAGTGAAGTAATATATACAATCGCATCCGGAATATACAAAAACTATTTCATGTAAGTTTTGGTATCCTTATTTACTTAGTTACAAGCCAATTAGCCATTAATTTGCACCTTCACCACCAAAAGGTTGTTGATTGTGTCACTCCATTTTTTGTTAGCGCCACTCATTTGCAATTGTATTTTTGCCAAAAATACAATTGCAGGAGAGTGTCGTTAACAAAAAAATGGAGTGGCAAAATCATTTCCCCACCAAAATTGTCATATAAACTTTTAGATCCTTGTATACTCCCTCCGTCCCTTTTTTAATGTCCAGTATTCCTTTTTGGGCTGTCCCTTAATAAGTATCCATTTTGTAAAGTTAGTAGGTAAAAGTTGGTACAATTCCCATTTTGCCCCTGAAAGTAGATTCCATTTTGAAAAATTAGTGAGCAAAAGTGTAATGATGATGTCTCCATAGAGGGTAAGTAGGAAAAGTGGAGGTAAAAGTTAATGTGAAAGATGTAATGATGATGTTCTCTTAATAAGTTGGAGTTACGAAGCGGAACATTTAAAAAATGACGGAAGGAGTAATATTTATGGGTATATTTGTGTTCCAAGCACTAGGCAAAGAAACATAAAAATTAATCCCGGCCCAGAAAATTCTTAGTATGAAAATTTTGGACCAATTTCCAGGTCATTTTAGCTAGTTGAGATTTGCACATTTAGTAGCGTAATTGCCACCAAAACTGTTCAAGAATCCAAGATCAGACGTCCCATGAAACCCTACAAATTGCAAGTTGATGTGAGGCTTGCCCAATCAATCGATCTAAACGTATGTGTTATACACGATTGAGGATTTCAAGCAAAATTTTTTTTTTTTTATTGGCAAAAATAATTTTTTTAACTCATAACACAAAGTACAGACATAATAAGAGTTTGAGTACACCGGTCTGACCACCCAAGACCTTTTTCTCCAAACCATACAGAGAAAATTGATTTTGACCTAACAGGCTGAGCCCAAACGATGAGGAAAACCCCTGCTAAACCCCACGATTGGTAAGGAACCAATCCAAACACCCATTGGGATAAAGCCCATAACACCTTTTGGGCCAAGCCTAGCACCTAAAAACCCAAAAAACTTGAGCCTGTACCCTGATGTTTGGTCGTCATTTTCCCAACCTAAACCACGCCAATCACAACTAGGGAAAATGACGGCCAATGACATGTTTGATAAGTAATACATTCCAAAGGCATTTTCAGCATTAACAAATGTTCTCAGTATGTCCTTGGCGGGTATTAATACACGTCCTGGGCCGTCATTTTCCCTCACAACTAAGCATTCCAATTGCAACCTAATTGGGCCAAGCCCATTTGCAATTGTTCCGGCCCACACCAAACACCCAACACCCACAAATCCTAGGACTGAAAGCACCACTGCCGCGGCTGCTCCTCCACCGCCGCTGCCCCTCCACCGACGCTTCTCCTCTTCTGAAACAACTTCTCCTCCACCGCGGATTTCAAGCAATGTTGGATGCCGTTCGTAGAATAAAAGTGTGAATTTGTCTTTTTCGCATTTCCTTAATTTCCTTCTCTGTTTTTTCTTGCTTCATCCAATCATGTATTTGATGTGTTTTGCCTTTTTCTATTGGTTCTAGCCTTTGCACATGATTTCGCTATGATTTGGGTGTCCAAGAGATCGAATTTTTATACTTGCCGTGATGCACATGCTTGAGCTCCTCTCGATGTACACTTATTGAGTTATTTATTAAAAGTGTGTTTAGTTATCAAAAATGTTAAAGGTAAGCTTCGCCTTAAGGTAAGGCCCAATAGACCGCCGTCTAGGCCCCCCCCTTTTTTGGGCCCAATTTAGCATTCTGTTTTATACTAGTAATTTGGGAAAATAACGGCCAATAACGTATTTTGATAATTTATACTTGCCAAAGACATTTTCAGCATTAACAAATGTTCTCAGTATATTCTTGACGGATATTAATTATCAGAACACGTCCTGAACCGTCATTTTCCCTAGTAATTTTCCCGAAACTAAGAAATAATCTCCCCTTAGGGCAGCGGTTAAACATGAGGGCTACCGCACCCAAGAGCTAGGTTCGATTCAGCATCTTTGCTGTAATCTTTGTAAAGGTTTGAATGGTTGGAAAAAAAAAATCTCAATTTTCAAATTTAGCTTGTTGAATTTTAAACTAGGGGTATTCAAGAAAACTGACCTAACCGATAAAGCGATCCAAACCATCCGATTTGATCTAGTTATTGTTCTGAAAAATATAAACCAATAATTTTGATTCGGTTACTGATTATTAATTTATGAATCGTGGTTATAATCGAATCGAATCATTTAGTAATAACATGTACAACACCCAAATCCGAATCATGTATTTGGATTTAATTGGTAAGTTAATTTGTTTAAGATTCTAATACGCACTTGTTCCCTAATTAATTTGTTTAGTATTCTACTCAAACAATGTCCCAAGTAATAATATAGGGTAGTAAAGCTAGGTTATTAGATCTTTCAAAATATTATGTTACCATGTTTTTTTTGGTTATGATTTCGTGCTTCTTTGGTTAGTCTAGATTTCCTGTTATACATGTTCCCCTAATTAGTTTCGATTTCTTAGTCAAACATTTTGGAGCCTATTTAAAGAATACTAGGAGGAGTTGATCGATTGCACATCAACCCAAAGAGAAAAAAAGAAGCAACAACAATAACTAGAAGAAAGAGAGGCATGGGTACAAACCAAAGCACACCAACAGACCAAATAGTACCAAATGAACCAAATCATGGTTTTGCGCTGGATCTTTTTATTATTCACCTCTAAGCACACCAACAGATCAAACACCAAATCAAACACCAAATCGACCACTTCAAGGTTACTCGCAGGATCCTTTTGCTTCTCCACCTCTGAACACACCAACATACCAACCACCAAATGGACTGAATCGAGGTTTTGTGGAGGATCTTTTTTCTTATCCATCTCTAAGCACGCCAATAGACCACACACATAATCGACCAGTTCAAGGTCACTTGCAGGAACCTTTTAATTATCCACCTCTCAGCGCACCAACAAACCAAACACCAAATGGACCAGTTCAAGGTTTCATGCAGGATCTTTTTTATTATCCACCTCAAAGCAGACCAACAGAGCAAATACCAAATCGACCAGTTGAAGATTACTTACAGGATCCTTTTAGTTATCCACCTCTGAGCATAACAGATCGTCGAACGTCCGGTACACCAATTCGAGGACGTTACTTGCGAGGTCCTTTGAATCCACGGCCTCTTGTTCGAACGTTTGACCCAAAGCAAAAATGTATAAGCTGCGGCAGGCTCAAGGTTGGTGGACTCCCTCTCTAACTACAAACTTATTCTTTAACATGAAAAATATATATATATGTCGTGTGGAACATTTGGTTTTTGCACGATCTCACTCAGCAACACGTATCTGTACAAGTTCTCAAACGTTGTTTATGTGTGATTTTAAAATTATTGAATAGTTATCAGTGTTTTCGAACCTTAATCATTAATTTCCTCTACAACTAGGGTTGGCATATCAAGTTCTATTTGAGCTATATATGTTTGTTTTACCAGAGAACATGGGGAAGGAAAAAACATTTCCAAAAATGAGAAAAGAAATTTAAATCAGAATAAGGCTTTACAATATATTGGCAGCCCTAAACTAGAGAGATTATGAATTCTAATTATCAGATAAGCGCATTGTAATCTTTTTGCTTGCCAAAAATTGAAGGGATTTTACAATTTTCTTTTTGGAAATGATCATAATTAATGACGGAGTTGTGTTTCTAAATCTTGGAAAGAATAAAATTGATACGTAAATGATATTTTGCATTCTGATTTGAAATATTAATCTCTTTTAAAAATGATATTTGGGCGTATATCAACGGTGATCTCTACTGGTTAAGGAATATTTTTCCTGTTTATAAGATCTTTATTGCCTAGTTAATAAATTTGTAAGGGTTAACTACAAATTACCTCCTTAGACTATCACCCTTTTTCACTTTACTCTCTTCATCTGGAAAATTCTATAACTTGCCCCCTTAGTCTATGACTTAGTACCACTTAACCCCTTTTGTTACTCTTTCGTCCAGAATTGAGCGTTGTATTCGATATGACATGCAAATCTGACTAATTTGTGATGAAAATGTCCCTTTTTGTTTGATAGGATTTCTAAAGTTAGGAGAAAATGTTCCAACTAATTAATGATGATTTTGTTTTCTTGGGAATCAAGTGAAAATAATTTACCAAGCTATTTAAATGACTATGCGCATGTTTGCGATAGCTGTGGATATAGATTTAAGATTTTAGTTTTAGATTCTGCTGCAGATTTTAGATTCTGAATTTTAATAAAAATTGAAAAACTTGTTTGCTGTAGCTGCGAGACTATCAAACTTTCTTTTTTTTTTTTTTTAAGAATGTGTGTTGCAGAATTCCAAACAAAAATTCTAATAACACATCCAAGTGTACATCAATTTGTACATCTTCTATCATCAGTGATTGGAGGACCCATTAAAAAGTATTGTGAGTGCTACGATCACTTATGAGAGAGATGTAAAAAAAGATGTAAACTATATATGATGTGTCCCCTAGCATTACTTGAATACCAAAAACTATCTAAACCAGCTTTGGAATTTTGAGAATTTGTTTACCTTTTCAGGTTATCATTAGATTCTAAAAATCAGTTATGTAGAATTTTTTACAAACATTTTAAATTGATTTTTATAAGCTAGAATATAAAAATCTATCAAAATAACTTTGCGCAAGCACCCAATCTATGACTAATCAAAAAAAAAAAACTAACATTCACTTTTGTACAGTACATGCAGCCGGCAACCAACCTTGGTGATGGTCGATTTCTATGTCCAGATTGTCTTCCTATATCTCTCATGGAACCCGGCCAATTGGAACCGATTATTCTTCAAGTATACAGCTTTTTCAAGGACTATTTGAAGCTTCCTGTGAAAAAAGGACATTCCTATTTTCTTCATAGACTCAAATGAGATGGGTAAACATGATGGGGTAAGTTACATCCCATGTCCACTATAACCATATATATATATATATATATATATATATATTATAAAAACTTAACGCATTTTACCACCGCATTTCCACTAACAAAAAAAGTTTCAGCATTTTACCAATCTCGTTTTCACTAACGAAAAAGTTATCAACAAAACCTATTTTTTTTGGTACAATAGAGACTAACAAACCTATCAACAATTTATTCACTATCGGAAATAACTTGATATTTTTCAACAACTTATTCGCTATCGGAAACATCTAACAACTTTTCTACCACAAATAAAAATTTACAATTTTTTCATTACCGGAAACACCCCCTTAGCTCTCCCATGGTTATTGACAATATTCTCAGGTACCTACCCTACTTTATCTGAAATTACAGTGCTCTCCCTAATGGTTCAATTTTTAAGATCAAATTAGCCCCTTCCGTTAGTTGACCATCCGTTGACTCACGGAAGTTGCTGAAATCAAAAAATTACGTTAACCAATTACCTATTTTTGCCCTTATAATGTTGATGCAGGCATTGCATTCATTCTTCTAGCCGATTTGAAGAAGGTTTAGTAAATTAGTTTTCATTATACTTTTATATCTTTTTTAATCGGCAAAAGTAACACTTTATATTAAAGAAAAAGACAAAGGGATATCAAACAAAGAGTTAAAAAATGCAAAATGATGGGACAAAGCCCAATCACACCTTATGTGCAAAGTCCGAGACACTTAAAAGCCTACAAAGCTCAAATTTTACAAATAAAACCCTAGAACACGTGAAGGCCTAAACCCATCAAAGTGGGCTAGGCCCAGCCAAAAGCTGGCCCACAGAAACCCAAAACCTATTCACACTAAACTGTACCACACTGGTCTTTTTTGTTTTGGGAAGTCTTCCAAGGTTCGGACGAAATTACTCTTTATGCTTTTTTAAGTTTGCTACATTTTTTCTATTTTTCCTAATTTATTTTAATTAAATAATCACCCTAAGTGAGCTTACCATGTAAGATTTCATTCTGTCCACTTTCAATGTTTATTTTGGTTACCCAATCGGTTCGGGGATTGCCCGAACCCCAATTGGTTCGGTTATGGTACCTTATTCCTCTCCCCGTTCGGGTATCGGGCGGATATGGTTCGATTATCGGTTTCGGGGATCGGGTACGAAAATCTCCATATCCGCCCCAAACGCCATCCCTTAATGTTTATGTTTTCATCCTTCTAGTGGATCAAAACCTTTCTTGCCCTTTTTCAATGATATCGATCTGTACGGATACTTACATTTTCATTTCTGATTTTCTTGAGATTTCATTAAGATGGTTCCAAAATTAGTGGAATTCATTGTTTTCATAATTAAAAACTTTTTGAAATATTGGGAGGAATTCAACTAGTGGGATTGATAATATATCCGTCTATAACGGATTGCATCCAAAATTCAAAAGCCATTGTAATGGTTGCCATCCATAATCATATTCAACCCCATCACCTTCGATTCAGGATTTGGACTCTAAAATTATTACCATACTCCAACATCCACTAATTACTCCTTTCTTCAACCACTATTTTCATTTTTATTTTTATCTCTCTCCAATCAGTACCCTATCTCCATACACTAATCATTACAAATTCAAATCCAAAATCCATATCCAAAAATCTTCAACCGAACAAGCACTCATCCTAGTCAGAAATAGGGAACATTCCAGCGACCCATTGGTATAACTAAGGACATGGGTAATTCGATTGTGCTATATATCGAACACTGTACTGGATCTTCGATATGATGGATCGAACGTTGTACTGGATCTTCGATATGATGGTAAATTAATCGATTGTAAGGGTGGAATTTATGAACCCAAAATTTACCATGTTCAAATTATTTGGGGTTTCCGATATGTTTGTATCTGCTTGATACCATGAACGAAGAAATACACCATGAAATTTGCTTGGTAGAATACACCATGAAATACACTTGATAAAATACACCATATACGAAGTATGCTTGTTAGATTCAAGTTTTTTTTTTTTTTTTTGTTGGATAAGTGTTCGTCTCAATGAGAAGAGTGAAAAAGTAAAAAATTATGACCAAAAGAAAAACAAAATGTTTACTAAAGACGAAAACAATATCAAGCAACTGGTACTTTATTTGAGTATTTTCTTTATTTTTTTTTTACTTCAGTCTATATTTTATATACCTTTTGATGACTCTCGTCGAGACGAATGATTGATTCATAAAATTATGATGAAAATCAAAAGAAAAAATACCCGAAAAAGTTTATGGAGAGAGACAAATTCTTAATAACCGAACTACCTTTTCGTCTTTTCGAAACAGAAGAGCTAAAGTTTGGCCATTAATGGTGGTGGGTCAGTTGGGATCTGGTAATGACGGGCAAATTTACATCACTCACATGAATGATTATGTATTTTTCTTTAATGTGGACAGAATTAGCTAGAATAATTTTGTGCGAAATGGTGGAAGTGCATTCAGTTTGGTATCAGAGGGTAAAAATGTCAAAAAGTGGCATCCATGAGACAAGTCTTACCAGGAGCTCAGTGTAATTTCAAATAAAACAGGGTAACGCTATCTGAAATTGTTAGAAACATCAAAGGAGTTATTTGTAATTTACACATAAATATATCATAGAGGCAGCCCATGAAAGTTTGTACTCTGTTGGATGTCGTAGGAGCCTCATCCTTATTCATTCTCATGGGGTGGCTCCCGTCGGCAATATACTTTGCCTTTCTCTGCTATGGTACAGATCATGAAAGTGACCCGACAGTCTTACGAGGTTATAGTGTTATACAATTTACTGTATATGTCGTTCGATTTTGTTAGGTTTCTTATCGTTAGAGTTACCAAGGTGCCAAGCCCTCAATGCACCGACTAATCCCAAGCCATTGGACCTAATAGCTACTCCCATCCTAACTACAAAGTCACGATGTCCTTCTCATGTATTCATTATCTTGTTTATACATACATTTATTTATAAGATCTTTCTGTGTAGAAATTAAAATGAATTGATTTTAAGCAGTAAGATTTCTGCTTCATTGAGTTAGTCAAAATTTACTAACATCTTGGTGTGATGTAATCTGTACAGAATCCTTACGATCAAGGGTTGACTTTATTTGATGATAAAGCTACGATAAAAATTGTAAGAACTGGCCCTTTTTTTTCCACGATGAATATATAGCATATTGACCTAATTTTAGGAAATACTTAATTGTCACATAATGTTTTGTATGTTCACTCTTTTTCTGCCCAAACACTTAATCATATATCATTACTAACTCAAAATGGTCTTTCATTTTTTTCAGTAAATATATGCATATATTGGTCTAATAATGTTTATATACTTATATGTGCAAACTAGGTCGAAAGATGTGTAAGGAGAGGGACTGATATGGAAGTGGTTACAAAGAAGAAGGAAGTAAAGCGTGATAAAGTGGTTGCAATCTTACTTTTGTTTGGATTCCCAAAGTACTCTTTTTATCTGATCCTAATATTATAGTATCTAATTTTGCAGGCCCTCAATTTTTATTGATATTACAGTAGGCCGATATATCAATTAGTAATAGGTTCTATAGTATCCATCGTAAGTGATGGGTAATATATCTTGATTACAAGATTATGAGAGCTTTTTTTTCATGCAAAAAATGGAGAAAAGTGATACTTCAGTAATACATTTGGAATTAATCGAATGAGTATCAAGTATTTTGTACTTATTATTTGTAGTACTCGTTATATTTCTGAACGTTCACGATAAGTGATTTCTCAATCCTTATGCTATTACGAAGATATGGCAATCCATGTAGAAATTCACAATATTACTATTAATAACTTACAGCCTTGTGGTGCGGCATCGAGTCGTCCATTTCGGCATTCAATGGTGCAAATTTCATCTCGACAATGGACGATTCAGATCGACAAGGGTTGGGATGAAATCCAGACCATTGTTTGCCAAGATGGACAGCTCAAATGCCGCAGTAATGCCCTTTCCGCTATTCCAATGTGTACAACACATACATCTTGAATTCTAAACTTTTTTTTTTTTTTTGAGAAATTCATATATAGTATCAAGAAACACATACATCTTGAATTCTAAACTTTTTTTTTTTTTTTGAGAAATTCATATATAGTATCAAGAAACAGATTCAATTTTCACATTGCAGTCAATTTTGACGTGAAATGTGACTTCCATGCAGACTGATACTAGGGGCAACGCTAGCTCATGAGATGGGGCATGCATTGATAAAACTCCAAGGTATAATTATTTCAGGCCCTCGTACCTTTCTTGATTAAATTTTCAATCTCTCATATCATATACAAATAATAATCTTATATATGGTGATAATATCCTTGTTCTATACTTTTTTTTTTTAAAACGGCAAAAATATTATCAAAGAAGCTTGATAATGGGTACACGTACCATTGATTATTATACTACTTTTTTATCTTATCGATCGTTGCATGTGGCATACGTACCATTTATTTTGAAATTTTATGAGTATATACCGCATCACATGATAATTTAATGTCATAAACAATATTATTTGCGGATAAAAAAAACAATATTATTTGAAAAGTTTATTAGTTATGAGGGCGGAGTTCCATATGGTCAAGTGGGGTTTGAGCCCATTTTCATTTTCATATTTTTTCTTAGATTGACCCTACAAGTCATATGAAATTTCCCAAAGCATGGCAACCACATCAAACTTATAACTTAATTCGCCCTCCTTTTAACACTAGAAATTTCCTTAAAATCGATCAATAGGTGATGACAATTTCACTAAATGCTAAAAAAGTTAAATTTTCAATTCTCATTTCGTTCTTACAGGAACACTTTCATAAATTTATGTTCAACATCAAGAGTTTGGGTTGTCCTAGGTGGATTGCTAGTAAGGCTCTTCGGCCTGTAATATAGGTTGGCTCTCACATTAGAAATTTGGGTTAAGTGTGTGTATGTTCAATTAAGAGGGTCCTCATACCCTTCCTTGTTTAGTGGAGGTGGTAAGTAAAATTACTCTCTTACCCCTCCGTGTTTTAAAAAAATTATGTTCAATTTTTACGAATATCGATACACTTTTTACACATCAATTGGTGCTCTAAAAGCGATCAGTAGCTGAGAATTTTTGATAAAAAACACGTGTAGGTTCCCCACTGCCTGAGATCTCTGACTCCGCCCCTAGTTTACTATCGGACTACTAATGATATCTATTAATTTTTAATATATCGGACTACTAATTGTTGATATAGGCTGGACCTTTATATTGGAAAGGAAAGTAGAAGAAGGCATATGTGAGGCGATAGCTTACGAGTGGCTAAAGTACACAGTTCCTAATTGTGATCCATCGTACACCCAAAAGGAGGTTGCAATTGCAGAATGGTTGCAGATAAAAGATATGTCTGCCATTAAAAAAGGAAGGTATGCGGCGGAATTTGGAGAGGCTCACAGAGCCATTAGAAAGTACGGCTTGAAACGCACATTGAAGCATGTTGCTCACTGGAGGGATATTCCAGAGTGAGAAACATTATTGGAGTTTATGTTACCTCTGTTATTTTTATTGTCTAAGAAACTAGATATAAACTTTCCAGGAATTTTTTACCAAATGTATTGGGAGGTGGTAGGAGCTGATCTGTGTAGCGTTGTGAAACGTTTTTTCGAGGAAGGCTTTAAAGAACTAAATCGCACCAATTTGGTTCTCATTCCTAAAGTGTTGGCATCTGAATCTCTAGCTCAATTCCGGCCTATTGGTCTGTGCAATTTCAATCTTAAGGTTATCACCAAAGTAATGGCCAACTGTCTTAAGGGATTGCTGAATGGTTTCATTTCTGTGAATCAATCAGCATTTGTCCCAGGGAGAATGATACAAGACAACGTAATTATTGCTCATGCAGCTTTCCATTTTCTGAAGAGGAAAAAGATAGGCCAAGAGGAATTTATGGCGATCAAGCTGGATTTCAACAAAGCATACAATCGGGTGGAATGGGATTTTATGGAGGCAGTCATGAATCAAATGGGTTTTGACAGGAGATGGGTTAAATGGGTAATGGAATGCATATCAACTATCCAGTTCGATGTATGTACAAATGGCGAATCAAGGGCTAAAGTTTATCCGCAGAGAGGGCTTCGACAGGGCGACCCTCTATCCCCTTACTTATTTCTGTTTGTTAAAGATGTGCTATCTAGGCTTATTCAAAAGGAATTGGACCAAGGGAATCTATCGGGTCTTCACATCAATCGCCACTGCCCTATTCTGTCCCACATCTTCTTTGCAGACGATGCCCTTCTCTTTGCTAAAGCAGAATCGAGAGAATGCAACACTCTAAAGAATATACTGCATCAATATGGAGCTGCCTCTGGCCAAATCCATCAACTTTGATAAATCTAGTATTGTCTTCTCTTCTAATATGTGTGCGATGAATAAACATCTTATTTGTGATTTCATGGGCTTTGAACAAATTAATGAGGGGGGATGCAAAGTATCTGGGTCTACCATTTTTCTGGGGCAAATAAAAAACGGAAGCTTACACTTTTCTGGTGGAAAAAGCTCTCAAAAAAATGCATGGATGGATTTCTAAACGCCTGAACTAAGCTGGGAAGGAAACTCTTCTGAAATCAATAGTCCAAGCCATTCCTACCTATGCCATGGCATGTTTGTTACTACCTAAGAAGATTTGCGATAAGTTGGATAGTCTAGCAAGGAATTTTTGGTGGAAAGGGAATCTAGAAGAAAAAGGAATTTGCTGGGTTGCATGGGACAGCTTATCTTGCTCCAAGGATGACGGGGGAATGGGTTTTCGTAGTTTCAGAGCTTTCAATGAAGCAATGTTGGCCAAACAAGGGTGGCGTTTAATCATGAACCCACAAGCTTATTGGGCAAGAATCTTAAAAGGAATCTACTTTCCAAACTCCTCGTTTCTTCAAGCTACTAGAGGAAGCCATGCCTCTTGGGTATGGCTTAGTCTCCTCCACGGAAGGGGGCTCTTGGAGAAAGGTCTTAGGTGGCAAACTCAAGATGGGACTTCCATTAATTTTTGGGAAGATGGTTGGATTCCCACGCTGGAAGGTTTCAAAGTGCAATCAGTCCGGCCGTTAAACACAGATATTCAAACTGTTGCAGATGTGATTGATTCTGGCAAAGGATGGAACTCTCCAAAACCAGCCCCTGTGATAAGTCCTTTGGCGCTACAGGCAATCCAAAAGATCCCTCTTTCGTATCTCAACAGGAGGGACAGGTTAGTTTGGCACCATAGCAAGAACGGAGTATACTCGGTCAAATCTAGATACCATCTTGCCACCAACTCTCAAGTTACAAATTCCCCTTGCAAACCGGGCTCTTCTTTTCAACTAGGAGCCAACCTTTGGAGGGCTACTTGGAAGCTAAAAATCCCCAACAAAATCAAGAACTTCTGGTGGCGTGTTTGTAGAAATTGCTTGGCCACCAAAGAGAATCTCTTTAGAAAGAAATGCTCGCAATCTAATACCTGTCTGATCTGTAATACAGAGGTGGAGTCAATCGAACATCTGCTTTTCTTCTGCTCGTGGGCGAGAGCTGTATGGTTTAGGTGCAATGTTATGTTTGAAGAGCAAATCGGGAGGCCGAACTCAACGATCAAATGGACTGCGCACATTCTGGAATCAATGTCAAAACCAACTGCCATGAATTTTTTGAGTAAAATTGCCTTCATTGCTTGGAACATTTGGAAGGCGAGAAATAATTATGTTTTTCGAAATGAAAGGGTGAACCCTACAGTAGTAATGGCCAGAGCAAATTTTGCCCAGCTGGAATTCTCAAGTACTTGCGTGATTCCGTCTGTCCACATGGATAACCAACCTATAGCGGATGTTGCATCTAATTGGGTGGCTCTGGACGTATCGAAATTCAAAGCAAATTGTGATATAGCTTTCAAAGAGGGGGACACCAATAATTAACAAAGTGGCAGTGGTGATACGAGATCATATAGGAGCCACTGTGGATGGTAGAGCTAAATCTTTCAATATTCTCTCTGCCCTTCAAGGAGAATTGGTAGCTATCAGGGAAGCTTGTTTCATGGTCTCCAAGTCAAACTGGCAAGGGGTCACGGTAGAGTCAGATTGTAAGAAAACCATCCATCTTAGCTCTTCAGAAATTGTTCCCCCGTGGGAAATAATTGCAGTGGTTCTGGACATAAGGGAGTTGGTCAGAGCAAGTGGAATCAAATTCAGTTGGGCTCGTCCAATAGCCAACAAAGCTGCCCATACCGTTGCTGCCTTAGCCAAGTCAGGAAATTTACCTTGTAATTGGGTGTCTAATCCCCCATTATCTCTTCTTTCTGTTTTAGAGTTTGACTCTCTTTTGTAAGCCTATGGGCCTTGTTAAATGATAAAAAAAAAACTCACTTTTAATTCCAGCAAACCAAGTCAGGAAAGAGAATTTACTCTCCACATGACCCACTGACGAGAGAGAGAGAGAGAGAGAGAGAGAGAGAGAGAGAGAGAGAGAGAGAGAGAGAGAGAGAGAGAAGCAATGATATACATAGAAGTACAACTAGCAAACACATTTAAAAAAAAAAAGAAGACAATTGACCAACGAAGTTTAATTTCCGTGCACTTGTCGTGCTTTTTTTGTGCTCGTACTTTTTTTGGTGCCAGTGCTTTTTCCGTGCTTTTTTCGTGCCATACTTTTTTCATGGATTTGGTGAGAATCGACTATAAATATCCTAATTTCAGAAAACCATTGCTTCTTCTTCTCCTTGTGTTTCCTTCTCCGACTCTCTGTAGAGTCCGCCACCTCATATCCTCCCCACCCATACTCGATCTCCTCACAGCCCTTGTTGCTATCAGGGAAGCTTGTTTCATGGTCTCCAAGTCAAACTGGCAATGGGTCACGGTGGAGTCAGATTGTAAGGAAACCATCCATCTTAGCTCTTCAGAATTGTTCCCCCGTGAGAAATAGTTGCAGTGGTTCTGGACATAAGGGAGTTGGCCAGAGCAAGTGGAATCAAATTCAGTTGGGCTTGTCGCATAGCCAACAAAGCTGCCCATACTGTTGCTGCTTTAGCCAAGTCAGGAAATTTACCTTTTAATTGGGTGTCTAATCCCCCATTATCTCTTCTTTCTGTTTTAGAGTTTGACTCTCTTTTGTAAGCCTATGGGCCTTGTTAAATGATAAAAAAAAAACGCACTTTAATTCCAGCAAACCAAGTTAGGAAAGAGAATTTACTCTCCACATGACCCACTAACGAGAGAGAGAGAGAGAGAGAGAGAGAGAGAGAGAGAGAGAGAGAGAGAGAGAGAGAGAGAGAGAGAGAGAGAGAGAGAGAGAGAGAGAAGCAATGATATACATAGAAGTACAACTAGCAAATACATTTAAAAAAAAAAAAGACAAATTGACCAACGAAGTTTAATTTCCGTGCACTTGTCGTGCTTTTTTTGTGCTCGTACTTTTTTTGGTGCCAGTGCTTTTTCCGTGCTTTTTTCGTGCCATACTTTTTTCATGGATTTGGTGAGAATCGACTATAAATATCCTAATTTCAGACAACCATTGCTTCTTCTTCTCCTTGTGTTTCCTTCTCCGACTCTCTGTAGAGTCCGCCACCTCATATCCTCCCCACCCATACTCTCCTCACAACCCTTGTTGCTGCCGGTCCCGGACATGCCGGTGACCGCTTCCCCGCCGCCCCCACCATTCCCTAGTGTTGTTGTTGTGTTTTGGCTGCACTGCCACCGCCCACGGGGAACTCACAGTATTTCATACTACATCAACTATTCGTGAGTACCTTCGGTCGGATTTGCACTGGGGTGATCATTTCTGGGGTGATCTACGTCCTATATTTGGCTTTTTGCCAAAGTCGACGTGACCCACCGCTTCGTCGTGGTTGTCCTGTACATGAATTTAAATGTGTTCAATATGGATTGAGGTTAAAAGACTCATCTTCATAAATCACCCACATTCCAGCAAACATAAAATTATGTTCTGTCAATTAACTTTCTTTGTCGATTGGATAGAAACCAGAAAATTTAGTAACAGTCATGAGTTATAAAACTCGCGTGTGCGTGTGAGAGCACGAGTGCAAAAACGGCTTCTAAATATATCCCAAACTACTAAACTTCGCGAAAGCGAGATTAGAGAGTGTTGATAGAGAGTGCAAGCACAGAGCAAATTTCATCCTTTCAAATTTCATCTTTTACTCTGTTTTATCAAAGATGAAAATATCAAAATTAAAATCTATAGAAGCAGTCCAATTCATGGAGTATTTCATAACTCCAATGGGCCAATGGCTACATTAATCAATCCAATTCATGGAGTATTTCCGGCCATATTTGAAATAACCAATTTTAACTTCATTTCTTTGCTTACAAAATTGGTGTATTTTAGCTTAACAAACCAATTTTAACATTAGAAGGATTATTATTTTTCTGTCTTTACTCAAAAAAAAAACTCAATTGTTTTGTGCGTCAATTTTCGGTGAATTATTTGTTCGTCTTCAACTTTCAAGAGAGTAATCTAAAAAGTAAAAAAAAAAAACAAATTATGATCATATCTTAAAAAATTTCACATAAGCCAAATAACTCAAAACCAAATAGAATTTTTGGATTATTTTTCTCTTTTATTTAAAATATTTAGTTTCATATTTTTTTCTTTGATATTATATGCAAAAAATTGACACAAAACTAACTAAGGTGAATTTTTTTTTAAATGAAGACAAAAAAAAAATTATCCTTAAGATTTATTAACAAGTGTTTTGGCCTAAAACTTTTTTAAAATATTTTTTGTCTTTATTCAAAAAATTATTAAATAAGTATAGATGTAGTGTTCGAAATAAAGTTCTCCATTTGGATCATGGTTATTCACGGGGAATAAATTGGAGAAAAAAAGGAGATGCAATTGCTTAATATTTTGTCCATTTTATAAGTGACGAAACATGACCCCGTTTTCCCAAATAATCGAATCTCAATGATCCGAGCTGCTCAATGTGATCAGAATGTGATTTTAAATAAAAAAGATGACCGGGAAGGGCTTCATCTGAACTATTTTTTATTGAACGGTTCAATAAAAAACTGCTCAAATCAAGCCTTTCCCGATCATTTTTTTTTACCGATCTCTCACGGGTACCCTTAAAATCACGTTTTAAACACATTGAGCGGCTCGGATCATCGCAAATTGATCGGGAAAGGAAAGGTGCGGACTGTAAGCAAAGTCAGGGATCCCTGAGTTGAACCGTGGTGTGTTTATCAATATAGGCATTTTAACGTCTATATAACGTATTGTAATCAAAAGAAATATGAAAGTAAAATAGTTTGACCCAAACATAAAAAGATTTATAACAACAAAGTTTAATTTACCCAATAAACCCTTTAACTTTTAATAGTAAAAATCACATGAAAAAATTATATGAAAAGAAGTAATAGTAGGAGACTTAAGCAAATAATTTTAAAAAATATTCAACACAATGTTACAGAAAACTCGCTGTCGATCACGAGAAATTCTTCAGTGCCGGGTGGGCACGGGACAGCTGGTGCCAAGCACCATATCAGCCATCCAAAAGTATTTTGGACAGTCCAGATCTGTTTGGGTAATTTTTAAGTGTAAAATTACCAAAATACCCCCTCAAGCCCAAACAGATCTGGGCCGTCCAAAACACGTTTGGACGGCCAAGATGCATGCTTGGCACTAGCTTTCCGGTGCCCACTCGGCACCGAAGAATTTCTCGTCGATCACATGCGCAAATGTCTTTTGTGGATCAAAAAAAAAAGATCACATGCGCAAAGCTGCCCCTCGAGTCGAACGACATCAAACCCTCGAATCGAACGACATAAAAAAAATCCAAAATATTTCCCAAACAGTAACCAGCAAAGGAGCCCTCGAATTCGTAAGTTTCAACACATTGTTACAGAAAACTCACTGTCGATCACATGCGCAAAGCTCCTCAAATCGAATGACATGAAAAAGAATCCAAATTTTTTCCCTCTATCCAAAATTTTCCCCCAAAAGTAAGAACAGTAACCACCAAAGTAGCGAGGGCGTGAATTCTTAAGTTCAAAAGTCAAAAAGTAGACACTCAATAAAAACAATAATTCTAGCACCACATCCACTTCCACACCCAAACACACATCCACACTCACATGAGTGGTGGCCCCACTCACCAAATGCACGGAAAAGACTCCAGCACGAAAAAAGCACGGGTACAAAAAAGCACAGAAAAAGCACGGGCACAAAAAAAACACGAGTACAAAAAAAACACAACAAGGGCATGAAAAAATTATACTGAAAAGAAGTAATAGTAGGAGACTTAAGCAAATAATTTTAAAAAATATTCAACACATTGTTACAGAAAACTCACTGTCGAGCACATGCGCAAAGCTCCTCAAATCGAATCCCGAGTACATCACATCACGGCATGGAATTACAAAAAACTCACTGTCGAACACATTGTTATCATAGTCATTGGAAATGGAAGAGAAAGAGAAGGAGGGAGAATATCTGATTGAATAAGGAAGACCGAAAAGTGGTTGTCTCGTACATGAGGCGAGAAATTGGATTTTTATCATTCATTATTGTGTAGGGAATTGGAGTTTGGTTCCTTGCCCTGTTTCAGGACTTTTTTTGAAGTAAACGTAGTATTATGGGATGAAATGGAAATGGAATTGAAGACTTAATAAAAGAGACTTTTATTGAATCTCCAAGTAGAAGTACAGAATCGACAGGGTACAATTTACTTAATAGTTACTCCTACGTACTCCTAGAAAAGAAAAGATAAAGGCATGTTGGTGTTGTTTTTTGTTGTGTCCTGAAAACTGTCACGATCTCAAACATAAATAGAGGCCCTCTCAAATTTGAATTTGAATCTTCCCTCCAAGGTGACAGTTAAGCCTCCTTCCAAATTTTGGCAAATAACTTCCACGAACAATGAACCATCCACGTCTGGAAAACTGCCTCCTTGATCATGAATAACCGCTCCTTCGATCATGGGAAAACTGAATATATTCCCTTATGACACCTGTCACTTGATCGACAGAGGAAACAAACCAAATAATATTTAATTAACAAAGGGATCATGTCATATATTGGCCACTTGACGGGCAAATAATCGCTAACACTTTACCATAGTTTTATCATTATTAATCAAGTTATCCAACTCAAACTCACTATATTACGGTGAACCAAAGTCACCTTTCAACTTTCTAATTATGCTTTTGCCACGTGTCATCCAATCAACGGGGGAAAAGAAAATAACAGTTATGGAGCAAACAATGTCCCCCTTATTTAATTAAGTTAAAATATTTAACTCAAGTAAATAATCCCTCTAAAGACGTGATTCACACATGGGCTCTCAAACGTATATATCCCTTCTTGTAAAGTTAGGGCACAGTTATTTTATCTCAAATTCATCATTTTCCAATAACATGTTAGGATGGTATGCTAAAAAGTCAGCCAATGATTGACCTTTCACTGCCTTTTGAGCACATATTGTAAGCAATACTCCACTTGAGCTAATAGCCATTTACATTGTCGTGCTTTTTCTGTGCTTTTTTTGTGTCCATGCTTTTTTCGTGCCGGTACTTTTTCTGTGGATTTGGTGAGAATCGACTATAAATATTTTAATTTCAGAAAACCATCACTTCTTCTTCTCCTTGCGTTTCCTTCTCCGACTCTCTGTAAAGTCCGCCACCTCATCTCCTCCCCAACCACACTCTTCTCACAGCCCTTGTTGCTGCCGGTCACGGACATGCCGATGACCGCTTCCCCGCCGCCCTCGGCCATTCCCCAGTATTGTTGTTGTGTTTTGGTTGCACCGTCTGCAGGGAACTCACAGTACTCCATGCTACATCAACTGTTCGTGAGTACCTTCGGTCGGATTTGCACTGGGTTGATCATTTCTAGGGTGATCTACATCCTATATTTCGCTTTTTTCCGACGTCGACGTGACCCACCGCTTCGTCGGCCCCCCGGTTCCAGAGGCCCGCGGTCCTCCCCTCACTTCGTGTCCGGCTCCAAGGCCCAGACACCGGACCAGTCACCTCTGCCGCCGCTTACCCCTTTGACATCGGCACTGATCCCGGTTTGGGAGATTTCATCCCCGACGGGTTTGGCTTTGGGTTTTGATAAGGTAATGAATGAACTTAAGTTGTACTTTCTTTGACTTGTTTTTAGCATTATTCATTCCGTGAGTTTTAATTTGTCGTATATTATTTGGCAGATGGGGCTGGTTTTGGAAATCAATAGAAATTGGTTTGAAGGAGAGAGGTCAATGGTGATGCAGCTAGGGGCTGTTATTCTTCAGTTTTTTTTTCCCTCGGAAAAATTATTCTTCAGTTAGTATCTTTATTTAATAATAGTATTGGTTACTTGCAGTTATTTAGTTGCTCTGTTTCTTGTTTGGTATTCGAGGATTTTGAAAGTTGCTCAGTTTAGAACTCCTTGATCTAAAAGAATTGTTGATCATATGCTAATCTTAGTTTGTTTATAGTGGTTGATTTGTGTTTGCAATCGATTTATGTTTAACCTCTTTTAGGAGTTACTCCATAGTCCATATAATTCCTCCTTTAGTAAATTGTCATCATTTATGTTCATGAGTTCGATATAGACTTGAGATCAGATGATCGGGAGAGGAAGCACTCCAATTGAACTTGGTAGGAATTGAACTTGGTAAGACAATTATGGCTTAAGACTTAAGTCCATACATTCTAGCTAGGTTGGGTAGATTCCCAACTTGATCGAGGGTCGCTAGACTCACTACATTGGTTCAATCTAGCCCATTCTGAGCAAGAAAAATAAAATAAAAATAAAGACTTTATGGTTGTTCTAAGATGGTCACAGGGTTGCAGACTCTTTATGTACACAAAACTGTAATCCCCTTTCCAGCCGTATTAGAAATTACCAATTTTAACTTCATTTCGCTTAGAAATCAAAACATTAGTGTGTTTTGGCTTAATAAACCAATTTTAACATTAGAAGGATTATTTCTTTTTGTCTTTTTTTTTAAAAACAAATTCTTTGTTAGTATTGCATCAATTAACGAAAGGAGGGGTTTTTTTTCCAGAACCCTCCATTGGAAGAATGGAATAAAATAATTTGTTCCGACTTTGACCTCCTAATTTTAAAATGAAGCCAATGTCGACCAAATCCATTAGAAAATGGTAAATGTTTATTGGGTTACAAATGCATTAATCCTATACCATAAGAAGCTGGACAAAATGTGAAAATATAAAACTTAATAATGGAGGTTAGGATTCTGAACATTAGATAAGTATCAAAGTGAAGTTGACGCTATAGGAGTTGGAAAGTAAATCTTTCAATAAAGAATTTCATCTGGGAGAGCAATTTTAGCTTCATATTATTCTTGTATAAGTAGCAAAAAAAGGTAGTGATGTGTATAGATGTTATGGTCATTGCTTGTCCGCCAATAAGCTATCGAGCTACCTGCCATGCTTTCGGCGCTGCTATCCTCATCAAAGCTGACATCCTTGAAAAACTGATAACATTACTTATCTAATATGACTTCACTACCTAAAAAAACTTATTTACCGCTTCAGCTACTCTTTTCTTGCATCTATCATTCACAGAAATTGACTGAAAGGCTAAACGGCTTTTACTTGCAATTTGGGTTCAAAGAAATTACGTTGGTAGTACGTGGAGCACAGTGGCCTGTGCAATATGATGGTGCATACTTCTATGGTCAGATATGGGAAACATTTGTTGCTGCATATAACTTACGAGCTGGCCACATTCTGATTCTATGTCTCGATATCAAGTTGCGGTTGCATGTTATGGTGCTTCATTTGAATGATCATGAAGAGATTTATGATTGGTATTCAATACCCTATGACGAAGAACCCTTTGATTTGGAAATTCACCCTACTTATGACGCATATTAGAAGGAAGAGAATGACAAGAAGAATGATATATTTTGTAAAAATTCCCAGCGACTAAGCGTGTGAGCTATTTTGGAAGTTAAGTCAGTAGACTTCAAAGTATTTGGCTAGAAATTAAACAATCTTTCTATTACGCCTATATATCTTTGGTTTCCATGACTTTAGCTTGTGAATCTTGGTATTCCATATATCCATGTAGGTAATCAACCTTAATTTCATGTCCATTGATATTGTTGGTCTCTATTCTTTTTACTCTGTCAAAGCTAACTAAAAATTTCATTTGATATTAAGCTCTCCAGTTACTCAGCCCAAATGAAAGCACTTCAGTGAGTGAAATACTGCCCACAATTAATCTTTTCTGATCACATGATAAATCCCAATTTATGCATTCTCAATAGTTAGTAATTTAGTACCAGACTTTTAAAACCAGTAACCATCTATCGATTTACTATTGATAAAACCATTGGAAGATTAGTTAGTAATTTAGTACTAAACTTTTAAAACTCGAGTTTTGTAAATGAAAGGCTTCAGAATTGCTAAACTATTTGCGTACTACTGTTGCATAATTTATTGGAAAAAAAAAACTTCAGATCTTTGGGATAAGTGTTGTTTCCTAATCTCTTGATGCCTAAATTTGTCAAAACTTTCAGCTCATAAATGAAGAAGCACGCAAATTTGCAGCAATTGCTGATAATTCGAACTAAAACATCAGAGCTTCCAGCTCAAATGCAAACCTTCCCAGAACAATTATCTAGACTCAACGGTTCCAACTTTACATGAAATCATAGTGACAACTTGATTGAATCGTCTCGCCTACTCCAATATTAACAAAGAGAACCCATTCTTCAAAAAGTTTCAATACCCATTCCCTACGATTGAATTAACATTGTCCATTTTTTAAACTTGCTTATAGATCTACAAATACAAAGAAATTATCAAATACTACATGAAAAGATCACTAATAGACTATGGTGTTTGATGCGAACAACCGCGAATGTATCTACTGTTGGTATTGATATCATTATGTAAGGACCATGAACTTCTACCTAATGAATGCATGCATAAAAATCTAATCATCATTCATTTCGCAACAAATATCATCATGTTCCAATCCACAAAACAATGACACTGCTTTGAAATTTTTTTATTGAGCACGTGATCCGCATGAACCCCGACACTAGTACATGAAAATATTCACAAACTTATTCACATATTTGAATCAACGGACATGACCAATCGTGGAAAGCACGTTGCTATGTGTTAAGCTAACAAAAATTCGACAGCATAACTGTAATGCCTTCTAATTGTTCTAATTAGAGAACCAATTCCATTCCAAAAAAAAAAAAAACAGAGAGCAGTAGATAAACTTCCTTTTCCAAATATATAGGACAATTAAGATCTTCATTACAAACATTTAGTAATCTACTTCCATGCATGTATTAACGACATAAAATAAAAATCTCCCAAATTAACCAGACGATGATCGACCATGGCCAACAGCTCCTGCATGCATCTTTTTCCCTATCTCCATCTAACAACCAGACCAACTCCTGCGGCAAAAGAAAAAGAAAAAATAAAACCCAAAGTCAAATTAACAAACTACAAATTAATTAAGTTCATTGTTAACATGAACAAGTGTTTCATTACCAGATCAAAACCCAAAGCCAAATAATATACAACAAATTAAACCTCACGGAATGAATAATGCTAATAACAAAGTCAAAGAAACTACAGTTTAAGTTCATTCATTACCTGATCAAAACCCAAAGCCAAACCCTTCAGGGATGAAATCTCCCAAACTGGGATCAGTGCCGATGTCGAAGGGATGATGCGGTGGCAGCGACGAAGGCGACTGGTCCGGTGTCTGGGCCTCAAAGCCGGACACGAAGTGAGGGGAGGACCGCGGGCCTCTGAAACCGGGGGGCTAACAAAGCGGTGGGTCACATGCGCAAAGCTCCTCGAATCGAATGACATGAAAAAGAATTCAAATTTTTTCCCAAAAAGTAAGAACAGTAACGAGCAAAGGAGAGAGGGCATGAATTCTTAAATTCAAAAGTCAAAAGTAGACATTCAGTAAAAATAATAATTTTTGTACCACACCCAAACACATATCCACACTCACATGAGTAGTGGGCCTCATTCACCAAATGCACGGAAAAAGCACAAGCACGAAAAAAGCACGGGTACACAAAAGCACAAAAAAAGCACAGGCACAGAAAAAGCACGGGTACAAAAAAGCTACGTGATCTTCACACTGGTCACTCTCTTCACACCACCGGCCATCGAAGACTGCCATCATACCACCACCGGTACCAACCACTTCCTTCACACCATCGGAGACTCCTTTCTTATCACCATTGTTGCCATTAATGCCATCGAAGCCTGACATGCATGTCAGTCACCGATTGTTCGCCGCCACCCTCTATTCCTTAGTGTTGTGTACTGGTTGCACCGCCAGCACGCAGTCCCTTCCCTTGTTGCTGCATAGGTTGGTCACAAGTTGTTTTGGGAGGATTAGTATCGGGGTTATCATTTTTGTGGTCGGGTACAATTTCTACATGGCCTACAAACGGCCAGGCTCCCGCCGCTGCCCTCACTCTAGGTCCAGCTCCAGTGCACTAGACTGACACCATCATGTAGCGTGCCATGGTCAGGGCCGGCCTTGGGTAGCCCATGGTGTCATAGCTTTCGGCTCTAAAAATGGCAGATTTTTAGGGCCAAAAATGTGTAGTAGTCCTATGTAGTATACACTTAAAAAAAAGTCCATCCAAAGATAAAATGAAGGCCCAACATGCATCCAATCAAAGGGTCCAGTTTTATCAGAAAAATCATTTTACTAATTAGAAACGGGTTTTCCACAATAAAGACAAATTGACCACCGAGGTTTAATTTTCATGCACTTGTCGTGTTTTTTTTGTACTCGTGTTTTTTCTGTTCCCGTGCTTTTTCTGTGCTTTTTGTACCCATGTTTTTTTCGTGCTTGTGCTTTTTCCGTGCATTTGGTGAGTGGGGTCTACGTACCACTCATGTGAATGTGGGTGTGTGTTTGGTGTAGTGAAAGAATTACTGTTTTTACTGAATGTCTACTTTTTGACTTTTGAACTTAAGAATTCACGCTCTCGCTCCTTTGATGGTTATTGTTCTTACTTTTTGGGAAAAAATTTGGATAAAGGGAAAAAATTTGGATTCTTTTTCATGTCGTTCGATTCGAGGAGCTTTGCGCATGTGACCCACCGCTTCGTCGGCCCCCCGGTTCCAGAGGCCCGCGGTCCTCCCCTCACTTCGTGTCCGGCTCCAAGGCCGAGACACCGGACCAGTCGCCTTTGCCACCGCCACCGCATTACCCCTTCGACATCGGCAGTGATCGCGGTTTGGAAGATTTCATCCCTGAAGGGTTTGGCTTTGGGTTTTGATCAGGTAATGAATGAACTTAAGTTGTAGTTTTTTTTTACTTTGTTATTAGCATTATTCATTCCGTGAGGTTTAATTTGTTGTATATTATTTGGCTTTGGGTTTTGATTAGGTAATGAAACACTTGTTCATGTTGACAATGAACTTAATTAATTTGTAGTTTGTTAATTTGACTTTGGGTTTTATTTTTTCTTTTTCTTTTGCCGCAGGAGTTGGTCTGGTAGTTAGAAGGCGATAGAGAAATAGATGCATGCAGGAGCTGTTGGCCATGGTCGATCGTCTGGTTAATTTGGGAGATTTTTATTTTATGTCGTTAATACATGCATGGAAGTAGATTACTAAAGTGTTTGCAATGAAGATCTTAACTGTCCTATATCTTTGGAAAGGAAGTTTATATACTGCTCTCTGTTGGTGTGTTCAGAGGTGGATAATAAAAAAGATCCTGCGTGAAACCTTGATTTGGTCCATTTGGCGTTTGGTATGTTGGCGTGTTCAGAGATGGATAAGAAAAAAGATCCTGCACAAAACCTTGATTTGGTCCGTTTGGTGTTTGGTCTGTTGATGTGCTTGGAAGTGGATAGTAAAAATGATCCTGCGTGAAACCTTGATTTGGTCCATTTGGTGTTTGGTATGTTGGTGCGTTCAGTGGAGGATAATCAAAAGGATCCTGGTGTGGTCTGTTTACGAAAATATTCACAAACTTATTCACATATTTGAATCAACGGGCATGACCAATCGTTCGAAACACGTTGCTATGTGTTAAGCTAACAAAAATACGACAACATAACTATAATGCCTTCTAATTGTTCTAATTAGAGAACCAATTCCATTCAAAAAAAAAAACAAAAAAAAAAAAAAAACAGAGAGCAGTAGATAAACTTCCTTTCCAAATATATAGGACAGTTAAGATCTTCATTATAAACACTTTAGTAATCTACTTCCATGCATGTATTAACAACATAAAATAAAAATCTCCCAAATTAACTGGACGATCGACCATGGCCAACATGGCCAACAGCTCCTACATGCATCTCTTTCCCTATCTCCTTCTAACTACCAGACCAACTCCTGCGGCAAAAGAAAAAGAAAAAATAAAACCCAAAGTCAAATTAAGAAACTACAAATTAATTAAGTTCATTGTTAACATGAACAAGTGTTTCATTACCTGATCAAAACCCAAAGCCAAATAATAGACAACAAATTAAATCTCACGGAATGAATAATGCTAATAACAAAGTCAAAAGAAACTACAACTTAAGTTCATTCATTACCTGATCAAAACCCAAAGCCAAACCCTTCGGGGATGAAATCTCCCAAACCGGGATCAGTGTCGATGTCGAAGGGGTAATGCGGTGGTGGCAGCGAAGGCGACTGGTTTGGTGTCTGGGCCTCGGAGCCGGACACGAAGTGAGGGGAGGACCGCGGGCCTCTAGAACCGGGGGGGCTGAAGAAGCGGTGGGTCACATGCGCAAAGTTCCTCGAATCGAACAACATGAAAAAGAATCCAAAATTTTTCCCTTTATCCAAATTTTTTTCCAAAAAGTAAGAACAGTAACCAACAAAGGAGCAAGGGCGTGAATTCTTAAGTTCAAAATTCAAAAAGTAGACATTCAGTAAAAACAATAATTTTTGCACCACACCCACTTCCACACCCAAACACACACCCACACTCACGTGAGTGGTGGGCCCCACTCACCAAATGCAAGGAAAAAGCACTAGCACGAAAAAAGCACGGGTACAAAAAAGCACCAAAAAAGCACGAGCACAGAAAAAGCATGGGTACAAAAGATGAGAGCATTGTACTTCGATAAAAGATAGAGAGATGTTATGTCCTTATTCTTTTATTTTTTATTTTTGCATTTGTTAGTTTTGGGTCAATTTTTTATGGATTATTTGTTAGTCTCAGCGAGAGGAATCAGAAAAGTTAAAAATTGTTCCTTTTGCAAAAAAATCTTTTTGGGATTTTTCTTTGAAATTAAAAAAATAAGAGGATTTTGTCATAATTATTATTTTTTTCAAGTGCTCTTGTCAAGAGAATCAATAATCCACAAAATTTGATGCAAAACTAACTAGCAACAAAATATAGCCCATATTCTTCAGTCCACTCAAGGGGAGGACCGAAGCTAGTCCCATTGGGTCTGGCCCCCAAAAGAACAAGTCTAAACCATGAAACAGGAGAAATTATTCGTTGCCTTTGGGGCAACACATCATTTTTGCTAGGTGGTGCTCCTCACCAATTAAAATCTGCCCCATTGATTACTGTCAGTACTTTTGCCACATAGGCAACCCTCCCCTTTGACAGACAAATAAAGCTACCACTATTTGAGTCATTAAAATAAGAGCTGTGCTATCCACACAGATTTCTGTGCACAGATTGTGCACAGATTTTATTGTGGGGCCCACCACGGGTCCTACACAAATCATCCAAGCTATTCATTAAATGTAAAACATTTTTTCAAGGGTCCCCGTAAAAAATAAGCTCAATCCAATACCTATATGTGCTTCATCCAACCATCTAACTTTTCATTCAGATTTTCGGATAATGAAAAGTTATACGATTGGATCGAGTATCTATAGGTATCGGATTGAGATTATTTTTTACGGAGACCCTTGAAAAAATATTTTACATTTAATGAACGGTTCGGATGATTTATGTGGAACCCGTGATGAGCCCCACAACAAAATCTGTGCACAATCTGTGCACAAATTGTATATGTGTGTAGACTTTCTGTTAAAATAATACTCCCCTGTCCTCTGACATAGCCTTTCTATCTCCACAGAGTAAAGTCCTCTCTCTCTAAAATAGCCACGTAGACCTAAAAATTCGAACTCAAAGACTTTTTTGGAATTTTCGATTTACCTAAAAAACCAAGATTCAAGGTTTTTTGGCTAAATTAATTCATCTGAATAATTTTTGTTCTTATTAAAAAAAATTTAACATTTGTTTCGTTAATTTTTTGTGAATTATTATTTCTTCTTGACGATAAAAATTTAAAAATTAAATAATTAACAACATTGAAACTTAAATTTTTTGAATAAAGACGAAAATAAGCCTCTTATTGGCTTATTTTATTAAAAAAATTGTGAATTTTTTCATTATTTTTTTATTTTTTTAATTTTTCTCGTCAAGACAAATAAATAAGTCACAAAAGTTTGAAATAAAATTAACAAATGCGAATTTTTTAATTAAGACAAAAAAGTCCTTTTAACTTTTTGAGCCAAAACAAGCCTAATGGGTCCCTCTGCCTATAAATAAATGCCATTAAACCATCAAAATTTGTCTCTTATTTTCACTAATTAACAAGTTGTGGCCATCATTTTTTATTTTGTTCTTATTCAATTTTTTTTTGCATTTGTTGATTTTGCACCAAATTTTTGCATAATATTAATTCGTCTCAACGAGAGAATTCAAAAAGTAATAAATTATAACTTTTACACAAGCATGAGAAATATCCAAGCAAAACCTCAAAAAATTATTATTTTTGATTTTTTCTTAGATATTTTCATAAATAATTGTATAAATGTTATTTTTTCGATTCATCTAGTTAAGACGAACTAATAATACATAAAAGTTTGATGCAAAAGTATTAAACACGAAAAAAATTTAAATAAAGACAAAACTAAAAAGTTATGATTCACATTTTTTTTGATTCCCAAGTTATGGTTCACAACTTGTTGGTTAGTAGTGATAACAGCCTCTCAAAGACAAATAGAGTTTTTTTTTTTGGGTCTGACAATAGACGTTAGTGAGGGTTAGGGCTAACACATGAGAGTCAAGAGGCTATTTATAACTCTGGCCCCTAAAGCTCGTCCCTCGGAGGACTCAAACCGAGGTCTCTACGGAGGGACAAGTGATCGAGATAACCAACTACACTGGCAGTAGTTTCGTTTCAAGAAATTTTTGAGTACCGGGTGGGTACCACGTGGTGCTCGAACAGCCCATTTGGGCTGTCCGAAAGTGTGTTGGACGGTTCAGATTAAAATCATCTATCTCCTCTCACCCCACCACTCTCCCTCCTCTTTCTCACTAAGTCTGAATCATACAATACCTAATTAGATGGCTCAGATGCGTTGAACAAGCACCACATGCTACCCATCTATCACCTAAAAATTTCTCGTTTCTAAATAGAGTTGCAGTGGATCATAAAATAAAAAAAAATAGAGTGGCCGAGCAAAAAAATAGTCATAAAAAAGAGAAAAACAGAGCTAAAGTACTTGACACCAAATTAAAAATTATAAATACAGGGGTTGGGTTAAAGTTGAAAAGACAGGGGCGGTAAGACTTTAACACCGTTCTTTGCTTTGTTTGTCGTCAAAGTGGAGGGTTGTTTGTATAGCAAAAGTACTGACAGCATGTCCATGGGACAGATTTTAATTGGTGAGAAGCACTATCTGGCAAAAATGATGCGTTGCCCCAAGGGCAACGAATAATTTCTCATGAAACAGATTGGAGGATTGTTTTGTACTAATATAAAGTGAAACTGGCCCAAGCAACCAGTGGCAAAACTCACAGTTTAACACGGGCACTCGATCTCTAATATTTATCAAATTCCAAAATGAATTATAAAATACATACACATGTTATATATATATATATATATATATATATATATATATATATATATATATATATATAGTCTCACTCTTATGAGTACCACCTCATTTTAATAAAATGCGGACCTCTCTTTCCCGATCGAATTTTGATGATCCGAGCCGTTCAATGTGTTCAGAACGTGATTTTAAGGGAATCCGCTAGAAATCAGAAAAAAAAATGATCGGGAAGGGCTTCATTCGAGCAGTTTTTGTTTATTTTTTATCGAACGGTTCAAACAAAAACTGCTCGGATGAAGCCTTTCCCGATCATTTTTTTTGCCAATTTCTCGCGGGTACCCTTAAAATCACGTTCTGAACACATTGAGTGGCTCGGATCATCAACATTCGATCGGAAAATGGGAGAAATGAGGAGGTCCGCATTTTAGTTAAAATGTGGACTCCCTCATTTGAGACTGACTGCATATATATATATATATTGATAAGCCCACAATTATGGTTATGTTCGGGCTTATCTCGCTCATTTTTTGGTACGTGCGCGTGCATAACTCTATGTTTTTGAATGATATTGCGCGAAGGGTGCGTTTTTGGTGTATACAGGTTCTTTTCGTTAATAAGGCGGATTGTACACCGTGAACTTATCTCACTGTGAATCGGGGGCCCGTGAGGTCTAAATGGAGCAATAGCGGAGTCCGGAGGAGCTGTGTCGAAGCCCCGGAGAGTTTGGAGAAGCCCAGAAGAAGCTGATAAAGATTCGTAGAAAAGGAAGTTCTACCGGTAGGAGATCAATGCCTACCGGTATAATCCCATTCCTACCGGTAGGAGGGCCTTCTCTACCGGTTCAACGCCTGTCCAGAGAGGTCACAAATTTGCACCATTCAAGTTATACCGGTAGGAGATCAATGCCTACCGGTAGGAAACCAGATTGTTCAGTAACTCCCTTTTGCTCGAAGCCGTTCTATCGGTAGGAGATCAATGCCTACCGGTAGGAGTCCCCAGTTTCTGCAGATTTTGATTTTATTTTTCTTTTTCTTTTGTAACTTTAAAGGGGTGCTTTAAATACCCATTTGTACGTTTTTAGGGTTATGTTATGTTATTTGGTCATTAGCTCTTTCTCTCTCTACCGCCTCTTCTCACCAACTCTTCTCTCCCTCGTTAATTGAGCATTGATTGGGGGATTTGGAGGGTGATCGTTTTCATTAATGTTGTAAGTTCCTTCAAGATCCTTATTAGTCTAGTTGCTATTTCTGTTTTCAGCATGATTTCGTGTTCTCTCATCCGAATCCTAATCCATTTCACCGGAGGGTGATTGTTTTCATTAATGTTGTAAGTTCCTTCAAGATCCTTATTAGTCTAGTTGCTATTTCTGTTTTCAGCATGATTTCGTGTTCTCTCATCCGAATCCTAATCCATTTCACTTCTCCTCTCATTATGTGTGAGTAGTGTAGCAAGGTTAGGTTATGGGATGATTAACATCCCGTAACCAGGGTTGTGGCTCGTTCTCCTCTCAAAAACCCCTGTTTTCCAGCTTAAACATGGCAATGACCGATTTTACGTATCAAAACTTTGAGGTGTTACTCTCTTTGATCAAATGTAGGCAATGGTTAATCTTCTTGCCACATTTGATACCTAGAGCTATGTCCCTCCTTGTGTTTGTCTAAATGCCCCAAAAAGACCCTAGACATGTTTAACGCATTCGTTAAAAAGAGAAGAATCGAGCTTATCCTTGCGTTATGGGTGTTAGTTATCCCTAAACCTAGCCTTTAGTTTAATCTCCAGCTAAAAAGCCATAGTTAGGTTAAGAAGCCACTTTCTAAATCGCTCAGTTGGCCGTCTCAACGCCGAACTTTGGTTGGCGGTCCTAATGCCAAAATTCTCTACGCAAGCCAATCTCCGAATCAAGTTATGGATACGCTCCTTGTGGATTCGACCCCGGTCTTCCGGGTATTATTTTGCTTTCAACCGACCTAACCCTATGCTTGGGGTATTCTTATTGCAACACACATTAAGATCGCAAGCATATATATTTCTTCTTATTAATCTTAGCTAATTTGAGCTTGCAAAAATACTTAAACAAAGCGTAACGAAGAATATTAAGAAAAAGATGAATGCATTAATAAGTTTGTATTTTTACCTCAAAAGTATGAGCATATTTATTTATTTTTGTAGCAAATGCTTTGATATAAATGGTGATTTTGTGATGCCATTACTACATACATCCATTTTGGGCTAGGTCCAAATTAGGGGTGTACGCGGTTCGGATTGGTCTAGTTCTGTAGAAAATATGTAACCGGATTGTTTCAAACAGTTCTACAAAATTGAGAAGCGAAACCTAATATATGTGGAACCTGACAAGAACCAAACTGCAAGATCTGTTCAATGTCTATTCAATTCTGATTTTATCCAATTAACATCCAAACATTTCTCAAAACACATGAACAAATAAAACATTGAGAATTTAAAACTCCAGCCAATTCATATAATAATCATAGTAGTTTTACTAAAATTCCGAACCTCATTAGGAAAGTACTAGAGTAGGAAACCCATAGGAGTAGAATATTAAAAGACTACTAAAGATTTCTCTTCTAAATTCCAAGTAAATCAACTTATCAGGGAAACAAATTAACTTGCCAAATCAAAATACATAATTATTATTATTATTATTAATTATAAGAAAGTGGTTGTAATTAAGAGCTTAATTCTCCTATATATTTTGTATGGAATGTTAATGACATGGAAGTTTACTAAATCTCTAGTGATCTCTGGGTTTTTTTCGGCACTCTATTGATCCTGTTTCTACAAACTTCTTTTTTATGCTCTGTTTGAATTATTAATTATAAGAAAAAGATGTGCCTTTGTGCCATTTTGAAGTTGGGATGGTCAACAGTTTAGTTTAGGAACTGGATTGATTAATGTAGCCATTGGCCCATTGGAGTTATGAAATACTCCATGAATTGGATTGCTTCTACAGATTTTTATTTTGATATTTTCATCGTTGATAAAAAAAGAGTAAAAGATGAAATTTGCTCTGTGCTTCCATTCTCTATATCAACACTTTCTAATCTCGCTTTCGCGAAGTTTAGTTTGGGATGTATTTAGAAGCCGTTTTTACACTCGTGCTCCCGCTCTCACACGCACACGTGAGTTTTATAACTCGTGACTTAGATCCAAACAAAAACAAAAAAACAAAAAAAGAATTTACCTAAGGCAGTGAAATAAGACACATGCATTTCTCAAAAGGACATTTTTTCAAAGATAAAAAGGACACGATTTTTTGTACAAAGCAAACAAAATGAGACGAATGATTGAGTAGCATGTAGTTTTCAAACTAAATCATGTATTTTACTTGACAACATAAAGTATATAAGCCCGTGATTTTAATTTATTGAATGCAATGATATACATAGACGTACAGCTAGCAAATACATTTCAAAAATAAAGACAAATTGACCAACGAAGTTTAATTTCCGTGCCCTTGTCGTGCTTTTTCCGTGCTTTTTTTGTGCTCGTACTTTTTTTGTGCCAGTGCTTTTTCCGTTTTTTTTTCGTGCCGGTACTTTTTTCATGGATTTGGTGAGAATCAACTATAAATATCCTAATTTCCGAAAACCATTGCTTCTTCTTCTCCTTGTGTTTCCTTCTCCAACTCTTTGTAGATTCCACCACCTCATCTCCTCCCCACCCATACTCTCCTCACAGCCCTTGTTGCCGCCGGTCCCGAACATGCCGGTAACCCCTTCCCCGCTGCCCCCACCATTCCCCAGTGTTGTTGTTGTGTTTTGGCTGCACCGCCACCTCCCACGGAGAACTCACAGTACTCCATGCTACATCAATTGTTCGTGAGTACCTTCGGTTGGATTTGCACTGGGGTGATCATTTCTGGGGTGATCTATGTCTTATATTTGGCTTTTTGCTAACGTCAACATGACCCACCGCTTCGTCGTGGTTGTCTCGTACATGGGTTTAAATGGGTTTAATATGCAGCGGTGGAGCCAAGATTCGAACGCGGGGGTGGCACCGTTCAATGAAAATCTCATTACATGTTGTGTGGAAAATTATGAAGAAAAAAATTAATTGTGAAGTTGTATAATTAGATTTTGTCGTGAACTTTTTTTCTAGAAAGAAATAAAAGCTTTCTTAAACTTTCTTGTGGTATGTAAGTGCAAGACATTATGATATTAATTTTCTTAGTCCAAACCTAAGTTGCATTTTTTTAGAGTATTCGTATTCATATTAGTTTTTTTTCCATACCCACAAATACCTAGTTGAACCACATTAGTTAGTCTATAAAAAAAAAATTATTTGTTCGAATGAATCATTGAAAATTTTAATTTCCAAATGGATTACCTTCTTTTCTTTTCCAATTAGTGGGAAAAAAAATTACAAATCTTGTAAGAACTAAGAACTTGTACAACAAGTGTGTGTGTGTGTGTGTGTGTGTGTGTGTGTGTGTGAGAGAGAGAGAGAGAGAGAGAGAGAGAGAGAGAGAGAGAGAGAGAGAGAGAGAGAGAGAGAGAGAGAGAGAGAGAGAGAGAGGGGAGGTGTGTGTGTGTGTACAAGGATGGGACTAGGGGGGTCTAGTGGTGGCAGCCGCCACGACAAGAATTTTAGAAAACACAATTATTATATGTGAAATTTTTTTTTTATCCCCAACTTATATAGTTTCGCCACTGCCAATTTTTTTTCATTATTTGTTATTATATACTAGTCATAAATCTTCTATTTTTTTCAAGAAAGAAGACCCAAAAAAGTATTCTAAAACTAAATTCAATAGGCCAAAGTGAAATAATATAAATGATGATGTGTAATTAAGAAAAAAAACTCACGTTAATTATAACCCTAAAAAATTAAGGAAATTTAATTATAATGTCACTCCCCAAATTTATAATGTCACACCCAAAACGGAGTGCGGTTATCAATTTGGGAAATCTATATAGGGATTTGGGGAATTACATTATAAATTTGGGGAGTGGCATTATCTTTGTGCATACCGATGCTATGGACTATCAATGAAGGAAACATGATAATGTGCACATAAATTGAATTGGGTCTCTAGACTTGCCCTCTCTAATGCCATTTGGCTTTGATTTGGGGGCATGGTTCCGCACCAAAACGCATATAGGGGGGCTACTGTTTAAGTGATATTATGAGATCAGCCACTTTGTACATATTGTTAAAAGTTAAGTCTGTCTCCAATCCTCCCCTGCTCATACCGCCAATGATTAAAGACTACATGGGTTTTGCTGTTGTTGTTGTTGTATTATCGATGTCCAAAATTAAAATTAGTCCTTTTTTATAGTCCATATGCAAATGAAAAACATCATTTACTATAGCTTTTATTATATCATTTTAATTTTTGTTGGAGCCGATGATTATTAATTATTAATATTGTAATGCATCTTTTTATTTTTTTAATATACATTTCGCCACTGCTAGGGTAAAATCCTGTTTCTGTCCTTGTGTGTGTATGTGTTTAGTTTACCAAAGATGTGTGAGAGAAAGCCTGCCAGAGGATTCGAACCCCAGCAGTCGAAACCTTACATGGAGTTTGCCACTTGACCAACCAAACCGCTTATGTAGATTTCTTCACGTATTAATATATAACCTTATTATGTGTATTTTTTCTTTTTTCTTTTTTTGAAACAGGGGGTGGCACCTGCCACCTCCCCTGATTAGCTCCGCCCCTGCTTCCGAAACATGACAGATTGAACCCCATTTTCCTACTGGTATTTTCTCAATATTTGAGAATATGTTTGAGGAATATAGAGTCCCTAAGAATCTTTTGAAAATTCTGATACCCGCCCGCAAGATCATTCGCCCCTACCAGGTTAAATTATTGCCGCCGCCAGTAGCCTTAAATAGCTGAGTCAGAGTGTACAAGTGAAGCGTGAGAAATTTGAATGTTGCAACTATATGAACATGGAAAATACTGGTATGAAAACGTGTATGTACCAAACATGTTCTCGTACATAAACAACGAGAACATGTTTCCCTTCATATGGTAAGCAAAAAGCAGAAAACTTGCAATGTTACCAGATCCCACCCAAGCAAAAGAGGATCTCCTATGGGCGCTTGAAGATCAATGGTCAAATGCTATTTTTGAAGGGGATGTCCTGGAAGTAGTTAAAGCTTGCCAGAATGCAAAAGAGGATCTCTCATGGTAGTAGATAGCCCCTTTTGGTAAAGGACATTCAGCTGCTTGTGTTTGATAAGCCTTTTTGGTGTTTCTCTATACTCCGAGAGCAACAAATCGAAGTGCTCATGAACTGGCTGCTTAGGATTTTTTTACGAATTGAAGTACTCATGAACTGGCTGCTTGGGCTTCTTTTTTTTTTTTTTTGGGATTTCAAGGATCACCGAGTGGTGAAGAACTTCCAGAGTTGGTGGCCAAAGCTATAGATGAGGAGTTGGCCGTCTTTCTTGTTTCTTTGAAGTATTTTTGTCTGTCTTTTTTTTTCCTTCTCCCTTTCGCTATGTTGTTCTCAGCAGAAAATGCCACCGAAGCAATTTCTAGTCAAGGAATTTTCCATCTTAATGTTGTGTGCTAACATCTACACTCTCTCTCCTAGAATGCTACCTACCTAGCATCCCAGAAGGGTCTTGTCATAACAGATGTTGTTGCCACTGCCTTAGCCAACACCACCTTCGCTAAGCAACGTGCTCAAAAAGTTTTGATCCAGTCAGACGACACTCAAGTCCTTTCAAAGTTCATGAGCGACCGGAATTTTCAAAAAGTACTGTTGATCAACGAGACAATAAGTGCTGCACCGAATATGACAGTGGACGAAATCAGAAAGTATGCGGATGCAGTTTCAATCAGAAGAGCCTTGATGATTAAGGGTTCTAATTCCTTCACCACGTCTTTCACCACTGTTGTTGATGATATGCAGGCTGCGAATATTTCGGTTTATGCCTTCCCTTTTAGAAACAAATTTGCCAGCCTGGCCTTTGATTTCTTTTCAGATCCGATGATGGAGCTTGCGACTTATTTGGCTCACGATGGTCTTGGAGTCGATGGGGTGATGACGGAGTTCCCTGCTACAGCAAATGCATACTTGAGCAAGTTGACGAACCTTATACTCTTGTGTTTCGGTGAAATTTTCAAGAGTCTAAATGCAAATAAATTATGTGGAGTTTGCACTGTGACCTCTCAAGAAGGTATGCATTCAATCTGGGGATAATATTGTGCGTTGTTCTTCCATCATCGTTTAGACTAATGAATCGTTATTGAGAGGGGACTGAAAATGATATTCCTTACCAAACAATACATCTGAATGCCAATATAGATGTAGGAATGTAAATTAAACGGCTGGTTATTGGTACTCCTAAGCTACCATACTTTGTGATGTCGCGTGTACCCTTCTTAGTCAATGTGCGCACAACCTGGCCCGAACATCCGGTTTTAAAACAAAAAAAAAAAAAGTTTTCTTGTACCTCTGTCAGGGGTACGTACTTGGGTAAGAATATGACAGGTGTGAGAGTCAAGCTAATAAGTAAGATCCAGCGAAGTATGTCCATGAGTTCAGTCTACCATATACCTTTTGCACGAAATGTTCTACGACACCTTATAGACGCTACTTACATGTATGACAGAGATACAAACATTTTCATTAGAACCTTACTGCATTCAAGAAAGATATATACTCAGACGTTGACATTTTGTTGTTGCTCGTCTTTCTTATAAACAGGAAAGAGATTAATCTGATCCCTACAAAGGTGTCACATCTGAGGCCAGTGCCCGAGTTCATGTACCATATGTGGTAGTAGTAATCAAACAGCTTAAAAGCCTCTTATTAACGGAATCACATAGACATGTTATGAGAAGACATTATTTTAGCTATATAAACATCGATATCCACAAAGAAGTTATTGTCAGAATTCTATATTCATCACAGAAACAACATCTGGGATAAACTTAACAAACAATTCACACAGGTTGAGTTCAAAAGCTTGTGCTAAAATGGTACAAATGCTCAAGAACATAACATGACTGTCATCTTTGGTTGTTGCAGGAAGCCCTTGTTCGAACCCGGACACAAATTTGTCATACATCTTACCAATTAGACCAGGCCACCTACTTTACTTGGTTCCACCATCCATTTTGCCGCCTGCAGAAGCCCCTGCACCAGTCCTCGAAGTCGCGGACGTCGTCGATCCACCACTACGAGCTGCATCCAACGGCTCTGCTTCTATGCCGCCACTGCCCCGACGGGAAAATCAGGCTCAAATGGTGCCAACAGTGTTGCTACTGTGGGTTTTCATCTATTCGCAATCGTGTTGGCTAGTGTTCTTTACATGGGATCTTGAAACTTGGTTAGTTTGGTATGAAAGTACGGTTTCTTGAAGTGAATTTGTTGCTAATTCTTTTGTAACATGTAAATACCTGATCAGCGATTAGATATATGACATGCTTGGGTGTGTTTTTTAAGGAAGTTAAGATTAGAACCTTCCCAATTGAGAAAACTACATTGTACATGATAAAACTATGTTACCTAGAATGCTGATCGTATTGGTATGGGGAACTGGAACGGATATGTGGATTGCCACGTGTCTAACTTGTTGAACGCTAGGGCGGACTTGTGTGATAACAAAATCAAAACTTACCCCTACCAAGTGATGAACATCTACTAAAACTAAGTATGATTTTCAAAATTATTCATTCAAAAATTCAATGGATAATGTGACTACACTTTCTCTCATCAAAATTTCAATCACTCTAGATTTTACATTAAAAGGTTAATTTTTCGAAACAATTTCTGGGATCGCTTTTGGATCGCTATACTTACCATTTTGGAACGAAAGTGCACCAATGTTCGGAACATTCGTACCAAAACATATTTGCTAGGGTGCAGAACAAGGGATGTTACCCTTGCTTATCTTCTTATTTCGCTTTTCCAGTCAAAAAAAAAAAACACCAAACAAGACCTAAACCATATAGTGAAGTTTTGACCAGTTCAGACTCTTTCCCGGCCAAATTTCGATAATCCGAGCCGCTCAATGTGTTTAAAACGTGATTTTAAAAATAATGGTAAGAAATCAGCAAAAAAAAGACCAGGAAGGGCTTGATTTGAGCATTTTTTATTTGAACCATTCGATAAAATACAAACAAAAACTGCTCGGATTAAGCTCTTTTCGGTCTTATTTTTTGCTGATTCCTCGCTAATACCCTAAAAATCACGTTCTGAACATATTGAGTGGCTTGGATCATCGTAAATTGATCGGAAAAGGGAAGTCCTTACCGTAATACAGTAAGAGTGCCCTTATAAGAAGATTTGTATATGTGTATATATATATCACATATAACACTTAAACCCCTTCACTAATACAACAACTCCCACAACTAACAAGTTATCCCACATTGACCCCACACATATCTATTCACATCATTCTTTAAGTCACATTTTGACAACCCAAACACATGTTAAACAATCATTTTGAGAAAACAATTATGAATCTCTACATGCTCCCTCTTTTGCTCAAAAGCAGAGCAATTCTTATCATTTGGATTGCAGAATTTTAAGAACAAAAGGTCTACTGACGCATTTTTTAAAACACAACTTCAAACACAATAATGCTACTTAGAACCGTTAGCTTTGTATCGAATTAGCAGTACCGATTCATGTGCATCTAACCGATTGCGGACACCGTTAGTTCTGAAATTGTGTTTTTAAATGCGTTTGCAACATTCCTCTTTTAAAATTTCAGAGGTGATCGATTTTTTTCTTCTTTTATGTTTTGGCGGGAAAATGATGCGAGTTCTACGTAAGTTTCAGAATCTCTCTTTCTCCGGTGAGTACGAAAATGGAAGGCAGTGAAAGCGAAGCGGTCTTCGATGCGCTAAACCTCAACCCCCAGCTTTTCATCAACGTGGCATTCAATTGTGTCCACGACATGGTCGATGATGCTTTCGACTGCTATCATCAGTGTTACGGCCCCTTTGGATGGAGGGGTGAGAAAGGAGAAGAAAGGGGAGTCTTCTCCATTAATGGTGAGAAAGGAGAAGAGAGGGGAGTGATTTCTCACTGTGCAACCCAAACAACCGTGAGAAATCAAACCCTCTCCGGCGACCAAGATCTGTAAACTCCGGCGACGAAGCTTTCTCCGGCGACGAAGCTTTCTCCGGCGACGATCTCCCAACACCGGCGACGAGCTAGCAACTCCGGCAACAAGCGAGCAACTCCGGCGTAGCCCGCATGCGCGCCTTCCTTTCCTTTCTCACCGAATCGCGCCACATCCGGCGCGATTCAGAAATGGGGTCTTGAGAGGTTTCGGTTTCTCTCCTTCCCCAACCCTTTCTCGCCTGATGGCTCTCCCAAACGTGGGAGAGAGTCGGATTCCTCACCCCCTCCTTTCTTCTCGCTCGAAATCACTCGTTCCAAAGGGAGTATTACTGCCCAGGAACGCCTCGGAGATGTTGAAAATCGAGGAAGGCACAGAAAGGTCCCAATATATAAGCGAAGTAAATCCAATCTCACGCCTCTTTTTTGATTTACTATTACTATTTCTTAAATTCATTGCTCTTGGTCTTTTTTTAGGGTTTGGGTGCTGTTCGATTCAGCATTCTAAAAGTCGGCCACCTAGGCCGATTAGTAATAGTAAATTAACACCTTAAGGACCAACACCTAAATTAGGCAGGCAGCTGAATCGTCGACGCCTAGACTGTCTAGGCGATAGGCAGCCGAGTAGTTGGCACATAGGCGCTAGCGCCCTTTTTCCACCCGACTACCGCCTAGCGATTTTGAGAACATTGGTTCGTTTTGCTCAAATAGATTAGGGCTGCCTTGTAAACTCTGCCATTTTGTTTGGCACTTCTGGTACAAATTCTACTTGCAGGGTATTGCTTACCTCCGGGAAATGGTGCACTCGGCGCTGGATAAGCCAATGGCACGGTGGGAGAACTATTGTCTGCGGCAATGTTTTGTTGTCCCAGAAGGATTCTCACTGCCCAAAGCTGTAAGTTTTTTTCTTTTTCTTTTTTTGGGAAAAAAAGAGTTTTGGAGTTAATTATCCATGTTTATCTTTCCATCTACATTTTTGTTTGTGTATTACTCGTGATGACATAAAAAACGGCTTTATTTCTGAATACTTGGTTATATAGTTTATAGAACTCGTATGTTATAGTGTCCACCTTTGGTTCACGTCTAATCTTGCACTAAACATGCATGCCATTGATGCCAAACATTTAGAGTTGGAGTTTTCGAGACGCTCTTTCAAAAGTGAGATCACCATGAATAGCTTTTCCCTTCCTTTCTACTAAATGATAAATATTGGTTTGTTGTGGTGCCATACAACTTGGTTTAACCCATGGCAGTTCTTAGCCATAGAGATAAGCAAGTGGGGCATTTGCCTTCTGTGTCCAAAGGCAATAGCTTTCTCGTACCTAATAACACGTGGTACTTTTGATTGGATAAAACGTTACTTATGTAATTGGGAGATTGGTACATCTGATCAGCCTGGTATTTTGACATGGACAATCAGCAAGGTTGGTGTACTTAAATTTAAGGGTCTACAGCAAAAAGACTTACCACAGGCGGTATAAATTGGCTGTTAGATTGGATCCAATAATGTATATTAAGCTATTGAACATAGATAACTCTTTGGGGTGGTGCCGAAGGGTGCCCATGTCGGTGGTTGGTGGTGGGTTTTGGCCACCCATGTCTCTCTCAATCTCTCTCAATTGGGGGACTGAGTCAACAGAAACGACAAAAGCAAAAGCTCGAATGGCTTGGAGTCTGTAACCAGCTCCAAAAGACTTTCGGGGCTAAAGCCTTTAGGGCAACCTTGTACCCTGTCAACTATCACACGTTTTAGTAGAGAACCTTTAAAAGAAAACAGTAGAAGTAGATGTTCTGCACCATTACAGTCTATCTGCCTATGCTGGAGCCATAGCATCAATGTACTTAAAGCTGAAACTTTCTGGTCTGAACCCGTGATCCAACTAGAACTCTCCCCACTGTATACAGTGTTGCCTTTCCTTGAAGACCTCAGATTTGAAGTTTTCTTGTCTTTATTTTCTTGTATTATCATGCTTTCTGGTGTGCTACTCATACTTTGTTTAAATAAAGCTCTTCTATAAGTACTCTTCTGTTTTGATCCTTTCTCATCATTGTTATATTCTCTAGATTAATCAGGTGTGGGGTGAGGGGCATGAGCGGGAAAGTGCCTAATTTTCAAAATTCATAGATTTGAGTTTGCCATCAGAGTGTTTATATGCCATTTGCTATTGGTATTATCAGTTATGGTACATGTGGATTTGAATATAAACAAGCATTTCAATAATTATCTGATTTGGTCCTAAAGGTTTTCACTTTTCATTCACCTGGTCCCATAAAAGGGGAGGGCTGGGGCATATGAATAGCTGAATTGATAGACTTTTGATTGACTGTAAGTAGCTGGAGCATTTTCGTGAATATTAGCCAGTGATATTGGCTTCTGGGATATAGGGATGTTTGCTTCTGGGATTCCTGAGCAATGCTCCATAATTTTTTCCCTCCTTCTTGAGATGTATATGATGCCCTTGTTTACTTTGACCAATTGTTTTCGTTGGGCGGTCGATATTGAATCTTAGTTACAACATCCTCCTATCAGATGATGAATCCACCTGATTTCACCTCAAAATTTCCTAGGAACCTCACTTCCATTGAGAAAGAACCATATTTTTCTGAACAAGGATTGAATATCTGAGGTACATGAATCCCAAAAAATCAAAAGAACTGCTACCAAGCGATAGAAAATATGGAATAACAATTAGATACTAAAAAATGGTAGTTTAACTCGCTCAAGTACGTAGTGTAAACATAATATTTATTTTTATATATCGAAAAAGTTGCAGTTGCAGCCAAATTCCTGCATTTATACCAGAGTGATTAGGTTATTATTTTACATTTTACGTATATATGCTCCTATAGATTAGATGGTCTCAGCATTAGATTCTCCTATATTCTCACACTATCCGCATCACTCCCGCTTTGTGCAACTAAGTATTGGATTATGCAGGTTATATGTCAACTTTTTCGCATAATTGATTTTCTTGCATGGCACTGATGGTATGGAGACATGTGTCGCTGTCAGGCTTTTTGTGCTCAATCAAAGTTATCAAACTGTTTGTGATTGTCCTTCAAAAAAAACTGACACTGTTTTTGCTTCGATATGCGATCATCTGTGGTATCCAGTAGTTTCCTTTGCATTGACTCTTGAGATATAATTTTTATAGCTAAAATGTCTCTTAAAAATGCTTTCTAGAATGAATTTGCTGGCGATAGTTCTATGGATCTTGATATTTCAAGTGATCAAGAGCTTGATGCACAGTTGGACTAACTGAGGAATCAGCTTGCATTGGTAAGAAGGATCCTGCAGTCTCCAATTGCTTCCTTTTTTTCTTCTTTTTTCTTGGATTAACTTCAAGTTTTAAACTTGAACCAGCTTGGAAAGGAGAATTCTGAGCTGGACAAAGAGCGTAGAGCACTGGAAAGACAGTCTCTTTTAAGTAATCGTTATGCTGGATCCGTGAATGAAGCATTGCAGTTATATGAGCAACACTCTGTGCACGACATGTTCCAAGGTAAATGAAGAAACAATTAATTCCCAATCCATATCATTCACTATCCCTACTCCCGATTGTGTTGAGACTCACGTTTTGATTGTTTTTGATGTTCTTGTCCTGATATTGAATCATGTCAATGCATCATATTTGATGCCACTTGTTAATTTTACTAATGTAGTTTGTTCTATAATCAGTTCTTTGAAAAATTGTGATGGACATGCTTCAATTGCCAACTGTAAGGGGGTCAGATTATGATATTTGCTGAGATGTTTCGCATTCTCCGAGATAAGGTTTATGTTAGAAACTTTCTTCTAGGCTGTCAGACCCTTTTATCCAAGACAGAAATCTTGTTTGATTAAACTTCTGAGCTGACTCTATTTTCTAGAATATGCTCCTGGACTGTACTATTGTGTTCGCTCTTCTAAGATAACCACGAACTAGGTTAATGTGCAAATACCAATTGGAATCATAGATTTCGTTGGTAATTATCACTCGCTTTCATGATTTTGAAAACCACTGGATAAGCATGGCAATTTGTGTTGGACTTTCTGTCTAGATTGTTTGTGAGAATGGTTGATAGTTTGTGTTGGATTTCTGCTATCAGTAAATGTGTTTATGCCTTAATGCTTCCGACAGAGTTGACCAAAACTGCATCAGAGCTCCGCAAGAAAATGGAGCAACAGAAAGCCAAGAAGTTGGAGCAGAGTGAATGCATTAGAAGAGAGAAGATGCATATTCCAACTAGAGAGCTTCCTACTAATCGTAGCAATGGTATTGTCATGACATCATAATACTCTTTTAGTGCAATACAGTGTTAATTAATTTGAAGGGAGGCAATGTACTTCACATTCAATAAATCAAACAATGCCTTATTTTTTCTTTCTCAGGCCTCTTCAAGGCGGCATTGGAAGAGCTTCAAGAAATTAATGCTACCATAAAGAATGTGTGAGTATTTTCTGTTGTGTTATCTGGCCCAATGCTGTAAAGGAGTCCTGAGTCTTTTCTATGAAACTAGTGTGAACGTAGCTCATAATCTATTGCATTTCTTTTCCCGTTTCTAGAAGTGAGGTTTACACTTCTTAGTATTGTCTGATTTGTTTCGTTTCACTTTTAAGTTCTAATTGACTAATGTTAAATAAACAGCGAGGAAATTAGAGAGAATTGCAAGAAAGGTTTTCATTTTTGTATGAAAAATATAGGGAGGCCTCATTCAAGAGGTTTGCTTCCGGCCTCCAAAACTTATGAGCCGGCCTTGCTAATATAGCAGCATTCCAAATATATAGCTATCAAAACAGACTTGTCAAATATGGAGAAATCACTTGAACGAATATATAATATAGCAACATCCCAGTAGCTTCTCTAATGGAAAAAATGTAATGACCAGACCCAACTAACCATGGATCCTCTTTTAGCCTATACACTTGGCCTTAAAGGTATACCTATGAAGGAACCATAGGTCTCGACCTGAACACGGAATCAATCTCCAGAGGATTAAACCACTTTCGGGCTCAAGTTTCTAGAGAAGCTGAACTTGGCTTGCAACAGCTTCAACCCGGACCCAACGCAAATTCCATCCAGTTTTGGAATCCTCACAAATCTAAAATATTTGAATTTGTCAAACACTGATTTTGTTGGGCAGATTCCAATGGAGTTCTTGCGCTTGACGAGGTTGGAGAAGCTTGATTTGTCTAAGTACAACCCAGCCTACGGCTATTTAAGTGGGATACCTGGAATCCAAACTGAAAACCCAAACTTATTCACACTTTTTCGCAACCTTTGTGGGCTGGTTTATCCCTTTTCAGGCGATCATGAGGAGGGGACAAGATTTAGCATTTGGCACTAAGTTGGCTATCCCTCTTTTGTATCATTTAGTTATTTTAGTTACTTGAATTGCGAGCATGTTATACTATATGATGTAAATGATCTCTTCTATTGACTAGGGCAAAAAAATGAATCGCGAGCATGTTATGATATGGCATGACATGTTACTTGTCTATTTATCCCTTTTCTAGTTGGCCTTAGCAAACCCGATGATTTGTAATAAACTGAGAGTGTACTATTTATCTGTGAGTGTTCAATTAATAAATAGAAGCTCTGATGATATTTTCAATAATGCTTTCGTGTTTTATTTCAAAATTTTGTTTCAATAATTTAATTCTGGACCAACTGGAATGCTTAGAGGGAGGTCCAGCCTACCATTTCTTTGAAAAAAAATTGTCTCGTTCGCCCATTCTGTCCCTAGATGGGCATTCATTGAATGGCTCATTTTCTGGGGCAGATTATCTACTAAGGACAGGCTGGAAAGTTGGGCCTGGCAGGTTAGTTATGGCATGCTGTCTTTGAAATGGCTAAGTGGAGTCCCATGAACATTTGTTTTTTGCTTGGCCATTTTCTTGTCAAGTTGAGCCATAAAGGGTTGTAATAACCTCATTGATGTTGGACATGACTCCAATGATCCACCAAGTCGACAATGGCATGCTAACAACTAACCTTCCTTTTTAAACACTCCATTTGATCTTTTTTATCAGCTTTTCACACTATGAGAGCTGACCTAGGACAAAGAGGGGAAAGTTATATAAACATGACAGTGACAGTGTAATACCGAGACTTGGAGCCTCTTGTTGTCTGGTTCTTCCATCATGTCCCTAGATGGGCATTCATTGAATGGCTCATTTTCTGGGGTAGATTATCTACTAATTAGGACAGGCCCCAGTTGGGGCTTGCAGGCAGATATGGCATGATGTCTTTGTAATGGCTAAGTGGAGTCCCATGAATTAACTTCTGTTTTTTTGCTTGCCCATTTTCTTGTCAAGTTCGGGGTTATTTCTTGGGTAAGAACAATGTTGCAAGGAATGTGCTTGGCCTAGCTGGGTAGAGAACTTGGGCTTTGTTGTCTTTGACTGCCTCTCTGTACTGGATTTGAATTTGGAGGGAGAGGGAATCTTCTGATTTTCCAGAATCAAAGCAGGGATGTTGGAGGATTGATCAATCAAATTAAGGAGGACGTTAGGGCTTGTATGTTCTCTTGGAGGTGCGTCAAGAAGAGTGACTCTTAACAGGCTGCTTGCCATCAGATGGAGGATTCCTTTTAGAATTTTTGCTGCTTACTGTTTTTTTTTTATAGATTTGTGAAGTACTAAGTATGGATAGTACTGCTGGCTTAGGCCTTGTTTTCCTTGATTGTTTGAACTTATTAAAATTGCACTTTACAAAAAAAAAAAAAAATTGCACCAAAACTGTGGTCAGAATGATCAAAAAAAGTATGAAAGACTAGGGCCAAAGACCATAAACTTCTTGTGGTACAGCAGTCAAAGTCTTCAAGCAATAGCCATTATTAATGTTCCCGCTTCCTCCCATTAACTACTATTGGCCGGAAAGCAAAAAGGAAGACCCAAGACGACTTCCTAAGTCTTGGTCTTTGAAGACGAATCACACAAATACACACATACTATATATCATATGTATGGGATCCCAGAGAAACTAACCACAGAACCATCAGAGAAACTAGCTAGCTAGTTTCCTACATGATCACTACATTCCTAACTATTGGATTTGGTCCACAATTTGAGGATAGAGCCCCTTGCTACCATTACAGGAGTTGTAAGCTTGTTGCACGGAGACGGTGTGGGAGCGGGAGCGGGAGCGGAAGTAGAAAAGAGAAAATATAGAAGAATCAAGCGGTGTGGTGTATAAACTGTTTTCGTTTGTGATATTTCGAATGCCATATTTAGTTTTCTAGTCTCTGGTTCGTTTGTGACATTGGGCTCTCTCTCTCTCTCTCTGGTTCAATTTACTACCAGATATCTAGTTCTTTGTGGAGCAACACATCTTATTAACTTATGGAGTTCTTGTGCAGGTCGGCACGTTAGCTGGAAGAATGTGCATTGTGGGTGGCCACACGTACTGGACTAGAGCTTCAACTTAGAACAATATACTTAAAAGTACTCTTGTGTTTCTTTTTTTGCGACGTGAGCAATGGGAATGAAAATCTGTTTCGGTTAAAGCTCCCAAATGTCATAGGTTTAGCAATTTTGGGATTCGGTTGCACTTTTATAATTCCGAGGCTTGTGAAATTGAAGCTCTGTAATTTACCAAATCGAACCAGTTGGCTCTTGTGAGTTTTTGCCCCATATTTGGCTCTTGTGAATGGGAATGATTTTTTTTTTTTTTTTGTGGTTTACATCTAAGTTTGGAAACTTGATACTTGATCTGGAAAACAGGGACTTTTGTTTCTTTTTTGCGACGGGGGGATTGGGAATGAAAATCTGTTTCGGTTAAGTTTTGAAATTTCACAGGTTTTAGCAATTTTAGGATTTGGTTACACTTATATAATTTTGAGGCTTGTGAAATTGAAGCTTTGTAATTTCCCAAATCAAACCAGTTGGCACTTGTAATTTTTTGCCCCTTATTAAAATTACCCCTTATTTGAACAAGGAGTGGGAATGAAAATCTCTCCTTCCTTGTTTTCATTTCGTGTTTTGCCGCCTCCATTTTTAACTTGGGGGTCCTCCATAACTTGTGGGTCCATTTTTAATTGGTAATGCATGGTACAAGATGTTGAAAATGAACACACTTTGAGACAGATTTGTGAAAAGCAGCAACATGTAAATCGCAGAATACAATCTCTTTTAACATGAAATAAATGCAGATTTCCTATAACACTTCAAGAAGCACAACCACCACCATTACTACTCAAATTCTCCATTTTCTTGTGATTCAAACTAATCTCCAGCCAAGAAACAAACACAGATTAATCATTTGCTAGAATGAAAGTTAACTCGAAATTAAAAAAACTACAAATCGACAGATGAGTTACTTCTAAAAAACTACAAATCAACAGTATAACAATTGTTTTTTCTCTTTCAAAAAAAGCCCTAACTCAAAGTTAAAAAAACTACAGATCGACAGATGAGTTTTTTCTAAAATACCAATTTTCTTAAAAAACGAAACCCTAACTTGAAGTAAGAAAAAACCCCTAAAGAACGAAATAAAAAACCCTAACTCGAAATTAAAAATTACAGATCGACAGATCGAGAAAGAGAGAGAGGAGGAGGAAGAGGAGTTACCTTATTCGATATTTTCATCGTTGATAAAACAGAAGAAAAGATGAAATTTGCTTTGTGCTCGCACTCTCAATCAACACTCTCTAATCTCGCTTTCACGAAGTTTAGTAGTTTGGATGTATTTCGAAGCCGTTTCTACACTCGTGCTCCCACTCTCACACGCGCACGCGAGTGATGGGACTTATTCCTATTGCCTTTTTGTTACTTCCGAAAATCTCATCTTCCATAATTAATGTTACACTTTTATGCATGAATTGTTATTAGCATTAATCATTCAGCAAGGTTTTCACACACTAATTTATGTATCCAACAACGTTTTAGAAAATCATCCCAACTTAATATGGAAAAAGTAAAGCACAAAAGTGACGAAGTCGGCCCGACTAGATAAGCGGCTTCATGTTGGATTATATTTTTCTGTCATGAATTCCGCTTTTATTTTTGCAATGTGTGCTAGGGGTTTCAAAATGAAATGAATTCATCTTTATCAGCACCTTTTTTTTTTTTTGCTTGGCTATGATCATTCACCATTAGTGTGAAAACAAATGTAATTTTGTCGTATATTATTTGGCAGATGGGGCTGGTTTTGGAGATCAACAGAACTTCTAAGCTGTTCGGTCATTCGTTGGACAAGAGAGATACTGATTGATGGGATAAAGACATACATGGATTAGTACAATTCTTGGTAGCATTATATTTAGTATTTCAAGAGATAGATAGAGCTACTAGGTCTGATTTTTTGATTGCTCCCCATCCAGGGAACAGAATATGGAATAGAGTACCATATATTTTCCGGGAGCACATACACAAATGGAATCTGTTTATTGTATAGCCCAAAATGGATTTAATCGAAATCTCCCCCTGGACGTACTACTTTTATTTTTTTTCTTAACATATGGTTGCTCCTCTTCCACCGGTCCCAATTTCGATACATTGGACTAGATGGTTGGGAGAGGAGGGTTCAATTTAACTTACACTTTTGTGGGGGTCTAATGACAGAGCCCGCTACATGGTGACAGAACAATATATCCTCCCGATCGAGTCTGGCTTAAGTCCAAACATTCTAGATTGGATGAGTTCCCCTGTTGATCGGAGGTTGCTATGCTGATTCCAATTCAGCCCACCTTTCTACTGGAGGGGGAAAAAATTACAGAGATACATCCTTTACAAAATCGTCATCGTTTATATATGTTTTGACAAATAAATAACTAACGTCATTGTTGTTCTAAGATATCCCAAGTCTCACGGGCTCTGAGTCTTGCTATTCGCAGGGAAGATTTGAAGGGAACCACGCAAGGAAAAATGCATTTGGGTTCATTCTGGGTTCCACAAAAATCTAGAAAAATATTCATAAATTTTAGAATATTATTTTATGGGGCCTTATAAAAAATCTGCTCCAACGGATATCGATAAGTATTACTTTTGGATGCGTAGGGGCAAACTGAGCAGTTTTGCCCTGCGAATCCAAAAGTAATACTTACCGATATCCGTTGGAGTTGGTTTTTTACAGGAGCCCATAAAATAATATTCAAAAATTTATGAATATTTTTTTAGATTTTTGTGGGACCCAGAATGGGCCCAAACACATTTTTCCTTAAGTGATTCCTTGCTCAGTTCGCCCCTACGAATCCAAAAGTAATACTTATCGATATCCGTTGGAGCAGATTTTTTATAGGGCCCCATAAAATAATATTCTAAAATTTATGGATATTTTTCTAGATTTTTGTGGGACTCGGAATGAACCCAAACGCGTTTTTCTTTGCGTGGTTCCCTGCAAATCTTCCTTGAAAATAGCAAGACTCGACTTTTTATGTACACGAAATTGTAATCCCCTTTCCTGCCATATCAGAAAGTACCAATTTTATCTTCATTTCTCTGCTTACAACGAGAGTAAGTTCTGTGTTCCAAAGAATAGTTGGTGTAAGATTGTTTCGGATGATGAAGGGAGGAACCAAATTATACAGTAAGAAAGTGGGAGAAACTTTTCAAATACTAGTGTAATGCACGTGCTTCGCACTTTTTCGCGTGCTCATTTGTTGATTTGTTATTTGCAAGTTTTTTTTTGTTCTCGTAGTGGTTCTTAATAGTGAAATATTGAGGTGTTATTGTAGGAGAAATTATGTTAATTTCTTTTATGATCTTACGCTTCTAAGAAGAGGAAGTCAGAAGCAAGTAAGAAAAGAAAACATTTTACAATTCGTGGCTTTGTTTTGGTAGAAGTAGCACATCGTAGTATCTGATATCAGCTATGACTTCAATGATGTCTTAGCAAGCAGTAGTTGGTAGACATGTGTTGCAAATAATGCAGGGGCATCATTCACTCCATCACCCACAATGGCTGTTGGAGCTTCTTTCTAAAAGTTGGATATGATTTGTGCCTTGTCTTTGGGAGATAGACCGTCATGCACTACGCCCTTAGCACCCGCTAGCTGTTCAAAAAAATTCATCTCCTCTCTTAGCAATTTATAATAAAAACACGAAGAAAAATCAATGTTTGGAAGCAGCAATGCAGTCAGGAATATTTTGTTCAGAGTTAACAACTATTAAATCAATCTAAATGGCGGCATATATGCTATTTTGGAGGATATAACCTGAAATAAAAATTAAAATATGTAGACCAAAGTGCAGTTTTAGAAAAATTTGTGGGGACGTTGTCCCCCCTAGTGGCTTACTGCAATTTGCCACTGCTTGCAAAATACTAACTTGTATGCCAGCCAAAATTTGAAATTTCAAGGCTGACCCTTCACCTGTTTTTGTGCTTCTATGGCTGCCTCCTGGCTATCTCAGGTCATCATTACAATTTTGATGTTCATTGACTTTAGCTCGTTGATCGCTTCTCTTACACCAGTTCGACAACTATCAGAGAGGCTAAAAATTCCAGCTGGAGCCGCTCCCAAGAATATGTAACCAACGGACTTTCCTTCACCACAGTGGCCTATGCTTGGAGCTGAAAATAGTTTGAAATGAGTCTGATGATAAGGTCGAATAGGACAAAGAAAAAGACCCAGCCGCAAATGCAGTAGGATTGGAGTCCACCAACAATTTCATGTTAAAAATAGAGCAAATTTCACTTTGATTGCCTATGCGCTTTGGTCCACAAAACATGCAGCATTATGTGCTAGTTTCAAAATGTTGGGAAGGTAATCCTCCTTGAGCACTAATCACAACGGGGCAATCGAAGTTTACCCCTCAAAATAAAATACTCCCCCAGAGATAACGCTTTCAATTGCATTATTGTAAATCTTGTTGTTTCAGAATAAGATTGAAAAGTATGGGTGAAGCTCTTCACTTGTCACACACCTGGCTCTCAATGCAATTTTTTGGTTTCCAACGTAGACATCCTTCCCATCAATTTTCCCATGAACCCCTTCTCCTCGAAAATTTTCAAATTCTTCCACTCTTTCAGGTTTCACCTTGATGGAAAGCGTCTGTGCATAGTCAATAAGTGCAGCCACCATTGGATGACTTGATTTGCTTTCGATGCCTGAAACCCTTCAAAATAACAGATATGTTAGATTTTAGCATCCAGTAATGCATTACAAACTTTGTGACAGTCTGAAGTCCGAATTATTTCCTTTCTCAAAACTACAGGGTATCCTTTTTCCTTTTTGGCTATAATCTATTTAATGAAGTACTAATAGTAATTACCAGTAAAGCAGTGTGTTCAGTGTAACTTCATTGGACACCGAATGAAAATTTGTGACCACGAATTCTCCTCTTGTAATTGTACCAGTTTTGTCGAAAGCCAAGATCTTTATCTTAGAGAGAGTTTCGAGATACTCTCCCCCTTTGATTAAAGCCCAAAGGTTGCTGGCTTTGAAAGTGTGCAGAAAGTGGCTATTGGTGTGGAGAGGATAAGTGAACATGGATAGGCACTTACCAGAACCACCAATGCCAAGTGAAGCCAATGCCTTTTATTGTCAAATCTTAGAACAAATAGAACTGCCGCCAGACCAGCTGATACAATAATGACGGCTGCAATGCAATACAAGAAATTGCCCCAAAAAAAATCACAAAAAGAAACAGAGAAAATACTGGATGCACTCAAAGAAAGAAGATGATCATAAACCAGAGAGAAGAATATGGATTACAAACAGCTTGGAAAAAGGACAGGTAAAACGAAAACATGCCCAATTTGGTACCTTTCTTTGAATACAGGTTTGCAGAACAGGTTTCGGAACTACTTTTTAAAACAAAAATCCCAATATCTTTTGATCTTATGTATTTGAAAAATTCTAACATTCGCCTGGGAAAAAGGTTAGAAGCTGTTTGCCAAACAAGTTAACAAAAAGGATCCTTTATTCAAGCTCTTTGGCACTCTGTTATTTCTCTCCTCAGTTCCATCCGAAGCCATACCAGTATTTCCAGAAACAAACAGATTCATAAGCACTATCTAAGAATACTTGAGCAAATCAACCAATATTTCTGCATAGCTTAATAGAATTGTATGCTCTTAAGCAGAAATTTACCAAGGCACTTCACAAAGCAAGCTCTGCTAGAGTACTTTTTATACCACAAAAGACAGCAGGCCATGGCTTTATTACTTACTGTAAAGCACAGACAAAGTTCTGGTTAATATACATCAATCCCCAAACAAAATACGCATAGACAAGTTCTACATGAGTGAGCATTGTTTGCCAAAATACATTTCCAGAGTACTATGCATTTTCATTTCTCTACAGAGAGAGAGAAAGAGAGGACATAGTCGCAGAAAAGGTTCAGCTTGCATATGTGATTGGAAACTTACAGGGTTCAATCTTCAATCCCAGGGGAACCCCCTCCTTACATACGACTTACCTCATCCAGTAATTTTGAACCCGGGATTTGGCAACTGCCCAAATAAGTTGGGTCCTACTAAATTGAGCAAAAGAAGTGATTGGTGTATTTCGCCAACAATGGGAATTCACTGACGATGGAAGATTGGGCAATGTACTGAGATCACATGAATCGAAAAGGCCATCATATCCCAATGAGAATTCATCTATGGCCTCTCCATTGCTATAATCCAAGTCCTGATGAGAAGATATGTCTTCAATGTTTTTCATATCTTTCAGTAACAAGGCATGACCATGAGAATTTTCGGAAACCGGTGACTTTCCATAGGGTGGAAAGAAAGTAATATTGGATTCAGGTGATGGGAGGCATCTTTGGGTAGAGAACTGGGATTTTGACGCATCCTTTTGATGGCTAGATGGTTAAAGTAGGAATGACGTTAGAATTTATCTAGTAGATACAAAATAATCAAGGAACCAGATTGAGAGCAATCTTACTCAGAGAACTGGAATGATGGTGTCAGAAGTGTCAAGTTGTGAGGATCACACATCTCAGTCTGCAATAAACCATCTTGGCTTGCAAACATCTCCAGCTTATCCTCAAATGAGCTTTCGAGTCTGAACACATTCTCAGTCATGCCATAGTCTGGAAAAGAAAAAATTTCAAAAACAAATTGATAGAATCCTGTATGAACAAAAGGAAAATTTTGAAATAATTTTCAACAAGGATAAACTTACAGCAGAAATGCGTGTGAATTTAATTCTTAGTTGAATACATTATTGGGAGTTAGTTCAAAAGATCCTAGGAGTCTCCAAGGCATTGTGTGAATTTACGAATGAGATTGAAATACTCCCAAAAAATGGGCTTGGGGTGTGTTTGGCCTGGGCTCGGGCTATTAAGCCCGTAAGACTGTGGGCTATTCTGTGTAATTCACCTTTGGAGTCTCCAGCTGCTACACAGAATAGCCCACAGTCTTACGGGCTTAATAGCCCGAGCCCAGGCCGAACACACCCCAAGCCCATTTTTTGGGAGTATTTCGATCTCATTCATTTTTCCAATAGGGAGATGATAGTCTTCTTACTAAAAAAAAATAAAAAATAGACAAGTTACGATGTCTCTAACTTTCCTGCACCGACTAGAATGGGTATTTTTTGATTGGACAAACATTGAATGGGGATCGATTATTCTTCGACTCTGGCATCTCTGCGATTTATCCCGCTCTGTCAATGCCCCCACAAATACATGAGCAGATTGAGGACTACATATAACAGTAAAGATTGAGGTACAGCAGTGGGGGTACAGCAGCCCCGTACAGATGGGTTTTGCGCCCATCTCGGATCCCGCAAAGATGATCGGAGCCGCTCATTTTGTTCAAAACATATTGTTTACGTTCCCTGAAGCAAAGTTGGATGATTCGTAAACGCCTTTTCCGATATCGGATTGAGATGATTTTTTACAGGGACCGTAAACAATATGTTTTGAATAAAATGAGCGGCTCCGATCATCTTTGCGGGACCCGAGATGGGCGCAAAACCCATCTGTACGGGGCTGCTGTACCCCCACTGCTGTACCATTAGCAGCTCTCTACATATAATGGTATATGGTCCAAAATTGTTCACTATTTAAGACAATTCATTTTCCTTATATAAATGGCCTAAATGGTTTTCTGATATTTCTAGTGGGGAAACAAGTGATATTTTGGCATTAGTCTGGAGACAAAAAAATATAGTGTGAGGTCATCCTAAATCTGACTCCGACGCGCCCCATTGCCATCCCTAAAAATATTTTACGCTCAAATAAACGGAGCTTTATCTTTTAAATCTTCGCCTACACTATAATGGACTTTTCACTTTCTGGTCAAATTTGTTTTCATGGTTTTTCTCCGTCGGATAAACCAAAACAATTTTATTACAATCAATAAAAAGTTCCATTTTCTTTATTAAAGACGGAAATCAAAGTTCGTATAATTTTTTTCGCTTTCAGCCATTAGTGATTTTCTTTAAAAGTTTGGACTGTGTACCCAAATAATTTCAATCTAGGGAAAGTCTTCAATACACACCCTTTTAAGGTGTGTACTATATGCACCTATTTGTGTGGTTCATATTGTGCCACCTCATAAAAAATTCCTTGTAGGACCGGTCATTCATAACATTTTATTTCGTATCGTAACTTTTATACTAAAAATTCGTAACTTTTTATCAATATGATTCGTAACTTTTTAGCAATAGATTCATAACATTTTGAGAATCATAACATTTTAGTGTGTTTTAATAAGGATGCATATGATACACACCCAAATAAGGGGTGTGTGTTGTAGCACTTCCCTTTTAATCTATATAACAAAGACGACCACAAAAGTATTTACTTTTTCGCAGGTTATTAAAGAACTTGCTTTTTATAATTTAATTCATATCATAAAATAACCTATTTAAAATAAAGAACTTGTTTTTTCATCGGTTCTAAACAAATTCATAAGGTAGACAATTTTCAAAAGGATATTGATTTTTGAGTTCCAAAAATTACTACAAGCGCCCTAACAAGTGGAGTGCTAAATTCGATTCCTAATAGAGATTGATTTTGGCACTCTACTTTTGGAGAGCTGACAATAAATTTTAGAGTGCCAAAATCGAAATCTTCAAAATTGACTGAAAGGTTGATAGAGCATCCTAGAAACTAGAAAGCATAGAGAGCTCCACTAAAAACGTTGAACAGAGTGGATGATTCAACAATATAGTTTGGGAATGTTTTGGAAGACTGAATGTTAGCCCTTAGATCAAATAATACATCTAGTCATATACCGAAGAGATCGAAGACTATATATGGTCATGCCGATTGAAGAGTTTTCACTACATATTCATTTTTCTTCTCTTGGGTTGTTGTGTTGTCCTAGTTGGCTCGGATCATCTGTCCGGGGTTCGGAGTCGGCCCTGCGTGCTGTTGATACGTAAGATTGGTCTCTCCGGCCAGTAGCTGTAGCAATTTTGATTTTTTTTTTTTTTTCTGTTGATCAATCCCTCTAAATCATTAGAGATCATTATCTTGATTTTTAACACACATTACTCTCCACTACCAAAGCAAAACCCTAACCCATTACTGAGCTCTCCAATGAGAGATCCAAGAATGGCAGAGGGTGCGATTTGGAAATGCTTCCCTTACAATGCCTAGTTCAGAACCAACAAGCAAAAGACACTGATAATTCTAAGAGAATTCACCTTATAAATTGGCACAAAGTCCGTAAATGTAAAGGTAAAGGTGGATCAAGAATCTAAAAGAAAAATATACATGCAGGTATTGCAATTTTTTACTTTCATTTATGTTCTCGATTTTCCACTCATATCGACTATTTACACGTAGAGTTACATGCCTTGTGCATTCTTTTTTATTTGTGGCCATGTGATGATGTGTTCATCTTTCATCTGGACATATATTCTTCCCTTCTTCTCATGATATATGATTTTTTGTTAGAGTAACCTCAACATCTTTCTAATAGAAATAGTTAGTCAAATTATCAACCAAACTATCCATAGGTAAGTGTTTACAAAAAAGTATGTGGGGTTGGCAAGGCACGCAATCTTAGGAATGATACACTCCCTCATGCACTAGGTTGGGCGGTTTTCTTTTCCCAACATTTAATCATGACCTTCAAGTTTGTTTTCGTTTCTCCATGCGTTTGTAAAAATGACCAAAAGAAATTGGGTCGGTTCATGTGATCCACTACAATGATAAAGCTCACTCTTTCAAAGCTCTCTATAGCAGGGTTGGTTTGACCCCTGTCCGGTATACACTTTGCAACATTTATATATATATACATATACATATACATACATACATACATACATATATGCCATGAAAATTAAGTTCATTTTTAGCAAAGACACAAAAATTAAATTCATCACTACCAAGAAACCTTGCTGATCAGCAAACCTAAATATACTTGTGTTTGGTTTGCCTATAGTATGAGTTACTCTAAATTTGGATCTGCCCCAATATCGTATTTACACTAATTTAACTTGTGCCCTAAAACAGATAATAAAGCTTGCATTCTTACCCATAGCTAACCATGGTTAGCCAGAGTGGGAGCAGCTGCTGGCAGAGTGGGAGTAGCAACTGGTAAAGCAGGAGCCCGTCGAACATAAGCAGCACGTGGAGCACAAGCAGTGGCCTGAAGCAAAAATCATTAGTAAATAGTAATGCTTTATTTGTTCGTTTTGGGATTCTAGATTTAAACTTTTCTCTCTAAGCCGGAGAGATGATTTCCTTTCTATAACCCTTCCCATCGGGCTGGGCCGAGTCCTTTTATAATGGATTTGAAAAGTCTACTTACACAAATAACTTAAGCACATACTACAGCGATTTTTTACTGGACTTGTCTCAGATCTCGTAAAGATGATCCAAACCGTTCAATCCTCTGTATGTCACCCTCGATGGAGTGTCAATGCTACATAGGATAAAAATGAGACTGGTTTCCCTATCCTAGTTTTCTTATTGGAAATTCGCCCATTTTTTTCCTTAATATGATTGGTTTCAACTTTAAATTTGCAGGTGTTGGTGCTGCTGGTATGCTATTCCATAGAGGAAAAAAGGTTATCTTTTGGGTGGTCTTGTGTTTGTTTTATGTTTTGAGTACTGAGAATCTGACATGTCAGTTTAAGAACTACGCATTTTTTTTTTTTGGAAAACATTGCGTTCTTTTTTCACGGTTTCACTCAATTGAGATTCGATCACAGTTGACTGCAGACGCCTTGAGGTTTGTGGGCAACAAGAGCAAGGGCAGTGTTAAACTCCCTTTTGCAGGTGAGGCACGTCCACGACAGCATTCTGTGATCTAATTGGGTTAGGGTTTATGGAAACTGGATCTGATTGGGTTAGGGTTTCTGGAGACTAGATCTGATTGGAGGGAGTCGGTGGTAGTGGTGACCGGTGAGTGGGAAAAGTGATAAGCCCTCAATAGTGTAAATAAATGGGCTTATCGATCCCAATTTTGTCACTCTCACGTGGGTAACTGATTGTGTAACTGTAATGAGATTTTGAGTACTACCATCATGGAGAAAAAGTGACTCCTAATATTCTTGCGAATTCTTCTTCTTCTTTTCCTTATGGTACTTCAGAATAAAGTGTGAATTCTTCTAACATGGGGCAACAAATTACGATCAATAATATATGGTCAAGCAAATTTTTTAACAGCATTGTTTCGCCATTTATTCCTTAATTCGGTGGAATAGGCTTCAACCAAATTTTGCAAGTTTTTTTTTTTGGGGGGGGGGGGCGCTTCTACTTGATTCAATTTCTATATTTGATTTGCTTTCAAGTTAGTTGGTAGTCATGACCTATAAAATCTATGCACATCGGCCCATGTACTAGCATTTATAATTTAATTTATTCGCTTAAAAAAGTTGATGAATGGTATTTGATATCAATTATGAATAATCACTTATTTAGTTAGTTTTTCTAGCTTATTTGACAAAAAACAAAAATGAGATAGAGTTAGCACTAATTGCGATTTTCTAGCTTATGAATAATCTCCACTCTTTTTTTTTTTTACTATTTGAAGCTGTAAAAACACGTTTTACAAAAAAAAAAAACCACTTAACTGAAAGGTGCTTCTATAGAATGATTGAGTGGTCAAATATCTAGACATTTATAGTTGAAATAATAAGTCATTTTTCACTTTATTTAACGAACAGTTTTAACTTTATTCTAGCTTATATAAAGCTGCACTAAACAAATCTACAAGATATTTTAGAATTTTGAAGTAAATAATCAGTGCATTTTGGTAAGTAACATTAAATTGCTATTATTAGGCTATAATCACAAAGTGAAGAATTAAGGCTGGTCAAAATCGCAAAGTCAAGAATTATGGCCGAAAAATTTGGGAAGACAAAAATAGCAGCAAAAATGGGAAATTTCTCGCACAAAAATGGGAAATACCCCCTCTGCCAATGCCTCCAGGCTCCACAACACTCGAACCTCAAGCATTAGTGGCATTTCACCGTCTCTCTTGAGCTATTGCTTAGTTCTCCTTTCCATGGCATCAAATCTTTTCATCCTGTGGAAGAGACGAGCCACAGTACCTCTCTCACTTCCGCCGGGCCCAAAACCATGGCCCTTCGTCGGGAGCCTCCCAGAACTTCTAAAAAACAAGCCCACGTTCCGCTGGGTGCACAAAATGATGGAGGAAATGAACACCGAAATCATGTGCATCCGTCTAGGGAATGTCCACGTGATCCCCGTCACCTCCCCCGAAATTGCCATCGAGTTCCTGAGAAAACAGGACGCTGTTTTCTCATCCAGACCAGTTGTCCTATCGGCGGAACTCACGAGCAGAGGATATCTAACAACGGTCTTAGCTCCGTTGGGAGAACAATGGGAGAAAATGAGGAGAGTCCTCTCTTCCGAGGTTCTCTCAGCAGCAAGGCGTCGGTGGCTTCAGGGCAAACGAGCAGAGGAAGCCGACCACCTCGTTAGGTTTGTGTATAATCAAGCCACGGACTCGGCTACCGCGGGTGTGGTGAACGTGAGAGCCATTGCCCGACAGTTTTGCGGGAATGTGATAAGGAAGATGGTTTTCGGCAAGAGATTTTTTGGGAAGGGAAGGGCTGATGGAGGGCCGGGGGTTGAGGAAGAAGAGCACGTGAGTGCATTGTTCACAATTCTCCAATACCTATATGCCTTTTGCGTGTCTGATTATTTTCCATGCTTGCGTGGCCGTGTTGATTTGGATGGTCATGAGAAGTGTTGACTTTTGAGGCCATGTTTTGGCTCCATCCTATACAAATGCAGATTTGCATTTACTCAGAAGATTTGGCGTGGGTTGCATTGAATGCAATTCATTCTCCCATGTGGGTGATTGAAGTCAAAGATTGGCAGCCTATGAAGATTTCTCAAGCCACGCTCAAATCAGGAAAAATCTCAGGCGTGGATTTGCATTGATCCTCGCATGGCCATGAACAGTGAAGTTTGCACAGCCTATAAAATTCGAGCTTTGCTCCATGTTTTTGTATCTCTCTTGAGTGAGAGACCAGAGAGTGGGAAATCAGAAACGTATCTGATTTTGTATCAGTTTGAGAGAGTGTGAGTTTGAGTGATTTGTAATCCTCCTCCTCCTAAATATAATCTGGCTGCCCCCCGTGGACGTACCCGATTTTGGAGAACCACGTAAATCTTTGTCTCTGTGTTTGTGTGTGTGTTTGTGTTCTGGTTTGATCCTTAGTTTCCGCAACAATTGGTATCAAAGCATTTGGTTACCAAGAACACAAACTCTGTTTCGGCTCTGTTTTCCGTTTCTGTCCAGAAAATTACAGTCACGGAATTCTGATCAAAAACTCAGTTTGATCACTGAGTCTCGTGCGTCTCTCCGAGACGATTCCAACGCACCAAGGCCCGTCGCGAACCGAGCACCACAGAAGCAGAACGCTCCGTTCGACGGCGGCGTGTTCACCGCGAGTTCTGTCCAGATAGAACCCAGTTCCGAAAAGTGATCGGAAATTTTTTTTTGATCAAAGACCCAAATTCGGATTGTTGAGACGATCACAACGGTGGTCGGAACGTCGCCGGAGGTGGCCGGAGGAGCGAGCACGCGCCGGTCAAAGGTGGGGCGTGCGGAGCGCGTCAGATCTGCGCGCGCGCGTGGATAGCGCACGCTGGCACGCGGAGAGCACACGCTGGCGTGTGGAGAGCGTGTGCCGGTCAACGCCACATGGGCAGTCAACGCTGACTAGGCGATGAGTCAGCGGCCCAGTCAGCAGCCACGTCATCGAACACGTGGCGGTGCCACGTCAGCAAGAAGGGTCCCATTTTGGTGACACGTCAGCGGTCAACTGTCCACGTCAGCCGGTCAACGATGACGTGGCAGTCCAGTCAGCGGTACAGTGGCTGGTCAATGGTCAAACTGCCAGATTATTTTTTTCTGTGATTTCGGAGGCGTCCGAACTCCGTTTTGCGCCCGTGAGTAGTCGATTTTGACTATCTCGACGTTCCAGATCCAACCCCGTGCCCCGTTTTTCGAGTTTCCGTTCCGAAAAAATCTGTTGGGAGTATTTTCAGCGGTAAAACTCTCGTTTTTGACTTCGTTGGATGTCCAGCATTGACGAGGAGAGCCCTAGTGTTGTTTCTTCAACACCTATGGACAAATCATCAGATAAGAAGACTTCAGACGAGCCCTCGGTCAGTTCCTACATGAGGAGGAGCTCGGTTTCGAATGCCAAATTCGAAGTGGATAAGTTCGATGGCACAATTAACTTCGGCATGTGGCAATGCGAAGTTTTGGATATTCTAAATCAACAAGATTTGGAATTCACTTTGGAGGATCGTCCTGAGGATATGTCCACCTCCGATTGGGACAAGCTTAATCGGCAAGCTTGTGGCACGATCCGTCTTTGTTTGTCCAAAGACATCAAGTATTCCATCATGAGGGACAATTCAGCCAAGGAGTTGTGGCAGAAATTAGAGAGCAAGTACATGACGAAGAGCATAGAGAACAGACTCTACCTGAAGAAGAGACTGTATCGTTTTCAGTATCAACAAGGTGCGTCAATGAACGAACATCTAAATAGTTTCAATAAAATTTTGGCCGATTTGCAAAACCTTGATGTTAAAATTGACGATGAGGATAAGGCACTTTTGTTGATAAATTCTTTGCCTGATACATATGACCACTTGGTTACTACCTTACTGTATGAAAAAGATGAAATTCGTTTTAATGACGTTTGCTCTACTTTGATTAACAACGAGGTACGGAAGAAGGATCAACAAGTTCATCGAGATCCCTCTTCATCAGCACTATCAGTAAGGGGAAGGACTGAATCGAGGAATAGACAGTCCGGGAGGAGACAGTCCAGGTCCAGGTCAAAAGGCAAATCAGCTGAAAGGAATCAGAAATCCGGTGACAGGAAGCAGATTGCAAAGGATGAGTGTGCTTACTGTCATGAAACGGGGCACTGGAAGAAGGATTGCCCCAAAATCAAGGAACAACAACAACAACGAGCGAATGTTGCAAGAGGAGAGGTTGACGACTTGGCGTCAGCCTTGATTGTTTCATCAGACACGAATTCAGATGAATGGATTCTGGACTCGGGATGTACCTACCATATGTGTCCCCATCGGGACTGGTTCTCAAACTTTCAGGAGATTGACGGTGGCGTAGTTTTGATGGGCAACGACAATGCCTGCAAAACTCAGGGGATAGGTACAATCCGACTCAAGTTGCGCAACGGTACAACCAAGCTTTTGACAGATGTCCGGTATGTCCCGGATTTGAAGAAAAATTTGATTTCTCTTGGAACCTTGGATGCAAAAGGTTACAAGATTACTTTAGAAGGTGGAGCCCTGAAAGTAACCCATGGTGCATTAGTGGTCCTGAAAGGCACTCGGAGGGGAAATTTATACTTCCTCGACGGGCGCACAGTTACAGGAGGAGTAGCCATCTCCAACAGCAGCTCAGATGATGCTACAGATGACATTTCCCGACTCTGGCACATGCGCCTAGGTCATGCCGGAGAGAAAGCTTTACAAGGATTGGTGAAGAAAGGTCTCCTAAAGGGGGCCAAGACAGGGAAGTTTGGATTCTGTGAGCACTGTGTTCTGGGCAAACAGACCAGGGTCAAATTTGGCACCGCAGTTCATCGTACGAAGGGTATTCTGGATTATGTTCATTCAGATGTTTGGGGGCCCACAACGACAGCAACTTTTGGTGGCAAACGGTGGTTTGTCACGTTTATTGATGATTTTTCACGGAGAGTATGGGTTTATCCCATGAAACGCAAGGACGAGGTCCTTGACACCTTCCTTCGTTGGAAGCAGAGGGTGGAGACTCAGACTGGCAGAAAAATCAAGGTACTTCGGTCAGACAACGGTGGTGAGTATACTTCAGATCCCTTTCTCAAAATCTGTCAGGAGGAGGGGATAGTCCGACATTTCACCGCCGCGAAGACTCCACAGCAAAATGGAGTTGCAGAGAGGATGAACCGTACTTTGGTGACTAAGGTGCGGTGTATGTTGTCCAACGCCGGTTTGAGCAAAGTATTTTGGGGAGAGGCAGTCGCCTATGCCTGTCAGTTGATCAACAGGCTACCGTCAGAGGCACTTGGCGGACGGACTCCCATGGAGGTATACTTTGGTCAATCTTCGATTGATTACGATCGGCTGCATGTATTTGGTTGTCCTGCTTATTTTCATGTCACAGAATCTAAGCTGGATCCTCGAGCTAGGAAGGCTATATTTGTTGGCTTTACTCCAGGTGTAAAGGCCTATAGACTCTGGTGCCCGGAGTCTAAGAAGATTATTACCAGCCGAGATGTTACTTTCGATGAGTCGGCCATGCTTCAAACCAACTCTCGAAAGGTTAACACCATTCCAAGGTGTTCAGATCAGGTGGAGCAGTCAGAGCAGGTGGAGCTAGAGGTTCCTGTAGTTCAAGTTCCTACCATTTCGCCACCACAGGAGCACCACAGTGATGTTTCAGATTCGAGTTCTGAGTCTGATGATGTTTCAGTTCCCGAGGCTATAGCGCCAACACAGTCTATTGCTACTAGCCGTCCGAGGAGGGAGATTCGAAAACCTGCCCGATATGATGGTATGGTTGCATACGCCCTTCCGGTTATCACAGGTGTTCCGAATACGTATAGGGAGGCCGTTTCAGGTTCTGACAGTTCTCAATGGAAGCAGGCTATGAATGAGGAGATGAGTTCTCTTCACAAGAATAAGACTTGGGAGCTGGTACCACTTCCCAAAGGGAATAAAGCAATAGGATGCAAATGGGTCTACGCCAACAAAGAGGACAGTTCGGTCAAGGGTGGTGTTAGACATAAGGCCAGATTGGTGGCAAAGGGTTATGCTCAGCGCGAAGGGATTGACTACAATGAGGTCTTCTCTCCAGTGGTGAAGCATGCATCGATTCGCATTCTATTATCTTTGGTTGCGCAGTACGACCTCGAGTTACAGCAACTCGATGTTAAGACTGCATTTTTGCATGGCGACTTGGACGAAGAGATCTATATGTCACAACCAGATGGTTTCAAGGTCTCTGGAAAGGAAAATTGGGCTTGCCGTCTTCGCAAGTCACTATATGGCCTAAAGCAGTCGCCACGACAATGGTACAAGAGATTTGATCAGTTTATGGCTACGCAGAGGTATACTCGCAGCAGTTTTGACCATTGTGTTTACTTTCGTAAACTTCGGGATGGTTCCTTTATCTATTTGCTCTTATATGTTGATGATATGCTAATTGCATCTAAGAGCAAGGTGGAGATTTCTCGGTTGAAGGCACAACTGAGTTCAGAATTCGAAATGAAAGACCTTGGAGAAGCAAAGAAGGTCATTGGGATGGAGATTCAGCGCAACAGGAAGCAGGGCACAGTTTGCTTATCGCAGACTCAGTATCTAAAGACTGTACTCCAACGGTTTGGCATAGATGGCAAAGCTAAACCCGTTAGTACACCGTTAGCCCCGCACTTTAAGCTCAGCGCTTCGATGTCACCTCGTACTGATGCGGAACGAAAACAGATGGCCCAAGTTCCGTATGCCAACGCTGTGGGATCCTTGATGTATGCAATGGTATGTACCAGACCCGATATTTCACACGCTGTCAGTATGGTTAGCAGATATATGCATGATCCAGGAAAGGGTCATTGGCAGGCCGTGAAATGGATTCTCAGATACATTCAGGGAACAGTTAATGTTGGCCTAAAATTTGGGAGAGATCAGAAATTTGGTGATCAGCTTGCAGTTGGTTATGTAGATTCAGATTACGCTGGTGATCTGGATAAGAGGCGGTCAATTACTGGTTATGTTTTCACTATGGCAGGAGGACCAGTTAGTTGGCGTTCGACTTTACAGTCCACGGTTGCACTATCTACTACGGAGGCTGAATATATGGCGGTGACTGAGGCCATAAAAGAAGCCATCTGGTTGCAGGGTTTGATTGGTGATTTGGGTGCCAAACAGGAGCACATCAATGTCTATTGCGATAGTCAGAGTGCCATTCATTTGGCAAAGAATCAGGTGCACCATACCAGGACAAAGCATATAGATGTCCGTTTTCACTTTGTTCGGGAAATTCTAGAAGAAGGGGACATATTGCTTGAAAAGATTGCCACTGCAGACAACCCAGCTGATATGTTGACAAAGGTTGTTACTGGGATCAAGTTCAATCATTGTTTGGACTTGATCAACATCTCTCCGGTTCAGAGCGCCTAAGGGCGCATTGGGGGCAGCATCGGATCTTGGAGAATTGTCGCCAAGGTGGAGATTGTTGACTTTTGAGGCCATGTTTTGGCTCCATCCTATACAAATGCAGATTTGCATTTACTCAGAAGATTTGGCGTGGGTTGCATTGAATGCAATTCATTCTCCCATGTGGGTGATTGAAGTCAAAGATTGGCAGCCTATGAAGATTTCTCAAGCCACGCTCAAATCAGGAAAAATCTCAGGCGTGGATTTGCATTGATCCTCGCATGGCCATGAACAGTGAAGTTTGCACAGCCTATAAAATTCGAGCTTTGCTCCATGTTTTTGTATCTCTCTTGAGTGAGAGACCAGAGAGTGGGAAATCAGAAACGTATCTGATTTTGTATCAGTTTGAGAGAGTGTGAGTTTGAGTGATTTGTAATCCTCCTCCTCCTAAATATAATCTGGCTGCCCCCCGTGGACGTACCCGATTTTGGGGAACCACGTAAATCTTTGTCTCTGTGTTTGTGTGTGTGTTTGTGTTCTGGTTTGATCCTTAGTTTCCGCAACAAGAAGACCATCAGAACGGCCATTGCAAGCGTGGCAAGATATCAAGATCCTGAGATTGACGAGAGGATCAAAGGTTGGACAGAAGGTAGTAGGACCGAGCAAGAGGACTTCCTCGACGTCCTCATTGGCCTTAAAAGGAAAGATGGTAGCGCCTTGCTCTCACCAGAAGAGATCAAAGCACAAATAGTTGTAAGCTCTCTCTCTCTCTCTCTCTCTCTCCCCCAATTATCTGCCTCATTCGGTTCCCCTCCACCCAAAAAAAAAAAAAAACCGAGAGCGAAAAGCCCAACCTTACACTCGAAAACCACACTACACATGAAGAGATTATGAGGTAGGTTTTTTCATCATGTCATTTTGGTATCAATACAAATTTATAAAACTTTAGAGTTAACTACGACTCCGAAGAACAAGTGTTAAGGCCGAATAGCATTCAAGGGGATTGAATAGCTGAGTAAGGTTAAATTCAATTAATTTTTAAATTCATTCAAGATAAGACAGCTAGAACTAGATTAAACAAAATAATAAAAGTGGCAAAAAGCTAAAGAAGAGAAGTTTTGGGTTTCGAATCCACCACCATTGCATAAAGAAGTTATATATAAATCCGGTTAATGTTCATATCAATTAAGATTAGTTCTAGGGTTTGCAATCCCTATCAATAATCGTCACGAAGATTATTACGATTCTTCGATCGGGCATACGATCTTAGGCTGGACACGACTCATCTCCAATCATAATCTATCTTAATCACCCCAATCACGTACTAATTAGAACCATTGCATGACTATATTGAGCTAGATTAATTTCCTTGAACAACAAGTATATATCCAAGACTTCTAAACCTTCTAGCATTGTATTAATTTCTTCCTCTATTTCTCACTTGGGCTTTCCTAATTGCAACCGGATTCGGCTTTGTGTCTTTAAACCTCCAAATTAAGGCCCATTTCATGCAAATGGCTCCGGTGATCTCTGTAATAACATGGGGCTTCTTCCCAGTCTGTCCTGTGTGAGTGGATTCTGCTCCACCGGGTCCTTACGCACAAATGCCCATAATTACTTTTCCCACCAAGTCCTTCCCCACGCACGCCCAGCTGGAGACTCTCCCTCTCTTTTCTCTCTTTCCCTCACACGCGCATGCACATGTAGAAATTGTCCCCTCTCTCCCTCTCTTTCTCTCTCCTCTCTCTTCCCCTCGCACGTGGTCCCCCCCCCCCCTCGCTCTCTCTCTCTCTCTCTCTCTCTTTCTCTCTCACATCCGTAGTTTCCTCTCTCATCCAAATTTCTCTCCCTCTCTTCTCTCTCTTCTCTTTCCTTTTTATATTTTACAATTTAAAACTTATAATGTCTATAACTTTTTTTTAGCATATCTAGCTTTTATAAGATTTATATTTTACTATTTATAGAGCTCTATCTATTGAGATCAATATTGAATATAAAATTATAAAAAATTAAACTTTTATTTTCCAATGTTTGATTTATTTTGTTTAAATTTGTAATTAACAATCTAAATTTGCAATTAATAGTGTTAAAACTAATAATTAATAGTTTAAATGCATAATTAATTATGTTAAATATAATTTTATTTGTTTTATTTTGTTCAAATTACTCCCTCCATCCCAAAATATTTGTTCGGTTCGCAAAACGGAGTCTTAAAAATAATACAATTTTTGCAAGAAAAATTCAAAAGTTTTTTAACAACTTACTAGATATCAATGAATTCTATTAATTCGTGAAAAAAGTTTAAATTTTTTCTTTAAAAAATTTTCATTTTTTTAAGTTATCATTTTCCGGACCGGACAAACAATTTGGGACGGAGGGGGTAGATTTTAAGGTTAAAACACTGATAATTAACAAATAAAATTAGGGCTTTTGGAGTTTTAGGAATTGAAATTACTGCTAATTAATAGTTAAAAATTAGAATTTAGGGTTATAGTTTGGGGATTGAAAATACTGTTAATTAACAATTAAAAAGGTCAATAGCTTTTTTCGTAAGGTCAATAGCTTTTTTCGTAAGGTGGGACTCTTATTTCCATAAGGTGGGTTCTCACATAGGGTACGTTTGTGGTTTATGGTTTAGAGTTTTTTGGGTTTAGGATTTAAGGTTTGGCATTGAAAACACATCTAATTAACAGTTACAATTGGGATTTAGGGTTTTTAGAATTAGAATTTTGGGATTGAAAACACTGCTAATTAACATTACTGGTAATTAACAATTAAAATTATAATTGTATGATTTGGAGATTAAAAATACTACTAATTAATAATTAAAAGGCAATTAAAAATTAGCATTACTGATAAAGTTATAGACATGGATAATATAAGTTATAGCGTTTTTAAAGTTTGCAAAAATAAAAAATAGGAACCTACACACAAAAAATAATTTTTATGTTACAGAATTTCACAATTGATATGGGGCTTTTTTCATAGATCTTTTTTGAGTAGATTTCAAAATTATTATGTTTTTCAAAATTGGATAAGCAAAATTAAAACTATGACTATTTAAAAATGGAAAATTTTAAAATCAACTCAATAGGCTGACAATAATGAGTGTATGAATGTGTATTAAAGAGTATATAAAGTACACAAAAATATATGTTTTTCTTGTCTTTTAAGGTGTTTATTGTCAGCTCAGCAGGCTGACAATAACAAAATCTTTTAAAAATTTTGAGATTTAAAGAGGAGAGATAGAGGGAGGGGGGAGGGGGATCAGGATTCCTGGATTCAACTGGTAGTACTTTTTCTCGTGAATAATTCTACCTCCACACCTAAAACACACAACCAAATACACATCTACACACACAAGTGCGTGGGCCCCGCTCACGCACTTATGTGTATGAGTGTGTGTTTAGGTGTGTTTAGATGTGGTTCTAGAATAATTGTTCTCTAGTGTATGTGGGGCCCATGCACTTGTGTGTATAAGTGTGTATTTAGGTATGGTCCTAGAATAATTGCTCTCCATATATATATATGTACAGAGAGAGGGGCGGGCGGATATGCTGAGACCAGTTGGGCATTAGCATTAAATGCTGGGCACATGCATAGAGAGGCGCGTGGATAATTTATAGACAGTACCTAGTGGGAAAATGCACTTATGCTGAAAGGACTTGCTGAGCTACCATTTTTAAAAGTCGGAGCGGCCCATCATTTTTTAAGGCTCCGTTCCGAAAACTTTCTTAAAAAATAAGTACTTATTTTGCCACTTTTTATTCAAAAAATAAGAAGGGTCATTCCACAAAATTCAAATAAAAAAGTTCCTTTCACATTTTTAAACTCAAAAATAATGTAAATGAAAAAAAAATTCAATTTTTTTTGCACCGTATTAAAGATCTCAATGAGATCTATCAAACAAGATCCATAATGATAGGAAAATTATTTGCGTAAACACATGATTTTTGAGCTTGAAGTTGCTTTATACAAAAAATAAGACTGTTGCTATGATAATGGGCGCCGGGGGAGGAAAATCGTACCGGCGGCCGTGCCGGGCCGTCTCCGAACACCGGACGGCCGATCCGAGCCGTCCAAAAATCATATATACACGGAAAAGGGGTGCTCGGATCAAGCACCCTACACACCTCGGATGCCGTTGATTCCCGCGAAGGCCCCCTCGATTTTTTTTTATAGAATTTTTGGACGGCTCGGATCGGCCGTCCGGTGGCCGGAGACGGCCCGGCACGGCCGCCAGTATGATTTCCCTCCCGGCGCCCATTGGTACCTATATAAATTCTTCCAAAATAAGTAAAACCCTTCTTATTTTCCGAAACAACCCTTCTTATTCAACAAAAAATAAGTTCTTAACTTGTTTTCTTAACTTGTTTCCGGAACCCAGCCTAAGAATATTGGAAAGGGACCAAAGTAGGTCAACATCTATTGAGAACTCTTTATTTCATCGGAAAAAAAAAATATTAATCAAAGAAATATAATTACAAAGATTAAAAGAAAACGGGGAGAAGACATCACAACCAAAGGCTTACCGTAGAAACTTTATATCCATCTCAAAATCAATTGGCAATGAGTGAAGAGGTCCCAGTTGTTATTAAATGATCACTCATTCTATTCTCAAGCAATGTGAGACTTTATATCTTAACATCCCCCCTCACTTGCAGCCGCTTTTGAGGTCTGTCACGTGTGGCTACTTTTGGGTCTTATCATCGCGCAGCCTTTTTGCTGGTCTGTCATCGCAGGGTGTGGATTGAAATTTTTTATAAAATGTGGGGTGGAATGGATTTCGCTCTAATACCATGTAGAAATTTTATATCTATCTCAAAACCAATTGGCAATGAGTGGAGATGTTCTAACTATTATTAAGTGATTACTCATTCCACTCCCAAGCAATGTGAGACATTATATCTTAACACCTACATTCAACACAAGGTTGACACCTAACCGAAGACAATCATATATATGCCACCCGCTATCAGGAAAAAAGGTCGGCGAGAAGCCAACCATAAGCGAAAGTACAATAACATCTATTGAGAACTTAACGAATATAAATCAAGGGACCTTCACGTGTACATTTTGGCACTTAATATTATTACTAGTTTTTATAGACTGCCAACATACAACTACAGCAACGTTGCTTGTAAAACAGGAAATCTAAAAGTTGAAACACATTTTGTTATCAATTTGCATGTAATAGGAATCAATACAATGTCATAAATGTGTAGCTGTTTAATTTGTAGGTATGCACTTGTAAGAGCATCTCCAATGGCAGGTTACATGTGTTACGTATTATACCTACATTATAGCATGAAGCTCAAAATTTCCTTCTTCAATGGTGAGATAAAACGCATGCCATATTTACATGTATTTATATTTGTGCCAAATAAAACACAAGGTATAGCTATTAATATAATTTTGCCCCTTTGTTTCTACCTTTCTCATTATGGGACTCATAAATGACAAATCGAATTGACATATTTTGTGAAAAAAATAGAAAAATGACATGCATCATTGGAGCAACATTAATTGCTATAGCATAGCAATTTGACTCTATTTATTACTATATCATCGCAATAGCGAACCAAATAGCAACTCAGTCGCTAGAGATGCTCTAACTTCTTTTAATTCTATCATTTTTGTATTTCTCTTGGGTCTGCCATCACAAGATGCTAATTTATTGAGGGTTTTTTTTTTTTTCATATTCAAATTTGGATCCAATTCGAAAACTTAATCCAGTAGGTGGAGTGGGCACTTGCCGAGATGATAAATCAACCGGTAACACTTGAAAGAGCCACGGAGGAACTAGACAGAGTGGTGGGGGATTAGAGACTGGTTCAAGAATCCGATCTCTCACAACTCAACTATGTCAAATCATGCGTGAGGGAATCATTCCGCCTCCACCCCGTTGCACCTTTCAATGTCCCCCATGTCTCAAATACTGATGCCACCATTCTTGGTTATTTCATCCCCAAAGGTAGCCACATTTTGCTAAGTCGCCCAGGGCTCGGGCGCAACCCTAGAGTTTGGGATGAGCCACTTCAGTTTAGACCAGAGCGCCACCTGAAAAAAGACGGCTCAAACGTGGTGCTAACTGAACCCGATTTGAAAATGTTGTCGTTCAGCATAGGGAGGCGTGGATGCCCAGCGGTTAATCTGGGGTCCACAATTACAACCATGCTTATGGCTAGGCTCTTGCAAGGGTTTTCTTGGAAATTGCCACCCACCGTGTCCAAGATTGAGTTGAACGAGTCTGATGGAGACCTATCTCTCGCGGAACCACTTCACGCGAAAGCACATCCACGGTTGGCCGAAACCGTGTACCATCAACTTTGAGACTTTTATGGGTGTAAAAATTAAGAATGAGAATAACTTATTCACTTTTTCAAGGGTTTCCTTGAAAAATCAACTCAATTCGATATTTATAGGTGTTCGATTAAATCATCTATCTTTTCATTATCCTGAAATTCAAATGAAAAGTTAGATGATTAAATCGAGCACCTATAGGTATCGGATTAAGTTGATTTTTCACAAGGACCCTTGAAAAAATATTTTACATTTAATAGACAGCTCAGATCGTTTGTGTGAGACCCATAGTGGGCCCCACAACAAATCTGTACATTTTTGCTATGTGTGTAGCATTACTGTCAAAATTCCGCCGACCAAACCCCTTGCTACAAACCTCAAAAGTTTCGCGTACATTCATGTTTTTCCAAATGATACTTTCATATGCGGCGATTGATGTTCTTCCAATAGTCACAAGAACCCACAACAGATTTTCCATAATAGTCTGAATATAATAGATCCATTAAAATGAGTCAAAAAATGGTTCCTGTGCCCCTTGGCAGTTAGCACAAACTAACTAATCGTTTCTCCTCCATCAATAAATAAGGAATAATTAGCATCAATATTCAATATACTCCTAGTATTTTTTTATTTTTATTTTTGTCAGGCAATATACATTAACGGGGGTTAGTGGAGGGTGTTAAGATTAGCACAGGGGGGTTCAGAGGCTATCCATAGCCCTGGCTCCCAAAGCCCGGTCCCTCGTGGGACACCAACTTTGGTCACCACTAGGGGGAGGGAGATGAGTTAGGTGTCATTCCGCTTTCTTTTTAATTCTTCTTTTTAAAAAAAAAAGTAATTTCAAGTTCAAATATAATGAAAATGAAAAATAATTTTTCAATTTTTTTTGCACTATTTAAAAGATCTCAATGAAATCTATCAAATAAGATTTATATCGGTAGGAAAATTATTTACGTAAACACATAATTTTTAAGTTTGAAATTACATTCTTTTTCAAAAAGTACTTTCAGAAAGAAACTAGAACAGGGCCTTGCCAACTTCACTAGAAGTGATTCTCCAATATACTCCTGGTATAAACATACGGAATTCTACTAGTATTTGAAACACGGTGTCCATAACCAATGGGATCTTCATATGCACACTACATGCTTATATACATGTGTGTGTGTGTTGTTCTGAGTCAGAAATGGTTCAAACAACGGGAATAGCAAATATGAGATTTTGGACAAATTCATTCTTTATTTATTTGGAAAAATGAAGTTGACAATAAACTTGGCAAAAAGAGATCAACGTGTTGACAAGTGACCGAGGTTGTGAATATATACCATTGTTTGGTGAATGCATGTTGTGCACAACTTAAAATTACTCACCATCCATATAACACTTTCCTCACCTCTTATCAGTAGAACCTTAATGTAACACCCCAACCCACAAGCACCCAAAACGTAAAAATTAAATTTGTAAAACTTAGATGTATTAACTTGGATCCTCAAATACTTTTATTTTAAAATCAACCACTCGACGCAAAAACTTCGCTTCCAAAACTCCCACGCACACATAGATGATTTTCCCATGTCAATTACCAAAAATTCACCACCCAAGACTTAAGCCACTCCCCCTGGCTCTCTTTTTTTTTTCCTCCCCCACTGCTTCCTTTTTACATAATATATAGAAACTCAAATGTACGTGTGTCCCCATGCACATACCCCACGTAGACATATAACACCACCTCATTCATCCATATTTCCTTGTTCCAATTCTTCTCTCTTTTAAGTCTTAACATTTACCACGTATAAGACAAACTCCCTCCTCCAAAGATATACAAGGAAACATAAATATCCATTACACACACCACATGACCTCAAGTGCACAAATCCACGTGACCAAAATCTGTCTTTTGTGCAATTTAGACATTTTCTTCTCTAATCTCTCTTAACTTACCATTTTCTTTATACTTGTAAATGCATTCAAAGCACCACTTAAAACCCACCATTTGCATAAATAATCATAGTATTCAAAATTCGGGTATTACACTTAATTAAGGGGATGAGGAATGCCATGCACCCTCCTAAAAAAGAGCTTTTCATTAAGATTGATCGTTTCATAAGAATAATGTCTCTCAGAGATTATACGCTATAGTCTAAGTATTTCATGAATAATAACTTCACAATTTTTACATAAAAAGAAATGTAGAGAATGGGAATAATATTTGGGGAGAAAACCTATTGGGTATCATGCTGAGAGGGAGGGAGTGGTTCTGAAAAACTAATGCGCATCGTATGATGCCTATTGTGTCAATAGAAGTGCACATAGTTTGGATCGTAGTAAGGCTACAAACAAGCCAAATCTAGTCAAGCTTTGAAGTATCTCAAACCGAGCTTCGAGGTGACTCGCTAAAAATTAATTAAGCTCATGCTCGAATAATTGAGCTCAAACTCGAGCTTGTTAGTGTTTTATACTACTATTCCATAGAAGAGTAAAAATAGCAACTATGTTAGTATTAGAATATGCCCAAAATTATGCCTCTTTCACTGAACAAGTCCAAAATTATGTCTTACGAACTAAGCTGGAACAAGTCTACCAAGCTTCAAGTAGCCTAGAGTTTCTTGAGAGTAACTCGGTTAATCTACAACCCAATGCATTATGGAATAGTAATCAAGGAACACGCGAACACATTTCCAAACACAGTGTCACATATAAACCAGAATGAATACATGGCGTCGACAGATCGAATACATTCACAACCACCATCTCTCCATGTAAGCTTGGAAAGGACCAAATCAGTAGGATCTACTCTCTGCATGAGTTGCTCTAAACAGATCCAGCAATACTACATACGCATAAAAACTTAGGCTATTTTTGTCAAAAAAGAAAAAAGAAGAAGTTAGGCTATGAAACTCAGGACGTGATTAAAATCGGAAATTGCTTAGTTCATTTGGAAATAGAAGTGTCCAGGACCATCCAACATGTGTAGGTCAATTTCAAACACCTTTGTGTACAGATGTGTCTCGGGACATCTGGATCGGTAACTTTGCTGGTTAAAAACTAAACCAGAAGGTAAAGGATCTCCCAACTCATAAAAACATGTGTTCATAACCACAAGCATGCAGGACCGTGTTAATAGATTGAAATATTCCAATCAATCCTTTACTTTTCACATCTGTACAGGAGAGGGATGAGATCGTGTATAACACCAGAAGATAACGAGTGTTCAGGATATGAACGGAAATGCAGATAACAGAGTACTATTAGCTTTCATTTTCAATCTGGAAACCATTAAACCAAGATGCAAGAGGAAATTACTTTTTTGTAGGAAACGCAGACTACAGAGTATTATGTGGCTAGTGTATGCTCATGGTTGTAAGGGAACTTTTTTTTGTACAACATCTCGCTAGTATTTTGTAGGAATCTGAAATCTAGTGCATCCTGCAAGGCACAATTACGGTCGTCCATAAGTGATTTTGACGATTCGAATTTAAAATAAACTCTTTTGACGATTTTGATTGGTGTTGTGGACCTCTCCAGCGGCTCAAAACTCGACCGGACTAGACATTAAAAAAGCTGGACTGGACCTTTCCCCACTCTATCTATCTTCCATCAAAATTTGGCTAACTTCCCAAACAAGTAACACTTCTCAATTCTCATTCCAGAATGATCCATTTCTCGTAGTCCTTGCCTTACCCAAGACCTACACCGCCCACATGTCAGGTTCTCATCCATCCACGTTGGCCCCAGAAATCTATATATCCAATCTCTTCACCTTATCAACATTCCACGTCCCTAAACCCATAAAAATCTCTCTCTCTCTCTCCTCAAATTGTGAAGAGATGGAAGTGGTGAAGGGTCTGGACCTAAACAGGTACATGGGCCGCTGGTACGAAATTGCCTCATTCCCATCAAGGAACAAGCCCAAGAATGGGACCGACACTAGGGCTACATACACTTTAAGGGATGATGGCACCAGTGGTGGATCCAGAAATTTCACACAAATGGGTCACTTTTTGAGCATAAATTTTACTCCATCTGTCCCTAAATAAATGTCTAGACCGCAAATCTAAATCTCTAAAAAGATGCATTTTATTCGTTAAAAATTTTAATTTTTTTTTCAAAAATCTATAGATATCAATGAGTTTTTTCAAGTTGTAAAAAAATGTTGAATTTTTTTAATAAAAAAATGCATCTTTTTAAAAACCTAAATTTGCCTGCTAAATTTTTTTTTAGGGACGGAGGGAATATAAAGATTCTCACAATCCAATATAATAAGAACGTGAAATAATATAACGAGAACCAAAAATAAAAATATATTGATGTTTTCTGTATTTGTACTTGATAACTTATTACTCCTATACTGTTATTGGTGAAAGAGGTTGCATGTTGGAATTGTGGTAATATTTTCCCAAACCACGTAAACGTTAAAAACAAAAAGTAGAAGGATACTACCGAACCTCGAACCACGACCACACGCGTGGAAAAGGAAGCCCCTACCACTCGAACAAGACTTTTCAGGTATTTTAATATATATTACTTATTTTTGGGTTCACAAACCAAAAAAATCCCGTTAATTTCAGATTGGTCAAGTGACCCATCTGTGTCTTAATTGAATCCGCTCTTGGATGACACCGTGCATGTCCTGAACGAGACTTGGACTGACGGGAAGAGAGGGTCCATAAAAGGGACGGCCTACGAGGCCGACCCTTCTAGCGGAGAGGCCAAGCTCAAGGTCAAATTCTATGTTCCCCCTTCTACACTTTAAGGGATGATGGCACCGTGCATGTCCTGAACAAGACTTGGACTAACGGGAAGAGAGGGTCCATAGAAGGGACGGCCTACAAGGCCAACCCTTCAAGTGACGAGGCCAAGCTCAAGGTCAAATTCTATGTTCCCCCTTCTTGCCCATAATCCCTATTGTTGGGGATTACTGGGTTTTATATCTTAATGGGGATTATCAGTTAAATTTTGATTGGGCAGCCCTTCAAGAAGTATCTTCGGGTATGTTTTTGTAACTATGCATGTTCTTTCTCTACGTTTTTTTTATAAAAAAATTGGATGTCTGGACCAGCTTGTGCGCTCCCCGACAAACTTCGGAGCCCTAAAGTTAGCGATCGGCAAATCTTCCATTAACCAATTAATTTTCTTTTTGTGTTATTTGTCTATTTAGATACTATGCAGAGAGAACCATCTTGACGAAGAGATGTACAATTAGCTAGTCCAGAAAGTCAAAGAGGAGGGTTATGGTGTGAGCAAGCTTCACAAGACAAAGCACATCAATCCCCCACCAGAGGAAGAAGGCCCCAAGGACACCAAGGGCATTTGGTGGATTAAGTCCATTTTAGGAAAGTAGGTATTGCAAAATAGTAGTAGGTAAAGAGTATGTTGAAGCATGGAAATAAAGGGGCTTAAAACCCTTGAGTAGATTCTGTATTTGAAATTTTGAATGTCCTTATCCCACTCAATAATAATTGTTAGAGTTATATAGTTTGTGAATGCTATTTTTATGGTGTAGAAAATTTGTTGGTTTATATTGCACGTAACAAGTGAAAAGAGACGTAGAGAAATGAGAATAATATTTGGAAAGAAACATACTGAGAAGGAGTGGTTCTGAAAACCTATTGGAGCAACCAGTACACAACAATACTGAGGAATGGGTGGTGGTGGAGAATAAGTAGTTACCGGCATGCATGTCCGGAAAGGGCGACATCAAGGGCTATGGTGGTGGTATGGAGAGAGTGTCTGGCGGTGAGGAGAGAGTGGGTGGTGTCAACAAGATGGTGTCTCGTGGTGAGGAGAGTGTGGGTAGGGAGGAGATGGGGTGGCGGACTCTACATTGAATCAAAGAAGGGAAAAAAGCAAGGAGAAGAAGTATAACTAGCAACATTGTGCTACGCCGGTACGGAAACGAATCTGACCGGGCTTCTGTCGGTTAGTTCAGTCGTCTACGCCAAATCGATGGGTAGGGCTGTAAACGAACCGAATCAAGCTGAACCCTGTTAAGTTCGGCTCGGGTTCGTTAAGGTATGAGTTCGGCTCAAGTTCGGCTCGAGTTCGATTTGAGCCTAAACAACTTGGCTTGAGTTCAGCTCGTTAAAATTTTTCAAGGCTCGGGTTCGGCTCGGTTGGGTTCGTTAAGATACTAGTCTAGCTCGAGTTCGGCTCAGGTTCGATTCGAACTTGAACATCTTGGCTCGAGTTTGGCTCGTTAAACTCAAATGAATCGAGCCGAGCCGAATCTAAGCTCGAATTGAGCTCGTCAAAACTCATGTTTGATTCGGCTGAGCTCATTAAACTTAAGCGAACCCAAACTCTCTCATTGATCGTATAGAATTTGGGAGAAAAATAAGTATTGAATTATATATACAACCTTAAAATATTTTACATTTACAAATAGACCCCTATTTAATTATTAATTAAATTTAAGTATAGGTTCACGAACCTAACCGAGCCAAATACTGTTAGGCTCAGGTTCGGCTCATTTACGGAACGAGCCTAGAGTTGAGGTTCAGGTTCAGTTCGTTTAGCAAACGAATCGAACTCGAACGAGCTCTTACCGAACCGAGCCTCGAATAGTTCGTGAATGACTCAGTTCATTTACAGCCCTATCGATGGGAAAACAAAATGTCACCAGTTTAGCTCAAATGAGGAGATAGGAAAGAGGAGATCGAGAAACTAGAAGTCTAGAACTCAAAAGGAAGTGTATGTAAAATGTTCCTGACATTTGTGACATAAGATTAGGGATGGTGGAGGCAAGGATGGTATTTACAGGCATAGGCGTGCATGGGTGAATGGTGATCAATTAGACTTAAGTAGACCCCATGACAGGGAGTTTGTCTCTGTACGTACCTGCTAGAAGCTAGTGCATATTTACCCTTTGATTAGTTAATCACCAAAGCGGCCACCCCTCTCAATAAACATTATACATTCTTTAGTTCCACCATTTTCACCAATTAAACTCAAGAAACTCAAAATGTTGTTATTCCTGCTTCTATTAGCCTTACTTTCTCTCACAGTTTGTAGAGACCTCAAAAGCTACATGATCTTCACACTGGTCACTCTCTTCACACCACCGGCCACCGAAAACTGTCATCTTACCACCACCGGCACCAACCACTTCCTTCACACCATCGAAGACTCCTTTCTTACCACCATTGTTGCCATTAATGCCACCGAAGCCCGACATGTATGTCAGTCACCGATTGTTGGCCACCACCTCCTATTCCTTAGTGTTGTGTACTGGTTGCACCACCAACACACAGTCCCTTCCCTTGTTGCTACATAGGTTGGTCACGAGTTGTTTTGGGAGGATTAGCATTGGGGTTATCATTTTTGTGGTCGGGTACAATTTCTACATGGCCTACAAACGGCTAGGCTCCTACCGCCCACCCTCACTCTAGGTCCAACTCTGGTGCACAAACACTGGACCAACGCTATCATGTAGCAACCCATGGTCAGGGCCGGTCTTGGGTAGCCCAAGGTGCCATGGTTTTAGGCTCTAAAAATAGCAGATTTTTAGGGCCAAAAATGTGTAGTAGTCCTATGTAGTATACACCTAAAAAAAAATCCATCCAAAGATAAAATGACGGCCCAACATGCATCCAATCAAAGCAAAGCCCAAAAATACTCAATAGCATACTTGTAAATTAGAGAACTAAAGGGTCCAATTTTATTAGAAAAATCATTTTACTAATTTGAAACAGGTTTTCCACAATACAAATTGACCAACAAGGTTTAATTTTCGTGCCTTTGTCGTGCTTTTTCCGTGCTTTTTTTGTACTCGTGTTTTTTCTGTGCCTGTACTTTTTCTGTGCTTAATTTTTCATACCCGTGCTTTTTTCGTGCTGGTGCTTTTTCCGTGCATTTGGTGAGAATCAACTGTAAATATCCTAATTTCAGAAAACCATGATTTGGAATAATAATATTAGTTTAGTATTGCATTCAATAAAAATCAATGGTTTAACATAAAGAAATCACTTTCTTATAAGTACTCTACTTTCATGTATTAACATAAATAAATCTCCCAAACCAGACGACCATGGCTAACTCCTACGTGCATCTGATTTCTCTCTTTCTCTCCTTCTAACTACCAGACGACTAACTCCTGCGGGAAAAGAAAAAGAAAAAAAACCCAAAGTCGAAAAAACTATACAAATTAAGTTCATTGTTAACATGAAAACTAGATGACTTTTTCATTACCTGATCAAAACCCAAAGCCAAAGGCGCCGTCGAAGATGAAATCTCCCAAACTAGGATCAACACCGATGTTGAAGGGGTAATGCGGTGGCAGCGGCGGATGCAACTGGTCTGGTGTATACGACTGGTCCGTGTTTGGGCCTCGGAGCTGGACACAAAGTGAGGTAGCACAGTGGGCCTTTGGAACCGGGGGGTCGACAAAGCGGTGGATCACGTCGACATTGTCGGCAAAAAGCCAAATATATGACGTAGATCAGCCTAGAAAGGATCACCCCGGTGGAAATCCGACCGAGTAGCAAGGATGGTGAGTCCCTCGACGGTGGTGGAGCAACCAGTGCATAACAACAACACTGAGGAATGGGCGGGGGTGGTGGAGAACAAGCGGTCGTCACCGACACGTCCGGAACCAGTGGCAACAATAAGGGTTGTGGTGAGGAGAGAGTGGGTGGTGGCGTACTCAACAAGAAGGTCATGTCTGCAGGTGGTGAGAAGAGTACTATATATGGGTGGGGAGGAGATCATGAGGTGGCAGACTCTACATTGAGTCAGAGAAGGGAAAAAAGCAAGCTGGAGAACAAGTAGAACTAGCAGCATTTTAGACTGATCAGTTTTTGAGGTTTGCGGCAAAAGAAATGGTGGAGGCAAGGATGGTAGTTCCTCATTTGTGTCGTGCACCGTCGTCAACGACTTGTAGTTCCTTAGCCGGTGCTCCCCCCGTGATGCTGAACCCGGTCATGCACCGCCCGTCGTCGAGCACGTCCAGCCACTCGGTGCTGGTCGTGGCCAGCAGTTCAGAGATGATGTTGACCTCGCATGTGCACCCGGGGCTCATGTCGAAGCCCTCTCACATGGCGTAGCTCTTGATGAAGTGCTTGTACATCTAGGGCAATGGAGAGAGTAAGAGTGAGAGAGAATAAGGAATTTTATTTGTGTATATTGGTGGGTGAATATGGGGAATGGATGGAGTTAAACTTGGGAAATAGAAAGTGGGTATTTTGATTGTTATTTGAATTAAGTCTAGGTACACAATATCCATCTACTTCACAATTCACTACATTTTTGTGGGGCCCACCTCTACATTGAGTCAGAGAAAGGAAAAAAGCAAGGAGAACAAGTAGAACTAGCAACATTGTGCTACACCGGCTGGGACAGAAACGCGCGAATCCAGCCAGGATGAAAACCCGCGAATTCAACCGAGCGAGGGTAGGACCGTGGGCCTCTAGAACTTAGGGATCGGCAAGGTGGTGGATCACGCCAACGTCGGCAAAAAGCCAAATATACAACGTAGATCACCTCAGAAATGATTACCCCAGTGCACTTACGACCGAAGGTACTCACGAACAATTGATGCAGCAAGGACTGTGAGTTCCCGACAGTGACGATGTAGCCAAAACACAACACTAAGGAATGGCCTGGGGTGGTGGAGAACAAGCGAACACCGGCATGTCCAGAACCAGTGGCAACAAGGGTTGTGGTAGTGGGATGGAGAGAGTGTCTGGTGGTGAGGAGAGAGTGGGTGGTGTCAACAAGACGGTGTCTGGTGGTGAGGAGAGTGTGGGTGGGGAGGAGATGCGATGGCAAACTCTACATTGAGTCAGGAAGGAAATGATGCAAGGAGAAGAAGAAATACTAGCAACATTTTGAGATGAGTTTTTGAGATTTGGGGCAAAAAAAATAGTGGAGGGATAGTATATATACTAAGACGGAAACGAATCTAACCGAGTTTCGATCAGTCAGTTGCCTTGGTCGAACGAGGAGAGGGGAAAGGGGAAAGAAACTAGAACTCAAAAGGAACTGAAGTCGAATAGCGAATTTGCTGCATCAAGATTCGACCATCGCATACCCATCACCCAATTAATTCTGACATTGGTGACATAAGATTAGGGACCCAGATTAAATTCTTTCTTGGAAAACCTAAGATTTTCAACACCTATTGTGGGCCCCATCGTGAGTTTGTTGTAGAAATCTGAACTATTCATCTCGTAGAGCCTGCAATTAGAAACAGGTTTTCTACAATAAAGACAAATTGACCGATGAGGTTTAATTTCTGTGCTCTTGTCATGCTCTTTTTGTGCTTGTATTTTTTTTGTGCCCGTGCTTTTTCCGTGCATTTGGTGAGAATCGACTGTATATATCCTAATTTCAGAGAACCACTATATTTCATTGAGATATTTGCAGTGGTTAATCATCATATATCTGAGGTGGGGGAAGAAACAATATATTCCTCTCTCTCTCTATGTGTTTTGTTCCCATTTTAGAATTAGCTGGTGATAGTTGCCAATACAATTAAAGTAATGTTTACTTGTTGACATTAAGTTAATTTTATAGGTGGTATTAATTTAGGGGTGGCAAATTGAACCCAAACTTACTTACTAAAAATTAGACCCGACCCGACCCAATCCATTTATAAGTTGGGTTAGGATGGATCTCAATCCATCTATTAATGGGTCTCAATTGGGCATCAATTGGGTCAACTTAAATGACTCAATGGGTCATCAACATAACCTACTAATGACACACACCCACACGTCCTAGACTTCAACGGGTTTTGTAACATCTGCAACATGCTCATCGGAACCAACAAGCAGACGGTCGTAGATCATCAGAATATCGTGCACAAAGGTGCGAAGATTAAGTGCACCGTCTGCGGCCGGAGATTCAAGAACAAGGCGGAACTCAGTGACCACATGGATCGCCCGCACCACTAGAACTTTTAGGGAGTCAAAACCCCATCATAAGCCAAGGGATCATCTGTCTATCTATCTTTATCTTTATGCTTTGTTCTTCACTTTGTTGTTTGTGGTTTCTTTTTCCGTCTGTGTGTGTCTTTAAATTAAATTAAGAGATTTAGGTAGGTAATGTTGACTTAAGCTTCCTTATTCATGAATGAAAAATCCTTGGTTTAAATTTGGTCATTTTTATATATAGGGATAATATGATAATTTAAGTGGACTTGGGCATTTTAGTCATTTAGATGTATAGTGGTAATATAGTCATTTCAGTGAACATGACTAATTGGGTTAATGTCGTTCAGGGGAAACAAAATGTAATTATATAGGTTAATGGACGGGTCTGGTTTGATTTTAAATAAATGGGCAGGGTTGGATATGGGTACTTAGGCTCGTAACTAATCGGTTCTAAATGGGTCAATGACCCATTAAAGACCTAACTCACTTACCCAATTTGACTCAAATCCGCCAATTTGTCACCCATAAGTATTATTTGCTTTGTGTTATTGTACGTGCATTTGTTTTGTCACTACTCTAATTGTGCATATTCATTTAATATATATTGCATTTTTCTCGTACTTTTCTTCCAATGAAAAAGAATTCTATGACTTTGTAGATTTCACAATAATTTTGATGGTTTTTTCAGGGTCGCAAGTGGTTCATGAACTGTTACAAACACAGTTCAGTAAGGGCTCGTTGTTTGATTTAGCTAAACGAACTAGATTTGAATCTCAATTAACAATTGTAGGCTTATTTAATAAATAAGCTGAGCTTTTTTTGGTAACTAAAATAAGCTGAGCTTGCAGGAGCCCTTGGGAGCCCTTGATCAATCGGGCCTCCTCTCGATTGTGAAGAACATCAGACTATTCAGATCTCTACAAATGATGGAGATATCTTCTGCACTTTTGACCACTTAGCATTACTGCTGCATCTGTCAGAAAAATAATCATCATACATGTATCTTAGTAGGGATGGCATTCGGGGCATTCGGGGCGGAAAATGGGTATTCCGTACCCGATCCCCGAACCCGAAGTATGTTCCATATCCGCCCCGATCCCCGAACGGGGAAGGAAGAATGGAACCATTTCCGAGCCATTCGGTTATCGGGTAATCCCCGAACCGAATGGGTAACCGAATGGAATCAGAATAATATGTTTACCCGAACCGAACCGAACCGAAATATTTTCAGTTTTCAAGCATTAAAAAAAACTGGCCACTATTATCAATATTGGCTTATCAATATTATCAGTTTTCAACCGAAATATTATCAATGGTTATAAAAAAACTAATCACATCACAAAAGATGGTGAAAATTGGGACAAAGCCCTAAAACGTATGGGTATATATATAGGCAGGGGTATTTTTGTAATTTACTACTACTTCGGTTCGGGGTTCGGGTTCGGTTCGGTTCGGGGTTCGGTTCGGGTATTGACTGAACCAAAACCGAACCGAAACCTGTTCGGGTATTCTCTATGCCAACCATACCCGTACCCACGGGGAAAATTTCGGTTATGGTTCGGGGATAATTTCGGTTATCGGTTCGGGTACCCATCGGTTCGGTTCGAATTGCCATCCCTATATCTTAGACACAAATGTATCCAAAACAGTTTTATCTGTGTGTGAGCAGGGCGGCCCCGAGGTGAGTCCAACAAGCCCCCGGGCTTGGGCAACCCCATCACGGGCAACCAAAAAAAAAACCATAAAGTATGTATTAAATATTTAATATAGCACAATGCATTTTCAATTGGTTGCTTTGGCACGGTGGAAAGTGGTATCCACAGTTATTGCGCGCGTTAGAGTCCCACGGTTCCTTTTTTATTTTCCCAAGGGACCCAGCCCCTTTTTCATAATTATCTGTCCATGGAACTTTTTATTTTATTTTCTTTGCTTAAGCTTCCTACTATTTTATTTTATTTTATTTTTTTCTTTTGACCTCTACTATTAAAAGTTAAAGGGTGCAATTAATAATTAGGACAGTGTGAAATTTATTCCTCTTTTTGTTTTGGTCAAACTATTTTACAAAATTGTCATTGTCTATGTTTTAATTCAGCTCACCTTTCTAAACACTGAACCAACACCACCATGCAGTAAGCCATGGTCTGGGCTAGCTTTGGGTAGCCCAAGATGCCACGGCTTTAGGCTCTAAAAATGACAGATTTTTTAGGGCCCAAATGTGTAGCAGTCTTATGTAGTAAAAAAAAAACTCATCCAATGATAAAATGAAGGCTCAACATGCATCCAATCAAAGCAAGGTCCAAAAATACTCAGTAGCATACTTGTAAATTAGAGAACTAAAGGGTCCAGTTGTATCAGAAAAATCATTTTACTAATTAGAAACAGGTTTCCACAATAAAGACAAATTGACCAACGAGGTTTAATTTCCGTGCCTTTGTCGTGCTTTTTCCGTGCTTTTTTTTTTTGTGCTTGTGCTTTTTCTGTGCCCGTGTTTTTCTCGTGTTTTTTTTATGCCGTTGCTTTTTTCATACATTTGGTGAGAATCGACATTGAGTCAAAGAAGGAAATGATGCAAGGAGAAGAAGAAATACTAGCAACATTTTGACACGAGTTTTTGAGGTTTGGGGCAAAAGAAATTGTGAAGGGATAGTATATAGTATATACATGCCCCACCAGGACGGAAACTGTAAAGATCCGGTATTTTTAATAAATAATCATATATAAAAAAAATTATTTTGCTCATTAGTTTATTTAATGCAAAAAAAAATATTTATGTCGTCGTGCCAATTTTAATTCTGTAATCAATTGTGCGCGCACGTATCTAGCATGTAGTTTTTCTAGTGTGTGCATGAGTTGCACTGAATCATTTTTCTAACCCAAACCAATACTCCACCCATCACCTCACATCTCCTTCTCCCCTTATTCAGCCGAACTCACCCTCTCCCTCTGCAAAAAAATTCAGCAGCCCCACTCCCACACACTACCCCCTTATTATAATCAAATCCCTTTCCCTTCTTTATTTTTTTCTGTTTTCCCAGGGTTCCTCCCATTTCAGCAAAGAGAGAGAGAGAAGGCAGCCTCCATCACCACCATTTCTCATCACCTCACCAACTGGGTCCTCACCATTGCCGAGCCCACCACCGAGAACGCCACCACAACCGGCCACTATCACCATCTCTATCTCCAGCCGTACATCACCAGCGGAAACTCCTTCTCCTCCTCTCCGTGGTAACCGGACGCCACCCATGCTAACCACCACCTTCGGCCTGCACCTCCCCCGTACTCCCTCCGTCCCTCCTCTCCTCACCGCCCGACACCTCCTCCCAGGGACGGTACCATGATTTCTTTAATGCAAGGGCCGAACTACGAACAACAAGATTTTAAAATTTAAAGGTTTAGAAATCTTAAGGATTTAAACGTCTAAATAACGCCAAATACAAAACACAATATCCAAGTGCTCTTAACAAACAAAAAACAACTAGAAGGTGAAAAAATAAAAGTTTCTCAATGCGTTACTTCAACCATGTATCAAAATGGAATGCGACGCTCTTTTAGATTCTTAAAGTTGTCGACGAAACCAGAATTTCTGTTAGTATTTTAATGGTGGGGACCATCCATGTGTTTTGTTTTATTGAAGACAATGATTGTTTCTAGTTTCTGCCACCACTTGGGGGCCACCATGTTGTCCTATATATTAAAAAAAAAACTGAAACAACGGGGTGGCCATGGCCACCATATGACCATTGGTAGATCCGTCATTGCCTCCTCTGTCCAGCCCGAACCACCACCTCCCTCGCCTCCTCCTTCTCCGTAGCAGCCACCACCCACCACCGAACCCACCTCCTCCAGCCGAGCTCCGCCGTCATGCCGGACCCACCTCCACCAGCCGGGTCACCATCACCCCGTAGCTTCGCCGCCACGTACCGAACTCCGTCGCCGCTCCGAACCTCTCCGTAAATTGTTTCGCCGATGCGAGGTAGTCCGAACTCACCTTCCTAAATATATATTATGTTTCGTATTGATTATTTCGTGTTTCGGTATGATAATAATCAAACCCACCGTTGTCGGTCGAGCCGGCCGAGATCCTCTGTTTTTCCGAAATGAAACAGTAGCCGGGGAAAACTTGGTTGAAAAATTAGTTGTAATAATTACAGTTTAGTCCCTCATGATTTAAGAGCTTACAAATCTACCTCTTGAGTAGTTAAAGTTAATATTAAACCCCAAAGTTAATTAGTTTTCGATTCCGACACCGCCGGCCGAACCGATCGAAACCCACTGTTTTTCCCAAAAATGGTAGCCACTGGATTTGAAAAATTCTCAGAATATTTACAGTTTAGTCCCTCAAGTTAGATTAGTTTATAAATCTAACCCTCGAAAATTTAAGGCTAAGATTATAAGTCCCGAGGTGATTAAGAGTAAATCGTAGACTTTAGTTTCGAAAAAGAAAAGAGACAATAAAAGGAGTAACTTAATTTACATCGCAAGGTTAAATAGTTTTAGCATGTTAGTATGTTTAGTTGGATCACTGAATCGCATGATTAAATTAAACGTATGATAAATTAATATGTGTTTAGCTTTATTGCATGATTTGTTATTATCGCGAATTTAATTGTTGTTAGCCTGTGAGCATGTTTCGAAAAATGTTGAACTGTAAAATATTGTTATATTGATAGTTTGGACAAATAGGTTCCTGGGTTGGTTGCGATGTGCGGACTTATCATCTTAAACGTTGAAATAGGGTTAACTGAAAATGGAATAAAGTGAGAGGCTGTGATTGTGATTCCGGACAACGAATCCGGGGATTAAATCGTTGGAGGTTGATTAGTGGTGATTTGTTGAAAGTGTTGATTTACGAACCCGGGGTACGGCGTGGTGGTGATCGGCTCTCGGATGTTTGGACGGGACATAAGGGTGGTATTGTGCTTGTGTCACAACTCGGGCTTGAATGTGCTCGCGTGCGCATCCGGTGAAATTTTATCCGAACTTATGGTCGCAGATGGGATACCTGGTATATAACTTAGGTATTTTTCATCCAGATCTGGAAAAGGGGAGTCGAACCACACCAGTGCCTTACGCCGGAGGTTATGGGTAGGAACGGATCTGTGGATAAGATTCGAGATCTCACATAAGTTAAAGGATAGTAATGAAAGAAAAGTTGATTGCCCTCTTTTGATGTTATTTTTAATGCATACCAATTATATTCTTATTGCTTGTAAGTTATGGGTTCGGGTGGGTTTTGGCTATTGAGCGTCATCGCTCACGGTACTATGTTGCCCTGGTAACTCGAACGCCAGGTACCAAAGATGAAACAGAAGTGTCGTACGATTCGAAAGAGTTCAATCCTATTGAGGAAGAAGCTGAAAACCTTAGTTTCCGTGCGTATAGTTGCTCTGATTAATTTAAGTCGACTTTATTTTGGAAGTTTCTAAGTTTATTTGGAAATTGTAATATTTTGATTTATTCGAAACGGCTATAATATAATGACATATGCTTTTGAAATGGTGACATAGTAAATCTATGAAATCCTTTTGTGAAAATAATCTTTGAAATGTTTATTAATGTCTTCGAATTTTCGGGGCGTTACAGAAACAAATTTGGCCGAGCTTCGGTCGGTCAGTCGTCTAGCTCAAACGAGGAGAGGGGAAAGAGGAGATCGAGAAAGTGGAACTCAAAAGGAACTGAAGTCGAATAGCGAATTTGCTACATCAAGATTCGATCACCACGTACCCATCACCCAATTAATTCTGACATTGGTGACATAAGATTAGGGACCTAGATTAAATTCTTTCTTGGAAAACCCATAATTTCCATCATTTATTATGGGCCCCATCGTGCGTTTGTTGCAGAGATTTAAACCGTTCATCTCTTCTAATGTGTTTTAAGCCCTCCGTATTAGAAGAGGGATATGCATCAAATTACCGTAATTTCTCTCTTCTTTTTGCCCCATATATATTTTCCTTTCAAAAGAGCTTTTCAAATACACATGATATCAATCAAAAACATCCTTCATTGATAAAACAAAATCGCATACATTGAATACAAATTTAGGACCGCAATCAAGCAAGCCAAAATTTAGTTATGTTTGTTTGCCAAGGTTTAGTTTCACAATCCAAGCTCAATCACGCTCACACTCATACATCTTTTTAGACCACGAAGGTGAGCTCAAATATATAGTCAGAGTAGCTAACATGATGTTGTTCCTCGTCCACTGGTCCCGAGTTCGATACACCGGTCTAGATGGTTGGGTGGGACCCGTGGGGGTGGGGGGTTTCAATTTAATTTACACTTTTTTTGTCTTTATTTGATATGAATTTACTCTATTGCCCCTTAATGTATAAAAAAGTGAACTTATGAAAGGGTAAAAATGTAAATTCACATGAATAAGGACAAAAAATAGAGTGTATGTGGTAAAAAAAGGAGTGTAGAAGTCGATTCCCTTACAAGATTATCAGTCTATGTTATGATAAATATATAACTAATGTCATTGTTCTTATTTGCAAATAAGTGTTTATTTGTAATTTTCAAGCTAAAAAATAATGGGCTTATTAAAATCTAAAAATATGCAATATGGATCTTGTTTGAAAGATCTCAAAAATTAAAAAAAAAATTGTTTTAGTAAGCCCATTATTTTTAAGCTTGAAAATTGCAAATAAGTACTTTTTTTAAAAAAGGTTTTTGGAACTCAAAGATACCCCAAGACCCACGGGCTTCTTATGACTTTATGTACACGAAATTGTAATACTCTTTCCTGCCATATCAAAAAGTACCAAATTTAACTTCATTTCTCTGCTTACAATTTGAGACATAGGTGTGTTTTGGCTTAATAATCTAAGCCTGTTTGTTAGCCTTCTTATTTGATTGGATCAACTAGTTGCCCAATTAATTAATCCGGTATTTGGTTGGCACACGCACGATCGGACTATTGACTATTTAATCCTGGGGACTAATTAGTCCCTCTACAACCGGATTATTTATGGACACCCCCTCACCCTGTCCATAATCAAATGATTTCTAGGGCTGATGAAAGTATGAAGTTCATGATAAATACTTATAGTAATCTACAGCAACGACTAATTTACTTACCCCAAAAAAATAAAAAAAATCTGTCTACAGCTACTAAATGAATAACGAATGACTTTTGTTTGCTGTCAATTTGGTTCCTGGGGGCTCTCATGTCCTTGGAAAGCAGTACGTTTCCGTGACGGTGACTCCCATCGGAACAAGGAGGTTCTCCGTGCCCTTGCTGTATTTTTTATGTGCTCGTGCATTTTCTGTGTTTTTTTCGTGTTGTTGCTGTGCCCGTGACATATTTTCCAAAATAACAACACCAACTATACCCACCTATTCCTCAATGTTGTTGTTATGTACTGGTTGCTTCGCCATCGCCGGGGAACTCATCACCGTCCATGCTACATCACCTATTTGTGAGTACCTTTGCTTGTATTTGCATCGGCATGATCATTTCTGGGGCGATCTATGTTGTGTATTTGGCTTTTTGCCAACGGGTTTGGCTTTGGGTTTTGATCAGGTAATGAATGAACTTAATTTGTAATTTCTTTGACTCTGTTATTAGCATTATTCATTCAGTAAGGTTTTTTCACACTAATTTATGTATCAACAACGATTTAGAAAATCGCCCCAACTTAATATGGAAAAAATAATGTGCTATAAAAAATTGACGGAGTCGGCCCGGCTAGATAGAGCAGCTTCGTGTTGGACTGTATTTTTCTGTCGTGAATTTCGCTTTTATTTTTGCAATGTGTGTTAGGGGTTTCAAAATGAATTCATCTTTATGAGCACCTTTTTTTTTTTTTGGCTTGGCTATGATCATTCACCAATACTGTGAAAACAAATGTAATTTCGTTGTATATATTGTTTGGTAGATGGGGCTGGTTTTGGAGATCAACAGAAATTGGTTTGAAGAGAGGTCAATGGTGATGCAGATAGGGGCTGTTATTCTTCAGTCATTATCTTTATTTAATAGTAGTGTTGGTTAGTTGCAGTTATTTAGTTGCTCTGTTTCTTGTTTGGTATTCGAGGATTATGAAAGTTGCTCTGTTCAAAACTCGTTGATGTAAAAGAATTGATGATCATATGCTAATCTTAGTTTGTTATAGAGGTTGATTAGTTGTGTTTTCAGTACTCCATTTGTGTTTAACCTCTTTTCTGAGTTACTCCATAGTCCATCAAATTCGAGTTGAGTTTTGTTCACCCTCCACTTAAGAGGGTGAACATTACATTCCTTCTTATTGGTTGAAATGGTGTGAATCTCACCACAAAGTGATGTCATACTTATCAAAAAGTGTATTGCATGGTAAGCATGACATCACTTTGTGGTGGGATCCACACTATTTCAACCAATAAGAAGGAGGGTAACGTCTACCCTTTTTTAAGGAGGGTGAACAAAATTGCACTCATCAAATTCCTCCTTTAGAAAATTGTCATCATTTATGTTCTCTTAAATATAACAAAGGTTGCTCCTCTCTCCTGGTGTCGAGTTCGATGTATACTTGGGACCAGATCATCTGGAGAGGGAGCTTCAATTGAACTTGGCAGGTCAGGTATGGCTTAAGTCCATACATTCTTGCTAGGTTAGGTAGATACCCAATCGAGGGCTATTACTCTGGTTCAATCCAGCACCTTGAGTAGGGGAGAAAAAAAAAACACTTCATGGTTGTTCTAAGATGCTCCCAGAGTTACAGACTCTTTATGTACACGAAATTGTAATCCCCGTTCCGGCCATATAAGAAATTGCAGTACCAATTGTAACTTCATTTCTTTGCTTACAAATCGAAACATTGGTTTGTTTTGGCTTAATTAATAATCTAAGCCTGTTAATTTGCTAGCCTTCTTATTTGGTTGGATGGACTATTTGCCCGGATTAATTAATCTGTATTTGGTTGGCACACACTCGATCGGAGCCGCATTATTTATGGACACCCCAACCCTGTCCATAATTAATCCCCCTTACCTAATTATTCAATTATCCCTCCCAAACTCAAAACAAAACACATCGTAGTTTATTTTGGAGATTTTTTTTTTTTTTTTTTTTGCCGTTTACTAATTTTTGAAGTCCTATGTTACTCAAATGATTTCTATTTCATGTTGGATTGATGAAAGTATGAAGTTCATGGTGAATATTTTAGTAATCTACAGCTACTAAATGAATAACGAATGATGATTGGTAAACTATTTAATTTTTTAGTAAAGCACTCATGACAGTATATACATACAATTTTTTTTTTGTTATCGTAAAACTACTTTTTTTCATTAGGATGGAACATCGGGCTTGGGCCGAAGAGGAGGAAAAGTCCTAGATGCAATGGCTAACATCTTCGGCGTGATTTAATTGGGGCCTGGAGTTGAAGAATAGTTAGTATGGTGGATTGCCATGTAATTTCTCCTAAATAAGTTTATGGTTGTCCATAACAAAACATAATTGTGGTATTGCATCCATGAAATTGTTATAAAAAAATTCTTCATCAAGTTAAAATTGATTTAAGTTGTTTGAAACTACATTTTTCTGTTTAAGTTTTATAGTGGATGTGTTGACAATATACCAAAAATTTACTATGATCTTCAATTTTGGTGCAAGATGCTTTTAATTAATATCCATAAAAATTAACTTGAGCATTTAAAAGAACTTTTAAGGACAAGCAAGTAAGCCCTTTTTTTTTTAGCTACCCAATTATATCCACCCACATAAATTACCACCCAAACCAAAGATTATATTGGATTGTCACCCTTTCTTAACTAGTTCCCCTTCTATCATATTTTCTTCTTATCCCCCTTCTTAGTTTATCCCCAAAACTAATCTGGCTAAACAGGCTCGGGTTTTTTGTTTTTTGTTTTTGTCTTTACTCAAAAAGTTCACCTTTGTTAATTTTGCGTCAATTTTGAATGAATTATTTGTATGTCCTCAAGAAAATAATCTTGAAATTAAAAAAAAATTAGAATCAAATCCTTAAAAGAATCAATTAAGAAAATAATCTGATAGGCATGAAATTGACAATATGATCATGGGTTTTTTGGGTGAATCGTAAGGTGAATCCAAGTCCAACGACAAACATAGGCCCATTAACTCAACCGGATGCCTACTGTGCCCACCAATTGCGAAAATAATATACTGTATAATGTTAAACGTTTATCTATTAGAGCTTGACGAGTAGAACAATATTGTTATGAAAATCAAGTTGATTCGATATTGAAAACTAGTGAACAAATCACAGTTTTGGGTTTGATTTTCTCGGCATCGAGAATAGCCCTGTTCAAATGTGTAATTCGTTCACTAGCTTATTGATATTTCAATCGATTTGATTTTTCACGATATTATATTTTGCCTTTGAGCCCTATGAAATGAACAGTTTGGATCTTCTTTTTTTTAGCTTGTGGCGATATCCCTTTTAGGGAGCGGTGGGAACACTCGAATCTGACCTTTAACATATCTAATTGATAATTTTCATTTTTTTGATTCGTCGAAGGTTTAAATATGACTTCTAAATACTGCATTCTTGTAAATGTATTTGTCCAAAACTTATTTCATTATTTTTTTAGTTTTTCTTATTTTTTGTTTAGTTTTTCGTCATTATTTTTGGGGTTACTCGTTGGTCTCGGCGAGACGAATAAAAAAAGTATTAAAATATGAACCGATGTTGGAAAAAGTTCATATAAGACGACAATTTAGACAAAAAAGACAGTTGTTTGATACTTTTTTCGTCTTTAGTAGACTTTTTTTTCATCTTGGTCATAATTTTTTACTTGTCAGACTCCTCTCATCAACACGAATGATTAATTCAATTCTCCAATATTACGCAAATCTAAAAAAATTAAAAAATGATGAACAAAACAGATTTTAAAAAATTAAGTTTACAAGAAACCCACCAAAGTATCTCTGACCAAATCAATTCTGATATTCATCAATTTCGGAAACTGTCTCTTGGCCTTCCAATCCAGTTTTTTTAAATGTGCAGTCCGGTAACAATTTTGGGTAGTTGTGTATTCCTCCCGGAGCCACAACAACGATTGAAATTGTTCATTTTGTACAAGAACAAAATGGACAATTATGAGTTTCAACTTAATTTTATTATCGCATTTTTCTTGTACAAATTTGTTCCGTTTATGTACCTATCAATGTTCAATCAAGCTAATTTTTTGCATGGATGACGTACACGACGAATTCAAAAAAATGAACGATTCTGATCATTATTATGGGCCTCTCTAACAGCGCAAAACTTGACCGAACTAGACATTAACAAAACTGGACTGGACCTTCCCCCACTCCATCTATCTTCTATCGAAATTTGGCTAACTTCCTAAACAAGTAACACTTATCAATTCTTCATTCTAGAATGATCCATTTCGTAGTCCTTGCCTTACCCAAGACCTACACCGCCCACAGATCAGGTTCTCATCCATCCACGTTGGCCCCATAAATCTATATATCCAATATCTTCACCTTATCAACATTCCACATCTCACACTATCCCTAAACCCACAAAAACCCCTCTCTCTCTCCTAAACCCACAAAAACCCCTCTCTCTCTCTCTCTCTCTCTCTCTCTCTCTCTCTCTCAAATTGTGAAGCAAAATGGCCAACAAAGAGATGGAAGTGGTGAAGGGTCTGGACCTAAACAGGTACATGGGCCGCTGGTACGAAATTGCCTCATTCCCGTCAAGGAACCAGCCCAAGAACGGGACCGACACTAGGGCTACCTACACTTTAAGGGACGATGGAACTGTGCATGTCCTAAACGAGACTTGGACTGATGGGAAGAGAGGGTCTATAGAAGGGACAGCCTATAAGGCCGATCCTTCTAATGACGAGGCCAAGCTCAAGGTCAAATTCTATGTTCCCCCTTTCTTGCCTATAATCCCCGTTGTTGGGGATTACTGGGTTTTGTATCTTGATGGGGATTATCAGTATGCTTTGATTGGCCAGCCCTCCAAGAAGTATCTTTGGGTATGTTTTCGTGACTATGTCTGTTCCTTGTTTATGTTTTCCTTTTTAATTTTTTTTTTTAATAACCGAATGTCCGGGCTGGCTTGCGTGTATCTGGACAAATTCTGGAGCCGTAAAGTTAACGACCTGCAAATCCTCCAATGCTGGAAATTTTGGAAAAGCTTGGCCCGAAGAATTCAAACAGGCGATGTCATGGAGGACAAGCACTCACTTCAAACAAGGGTTTGGAATGGTTTCTAATGGTTTTCTTCTCTATGCAGATTTGTGCAAATCCACTGCCTAATTTCCTGTTATCTTCTTTATCCTGATTTGTGCAAATTAATCCTGCTGCCTAATTTCCTGTTATCAAGACAAAATAAGAGGAACATGCACACAAAAATTAGAAAATTAAAAGCAACCCATCATCACTGTTTGCACTTCTATTTGTATAGCTGACAAATAAGAAAACAGAAATGCTATGTGTAAAGAAATTTTATCCGGAAATGACTCAGAATACACTATTTATGACCGGTCATAATCGAGTCGTTTATGACCGGTCATAAATAGTGTATTCTGGGTCATTTCCGTATAAAATTTCTTTGTACCTATCACTCCCTATAAGAAAATTCCGTATTGTTTTCTATGTAATTGTTAGAATTTCGTCAAGGGAATTCAAGAATCCCTGTAATTTCAATTTTTCAATTTTTCAAGGCCCTGTTCCGCTAAAATTGTTATTTTTTAAGTACTTATTTTCCTCTTTACGAAATAGATCATTTTTTCACACAATATCACCTTCAATTCAAAAAATAAATATTTATTCGACAAATAACCCTTAGCAGAGCGGGCCTATGTGATGTTATTTTTGGTGGATATATTCGCATCCATTAACCAATTAGTAATTTTCTTGGTGTGTTATTTGTGTATTTAGATACTATGCAGAGAGAACCATCTAGATGAAGAGATATACAATCAGCTAGTCCAGAAAGCCAAAGAGGAGGGTTATGATGTGAGCAAGCTTCACAAGACAGAGCACACTAATCCCCCACCAGAGGGAGAAGAAGGCCCCAAGGACACCAAGGGCATTTGGTGGATTAAGTCCATTTTAGGGAAGTAGGTATTATTGCAAAATAGTAGATAAATAAACAATGTTGTTCGAAGCATAGAAATAAAGGGGCTTAAAACCCTTGAGTAGATTGTATTTGAAATTTTGAATGCCCTTATCCCACTCAACAATAATTGTGAGAGTTATATAGTTTTTCAATACAAGTTTTATGGTGTAGAAAATTTGTTGGTTTATATTTTGGGGAAGGTTTGTAGGTAATGAGCGAAAAGAAATATAGAGGAACGGGAATAATATTTGGAAAGAAAACCTATTGGGTACCATGCTGAGAAAGGAAATGTGAAGAAATGTTTGTAGTAAGGCTACAAACAAGTCAAATCTAGTCGAGTTTTGAAGTATCTCAAACCAAGCTTCGAGGTGACTCGCTGAAAATTAGTTAACCTCATGCTCGAATAATTGAGCTCAAACTCGAGCTTGTCAGTGTTTCATACTACTATTCAATAGAAGAGTAAAAACAGCAACTATGTTAGTATTAGAATATGTCCATATAATCCCATATTGATGTTTGTGGGTCTATTCAAGCTTCGGCTAACCCGAACTCTTTCACTGAACAAGTCCAAAATTATGCCTCTTTCCAGAACATGTCCAAAATTATGCCTTGAGCTTGTTTATTAACCTTACGAACCAAGCTCGAACAAGTCTACCCAGCTTCAAGTAGCCTCGAGTTTCTTGAGAGTAACTTGGTTAATCTACAACCCAATGCATTACAGAATAGTAATCAAGGAACACACGAACACATATCCAAACACAGTGTCACATAAACCAGAATGAATACATGGCATTGACGAAATACATTCACAACCACCATCTCTCCATGTAAGCTTGGAAAGGACCAAATAAGTAGGATCTACTCTCTGCATGAGTTGCTCTAAACAGATCCAGCAATACTACATACGCATAAAAACTTGGGCTATTTTTGTCACACAAAAAAAAAAAAGTTAGGCTATGAATCTCAGGACATGATTAAAATCGGGAATTGCTTGGGTCATTTGGACATAGATGTCAGATGTGTCCAGGGCCATCCAACATGCGTAGGTCGATTTTAGACACCTTCGCGTACGTCTGGATCTGTAACATTGCTGGTTAAAAACTAACCCAAAAGGTAAAGGATCTCCCAACTCATAAAAACACGTGTTCATAACCACAAGCATGCAGGACCGTGTTAATAGATTGAAGTATTCCAATCAATCCTTTACTTTTCACATCTGTACAGGAGAGGGATGAGATCGTGTATAACACCAGAAGATAACGACGGTTCAGGATATGAACGGAAACGCAGATAACAGAGTATTAGGTTTCGTTTTCAATCTGGAAACCATTAAATCATTAAACCAAGATACAAGAGGATGAAAAACCATAAAATCTGTCAAGCAAACAGAGTGTAATGATATAAACAAACAATTACCATTTAGTGATACAATCATATTTATAACACCGGAACAAGTAAATGTTTTGATAAGATAGCCTCCTCACTTCTAAAGCTTACAATATTGTACAGCATTGATTAGTTTTCTTCGCCTGTTTGTAGAACATCTGTCAAAAACAACCAACAACAGGTACTCGTATTTAGGCGCAACTAGAAATACTACAGATATACTCCGTACAATCAAACAAGAGCTGTATGTGTAAGATCCCAGCTAAGCCAGGCATACCAGATTACAAAAATAAACATCACTGAATTTGATTCATGATCTTTTCTTTCCCAAATATACTGCAAAATCACAATCATAAACCTATTTTCCAAAAAAAAATTCAAATCACTTAAATCATTTTTTCCCCAAAAATAAGTTATATCCCTATCACACCTAATCACAACTGGTTGATAAAACCATGTGGATTATCTTATGACATTGAAATCGAAACAGTTAGAATTACTTGGATGACTAGTATATTGAAATGAAAATGTAGGCAAAAGATCGGATGAATAATTAACAGGTTGGAAATGCATTATTTCAACAGATGCGGAAATGTTCAACTATCAAACCTTTTTATTAATAGGAATGACTGATGCATACAGCTAGTCCATTTCTGTAAAGTAGTATGGTGCTCCATGCAATATACTTCAAGAAAACTGATAATTACTCCACCACTGTAGTCTGTAGCACAATACTTGTTTTTCTCTTGAAACCCATTCCAAACATGGTACCAATTGATATGATTACTATCACCAAGATTGAACCATAACCCAGTTCGAGCAAGCAAACATATACACTCACAATACCACAATCATAGATGATGAATTTGTCTAGATAATTGTAATCCCAAGACCCGACTGTCGTGGCACTATATATAAGTTGAGTTTATGAAAATCACACCTTCACACTTTACCTTAATATTATCACTTATAAGATAAAGTGATAAACAAGAAATAATTGATGTGGATAAGCACAAGGAAATGAGGTTTGGGTACACATCCCATATTTGTGTTTTGCCAGTTTACAACAGGAGACATACAAGCATAACAAAAAGTACCTGGCCATTCAAAACAAAGAAAAAAAAGAAAATTACCTGTGAAGCTGCACTGAGATCTGAACTCTTCTCAACTAAACTATCAAGCCTTTCACCTCGTGCAAGGACACTATCGATGGTCTTGTGCTGTACCAAAGGAACATTCATAAGTCACCATAAAGACAAACATAATTAATACAGGAATGGGTCAATATACGTGCGGCATATAACTGCAACACAAAGCATCTGTTAATGGGAACATCCATGTAATCGTTTAACTGTTGCTAGAAGACTGATACCATCTCACTTCAAGCAAAGAAATCGGGTCCCAATTTTCCAAACAAGAATAACACAAAGTCAAAAGGACCTTATATATCATGTCTAATATAAAGCAGATGCAGTTGTAGGTTTCCAAACCAAAAAGGAGAACATCTGAAACACGCTGACCATGCAAACCTTAATCGAAAATAAACCTTCAAATTTTTGGATCTGAATGACATCAACAGCTACCAAACTTGTTGATTCTATTATAGATGAGACCTAGTTTTTCAACCCAGCTCAAATTTAAAACAACGCTACCCACATGCAACATAGGGGAGAAAGAGCTAAAAGCAGTAAGAACCAAAATAATGTAAAGGTTTCAACCAAACGCAGTTATAACTCGACACTCACAAGAATAATCTTTGTTTCGTCCAATTCCCTCTGAATTTTTAACAACTTGTCAGCTTCAGCAGGATCCTGAAGAATTGAAAGGAAAAGACAGAAGATAAAGTTGCTTCAGTTCGTAGCAGCAAAAGGTCAACAAACAAAAATGAGAGAGTTTCATGGCGCAAAACGGAATAGCACATGTATGATTTCTTTATGAATTATGACCTTTGCCAAACAAATCTCAATCGAAAGTTAGATACCTGAAATTTGGTGAGAGCTTCATTCAAATAGGGCCAGGGTTGAGTACTATCTGCTTGCACAGTTCTCCATGAATCACCAAAATTCTTCTGGTACTCATCTAGCAACTGAAAAAATTCAAAATATCTTCAACCTATTGAATCAACTTTCCTAATCATCTTTCGTTTAAGAAACTAATTCAACAATCCCCGCACAGCTTTGAACCAAAAAAGCTTACGTAGTTTTCAATTAACACACTGATCCAGAGGACATCCAAAGAAGTACCTAAAAGTGAAGGATGGGGGCCTATTTTCTGTTCACCAGTTGTTTCGTCTATGAACATCCACGTATGGTTTATGAGCTGGGTTTTTCTCCCGTCTTCACATTTCTTTTCTTTTCTTTTTACCTGTTTTTGTGTTGCTTTCTTTTTTCCTTAGGTTAGAGGCAAAGTGGATGTCTGTGCATTTAGTTGAGAATTGAGATATTACCTGGTTAAGAAGAGAAAATGCACTTCGGACTGGGTAGTGATCATCCATAAAACCCACTACACATAGGCCATTTCTACTGTACGAATGCACTTTGTACTCTGTGAACCAGCGAACAAACAATTATACATTAGCCACTTCAAGATGCATCTTCACATAAACATACGTCAAAAGGAAAAGGGATTTCTAACAGTGGAAATAAAATCTGGGCATATGCTTCAATAATATTCTTTTAAGAAACAAGGCAGCCCTAAATTATCAAGGTGCTAAGAAGTACACTATTTGAAAGCCCTAGTTAACGGCTAAAGACATTTCTCACAAAACTTTACCAGCATATATTCTCCAACAAATATGCATAGTGCATACATTCTTGATACACACAAAAGGCACCAGAAGAATGAAGCAATCACAATAGTTCAAAAACAATTATAAGCTCATAAAACATCAAATCGGGCAGTAGCAAACCTTGAAGAAGCCAAACATTATCTTAATTACGAACAAGAAAATACTCTTCACTCTACAGACTTCTCTCTTATTCCGTAACTTGCACATTTTTACTACAACTTGACAAATCTCCTACAAGCTACAACCAGTACTCAGAAAAACCACTATCCAAATGACCCAAAATCCAATGGGTTCGGCCAAAATCTCCACATTCAATATATAATTTAAAAAATAAAACATCACCCAATGCTTTTTTTCTTTTATTCCTTTGGTATAGCGATATGGGGTGTCCAGGCCATGTTAGGCGCACCCCAACTAAACCCCTCCCCGGTCCTATCACATGGGACTAGGGAATTCACACGAAATTACTTTCTTGCAGCCTGCCCCAAGAGTCGAACCCTAGAAAATTGTGTGGCGAGCACACCCACCAACCACCCGTACTAACCCTCAGGGTTACATTTCACCCAATTCAATCCATCCACCCTTCATTAGGGAACCGTTTTGGATGGTGAGAAAGGAGAAGAAAAGAAAGGAGTAAGCTTTCTCACCAAATCTCACCACTTTTGGTGAGAAATGGTGAGAATCAGCATGGACCAATAAAAACTCACCATTCCTCATCCTTTCTCACAATTTCTCACAATGTTTTACCCATTTCATAAACAAGAAAGACAACGTTTCAATTTCTACCTAAATAGAATAGTGCTCAATTTGTATGACAAATATATATTTCCTACAAGCCAATCGTCCAAAGCCGAATCAGATCGCGCTTCGAAATCCAAATCCACATCCATACAAAATAACCAATTTCACAGCCGTATCCAAACAACAACTCCCATCCGATTCCTTCACCCAAAACACAAAGAATGCACATCCAAAACCATAAGCAAAATAATTCCCCAAATCCGGATCAGCCAACCCTAATCCCAATCAGGGCCGGGCCTGACATTTTGGGGGCCTAAAGCGAAATTAAAGATGGGTTTTTTTTTTGTTAGACTATTATAAAGGGCACCAAAGTCCGCGTAACGCGGCAAACTTTAGCTCAGGGCCAGCTCTGATCCCAATTCCCACAAACTTACAAACAACGAAATCGTGAAACCAACCAAATGGGAAAAAACCCAGCAGCTTACGATTACGATTAGGTCAAAATTCTCAGAGAGCCAACTAAAAACACGGCAATTATCGAAGAAAACCCTAATTGCGATAGGAAGGGTTAGGGGAAAAATTGGACCTTCGTGTTGGACGGATTGGCGCTGGCCGGGTGGGGTCCGTTTGGCGACGGTCCGGCCGACGAAGACGATGAATTCCCTGACGCTGGACCGCTGGAAGTAGCCGAAGTGGCTGACATCCGTCGCGTTGGCCAGGATGACCGGGTCGGTTCCCTCCGGGTTGCATTTCAACACCAACAACCCCGTGATCTTCATCTCTCTCTATCCTCTCCCTCTCTCTCTCTCTAGAACTCTCTCTCTCTCCCTCTAGAACTCTCTCAGAAAAGCTATGGAGATTTGATCAGTTTTTTTTGCTGTAATGGTAATGGATCGCGTGGAGGAGTTGAATTAGCGGTGCGGTTGGGGTTCTATGTGGTGCGATGGGAATACTGTTAGGCGCCCTGTTGCAATTGCTTACGTGTCACAATGGGTGGACTGTCAATTCAGCTTTTCCGGACTCTGATACCACGTCATTGTACAGAAAATCTATCTGCACAGATTTTGTGCACAACGATTGTGAACAGATTGCAGTGGCAATACTTTTTTGACAAAAAAACAATATAACAAAATAAATCTTATTGAACTTCCGTTTGATCATAAAAAAATAATAATCTTATTACATTGTCTTACAAAATGAACGGCAAAATACTAGTATAAATTTTAAAATGCTATACAAGATAGACGTGATGATTCAATCATTAGTAACGAATGAACAATTTTCTTAATTTTTTGCATAAATATTTTGGAGATTGATTTTGAAACTTCAACAATTTACTATCGAGTCGTCGACGCTCCAAGAGTGGAGTGCCAAAATCATTCCCTATATGCAATTGATTTTGGCACTCTACTTGTTAAAGCGCTGACAGTAATTTTTGAAGCGTCAAAATCATTATCCAATATTTTACCCGAGGAGGTTAAATAGGAGTAGTCAACAACTTGAGTAACAATTTTAGACTTGACATGGTGCTCATTTTTGAAGCACAATTATACGAACAGCAACAACCCAAGTCATAATATCATTATCTAGTATATCATTTCTCTCACTAAATCTAAAAGAGCAGTGCTACGAAAATAGATATCCAAACTAAAATACAGTTGTTGAATGTATGTGGGGCTGGCAGGATGTTTGTGATACCCACACACATAAAAAAACAGCGGGCACATCAATATTTGAATGTACATATAGACATACATCATAGTATAGTATCGAGATTACTTCAACGATCTTTTGGATTAAACTAGTCAAACGTGGGGAAGTATAAAATGTGGGAGAATTATATTGCCGAATATCAAACGTTACTTTTTAAACGATGTGCAAGGCAAAATAATTTGTGGGTCCAAGAAATGGTAAAGGGTCGTGTTGTAATGCATGTGGAAGTTAAGCTGATTCCAAATGTGCCGATATAACAAAATTAGGCATGTAGAGACAAGGGAAAAGGAGAGAATAATAATGATGGGGTATTGGCGTTTTCATTTCAACTTCAAAAAGTGGGACTAGTGGGGAATTTAGCTTTTGTCAAAAGAGAATACTAGCATAGAAGTGGATAGCTTTTTGTAGTTTGAATATTACATGTAGTGGGCCCGATGGCAGGTCTCGGACCCGGACCTCCTAAGAGTGGCGTTTTTGTTCACCAATACGTTATGGACAAGTATTTTTTGTTGTCTAAAAATGTCAAGTTGTTTCCATTAATTCATAAGTTGTAGATGGTATATGGGCGGCCAAGCAGGTTAGAGGAAAAATTAGAGAACAAAAATAGAGGGGAAAATGAAGAGAAAGAAGTTGTGGGTTAGTACGAACAAAATGACAAAATACAATAACTTGTAATCTAAAACTTTTAGTGGAAAGGCCTCCTAAAAGAGCCTAACCTAACCTGGAGAACAGGAGAAGGCCCAGGCCCCAGGCAGCCAATGTCCCAAACGACCATACATACGGGTCTCTCAGCCCGTGGCATCACGGGCGAGACGAGGTGCTGGGTCAGCTCACGGAAGGTGATGTATACTGAAAGTGAGACCATGTCTGCTGCATGGATTGGTTTGGCGCACCAGTGATGAATCGGCCGTGTGCCACCGCCAATTTGGCATTCAGCGATCATGCACGACATCAAATAAATGGTTATTTGTGACGTCACTAGCTAGGAGCACTCGCACGGTACAAGCTAACTTGGAGGCTAAGACAAGTTACTCTTTATAAAGAGTATTGTTCAACAACATGAAGAAATACTCCGTCCTTACTCAATCAAGCTCTATACTTTTCTTCTCTGAAGTGGGATTTACTTTGCCATCGGAGTGTCTTCCGATCTTCCCGACTAGTTAGGCACTAATGTGGTTCTTTGTCTGTAGGGAAGGGAGGAGCTCAACCCACTTCCAGATAAGAGATTTGAAGGAGATCTAGATTGAACACTACTATCCCACATAAATGCATGGTAATAGTATTTTTCTTCTTTTGGTGCAGTTGTTCAAATTATGCTGCCTAATTTCTTTTTCCCTCCTAACGTGGAGTAGTGAGGAGCCAGGCCAGGATAGGCTTATTTTGGCAAAATGAATGTTCACTATTTGGCATAGTCTCGTCATCCATCAACAATAGTACTACTACTTGAGCGATAACCATTTCCGCTAAAAATTAATCTTGCTTAGGTACAATAGTAATCTTTTGAAAAGGTCTTCAAAAGTAGACCGTTCGGATCATCAATGTAGAATATCTACCACGACAAAATGCATCGATCCTTAGTCTATACTATTACCTTCCCGTTCAAGCGAGGGAATATTGAAGACTTGTCTTCTGTAGTTCTATGCATTCTCTAAGCAACTCGTTATTGGTTTGACGGTCTTAACTCATTCATTCATTTCCAATCACGATTTTATTTGCCTAATTAAAAATCATGACCTTCCGCGATGAAATGGTACATCAAGCCATTTTTTGGAGCTTTCTAACTACATGGCTGGTTTCCCGTTGCGTTAGCGTTTTTCCAGTGCACAAATATCGAACTTGTAACACTAGCAGGGCTAAAATACATTAATTTGTAATCTGAATCAAGCCTGACGAGTGTTACGTACTTTCCCTGATCACTGATTGACGTAGAGTTTGTAAAGAGTTTTGAAGACCAAAAGAGAGTGTTTCCGCTAAGCTAAATAGACTGAATGGACATGTTTTCAAGGTTTTTTAGGTAATTTGTTCTCCTCAAAAGCATCAACTAAGATATGATATATCATTAAGTGGAAACAACTTGACTATTATCATTAACCTGAATGCATTTAGTTTAGCAAAAACATGTACACCAGCAGAATAATAGGTGTATGATGCATATAGTTGTAGCTATTCGTTTTTATTCGATCACTTAAATGTCAAAGAGATATAAATGTCAAAAGACGAACAGTTTGCCACCATGGTGGCAAATATCACAAGCTCCTAATGAATAATGATGCCATAAAAGTGACCCAATATGAACCCAAGCGGTATGGTCATGAAGTGGGAATGATAAAACAAATAGTGTTCATGTTTCATGAAGTCGATCACTTGTTCAAATTTCAGGGAAGCCAAACATTCTAAATATTAGGGCCACTGAAGGATTTTTTCGGTCATTAACTTCAAGGCCTGGAGATGCGCGTAAGCAAATCCGAACAGCTGGTTATCACAAAGTGATATTCAAATAGGTATTACGCGATATCTTAGTTGAGGGAATTAAGCGATATCCCTTTTTCTGCAATCTTTGTAACAATTTCAAAGATTATAAATAAAAAAAAATCCTTTCAAAAAAAAAAAGTGATAATTGCTTATGCTTGAGAAATCTCCTTGTAATTAACCCAAAACAAAAAATGGTCCCTCAAACTCTCAAAGCTCAAATTAATACACAAGAAATTATTTTCAAGAATTGGCTAAGCAGTTAGATTTTAAGCTGTCCACTTCCCACCATACATACAGAGTAAGACATTCATCTGTATTCCAAAAAAGAGCAAACATGGTTAAAAGACCACAATAAATGAAAAGGAATAGTCGACCCTTCTACGAAGAAATTATTGGGTGTTAGATGGTGCTCCTGTGAGGAAATGCCTCTCATATTGATCGTCGTCGCGACAACCGACAACGGTGTTGAAGGCATCAAGAAGTAAATTCAATGACCATTATGCGGTAGGGCGTATATCCAGTGGCGGTCCTCCACCTACACAAGCGGAGTAAAGAGCCCGATATCGAAACTGAGCGACTTTTCTTTGTATTTTGTTTTTTCTGCAGTTTTTTGTTTTTTTTCTGTTATTATTTGTAATTTGCTCTTATTTATCTATGATCCTGGTATCGAATTGATAGACTGAACCATGAATTCATTCCGAACCAAGCAATTAGGTTCAATCTTTATTAGCATGATTAGTTGGAAAAGAAAAAAAAATTCAAATCATTTGGTCTACAATGTTAATTTTCATAAATAATTTACGTTCCAATCCGAGCTGTAATTATGCTTATGCGGAAAAAAGAGCTTGAGTAAATGACTTTCATTGGATTCTACTAATTTTGGAGTGCGAGCATAACACTATTTTTTCAAAGTATTCCAAACTAGTGCTACAATTTGCTTGAGCGATATTGAGAGCAAAAGTGAAGGATCTTACTTAAAAATCACGTGACCAAGAACCAAACCAATTCGAGTTACATGCTCATCCATATCGAGGAAGGCCATATGACATTCCAAGATTATGCGCGAGCACAAATAAGAGTGCAAGCGTAAAACTATTTTTTTCAAAGTATTCCAAACTACGTACACTAAAACTTGCGAGAGCGATATTGAGAGCAAGGGCAAAGGATCTTATCTAAAAATCACGTGACCGAGAACCGAATCAATTCGAGTTATGCTCACCCATATAGAGGAAGGCCATATGACGCTCCAAGAGCATCCAATAATTCTTCCCTCAGATGAGTTACAGCCAACTTGACCGGTTATTAATGCGAGAAACGTGTTGAGAGTTATTATGGCCAAATCTCTCTCTCTCTCTCTCTCTCTCTCTCTCTCTCTCTCTCTCTCTCTCTCTCTCTCTCTCTCTCTCTCTCTCTCTCTCTCCTGTTACATTCCATTCCCCTCACTGCCTTTGGGGCTTCTTCACTCTTTGTTTTTTTTTTCCACAAGTTTTTGTTAATCTTTGAGAGTGAATTTTCGTTTCTTTCAGCCAACATATCAAGATTCAGGTAAGTTAATTGTATTCAGTCTTCATTATTTTGTGTGCAGGTAGGTCTGACTACGAATACATGGAGTGTGCAAGTTGGTGAGTGGGTACTTAAGAGTAAATTGTGGGGTATGGCAATTAGAGTGAGTGATTTTACATTTATCGCCATGATAGTTAATTTTTGTCGTGGTTAAAGTAAAGAGCAACAAAAAAATTTTATTATGAAAATCACTTTTGCGACACTTTGTGTCCATTCCAAAGTTTGTAGCTCCTTTTTATATTAAAAACAGATTATACTTGCCCGCTCTTTTCCACGCGGTTAGAGGGTTGAACCCGCACTCGTCTTGAGAGGTGTGTGAGGGAAGCTTTGTTTCGCTCAAGCTTTGGCGGGTGATAACCTATGGGTTTATTCCTTCTTGGGATCCATCGCGCTTCTGAACTCTGAAATCCCTATGATCATGCTCAGAGAATCTGGTCTTTGATTCTATGTTGCTTTATGTGTTCTGATATTTTCACCACATTCATTTAAAATCCACTTTAATGGAAACTTTGGGATGCGATTGTGAAAGATAGTTATCTTAAAGGAAAATATCTTTTGTGAATATCTTTTATAATTAAAAAAAAATTGGGTTAATGTTGGTATATACTGAGATGACATTTCCCTTATATTGCATTAAACCCCGTGCAATATAATGGTAAAAGATGAGAATATAATGAGGCGAATAAGCTAAATTTACTAGAGATGAAAACGGGTCGGGGGCCCTATTCCATCCCCGATCCTTGAGTTGGGGATTCGTGGGACCCTACGTGTTTATAAGGCGCGCTATGTGTATACTGAAGACGTGGTACAGGGCGGGTGTGGATTTGGGCGTTCGAGATTGGGATTGCATAAACCATATCCGCCCCATATCTCATGGGGGATTTTCTAAGTTTTACTATTGGGAAAATGACGGCTAGCCAGGACGTGTTTTGATAATTAATACCGGATTAGAACCAGTAAAAAATAGCTTTCAAACCCGCCTTCCTATGACCGGGTTAGAGCCAGTAGCCACTCAGTATAGAAGGTGAAATTTTTTGGTGCCGAGCGGGTACCATGTGGTACCCTAGCAGCGTATCCGGGCCATCCATTTCTATTTTGGACCACTCGGATTTGGAAAGAGAAAAAAAGAGAGAATGGTGGGGTGAGAGGAGAAACAAGATTTCAATCTGGGGCGTCCAACACACTTTTGGACGGTCTGGATGGACTGCTCGGATACCACGTAGGCACGGCCACGTGGTACCCATCCGGCATCAAAAAAATTCTCGTATAGAAGGCATTGTTTATTTTGGAATTTACTTCTTAATGATCTTCTTTTCGTTTGGTAAAACCCTTCACAATTCCATGATCCAGAAAGCAACCCAGAAGGAAAATGGAAAGTTAATTATATTTTGGATTCTTTTTTCCATCTTTGAAACTTCTAAAACTGAAACTTAAATCAAAAGGGATCAGCACATATAGAAGGTCCAAAATTAAAGACTTGCCAAAGCCATTTATTTATTGTATTGAATGACAAGAGGGTTTGTTATGTATATGAGCTCTCTGCTTCTTCTACTTGATACTTGATATCTATTTTCTGGTGTTAGACTATCCATTAAACTAGTCTTGGTTTTTTTTTTTTCCCGAGGACAGCAGTTGAAGAAGATGATCAGGCCTTTGTTTTTGGTTTTATTCTTGATTGGGTGCGTTCTAGCACAGAATGGGCAGCCTTCACAAAAATGGCAGACTTTAGATGGTAACTTTTGTTTCCCTTTGTTTTGTGTTTTCCCTTGATCTGCTTGTTTCTTTTGTTTTTCACAACCGGATATTCGGGCAAGCTTTTGCATACCTCAAATAAAGTTGACGACCGGGGAAACCCTCTAGTGGCCCCAAGATATCTAATGTTTGGCCTCCGTGGGATCTGAACATGTGACTTCTTGGAGCACTTCTTGTTTCTCTCCTAACTATTAGTAACATTTAGCGATTGGTTCTCATCTTTGTTCCCGAGATGTGATAACTGAGAAAGGATTGTCTCATGTGATCGGTAATCCCTCATATAACACAAAATGAGAGCCACCACGATCCTATTTATCAATCTGGGTTGTTTTTTTTTTTTTTGTTAAATCTCGATGTCAAAATCAACTATGTAAAAAATTAAGTTGATCGGATAGTGGCAATGGCTTTTTCAAATCTTATTTGTTTTGAGAGCAATGGACTATTTGATTTTGGCCATTCATTGTTCTTTAGTCAAATATGATTCATTCAAATGGATATGGATGTCAGATCGCTTTGATTTTGTGCATGAACAATGTACGTATCGAGACCTACAAATGAACGGCTTGGTTTGTAAGATGAGACCGCAGTCTGTCTCATTTTGGATCACAAGAGAAACCCACATGAGAAATCCTCACATGAGAGGATCTTGATTCGTGATAACTAGTGATCTGGCATTCCAAAGAACTACACAGAAATTATTCGCACATCTTCTAAAAAGAAACAGTTGAGTAGATCTCGGATAAGTTGAAAGTTGAACCATAATCGATCCTTCTGTTCCACATTGTTTTGCTTATAGCCCAATACTCATTACGCCGTATGGATGCACCAATGTTGTCTGCTTTTTTCTTGCTTCTCCTTTTTACCCGCAGGTTCTCAGCCTGTTGTCATAGCGCGTGGAGGGTATTCAGGACTTTTTCCCGATTCCAGCCAGTTTGCAATTTCAGTTGCCAAGACAACAGGCTTGCCTAATGTGATTATTTTCTGTGATCTTCAACTCACCAAAGACGATGAAGGCATTTGCCAAACGAGTTTACAACTTGGCAATTCGACAACTATATTAGACGCCTTCCCAGACAAACAGAAATCATACAACGTAAATGGGCAGGATGTCCGCGGATGGTTTGCTTTGGATTATACGTTTGAGGATCTATATAAGTATGTCACATGTAAGTCTCACAACCCTTCTCTTCTCCATTCTTGCTTTTTTTCCACCAATAGTATGTTTAGACTTTGTTTGGATTATGGAGGAATGAATAATCTTTTCCTTTACATTTTCCATCCCATCCAGTAGTCCTTCCGAAAATTCATGACAGATTGAACCCCACTGTCCTACTGATATTTTCTCAATATTTGAGAAATAGAACCAATCAAAAAAATATATGTATATGTTTGAGAAATATAGTGTCTTCCCACCAGAGAATCTTTTGAAAATTCTGATTCCCGCCTGCAAGATCATTCACCATATCGTCGCCGTCTGTGGCCTTAAATAGCTGAGTCAGAGTGTACAATTAAGTGTGAGAAATTTGGATGTTGCAACTATATGTGATTAGGATTTGTGTGTTTTTTTCTTCTTTTGAAAATCAAAAATCTTTGGGATTGAGGGCTATTTCGATGACCGGTATGTTTCATCTTCTGCAGTGACACAAAACATATTCTCTAGAACACATTTGTTCGATGGTCTATTTCCGGTAACTGGTGTCCAAGATGCAACAGGCATTGAGCCTCATCACTTTTGGTTGAATGTTCAGGTACTTCTTTATCTCTACCACCCTTTGTTTTCTCTTCTGATTTCATGCCAATTAATGCTAATCAAGTACTCGAAACATATCCGCGAATAACATTCCTTTTCTGCTATCTATTGCAGTATCCCACATTCTATGCACAACAAAAACACGATCCTGTGTTATATGTCGAAGAGGCTTTGAGAAAATGGAGGATAAACTACATTTCCTCTCCCGAAATTGGTTTCTTGAAAACACTGAGTGAAAGACTGAACAAAGCAAAGACAAAGCTTGTTTTTCGGTTCCTAGAAAAAGACACAGTCGAACCCACAACCAAACAGACATATGGTTCAATTCTAGGGAATCTTTCAAGTATCAAGTCATTTGCATCTGGAATTCTTGTTCCGAAAGAGTACATATGGCCCGTGAGCAGAGACCAGTTTTTGGAGGCATCAACTACTCTTGTATCTGATGCTCACAAGCAAGGACTACAAGTGTATGCTGCTGGTTTTGCTAATGACAACATCGCTAGTTACAACTATAGCTTTGATCCAGTAGCCGAGTATCTGCAGTTTATTGATAATTTTCAGTTTTCGGTTGATGGGGTGCTTACGGATTTTCCTTCCACTGCTTCAGCATCAGTTGGTGAGAGACTAGCTTTCGAACTCTTTTTAGTTCATTTTTACTTAAGTAGCTGCTCTGAGGCTGTGTTTGGATCGTGGATTTGTAGAGAGATTTTGTCAAAGTGAATGGAAAATGATAGGACAACCAAAGAAATGAATCAACTTTTTCACTCCATTATCTGCTTATCTTGTCCATGCATTTTCTGTTTCCCCAGCAAACACTTCCATAAATCCAAGATCCAAACACAACGCAAGTGGGGGTAGGATATGAAACCCCATAAAAGGAACAATTAATCGATTTTTTTTTGTTTTGGTTCTCTCTCCTTTTTCTTAACCATAAACTGCTCTTCTGTGATGCAGCATGCTTAGCTCACAACAAGAATGCTAGCAGGCCAGCTAAAGGTGAGAAACTTACAGTGTTTACAGTTGAATCTGAAACATTGTGCATCAAATCTTTACTGGAAAATGGGTCGCAATTACTTTCAAGTCTGAAATAGTAAGCTTCAAATCGCAAGGAGCAAAGAATTGAATACATCCAATGCAAAGAAAACCGAAATTCTTAGAAAATAAAGAGATTGTTGTGAGAAACTAGTAGTATGCTCTTTAGAGCTAGATACATGTACATCAGAGTGGACAGAAAACTCGACAAGCGTTAAAAAAACTGCAAGGAAAAACTACTCTCTCGCGTTAATTCTGTTTTCCATTTCAGGACCTTTGATCATTTCTCGGAATGGTGCTAGTGGGATTTTCCCAGGGTGTACCGATCTTGCTTATGAACAAGCGATTTCTGATGGAGCAGACATTATCGATTGTACGGTCCAGGTATCGAAAGATGGAGTTGCCTTCTGTTTGGAGTCGGCTGATCTCTCAGTAGAAACAACTGCATTGTCAACTTTCCTGGCAAAATCAACCAAGGTTCCTGAAATTCAAAATGACGCTGGAATTTTCTCGTTTGATCTCTCCTGGAACGAAATTCAAACACTAAAGCGTACGTAAACTTGAAAAGAAAAGACCTTTCCCCTTACGGATTGAACAAATTTAGGCCTTGAGTTATCCTGCTCACATCGAATTTCTTCCGTTGCAGCTCAACTGAGGAACCCTTTTCCAGAAAGTGGATTGAGAAGAAACCCTGCAAACACTAATAAGGGCAAATTTGTGACTCTATCTGCATTCTTAGAACTTGCTCAGACAAAGGCAGTTACTGGGATTTTGATCACCATACAAGTAAGTTTTCATCACGTCATATTTCCTTTTAGTTTCTGATTCTCTATCAGCAATTTTTATCTAGTCTTTGATCCTCCTCGGTAAACTTTTTCGTTCGGTCTTCTGATTTTGTTTTCTAGAGATCTGAAAGTCGTGTACAAGAACATGTTTGAAAGCTACTTTTGTGTCCAAAACACTGAAAAAGTTTCAAAGGTTCTAAAATTTTTGGAAATGAAAAGAAAAGAGGGGTTTTATTGTTCAAATTTCCATTCTCTCTTCCCTCCGGCACCACCTGCGCCCAACTCCCTCATCTGGCCACCTCCTCACTTCTAGCAAAAACAAGTTATTGAAAACGATGAGAACATGTTTCCCTTCATTCAGTAAGCAGAAAGCAGAAAACTTGCTATGTTACTAAATCCCACCCGAGCAAAAGAGGATCTCCTATGGGTGCTTGAAGATCAATGGTCAGCTTGCCAGAATGAAAAAGCGGATCTCTCATGGTAGCTAGATAGCCCCTTTGGTAAACGTGTGTGCCTTTTTGGTGTTTCTCTTATACTCCAAGAGCAACAAATCGAAGTGCTTATGAACTGGCTGCTTGGGCTTCGTTTTTTGGATTTCAACTTTCAAGGATCACCGAGTAGTGAAGAACTTTCAGAGTTGGTGGCCAAAGCTATAGACGAGGAGTTGGCCATCTTTCTCGTTATTTTGTAGTGTTTTCGTCTGTCTTCTTTTCTCGTTCTCCCTTTCTCTTACACTGTTCTTAGCAGAAAAATGCCACCGAAGCAATTCTTGTCAAGGAATTTTCCATCTTAATGTTGTATTCTAACATCTACACTTTCCCTCCTAGAATGCTGCCTACCTAGCATCCAAGAAGGGTCTTGTCATAACAGATGTTGTTGCCACTGCCTTGGCCAACGCCACCTTCGATAAACAACGTACTCAGAAAGTCTTGATCCAGTCAGACGACACTCAAGTCCTTTCAAAGTTCATGAGCAACCGGAATTTTCAAAAAGTACTGTTAATCAACGAGACAATAAGTGCTGCACCAAATATGACAGTGGGCGAAATCAAAAAGTACGCAGATGCAGTTTCAATCAGAAGAGCCTCAATGATTAAGGGATCTAATTCCTTCACCACGTCTTTCACCACTGTCGTTGACGATATGCACGCTGCGAATATATCAGTTTATGCCTTCCCTTTTAGAAACGAATTCGTCAGCCTGGCGTTTGATTTCTTTTCGGATCCGATGTTGGAGATTGCGACTTATTTGGCTCACGATGGTCTCGGAGTCGATGGGGTGATGACGGAGTTTCCTGCTACAGCAAATGCATACTTGAGTAAGTTTACGGACCTTGTACTCTTGCGTTTCTGTGAAATTTTCAAGTGTCTAAATGCAAAGAAATTATGTGGAGTTTGCACAGGGTATGCATTCAATCCGGGGTTATTATTGTGAGTTGTTCTTCCATCATCGTTTAGACGAATGGGTCGTTATTGAGAAGACCGATATGATACTCCTTACCAAACAATACATCTGAATGACAATATAGATGCAGGCATGTAAATTAAACAGCTAGTTATTTGGTACTCCTAAGCTACCATACTTTGTGATGTTGCATGTATTCTTCTAAGTCAAGGTGCGCACAAGCTGGCCGGACTTCCGGTTACCAAAAACACAAGTGTTCATATACCTCTGTCGGAGGTACTTACTTGGGTAAGAGTATGACATGTGAGAGTCAAGCTAATAAGTAGTATCCAACCAAGTATGTCCATGAGTTGAAGCCTACCATATACTTCTTGCACGAAATGTTCTACGACACCTTATAGACGCTACTTACCTGTATGACAGAGATACAAACATTTTCATTAGAACCTTATTGCATTCAAGAAAGATACTCTGACGTAAAAAAATTTGTTGTTGCTCGTCGTTCTTAGAAACAGGAAAGAGATTAATCTGATCCCTACAAATGTACATGTCACATTTGATGCCAGTGCCCGAGTTCATGTACCATATGTGGTAGTAGTAATCAAACAGCTTAAGCCTCTTATTGACGGAATCACATAGACATTAAATGGTTACGAGAAGGCATTAGCCTATATAGACATCGATATGCATGTAGAAGTTATTGTGAGAATTCTACATTCATCACAGAAGCCACATCTGAGATATACTTAACAAACATTTCACAGGTTGAGTTCAAAAGCTTTTGATAAAATGGTACAGATGCTCGAGAACATAACATGACTGTCATCTTTGGTTCTTGCAGGAAGCCCTTGTTCCAACCCGGACACGAATTTGTCATACATCTTACCAATTAGACCAGGCAACCTACTTCACTTGGTTCCACCATCCATTTTGCCGCCTGCAGAAGCCCCTGCCCCAGTCCTCGAAGTTGCAGATGTCGTTGATCCACCACTACCAGCTGCATCCAACGGCTCTGCTCCCACGCCTGCCACTGCCCCAACAGGAAAATCAGGTTCGAATGGTGCCAAGAGTGTTTCTACTGTGGGTTTTCGTCTATTCGCAATCGTGTTGGCTAGTGTTCTTTACATGGGATCTTGAAACTTGGTTAGTTTGGTATGAAAGTACGGTTTTCTTGAGGTGAATTTATCGCTAATTCTTTTGTAACATGTAAATACCGATCAGAGATTAGATATATGACATGCTTGGGTGTGTTTTTGAAGGAAGTTCAGATTATAACCATCCAAATTGAGAAAAACTACATTGTACATGTTAAAACTATGTCACCTAGAATGCGGATCGTAACAGTATGGGGAACTAGAACGGGTACGTGATTTGCCACATGTTTAACTTGTGGAACGCTGGGGTGGACTTCTGTAGATAACAAAACCAAAACTTACCCCTACCAAGTGATAATAAACATCTGGTAAAACTAAGTATTATTTTCAAAATTATTCATTTCAAATTACATTTCTAGGGACACACTGACTACACTCCCTCATCAAAATTTCATTCACTCTAGATCTTACATTAAAAAGTTAATTTTTTTGAAACAGTTTTGGGGATCGCTATGCTTACCATTTTGGAATGAAAGTGCACCATTTCTCGGAACATTCGTACCAAAACATATTTGCTAGGGTAGTACCATTTCCGTAGCAGTAAAACATATTTGCTAGGGTAGTACCATTTCTCTGAAGTTTTGACCAGTTCAGACCTAAACCATTGCATGTTCTGCTCATCGTTTCTAGCCTTTCTTCAAAACCTGCTCATATACTGGATGTTCTTGTTCAAGTGTTTTTTGGAAGAAGAGTGACGGTCCTTGAAGAATTATCTGACTTTGGATGGTTTGATTAATACCTGTGATGATTAAACATTCAATGTTAATGCTCTGTTAATACTAACTCACTGCCCAATCCAAAATCACCTACTATCTTTTTCTAGATTTTGGTTGCACATTCACACCCAAATCCTTCCTCAAAACCCAAAAGATCATCAGAAGAGAGAGAGAGAGAGAGAGGCTCAGATTCGCCTTTATTCAGACAAAAGAGGACACCGCCATGGCTGCAAAACAACAGTTGCCGTGAGAGAGAGATAAAGAAGCTTTTTACAAAACCCCAATCTCTCTAACAGACCCTCTGTGTTTGCCCTGCCAAGGCCAAATTTAGGGCCTCAAAAGCCTGATTTTTTCTGAATTCATCATCACAGCCTCATATAAGTGGAGAGAGAGACAGAGAGATAGATAGATAGATAGATTCACCATTCATCCCAAGTACAGGATCCTCATCCGATACAGAGAGAATGGCATTTTACAGCCACTTCAATGCTCCGTTGTTCGGTGTGGGTGTACTGAGGAAAAAGGGGTGTGTGAATACAACTTCCCCAGGGCTGTTGGTAAAGAGAGGGACAGATTGGTTAAATCATCGGCTCTCCGACGATTGATCAACCGCCGCCGTCGTCAACAGAGAGGGGCAACCACCCTGAGAAATTCCCAGATCTCTGTGAGCGAGAGAGAGAGAGCCTCATACTTAAACTAATGAGATTTTATGAAGCCCTAAATTCAGTCATTCCTCCGTATTTATAGCATGAGAGAGCTGCTACCCACACAGACCTTTTTTTAAAAAGATCATGCACACGTCACGATGTGGGATCTACTATAGGTTCCACACAAAAGATTTAATTCGTTTTTTAAATGTAAACCATTTTTTTAAAGGTCTTTGCAAAAAATCAGTTCAATATATTATCTATAGGTGCTCGATTCAATTATCTATTTTTTCATTCAGATTTTAGGATATTGAAAAGGTAGATGATTGGATTGATCATCTATTGGTATCGAATTGAGCTGATTTTTTACGATGGATCTTGAAAAAATATTTTATATTTAATGAACGGCTTGAACTATTTGTATGAGATGCAAACTACCCCACATCGTGATCTATGTACGATTTATTTAGAATTTTTGGACGAGTAATCTAACTTGTCCAAAGAGTTGAGAAAGTGTTATTAGACTACATGTACGTCAACATTTTTGTTTAACTTCACTTTATATTTCTCAAATTGATCATTCATCTTACCAGAATAGTCTTGAAAAGTACTCCCTCCATCCCGATTTGTTTGTCCAATCTTGGATTTTCAACTTATTAAGAAAATTAAATCTGATCCATTGATTCGAAAATACAAACAAATCGGAACGGAGGGAGTACAAAAATGACCAAAAGTTTAAGAAAGTACACTAAAAACAAAAATAGTTACAAAGCTCCTCTTTCCCCCAATTTTATCTTGCAAAAGAGATTTTTTATGAGATGCATATTACAACTGTACTGTTAAATTGAATATCCGAGCACATTTTTTAGGCAGGTTCAATTTAATAACCAAGTTGTCTCCATTTCAAAAAACCAGCTCATTTTATTAAACAAAAGCATGTTTCATTGAAGAAGAAAGTAATTTAAATTCTTCTTTTGGGAAATATGTTTGTCTAGCTGAAAAAAAAGGGGAAATTACAGTAACCCCCCTTTAACTACCACCCGGCCACACATTGCCCCCTTTAACAATAAAATCCAACGCTTAACCCCCTTAAACTACCATTTTGCTGAAATCGTGAGGATGTTGTTAACAAAAGTGTTGAATTTACCTTAATACCCCTTCTCTTTTGCAATGACCGAATCTACAGCTAGGGTTTTACAGTACATATACATACGTATACCCTATTCTTTTGCACTACATGTACATATACAACTAGGATTACCAGTGTTGGAAACCACAAATGAGGATTTCACAAACTTGAAGTAATCAACTGTGATAGACTATGATGGTTTCATCAACATGTGTTCTAATTTGACAGCTAGGGTTTGTGAAATTAGGATTACGGCGAAGGGGAAAAGTGGGGGATTTGTGAGGGGAATGAAAGGGGTTTTGGAGGAATGTGAAGAGGAGATTAGGGCACACGCTGACGGTTCCGCCACTGGTGAGGATCATACTGAAGGTGTCAGATCCGGCGATGGAGTACGCGGCCGGGGCGCTGCTGTCACTGTGCTCGACGGAAGGGTGCCAGAGGGAGGCGGTGGCAGCGGGCGTGTTGACTCAGTACGTTGCTTCTGCTGGTTCAGAGTGAGCACACGGAGAGAGCCAAACAGAAGGCGCAGATGATGTTGAAAAGCCCGGATCTACCTGCCAAATCCAATCACCAAAGCTGCCCGTCGCCGTTAGGCCAAACCCAGCAGTCTACCAACAAAGGCCACCATCGGTAGCCAAGGTAAATTGGAAACAGAAAACGTCCAGCAGCAGATCGGAAAGGGAAAAGGGAAAAGGGAAGAGAGAAGGGGACGAGAAGGAGGAGCGGTCCGACAACCTGTAACCTCTGTAATTGGGTGTGATTGCTCTGTAATCGGCGTCTGCGACGGCGATCATCTGGTGGCGCCACGAGCACCTTGGAAAGCCATGGAAGAACATCACCGCTATGGGACCCCGTTCCGGTCTCAGCTACGTGGAGCTTCAGACCATTCACTTCCATGTACCTGTGCTGTATTTGGTCCATTGAGTTGAGAGAGAAAGAGAGAGAGAGAGAGCCTGCAATTGTAATTCAAGAGAGATGGATTTTTTTTTCATATGAAAAGGGCAGATGAGGGTAAAATAGTCAACTGTTTGGGTTCCATCCAAATAATTAACAGATTATTAACGGCATCCTCACAATTTCAGCAAAATGGTAGTTCAAGGGGGTTAAGTGTTGAATTTTATAGTTAAAGGGGGTAATGTGTGACCAGGTGATAGTTAAAGGGGAATTACTGTAATTTCCCCATAATTAAAGGCTTTCAATTGTTTGTTTTTCCAAAAAAATATAGTTCCAATGTCATGCCTTTCTTTTTATTTTTTTCTTTTTAATGTCATGTCTTTTATTTAGTAGATAACATTGACAAAGCGCCTCTTTATGCAAAATATTTTGGCCATTTTCATGGTAGTGTTGCTCTCTTGCTTCCGCACCATACCATAATCAAAGTTAGTTTCATTTGTCGGATAATTAAAGATTGTTGTTCACGTCGTGAATAAGTTTTTATCATGTAGAAAAATATTTCATTCTTCAAAATTCCAAGAAGATAAACGTAAAACTATCTGAATTTATTTATCTTGTTGGTAAAAACATTGAGAAAACATTGTATATTTGTTGTTAGTATTTTTTACTTTTCGTCTCAACTAGAAAAATCGAAGTAAACCTTTTTTTGAACAGGAAGAAGTAAACCTTACAACTAATTTTTGGAAATAATTCAGAGGATAATGGAAATGAAAAGAAAGACTTTTTAGCTAGTAGTTATCATTACGATTTTTGCACTCCCTTTAAATGGGTTCAATTTTATTTTTTTCCCTTTTAGTGAACAAAATCCACACAAAAGTTACAAAAAATGGAGTGCCTTTATCTTAAATAAATAAATAAAAATGAAGAAGAAGAAACATTTATGTACAAATAAATATACATATATGTACAAATATATGTACGTATATACAGATCATTAGAGAAGATATCAAAATGGTGGAGAAGAAAGGGGGAGGCTCAGATCTGTATGAGATGAGGCCGAGAACACAAACTCCGCCATGGCTGCAACCACAGAAGAACCGGGTTGCCCCGCCAAGAAACGGGTCGGGTTCTCAAAGCCCGACTCTAAAATGCTCTGGAGATCTTAATCATCATCACAGCCTCTTATGGGAAAGAAGGAGTAAGGGAAAATGACGGCCAGGACGTGTTTCAATTTCCCAAAGAGTAATTATTCAGGCCCCGTTCCGGTAAAGGAAACAAGATAAGTTTAAGTTAAGTTCAAAAGAATGCAGCCTTAAGCATCATCATCATCATCATCGCAGCCTCTAATGAAACATTGTTTTGGTTCTGCTTGGTTTCTGGATTCGTGGAGCGATGACTGGCGAATCGTAATTTACCCGACACCAAGAAATCCATCAGCTTCATCAGATTCGCCGCCACCACCACCACAAACACACCCACACACACACACACACACAGTATTAGAGAGAGAGAGAGAGAGAGAGAGAGAGAGAGGAGGGTTGTTGATTTGGGAGGGAGAAATCATGGGCGATTTGCAGAGAGGGGCAACCACCCTCAGGAAAAATCCCCAAATCCTCTCTGCTGTGCCTCATTCTCGAGCATTTTACCCTAATCTTTGCGATCTGAAGTGCTGTACTTATAGTGGCTGAAACTTTACTTTATTACCCTGTTTGATGACCCCTTATTTACGGATTGAAGAAGGGTGCAAGGGGGAGGGGTATGTTGGACATTTTAGTGCTACAAAGTGACTGATGAGGAAATGAGCTCTCTGTTTTTTTGGTAATTGAATTGGCTTTTCGGTATTTTTGGTCAAACCATAGGAGGCTCCAATTCCACAATGGGTATCAAACTTCTGTCCAAGGTATTTGAACTCGTGACTTCGTAGTGCTAAGAGCAAGTACACCAGTATTTAAGTAAATTATCTTGTGAATAGTTCACAAATTTAGTTTAGCTATCAACTTTTTTTTTCACAATTACATTAATACTATCTATTTTATCTAACATCAATTTAAATATACATTTTTTTCAATATTTTCCTTTATCCTTTTATTTTTATCATTTTCCACCAACCAACTGTAGCCAAACGGTTGGGCAAGAGAAGAAAAAAAATTGATAAAGTATTGATTGAGTGTAAACAGTTGTGAGGTAAAAGTAGCTAACGACTGTAGAGGGAGGAATTCTAGCCTGTAGTTTACCTCTTCTGCTGCAGGGGCAAATTTCTCTCCTTAATTAGCTAAAGTAGCTTTTTTCTCTTGTTTAGCAACGCTGGTAAATTTGCTCTAAGAGTTACTTACTACATAACCATTTGGCCAACTGTCTTTGATTTTATTTCTTCATTCAACCGCCTTAGAAAACTAAAAACCAAATTTTCGTTTTGATGAAGTATGCTTTAGTGTACCTTTGCTTACAATTTTACTCAAAAGAGCTTATATGATTACAGAATATTTTGACATTTAGCAAACTAAATTTCATTGCAAGAAGGAATAAGGAAGAATTCCAAGAGTGATTATTGGATAATAACTCTTATATCATAACCCTTGCTCCGATCTATTTTTACGCTTTTCGTCCCCGTTGAAAGGCGGTTCGATCTCCTCTGTCCGACAGTTCCAAAAGCCGATGTGCCACTGTGTCGATAGGTTTTTAGCCATCGGATTGTGTGATTTTTTCTTATGTTTTAAATTTAACAACCGAAAAATCTCTCGGAACAAAGGTACAATGGTTTTCGGCACAGAAGATCCTGTCTCAATTGAAAGGGTTTCCTTTTTCACCCTTGCTTCTTAAATTTACTGTGTGCTATGTTTTTTTTTTTTTGTTATCACTTTTATTCAACTTTTTCTTGCAAGCGCAATAGATGTCTAGTCCATTTCTAAGGGTACCACTAAACGGCATACGGATCGGCCAAACCCAAAAGATGTCAACCATCACACCAAACATTAGCGCTCCTGGCAAAAATCGAACCCTCACATTTCATTATTTCATATGAAAAATTGAGGAAAGTGTCATTAGACTACAAGCTCGTGGACCTTTTTATTGAACTTCACTTTATATTTCTTAAATTGATCATCCATCTTACCAAAATAGTCTTAAAAAGTACAAAAATATTATCAAAAGCTTAAAAAAAAAAAAACTAAAAACGACCTCATTTTATTAAACAACTGCACTGTTAATTGAATATCCCAATTTTATCTTCCAAAAGAGACTTTTGATGAAATACACAATATTACAACTGTACTGTTAATTGAATACCCCTACACATTTTTTACGCATGTTCAATATAATAACCAAGTTGTCTCCATTTAAAAAAAAAAAAAACAGCTCATTTTATTAAAAAAAACATGTTTCATTGAAGAAGAAACATGTCTGTCCAGCTGAAATAATTAGAGGCTTTCAATTGTTTGTTTTTCAGAAAGAAAAAAAAATGTATTGTTCCGCTGTCAATGACTCAATGCCTTTTATTTAGTAGATAACATCGATAAAGCCACCCTTAGCATGTTTATTCGAAATCTTTTGGCAATTTTCATGGCAGTGTGGCTCTCTTGCTTCTGCACCATACGTTAATCAAAGAATTTTCTTTTTCTTTTCATTTGTAGGATATGTAGAATTCTTAGAAAATAAAATTCAAAGAAGATAAACAAAAGACTATATGAATTATTTATCTTTTTGGTAAAAAAAATTGTATATTTGTTGTTAGTGCTTTTTACTTTTCGCCTCAACTAGAAAAAATGCAAGAAGTAAAAACTTACAACTAATTTTGGAAATAATTCAGAGGATAATGGAAATAAAAAGAAAGACGTTTTAGGTGGAAGTAGTTATCAACCAACCATATTTTAAAATATACTTTTAATAAATAAAAAAACTTTTATCTTTTTTTAGTGGACAAAATAGACACACACACACAAACCTTCTTTACAAAAATAGGGTGGATTTATAAATATAAATTAAAAAAAAGTGAAAATCATTTCCCTTTCAATTCCCCAATTTGAGAGAATTCCAAGAGATATCTTTCACACAGAAATGTACATATAGGTATAGAGAAGATGATGGGGAAGAAAGGGGGAGGCTCAGATCTGCATGCGACGAGGCCGAGAACGCCAACTCCGCCATGGCTGCAACCACGGATGAACCGGGTTGCCCCGCCAAGAAACGGGTCGGGTTCCCAAAGCCCGACTCTGATGCTCTGGAGATCTTAATCATCATCACAGCCTCTTATGGGAAAGAAGGAGTAATTATTCAGGAACGGGCTCCGTTCCGCTAAAGGAAACAAGATAAGTTTAAGTAAAACACGTCATTGGCCATCATTTTCCCTTTTAAGTTAAGTTCAAAAGAACGCAACCTTAATCATCATCATCATCGCAGCCTCTTGCGAAACATTGTTTTGGTTCTGCTTGGTTTCTGGATTCGTGGAGCAATGACTGGCGAATCGTAATTTACCCGACACCAAGAAATCCATGAGCTTCATCAGATTCGCCGCCACCACCATCACAAACACACACACACACACAGTATTAGAGAGAGAGAGAGAGAGAGAGAGAGAGAGAGAGATGGAGGAGGAGGGTTGTTGATTTGGGAGGGAGATATCATAGGCGATTTGCAGAGAGGGGCAACCACCCTCAGGAAAACTCCCCAAATCCTCTCTGCTGTGCCTCATTCTCGAGCAATGCCCTAATTTCTGCGAAGTGAAGTGCTGAATTTATAGTGGCTGAACTTTACTTTATTACCCTGTTTGATGACCACTTTTTACGGATGGAAGAAGGGTGCAAGGGGTATATTGGACATTTTACAATGCATATTGAAGGAAAATGATATATTGGCACTCCAAAAATTAATTGAGGCACTCTAAGAAAACAAAGAAAAGTAGCTTTGGGATTACGCTGGTTTTGTAGTGTCTGCATCAATTTTTAAAGTGTCAATATCATTTACCTTATTTAATGGTCATCATTTAGTCCGAAGGCCCGCGACCCGCTCCAAGCCCACCCGGCCCGAGCCCTTCCAACGGGCGGGCTAGCCCAGGCCGAAGTTTTATGGACCGGGCTTGGGCTTATAAATTTTTACTCAAACCGCCCCGAGACCCGCTCGCTCCAAGCCCGAAAAATCTCCTTGTTTTTTGAAAAAAATAATTTATTGTTTTCAAGTTGTCTATCCATTTGGGACTAAGGCTCCGTTCCATAACGATAAATAAGCACTTATTTTTTAAGAATGCAATTTCAAGCTCAAAAATCATGTGCTTATGCAAATAATTTTTCTATAACTATGGATCTTGTTTGATAGATCTCATTGAGATCTTTAATAAGGTGCAAAAAAAATTGAAAAATTATTTTTCATTTACATTATTTTTTAGTTTGAAAATGTGAAATAAGTACTTATTTTTTAAGAAGGTATTCTGGAACGGGGCCTAAGAAACTAACTTGGGGAGTTTTAAAACTGTCCATATACAAACAGTGTGTGCATGTAAAAAAAAAACCCCCACTTTTGAAGCAATTTTTGAATTCTGACCGTTGTGAATTGGTTTGCCCAAATGCCGACCCACCCGATCCTCGGCCAAATGATTGGGCTAAGCCTGTGGGTGGGCTTGGGCTTTAAGTTTTCAGAGATAACCCGGCCCGCGAAAAAATAAAAGCCCACTAAGCCAAATCCGTAGGCGGACTTGGATAGTGACTTGGCAAGCTGAGCTGGCCCGGCCCGATGATGATCCTTACCTAATTGAAATGGCTCTTCAGTATATTTGGTCAAACCATAGGAGGCTCTAATTCGACCACAACCAACTGCAATGGATATCAAACTTCTGTCCACGGTATTTGAACTCGTAACTTCATGGTGCTAAGAGTTACTACGTACTACATAACTATTTGGCCAATTGTCTTGGTTTTATTTCTTCATTCAACCGCCTAAGAAAACTGAAAACCATCGTTTTGATGAAGTATGCTTTAGTATACCTTTGCTTACAATTTTACTCAAAAGAGCTTATATGATTACGGAATTTTTTGACATTTAGCAAACTAAATTTCATTGCAATGAGGCATAAGGAGACACCCATTAAAAAAAGAAAAAGAAAAAGTAAGTACTATAGACACGGGGAGGGGAAAGACACCTTTGGGCACAGATGTGTGATATTCAGAATCGTTCGATACACCTGGATCAGACATAATACCTATGGAATCTACGCATGTCAAACAATTTCGAACACATCTATATCCCTCCGTCCATGTTTAAAAATGTTAAATGAGTTCATTAAAGATGATTTTTTATTTGGTAAATTAAGATGAATTATTTTTTTTTTTGGACAAAGGAGTCTTGTTTTTCTACATTTTAAATAACCTTTGATCATCAATGTGGTTATAACTGCAGAGTCCACATTGATGATCACTTAGAAGAATTCTTGTGAGATAGTGAGAGGTCCGTATAAAGGAGGATTTTTTTTAAGTGTTTGACGTAGCTACAAATAAGCCAAGGTTCGGCTTTCTCAAGCTCAGCTAGTTTATATAGTGAACAAACTTTGACTTAAGCTTGTAACAAGTTGAGCTTAAATAGGCACTTATTATCGAGCCTCGCCTCGAACTACTCCAGAATATCTTAGTTCATTAACAAACATGACTGTGTTATGATTTTCCTTTCACTGCTTTCTCTACGCCCAAGTTTATGGAAAACAAAGGAGTACGTCAAATTGGTTGTTCAATTTCAATGCATGCTTTTGCTACACATTTTGATACATGTTCAATTTAGGGTAAAATATATACTTGCTCCTTAAACTATTCAAATTGGGTGCTGCTAAATACAACTACGAATTTGTTACATGTAGCCAATTCATAAAATAACAATTTTGGATTCCTCCTTATGAATTAGCTACATGTAGCAAATTCACAGTTGTATTTAGCCAGACCCTTCAAATTTTGTTTACTTCATCCTTAAATTACCAATTGCACACACTTACCCTTGTACTACCAATTGCATACTTACTAAGGCCAATTCAAGTTTTCAATCCATGTATCAAACAGAAAACCCATTGGTTGGATGGAAAAATGCTAACCTAACATTACCCAATATTTTTTGCGCCGAAAAGAGGGGTATTTTAGACTTTTACTCAAAAAACCCTAACACCCAAATCGATTTGGGTTTTTTTTTATTAGCCGATTGAAAATCCTATCTGTTAAAGAGAGAGAGAGAGAGAGAGAGAGCTCTGAGCATATGAGGTCCTCGTGGGCAACATAGCGAAATCAATCACTAACCGGTACATGTCAGAACCAAATTACTGAAACCAGTTGGGTGAATAAAATTACACTAAAAAAACCAGTATATATCACCGTTAGTAACTTCGGAGCTAAAAACCTATGTATCAGAGTATCAGTATAACCACAGGTAAAATCACAAGCTCATAGGATTACCTACTTTCAACTAGTGATAAGTTTTTCCTCGCATTTTAGCCAACTGTGAGTCCCAAAAGGCTTTAAGCATGATCATGGAGAAGCTATCTTTACTGAAACAACCCCATAGAGTCATGCTCATGTCTTTCATTGAACACAAAAACTGAATAGAAACAAACTCAGAATGCTAATAAACTCAAAGATGATAGAATAAAAGTGTCCTTTTTTTCATTTTATTTCAGAATTTTGCAAGAGGAGTACCAAGGAAGGAAATAAACTAAACTGGTCCTATACATTTATTAGCTGATTAAAACACGATCAATCAAGCAGGAAATTCAGCTGCTAATGCTTGGTCTGACAATTCATCAAAACTCGCATATAAATGAACCCCAATAAACGATCAACAATTTTCTTTTCTGTATACACACGCACATAATTTAAAAGTATTTCATTTGAAGACATGTAATGAAATTCAGCTGGAGAAGCTTATTCTAACAACTATTCGAAAAATTGCAAATAAATTCGATGTGTAACCAATATAAATGTATTGTAAGTTTGTAACCACATACAAACAACTACGTGTTCTTCCTTTGACTATATAGATGACGAAATTCATCTACACGCCTATCAATTAATCCAAAACTTGCATACAAATTGCAACCCAATACACATCCAACATACACACGTGTACGCAAAAACCTACACTCAAAAGTACTTCCATCGAAGATTCGAAGAAATAGAGCATGAAATTCAGCTTCTCATGCTTGTTCTAATAGCCCCTTTGGATTGGGTGATTTCATCAGAAATGAGATGGTTATGAATTCTCGCCAAATCTCACCATTTGTTGTGAGAAAAAGGTGAGAAACAAAATAAACCTTGCATTACACACATTCCTCGTAATTTCCCACCTAGCTATTTTATCCAAATTAGTGAGATTCTCCTTTCTTTTCTTTTCTTTTCTCACCAAACCTCAATCGGGCTGTAATAATTACTCGAAAGAATCATCTAAGGCCTAGTTTCCCAAAAGTGCTAAAAGTTCTTAAAGGGTTTTTTTTTTTTTCCTTCACAAAATACTTGGTACTTTTAGCACTTTTGGGAAACTAGGCCTTATAGATTATTCTTTCAAGTAATTGTTACAACAAAACCCATAAACATCAAGCGTGTTTGTGTACTTTATTATGCCTAAGCAAGATTATGTGCAACTCATTCGAAAAAAGAGGGGACGGGGACAAGTACCTCTAAGCACGAGCTTGTAAAAAGTGAGAGTAGCTTTCCACCTTCCTTCCTTCACCCTGTTGATGCTTTCGGCGCACCGAGAAATTTCGTTCAGGATCTGGCTGTTGATTGTGTTTCCGGCATTGGGTTGCCAATGCAAAACCCTAGAAAGAACGATGGGAGAGCAGTACAAGTGTATATCTGTAAATTAGATACATATCGTAAAATTTCAGAGCGGGAATTGCGTATTCGAGATTACCATTTTAATGCCCATTGCTTCTGCGAGAACACAGTCGGAGATGCAACGAGCTCTGCCGTGACGTACTGCAAGGGTTTTTGGAGAAGAAAGTGGAATGCGACGTCGTTCCTGCGGGTGCCCGTGATTTCTAATTATTTATGTTTATTGTTTTTTGAAAAGGCTATTTTCACCCTTATCCCTTGAGTTTTGGAAATATCAGTATTGAATTGATCAAGTGCCAGTACTTTTCGTTAATTCAATCCCTACACTACTCGATTCATGCTTATTGCTTAAGTTGGAAGCAACTGTCAATTTAATTGAGAAAAAATAATATTATGTCGCTCAAGATACAAAATTTATCAAATAGTAACAAATATTATTTGTTAACATAAAAATACGAATAAGTTCTAATTAAACTGATAGAATATTTAAATGATATTTACCATTCGGACTCAATTTGAAGTTTTTATTTTTTATGTTAACATCTGTCGAGCCAAATTATTCTTCTCCAAGGACCCTTATGCAACTCAAAACTTGAGGCTCCCTTTGTTTTCCTCTCTTTTTATTTATACATACTTCAAGTGCTCTCAAACTATCCATTTGCCTCTCACTATATCAAGTTTTCAACTATTTTCTTATTTTTTCCCAAGAACAAAGTTGGAGAAGGATAACATACGTAGTTACATGATACTTTATTGGAATTTTTCGCTCCCGCTCTCAATCCTAGCTAGGCGTTCGTGCTATCAATTTTTTTTCTCTCTCTCTCTCTCTCTCTCTCTCTCTCTCTCTCTCTCTCTCTCTCTCACGAAGTTTAATATAACAAGTTTAACAGAATTATAAAATTGAGGTTTAAATAGAATTTAGTGTATTTCAAAACCTTTAAAGATGTTCCCACATTAAGTTTTTTTTTTTCTCCCATAAACTATCCACATTTTGTCTACTTCGTCCGTAAACTATTGATTTAACGAATTTATCCCCTTAAGTTTCTGATTGATTCCTATTTCGTCCAATCGTTAATGGTAGTTAACATTTTAGACGAAAACCTGTCACGTGCTTATCAAAACCCAAATGAATGGGACAAAAAAGTCATTCCCTCATTCACGGAATATACCCACAAGGAAAAATGTGTATATCTGTGTGAAGGGTGGATTGACATTTTTGCCCCTTTCATATGGGTTCTGATCGCATGTGGTAGGCACGTGATAGGTTTTTTGTCCAAAATGTTAACAATCTTTAAAGAAATAAGAATCAATCAAAAACTTGAGAGGATAAATTCACCAAATTATTAGTTTAGGAACAAAGTAGACAAAATATGAATAGTTTATGGGATAAAAACAAAAAAACTCTTAAACTAATGAGTAATAACACGGTTCCCCCTCTTTCCCCGGACAAAACCAGAATTACCAAAAAATCGGAGGTTCTTTTCACAAATACGCAAAATTAGATGAATTCCACCCTGGAAACAGACCACTATAAATACAGCACCCCCACAGCGGAGGTCCAGATGGAGTGGTGCTAAATCTGTACCAGCGAGTACAAATGGCTTTTTGGATCTCTTTTGGGTCTCAAAAAAATGATCGGAATCGCTCATTTTGTTTAAAATACTTTGTTTATAATCCTTGCAAAAAATAAACTCAATCTGGTACCGGTAAGGATATTTACAAAACATCCAACTTTGCTTTAGAATTTAGGCATGAATTCTGTAACAAAGTTGAATGTTTTGTAAATGCTCTTACCGGTGTCGGATTGAGTTTATTTTTTGTAAGTACCATAAACAAAGTATTTTAAACAAAATGAGCGGCTCCGATCATTTTTTTGTGATCCAAAACATGTCCAAAAAGATGTTTGTACGCACTAGTACAGACATAAATCTGTACCAGTATCATTTCTGGGTCCAGATACTCCTCCGGCGGTTACTTGCGTTCAGTTTTTTTCGGAAGACTTTGGGCCGCTGGAGTTTCAGAATTTGGGTTTGTTTTCTAAGAGAATCTCGAGATATCGGCCGGAAATCGACGCCGGAGATCCAATGGCGAGCGTGTATATTCCGGTGCAGAACTCCGAAGAGGAGGTTAGGGTCGTCCTCGACCAGCTCCCCAGAGACGCCTCTGATATACTCGACATTCTCAAGGCCGAACAAGCACCCCTCGATCTCTGGCTTATCATCGCGGTTAGTTATTCCACTCTGGATACTCACCCATGTACAGAATTACGCCACTCGAATGTATTTGTATTCCGAAGAGTCTCAGTTTTGAATTTGTTCAATGTGCATAGAGTTGTTATGGGTTTAGAACCTTAATCACATAGGTCACCCGGTCACGCTCTCAATCTTGGCTCTGCGCTCGGGTTCTCAATCCTCTCTCTCGCAACTCAAGTACGCTTTCATGGTTCGGCTCCCGCACGGGTGTTATGTGACTTAGGTTAGGACTTTAGCACATAATTCTTTAGTAGAACCCTTTCGTTCGCACTCTCAATCCATCATTGCCATGCACTCGTGCTCTCAATTCCTCGCAATTTTAGTAGCTTGGGTCCTTGGGATATTTTTGAAAGTCAGTTTCACGCTTGCGCCCTCACCGGCGCATTATGTGACTTAGGTTAGGCCTCATAAACCAACAGCTGGCGATTGGTAAACAAGGTGGGCCGGAACATGCTTTTTAAGCTCGTTAAGTTTTCTATCCAAGCTTGAACAAAACGGTATTTGAGTCGGCTTGTTTGCAGCCACTTATTCATACTTAGATTGTGGTTTTTTTCTAATTATTGGTACTTTGGACTGTTAATTTTGTACTGCTTGTTAGTCGTCTGTGTGTCAAGTATTTTAGTCCATTGACTGTCCAAGCAGTACGTTGGTTTGAAAAAAATCGGCTTCTCTTAGCTTTGTAGTGGGTTTTGTTACTGGTGTTGATGCAGAGGGAGTACTTCAAGCAAGGCAAAATTGAGCAATTCCGCCAAATTCTGGAGGAAGGATCTAGTCCTGGTATTTATTTGTTTTGTTCCTCTCCATGTCTTGTCATTCTGTTTACTGTACTCGTTATGTATTGTTTTAGCTGTTGATGGGCAAGATTAGAAAATGTCTCCTTTTTTGGGTATTACGTGAATGTTCTGATTTTGGTTTCTTGTGCTGAAGAAATCGATGAATATTACGCGGATGTGAGATACGAGAGGATTGCCATCCTAAATGCTTTAGGGGCTTATTATAGTTACCTTGGAAAAATCGAGACAAAACAAAGAGAAAAGGAAGAGCATTTTATCATGGCAACACAGTACTACAACAAAGCATCAAGAATTGACATGCATGAACCTTCTACTTGGGTCGGAAAAGGTGAGCATCGTCTGGCTGCTTTATTTATTGACAACTAGTTGACGGATATTCATATTCGATATGTGCATTTATTACGGTGGACTGCATATGTAATGGAGATCGATAACTTGTGGATATGAAATCCGAAGATGAATTATTTTGAATTCGGTCGGTTGGGAATCCAGAATTGCTATTTAAGTTGTTGAAATTGGCGTTCATTACTGTAATACTGTGTGCATTAGCCAGACGATTGCCAAGGGTAAATGTATGAAGATTTTCATTAAATGCGAGATATTGGTTTCACTAAGAGGGTTGCTATTGTGGTAACACAGAGGAGAGACCACGAGAAGTGAGGAAAATGGACAGCTAAGAATATCAAACGGCCGTACGTGTCAAAAAGACATAATTTTTTTAGGATTAAATATCTAATAGCTGATTTTCTGTCTTGGTGTGCACTCCTGACGAAACCATGGGGCTCAGCTTCCACTTTCACAGCTAATTTAATGCACAAGACAAAAACTTGTATATCTTGTTGGGTCTATTCTTCCATACCAGTAACCATAAACATATTCAATACTATTGTCACATATAAGATTGGGCTTTTTCCTAGCAGGTGCAATGATAGCTCTGAAGGATCTAAACTGATATTCATTGTTTATTTATTTACATGTCAATTAGTTTCATGTTACTGGATTTTCTCTCATCAGCAGGTGTTGTTTGTTTTGTCCTGCTTTCATTTGACTATGGAGTGACAGTGTTACAATTCGTTCTGCGCAGTGTAGAACTTCGTGTTTACGGATCACAGACTGAGGAGATCTCACACTTCTAACTGATTCTGGATACAGGTCAGCTTTTATTGGCTAAGGGTGATGTAGAACAGGCATTTAATGCATTCAAGATTGTGTTGGATGGCGATCGCGATAATGTTTCTGCACTTCTTGGTCAGGTAGTCATTATCTTCCTGTATAGGCAGATTATGGAAAATATCTTCATTAGGCAGTGCAGATAATTGGTTTGTATTTCCCCTGAAATTTGCAATATGATGTCCTGTGGTGACATAGTGATAGTATCTAGTAAAAATGGAAATCTTCACTTTTGATGTAGGTAGTTTCCTTTAATGTATAGTGCTTTGAATATTTCCTTGGGTAGACACGATTTCAGATTAAGGTGATTCAACATAGCCTATTCTCCAATTTTTCTTTTTGCTAAGTATTTTGCACATGTATGGAAATTCAACTTCAAAATATCTTTTGCTCTTATATTTTTCTGATTGCATGCAAATGTTTTGATTTTACAGAAATTGACTAGCCTTAGATATTTTGCAGGCATGTGTTCAATTTAACCGTGGTCGATATACTGATTCACTGGAGTTGTACAAGGTTTGTTAGTTAACCACATTAATCGGACCTTGGCTGCTATGCGGAGTTTCTTAGCTTGTTGCTTTACATCTCCGAGTTTATTTTAGTTTCAGTTGTGAGAAACTCTTTCTCCCATGGAATATCCGAATATTGTTGTTCTGTGGGTATGGTATCCTTTTTGGGCTTATTTTTTGTGTTGCTGTTTACTTATAATATTCTTTTTCAAGAGGGCCTTGCAAGTCTATCCGCAATGTCCCGGAGCTGTAAGACTTGGCATCGGTCTCTGTCGTTACAAGTTGGGTCAATTTGAGAAGGCAAAGCAAGCCTTTCACCGAGTGTTGCAGGCAAGTCAATAGTGCATACAGCTTAGTTTGTCAATGAGTGTCATCTTTCTGTTGCAAGTTTGGGCTGATGTTGATAACAGATTATGTTAAATTTAATAACTGTAGCTAGACCCAGAAAATGTTGAAGCTCTTGTGGCACTTGGAATTTTGGATTTGCATACAAACGAAGGTCAGCTGCTCCATGTACAATAGTGCTTACATACATAGTGCATAGATCATGTAAAAATTCTCACATGTATTGATGTATATATACCTATTAGTTCGTTGCTATTTAAACTAGTTGAATAGCAAAATGTGAAGAGAAGAAGTGGAAAAAAGGAGGAAGACAGACAAAAATAGGCTTTTGGGAACCTTATCTGCCCTTTCACCTCATATATTTGTTTAAAACGATATGATCGAATTACACGAAGACCCTTAGTGCGGAAAGTAAACTGAACAACAAATATAAGCCCTGCAGCAAAATTGTTTTGGGGTTTGGTTTTTGTTTTTCAATGAGTTCAATGCTACCTTGTTCCTTTTACTTGATTGATTCAATTGTCTATGCAGCTGGTGATATTAGGAGAGGAATGGAAAATATGCAAAGAGCGTTCGAGATTTACCCTTACTGTGCAATGTCACTGAATTATCTGGCGAACCACTTCTTCTTCACTGGTCAACATTTTCTAGTTGAGCAACTAACCGAAACTGCACTTGCAATAACTAATCATGGGCCAACCAAGTCACATTCTTACTATAATTTGGCTCGGTCGTACCATAGCAAGGTATGTCACTGTATTCTTTTCTCTTTACAGTTTAGTTACCAATTTTTTAACTGATTCTTAGAACATTTTTTGTTTGCGCATACAAATCTGCAGCCCAACCCTCCCCCCTGCAATTCTCCCATTGTTGTAATGCTCCTAATGGAACAAATAATGTTATTTCTCGACTGCAGGGGGACTATGAAAAAGCGGGACTCTACTACATGGCGTCTGTAAAGGAAAGCAATAAGCCTCAGGAGTTTGTATTACCTTATTATGGTCTGTAGATTTTCTGATGCTTGTTTCATTGTTACATCTTGCTGTTTTTCTTCTACTGTCCTTTTTCCTGTATTCTCTTTCTTTCCAAGCTTCCGTGGGGGTATTGGCCTATCCTTATCAATGTTTGATGTTACTCAAGTTACAGTTAGTTTAGGTCTTTTGACTTCCCAGAATCTACTAGATGTGTTATCACCTATGGATCTTCATGTTTTTAACATATTTTTGGTTTACAAAAAAATGAAAGGACTGAAATGTGTATTTTAGTGCATTATAATGATTTTGGAACATGTGGTATAGAGGTCAAATGCGTTTGAATCAGTGGTTAATGTATGTCTTAAGAAAGTCCATTTAACAGCTTGCCAGAGGGATTCATTTGTTATGAAGCACCACTCAAAGAGTGCGTGATCTATATCATAAGAAGTAACCATGATATTACTGAAGATACCTTACTGTGTGCATCATTTGGAATTGATTCTGTGGACTTCATGTCTGTTTTGAGTATTTTCGGTTGATCCATCCTCTCTCATCTACCTTTTCATTCTACACATTTGGTTACTCTGGTACAGGTTTGGGACAAGTGCAATTGAAACTGGGAGATTTTAAAAGTTCTCTTGGGAACTTTGAAAAGGTCTTGGAGGTTTACCCTGATAACTGTGAGACATTGAAAGTAAGTATAATGACAGCAACTATGTTGGCAGTTCTTGCTTAAATTTTTTATCCTTTTTGTCTGTTTCTGATTTTATGGCATCTTTATGAATAGATGGCAATATGTTGGCAATGACTGAATTGTATTTTTCCTTCTTGTAGGCTCTTGGGCACATTTACATTCAGCTTGGGCAGACAGAGAAGGCCCATGAGTTCCTCAAGAAAGCTACTAAGATTGATCCACGTGATCCACAGGTTAGTTATTTTGTTGTTTAGTTCTTCTATGCTTTAATTCCTTGTTAAGATGTTAATTGCAAATACATGTTCTATTTGAGTGATTAAGAGGTAAATTATGTCTCTTGTGTGGATGCATGAGGAACTGTATTCAGCTTACTAATAAGAATATTAGTATTAACTATAGCCTACAATTGATGAGTTTTTATACAAATTCTGCTTTAGTTTGGAGAACAAAGCATTTTTCTTCTGTTTCCCACCAAAAGAGGTGCAGTTGAACATGGATGTACAAGATTCTTTCAAATGAGACACATTGACGATGGGGAACGTTCATTCTTCTACATCATTCGGTTGTAGGTCATTCTTTGATTATATCTTTGATGATGTTGCTAATGTTCCAATTCTTCAAGCGATGCAATTTTTGTTTACATTTTTATTACTATGTGACATATTTAATCCACATTCACTCTGTTAATTTCTGGCATTTTTCCCTGCTGTACAATAGTGATAGCACAATTTCCTCTACTCATACTCTACGCAAATCATTTTGGCCTTATCTACTTTTGACTTTTTGTCCTTGGAGATTTCCATACTTGTCAAGTACATTACTGGGCGAAACATTTTGCATTCTTTCACTCTTCTCACCTTAATGCAGGCATTTCTGGATCTTGGAGAATTGCTGATTTCAACTGATGCAGGTGCAGCTTTAGAAGCCTTCAAAACAGTATGGGCATTTGCTTTTTATTCTTTTCTGAGTTGTAGATTTTCTATTGTTCTATATAACTAGAGTTTTGATCTGTTTTACTGGGGGGGGGGGGGGGGGGGGGGGGGGGGGGGGGGGTGGGTTTGTGGGTCAGATGGGCACTTTGAATCACAACCATTATCTAGTGCTGCTTTCAGAAATCCCCGAAAATGTTTAACAGTACATTGTACAGTTGAATATCTGTTTGTGGAATGCAAATCTTGGGAGGCCATGACCATCTGTTCACTGGCAAATACTTAAACAATCATGCTTGAATCATCGTCTTACTTTAAATGATTACATAACCATACCGCTTGGTTTCCATGTAATTTTTTTCCTTTCCCCTTTTGGATGTTGTTACAGGCCCGTGGACTTTTGGAAAAGGGCCATGAAGAAGTACCAGTAGAGTTGCTCAACAATATTGGAGTCCTACAATTTGAAAGAGGAGATTTTGAGGTTTGAATTATATTTGTCTTGAGCTTTTTCTTAACTTCCTTGAAAGTAAAATGATCTGTTTTGTTACTCTTACCCTTCCATACAAATAATGGGTTTAGTGCTACATTTCTAATCATCTTTGATGTTATCCTCAATTTCAGCTGGCTGAACAAACTTACTGGGAGGCTCTAGGTGATGGCATTTGGTGCACCCTCACTGAGGATAAATCACCACCCTATCCCATTGATGCCAGTGCATCCATCTATCAGTACAAGGACACACAAATTTTCCATCGACTTGAGGAAGATGGTTTTACCATGGAAGTACCATGGAACAAAATCTCAGTATTATTTAACCTGGCTAGGGTATTCGAGCAGTTAAATAAAGCTGAAAGCGCGAGCATTTTATACCGGTTGATCTTGTTCAAGGTACACTTGTTTTTTGTTATACAATTATCCACCCGAGCTTTGCTAATCACAATAGTAACGAAACTTGGAGTTATCATAGCACTTTCATTTAATTTATTCTGCCATTTTTGCGTGCATCTTTACTTCTCTTGCTCTTATTTTTGGCCTAATGGTGAATTTGAGCTCAACGTTGCTTGGAATCCTAGATACCTGTTGGAGCTTGTCCCACATTGGTTAATTATAACCAGCGACCTCTCCACTTATTGTCAATTGGTTTTGAGTTGGATGCTTTAACATGGTGTCAAAACTAGGTTTTCGGAGGCATCTGGACAAGATTCTTAATTGATTGCCTTGTTTCTGCCTTAGGTGCACCTTGTTTCATTGTTTGTTGTGATCCCTATGTTATGGATCTATTGTTTATCTCTCCATGTACGGGTCAGGGGTTGCACGTGCGGGGGAGTGTTAGAGCTTGTCCCACATTAGTTAACTATAGCCTCCAAATCTAGTATATGAGCTTGGGCGGCCTCTCCACTCATTGCCAATTGAGTTTGAGTTGGATGCTTTAACAATACCCAACCATTTGGAGATTTTTTTTTGAAAAAGTTTAATCAATGAAGCAGTTCCCTACTTGGGACCCGACGCCAGGGTTATCTTCTTGTTTCCAGCCATCCTATTGTCCTTCAGCTGCCTTACCTGGACTCTTTTGTTTCTGTACTGTTATATGGTTTAGGTTCTTTCATTGGCGTTTATGTTGAGATAGCTATTTGACCTGTAACTGTATGTGGTCCTAATGCTGATTTGAGGAGGTTATCTGCAGTTACGGATATTTGTCTCTAATTAGGTATTAGTGGGGTAGGCGAGGGGGCGTTTACAAGTCCATGCTTGACTTTATGATTGAAGATCATCAACTTTTGAGAAATTTAGTTGCAAACATCACTTTGCATAAGTGTTTTCGATATTTTTCTCAATTTTTGTCTGATGCCTTGTGAGTACTTCCCTATTTGCCAATTTGTCTAACCTGTGTTCATTTTTGCAGTATCCGGATTATATTGATGCTTATCTGAGGCTTGCCGCAATTGCGAAGGCTCGAAATAATGTCCATATAAGCCTTGAGCTGGTTGTTATTGCTTTTCTTGCTATCTTATCAGCTACTCTATTTTCATATAAAAGGTTTATCAATGTTGGTTTTTCCTTTTGTAGATTGCTGATGCTCTGAAGGTGGATGATAAGTGCCCAAATGCATTACTGATGCTTGGTGACTTAGAGCTGAAAAATGATGACTGGGTTAAGGCAAAAGATACCTTCAAGGCTGCTAAGGACGCAAGTGACGGAAAAGATTCTTATGCTACTCTCTGTCTGGTGAATAAATTGTTCAGATTGCCCTCATCTTCTGTTTCTTAAACCAGCTTTAGCTTAAGTTTGGTGATAGACCTTTTCATACTGCATGTTGTCTGTACCTGGAGGCATTGTACTTAAGTGTCAAAATCATCTACCGTCACGATGGTGGTTTCAGTTATTTTGTTATTACCTCAATGTTAAATCTTTGGTATTGAGGTAACCTAAAAATATCAGTAGCTTATCTACTTGCTTTGTCGTTGTTAGGGAAACTGGAACTACTTTGCAGCAGTCCGCTCGGAGAAAAGAGCTCCTAAGTTGGAGGCCACTCATCTAGAAAAAGCCAAGGAATTGTACACAAAAGTATTGTATTCCTCTCAACTTCAAAATCTGATTCTGTGACTTTTACATTAGCGCCTTTTGCTCTTAAAGCTTTTCTTTAGAAAGCTACATGATGTAATATGCTGCCCTCTCAGATGCCTTCCTGCTTTGATTTGGGGGCATGGTTCTATGGCATCATGTCTCTTGAGTTCCTAAATTTTTGAAGGTATAGGGGGCCTGTATCCTGATGATAAAATTTTCTGAGAGCAGCCACTTAGTGCATTATTGCCAAAGGTTATCTAGTTCTTCCCCACCCATACCCTTGGTTGGAGATTACACAGGTATTGTTATTGTTGTTATTCAAGGTGGAAGTATTTATGATTCTGGTCATTGAAGGAAATTTTGAGAAAAAGGGCTAAAAGATCATGAAATTGGAGGAAATGAGACACAATGACCATTTTTTTGCTTCCATTGTGATGGGCTGCTCAATAGGGGTAGCCTGGAGACATAGAACAAAAATGCGTTCATTTGCAATGGGCTTGGGCTCTTACTGGAACTAGACTGTAAGTGACACGTGTCCTACATACTTGGTTGATCATGCACCTAGTGATCATGTTTTGTGATTAAGTCTGCTATATGATAATCCATAAAGCATGTTTTTCCAAAGTTGCTCTGTATAACTTCACATATACTATTTTACAATAGAAAATCAATAAAAGGAAGACGACCATTTAGCAGTGTCTTGGGTCCTCCATCCTAAATATACGATTAGAAGAGGCGGTGTTGAGCGATTGTTGGCTTTTGTGCATTATGCTTGTCTGCCTATGGTATACATGTATCAATACTTTTGGTAGACATGTGACTTAAAGTTCCCTCTAGTTTAGTGATGCTCATTTGGGTGTCCTCTGAAGGATCTCTGATTATTTTCTCTTCGAATACGAGATTTCTTACGTCCTGATAAATGTCATTGTGATCGGGAATGAACTGTACTAATCCTATTGCTTGCAGGTTCTGAGTGAACATAAAGCGAATCTTTATGCTGCCAATGGTGCTGGAGTGGTCTTGGCAGAAAAAGGTCAATTTGATGTTTCAAAGGATCTTTTTACACAGGTAGCTGAGTTGCTTTCATTTTGGGCGATGATCAAACTATTTTTGTATCCCTCACATCTTATTCCTGTGTTTAAGGTCCAACAAGCTGCTAGTGGAAGCATCTTTTACGAGATGCCAGATGTGCGGATAAATGTGGCTCATATGCATTTTGCTCATGGCGATTTTCCATTAGCTGTGAAAATGGTTCTGTACAGAATGGCTTCTTATTTGATACATTTAAATATCTTTTCACTTTTCAAACATTTAACTCAATGCACTTGTTGGTGGCATTTCCTTATTTGCAGTATCAAAATTGTTTGCGGAAGTTTTACTATAATACGGACAGTCAAGTTCTTCTCTACCTAGCTCGTACTCATTATGAAGCTGAACAATGGCAAGACTGCAAAAAGACATTACTAAGAGCTATTCACTTGGCACCTTCAAATTACACATTGAAATTTGATGCTGGTGTTGCAATGCAAAAGTTCTCAGCATCGACATTGCAAAAGCAGAAAAGGACTGTGGATGAGGTTACCAATGATGAAAACCTTTCCTTACAGTTTTCTTTGTATTTCATCTAGTGGTACTTGAACCATGGAACTCTGATAATTGTTATTTTTCGGAAAAGCTCATCTTTGCATCTGGATTCTGAATGAAGAAAGCAAGGTAATGAGCACGAAAATTGAATCGGGTCTCTAGGCCTACCCTCTCTGATGCCTTCCGGCTTTGATTTGGGGGCATGGTTCGAAGGCATGACGTTCCTAGAGTTTCTCAATTTTTGGAGGTACATGTGGTGTGTTGGGGGGGTGGGGGGCGGGGTTTGGGGGATTGCTTTCTGAGGTCAAATACTTTGTGCATATATTGCCAAAGATTGGGTCTGTGACTCTGTCTCTAGTATTCTCCTGCCCATACCCCCTTGATTGGGAATCTCATGGGTGCATTATTGTTGCTGTTCGGAAAACTTCATTTGCTTTCTATTAGGGTCATCTTAGTCCTTAATACTAATATTCTGAGAACATGGGCTCCTTTCTTTCTCCTTGAACTGTTGACATGTCGATCGGTCACTGGTCTTGTTATGTCTTGGTTTAGTTAGCTAAAACATATTGGTTTTCAATGGTTTATTCAAAGAGGTGCTGCTTCTACTATCTCACAATGTGTATACTTCCGGTTTTATCGTTTTTGTAGTTGCTCACATGCATGCATATATTTCAGCCATTTATTCCATGAACTTAATCCTTTTGAGCTTCTTTACATAGTATCCCTTAAAGATTGTGACGGCTTTTTCATTGACAAACAACAGATTTTCTAATAGAAACACTCCAGTGGATTTCAATGATGCTTATGTAAAGAAGAATAACTAGTAACACGAGTAACCCAACTGAAACTGACCTCATTAACGGATATCAGTCTCCTCCCAACATCATATAGATTTGTAATGGCTATTATAGTGAGTAGTGAGATAGCAGGTGTTATGTAGCTAACTCCTTCATTCTCATTATGTGGTCTGTACTTCTTCTAGTTGCACCATGAATCATCAGTGTCGTACATTTTTTAGTTTTAGTTTTTTTTTGGTTATCTGTGCTACTTCTAGTTATAATGCTGGATATCTTTTTAAATTATGTTGACGCTCGGACACTATCTCTCATCATTCTGGTGTAATAGGTGCGTTCAACTGTGGCGGAGCTTAAGAATGCTGTTAGAGTATTCAGTCAGTTGTCTTCAGCTTCAAACCTTCAGTTTCATGGGTTTGATGAGAAGAAAATTGATACCCATGTTAATTACTGCAAGCACTTACTCGAGGCTGCAAAAGTTCACTGTGAGGCAGCTGAGCGTGACGAGCAGCAGAATAGGCAGAGAATAGAACTTGCACGCCAGGTCTCTTTGGCAGAGGAAGCCCGTCGAAAAGCTGAAGAACAGAGGAAATTCCAGGTTAGCTGGTGTTGACTTGAAGTATAGTTCTTTTATCATCTTAATGCATTCACTCATTCTACTCATGGGGAAGCAGATGGATAGAAGGAAACAAGAAGATGAACTCAAGCAAGTGATGCAACAGGAGAAAAATTTAGAGCGCATAAAGGTAAGGGTTGTTAACGTTTTGTATTCTATTTGTGTATGATTCTCTTCTATATTGTATTGTTACGGTTTGTAACGCTTCGTATTGTGTTTATCTTAATTTGTTTCAGCATATCTTCATCTCTTTTTTCTGGTACTGACCAGCATCTTGTCTGACTTGTGATATGCTTGGAGATAATTATGCTTCCATCTTTGTGCAGATCTGGTTTGTCTCTGAATTTTGTGGAAATAAAATATGCTTTGTCTCCAGGAACAATGGAAGAGTATCGGTCCTGCGACTAAGCGGAAGGATAGGTCGCACTTCGAAGATGAGGAGGGAGGGCAAAATGAGAAGAGGAGGAAAAAGGGTGGAAAGAGAAGAAAGAGGGACAAGGGCTCTAAGACACGTTATGAGACCAACGAAGCCGAAGCTGACATTGTGGATGATCATGAAGAATTGGATGATGAAGATGGAAACATGAATTACAGGGATCCCTCTAATCCGATGAATGATCAAGAAGATGAAGGGGAAGAAAATGCCCAGGATCTACTGGCAGCAGCTGGGCTTGAAGATTCTGACGCTGAGGATGATGTGGTAATCTTTCTCTGCTTGCCTATATAATATTTTGGGAGATACTTGGAATATTTATTTTGGTCATTCCGATTCTAATTTGTCGAGGACGCTATTGTAGCTAGAAGTTTTTCCAAGTAAGAGAACTAACCTGAAAAGGTTCTATGCTATTGTTTGTCTAGCGAACTGGCATCACTCATCTTTTTCTCCTAGGTTTTTTATGGTATCATTTTCCATCCAAGATATTCATACCTCCATCCTAAAATGTTTATCCGGTCCGCAAAATGAGAAGTGGAAAATACGAAGTTTTTTTCAAGAAACAATTAAAACTTTTCTCATGAATCATAATAACTCATTGGATTTTTTTTTTTTTTGAAAAATTGGAAAATATTAAGTTTTTTTTTTTTGAAATGTATAATATTTAGAGAAGTGATTTTGGCAATCGCCTTCTATCCTAGTGCATTCCTTTTTCTTTTCATTTTTTTCCTGCAGATAAAGCTAGAGAAGTTCCCTTAATACATTTTAGTTTGTTATTTTATATATTTTGATTCCTTATTTTATTTTGCCTAAATACGTTATAAAACAGGTGGATTGTTTTGTTACTACCTAGTAAGGACATAAAGGTGTGCCTTGACCAATATTTTTACATATTCAAAGTGAATTTTTTTTTGTTTACCTATGCTTTGATGTCTGTTTCTGGGTGAAGGCTGCACCTTCCAACATCAGTCGAAGGAGGCATGCCTGGTCAGAATCAGATGACGATGAGCCTCAACAGAGGCAGCCACAATCCAGTCCTAATGGAGAGCTTTTGGCTGAGATGCAATTAAGTGATGGTGAAATTGGGGGAGATGATGACAAGCTTAATGCAGATGCTGCTGCTGATGAAGACGAATGAAAACATGCATAGGAACTAATTTAGCAGGTTAGCCATTACAATCTTATTCCATGCATACAAGGCTTGGAGGTATCTTTGCCTGTAAAATTAGGGTTTGCTAATAGCTGTTGTGTAGAAATGATTCAGTTAATTATCTGTTTCATGGTTACTTTTCTTGCATGGAACTGTTTATGTATATGCTCTCGTCTTATCTTGTATCATTTGTTCTCGGTAAAAAAATTACATTATTTTTAGTGATGCTGTTTTCGATCCCCCCATTTGTTGCTAATATCACCCATAGTGCGATTTTACAGGTTATATTGTGAAGCACATGTTATGAAAAGTGTTTTACACATTCTTATGATTGTTCCTTGTCTCTCCTTGCTTCCTAGGAATATTGGTTGAATACGTGAAAATTGTTAGTGCTGTATTAAGTTGGAGGGTGCTAAAATTCATCGGTATAATGCCCATATCACCGCTTTCCTCTATCCCAGAGATGTCTGAGGTGAAATAAGCAACTATTAATACAACCCCCAAAAGAAGCGAATTTAGTAAATCTCCTTGCAAATGCTGAGCATTTTTAGCTCTATTGTGCGTGGTCCGAATTGGGGACACTGTAGGGCGCTTTCTGTAGTGCATCTTGTAGGGCGCCGCGCATTCAGACCGTTCATCTCGGCAATTCATGGTTTAAATTTGTTGAAATACTCTTACCGGTTAAAATTAATTCTTATCGGTAAGAGTTAACAAACATATTTGAACTATGAATTACCAAGATGTGGACAGTCTGAATGTACCCTACAAGGTGCACTGCAGGAAAGGGTGATACAGTGTCCCCGATTCCCCGAAATGGCTCATTAAGATGAAAGTTTGACCCATAAGAAAGGTGAGAGGAAAGGTTGGGAATATCACAGAGGGAGAACGATGGCGTTTTGGGAAAGAGTTAAAAATTGTGGGGCTGGGGTTCATGTTCTGTGTCAGTTTTTTTTTAGACTGACCTGACAGTCTGAAACAGTACGGTAAATGAGTTTTTGTTTGTGTTAAAAGTCTGTAAAGGGCTGGTGGTGAAGTCTGAACCAACCTCCTTTAATAGCCTTGCCATGGACTAGACCCTGACCCATCACAACCAAAACCACAGTCCTTCTGCCACTGTCAATCTGATTGCACCTGGGTTCGGTTGGCTACATTCCCAATGACCATTATATCCCCTTGTCCTAGTCACAATGACCAAAACAGTATAAAACCCCGGCATGACCATTATGCATACATATTTGCATATGTAACCTTGTTCATTTTGAAATCTCAAAATTTTTAGGTACGATTTTTAATAATTTTTTTTTATCTATTTCTCTTCAATCTTTTTTAAAACCCCAATCGAATAGGGTACACTCCAATTTTTATAACCACTTTCTTTTTATCTTTTATGTGATGTGAATTTAGAAAATTAAACTTTCATTTATATACTCTTCCAAGGACAACATTGTAAATTCACACCACGTGAAAACATAAAGGGAAGTGTGACTATAAAAAACGAGAGTGAATCACAACCCATTTGCATCCTTGATGTATAAAATTTGCCAAAAGATTTTCATTGTCCATGTTAGCACAGAGAAAGTCTAAAAACACAACTATTTGCACAAAATGCCAATGTGATGTTACGTTTATAGTTTGCTAAGTTAGGATATGCTGTGAAGCAAACTTGGTAACTAGTTGTTGAACCGCTTATTATATGCATCTCAAGAGTCGAGACCTTACTGCCTTTTTCCGATGAGCCATGCGACTAGTAGGAGGATGTGTGAGAAAAAACTCTCAAGACCGTTTTTCCTATTTTCTGCCTTTGTGTTTTATCTCCCTTATTGGGAGGCCAAGGGTGGATTTCTTGTGGAATTACTGAAAAAGCCTCGTAGGTGACCTTGTGCCCATCAATGAGAGAGAGAGAGAGAGAGAGAGAGAGAGAGAGAGAGCATTTTCATTGATGGGTTTTGTTAATATATGCCCCAGGGGCAGAGGTTAATACTCATTTAATGATGCTAACAACACCCACTTAAATAGGAACTTGCACAGGTATATATTAAATAGGTTATGCACTATTGAACTAGGAGAAAATTTTGTTTCTAGTTAGATGAAATTACCCTTTTACTCTTCTATAGATGCTTTCTTTTCAAGTTTCAGGTGCCTTTTATTTTCCTAGGTCTTTCAATTCCAACGAGTTAAGCAAAAAAAAAAAAATCTCCCATGGCTACTCCATACGATACCAGTAAGCTTTCTGAAGGTTGGAAAAACAAATGGATGTTAGTATTGTATAGCACTTCTTTTTATACTCTCCCATAATAATAGTTCCTTACAAAAAGATGTGTAATTTTTTATTAAAGCGCGCAATTTCTGACATGATTTTTCGAGTTTCTTCGCCCCAAATGAAAGATCTCAATTTGTTCTTTAACTTGATGTGAAAAAAATTCAAAAAATATCAACAAAAGTACTTTATTTTTTTAGTTTGAAAATTTGCACATCTTTCCCTAGGGGACTATTAAAATGGGACGGAGGGAGTAACTAAATACTATTACATTCCAAACTACGTTATTGATTTTTTCCACCAACCAAATTTAATTAAAAAAAAATATCCCCAAACCAATACGTTACATTGGAAATAAGTATGGAAGAGATTGAAGGATCATGTTTGATGATTGGCCGATCAAAATAAAAAATATATATTCATGTTTGAGTACAATTGGTCTTCATTGTAAAATAATGCTACAGTATTTCGTAACACACCAAACGTTAAAGATGAACATTTCTGTCCATTACTAAAGCAGTTACATTTACGTAGAAACGGGATTTATTACTCAAGTATTACACTTACATTTCCCATAAAAGTGGAATGGAATACTGAAGTAATTAATGCATTCCTATCATATGCCTTAGGGGCATACATTAATAGGACCCTTCATTGATATACGGAATATGTATTTTTTTTTTTGGGTAAAAAAAATATTTTTTCTTTATTCAACCAGAAAAATAAAAATAAAAATAAAAACCAAAATTTAATTTTCATATAGTTAATGAAATATGATCTAGCGAACCTTTTGTTTTGACGGATCAAAAAAAAAAAAAAAAACCTTTTGTTTTGAATCGTTACTTTGAGTTTGATTTGATTCAAAAAATAGGAATAATCTTAAGGAAACAATTTTTTTTCTTATTAAATGTACTCCATATAGTTTTTACATTTAATTTCTATTAAGAGGTCTAGGGAGACAGATGTTAAGAACAGGGTAATGCTACAAAAACAAACGGAGGGGTACATCTTTGTTCGGAATCATTTGATATACGTGAGTCAAACGTAAAACACACGGAATCCACACTCATCCATTGACCGACACCAAGCATGTGTCCGCATTTGTGTGTTCTCCTTTTGTGTCTATAGTAAATGAACTACCATTGCAACACTATCTTGCCGATCAAAAAAAGAAACATCTGTATGGTGAGGTTTGAACCCAAATTCTCTTAGTTGGGAGGATCAAGAAAGTGTCATTTGGGCTAGGGCCCATTGGCACAAATAATATTGGGACAAGTCCAGTCTTGCTTTGTGAGCCCGCTAAAGAGACCACATTGACTTTTGACTGTGTATATCCCAAGAAAAAGAAATTATTCAAACAAGAAAATAAATAATTCAATGATTAAATTATAAATACATGGGTTTCATTACCTTTGCGCATTTGTGAATAGCAAAGAGAAGTTCCCTTTAGAAAAGCAAAGTCGAACGTAAAATGGCCGAAAACTTTCTCGTGTTGAGTTATTCCTGTTTTGGACACTGAGTCGGAATTACAAAAATTGAAAATGTGGGATTCTATGAATCATCATTTACTCTTTTTTTATACAAAGCCCAATTCAATAGAACGATGTAACATAAGGAGTAAGAAAAAAGGATGGTACAGATTCGATTCATTATGATACTACTCTATATCTCTCGCTTTCAATCCAATCTATAAAAGTTGTTAATCGAAATAAGAAATGTGAAAAATGTATATCAAATTATAATGATTAAAAATAGATCAAAAACCTATTTTGATAGGCATGGATTTCTTACCCAAGTTTAATGGAAAACAAAGGAGTACTTCATTCAAATTGGATGTTCAATTTCGATGCATGTTTTTGCTACACGTTTTGATGCATGTTCCATTTAGTGATCAAGTTGTCTCAATTTCATATAACGTGTTCAATTTATTAAAAAGTACCGTAAAACATCTACTAAAAGAAAGAAGGTACTTACATGTACGTTTGCTTAGCTAAAATAAATTATAATCACAGAATTTAAATTCTTTTTTTTTAAGAATTAAAATATAATCACATATTATAGGCCTTTTATTTGATAGGTACTAGGTACTACCAGTAGGCAGCGTCGATGAAGCCACTACGAGCCTCTTTATTCGTAATCTTTTTGCGCATTTCATGGCCGTGTCACTCTACTGCTTCCGCACGATACGATAACCAATGTTAGATTCATTTGTAAAATATGTAGAGAAATTTTATTAGAAAAATAATTCAGCAAGATAAACAAAAAAAAAAAGACTACCTTAATTAATTTATCTTTTTGGTAAAAGATTGTATGTATAGTATTTTACTTATACTTTTAAAACTCGTATTTTTTTTTCCTTTTCTACTTTCCAAATTCCCAATTGTGAGGATTCCAAAAACTTAACCCATCTCTTCCACCCCTAATTTACCGTGCATTTTCTCCAAAATAAAAGATCCTCGAAATAAATGGGGATGAAAGGTCTAATAAAAAAAATAAAAATAAAGGGGAGGCTCAGATCTGTGTAGGAGAGGGCTGAGAACAGCGGCTCCGCCATGGCTGCAACCGCAGTCGCCCCGCCAGGAAACGGGTCTGGTTCACAAAGCCCGACTTTAAAATGCTCTTGAGATTTAGTAGATATCATCACAGCCTCTCATAATAAAGGAGAAATTTTTCAGTGCCTCCATGGGAATGTATACGATCTCTCTACATTCACGTAACCCTTAGCGGAACAGGGCCATGGTTTAGGGTTTTGATTTTTCTGCTGGTCTCGATTGTGGAACGATAATGGCGAAATGCAGTTTACCAGCAATCATAAACAGAGACAGCGAATCAAGAAGAAGAAGAAGAAGAAGACAACGACGAAGAACAACAACAACAACAGATCACCCCCGCCGCCTCCACAAACACACACGCACACAGTAGAGAGAGAGAGAGAGAGAGGGAGAGAGGGCTGTTGAATTGGGAGGGAGAAATCATGGGCGAATTGCAGAGAGGGGCAACCACCCTCGGAAAAATCCCCAAATCCTCTCCGCTGTGCCTCATTCTCGAGCATTAACCCTAATATTTTTTTGGACTGAAGTTCGGTATTTATCGGGTCTGAAAGTTTATTGTCCCTTCTACCCTGTTTGACCGCTTATTTGCGGCTTGAAGAAAGGAGGAGGGGGCAACGGTGGAGGGGTCTGTTGGACATTGTCGAAATGTTTTTTTTTTTGTTTTTTGTTTTTGTTCGTTGTGGAAAGTATTAGAGCCTGTTCCGCAACGCAAAAAAAAATTCTTACTTTTTAAGAAGACATTTCAAGCTCAAAAATTATGGACTTATTGAAATATAAAAATATGTAATATGGATCTTTTTTGAAAGATCTCATCTAGATATTTTATATTTTATACAATGCAAAAAAATTTGAAAAATTATTTTTCATTTACATTGTTTTTGAGCTTGAAAATGTGAAATAAGATGCTTATTGTTTAAGAAGATTTCTGAAACGGGCTTGTTCAGCTAAAAAAGCCATTGGCTTTCCTGCCAAAAATAAGCCAAACAAACCCACATAAAAACAAAAATAAGCCAATAAGCCACTTTTTTCGTCTTTATTCAAAAAATATTGGATTTCGATCAAAATTTTATATTTTTTAGATTCCTCTCGTCATGAAGATGCAATAATTCCCAAAAAAATGAGGATAAGCTAAGTGATACGAAAAAAATTTGAATAACGACAAAAAATAAGCCACTTTGGCTTATTTGTTCGAACACCCTATTGCTATAGAAAGTGGCCCATGAGAATTGAAATGAGCATTTTGATTGGTCCCTTTTGTAGTGTATACAAATTAACCAACCGGAGTTAGCTCGATTGCTTAAAACTCTTGCGTGTTGTTACGAGATCAGGAGTTCGAATCTCTTCACCTACGCGAAAGTGTTCTTCCTCTTGTATTTGTTCAGAAAGAAAGTGTGATCTCCATTAAATTTGACTACTAAAAAAAAGATACTAGTTTTGGTTATCTACATGTCAAATTTTGCTTATTGGTTTAGGAGTTGCTAAGTTTGTGATTTATATCATGGTGAACTATATTTTGAACCAACATTGTTAACTATAGAAAAAAATTTTAATTTTAGTTATAACTTTGAAGACGCTCTAAGGAGACCCAAGTGAAGGAAGGAGTAATGTCACAAAAATAAACAGAGAATGCATCTTTGTTCATAATCATTCAATTCCCGTAAGTCAAACGCAATGCACACATGATCCAGGCGTATCAATTGATCCAGAACACGTCTATGCCCGGATTTGTGTTTTTCCGCATGCGTCTATAGCATGTTTTTTTTTTTGGAAAAAGTTGTCCAATATTTTAAAAAAAAAACCATCATAACAAAAGTTGTGACGAGTTCATTTAATTTTTGAAAAAAAAACACCAGTTTTTTTGAACGTATATACTAACCTTTGATAGTTAGTTACCAAAAAAAATTGAAAGACTTAACCTTCGATAGTTGTCTCCAGCTAACTGAACAAATAAAATTGGACTAATCCAGTATTGCATTGTGAGCCCACATTGATCTATCTTCAATGAGGAGGACTTGCAAAAATGAATCTCTAGGCTTGTATGAATCGTCATACACTCTTATCTAAGGCCCAATTCAATACTTCGACCATGTCCCCATTGCACAGGTTTCCATGTCCAAATGCTCAAACTTTGCGGATCAAAAAAAAAATGCCCAAACTATTTAATTTTGGCCTATATTAATCTCATACTTTTCTCGTACAGTAAGACTATTGGTACAGCAAAAAGGAACAAAAAAATTTATATATTCTCATACTTTTCTCGTATCCTTATGAAGAACAATGTAATCTAAAAAAATTTCTCCAAGATAAAAATTTGGTACATCTCCTTATCAAGAAATGAGAGATATCTCATTAATAAATATATTTCCATGAAGAAATAGAACCTCCACGTTGTTTATCTTCCTCGAATTTAGTATGTGGATGATTTATAAATCAAGCGAATCAAGTTATGTTCTTAACTCCAGTTAAAAAACACACTTATACCCAACGACATTTCAACCGATAAGATAATATCCAATAAATGAACTATAATGGAGAAATATAAATAACACTCTCTCACATTAGTAAACTCTTATCACATTAGTCCAAAAAATCTGCAACGTACACACACAAATTAACCAACCTATTATGACTTATGTGTGCCATTCTCCAATTACTTTCTTTCTATCTTCTTCTTCTTCTTCTTCTTCTTCTTCTTCTTCCTTAATTTCATTTTTGACGAACTCATCTTAACTTGAATTCAGATAAACATCTATGCCATGTAGGTATTGATTACGGTTAACAAAGGTCACTTTATTGTAGTAACAAACCAAAATCACTTACACCAAGATAATAACGATAGGATAATGGGAATGAGATGTGGAGAGGAGATCGAGAGTGGGAGGGACGGGAGGGGCTGATGGAGTTTGTTGATGGTGGTGGTGGTGGTGGCAGTAGCGTGCCTTAATAGTAACGGGGGATGGGGTGGTTGTGAAAGACAATTTGGTTTTGATTGGAGAAGGTAAAGGAGTTTTTTGGGGTTTTATTTAGCAAATTGCGCCTAAAATTGAGACCAGTACATTGATGCCTAAAATTGTCTTTTACATGCCAATTTAAGTCCTTGCGTTTCAGACTGTTTTACAAATCTTATCTTTCGAGATTATTCCTTGACTGTGTCAAAACCGCGTGACTTTATAAAGAGCAGATATTGATTTTTTCTTCTTTTTTTTGTAAATTAATAATTCTATCTTTTCATCTCACAAAAATGTATGCGATCCCAACAATGAATGGATAACGATAAAGTAAACTATTAATATTCATGTTTGGGCGGTCTAGATTTTAAGTAAACTATTCGCGCGAATAGTTTATTTATTTTTTGAACGAATCTTGACCATTTATTACAACAATGAATGGATAACGATCGGTTGTGCAAAGAGTTTTGCACAACCGTTGTGCGCGTAGCACTTTTGAAGAGCATAAAAAATGCTACACACACAAAATTTCCAACGCGATTGGTAGTATACTAGTGTTCTTTCTTTGGATGGAAATTGGTTTAATGATGTTTCTTTAACCAAAGCAGCACTTGCTTATTGTGTTTCATGTGATTGAAGCAGCTGATCTTGAAATTCATCATCAAACATTAAAATGGGCAAAATTACAATGGAGCTCTTGTTTTTTACTACCTTCTTATTTTGTCATCTTATTTCTACATATCAAAATCTGTGCTATTTTTTAATCGCTAATATCTTTCAATTTATAATAAATTTCATGATTTTGTGAACATTGTATAATAGAACTATTCAAGATCTATCAAATAAGATCCATATTGTATATTTTTTGAGATCTATATTGAAATATTTAAGCAATAAAAAATAACACACTGAACAAGTACTTTTCTTAAGAACCCTTAGTGGTAGGGGTGCTAATCAAGCCAAGCAACCCAAACACAGTATTGGTGAGGCTTGGCTTGACTCCTTGTTACTAATGTTCAAGCTTGTATAATAGAACTAATCGAGATCCATCAAATAAGATCTATATTGTGTATTTTTTGAGATTTATATTGAAATATTTAAGCAATAAAAAAATGACACACCGAACAAGTATTTTTCTTAAGAACCCTTAGTGGTAGGGGTGCTAATCAAGCCAAGCAACCCAAACACAGTATTATTGACGTTTGGTTTGACTCCTTGTTACCAATGTTCAAGCTTGGCTTGAGAACTTTTTAAGACTAATTGTTCAAGTTTGGCTTGAGTTTGAAGTTTTGTGTTCGTGAGAAATTTGGCTTAGCTCGTGAAATATACAAGCACTACTACAAAATGGTATAAAGATCACGGTCCAAAAACTAAGAAGATCTCACTTTTTGTAAAAGCGTAATAAAATGTTATGAACTATAGTTTTAATCTCAGTTATATGAAAAAACTGAGATGAAAAGATTTTTTAATCTCAGTAATCTAAAAAGTGAGATTGTAACTTAAAGAATAGATCTCATTTTCTAAAAACCGAGATTATATATGAAAGAATGTATCTCGTTTCGGAAAAAATTGAGATGAAAAGATTTTTTAATCTCAGTAATCTAAAAGTGAGGTTGTAACTTAAAAATAGATCTCGTTTTCGAAAAACTAAGATTGTATATGAAAGAATATATCTCATTTCGGAAAAACCGAGATAAAAAATCTTTAGTCTCAATCATCTAGAAATTGACATCGTAATTAAGTTAGAGAATACATCACATTTTTTTTTATTTGGATTGAGATCAAAACTCTTGTATAAAAAACGTTGAAAACTGCTTACCCCTTAATCGACTCCGCACGTGATACCCCTAAATAAATGTCAGGATGGGTTTCTGAAATTCCGTCATCCATTCTTGTTCGTCTCTCTCGCTCTCAACCATTCTACAAAAAATATTTCGATGCCAAATGGGGCACTTTCGATGAAAATATATTTCATTACCAAATCGGTACCTTTGGTGACAAAACTTATGAAGGTTGCATTTCGTCGCCAAATGTATTTTGGGTATGAATCTATGCTTAGAACTCTAATTGAGATAATTCAAATTGGGTTTGAATAACAACACAAAGGGCTACAACTTTCATGTTTATCCAAATTGCTAATTTTAATATTTAAAGGTTCGAAATATATTTTAATGTTAAATGCATATGTTATATATTAAATATTTCAATTATATAATGAAAAGTGTGTGAGGTGCAATTGGTTGAAGTTTCTATGCAAAACTCAAGAGACCTGGGTTCAAAACCCCGTAAGAGAAATAAAGAGGGATTTTTTTTTTCCTTAAGGAAAACGCCACTTTTAACCTCGTTTTTTTCAAAAATTGAGATTATTTCTCTCTAAACAACCACGGTTTTTTAATAAAACCGAGATGTTAAGCTATTAAAGGTCACGGTTTTGTCATTTTTAATCACAATTTTTACTTTTTTAGTCACAGTTTTAATGAGTTTTAATCACGATTTTTATCACGTGATTAAAAGATATGGACTTTTAGTTACACCTTGATAGACCACGGTTTTGAATGCGAGATTAAAAGTGAAAGATCACACCAAATGACCGAGATCTTTATCTATTTTTGTAGTAGTGAAGCTAATTTCGAGCTTCCAAGCATGAGCTTTAGGAAGAATAATTACCTAGAAAAAGCAAGCTACGTAGAGTTTAAATGGAAGAAGGGAAGATGAAGTATGTTACCCCTTAATTACCTCTCTAATCTTTGTTGAGAAAACCCTAGCTAGAAAAATGTACTAGCAGCATCAAATTTGCTCAAGTCTCGTTTGAATTGCTCCATGGAAGAATTATATACGATTAAGTGTAGCCCAAAATCTCCATATCTCTCCAAGGAGGTTTTCTTTTTGATGTAATAGTACTATATAAAACTTGTGACATATCTATAATGAATGTAACTCATATAGTATCATATTTTGGAATATTTATTAAGGTACCCCGCCATAGTATGGGTCCGCCACTGACAACAACCCTACAGAGAGAGAGAGAGAGAGAGAGAGAGAGAGAGAGCTGTTGATATTGGAGGTGAAATCATCGGCTAATTTGGGAAGATAGGCAACCGCCCTTGAGAAATCCCAAATCTCTCCACCGGAGCCTCATTCTTGAGCATGAACCCTAGGACAAAGATCCAAGCCCAGTATTCATGTCCCTCGAAGTTTACTTTTTTACCTTGTTTGCCCAGTTATTTACATCAGGAAAAGGGATGAATGGTGGATTGGTGGTGAGGGCGAGGGGTATGTTAGACATTGTGTAAATGCATTATTCTTGACTTTCGGGTGTTTTGGTTTAATAATTTTTTTTGATTATTTGTTTGTCTTAGCTAAAAAAAATCACTTTTATTAGATTGCGTTAGTTTTTTTTTCTGGATCATTGGTTCGACATTTGAAAAATGAAATGTGAAGAATTATGATTGAAATTTGAAGAAACTTCACTAAAGATGAACACAATAGAAAACAGATAGATTTTTAGGATTTTTTTCCCCTGAACTTTTTTAATGTTGTTCCATATATTTTTAAAATTTTTTCTAATTTCTCTTGTAAAGATAAATAAAAAAATATACAAAAAATTGACACAAAGCTACAAAGACGAAACAAATTTGAATAAAAACTAAAATATATTCGAAAAGATTATTAAGTCAGAACATTCCATATTAATCATTAAAGTGATTATAGCAATGCTGGGCACCACGTCATTCTCTATTACCCTTTATAGTCACATATTGATTCCCCTAGAATTTATAAACTTTAGTAATGAAGTCCACAAAAATATGTGGCGTAAATGCATTCAGATTGGGTGTTTCTAGGGTTTTCTTTTTCAATATTGATGTACTCTAAGTTTTGTATTAATTGAATTCGATCAACATAATTTTTGACATAATTAATATGGCCAATTCTAACTGGTGCCCCTGTGGCACAACTTTAAGCATATTAAATGAGGTAAAAGTTGGTATGCACCATTCTACCGTGAAAGTATAATTAATCGTACATTGGTAAATTAAGAGTTCTCCAATTACTCTCATTAATGATCGTAGTATCAAATAGGGTCAAATCTACCCCGTATCAAATTTTACTACCTCTGTATTACTTATGTAGTTTGGTTATAAAAAATTCATAACTATTAACGACTCCATGTTTTATGTTTGCTTTATACGGTTATGTTAAAATAATTTCTGACTAAAATTTTTGTGGGTACGTAAATTACAATTGAATGTATTGGTGGGCAATTATTTGTAATGAACTGATTTTTACGGGTTATAAAATACTAAGGTTGAGGAGGAGAGAACAATGGGTAGTACCCAACTCCAAGAGATTTGGCCAAGTGGGTATGAAAAAACAAATAAGTGATTTGGCCATAGGCCAAAACTCTAAACCTTGGTGTCATTGGAGAGTTTGTCTAGTCATTAATTTCAGGATTTCGGAATTAGTTGAGCTACGTAAGCTAAATTGTACATCGGGTTTCAAAAAACAATGTAATGAGTAGTACCCATCCCATTCTCTAATTAAATTTTGTTGTTTCCTTCTAAATACACAAACCATGGGACAAATCATTGCAACTGCAAATTTTAAATTGAAAAAATAATTTTTAAATCCGTACATAATGGGATAATCATGGATGTTTTAGTTGTATTTATGGAACTTTTCTTTGCGAGTCCAATATACTTGTGAGTTCTGATAGGGCCACTGTCCAAAATTGCATCTCTCTCATTTGTACATTTTGTGAGCTGCGATAAGCCCACGGTACAAAATTACAAATCTCTCTATACCTCTGATTTTGCAAATTCGTATTGCACAAAATCATTTTTGTGCAATTCTGTAAATGAAATTGCAAGAACAAATCTATAGAGGGATTTCTGCACAAGTGATGTGACTCCCTTTAGAAAAGAAAAGAGGAACACAAACTAGCCAAAATAAGGAGGGTTAAGCTTCAGCTTACTCAAGCTTGGCTCTTGGAAGAACGAGCTTGTCCCAAAAAACACTTACCCACTTTTTGGGACATACATGGGGTCTTGTCTTGGGTTCAGTTCATATGAAGTTTTTCCCCGGCTGATTTGCGGAATCGATCTATAGAATTGAGAGTCAATTTCGGTGAATACCGAGTTACAAGGGCTTATGTAAATTTTGTCCTGGCAGGATTGTGGAATTGATCGTATGAAATAGTTGGTCTATTTTCGGGCTAAACTTTTGGACACTGACGTTTTTTTTTTAATCCGTTTTTGGACACTGAGTTGGAATTACAGAAACGAACCTGCGGGTTCTGTGAATCATCATTTACTCCTGTTTTGGACACTCAGTTGGAATTACTACAGAACAAGAGAGTGAACGAGGAAAAGCCCTTTGCTCTGCGGAAGGAAAGTAGCCAAGGTACATGTAGATGGATGATATGTGCTAACTGTAGTTTGATTATTGCTGTGGTGTCAGCATGATTGGTTGTCATGTGTTCTATTGGGCGCAGAAGCCCTTTCCTCCTATGTTTAAAGAACGGAGAAATCTACAATACACACCCCTTTAAGGTGCATATCATATGCACCTATTGAGTGGTTCATATTGTGCCACCTCATAAAAAATTACCTGCTGAACCGGTCATTCATAACATTTTATGTCTATCGTAACTTTTATACCAAAAATTCGTAACTTTTGATTCATAACATTTTTCTTACAAATCATAACCTTTTAGTGCATATCGTAACTTTTACGAATGAATCGTAACTTTTTAGCAACAGATTCATAACATTTTTAGAATCATAACATTTTGGTGTGTTTCATAACTTTATAAAAAAAATCGTAACATTTTCAGTTCGTAACATTTTCACTATGGAATCGTAACATTTTAGTCCATTTCATAATTTTTCTATAATCAATTGTGCAATCGATTACTTAATCAATTTTTTTTGAAAGGTAGTTAATCAAATATATAATTTATTATGTGAATGTTCAATTCCATAATTGATTAGACTTTATAATTAATTTTTCAATTGATTAAATATTATAATATATATATGGTAATTGATTTTGCAATTGATTACATATTCGATTAGACATCATAATCGAATCAATTCTATTATGTTCAATTATGTAATCGATTAGACAATATAATCAATTTTGTAATTGATTTGAGTATGATTGGGTAACAATGTGAAGTCAATTACTCAATCGATTTGCTAATTGATGGGCTTCAGTAAGTCTTCTAATCAATTGCGAAATAAGTTAAAAACAACATTGCAATAGATTTAAAAATCAATTGTTCTGAATAACACAAATAATTGATTACATGATAGATTATATTTCTATGCGGTTTCAATTACGTAATTGATTGGTATTGATAACACTTGTAATCGATTACATTATCAAATACGAGTATTAGTTTTTTATAATTCGGATGCTTGCACTAATTCACAAAATACTAGTAGTACGTCTATTGACCAAAAAATAAATAGCACATCCTAAATATTGTTGTCTTTTACACGTAATCTAAAATATATTGGTAAATTTATCTCGTTACTATCACTCTCTTGATCACCCATTAACTTTTTTGTTAGTATTTCCTACTTATTAATACAGATGATCGACTTCGCTATTCTTTTTAGTTGGACTATTTACGTGAAAATTCACTATGCAATTAAAGATATTGTGAAAAATATTAAACATCATAATATTTTTTAAAAAATCAAAAAAAATGACTACAAATATAAAACACTTTAAAAATCCTGTAAAAAATGCCTTGACTTTTTATTACATTATGATAATGATAGTATCTTTTTCCATTAGTAATTATCAAGAACCTATTTTAATGAAGTAAATTATTTCCACTTGAAATAATTTTAGCTTCAAAGTTTTTAAAAAATAAAATTATTATTTTTAACATAAATTAATTATCAAAAATAAAATTGGGCTGGTTTCATCGAAGGAAAAGAAAGATATACGCTGGTTGGGAAGAAAGTGAGGAGTGGGATTTTCTTTCCATTTTGGTTAATTCACAGGGTTTACCTGTAGCATTGGTAACAGGTTTTTTATTAGTAATCTATCGTAACATTTTAAATGGTTCATATCATATTTCAAGCATCTAATGGTAATTAAAAAGGGTGCATATGGTACACACTCAAATAAGGGGTGTGTATTGTAGCACTTCTCTTAAAGAACAAGAGTTAGAGGCAGTAACAGACTTAAGGGAACTTATTAAAGTGGCAGTTGACGTTGAGTCTCCAATTTTATCCTACGTTTAGTTGAATTGATAGTGAGGTGATCCCTGGAATGGCTCCTTCTGCTAAATTTTGGTTTTGGTTTTTGCAGGGAAAATATGAAAATCAGATAGGAAAGTGTGAGTAAACTGAAAGAAGTTATGTTTCTAGTTTTTTTATTTTCTCATGTTCTTCTCTTCACACAGTTGATATCCCAACACATGTTCACATCCTTTTTAAAACAACATGCAAAATCTCGGCGGCTACACATTTCTTTCATATGCACAGTGAGATTATTGCTTGCTTTGCTGCGAGACCCTTTTTATCCTAAGGAATCAGCAACTTTATTCGATATATTGTGTTTAGTCATTCCAATCCTGAAAAGTTAATGCATGCCTTGGAATTTGAATCACAATTGTTCGGCATAATTGAATTCAATCTTTGGAATTGGATGTGGAAGCTATTTCAGGGCGTACTTTTTTCTGAGATATTCTTGAATAACATGTCTTAAGCTTGTTTCCGCATAGCCATGCATAATGTTTGAGAGCACATTTTGATTTGGCGTATAGTATGAAACAACCATCATATCTCATAATTTTTTATGATTAAATGCGTATCAAATCTTAATGGGGGTGCTTGGTAAATCCATTGTGTCTATTTCAACATGCTACATGGGGTTAGTATAGTGGAAAGTGATGGAAACTATTTTCATGTTTCTAACCGAGGAACGTGACAATTTACTACCCAGAAAGACTTAAAACTCTTAAGTTGTGGTATGACTCAGCAGTCTTGTGTTTTTTTTTGCTCAGCGAAAGAAACATTTATTAAAACTCGAAAGGGATACATCGAGAAGAAAGAGACAGCCAAAGAAAGAGATTGACCACATCCAACCGACAGTTGGATGCTCTCCTAAAAACTAGATTACACTCTCAATTTTCGGACACCATCTAAGAAGATCTTGAACTCCTCAATAGAGTAGACCTTGATGTCGAACTTCGCCTTTATCCACATCGCAACTCTAGTTTTGACTAAATCCCCCACCTCCCAAGCTTGTTTCGAGGAGTTGTTGAATATAGTGTCGTTTCTTGACCACAGCGTAGCATAGAAGCAAACTTCCCAAACATATTTCTCCAAGTTAAAAAAACTATTAGTAAACCACCAGTTTGCTAAATCAGGAACTGAGATTGGGCAAACCCATTTGATGTTCCACCAGTCTAGGATAATCGACCAAACATTCCAGGAGAAGTGACAGTGGAGGAACAAATGCTGATGAGTTTCAAGGTTCAGGGAACATAGAGGGCACAAAGCTAATTGAATGTCATTGATCAAGTTTCAGCTAAGAAGGACTGACCTTGTAACTGCTCTTTCCTTTACCACCAGCCAAGCAAATATTTCAACCTTAGGAGGGGCGAGATTCTTCCAAAGAGAGCCCAACAAAGCACAACTCAAATGATTTTGCATTTCCCATTGCCCATAAGCTGACTTGACTGAAAAAATTCCATCACCTGTCCATCTCCACTGCAAGACATCAGGCTTCGATGGGTTTAGAACAACTAGTTGGAGTCTCGCTTTCAAGTTCTCCATCTCTTGCTTCTCTCGGCCAAACATGTCTCTCCTGAACAATAAATCCCAAGATCCCGTAGTCCTCAAGTTGCTGATCAAGACATCTTTTTGGGTAGATAAAGAAAATAGCCTGGGGTAATCTTCTTTCAATGCCGACTCACCTAACCAGACATGTTCCCAAAACATGGTTGCATCGCCTGAATTGACTTGGACTCGAAAGCTATCTCGAATGGAGTAGGCCAGATGGGATGAGAGGCTGTCCAGAGAGCATATGTCTGTCCATATTCTTGATGATGAGCCAGAGGTACGAACATAGGGTAACCAACAGTTAGCATCCAATCCGTATTTTCCCCTGATCACTTTCACCCATAGAGCTTCTTTATCCTTGCCGAATCTCCACCACCATTTTGCTAAGAGGGCTAGGTTCTGTTGCACCATTTTTTTGACCCCCAATCCGCCATTAGATTTCTTTCGAGTAATCTCGTTCCACCTAACCATGTGCAATTTCTTTTTATCAGTCGTATCACCCCAAAAAAATTGCCTCTGCAATTTTTCCAATTTCCTTGCAACAGTTGCTGGCATTTTAAACAGAGACATAAAGTATATGGGAATGTTTACAGAGTTTGAGTTCAAAAGAGTCAGCCTTCCCCCAGTAGAAATACAACGAGAACGCCAGATACTTAGCACCTTCTCGGTCTTTTCAATGACGGAATCCCAAGTCTTGATCCTCCTTGGGTTAGCACCTAGTGGCAGACCAAGGTACTTGATTGGAAGTTTTTCCACTTTACAACCCATAATGCGGGCCAAGGAAGAGGTTGCTTCAAATGGAATGTTCACTCCACAGATTGAACTCTTTGAGAAATTAATTCTCAATCCAGACATTAATTGGAAGCACCTCAACATTCTCTTAATGTTTGCCATCTCCTCCGGATCATTATTGCAAAAGAGAATCGTGTCGTCCGCAAATTGTAAATGAGAGATATTGATACCATTATTGGTTCCTTTAATTAAATTCCGATCCTTTGCACGTTCCAGCATTATGTTGAGGGCCTCTGCGACGATGTTAAAGAGAAAAGGGGATAGGGGATCGCCTTGCCTCAACCCTTTTTGAGTATGAAATTCCCGAGATGGTGAACCATTGGTCAAGATGGACATTGATACCGAGGAGCAGCACTCTAAGACCCAGTCCCTCCATTTGTCCCCAAAGCCCAACCGCGATAGCATACTACTCAAAAAGCTCCAGTTGACACAGTCGTATGCTCTTTCAAAGTCTAATTTCAAGATAATACCTCCATGCGACCTGATTTTCTAGCTATGGATTACCTCATTGGCTATAAGAACTCCATCTAGAATTTGTTTTCCATAAACAAAGGCAGCTTGGGCCTCCCCGATAACTGATCGCAACTGCCCCTTAATTCTATTTGCTAAAACTTTGGACAAAACCTTATAGACCCACCCCACCATACTGATGGGTCTGAAATCCTTAAACGAAACAGGGCACACTACTTTAGGAATTAGAGAGACAAAAGTGGAGTTGATACCTTTGGAGAGCTTCCCGTTGGTGTGGAACTCGGAAAAAAATTTGATGACCGTTTCCTTCATGAAGACCCAACCTTTCTTAACAAAGGAAAAGTTAAAACCATCGGGTCCAGGAGCTTTGAAATTGCTACAATCTTGCAACGCTGCCATAATTTCCTTCTCCTCGAATGGTTTCTCAAGCTGCACTGCACTATCCGGATCAAGTTTCCTAGAGAAAAAACCTCCCAAGTCTAGTCTGATCCTTCTCTCTTCTATAAAATTAACCTGAAAATATTCTGCTGCAGCTTCTTTGATCTGTCCAGGATCCACCAACATGCTCCCATTCACCCCAACTGAACCCATCAAGTTCCTTTTGAATCGATTGTTGGCTGAAACTTGGAAAAACCTGGTATTTTTATCCCCTAGTTTCAGCCAGTTTACACGGGATTTTTGCTTCCACAACGATTCCATCAAATTAGAAAGTCTCCAAAAATCCGACTTTAAAGAACAACGCACAGCTAATTCCTCATCAGTCAATTGCCTAGCTTCAGAGAGGGTGTCAAGATGGTGAAGCTTGGATTCAGTATCTTGAAGAGCGCAATTAATATCCCCAAAGTCTTGCTTGTTCCAAACTTTCAATCTATCCTTCATTGCCCTCAGTTTCTGGACAATGATGAAACCAGCCCATCCATGCACCGAAGCCCCCACTCAGCAGTCTTGTTTACCCTGTATTGTTCTTAGTTTTATGACCTTGTTTAGTCTACAACTCTAATTGCACAGTTTTTTCTTTTTCTTTTTCTTTTTCTTTTTCTCTAGTCTTTTGGAGCATTTTGGTTTCTGAATCATTTACGATTCTTTCCTGAATAGTTGTGTTTTGTTTTATGTTGTTATTGGAAGGTACTTGGGATTGAACACAAGGACATGAACTATTTGATAGAAATCCCCAGTGAGTTCTTATCTTGAATAACAATTCATCGCATTGTTCGAGTGAATTCATGACTGGGTTCCTGTTATTGAATTGCACTTCAAATTTTAGCTTGGTGGTCATTCAGATTTCAGAATGCTGCTGCCCTGGATCTTAGATTCGTGGAATCAGACGTTTGCCTTGGTAAATGATCCACAATACATTGGGCTTTCCTTTTTTTGCTAGAAGTTTGTTGTCTTCTTTACTTCATTGGTTCATCAAAGAGGAAGAAAAACCAAATGGTTTGCTGTCTGTTTACATTTGAGCGAAATTTTGAGATAGGAAAAATGGGTAATTAGAAGCATCATGAAGTTTTTTGTTTCTGAACCATGAGAGGGGTATTACCCGGGGTTGGAATTTTTGTTTTTTTTGCTAATTGTTTTAAGTGAGTAGGTTGTTTAAGTTCTTAAGAAGTCAATTATTTGTGTATTCGAGTAGTAAACCACCTATGTGAATAACTCAAAACCAAATTTTTTCTGGGGTTCTACTTCCTTGCCAATCACAATGAGAACAATTAGAACCTTGTTAGTGCACTGATTAAGTTTTTAAATGTATGACAACTTAGGTGATTCGGTGAATGAATGACTATTTAAGTCTAGTCTTTCAAGTTTCAATACATGCTGAATATTTTGTTTGGAAATTGGTATAACCATCTATTGCCTTGGTAATTCTTGTCGTTTCACGTGAACTGATTGGGTCTGTAGGTGTTTATAAGGAGAGAGAGAAGGGATGTTTCTGAGGGTGGTTGCCCCTCTCTGTAACTAGATGGTCTTAGACTCTTAGTCATCCCTTACTCAGATCATCAAAGCCAATGATTTCAGTTCCTTCAAAAAAATCTACAATCCTTTGCATATGTAGACATATGTATGTATCTGAGAGTGCGAGTTTGCGCGTGGAATTTGGTTTATGACCTGTTTGGTTCGCATTTCCTAACTTTTTCCTGTTCTGCTGCTGCTGTTGCTGCTACATACAGGAACCATGATCACTGAATATGCAAGTATAAGAGACTGTGATGATAATTTTCTCAAGTTCATAGGCTGAGAAGATGTGACCCATTTCTTGGCAGGGCGACTGATGTTGCAGCCATGGTGGGAAAACCCTTCTCTTTTACAACCAAAACACAGATCTGAGCCTCACCTTTTCCATCAATTTGTCCTCACACTTCTTCAAAGCCTGGAATATTTTTTGCTCGGCAAACGAAATTTTATAACAAAACTTGAAGGGATACATCGAGCGGTTCGAACACCAAAAGATTACACACTTACTTGATCCAACCAGAAGAAAGAGAAAAAAACAACAAAAACACTGCCATCCAACAGAAAGTTGGATGGCAAACACCTCACCACTCAACCAAAGTTACAGCTTCAACAACCTAACTCCATCTAGAAAAATCCTAAAATCCTCCACCGAATACACCTTTATGTTGAATTTCGCCTTTGCCCACATTGCAACTCTAGATTTAATCAGCTCACCCACTTCCCCAGCACTTGTAGTTGCATTGTTGAACACATAAGCATTTCTTGCCAACCACAAGGACCACAAAGTCGCAAAGAATGTAACTTCCCACAAGAGTTGCTCCCACTTTCTGAAACTATTGTCCCCCCACCATAAGAAAAGACCTTCCAATGACTCCGGGCACACCCATCTCACATGCCACCAATCCAAAATCTGTGACCAGACCCTGGAATATTGAGGCGATGATCGAAATGGTGTGCATTAAGAAGCTCCCAATTTCCAAACAGCTCTGGAAAACTTTTGTGAAAGCAACAACCAAGCATGGCCTCAGAGCCTTGTTCAATTAAGATTAAGATTTTGGGTTGGTTCTGATTCTAATCAATTAGTAATCTAGGACTGACACACATGAAATATAGTTACAGTGAAAACCCATGCATTTGGGGTGGTTCAGAAACCCAAATCCTAGAATGAGGCTAATAAACAGAGAGAAGGGATGTTTGATGTTTCATAGGGTGGTTGCCCCCCTCTCTCTTGAAAAGATTATCTTGATCCCTTAACCAGATCATCAATGCCTATGATTTCAGTTATATCTACAAAATCAACAGCCCTTTGTGTATGTATGTGTGTGTATATATCTAGGTGCGTGTGTTTGTTGGTAGAATTTTGTTTACGATACAGAGCTGGCAGGTAGGACTTCGCCTATGATGGCAAAAAGTGCCTGTTTATGCTGGATCCTCCTCTGAGGAATAAACTAGAGTTCACCATTGTGCTAGAGGATGTCGTGTCTAGCAGGTATGGGGAGAAAAGCTTGTTTAGGACTCTTTCCATGTTGATATTGGTATCTTTTCTGGATTTGTTGACACTTGCTGATTTTATGCATTTGTAAATGGTAATCGATGCCCTGGAAGTCCTAATGATGACCGAAAAAGGCAAGGGAGACCATACAACTCTAAGACATTTAAGGTGGAGATAAGCTTTGCTGCCAAGATTCCGATGCAATCAATAGCCAATGCCCTACGCGGTCAAGAATCCAAGAACTCTCAAGAAGCCCTGAGAATTCTGGATATCATCTTGAGACAAGGCTGGTGTTGGCTCGGACACCCTGGTTATCAATAAATGAGTATGGGTTTTCGAGATGCTCTAATGAAAGTTGTGTGCAAATAGAATCACTCGAATGAGTATCTGGAAAGGAACTGAAGAGAATGAGGCTAATAAGCAGAAAGAAGGGATGTTTCTAAGGGTGGTTGCCCCTTTCTGTAACTAGACAGTCTTAGTCATCCCTTACTCAGATCCTCAAAGCCGATGATTTCAGTTTGTGGGCTTCTATGAATCATCATTTTACTCTTTATCTACAGCCCAATTCAACAAATCGACCCTGTCCCCTACTCCCCAGGTTTCAATGTCAAACAGCCCAAACTTTTTAAACTTCTCCATATTTTCATGCTTTTCACATATCCTCGAAATGAATGATGTATGGTAAAGAAATTAATCTGAACAAAATCTATATTATGTTTCTGTTTGCTAGCACTTATAATCTAATTTATTTAGCATATTTTCTTTAAAAGAAATTTAATGGAGGAGCAATAATCACTTATTTTGCTTTTCTTTTTATATGACTCAAAAAGCTAGATTTTTTTGATTTGTTAAAACATGAATGTTTGTTAATAAATAATTTTTTTTTGTGTATTTTAAGTTGTTAAATTTTGATTGAACAAAAGAATCCAAGCCATTTTCCTTTAATTAGACAAGATACCCCTCCCCAAATAAGTTCCACGAAAACTTAAACAATTGTGAAAATAAAATAATACTAAAAATATCAAAATTTTGGGAGAATGAGTTGTCTTTTAACTTGAAGACAAAATGAGTCAAAAAAGTATACCGTTTAGACAAAAATACCATTTATAACTGTGAATAAGGACAACTTAGACAGTATGTTTACAAGAACCTGTTTGACAACAAGTCCAAGCAAACACTGGCGGCTCCACATTATACCATGGGTTGTCAATTAAACACTCTAGACATGGAGTTGTAAATACCTATTCATATATTTCAGTCGGCCATAATGCAATTTTAACTTAATTTGCTCTACAAATGAACACCTGAGCCATCGAACTAAAAAAGTTTAACACTCATTACACATTTCGCCACAAAATTAGTCAAAGCACGCATTCAAATCATATCGACTATACTAATCATGAAAATTTTCTACAAGTTACCATGAAATTTGAAACAAATATTATTATACACTACAAAACTTTGCAATTTACAACAAAAAAAAAAACCCCACAAAAACAGTCACTACTGAAAAAATAATCAATTTAGCCCAAATTAATCTAGATTTAAGGGTTTTGAAACTAGAAGAGGTTTAGCTTTTACCTTTTTAAATGTTGTTTTCCTTTCCCGAGATTAGAGTGAGAAAGAAAGATGCATGAAAAATGAGAACAATTACAGAGGCTTTTTTTAGTGCATGTACACCAGCCTAGGCAACAGAGGTATTGTTCCTCGGTACCCTTTTTTTTTTATTCCTCTCTCTCTCTCTCTCTCATTTTATTCTTTTCTAGTATAATTTAATGGATAGAGAGAAGATTATGAAGAGGCTGTAGTGGTGTGGAAGAAAAAATGGATAGATACAGTAAAGTATAAATTGTAGCTTTTTTAGCAGGTATTTTACCTATGTTTATGTACATGCTCTTAGATTCTTCCTTCAAAGGGTGCGTTTTCCATTTTTTAATTTTTTTGAGAGAGAGTGTTAGGGGAGAAAGTGACTGGAAAGTGGAAAGATTGGAGCTTGTAAAAGATATACGTATGGAATAACGGCAAGATTTGTTATTTGGTTGAGGTATTGGGGCAACATGTTTAGGGCAATACATTTCATGGTGGAAATTTATAAAAAAATACCCCCAAAACTATATTATTTCTGAAGAAATTTTGCATTGAGTGGGGTCATTCCGCTTGCCTATATGTTATCCATAACTTAACTTGTCAAGGACAATTACAAAACTCATCATGTAATAATAAAAACAAACCAAAATGATCTATTCCAAATTTCTAACATCTACTCTTACCGGTGCAACTGTATTCTTATAAATTCCAATAGGCCCCAGTCTCACATGGTACTGTTTTTTTTTTTACGGTGCCTCTAGAGGAAGAGAAAAGAAACGTGCAGATCGATTTATGCACTTTATTCTTTTTTTAAAGTTGAATCTATGCTCTTTATTCTTTGGGTAAACTATAGTTAACCCCCTCTAAGCCTCACATGCACTCTGCCCCCTCTAACTTTTTTTCTTGGCACTCAACCCCCTCTAATTAACTGAAATGCTGATTCCGTTGTCTACCCTAACAGAGAGGAAGGAAGTTACACTTTTGCCCTCTATTAAAAAACACTTGGGAAACTGATGAAATGGAAACCCAACCTTTTCGGATAAAAAAAAGAAACCCAACCCTTTGACAGAACAACCATCGATCGAGATGGGGCCAAATGTACATTCCTTTATTTTTGGCAGCTACCGGCCGTTACTCTTTTGATCATAACTTTCTGTGTGCTTTGAATTGTGATGTGATTTTGGTGTCATTAGAAAGCTGACTTCAAGACCTCGAAATCGATATATAATTTGCATATTTTCGATATCGGACGAAAAAGTTATGACCATTTGAAATTGAGCCAAAATATGTCTAGCTATTTCGGAAGGTCGGGCAGATGGAGTAGCGGTTGGAATATAAGTCAACCAGCCGGTTGACCGGGCCTTGATCCGGCGGCTGCCAAAAAGCTTTAAAAAAATTAAAGCATTCTGTTTTTTCTTTCTCTCTCTAAGTTCTATTATGGGTCCAAGCCATCTCATACTTGTTTTTATAAATCTTTATATGGAGATTTCTTTCTCACATATCTATATTTATTATTTGCCACTTAATTTGAAATTTGCAGGCATGATTTGAAAAATATATTTAAAAAGGATTTGCAGTATTTGCAAATAGTCGTTGGGATATGCTATCTTCTTTTGTTGACAGAAAATCTAAAGCATTCATATTTTCTGTTTGTCGAATCTTGGGCTATTAATTGTTTCCTTGACATTGCATATGATTTGATAAACATAAAATTTTATGCCTGGGTTCGTTTTCGTCTTTAGATGTTGGCACAGTGTTAATTCCTCACCACTCATCTGGGCCGAATTGCATGAGGAAGTCATTGACACCCAGATAAAGAGTTAGAGGGAGAGAGAGAGAGATATATGAAGTGAGAGACAGCTACAGACGTAGAGAGAGAGAGAGAGAGAGAGAGAGGATGATCATTGTTGATGATATACGTATGTATATATAGAAGTAGACCACATATGAGGGCAATTACGTCTAAAAATTTCAAAAAAGAGGACATATGACCTTTTCCATCCATTTCCAAATGGAATCAGCATTTCAGTTAGTTAGAGTGAGTTGAGTGCCAAAAAAAAAGTTAGAAGGAACAAAGTGTACGGAAAGCTTAGTTAGAAGGGGTTAACTCTAATTTACCGTTATTCTTTAAGATTAAGAAACCAAATCAGTATATTCGTAAAATGCATTAGATTCTGGTGGGTGTTCCAAAGGTAGGCCCACTTTGTACGAGCGGAAAGTTTAAAAGGGTGTTCCAAAGGTAGGCTCACTTTGTATAAGAGCGTAAAGCCTAAGAGCATCTCCAATCCATCCAAAATAGAGGATGGATATAACACATTGAAGGGAGATTTTGTAATTTATTCCATTTTTTCTTCACTTTTTGTACTTTTTGGGAGAATATTTGAGGGACCCATCGTCCTTTTTAGAGTTTTGGAGGAATTTTGTACTCCAAATTTACTTTTGATCCTCCATTTTTAGAGGACCAAATTTACTTTTAGAGGACCAAACTCTAAAAAGGACGGTGGGTCCCTCAAAAATTCTCCCAAAAATTACAAAAAGTGAAGAAAAAAGAGAATAAATTATAAAATCTCTCCTCAATGTGTCACATCCATCCTCTATTTTGGAGAAATAGAGGTGGATTGGAGATGCTCTAAGCACACCGACCGGGGGAAATAGATCGTACCGAGACAGCACATGAGGTCCATTTCAGGTCCCGTACGATTGATCCAAACAATTTAATAATTTTTTAAAACAAAATCTGAGTAGGTCCGAGTAAAATTACTCAATTCAATATGTTTAGGTATTCAATTCAATCTTATTATTTTTGAAAAAAGTTGGAAAAAATGAAATATTAGATGAAATATTGAATTGAGCATCTATACATATCTGATTGAGCTAATTTTTTCTAAACTCACTTCAAAATTTTAAAAAACTTATTGAATAACTCGTATCATATTGAATAACTCGTATCATCTCCTGTGGAGCCCGGAGTGCGCTCACGTGCCATGGTTACGTACAGTCAGTTTCGGAAAGAAAGAAGTACGCAATGTGATGTGATACCTAGAATGGGTGGTCAAAAGTTAAAAATATTCTGTCTGGTTTATCGAAAACACGGTCGCGGTCAGGAGTGTACTTCACGTGGATCAATTTTTTTCTTTGGGATAAGTTAAAAACTTTGAATAAAGCAAACCAATCAAAACTTTAGGGTGTTTGGACAAATAAATAAAATGACTTATTTTTTTGTTTTTATTTAAATTTTTTTCCCATTTGTTAGTCTCTCGTCAATTTTTTGAAAATTATTGCTTTGTCATGACGAGAAGAATCGAAAAAGTAAAAAATTTCGATCAAAACCTATTTTTTGGAATAAAGACAAAAAATAAGCTAATAAACCAATTTTTTCGTCTTTATTCAAAACAAATTGGATTTCGATCAAAAAATTTTACTTTTTAGATTCTTCTTGTCATGAGAATGTAATAATCTTCAAAAAATTGATGATAAGCCAAGTGATACAAAAAAAATTGAATAAGGACAAAAAATAAGTCACTTTGGCTTATTTGTCCAAACACCCAGCAAATATACCAAATTAGGCAAAAATTGAGCCAAGAATGCCAATGAATGGTGCACATTTTTTCTTTCCGCTATCCACATCTTTTTCAATATTATACAAATATTATCTATTTTACCTATTTTTGATTAAAGTAATGCTTTATTTTTGTTTTTATTTTTCTTCTCTTTTCACTATTCTTCTTCTTGTTGCAGCAGAGAGAGGGGCTAGAAGGGAGTAAAAATAATATTAAATGTATAAATGTTGAAGAGTTCTTAGGTAAATTTACCTAAATACTGTAGCGAAATTTAATTTACCTAACCTCAAAAGTGGCTATTGCTAACATGGAGCAATGCTTATTTTGGGTTTTTGCTTAGATAAAATAGCTTAAATGCTCTTTTACCTAATATAGTGTACATGCTCTAACTAGAGATCAAAATCTCAGTACAATCAGAGCATACCTATCAAGCTAAGAAAAGTAAAAAAATGAAAATTAAAGAGCAATTTCAGGATGTAACCAAAAACTGAATTTCTTGAAGTTTCTTCACAGTGAGTTCCAACGCAAACTCCAGCTGTACTGCATGATACAAGTTTTTCTCTAGTAAATCTTATGCGTTTAATTCATACCATCTTGCCTAGTTAATTTGCACACCCACATTCCATTCCATGGTATTATGGCTATGTTACTTGGTAATGTATATACCCGAATCGATCAGTTGTACGCACACTTTCATTTTCGATCTTCAAAGTACGCTCAGTTTTTTACTCTAATTTTTTGTTTCTATAAAATTATTATTTTGGTCTCTTCTAAGTCACTATTTTAAATTTCTTTCCAACCTTCCAATGTGTAAGAGTAACTTTTTATTTCTACAAAATTAATTTGTTTGGTCTCTTCTGAGTCACTATTTCTAATTTCTTTTCAACCTTCCAATGTATATAATGTAATTATACACAAGTTCAAGAATTTTTTATTTTCAATTGAAAAACATTCAACATCACATTGTGATGTTAAATTTTGGATCACAGGAATATAAATAAAAAAGTAGTTGAGTTGGAAGCTGTGAGCACGATTGGTTGTTAGTAATTACTCCGTAAGAAGGACAAAAACGGACTTCAAGTTGGTGCTGTGCAGTGAGGCACCGTGTTGCGCACCTCTGAGTCGTTGGATCTTGCATCCGACGGCTCAGATCTCATCTCAGCAACTAACGATCGAGAGCCGATCATTGACAAGATGAGATCCGAACCATCAGATGAACGATCCAACAGCTCAAAGGTACGCAGTATAATACTGCGCACAGCACTGCACAATACTATTCCCATTTCAACGAAAACGTCTCAAAGTCTAGGCCCACCATCAAGTGTGCTTTCCAAAACTGGAATATTCAACTGTCAGGTTTGTTTCTAAACGAATTTGACATTTTGTTGCTACCAGTATTTTGGCATAATAACGTACGCCGTACGTTCAAACCAAAAATAAACGAAAACAAACTTCACTAATCTCAACCCAATCATTAGATGCTATATTAATGAAAATTAATTCTATATTACAAGAGAGAGAGAGAGAGAGAGAGAGAGAGAGGGATATGCAGTCCTAAAATTTCATATCATCATAGATACCAACAAATAAAATAAAAATATATATCATTCTATATTACATAATCAGATACAGTCCCAGAATATCATATCATCACATCGTATCCCACCTACACTCATCTCTCTCTAGATCTCTTCCAGCACACTTCAGCTTCAAACGTAGGGTTATCAAGTTCCTGGGAAAAAAATATCGAGAACATCAAAGTTAAACAAAATAAAATATTCGATAAGACATATAATTTCCGAATAAGAAATTAATGTACTCATATTTTACAACCATTCTCTAATAACATCGATCGATCGATCATTCTCAACTCTATTCAACCCTTTATTCTCGATCAAAACATTGAAAGAATTTGAGATAAGAGGAGAGAGATAGACATAATAGACCTCACAAACCCTAGCAAAAATAAAGACTGTTTAATGAAATTGGTTGATACAATTTTCCAGAGCTGGCCCTGATTTTTCGGAGATTTAAAGCAAAAATTAAAAATAGAGTTTTTTTTGTTGGACTATAATAAAAGATAAAAAAAAAAGTAAGAGATGCATTACAATTCAAAATTTTTTAGAGGCCTAAAACGACCATAACACTTGCTTTAGTTCAGAGCCGACTTTGCTCTTTAGAGAAATTGGTTGATAAAATTTCCACCTTAAGACATAGATGTAAAGCTTCAGTTTAAAAATTTGGGATTCGAATCAGAGCTGGCTCATAAGTTTTGGAAATCGGAAGAGAACCTCTTGAATGAGGCTTCCCTACATTTTTCATATAAAAGTTGGTCTACAAAGAGTTTCATAAAATAAAAAAATTATTATAAAAGATTTACCATTACAAAATATAAGCATATAATTATCCCCAAAAAAATGCCAACATTATAATATTTCAAAATCCATCATTTGATCAGCGTAGCGTTTCTCAATGTAATGCCATAATAGGTTATGGCCTATGAGAATTGAATATCAATGTATTGTATCGTTGGGCCTATTTTGTGGCTCCTAAATTTCATTTGGACCTATTTTGTATAAATGAGACTTAGTGGGAAAAAAATTGGGATATATATATATATATATATATATATATAGGGCCGGTTCTGCTCATATCTATTTTGACACCTCACCCTTTCGGGTCTCATTGTGTTATTTTCAACCATTGATCTTGTTTAAATGAGTAAAATAGGGGGCTCTACAAAAAATCAGCTCATTTTGATATCAGTAAGGGTTTGATCCAAACGATTTTGCAAACACTAGTTTCTATCACAATTTTTGTAAAACTGTTTGGATCAAGCACTTACAGATATCAAATTGAGTTGAATTTTTGCAAGGCTCCCTATTTTACTAATTTAAATAAGATCAACGGTTCAAAACATGCAGTGTGACTCGAAACAAAATCGAAATCCTAGAATTTTTAGACCCTCATTTTTAGCTTTTTTTGAGGCCCGAAGCGCATGCTTTTCTTGCCTACCCTCTAAGTCACCTTGCAATTTCCACCTCAAGACATAGATCAAAGCTTCAGTTCAAAAATTCGGGATTCTAATTCAACACAGTATATCAACCGACAAGTTCAGATTTCGGGGAGAGAGAGAGAGAGAGAGAGAGAGAGAGAGAGAGAGAGAGAGATGGAGAGAGAGAGAGAAAAAGTGGATTCATATAAAACTATAAACTGAGTGTATGAATAAGGGAATATTTAATTACCGGATTAAGACTCATTTGCCGAAGATGATGTAACGAGACCCCATAGAAAAGAGAAATATGGCTGCCTATGCGATGGTGGTCTCTGTGGGGATGGGCGTCCATCCGGTGGCTGGGGTGGAGGCGGTGGTGGTACTTGTGGATGACACCATTTGCGACAAAGAAACGAAATTAGGGACACAATCGTAAGAGCGAAAAACCCCAGGACAATCCTCCCAGAGCGACCCACGAGGAACGATAGTACCGATAACGTGGTCCCCAGCTGTGGCGCTGATGCTGGTGAGACGTGAGTTTTTGGTGGAGTGTTTGTTGGTGGTGAATGGTGAGTTTTTGGTGCAGTGCTGTTTGGTGGTGGTGAGTAGCGAGTATTTCGTGGAGTTTTTTTTGGTGGTGATGGCGGTGAGAAGTGAGTTTTTTTTGGTGGTGATGGTGGCGAGATGTGACCTTCATGTGGAGTGTTTGTTGGTGGTGATGGTGGCGAGATGTGACCTTCATGTGGAGTGTTTGTTGGTGGCGAATGGTGAGTTTTTGGTGCAGTGCTGTTTGGTGGTGGTGAGTAGCGAGTATTTCGTGGAGTTTTTTTTGGTGGTGATGGAGGTGAGAAGTGAGTTTTTTTGGTGGTGATGGTGGCGAGATGTGAGCTTCTGGTGGAGTGTTTGTTGGCGGTGAATGGTGAGTTTTCGGTGCAGCGCTCTTTGGTGGTGGCCGTGAGAAGCGAGGATTTTGTGGAGTTTTTTTGGGTGGTGTTGGCAGCGAGAAGTGAGTTTCTGGTGGCGGTGACGGTGGTGAGGAGTGAGGTTTTTTTGGCGGTGATGGTGGTGAGAGGTAGCTGTGGTGGGTTTTAGTGGTGGAGATCAGAGGTGGAAGTGAGAAAAGGAGAAGAATAGCAGCAAATATTTTTCTCTCCATTTTGGGAGGACTGAGGAGAGCTTTGTACTTTTATTTATTGCTATATATACTACTCCTTCCGTCCCTAAATGTTTGGCACTTTCATACTTTTTATTGTTTCATATAATTTGTCCATTTTGAAAAGTCAAAAGCAAAATATAGTAAACTTTCCATGTTACCCTTTTCTTTTGGGCACAAAATTTCAAATTCAAATTTTTAAGTACTATTCAAAGTACACTAAAAGGGTAAAATGGGACACTTGATTTTTGCACAATACAATAATATTTTTTCCTTAAAAGTGAGAACTCCCAAAAGTGCCAAACATTTAGGGACAGAGGGAATATTAGCTAGAGTTCGAACCGCCTAGAATAGAGAGAGAGAGAGAGAGAGAGAGAATACAGTAGATTAGAGAGAGAGAGAGAGAGAATACAGTAGATTGGAAAAATAGGGCCTATCGGCGTGTACCATGCACGGCTTTCTAAGAAGCTACCTGCGTTCCATATCATCAGGTAAGATAAGGTCCGTTTAATCACCGAAAAAGAAAATAACGATCCAGTAGTATTATTACGGAGTAGTATTAATTTTTTTGGTACAAATCCAGTAGTATTATTGACGAAAAGGATACCAGTATATGTCCGTTTATTTGACATGTTTTTCACACTGCTTTTATCTGCTAATCATGAGCCTCACATAAGTGATTCGAACCGTTTATTAAATGTAAAATATTTTTACGAAGATTTTGCTAAAAATCAGCTTAATCCCATACCTATTGATGCTTGATCAAATTCTTCGAATTTTTCATTATCCTAAAATTTGAATGAAAAATTGCTCGTTCTTTCGTGTATGACCAACATTCGCAACAGAGGGATTAGAAATCTATTATAATTTTATTTAAATTTGTTGAGGCTGATATGGATACTCTTAAAATATAGTCATTGCAAAAATATAGTTGTTACAAAAATATAGCCGCTATGGAGTATTACATTTGAGAAAACGTAAGAAAATTAACATTTCAATAGTATTAAATTGGAAGAAGAAAGAAATAAGATAGTAATAGATCACATGTAAAAATAGAAAGTCTGATGCAGTATGCATCTTAAAAGTGATTAGTTAAAATAACAAGGTGATCTTTTAAGATGTAATTTGGTTTGAAATTTAAAGAGTCTGATGCGACTGCTCTTACAATATAACTTGTTGCTTTTGCACAACTTTCTTTCTTGTATCATCAAACCGTCACCCATTAATACAACACTAACAGTAGTTGATTCCAGATTCAGAGCAATGCCGAATGTACCATCTTCAAATTCTATTAATTCACCTAACATTACTTCATCAAGACCATTAATACGAGCAATATCATCGCTTACTTTAAGTACAGTTCCGGTATTCACAATTTTTACTTTTCTATTATACTTCTTAAAACGTTGGCGGATAGTACTGTTAATTTCGTCGACTCGAATGGTTTCCATCAGTCTTTCTTAATTCTTTTTTTTCTTTAAAAAAATAATGCCTTGCAGTTGATAGAGTGGACTGATTATATATATGGTTCTTCGGATTATGGGCCTTACATATATGTGAAATAGTAACCGAGGCCTCCTCATTAGTATACTGTAATATTGTTCAGAATTCATAGCCGTGGTTTGGAGTTTGTGACGTATATAAGTGAAAAAGAAGAAGAAAAAGAGTTACCACTTTGTCAGTTGGGAGAAATGTCGGTCTTTGAATTGAAAAGGGCAAATTTCACTGACCTCCCCTGAGGTTTCTGACACGAACAGAAACCTCCCCTGAGGTTTCTGAAATGACACTGCCCTCCCCTCCTTTACCCGACAATATCAAGGGACCCCCCTGCCGTTAACTTTCCGTTAGAAAATGGATGGAAAAAGTGATGTTGTACTATACTTTTTACAATACTTACACTACTCTCATCAGACTCTTTACCCCTCTCATTTATAAAATATAAAATACAAACATTTCTACACTTTGTGCTCATTTCACTTTGAGATTTTGTCCTTATTTAAAAGGATTCATATTTGTTAATTTTCTGTCAAACTCTTGTGAATTATTGGTTCGTCTTGATAAGAGGAATTGAAAAAAGTAAAAAATTAAGACTTTTACCAAATATTTTGAGAAATTCAATATTTTAGGTAAAAGTAATAAATTTATACTCTTTTGATTCCTCTCGTTGAGACAAACCAATAATCTATAAAAATTTAACGCAAAACTAACAAATACGAAAAAAATTCAAATATGAACAAAAATCAAAAAGCCTAAAAATCCCACAAATAAACCCACAAATTTTTTTTTCATGCGGGCTTGTTTGTGGGGTTTTTTAGGCTTTTTGGTTTTTGTTCATATTTGAATTTTTTTCGTATTTGCTAGTTTTGCGTTAAATTTTTATAGATTATTGGTTTGTCTCAACGAGAGGAATCAAAAGAGTATAAATTTATTACTTTTACCTAAAATATTGAATTTCTCAAAATATTTGGTAAAAGTCTTAATTTTTTACTTTTTTCAATTTCTCTTATCAAGACGAACCAATAATTCACAAGAGTTTGACAGAAAATTAACAAATATGAATCCTTTTAAATAAGGACAAAATCTCAAAGTGAAATGAGCACAAAGTGTAGAAATGTTTGTATTTTATATTTTATAAATGAGAGGGGTAAAGAGTCTGATGAGAGTAGTGTAGGTATTGTAAAAAGTATAGTACAACATCACCTTTTCCATCCATTTTCTAACGGAAAGTTAACGGCAGGGGGGTCCCTTGATATTGTCGGGTAAAGGAGGGGAGGGCAGTGTCATTTCAGAAACCTCAGGGGAGGTTTCTGTTCGTGTCAGAAACCTCAGGGGAGGTCAGTGAAATTTGCCCAATTGAAAAAGAGTTACCACTTTGTTTGCTTTCTTGTACTTATTTATTGGCTTACGTGGAAAGGGGCCGTAAACGCAAAGTACCCCAGCGCGCCTCTTCCACGCAAATGGAAAATTACGTGACCGCTTTGTTCTTTTCAAGTTTAACTTTTTTTTATTTTTTATTTTTTTTAATTATAATTATTATTATTTTCAATCATTATCTTATTTTTTTAATTTTTAATTTTATTTTCTCTCTATCTTTATTTATTCATTATTCTATTTCTCTTTTCACCTACCACAAAAATTAAAATATCTAAAGGTGGAAACCAAACAAAGATACGTAATTTTGCATGGCATCTCTCTAGCGCAAGCTTAGCCCTAAGATTTTCGAGATTTTAAAATGGGCCTTTTTATAGTTAAGGACCTCCCTTATTGAGTTAAGTTAAGGACCTCTTCTTTTCCGATCGAATTTTGATAATTTGAATGCTTAATGTGATCATAATATAATTTTAAAAGTTCTCGCCAGAAATCAGCAAAAAATATGACCGGAAAGGGCTTGATTCAAACAGTTTTTCATAATTTTTATGAAAAACTATTCGGATCAAGTCATTTACGGTCATAATTTTCGCCGATCTCTTACAGATTACCCTTAAAATCACGTTTTAAACGCATTGAACGATTCGAATCATCAAAATATGATCGAGAGCAATGTCAAACTCATGAGATACTTAACTTAGCAAGTTAAGGAATTTTTTAATGGAAGTTCACTCTTATATATAAATCTTTCCTATCATAGAGAACAAAATTGCCTTGTGCTGCAGTGGCTGAGCCATGTAATGTAACAAGGTTTACTAGCTAGGGTTGTAAGTTTGACTTGACTCTCGCTGCCAGGGGTTTGACAACAATTTTAGAAATTTTCATTACTTATATTTTTCAATCAATAATTTTTTTTAGGGGTTTGAAAACTCTATATAATAGAACTAATCGTGGATTATCAAACAAAATTCATATTATATATTTTTTGAGATTTATATTGAAAAATATAAAGAATTGAAATTGGCGCAAATATACAAAATTGTCTTCCAATTTGGAACGGAGAGAGTACAATATTTGATATATACCGATATTTGGGGGCCCAAATATTAGGCCCAGAACTGGAGGCCCTAGGCGATGGCCTGGTGGGCCTGAGCCAACCCTGCTCTAGCGCTCTAAAAATAAAATGTGCCCAGGCCAGTTTATGCGCACCTCAACTAAGAGCATCCACAATGGAATAACCAAAAGTTAATATCATCTTTTGATTATGCATTTAAGGGGTTGCTAAAATTAGCAATGTAGAGGTCCACAATGATACAATCAAATTTGAATAACCAAAACTTGTCACATCACATTTTCAATTTATAAAAATTTAAAAATTGTGAACGAAAACAATTTTTTAAAAATAGGTTTTAAACTAATAAAAATAGGTTATTAGAAAAAGAGAAAATAGTTTTTTGAAAACTTTGATTAAAAAAAAAAACAGTTCTCGGGAAAAAGAAAAAAAAAGTTTTTGAATAAAAAAATAGTTTTTGAAAAAAGTTTTTTTTTTAAAAAGAACAGTTTTTGAAAAAAAAGTTTTAATAAAAAAAAAGTTTTTGCAAAAAAAAATAAATCTTTTTAAAAGTATTTTGCATTGAAATATGTTGAAAATAGAAGAGAGAGAATGTTTTGTGTAATGATAATGTATTTGATTGAGAAAATATGGAGACAACTAAATTTGATTATTGACAAAAAGTTATTAGTTTTGATTATCAAATGGCCAAAATTTGATGAGTTACTAAGAGGTTGCTAAATTTGATTATTCTACTGTGAGCTCTTTTTTGAGCAAATGTTGTTAAGCTTAGCAACATTTTAGTTTTGATTATACTACTGTGGATGCTCTAACTATATAGCCTCGAAGGTAAAAATTGGACTTAACCCCCGGTAATTCAAAAATTTGAGATCGTTAACTTTCATAGAATTCGAACATACGACATCATGATAAGAACTGGACAATTGCTTTCTCATGGCCCGAGGGCAGAAACAAATACTCCTAATACTCAACAAATAATACTCATTAAAACGTGTCTAGAAGCACACGTGCATCAACTTGACGCAAAAGGACAAGCAGCTTCCTTAACCTAATTTTCCCTAATTAAATTAGTTTTGAAACAAAAATGCTACTGGTACAGCAAGTGTTGTACAGACAGTACTACAGCGCATTTTTGGGTCCGTCTCGAGTCCAACAAAGATAATTGGAGCCACTCATTTTGTTCAAAATATTTTTTTTGGGGTCTCAATAAAAAATCAGCTCCATCCGTTATCATTAAGGTCGTTTACGAAACGTCCAATTTCGCTTCAAAATTTAGGCTAGCACTTTAGCAAATATAGACATTTCATAAACGCCCTTCACGATATCAGATGGAGCTGATTTTATACAAGAATCTTAAAAAATATATTTTGAACAAAATGAGCGGTTCCAATTATCTTTGTTGAACTCGAGACGGGCCCAAAAGCCCGCTGTACACGCTGTCTGTACAGCTCTTACTATACCAATAGCACAGTTCGTTTTGAAATGGGTGGCGATAAACCCGCCCCAACTTTTGTTAGTGACACGATCACATATGCTATTGTGACAACTTTACCCCTATCCACTCATGTACGACTCCCAGTATTTCCTTCCCTTTGTTCATCGTCTTTCCTTATTCCCCTTATTCCTTGTTCATTGTCTCTCCTTGTTCTTATCTCTCATCCATTTTCGGCATCAGCTTCCATCATAGAACAATCTTGACTCGTCCGCTTGGATTTGGATTTCCATTTCTAAGACACCAATTAATACAATGGGGACCTGTTTTTGGAGTTCCAATCTATCTTCCAGAAATGTCAGATCAATGCAATATTCGTGGCATGAACAAAAGTTATCGTGGCATTATCCATGTCCTTTGAAATTTGACATTTTCCAAAATCTCAAGGGGATAGATTTTAAGCGGGAAGCCCAACCGCTTACCAATTTTTGTGCATGTTCGTGTTCTACATCACATAATTTGTGCACACGTACGTGAGCGTGAAAGCATTTTCGAATTGCATCTCAAATAATTAAAATTTGTGAAAATAAAGATTGAGAACGAGAGCGCAAAACATTTCAAATGATTATGTGACTAAGGTGGCTGGTGCAACTCAAAATTTTTGGAAATTTGTCTGCCAAGAAAATTTTAAAAAGTCAAAAACATGAACAAAATTTAAAAAATAAACTAAAAAAACAGCGTGGCAAAAAGACAAGTGTGGCATGTCTACGTGATATACTCTACGGGGCATATACGTAAGGAGATTAAATTATTTACACCGTCATGTAAATACTTATTTTTTTCAAATTAATTATATTGTTTCATGTCGCTATAAACTACTAATTGAAACCACCATTTTGACGACATAAAACAATGTAATTGATTTGGAGAAAATAAATGTTTATACCGCTAGTGTATATAATTTACTCTAAAAGTAATATACATAAGCATCACTAATAAATTGTGTTTGAACTTTCCTATCAGAATTAGGGTGCATCCACATGTCACCATTACCCACTTTATTAACGAATTGGTTTTTGCACTCCAATTATTTTTATATACGCACCTTGAAATGATTGTATCGTGATTTTGTAAATTCCTCATTACAATTGATGTACGGTTAATTGTATTGTTTCTCTCACATGGGATGAAACCTGCACATATATAAAATTCACTTTATATGAGAGGGCATTACAAATAATCATTGCATTTAAAAATAACCATATGTATTTAATACTTGTAATTGCCAGCTAAACGAAAAGACTAATACTTGTAGTAATTGCCAGCTAAACGAAATTTACCACATCTAATTCAATTCAAAATAACCATATGTATTTAATTACATCCATACATCATTGTTATGATTTTTTTTTTTTTTTTACTATGATTCATATTTTAGACAATTTTAAATTGTAATTTTTTGTCTTGGGCAGTCATCGGTCTGTGAGCTTCAGTCTAGTGTTCAGAGGCATGCACGTTTGAAGATCATAGAAAAGAAAATAACGCCATCTAGCCCAATGCAAATGGGAATGTATTGTTTTTAAGGATAGCACAATTCGCTATGTTTCGACGAGTCCCACAGGCTTTTCTCACCCCTTTTTTGTTACCACTTTAATTGATTATGTGATTAATTAGTTATATATCTCTCCATTGATCCTAGTTTATTTGTATTCACCCCTTTTTTGTTACCACTTTAATTGATTATGTGATTAATTAGTTATCTCTCCATTATCCTAGTTTATTTGTATTCCTTTTGACTCTATTATATTTTCAAAATGTTTGGTAAGTCAATCATGAATCAGCAGCAAGTGGAGTGGTCATAGAGTGTAGTTAGTGTCTCATTTATACTCTTATGTACATGGGTAGGATTCGATTCTCGTAAGCATCTATTATAATGCTCTGACTTTTGGAAACATTAATTAAAATAAATATATACAAATTCGATCCAACATTTATTTTAAATAAAATCAATAATTGAGTCATTACAATAATTAAGTTTGAGTTTCAAATACAATTATTCTAATCAAAAGGGAAAGGGTTACCAAGATAAATCCATTCTACTTGATGTCCGGCTTCGTCCTCGATATTTTGCTCAGCTCTGAAATAATTGCAATTCATTTATCTCAGGATGAATACATTTAGATTTGCTGATACACTACATTTTAGAACAAAAACACTTTTTTTCAAGAGAATGCTAGGGACACATCAATGTGTTACATCCCAATTACACATTTCTCACATCCACGTGTGAATTCCACAATAAATTTTAGGAACCCACATGTATGTAAGAGGAGTGTGGTTAAAGTGTAACAAATTGATGCGCCTCTAAAATCTCCATTTTCTCAATTGTGACCTAATGAGGGCTCACAAATGGGATGGGCGGTCCCTAATATACACCTCCTAGAATTTTTTTTGGGTTGCTTACTTGCTTAGCTAACTAAATTCGAAACTTAGTTCTTTAGAAAGTTCTTGGTTTTGATTATGCCACGCGGATTGCCGGATACTAAGGGTCATCATCGGCCGTGCTGGGCCAGGCCAGCCCGCCAATGTACTCCAAGTCCGTCCACGGGGCGGGCCGATCGGGCTTTTTCTTTTTTGCGGGTCGGGCTACCTACTATAAATTGAAACCCAAGCCCGGCCCGCGGGTTAGCCCAATTGACGGGCTAGCGGGCCATCGGGCGGGCTTAAATTTCCTTGGGAAAGGGAAAAAAGAAAGAATTTTGTGGGATTTGGGGCTAATGGGCGGGCTTTTGGACGGGTAACACAGGCGGGCTACCGGGCCGGACCGGGTAAAAATTTATAAGCTCGAGCCCGCCCATTACAAATTATGGGCCAGGCCGGCCCGTCCGTTTCACGGGCTCGGGCCGGGTAAAAGTCCGATGGACTGGGCGGGCTTAGGGCAGGCCTTCGGGCCGAATGATGACCTTTATCGGATACCGTCAAATTTTTATGCTTTTACGCATTAAAGTCCCCCTTTTTTAGATACGTTCTCCGTACAGTGAACGTGGACAAGTACTAGACGAGCATTTTGGGGTTTTCGGGATTAAGGCCCAACTTGCAGGGTACGAGCCCAGTCCACGGGCCAGGAAAGACAAGCCCAATTTTCCTAACTCCAATCCACGCTTGGGAATCGACTAGGCATGCCTGGCCCGTGAGTTTCTCGGCCTTAAGAGCATTTCCAACCCTTTTATTTTTTTTGAAGAATTAAAACAACATTTTATGTGTTCAGAAAGTGAATTTAACGAGAACATTAATTCAAACTCCAATTAATTTTTGCGATCTCTATCTTTACTTTCAGTTATCCAATTAAACTAAATCTTTTTTAAAAAAAAAAGTATCTTTAACTTTGGCCTTTATTGGTACCATTTCTGAGAGCATCCACAATGGACTAACCGAAATTGGACAACCAAAGGTTATCACATCACCTTTTGATTAGTCATTTAGTTAATGACTATAGTTTGCAGGACAACATGAGGGAATTTAATCATGGGACGGTCATAGTTGGAAATATTGGGAGGAAAAGATTCTCGATAGAGAAGAATCGTAGAAGCTGTTTAAATACAAGATAAATTCATAAAATGCTGCTTGTGACTGTGTATTGTAATTGTTGTATAATTTTGTGTTATTTCATTGAAATTGCATATTGTGGTATTGGGTTTTAGGATTTCTATTTGGTGGTCTATCACTCAATATACGTTTGTATCCCGACAAATCGATTACTTTGGCATTCAATTTGCTAGAGCATGCAGGATTCTACAGTGGAGCAGTTGATACAAGTGAGACCCTAGAATGGAGGCTGGGCCAACGTTGCTTGGAATCCATGTCAAAACTAGAGTCGCTCTGGAGTTATTTTTAAATAAAATGTACATAAATTTTTGTATAAGTACAGATAATGGCCTAGTAGTTTGTAAAAATTCAGCATATTTTAGAGTTAATGCTTCCAAAATTCCGTAGAAAATCGGGGTATTACAGTGAAAGTATTTGAATGATTCAAAAGAACTTCTAGTGATTCAATCAATGTCCGGATATATTGGGTTTTTTTTTTTGTTTTTTCATAGGCAAAAAAGTTTAATTCAAAAATCTTGACACATGGTACATCAAGATGAGAAAATGTGAAGGAAAATCCAACCGCGGGTTGGATGAAAAGAAAAGAAAAAACTGTTTGGACCAAGCCAAACACTCCCAAACGGGCCAGGCCCCAAAAAATACAAAACTAGATCACATGGGTCTGACCCGAAAAGACAAGATATTATAATTTCCAAGTTTATAAATCTTCTCCCATTTCTGTCGTTTTGAAATTTGATCGTGTCTCATAGGATAAACATATATTTACCGATGTAATTATGTTCATTCCCACCAATGTCTCTGCCATATTTATCGATCCCATGTATGTAATTTCTTTTTTTATTTTTCGGGTTCTAATGAAAATCTACCGTAACGTTGGAAGTTATGAGCTGTGAACGAAGAAATTGCATGGCATGTTACATGTCGCAAAACAAAAAATTGCCAATCCGAATTAATCGATCGGATCATTCTTCAATATCTCGCACATAGGTATTATTTTCGTTGCTTCCTCATGTTAGTAGGTAGAACACCATATACATTTTTTTTCCTTCCTCCCTCAGAATTATATGGGTCCGCACTTTCTCTAGGTAAAATATCAAGGTTTTGACGATCAAGCATGTTACGAAATTTTTTGAACTATTAGTGTGTAGATTTCAATCTAGAAGGACCCATATAATTCTGGCTTAGAATCTTGACTTCATCATTAATACTAGTTGAGTGGAAAATCTTGATCTCCTTTTATGTTGTTTAGGTCCATTTTCAAGATTGGGTATCGATGACTTAATTAAGAGCATTTTCAGAAAGGCCCCTTAAAAAATAAGTATTTATTTATAATTTTCAGGCTTAAAAATAATAGGCTTACTAAAATCAAAAAATATGCACTATGGATCTTCAACCCTGCAAAAAAAATTGAAAAATTATTTTCGTAAGCCTATTATTTTTAAATTTGAAAATAGATCCTAATTTTTTAAGTACTTATTTGGGTTTCTGGAACGGGGTCAGTTATTTTGTAGTTCTGAACAATGGGAACAAAGGCGGAAGCATGTTAGGACTGCCTTGGACTATAGCTCGGTGTACCTTCAAAAAACAAAAACAAAAAAAAAAAAATTACTCCTTCCGTCCGAATTTAATACGTAGTCCTTTTTTGGAGTTCGTGTCATTTTTCAATCGATTATATCTTCTAATTTATAATGTCTTATGTGATTTTTAAAACATTGTATTATAGAACTAATCAAAATCTATCAAATAAGATCCATATTCGATATGAAATTCATTACGGATTTAAAGATATAACCTGTTTTTTAGCCAGTTAGAATAGAGCTAAGGACAATTAAATCCGGACGGAGGGAGTATATGGAAAATTTCAGTAGGAAGTTACCGGTCCATCTTGTTTTTTTGTTGGGGTTCCATGCAGACCCTCTTTTGTCGCGCTATCCCACCTAGACCATTTTCAAAGATATTTTTACTAATTTGCTCTCAGCTCTTTGCGTGGATAACATATAAACATGTGGTTGATGTTGACATATGCTGATGTGGACATATTTGATAATTTTTTTCCATTATTTTTGCCTCCCTTCGTGTAGATTTTAGCGGCTAAATACGACTCCAAGAAGAAAGTCCGTAAATCTCACAATGTATCTCCACGTAATACGATCAGTGGAAGATGGGGGTGCCAAGAATGAATTGAATTGTCCATGATATGTAGAAAGTAGTAGCTATAGAGAAGATAGTTTCAGTGGATAACAATGGATGCATATGTCAAAGCATATTTGTCGAAACAATAATTAAATGCTCTCTCCGGCCGGATATAATAATTCTTTTTTAGAGTTCGTACAATTTTACAAACGATTATATATTATAATTTATAATATTTTATGTAATTTTAAAAATATTATCTTATAGGATTAATTGACATCTATTAAATAAAATTAATATTAAATATAAAATTTAATATGAATTTAAAAATATAATTTATTTTTTAACCGGTTAGAATTGAATGGATGACTATTATATCTTGACTTGCGAGTACTAAACACTACTATTAGGCAGAAAGGCAAATGCTAATCTCCGCAGTTTGGCGGAGGATTAGTGGGCCCATTTGACCAACTTTTCTGAAAACGTTTTCTGACTGATCCAGAGAAAAAGATACATAGTTAAATGGACAATTTTAACCCTAACTTTTTTAGCTAATACTCCCTCTGTTCCTTTTTTAGAGTCCAGTATTTCATTTTGGGCTATCCCTTAATAAGTGTCCATTTTGTAAAGTTAGTGGGTAAAAGTTGGTATATTGTCTATTTTATCCTTAAAAGTAGATTTCTTTTTAAAAAGTAAGTGAGTAAAAATGTAATGATGATGGGTAAGTAGGGAAAGTGGAGAAAAAAGTTGATGTGAAAGGTATAATGATGATGTCTTTTTAATAAATTGAAATTACGAAGCAGTACACTTAAAAAGGGACAGAGGAGTAACAAATAAGGTTCCTATTTTAGATGTGGCGGGCATTTTCCCTCCAATTTGTCCTTTCCTTTTGTTTTTAGGAAAGGATGCGTACAACCATTCTCTTTCTACTTTTCTTCTTTACTTTTCACTCCTGCCATTTTAACCCACCTCCCATTTTTCCCTTGAAGAAGACCTGGTGAGATTTGAAGGTGAGTTTTATCTCTCTTTATTTGATCTGCAGTGTTGTCTCTATTTTACATTTCTTTTGGAAAATTTATTATGTCGAAAAATATTTTGTTGCTGCCATATTTCAACCTCAGAAAATTGGGACAACTTAAATGTGATTTGATTTAAACTTGGAGGCAACTTAAATGTGATTTGATTCATGCTGTGCTTAAAATGTATATCCCTTTTTCCAATTTCATTTCAGCTAAAGTCCAATTCTGTAATGTATTCTTGTAAACATGTTCTGAACCTAAATCCTATTTTTGGTTGCTAAATGTTTGATGCATTTTTTAATTTTTTTGGTGACATTGTATCTTTAATTGTAGGAAAATGGATGAACCATTATTGGGCATTGATTTAAATCAGCTTCCTATTGATGAAGAATGGGTGATAGAACTTGATGAGTACCCGAAAGAAATTGGTGGTCAAGTGCACTTTCATGAATATATTGAGCTTACTGAATTTGGGAAAAAGAAAAATGATCTAGGAGCAAATAATTTTCATCCTTTCATTGGTCAATGTTTTCTTAGTGAAGAAGAAGCTTTCGTTTTCTATAAGAAATATGCGTGTGCAAATAGATTTTCGATTCGAAAAGATCGCACAGAAAAGAAAAATGGAGAAATACGAAGGCGTGATTTTTGTTGTCAATGCGAAGGGAAAGCGCCTTTGAAACTTTGTGATCCATCCAAGGAGCAACGAAACAGAAAATCCGTTAGATGTGGATGCAAAGCTCGGATGCGTATCACTTTAAGAAAATCTTTTGATATCTTCCCTCAAGAATGGCAAGTCACTGAGGTTGTTAAAGAACACAATCATGAGTTGTTGACTCCATTGGAAGTTCGGTTTCTTCCGGCTAATAGAAAAATTGTTAAGAAGGATGAAGATCGTATTCTTTTATTAAAAAAAGGTGGTCTTGCAGTTACACAGATAATGCGTGTTATGGAACTTGAAAAGGGTATCGATCACGGTTATCTTCCCTTTTTTGAGAAAGATGTTCGAAACCTTTTTACTAAAATCGGAAAGAAGCACGGGGCCAATGATGCGGAAGATCTTCTAAAGCATTGTAGAATTGCAAAAGAAGAGAATGTCAGGTTTCAATATTCTTTTACTGTTGATGAGCAAAGAAAGTTAGAGCATATTTTTTGGTCTCCATCCCATTGTTTCGATTGGTACCAAAAATACGGAGATGTGGTTGTCTTTGACACTACTTATAAAGTTAACAGATACCAAATGCCTTTTGGTATTTTTGTGGGTATCGATAATCATGGGAAGACAATACTCTTTGGGTGTGCTTTGCTTTGAAATGAGAAAACAAGTTCTTTTCGTTGGTTGATGAAGGTAATGGTTACTTGTTTCTCTTGTAATACATATCTTTTCAGCTTATTTGTTCTCCTATTTTTTGAATATATAACTCATTGATCGTCAATTAATGTAGACTTTTGTATCTTTAATGAAGAAGCATCCAAAGACCATCCTAACCGATCAAGACCCATGGATGACTGAAGCAATTGCCAAAGAATTTCCAACCACAAAACATAGCTTTTGCATTTGGCACATTACTAGCAAGGTTGGTTTACAGCTATTCTTAGAGGTCAATATCAAGATTGGTGTGCTGATTTTTACAAGTTATATCACGTAGACACACCTGAAGAGTTTGAGCATCAGTGGCCCCAAGTGGTTGCAAAGTATGATTTGCATAACAACAAGCATATCACCGAGTTGTATGAAATTAAGCATTATTGGGTGCCAGCTTACCTTCACAATTATTTCTTTGGAGGAATGACTACCACTGGAAGATCAGAGAGTATAAATGCGTATGTAAAGAGATTCATTAGCTCTCATACAAATTTGGACCAATTTGTTAAGCAAGTTAGTATCATTAGTTTCTTGAGGTTCTTTTTAATTTTTGTGATACTTTCAATAATGATTATGCTCCATTGTTTAGGTTGATCTTGCTATTGAAAATATCCAACAACGGCAATTGCATAACACAATGTTGCAAAAGTATAGAGGTTCTACTTTAAGAACAATGTCGCCGTTGGAAGAGCAAGCTTGTGGTGTTCTTACACCGTTTTGTTTTGAGAAGTTTCAAGAGCAATTTGGGAGAGCAACTTTATATTCATTAGTACGCAACCATGGTTGTGAATTTGTAATCAAGCATCACGAAGATACAAAGGGCAAAATTCGCATTGTGTTTTGGGATGGTGAGACGAGTACATGTACTTGTAAGCATTTTGAATTTTGGGGCATACTTTGTCGTCACATACTAAGTGTATTTCTTCACAAGGATTGCTATAGAATTCCATCTCTCTATTTACCTTCACGTTGGTGTCGTGAAGTATCCCAAAGTGATGAAGTAACACAAAGTGGGGAAGGATCACAAAGGTTGGACGAGGAAATTTTAGTGAATAAACCAATCGGTGATGTCCATTGTCCTCCGGTTTCGATAACCAAAGGGCGTCCCAAGACAAAGCGATTGCAAACTGGAAGAGAAACAAGAAAAGTAGCTAGGAGTTGTGGATGGTGCAAGAAGGTTGGCCATAATATCACCACATGCCCAGAAAAGGAAAATATTGAACATGCCGCTGATTCACAAAGGAAAAAAAAGAAGATAACCTCAAGTGATGTGGGCCTGAATCCTGTGTTTTCTTTGAAATACTAGGTAATAACTATATTTACTTTATCTTTTTCATACTTTAGGTTGCATTGGTGAGATGAATGTGCTTATTTCTTTGCCTTCTTATTTGTCACAGTGGTACACAAGGAAGTTGGTGGAGTTATTTTGCCTTTTGCTCTTGGAACATCTACTGGACCACTGGTGGAGTTCTTTTGTCTTCAACTTGGTTATGGTTGAATTATTTTGGAGACTACAGAGTTTTGCTTGGAGTCATTTTGCTACATTACAGAGTTTAGCTTGGAGTTATTTCGCTACATGAAATCTCTAGGAGGCACTCAAAGAAGAACATTTGTTTTTGAAATCTCTGGTAGGCACTCAAAGAAGGTGGACATTTGTTTTTGTAAGTGTAAATGTACTGTATTTGGTATAAGTAAGATAGACATCATTTTGTATGTACATGTTCACCTCTTTGTTAATTTTCAGTGTTTCTTTTGGCGTGGAAGCCTTGACTAAGCAAGAAATGTTTATATCCTTTTGGCTTAGTATTTATATCTTTTGGGTTCAAGCAAAATGAACATTGTTTAGTGTTTTTTTTTGTACGTGTAAAATTTAGTAATATTTTTATTTGAGTCTCGGGTTCGAAACCTAGCTCTCAGATATTATTAACTCCTATAGGGCCAGTCTATACAGAAATTTGCTCTAACTTTAATTGGGACTCCCACAAATGAACAGTGACGTTGGTTCTAAAAACTTAGTCGAAGTGCACATAAGCTGGCTCGAACATCTGAGTTATAAAAAATGGAGTGGCAACATCAATTAGCCTATAGTAATGTGAACTGAGAAGTAAATGTGGTGTTAAAAAAAAAAAAAAAAAAAACTGGCGTCCTGGTTTAGTTAGAGGAAGCAAAACAATAACAAATGGTTTCAGGGTAAAATGGTCTTTTACAATTAAAGTAAAAAACGTATAAAAAGTTTCAGAGAAAGGACAACTAATGGAGGAATTTAATACATTTAAATGTTGTACTTTCCTATTCTTAAAGTTTGCCCTACTATTATTATGTGATGTGAAGGAGGCCCAACAGACGACTACTATTTGATGTGACCTAGGTGGTTGGTCGAAGATAAAAAAAGAAAAAGAAAAAAAAGGTGTTTTCTTTGACTATGGGTACCAATCGGACAGAGATTTATTTGACAGGACCGTACCGTACCGTACCGTACTAGTAATTATGCCATCTGAAAAGATGCCATCTGATCCAAGATTCTTACTTTTTGGACAACAATATTCCAAATCAAAAAGTCTAAGGTTCCCGACCGGATTCCAATGGCGCACCGGCTCATTTCGACCACCGAACGGCTTATTCGAGTCATTCAAAAATTTTATAAAAAAATCGAGTAAGTCAATACGAGAATCAATGGCATCCAATATATGTAGGTGACCGATCTATACACTCTAATTTTTGTATATAATTCGAATAGTCTAAAAATTCTAAAAAGAAAATTGAGTGGGCCTAAATATAAAAAAAAATGGAGTATTTGGATCAGCCACCTATACACATCGGAGGCCATTGATTCTATCATTGGCCCACTCAGTTTTTTTTAAAGAATTTTTGGACGGCTCAGATCAGTCGTCCGGTGGTCTGAGTGGGCCCGGCGCGCTGTCGGGATCCTTTCCTTCAGGAACTGTAGCACCGCTCATTTCGGACTTTCAATTCATTTCTACTCATATGGGGAATGCTAGGGACACATCAATATGTCACACACCCTAACCACAGACCCGGGGGCTCCTGCACGCTCTGCTGCTCCAGTGGCGCAGGAGCCCTTACCCACACGCCAAAACGTTGCCGTTTTGGTTAAATAAAAAATCCTAACCATCGATTTACAATCCTATGAAGCAAAAACGTGATTATGAAAGCCTTAGAGACAAATTTTGATTATGTCTCTTTAGAATAATATGATCAGAATAGTAAGATCTTCACACCCGTTCAAACAGACTAAAAATTTGACCATTTAATTTTGTAATCATATTTTTTAATATATAAACGGTCTCAAAAACTTAGTGCCCAAATTTTCACCCCGTTTGAATCGGTGCAAAGATCTTGTTATTCTTATCATATTACTCTAAAGGGTCGTAATTCATTTTTATCTCTAGGGCTCTCATAATCACATTTCTGCTCCATATGGTCTTAAATAAAGAAAATATATACTTAATATGAGAGCCCTAGAGATAAAAATGAATTACGACCCTTTAGAATAATATGATAAGAATAATAAAATCTTTGCACCGATTCAAACGGAGTGAAAATTTGAGCACTAATTTTTTGAGACCTTTTATATATTAAAAAATATGGTTAAAAAATTAAATGGTCCAATTTTTAATTTGTTTGAACGGGTGTGAAGATCTTACTATTCTGATCATATTATCCTAAAGAGACATAATCAAATTTTGTCTTTAAAGCTCTCATAATCACGTTTCTGCTCCATAGGATTGCAAATCGGTGGTTGGGATTTTTTATTTAACCAAAACGGCAACGTTTTGGGGTGTGGATAGGGGCTCCTGCGCCCCTGGGGCAGTAGAGCCCCCGGGTCCCCCTAACCACACCTCTCTCAAATACATGTGTAAAAATTTCACAGTAAATGTTTGAGACTCGTTAGAAACCCATATGTATGTAAGAGAGTGTGGTTGAGATGTGACAAATTGACATGGCCCAAGCATTTACCATACATTTGGGATTTGTCAGAGACATCTCCTCCTTATGGCATTTGCCGCCTGCCGGTGTTATTAATTCAATGTTGATGGCGCTGTTGGTAGGAAAAATGGTCTTGTTGGTGTTGGGATTGCGGCTCGGGATCATCTAGGCTATATCTTGGGTACGGTATCTATTCCATTCCTTGGTTTTTTCTTCCCGAGAGTTGCTGGAGCGTTGGGTTTTCATGAAGTTATTACTGCGAACAAAAGCTTTTCTAGCATTATTATTGAAGGCGACTCTCTTTAGATTGTTCAACCACTCATTCAAGCAGGGAAATCATTCTCCGATTGTAGCTCTATTTTCTTGGATTGTTTAGAGCTTCTTCCATTATTTTTCTCTCGACGTTTTAAATATGTTAAACGGTCTTATAATAGGGTAGCTCATTCGTTGGCTAAGCAATCCCTATTAGGTGTTAGATTAGAGAATTGGGGGGTTCTGTCCCCCATTATCTAGCTAATCTTGCCCTTTGCTGATGTTAGGTCTTCAGACCATTGTTCCTTTTAAATAATATCTTTCTTATTTTTCCAGAAAAAAAAAAAAGATCAGTATTCAAAGGATTGAACAAAAATTTCCCCTTAGGATTTCGTTGTCGGAATTCTAGGAATTTATTGGCAGTGCTATAGCCACCGTATGTTGTGTAGGGCTCACGGGTGCCGCACGGATGATCCGATCAGTTCAATAATTTTTTTTAAAAGTTTGAGTGGGCATCGTCGAATATTAGTTCAATCGGATATGTGTAGATGCTCAGATCAAACTTTTTATCATTGGAAAATCGAAAAAAAATTGAAAAGATTGGTTTTGTGGTATATAGAAAGATGAGAAGCTTGATTCGAGTTTCTACACATATCGCATCGAGCTAATGTTTCCCGACGACTCGATTTTTAAAAAAAAAATTATTGAATGGATCAGATCATCGAGACCCGGAATGAGCCCCACATGACGTGCAATAGCCGGCCACCGCATTTTGGTGCGGTGGCTGTGGACTTTCTGTTGGCAGCATTCCCCTAGGCATTCATCAAAAATTTCCCCTACGAATTTGTTGGCAATATTCCCCACGAATTTATTGTTAGTTGACATCAAAAATTTCCCCTACGAATTTATTGGCAGTTGTCATAAAAAATGTCTTCTAGGAAACTGTAGAAGTAGTTAAATAAGATAGCACTTTAGACAAATAAGACGATTGTTGGATATATTTTTCGTTTCTTTTTTTTTTTTTTTGGCTTTCGGTCATAATTTTGGATTTTTTAGACTCCTCTCAATGAGATAGATGATTAATCCAAAAAATATCACTCGAATTTAACAAAGATTTAGGAAAAAGGAAAAAAAATACACAAAAAAAAAAAGAAAAAGAAAAGAAAAGTTTAGTTAGTGAACATAAGCGTACGGAACTTTTTTTTTTGGAAAAAGTATGTTTATTATTTTACTTCTGTTAGAATTACTTCTCTCTGCTAATATAATAATACATCAATGGGAAAGAACCAAATGGGTCTCGCCAGTATTTTTTTTCCCCAGCAAAACAAGGGTAATAGAACGAAACTATTGGTAATATACTAATAGGACAAAAAAAAGAAAAAGAAAAAGAAACATAGCATGGCCTAATACATTAAAGGTGGATGACATACTCGATAAATTCTACAACATAAATAATTTCGATCGTTGTTGTGGGTCTCGGAGAAGTCCACAACGACCCAAAACTAAACCAGACTGAACATTATTAATAAAACTAGACTGGACCCTCCCCGAACTTGTGGGGCACAAGCCCAGTCCATGATCCAGGAAAGACCAGGCCATGCCCACGCTATGGAATCGAGCTTAGGGTCAATCTTCGGGCCAAATTGGTGGTAGGCCTGGCCCGAGAGTTTCTTGGCCCTAAGACCATCTCCAACTCAATTCCCAAGGATTAAAACAACATTTTCTTTAGGGGAATGATTAAAATTGTACATTTTTGTTTGCAATCCTGTAATTAAAATTGTAGGAGAAGAAATGTACAAATGGATTTTCTGTACTAGTTGTTTTGACTCCTTCTTAGAAAGAAAAGAGGAACAAAAACTAGCCAAAATGTCCAAATATTAGGATTTTTAAGTGTTAGATATAAGTTCGGTGAGATGGTGAGTCGAGCTCCAGCTTACTCGAGCTTGGCTTGTTGAAAGAACTAGCTCAGATATCTAACTCGAGCTTTTTTAGTAAACATTTTTTTTAATCAACATCAATCCGAAAAGAAACCTAAAAAGGCTCTAACAGGATTGTAATAGTATGACTCCACGACGCATTTGACCATTCACTATTCGTAAATGTGATTTCACTCGATATTTCATGTATAAAAAGTAAAAAATTGTGAAAATATCTGTTCCAGAACAGAAAATAAGTACTTATTTTTTAAGAAGATAATTTCAAGTTTATAATAATGGACTTATTGAAATATAAAAATATGCAATATGGATTTTATTTAAAAGATCTCGATGAGATCTTTTATACGATGCAGAAAAATCAAAAAACAATTTTATTTACATTATTTTTTAGTTTGAAAATATAAAATAAATACTTAATTTTTAAAAAGTTGTTATGGAACTAGCCCTTAGAGCATCTACAATGAAATAACCAAAACCATAGAATTGCTAAAGTTAGCAATGTTTTCTCATAAAAGTGCTCGCAATGACATAACCAAATTTAACAATCTCATAGCAACTCATCAAATTTTGGCCATTAGATAATCAAAATTAGTAACATTTGCCAATAACCAAACCTTCTTCTCTCTCTCTCTCTCTCTCTCTCTCTCTCTCTCTCTCTCTCTCTCTCTCATATTTTTAAAAGAAGTTTTTGTTTTTTTTTTTGCGAAAACAGTAAATTTTTATTAAAAAATATTTTTTAAAACTAATCTTTTTTTTTCAAAATTTTTTATTTTTATAAAACTTTTTCAAAAAGTGGTTTTTTCAAAAAATTATTTTCAATTTCTAATTACCTGTTTTTATTAGTTTAAAAATTATTTTAAAATTTTTTTTTATATGGTGACAATTTCTAGATTTTTATAGGTTGAAAAGGTAATATTGTAAGTTTTGATTATTCAATTTTGATTATGTCATTGTTGACATCTACATTGCTAACCTTAGCAACCTCTTAAATGAATAACCAAAAGACGATGTGGTAACTTTTGATTATTCCACTGCGGATTCTCTTACTTCTACAACTATATATGGGCAAAATTGAATCATTAAGATTGGTCTTATTTTGGGTCTAATTTGTAAAATTTTATCTGGACCAAAATCAAAACCAATTTCAAAACCAAACAAATATTTTCGATTGTTTCACCCGGTTCAATTTTTTTTTCCTATTGTTATTTCACTCCTAAAAAAAAAAGAGAGTAGTCCGTGCGATTTTGCATGCATAAATAAGAAGAGTATAATTTGAGCTTCCTGCCTCATTTTAAATAATATTCTCAAAATTGGATTTTAGTTTGAAAACTCCATGACCCCTTTTCGAAACTATCCTTGCAAATTAAAAATCGGCTTCCCATGCCATAGACCGGTTAAAAGAGCATACCGTTTTTTGGACTTTTTTTGAGCATTACCCACGGGATGGAGCATGAGCAATTAAAGGCAAACGTCCAAGGAAATCTAATTTTTGCTCAATAGATCTAGTCAGGACCCGTTCTAGAAAGACCCCTTAAAAAATAAGTACTTATTTGTAATTTTTAATCTTAAAAAAAATGGGAACTTAAATAGGGGTCCTCTGCTATATAAATATTTAAGTCCTCATCCTAGAGGGTTTAAAAACTTATTTTTTCATCCTCAAATTCAAATAATTAATCCTAAACTACCCTTTCTCTCTCCTAATCTTTGAAATCTTTCACTCTCTTTATCTTTCCTAATTTATCTCATTCTCTCCTAATCTTTGCACACTCAAGAGGGTGAAAAATTAGATCGATTGGATATCATTAAGTGTCTTATCGGAATTATTTTATCTTGAAAAGAATAGATCCGAAACACTGGATCAAATTCACTGGAACCCATTATTGGCAAGTTATGTGTTCCGATCAGACACTTAATGATATCCGATCGAGCTAATTTTTGTTACGCTTTTCAACCTGACGAGCTCTACGAAGTGAACGTTACTGATCATCGGATCAAGACCGGAGCGAGTCCCGATCGGTCGGAACAGCAGGCTGCTGCCCCTTAAAAGGACAGCAGCTCCCCCGCCTCCATTTCTATTTGGTGGTGTTACTTTTGAGTTACTAAATTTACTATTAATCCTCTTCCTGTATTCAGCAATGGTACTATTATTAGATGCCGAAGTCAAAATCATAAGTTAAAACGCTTATGTAGCTTTATAGTCGAATTAAAATATGGCATTATCAAATCATATTTCATTCGGATTGAAGAAATTGAGCCTAAAATGATTACTTCGTCATTCTGAATTGATTTTAGTATTCTACCGAAGTGGATGCACTATCTTTTGGCAAAAATTTGGTGATCCATGGCCACCGTCATCTTGCAGTTGCGACTTCAGGGATTTTGTCTAGTAGTGTTATTTTAATTTTCTATAAAGTAACAATTACAGAAAGGAGACACAAGTAAAGAAAGGAGTAATGTCACAAAAATAAGTAGAGAATGCATCTCTGTTCAGAATTGTTGGATTCACGTAAGTCAAACAGAGTACACACAGGATCCAGGCATATCAATTGATCCAGAACACGCCTATACCCGCATTTGTGTTTCTCCATATGCGTCTATAGCATGTTTTTTTTTTTTGGAAAAAGTTGTCCAATAATTTTTTTTTTTTTAAAAACCCATCATAACAAAAGATGTGATGAGTTCATTTAATTTTTTAAAAAAAAACCCCTATTTTTTTGAACATATATACTAACCTTAGATAGTAAGCTACCAAAAAAAATTAAAAAACTAACCTTCGATAGTTAGTTGTCTCTAGCTAACTGAAAAATGGGAAAATGACGGCCAATGACGTGTTTTGATAATTAATACCCATTAAGAACATGCTAAGAATATTTGTTAATGTTGAAAATATTTTTGACGGGTACTAATTATCAAAACACGACTTGAGCCGTCATTTTCCCCTAAAAAAAAAAATTGGACTAAACCAGTATTGCACTGTGAGCCCACTACAGAGCCCACATTGAACCCAGTCAATGAGGTGGACTTGCAAAATGAATCTCCGGGCTTGTACGAATCGTCATACACTCTTATCTAAGGCCCAATTCAATACTTCGACCATGTCCCCATTCCCCAGGTTTCCATGTCCAAATGCTCAAACTTTGCGGATCAAAAAAAAAAAAATGCTCAAACTTTTTAATTTTGGCCTATATTAATCTCATACTTTTCTCGTACAGAAAATCTATTGGTACAGAAAAAGGAACAAAAAATTTATATATTCTCATACTTTTCTCGTGTCCTTATGAAGAACAATGTATAATCCAAAAAAATTTCTCCGCGATAAAAATTTGGTACATCTCCTTATCAAGAAACGAGAGATATCTCATTAATAAATATATTTCCACGAAGAAATAGAACCTCCACGTTGATTATCTTCCTCGAATTTAGTATGTGGATGATTTATAAATCAGACCAATCAAGTTATGTTCTTTAACCCCTGAAAAAGAACACACTTATACCCAACAACATTTCAACCGATAAGATAATATCCAATAAATGAACTATAATGGAGAAATATAAATAACACTCTCTCACATCAGTAAACTCTTATCACATTAGTCCAAAAAATCTGCAACACAAACAAACCAACCTATTATGATTTACGTGTGCCATTCTCCAATTACTTTCTTTCTAATTTCTTCTTCCTTAATTTCTTTTTTGACGAACTCATCTTAACTTGAATTCAGATAAACACGTATGCCATGTAGGTATTGATTACGATTAACAAAGGTCACTTTATTGTAGTAACAAACCAAAATCACTTACACCAAGATACTCCCTCCGTCTCTAAATAAGTGTTCGGTGCGCAAAACTAGGCCTTCAAAAATATGCATTTGTTATGTTAAAAAAATCAATTTTTTTTCACAAATCAATAGATAGCAATGAGTTCTATTAGATTGTGAAAAAAAATAAAATTTTTTAATAAAAAATATGCATGTTTTGTAAAATCTAGTTTTGCGCGCCAGACACTTATTTAGGGACAGAGGGAGTATTAACTTTTGAAGTCTATCAGCGTTGGGACAGAGTATTCAAATCCTACAGGTTTGTGGTGTTGCCGGCGGTGAACGATAGGGTAATGGGAATGAGTTGTGGAGAGGAGATTGAGAGTGGGAGTGACGGGAGGGGGTGATGGAGTTCGTTGGTGGTGATGGCGGCAGCATGCCTTAATAATAACGGATAACGATCGGTTGTGCAAAGAGTTTTGCACAACCGTTGTGCGCGTAGCACTTTTGAAGAGCATCAAAAATGCTACACACACAAAATTTCCAACGCGATTGGTAGTACTCTAGTGTTCTTTTCTTTGTATGGAAATTGGTTTAATGATGTTTCTTTAACCAAAGCAGCTCTTGCTTATTGTGTTTCACTAGATGTGACTGAAGCAGCTGATCTTGAAATTCATCATCAAACATTAAAATGGGCAAAATTACAATGGAGCTCTTATTTTTTACTACCTTCTATTTTGCGTTATTATTTCTAAATATCAAAATCTGTGCTATTTTTTGATCGCTAATATCTTTCAATTTATAATAAATTTCAAGATTTTGCAAACATTGTATAATAGAACTAATCGAAATCTATCAAATAAGATCCATATTATATATTTTTTGAGATCTCTATTGAAATATTTAAGCAATAAAAAATGACACACCTAAAAAGTACTTATTTCTTAAGAACCCTTAGTGGTAGGGGTGCTAATCGAGCCAAACAAGCTAAACATAGTATTGTTGAGGCTTGACTTGACTCCTTGTTACCAATGTTCAAGCTTGGCTTGAGCTTGAGAACTTTTTGAGACTAATTGTTCAAGCTTGGCTTGCGTTTGAAGTTTTGTGTTCATAAGAAACTTGGGCTTGGGTTCAGGGCCAGCTTAGAGGATAAGCAAGAGAAGCATGCTCTTCGAGCCCCAAAAAAAGGCTAAAAATGAGGGCCTAAAAAATTCTAGAACCCCATATATATATATATATATATAGTAGGTTCCGGTGAGGGATCCCTCATTTTATTAAAATGCGGGACTCCCCTTTCCGATTGAATTTCGATGATCCGAGCCGCTCAAAGTGATCAGAACGTGATTTTAAGGGTCCACGCAAGAAATCAGCAAAAAAAATGACCGGGAAGGGCTTCATCCGAGCAGTTTTCATTGAACGGTTAAAAAAAACTGCTCAGATGACGACCTTCCCGGTCATTTTTTTTGCTGATTTCTCGTGGGAACCCTTAAAATTACGTTCTGCACACATTGAACGGTTCGGATCTTCAGAATTTGATCGGGAAATGAAAGTCCCTCATTTTAACAAAATGAGGGATCCCTTACTTGAAAATTCCTCTATATATATATATATATATATATATATATATATATAGCCCCAAAAGAAAATTGTTCCAAGCCTTCTTTACACAAAATAGGCCCAACGGTGGAATACATGATTATCAACTCCCATAAGCCATAACCCATTAGGGTATGTTTGGTTTGATAGAATGGAATAGACAATGGAATGGAATTGAATTGACAATGCATGGAACAAAATTGAGAAGATTGATTTTCAAAGGATGGATTTTGAGATATTGTAATAGTTGCATTTTTTGGGGATAACTATATGCTCATATTTTGTAATGGTAAATCTTTTGTAATGATTTTTTATGAAACTCTTTGTAGGCCAACTTTTGTATGAAAAATATAGGGAAGCCTCATTTAAGAGATTCGCTTCCGACCTCCAAAACTTATGAGCCGGCCTTGCTTGGCTTGTGAAATATACAAGCTAATTTCGAGCTTCCAAGCATGAGCTTGGACTCACGAAGTTTCAAGCTTTTAGGAAGAACAATTACCTAGAAAAAAACAAGCTACATAGAGTTTAAATGGAAGAAGGGAAGATGAAGTATGTTACCACTTAATTACCTCTCTAATCTTTGTTGAGAAAACCCTAGCTAGAAGAATGTGATAGCAGCCTCAAATTTGCTCAAATCTCGTTTGAATTGCTCCAGGGAAGAATTATATCTCACCTAGGAGGTTTTCTTTTTGATGTAACAGTACTAGATAAAACTTTTGACATATCTACAATGAATGTAACTCAAATAGTATCATATTTTGGAATATTTATTAACGTACCTTTATATATTTATTATTTACAGAATGACTCATTTGTTCACGAATTTATTGAGTCAAACATCCGCATATTCAAGTTTGGCTTGAATTCATAAACAAACGAAAAAACGTGATTGAGCTTGACTTATATTTTTTATAAACAAGTTTGAACACGTCGAAATTTGAGCCAAGCTCGAGCAGTTTGGTTCATTTAGCAGCCTTACTTAGTGGAACAAGGATTCTTATTTTCCTTTCCAAAGTAGCAAAATAAATACATATTTTTTGAATTAAAGGTAATAATATATTTTAAGAGAATAATTTGCCTTGTAAAACAAAAAAAAAAGTACTTAAAAATTATAAAAACTGTAGCGGAAGGGGCCTTAACTTATTAAAATGGTGTTCATTCTTTCTGGCTGCGTGAATACCTAGTGTGATTAAGGATGGCTGGATGGGTAATCATTGTTAAGACTGCGTTTGAAGAATGTTTCAATTTACAATTAAAAATGGAGTACTTAACATGCGTGTGCATGTGAGTCAAACAAATGTCTGATAAGAGTCATTTGTTCAATCTCATAGTTTCCGATTAAATTTTTATGATCTGAATCGTTCAATGTGTGCAAAATGTGATTTTAAAAGTGCTAGCGAGAAATTAGCAAAAAATATGACTGGAAAGTGCTTGTTTTGAGCAGTTTTTAATTGAACCGTTCATCTCATAAGTATATCTATAAGTATTTGATTTAAGTTTTTAATTTTTTATTTGATATACAAGACCTAAAAATTAAAACTTCTATTGGAAAATTGGATCAAGTAGTTACATTCATTTAAAATTGAACAAATTTTTTTACGAGACCACTCAAAAAATAGTTCAAAAATTATGAACTGCTCGAGTTATTCTTATGGATCCCTAAAGTGACCCACAAAGCAATTAGGATAAAAGTCATTAATTTTTAATTTTTTTTTCACAATTTAGCCCCAAAAGTCGAGTTTTTTTGGGCTAAGGCTCCGTTTCGCTAAAATTCTTATTTTTTAAGTATTTATTTTTCGTTTTACGAGACAGGTCATTCTCTTAAAATATATCATTTTTAATTTTTAAAAAGTAGTATTTACTTAAAAAAGAGAACTTATTTTAGTTATCGGTCTTACTAATATCCGCCTACTTGGCGGAGGATAATATTCCAATAATTTCAAAGAAGTATACACATATCACAGATATTAATACATTTTCACAACTATCAGTATACTTTTCTCGAATATCAATGCACCTTTTACTTATTATCCTTTGCCCTTAAGGCGGAGGTTAGCATTTTCCTTTAGCTATTAGTGGAACGGAGCCTAAGTCTTGGATATTTATAAGAAAAATAGGATAAAAGTTAGACTAATTTTTTAACAATTTCAAAAAACTTTGATGTGCCATGACAAATTTGTCAAGAAAACTATTACCCAAGAGTTCGGTGAAAAACTATTACTGGAGTACACAAGAGGTCAAGAGTCAAGAGGTAAATAGAGGGTTTAGTTGTCTTCCTGAGGTAAAATTTTGAAGGAAAATTCTAAAATCAGCCCAATGGGCTGACAATAGTGAGTGTGTGAATCGGTATTAAAGGTATAAAAAATACACAGAAATACGTGTATTTTTTGTCTTTTAGTATGTTTATCGTCAGCCCAGTGAGCTGACAATAGCAAGACCGAATTTTGAAACGATCAAAAAGTAACTGTACAGGCTTTTTCTGAACCCTGGCAGATCATGTTACTTTTTGGTTTCTTTGGACTGCCTATTTGGCTGATTATGGCAAGACCCAAACATATCCACTGTCAAATTTGCTACAGGTACATTGGGTGTGGTACATCTAAGTCATATCTCTCTTACATATATGTGGAGCTTATTGGAATGGGTCTCACTTGTATATGAGAGGGATGTGACTGAGATGTGCTCCACCTGATGTGTCTCTAGCACCTCTCACGCTATACACTATATATATATATACACACACACATATACATAAACATTGAGGGACATATATATAATACAATTACTCACATATTTAATATTTGTCAAGAAAATTGCTAATCCCCCGACACACCTCCCGGCTCCACCTCCTTTTTCCCATTCTACCCCGCCCCTCTCTCTCTCTCACTCTCTCTTTTCTTTCCTAATATGGGAAATGAGGTGTGGGGCCGGAGGTGGGGTGTCAGGGGGAAAAAGTAACCATCACTTTGTCAAACGCCTGGAAACAGTGAAACAAAAAAACAAAACTAGAAACAGCTGTTTTCACATTACGACGAAGACCGCCTCGTAGGTGGCAGGCATTAGAAAAATAATTGTCTACACCGCCGCCCCCAGTTCCTTGCTTATTTAAACGTACGTTTGATTGTAGAGGAGAAGTTAACCTTTACTATACTTAATTGTCAACGTCGTCCATTTGGAACTTTTTCTTTCTCTTCGCAAAGAAATCAACTCTAGCAGTACTCGAAAGCAATGAGTAATTATATAGAGCAATTATATAAGACGAATTTAACTTTTTATTTTAGTTTTTCTTCCTAATTTTTAGGGTTAATTATTTATCTCGATAAGACAAATCAAAAAGTACTATAAAAATATGAGATTGGAATTCTGTAACTGCATGTGCTTGGTGTACGTAAATGATATGAAGTGCTTGCAAGTTGCAAGTTCAATAAATTGCAAAACTACGTCAAGATTGTTCGGTTAAATAAGTCAACTGACTTATTTTTTTTTTTATCCTTATTCAGGTTTTTTTCGCATTTTTTATTTTTTTGTCAATTTTTTGTGGATTATTGCTTCGTTATGACTTATGACAAAAGGAATCTAAAAAGTACAAAATTATAATCGAAACCAAAATTATTTTGAATAAAGACAAAAAAATTGACTTGTTAACTTATTTTTGTCTTAACTCAAAAAATTTAGGTTCAATCATAATTATTTACTTTTTAAATCCCTCTTGTCAAAAAGAATCAATAATTCACAAAAAGTTGACAAAAACCTAACAAATGCAAAAAAAAAATTGAATAAAAACAAAAAATAAGCTATTTAGCTTATTTAGCCGAACAAGTTAGGATTAGATTCTTGGAGAGCCGTTGCAATAAAAAGTTTGAAACACAAGATATATACATGGTACACTGAAAACCGCATCAAACACAAGATACATACATGGTTACATAAAAAGTTTGAAACACAAACACAAGATATATACATGGTACATAGAAAGTTTGAAGCAAAATATATATATGGCTGTTCAAATTAGGACGTTCGGATTTTGTTTAGGTCCGAACTTTTGCTCTTAGTAGTTGGATTGTATTTTCAATGGTCCGGATCTGCGAAAGATTTATGACTGGTAATAAATGGTTTATGACTGGTTATAAACCTTCTGCCGATCCGAACTATTGAAATTACAATCTAACGGCTGAGATCGTGGTTTGGATTTTAACTAAAATCCAAACGTCCTGCCTAGAACTATATATATATATATATATATATATATATATATATATATATATATATATATATATATATATATACATATATATATATATATAGAACATATATATATATATATATATATGCGGCGAGACCAGCAGCAAAAAATCTAACTTAGAGGTAATTTCAAATGCCTAAGACATCCAGCTTATCGTAAAGTCCCTGAAAATAGAGAACACCAAAGTTAGACGATAAGATAGGAAAATTGTCAAAGTTCTAAATTTTCTCTCTCTTTGTCTTACAATTTTATTCTCTTAATATAAGATGTATATATCTCAAATAAATATTTAATCTACCTATGTGCATAATTATCAAAAAAAAAAAAAAAACAAATCTTCACCAAATTAAATACTCCGATTATGAGTAGTTTTTTTAAATAGGGGAAAAAGGAAATTTAAAAATATTGGAGTAATTTTTTCTGTTCATGTAAATATTACATGTGAGCATGCAGCAACTAGGGCAACAAAAAACCATGCACTTGCACCGTTTTGGTACTTTTCTTTCGCGCGTCAGAGGTCTTACGTTATACTGACGATGCGGCCAAAGAAATCTTTTCGTTGAAAAACAAGATGATTTGCACATCCTTCTTTCATTTTACTATTTATAGTATTAATAAAAAAAATATACCTATTTACAGAGCTGTTTTACAGAACTGAGTAATCTTAGTAGTTCGTTTCGGTGTTGAATGGTTCAGATTAAAAATAATCTAGTAACGGTAATCTCGATCTATTACCGTTGAGAGATTAATTATTGTCGTCCAAAACACTTTTGGACGGTCGAAATTGAGCTTCGTAACTTGTTTATCGCTATTTTGTAAACATCTCATCTCTTAATAAAATAGTGACTCCACTCTACTTTACTATAGCTATAATTATATGGCTTTATTTGGTTTACATTTTAAAAAATTATTTTTAAGAGTTGGAGTGGTAATGAGTTGAAAGAGATAGAGAGAAAGATTTATTGAAAACTGTGACGAGAGTTAAAAGTAACTCTCAAAATGTTAAACCAAACGGAGTGACTGAACAACACAAATCACCAAACAAGATAATTAAACTTCACAAAACCATATATAGCTAGCAAAAATAAGTTAAGATCTATTCAACACAATTTCAACCTCGAGACCAAAAGAGGATTGTATTATTTATATACTACTGGAATATCAACGGAGGACTTACCGGATATTAATTGTCTTAATTAGATGGGGAAGGAGTTGTTAATCGCTGCGAGTGTGACATACTCAACGAGGAACCATCTGCAAGCCCGAAACAAAAGGTACGCGAACCCACTAGCGAAAATCCCAAGGACAATCTTACCGAGGAACGAATGTACCATGGAGTATAATGTGGAGTCCTCCGGCTGTGGAGGCGAGGAGAGAGAGCTTAGGGGTGGTGGTGCCAGAGGCGAGGAGACAGTGGAATGGGGTGGCGGCAGCAGCAGAGATGGAGGCGAGGAGGAGAGAGTGGAACGCGTTGGTGGCGGCGGGGAAGAGGAGACAGTACTGGAAAGGGGTGTTGGCTGCGGAGGCGAGGAGACTGCGGAACGGGGTTTGGGCAGCGGACGCGAGGAGACAGTGAAACGTGGTGGGGCTGGGGGTGAGAGGTGGCTGTGGCGGTGTGCAGCGGTGGCGAGAGAAAGAAGTGAATTTGAGAACATAAGGAGAAAAATGAATGATGTCACCATTTTGGGTTTCGGAGGGGAAATTGGCCGGGACGACGAAGAAGAAGAAAACAATAGAGCTGGACATTGTCCAAGGGGAGTATTTATAGATGGCATCTAGCACTACTCGTCAGGTAGTAGTTTGATCGGTGGAATCGACTCCTGAAATTGTTGTAGATGTCCTTCCAAGGGGCCAGGGCGGACTGACATTGAGGCAAGGAGGTTCGTTGACCCAACTCAGTGCAAAATTTTGAAGTAATATAATTATGGGGGTATTTCTGTAAATTTTGCCCCATAGAATATTTCCCCCAAACATTTTGCCTCCATACTGCAATCAAACTACAATGTTGCCCTCTTTCTCTCTCCGAAAAAAATTGGAGAATGGAGGAGAACTCACCCTGTGAAGGAAAAATCTAGAAACTCTCGAATATCGATCACCACCACAGACGAGCTCAGCTGGAATTGGACCGAGAACAGACCCGTTTTATAGGTGGGTAGTTTAGATCCCATTTTCCTTTTTTTACAGAGTGGATTTCTACCACAAATACTCTATTTTTTAAAATATTTTTTCTCTCTACATGGATAATGAATATGGGAATGGAAATCAGAGTTTGTGGCTGTTTTTTGGAACTCATTGTTTCTGGAACATGGACGAGGGCCACAACGCCTAAGGGAAAGGAAATCAACATTTTATAAATAGATATCTCATTTTGGTTATTGTTCTATTATTTTTGTTATTTTTCGGGTCATTTTGTACAAGTGCGAAATTATATGTTGTAAATGCTTGACGGCTTGACCCCAGTGCGATAAAATCCTAGATCCGCTACTGCAAGGGGCCCAAGGGGATGAAAGGAGGAAAGGAGGTAGTGGGGAATCTGGGAATGAAACGGGGACCGGAGGAAAGGTGTTAGCGGGGATGAATGAAGGGAAAATGATGGTTATTGACGTGTTTTGTTAAGTAATATTCACTAAAAATATTTTTAATATTAACAAATATTTTTAACTTGTTCTTAATAAATATTAATTATCAAAATATATTTTTGAGCATCATTTTTCCATGAACGAAAGGAGGAAAGGTGGTAATAGAGACGAAAGGAGGACGGGAGGTAGTGGGCCCAAGGGAATGAAAAGAAGGAAAGGTAGTAGCGGGGATGAATGAAGGAGGAAAGGTGGTAACAGAGAAGAAAGGAGGACAGGAGGTAGTGGGGATGAAAGGACAGGTAGTAAACCCAAACGAAAATTCTATGTAATCCGAAACAGTACCCAGAAACTATTCCAAATTTGAAATTTGATGGTTCAAATTGACTTTGTTTTGATCAGGGAAATTTAAAGGTCATAAAGTGCGACCCGGTGTTCTCAAAGGTTACAACAGACAAACACGTACATCAACGCATGAGGACAACGTGCGAACTCAAATTTAACTGATTAGTTGACTATTAAGGTGGGTTCCAGAAACAAAAAAAGAACTTATCTTTTGTTGAATAAAAAGGGTTGTTCCGGAAAATAAGAAGGATGGTAATTATTTTGGTAGAATTTATATAGGTACCAATGGGCGGCGGGAGGAAAATCGTACCGGCGGTTGCCTCGGGCCGTCTCCGGCCACCGGACGGCCGATCCGAGCCGTCCAAAAATTCTAAAAAAAAAAACCAAGGGGGCTTTCGTGAGAATCAACGGCATCCGAGGCGTGTATGGTGCTTGATCCGAGCACCCATTTTTCATGTATATATGAATCATCATATATACACGAAAAAAGGGTGCTCGGATCAAGCACCCTACACACCACGGATGCCAATGATTCCCGCGTAAGCCCCCTTGGTTTTTTTTTTTTAGAATTTTTGGACAGCTCAGATCGGCCGTCCGGTGGTCGGAGACGGCCCGGCGCTGCCGCCGGTACGATTTCCCTCCGCCGGCGCCCATTATCATAGCAACAGCCTTTTTTTTTTGTATAAGGCAACTTCAAACTCAAAAATCATGTGTTTACGCAAATAATTTTCCTACTACTATGGATCTTGTTTGATAGATCTCATTGACATCTTTAATACAGTGCAAAAAAAATTGAATTTTTTTTTCATTAACATTATTTTTGAGTTTGAAAATGTGAAATGAACTTTTTAAGAAGGATTTTGTGGAATGCCCCTTCTTATTTTTGAATTAGAAGTGGCAAAACAAGTACTTATTTTTTAAGAAGGTTTCCGGAACGGAGCCTTACTCTCTTGGTCCTACAATTTTAATCAGTTAAAAAATTAGTTATATTTTTAAATTCGTAATAAATTTAATATCAAATATAAATCTTATTTGATAGATTTCAATTAGTTCTATAATACAATGCTTTTAAAATTATATAATATAAAATATTATAAATTATACGATATAATCAATTGAAAAGTGACACGAACTTCAAAAAAGTCAATTAAATTAAGATTAGGACGGAAGGAGTAGTTTGCAAGGTACACGAGGTGCTAATTTATCTATAATTACGAAGGAACAAGGATATAAATTATCTTTCTGCTGTGTTTGGATTTGGATTTGAAATTTTTTTTGAAAAATAGTAGGAGTAATAAGTGGAGAGAGATAGAGAGAGAAATGTTGGAAGTAGAAGAAATCTAGGGAGAATTTTTTAAAAAATGCTTTTTGAAAAACAAAGAGAACAAGTCTGAATCGTAGCTTTCGTCTCAGATTCTCTCTCTTTTTTTTTATACAGGGAAAAAAGAAGCCAATGGTCTGTGCCTAAACAAGCAAGAGTACTGGAGCAATGAAATAGAATAATGATTATTGGAGAAAGCCAATGGAAGAATTTTACGGACTCCACACAGTGTCAACTCCAATATTTGGATTGTCCTAGTTCAACTTTATCTTTTGTTGTTCACATAATTAACTTTTAAGTCATACAAAAAAAAATACAAGTATAAAAAAAAAATTCAAAATTACAATACTTTTATTTTAAGTTGAATAACATAAAAAAAAAATCAATATCAAAATGTAAATGTAACGCCCCGATTTTTGAAAATAAAATCGGAGGTTTTAAATATTAATTTCTAAAAATTTATTAAATTAAAATTCGAAATTCAAACCGGATAATTCACCCTGAAGTTTCGTCTATTACAAATTATCGTAGAAATACTGAAAATAGTCTTTATGGTAATAAACTAACAAAAATAACAGAGCCATCCTCTAAGTTTGATACGGATCCCAAGCATATTCTGGCTCGGCTCCCACCTCTGGGTTCTCTTCAACATAAAATTGTTCACCTTCGGAATTTGGTGTCTCTTCTTGATTATCTGCAAAATCTGGCACGGAAGCCAGGCAATCCGTACCTGAGTGAACGAGTTCACCCCGAAGTATAATCCAACCCACCTTCCCTTCTTACTTTACAGTTAGCAAGCAGCAGGATTAATAATAGTGCGAAAAAGTAATACAGAGATTGTTCCACATAATCAGTTTATTACTATCCATTAGCTTGTCGTGTAATCTAAGATCTCCTCCGCGGGATCTTTCCTCCCTCAACCGCTAGCCATGCTCGGTCCCATGAGGTCACTTCCCTTTGCTGTCGCAGATGCATCTAAGTTATGTACCGAGTATGCATCCCAATAACTACAACAAGGGGAAAGCTTATCATGCCTGAATCACAACTAGGGTTCGCCTATCTTATATACCACTTCACCATCATCACTGGACGCACGCCAGTTTATCAAATCATCACTGGACACACGCCAGCACTGGACACACGCCAGTTTATCAACTCATCACTGGACACACGCCAGTTTATCAATTCACCACTGGACACACGCCAGTTTCAATCTCATCACAAATCTCAACATCACGCCTGCAGGCAATCTAGAAATAAAACTTTCCAATTCATCCATTATCTAGTATCGTCTAGATGAATTCTACTTGCATACCATCCCATGTCTCTAGGGTCCAATCTATCACTCAAATCGATGCAATATACAACAAATCAATAATAATTAAAACAATTAATAAACAATGTAATCACGCAACTTATTATGAACGGGCCGTTGCCCTTAACCTTGTATAGTCACAATGTCAACAATAAAGTAAGAGTTTTAAAAGGAATTTAAAAGGAAAATTTTCTAGGCTTTTATTAATTAATTCTAAGATAATAGATTAATTAAAAACTAATTAAATACATTAATTGGATAAAAATATTGAAACATTTATCATGACCTAAATAAGAGTCCTACAGGTCCTATACAACTAGTCGAGTGTCAAAAGTTGGGTCCGGAAGGTCACGGGATTAATTTAAATAAAGACGTTTAAATAAAGTGGCCGAAAGTGAAGTAAATAGCTAATAAATAATTTGCAAATTAAAATATACTACTGTTAACAAGATTTCATCTTCAGAATGTAGAGATTCTAAATAAAATTATTCGGGCATTTATAATAAGGTTATAAGGTCGTAAAGAATTTTTGATTGAAAACGCTATAGAAATAACAATAAATAGTAAATTAAATAAAAAAAATATTATCTTAACAAGATATCATCTTTGAGATGCAAGAAGTCTAGGAAAAATTAGTTTGGGTGTTAAAACGTTGTTTGGAAGGTCGCAAATATTTTTCGTTTGTAAACTTTGATAGATAACGAACAAATAATTTAATAAATAGATAATTAAATAAAAAAAATATGATTTTAACAAGTTATGATCTTTGGAGTGTGAAAAGTCTAGGAAAAATAGTTCGGGGGTCGAAAACGATGTTCGGAAGGTCGAAAAGTCGATTCGAAACGAAACAGAAATTGCCGCAAGGTTTGACCGAGTCAACCTTGCGGCTGGGCAGCGAACCGCAACCTCAAGCCTGGTTCTTGCGGCCCGAAGGTTGCGGCCGCAAGGTCGCGTCCAGATTCGGTTTTCTTGATTTTTCGTCACGGTTTTGATGCATGGGTTCGTTCGGGCTATTGGGTTACGCATAAAAACAATAAATATACTTAGAAAAGTGTTTGGAAGGGATTATACTACCTTGGTTCGGGCCGAATTGATTTTAAAACGAATTTTGAAACTTTGAAGAAGACAACTTCGGTTTTGGCGATCGGGGGACCTTGGGCTCGAATTGAACGATGCTTGGGGGTGCTTAGGGTTGAGGAAAGTGTTTGGAGTGGTTAATTCGGGTCTCGGTATGTCGTGGCTATAAAACCCACTTATCTCTCTCTTTCTTTCTCTCTCTAGAACTTCATGGATTGGAGTTCGGTTTTTCTCCGATTCCTCTCTCTTTCTGGACTGGTGGGGCATGAGAAATTTCGTGGTATGCCCTAGGGTCGGAATAATGAGGTATATATAAAGGAAAATTTTTAAAGAAGGGTGATAAAATTGTGTTTTAATGGGATTCAAACTCTTGGCCGAATATGGACGAAAAACAGGGTTAGGGAGGAAGTAGAGGTTGAGTAGGAGAGGGAGAGATGGAAGGAATTTCGGAATAATGCATGCATGCAAATAAAAGAAATTATAATAGGATAATTATAATAGGAAAATTCTTATTTGTATTTATCTTAAAAAAAATTAATTTCCTTATTAACAACACTAATTAAATGTTATTATTATTAATTAAAATTAAAATAGGATAATTTATGAGTAGCATGATCCGATTCAAAGAAAATAATTTCTTCTTGCATTTTTCGAAGCAAAATTTTCAATTGAATTGTACTTTACTTATCCAAGAACTCGAGCCCGTCCCGCTAACTTTTTGAGCTTTTTAGTTGATATATGTGAGGAGAATAACCTATCTCGAAAAACATAAAAAGTTTAAAGAAAAAAACCAAATGCCCAACAATGCTCTCTGTGGGACGGCGCCTCATTTTTAATTGAAATTATAGCCAATCTCTTTAATCTCTCTTGCGAAACGGTTGTTCGAAGGAAAAAAAATAAAAATCTTGTTAGCTCACTCAATTTATTTTAACTTTGATTTTTTTTAATCAAATATAAGAACATATCACTTATACATTACTGTTGTGTTTGTTAAATCGAAAATTTTCAACAAAATAATTTGATTTTCGTAATATTGTGGATTGGGTGAAAAACAAAAAGAGGTAAAACAAAAGTGAAAAAATAAAAGGAAAATGGCAGTGGTGGGCCTGGGAGTCGAACACAACTCCTCTGGAACTAAAGAAGTTTGCATTGACCAAAATAAAAGAAAACGGCAACACAACTCCTCACAGTGCTCATGACGTGTTTTGATAATTAATATCTGCAAAGGACAAGCTAAGAACATTTATTAATGTTAAAAATGTCCTTAGCAGGTATGAATTATCAAAACACGTCATTGACCGTTATTTTCCCTTCTTTTTTTTTTTTTTTGTTGTTGCCGCAGCCCGGAAGGTTGCCCAAGCCCGAGGGCTTAATGAGCTCACCCCGGAGCCACCCCTGGATATACGGGACTGAATTGATTTTTTTTATTTCGTACATCGATTAGACACAAATGCTAATGAATGGCTAAGGTCGGGTAGGAGTTGTGAGTAAATTACGTTAGGGGTTTGACCAGTTTACGTTAGAAGATAGACTTTAGTGCCTTTTCCCAATTTTCATGGGTCGAAAGTGAATTAGCTAAACGTGTTGAGGTTGGTGAAGACCGTGTGGCCCCCTACAATAATCCAAGAAACGTTGACATCCTTTAGAATTAGAACAAGAGTCCTGCTATAGGAACAGACCGACCATTTTAAATCGTATCGACGGTCACGCTGGACCGTCTAGAATTAGAACAAGAGTCCTGCTATAGGAACAGACCGATCATTTTAAATCGTATCGACGGTCACGCTGGACCGTCTCCGGCTACTAGACGGCCGATTCGAGCCGTCCAAAAATTCTATAAAAAAAACGTGGGATCCCATGCGGGAATCAACGGCATCCAATATGTGTAGGGTGCTTAATCCAAATACCATATTTTTCATATAAACACATATATACATATACTAGTGTTTACCCATGTTTACGACATTACTCACCCTAATTGGAATTGGAATTACCCTTTAAATCTTGATAGTGACTCAAATTGCTGAAAATTAACCAGGTACAAAAAAGTTTGTTATCAAAACCGTATTTTTCAATTTCCATGGAGAAGACATTAACAAAGTTCAAAACCCACCAAATATAACTAAAGAACACAAATTCAACTCCAATCTCAGCGAGTGCAAGAAGGATTTTAAGTTTAACAATATTACAGTTGCCAAATCACATTAAAGACGGAGTTGAAGGAATTACTGATTAATAGCCATCAAACCACATAATTGTACCTGAAAATAATCTATGAACAAAATGAAATCATCTATGAACCCTGAAAAAATGAATTTATAGGCCAAATCTGTTGTATTACTAACAAAAAACACTAATCAAATATCACCACTCCACAATCAGTTGCTTGTCGCAACCATGGGATTTGAATCGCATCCCTAAGAGAAAAATTAACTCATCATAGCATTGCGAGCTGTACATATTAAAAGGAGCTCCCTTTTTTCCCAATAACTTAATACATAAATGCTGGGAACTCCACCCGAACTAAAACCATACTTCCTCCGCATTAGAACGCCCGACAAGTGAAATACCACATCGACACACCACAACAATCGGCAATACTCAACTGTAAATGGACACCTTCATTGATGCACTTGTGATCCTCAAATCGGTGGCCATGCGACTCTAACATTTTCTAATACTATTCTATAACCCAGTCACATCAGCAATCTGACATATTTACACAATGCACATGCATACTTAAGAGTAGTATTTGATTGAGGACTCAAAATTCAGAGCAAAAGTTTCAGTAAATTGAAAATCCAAATCTAAAAGACCTGCTACAAAAAGGAAACTGAAAATTAGAAGCTGAGGAATGTCTCGATTGAGCTTTGGGCGCTGCAAGAGAGATCACAAAATCTCTATTGGAACAAAGTAAAAGAACTTTCCGAGCTGGCCAAAAACTACGCAAAACGCAGTCATGATTTATCTAGGTAAGTGTTCGAATTGCAAATGTCATAAGAACAACAGTGAAATCTAAGTAATCCACAGGAAAAACAACTCCAATTTTTACCTTTTCATGGGTCGGTTCGTGTACCTAGTCTGCCCAAACCTAGCTTGTAGATCTGAACAGAGAAGACTACACATTGAGACAACTCCATGTGTTTTGCAAAAGGATACGACTCCCTATCTTCAAAAGAACAAAAAATAAATAAATAAATTTAGGGGCTCGAGGGGCCAGGGCCGCTCCTCCCCAAATGATTTATATGCGCAGGTGAAAACTAAAAAAAATTTGGAACAGTAATTTCTGAGAGATGTAATGCCACTTCTCCTCGTTTCCCACACACAATAGTCTCTGTAAACCTAATACGACGGTGTTTGGGAGACAAAATTTTACCTTGTGCATATTTTGTAGATTGTAAAATTTATTCAGTCAAAATGTACTCCAAAAAATAAACCATAGAATATAAAATCCAAAACTCACCTGCGGAAGAACTTTTTGAATTTTGGTTACATTTTAATTTATTCACAATTTCTTCAAAATATATTCTATACATATCATCCAAATACTTCCACAAATTGATTTTATTATATAATTCAAAATTCTATAATTTACGCTCGACGATCTAGAATCTAAAAATGACTACATAAAGGGCAACTTTCCCACATATTGATACCCTTACCCGACCCGACGTGCTTCTTTTCACGTTATTGCGTCTCGTATTCTTCTTATTATTGATTAGTCATTACATTTATGTACATAGAGTTATTCTTCGGATTCAAATTTGAGTTTTTTTTTTTGGGTAATTAGTGTAGAGAGAAATTATGGTAATAATTTGAGATATGAGTAATGAGTGAAAAAAAACAGAGAGAGAAATGAGAATAATAATTAGAAATATGGGTAACGAGTAGAAAAAGAAATGAGAATAATAATTAAAAGTAGAGATGATTAATGTCTTTTGAGTTGATTTTTTTTTTCAAGTTTAAATCTAAACAAGGCATTAATGATTTTAGTGAATTTCAAAACCCGTTGAAATCGGTGACTCCGTTGCTTCTCTCTCTTCCTCCTTATCCTTAAACTTGTCAGAAATAGTCTTGCCGTCTCCCTATCAATCCTGAACCGTTGAATTTTTTTTCCCAGTTTGATCATTGATTGAATCAAAATCGCGGTTGGAACCAAAAGTCTAAGGCGGATAAAAAAAACAACCAAATTAAAATGTAATATTTCGTAGAGCTCATTGAGATTTTCGTTCACGCAAAAAATTAGTCTGATTGAACATCAATACATACATGAATGAAATATATTTGCACAAGGAGAAAATGGGTAATGTAAAATTAGGGTCCCTAGCTAGCAATCGGTAAAAAACTAAAAACCCTTAAACATGAATGTGAATCACAAAAGTAATACTATCAGCAAAATCTACGGAAGTAATTAATCACACAACGTAGAGATATACATGGAAAACTCTTGAATGGACAAAATCACAGAAAATAATCAAGTCATTATAATTACTGTGCAGTTACAAATATATCTATCCAAAAGAAGTTAATTCTCATAACGTTTTTTAAGTACCACTTGCTAATACACATGTACATCGCTCCTGTGATTGATTGCCGTTGACTTGACTCCTCAAGTCTTCTACAATCCTTCGAAAATCCACCGAAGAATAACTCTTTCTAAGTTTGTTGAGATAAAATTGTGAACAGCTTTTGAAATTTTATTGTAGCTTCAACAATCCAACCATTGGATAAGAACTCGATTCAAAGTATTTTAAATTTTTTTATTTTGTATATACCTGATTTTGAGTATTATAAATGGCGAAGGTCGGGTAGGAGTTGTGAAGTAAATTGCGTTTTGAGTTTGACCAGTTTACTTTTCCCTTGGTCCAATTATAGTCTCTCTCCACTCCTAAAAGAAGCAAAAGAGACGTGCATTGATTTTCCAAAACAAATTAAGTCACTCTCCATTCCTTACTAAAGAGCTTCTCTGCTTCAACTTTGACACTAGACTTCTAGATTAATTGTGGAGCGTATCAAGACGTGCATTATTTATTTACACGGTTACGACACTCATTTTAGATTCTAGATTATGGAATTTAAATTATTTATTTATAACAAAAATCAATTTTTGAAAGTATTTGAATGATATGTATATCCTACAAGAGGGAAAGAATTCACGAAAAGAACTTTTAGTGATTCAATCAATGTCCGGATATATTGGTTTTTTTTTTTTTTTTGATAGGCAAAAAAATTTAATTCAGAAATCTTGACAAATAGTACATCAAGATAAGGAAAAGGGAGGGAAAATCTAACCACGGGTTGGATGAAAAAGAAAAAAGAAAAAAACTATTTGGACAAAGCCGAACACTCCCAAACAGGCCAGGCCCCAAAAAATACAACACTAAATCACATGGGCCTGACCCGAAAAGACAAGATATTATAATTTCCAAGTTTATAAATCTTCTCCCATTTCTGTCGTTTTGAAATTTGATTGTGTCTCATAAGATAAACATACATTTACCGATGTAATTATGTTCATTCCCACTGATGTCTCTGCCAGATTTATCGATTCCATGTATGTAATTTCTTTTTTTTATTTTTGGGGTTCTAATGAATATCTGCCGTACCATTGGAAGTTATGAGCTGTGAACGAAGAAATTGCATAGGGTGTTACATGTCACTAAACAAAAAATTGCCGATCCGAACTAATCGATTGGATCATCCTTCAATATGTCACACATAGGTATTATTTTCGTTGCTTCCTAATGTTAGTACGTAGAACACCATATACATTTTTTTTTCTTCCTCCCTCATAATTATATGGGTCCGCACTTTCTCTTGGTGAAATATCAAGGTTTTTACTATCAAGCATGTTACGAATTTTTTTGAACTATTTGTGTGTAGATTTCGATCAATCTAGAAGGACCCATATAATTCTCGATCTGGCATAGAATGTTGGCTTGATCATTAATTGTTGAGTCATACGTTGAAAATCTTGATCTCCTTTTTATGTTGTTTAGGTCCATTTTCAAGATTGGGTATTGATGACTTAATTAAGAGAATTTTCAGAAAGGCCCCTTAAAAAATAAGTATTTATTTACAATTTTCAAGTTTAAAAATAATAGGCTTACTGAAATAAAAAAATATGCAATATGGATCTTCTTTGATAGTTCTCGATCAAACCCTGCAAAAAAAATTGAACAATTATTTTCGTAAGCATATTATTTTTAAGTTTGAAAATAGATTTTAATTTTTTAAGTACTTATTTGGGTTTCTGGAACGGGGTAAGTTATTTTGTAGTCCTGAACAATGGGAACAAGGGCGGAAGCATGTTAGGACTGCCTTGAACTGTAGCTCGGTGTACCTTCAAAAAACAAAAAAAAAAAAAATTTATATGGAAAATTTCAGCGGGAAATTACCGGTCGGTCCTATTTTTTTTGGGGGTTCCATGCAGACAGTCTTTTGTCGCGCTATCCTACCTAGACCATTTTCAAAGATATTTTTACTAATTTTCCCTTACCTCTTTGCGTGGATAACATATAAACATGTGGTTGATGTTGACATATGTTGATGTGGACATATTTGTTACTCCCTCCGTCTCAAAATGGATGACAATTTTTGAAACTCGTGTCATTTTTCATCGCTTATATCTTTCAATCTATAATATTTTTCATGAGTTTGAAAACTTTGTATAATAGAACTAATCAAGAACTATTAAACAAGATCCATATTGCATATATTTTGAGATTCATATTGAAATATATAAGTAATTGAAATTGGCAGAGATATCAAAAATTGACATCTAATTTGGGACGGAGGGAGTACTTTTTTTCCATTATATTTGCCTCCCTTCGGGTAGGTTTTAGTGGCTAAATACGAGTCCAAAAAAAAATTCCGTAAATCTCACAATGTGTCTGCACGTAATACGATCAGTGAAAGATAGGGGTGCCAAGAATGAATCGAATTGTCCATGATATGTAGAAAATAGTAGCTAGAGAAAAGATAGTTTCGGTGGATAACAATGGCTAAATAGAAAGATTGGATGAAAATGGAAAGATTAGATCGAGCACTTAACCATATTGGATTGAGCTGATTTTTCACAAAATCAGTAAATTTTTTATTTTAGAATTATTGAACAGCTCGAATCATCCGTACGAGACTTAGAGTGGGCCCCGCGTGCCTGTTAATACCCATGTAACGACTGCATCGTGGTTTTGTACATTCCCCTGTTGGAAAATTCTAACACAAAAGACTGATAACTGTTACAGTACTTGCCACCAAAACGAATATTACCACCTCTAGTTCTATTCAAAAATACCATATGTATTTAATTACATTCATACATCATTGTTAATTTTAACCTTCATTCATATTTGAGACAATTTTAAGTGGTAAATACAAGTTTTGGGCAGCCATCGGTCTGTGAGCATCATTTTACCTTTCAGAAGCAGGTTTAAAGGTCGTTTGAGAAAGGAGTATAATGCAATCTAACCCGGTGCCAATGGGAATGTATACTTTTTAAGGATAGCGCCAGGGGACGGAACCAAGATCTTGTAAACACGGGGGCCAATCTATAAATACAATTTTGAAATTTGAAGGTTCAGGAATCTAATAGTTTGTTTGGTTTAAATTTTGAGGGAGGTTTTTTTGGATAGTAAGTAGAGAGAGATAGAAAAAGAAATGAGATCAATAATTGAAGGAAAAACTTATGGGAGACCGTGCACAGAGAGAGAAATTGGATTTTGGGACAAAAAACGAACACATTTTTATGTCTAAATAATATCCAATACAAAATACAATACTTAAATGTTCTCACCAAACAAAAAAATAAAAAAAAAACATTAATATTTAAAAAAAAAATTCCGAAACCGCGCATGGGCCTTGGCCCCCATATACCCACACCTCCCTCCATCTCTGGATAGCGCAATTCTGCATGTTCGGGCATGCCCCACAGGCTTTTTTCACTCTTTCTTTTTTTGACTCTCTATGTTTGAATATTTTGGTGCATGAATGAATGATTTATAGCTGTTTGAACTTGATACAGAAAATTCAACAAGAAGAAGAAATATTCCTGGGTTTGGTTAAGTCATCATGAATCATTGATGAATCAGCACATTTTGCCCTTTCCAAATTGTCATACGTAAAGGAAAGATTTTACAAGTAAATTAACCGCTGTCCCCAATAACTGAATGGGCAAAAAAGTAAAATAACACCGACACGAAATACCCCACGTACAAAAATTCCTTGCAGTTACACCAGTTTTTCTCTGTAGCCCAGCATTCGGGGAAGATACCAGTATGCTAGTTAGGTTCTGCCACTGCCAGCCAGAAGAATAGTCAAAGTCAGAATTTAATTAGTCACAAAGAATTTTATTTAATAAATGGTGTCACTAAGAATTTCATTCATATTTGAGACAATTTTAAATGCTTGATCAATTTTATGCCCCATTTGCTAACAAGAAAATGAATGTATAATCGATCAAGCTTTTACTGATATCTGACAGAATTATTTTTTACAAGAAAAGTAAAAAAATATTTTTTAAAAATTGAACGGTGAAACCCCTAAAATGGTCCCATAGCAGGGCTCATTTATTCCCTCCGTCCTTGTGCATTACATGTGATGCTACAATTAACATTGCAGCTAATGTTGGCTAGTGTCAACTCAGCTTTTAACAACACCATTAAGTGCAAAAATGTGCGGAAGCATGTTAGGTCTGCCTTGGCCCAAATTAAGAATTTTGTCTGCATTCTCTCATCTCTCAACCGACTCTCCCATCTCTCTCTCTCTTTATCCTTCTTCCCCACGAAATGGCTCTACCTCTGCCCACCCTATCAATTCTAGACCAAATGGAAAAGATATGTAAAAATTCACTTCTTTCTTTTTTTTAATAAATCTTGTCCGGATTAGTTTTCGCGCACCTTGACTAATTTTGAAATTAATCCCACCTCACTGTCTAATTGCGGGGTCCCAATTAATTAAAGTCGGAGTAAAGCTTTATATGGACTAGCCCCAAAGGGAGTTGATATTGAAGATTTCGAACCTGAAACTTTTTTTTCTTGAAACGACAAAAATTTTATTATGGAAACTCGATAATGGGTACATCGAGAGAGAAAGAAGAGAGGAGAAGAAGAGGAAAAACAAAGAAAGAAAGAGGGCCAATGAGAAGTTGAGAAGAGAAAAGAAAACTAGGACCAAACACCGAAACAAACATCCAAAAGTGTAGAAGCATCATCTACTGGCGAAAGATTTCCATGCCTTAGGACGGAATAAACCCCTAAGTCCATGCCTTGACTAATAGGCCAACTCCTTTGGGGTTAAAATTCACTGAGAACTTAACTTCGAAGAAAAAAGGAAAAAGATGACTAACAAGAGGATCTATGTATGGTTGGTCATAAAATAGCAAAGCATCTGCGGAGCACATACGAATGGGCTAATGTTAGTCAAGGAAATCCTCCGACAAGGTACGACATTCTATGTAGTGCAGTCAATATGACATCGTTCTATGCAGCGCAGTCATATCAGAGATTAAGGGAGGAATGGAAATTTCTTGTTAAGATTAGAAATTAATTAGGAGGAATTATAAGAGCCTCTCAAATCAAGCTTCATTTTCATTCTTCAAAGCTTCATTTTGAAGAATCACCCTCCCTCAACCATACTTCATTTTGAGTTCTTTAAAAAGAAGAAATATTTTTTATTCTTCATGCATCAAAAATCGTGCAAACAATGAAGAACATTCTTCATTTTATTTACCCTCTTTAAAATGCTGTACTACAATATTATTGCTTATTTATCATCTGCTTAATTAGAAAGAGATTCACGATACCTTTAAAATGAGACCAATCAAAAGTATAATTAATGAATTTTCTTTTAGAATTTTGGAGGAAAAGTTGAGGTTTGGAGAGAAACGGATGAATTTTGAAAAAATGAAGAATGGTAATTGAAGTTCATTTAAATAGTTGTATTGTTCAAAATTTTGAACTTTGAAAAATTGGGTTGGAGGTGGTCTAAAAGATTAGTATGTGAACGGTGATTTGCATTTAAGAATAGGGTCAATTACTGAATTATTCAGTTTTATAGAAGAAATAACTTGGTTGTTAGCAAAATACGGTTCAAAACATGCAGGAAAGTAAGGCATTCTCGTACGTACTTCCATTTTTTTTCCTTGCAATTGAATTGAGACTAAACTATTGTTGAGAGAAAATATAAGGAATGAGATACTCTCCAATCTCCGGTCCTTTTCAGAAGCGAGCAGTTCTGTTCCCCTCATGATCTGAGCAATTTCTTTTTAGAAATTGCAAGAGTAAACCAATTATGTTAAAAAAATTGGATTCTAATAAGAACAACAAACAAATAATTGCAATTCATTTATCTCAAGATGAATATATTTAGATTCACTATTCCAAGTTTATTTCAAAACTGCATGGTAAAATCATATCCATTGATGTTGTACAAATTTAAGGTCAAGCATGGTAAATATTAATTGATACTACATTTTAGAACAAAAACATTTTCTCAATTTTGACCTAAAGAGGGCTCACAAATGGGATGAGCGGTCCCTAATATACACCTCAAGAAAAAAAAAAATTGGGTTGCTACTTGCTTAGGTAACTTTGGAACTTGGTTCTTTAGAAATTACTTGGTTTTGATTATGTCACTGCGGATAGCCGGATACCCTTTTTTTTTAGCTTGGCAAATGAAATATTTATTGCAAGCTTGAAGGGGTACATCGAGGTCTCAACCACAGTAAGCATACAATACTTACGCGATCAAGCACAAAACAGAAACTAAAAAGAGAACACCTGACACCGCCCTCCAGCAAAACGTTGGAGGACACGAACCTCACCTAACAAACAAAACAACTCCTCACAGTTTTAACAACCTAATTCCATCAAAAAAAATCTTAAATTCCTCCACTGTATACACCTTAATATCGAACTTGGCCTTAACCCACATAGCGACTCTAGTCTTTACCTTGTCCACCACGACCTCAGCTGTCACCATTGCATTGTTAAACACATACTCATTTCTCACCAACCATAACGACCACAACATTGCAAAGAAGGAACTTTCCCACAAGCTTTTAGATTTCTGAATTTATATGATAGTCGGATGCCGTTAACTTTTTATACTTACATATATAGTATTAAATGACGGCCAATGACGTGTTTTGATCATTAATATTTGTCAAGGACATTTTTTGCATTGACAAATGTTCTCAACATGTCATTGGTAGGTATTAATTATCAAAACACGTTATGGGCCGTCATTTTCCCGTACTTGTCCAGCATTTTGGGTTTCGAGATTGAGGCCGAACTTGCAGGCTACGAGCCCAGTCCACGGCCCAGGTAAGACCAGCCCAATTTTCTTAACTCCAACCCACGCTTAGGAATCGAGTAGGCAGGCCCGGCCCGTGAGTTTCTCGGCCTTAAGAGCATTTCCCAAGTTCCAACCCATTTCCCTGATTTTGAAGAATTAGAACAACATTTTGTGTTCACAAAGTGTATTTAACGACCACATTCATTCAAAATCCAATTAAAATTTTTCTATTTCTATCTTTACTTTCAGTTATCATCTTTCGCATTTTATTTTTTATTTTTTATTATTATTTTAGAAAAAATGTATCTTTAACTTTGGCCTTATTGTTATAGTTTCAAAGAGCATCCTCAATGGACTAACCAAAAGTTATCACATCACCTTTTGATTATCCATTTAGTTCATGACTATAGTTAGCAACCCTAAGCTCCAAAATGAGTTGGCTAAACTTCAAATCCAACGGTCAATTTTTCTTCTCAATTAAATGTTCTCTGCATTGAATAACATTATAGTATAATAAGTGAAAGTGGAGAACAATTGTTAAAATCCATAAAGTGACTAACATTGTTAATTGTAAAACCATTTGCCAAAATGGAGGAGTGAGTTTTACCTACCAATAAAGCATTTGCTTTGTGGACAGCGAGTCTTAATCAATAAAAAGCATACATAGTAACTTTTGTTGGAAGGACTCACTATTTTTGGTTATTGAAACAAATGTTGCTAACTTTGGCTATTGAAGCCGATCAAATAAATAAATAAACTTTGGGCATTGAAAGGCTCAAATTTGATTATTAGTTAAAATGTTGCTAAGTTTGGTTATTACATTGTGAACCATTTTTGAGGCCAACATTGCTACCTTCGTAAATATGTTGCTTTGGGTTATGCCATCAGGGATGCTCTAATGATCCTACTTTCATAATTGCAAGCATTGGGCACGTGAACTAGCTACCACATTTTGTTTGGAAATTTTTTTTTACTATCAATGCAAATCGAATATTTAGTCCGCTAAGGAAAATTAAAGCTGATATATTGTGAGAAAATAACCTGTTTCGTAAAGTGAAAAATAAGTATTTAAAAAATAAGGATCTTAGCAGAACAGAGCCTTAGTTAAAAATTCTCCATATTTATGTTGATTAATAACATTAATTCCCTCAAATAAAGTTAATAAACTTCACCATAATTACAGTAATTACTGTATCAATTTTCTTTTTACACATAAACTTGTACATTTACTTGCATCATCTAAATTTTGTCGTCGTTTCCTTCTAAATGCACAAACCATAGGACATATCATTGCAACTGCAAATTTTCAATTGAAATAATAATTTTCAAATCCGTACATAATGGGATAATCATGGAAAAATAACTTTTCTTTGCGAGTCCAATATAATTGTGAGTTCTGACAGGCCCACAGTCCAAAATTGCATCTCTCCCATTTTGTGAGCTGTGATAAATTTAGCCCATGGTCCAAAATTACAAAATCTCTCTATACCTCTGCTGTTTGCTAATTCAGTTGTAGTATTGCACAAAACCATTTTTGTGCAATTCTGTAAATTGAAATTGCACGAGAACAAATCTATGGAGGGATTTCTGTACAAGTGATGTGACTTCCTTTAGAAAAGAAAAAGAGGAACCCGAACTAGCCAAAATAAGGA